>NC_050576.1:86975405-88268405 GCF_011100635.1 Trichosurus vulpecula | reverse complement strand
ATACACACATACATATATAATTGGAATAATGCATAACCTTACAAAATAAAAAATGCATTTGAAATATTTGTATAATGTTCTTAAATAAGGTTATTATTTTGAAATGTGGATCACTTTTACAAGTATGAGCAAGGGAAGAAGTGGTTCCACTGAGCAATTTAAGAAATATTCAAAATGTTCCCAGAATAGTACAATTGAATTCTGAGTTGTCATGCATTTGGGTGATTTCACGTCACCCTTAGAAGTAGTAACCCAAAGCAAATTTTGTTTTGCTCACAAAATTCACAATTGCCCTCTCCATAATGATCCATGTTATTCCCTCTAGATTGTTCCTATTATTTCTCCTCACATCACCAATTTGCAATAACAGAACAAGACCAGAATAATCAATCAATAAATAAAATCACATCTATTCACTTACCCACTCTCCTCCCTGTACCCCACTCCCCCAAAAAAGACTTTTCCCTGAAAAATCAAAAAGCACACAGAGAAACTGGGTAGTACTTTTCACATTTGTTAAAGTCCAATGTCTAATTTTTACTGAGATCTCCCTGGGTTAACACTTACTTTCATGGGTGATGATGATAATATCTTAGCATTGCTGGTGTGCTAGTATGTCGACAATGAAAAAAAACAAACAAACATTTTTTCCTAACCTTCTTTTCATCTGATCAGATCAAATCTTCTGGGGTAAAGGAAATGACAAAGGACAGATGGCAGATGGAAAATAGAGTCATCTATATGAAGATTTCACACTGAAGATGGGGAGATGAGGATGTCTAAAGACATTTAAAGTAAGTGTAAGGAAATGGACCCCACCCACCAGAAAAGTTAAATCCCTATGCTACTCCGAGAGAAAGGCCACTGACATTTTTCAGTTGTAGCATTTTTGTTATAACTCATCCAGACATAGAGCCTCAACAGAGAAAATCTGTTATATTCATTCAACTTTGAAGAATCCAATTTTTAATAAAAAGTGAAATTTCACAGCTGAAAATGAGGGGGAGTGAAAGCCAAAGGATATTGCTAATTTATTAGACCTGTCACTTACATTTCCACTCCCACTATGACACTGTTTTAACTGTCAGTGAAGCATCAGGATGAAAGACTTTTGGAGTGTATCAAAGAAAAGAAAGTTCTTTGACATGTAATGAAGGTACCTTCATTTCATGTTTTCTCAGCACTGACTTTGAAAACTAGGCATATTTAATGTTTTGTTAATTATATGCATATTTTAGTGGACTTCAGTTAAATTACTAAATCATTTTCTAAACTGTCCATTTTTTTCAGTTAGTAATATATTCAAGAAATATGCCATTAGCCAAGTTAAAAGCAACTAAAATTTCAAATATAGAAAAACCATGTCATTGACAGCTGCATACTACAAACAAATTGAAAATATACACAGATGTTTTATTTCATTACTTTCAGAAAGGCCAATATGTAGAAATATTAACTCATTTAACTTCAATAAAATTATAATGAGGTTGGTGTCTTTTTGGAGTGTGAGGATTGGCATTTGTTTGGGTTGTTTTTCTATGAAGAACTGTGGAAAAGATCTTTAGTCATCAGAATGAACCTTCCAACTCATCCATATTTCTTCTTTTTAGCATATTACAGGCCACTTAAACTCTCTGTTCCTCAATTCTCTCATTTGTAAAATTATGTAATTGGAAAACATGAGCAACCAAGTACCATCCTACTCTAAAATTCTATGATTCTAAGTGTTAATGACATGAATAACTTTTTTGTAATGACCCATTTTCCAAACCGCACAACTATTTTACAAAGTCATTAGAATAAGGTGCTAGTTACTGAACTGACTCATTCTCCTTCCTTTGATAATTCACTGGTTTTTTTTTTTAAAGTCTAAATAGCACACACTACAAGGGATGAGCACACCAGGAAAAGGAGACAAATGTAGGGCTCAAGAATACATTAAGCATCTATCATATGCAATGTGTGTGTTAGTCATACAATTGAAAAAATGAAATGGCATAATTAATGACCTGAAGGTACTTGAAAAGATAGTATAAGTTCACTTAAATATATTCTCCAGGAAATCTGTTTTCTATATTTGTATTATCTGCAAAATATTATTTTTTTCAATCAGCATTTATTAAGTACCTACTGTGTGTCAGGTATTGTGCTCGGTGCTAAAAATAGAAATAAAAAGATAAGATAATCCCTTCTTACAAGGAACTATTATTCTTAGGAAGCATAATATTCTTAGGAAAAATATAGCCCATACCATTTTCCAAATCAATTCAGTCTTAGTTGGTGAACTTTTGCTATGTTATACAGAAAAATATTATGTAGAAATAACAATAATAATGAAAATAACTGGAAATGTGGATTACTGAGTAAACATTTTTTTCCCCTTGGAAGTCTGAAAAACTCTGTGGCTCTTTGCTTTTACCTCTCTATTTTAGGCAAAATTAAAAGGATCTTATTGCATTTGAAGTAGCAGTAAAAGTGTAATAAGTACATACCTTCTGGGAAACTATCCAGAGATAGTTAAGAAGTTGTTCTTGCCAATGTTAATGCTGTCAGAATCTAAATCAGGATATGGATTTGAGGTTAGTCTACATCTAGATAATGCCTAAGACATTCTTTGATAGATGGATATTCTTCATTTGAAAGTTATTTTTTGGCATCACAATGGATAGAGGACAACTGTTGTTTCCAGCTGGCACAAGAGGATGACAACATAAATTCATTCAAGTGAAGAGAATAATAATAGACTTTCAATGCCATGATTTTGGAAACAATTTTTTAATAAAATAAAAATGAAAATAACTTAATAAATACAAAATAGGTGCATTTTATATGGGGAAGTTTTCTTTTTTAAAGAAATATATTTGAGGAAACTTAATTTTTAAAAATTGTGACCAAAAATTAATAAAGGTAAGCTGTACAGAGATACTCCCCAGTAGTAATCACTAACCTGGAACATTTGAATAATAGGTGTACATTTGGGAAGAAACAAAAAGGATTTCATCAAATGGTTGCCACTAATTAGGGGGAAATCACCTTATCTAGAAGGTTTAAGTACCCTGAAGGGGCAGCATAACATATGTAAAAGCTAAAATCAATATAAATTTGATTTATGTGATGAAAACTATTTGGAACTAGAAATAAATAAAATAAAACTAGATGTGATCAATTAAAACCTTGGTTGAATGGTAAAAAAAATCAATACAATGCTATAAAAAAGAATATTTGGCTGACATATATCTATGTACATATGATATATACGTATAGGTGTGTGTTTTATGTGTATATATATATATGCACATGCACACACACACATGTATGTTTTTATATATATGTATATACACAAATGTATATTGTATTTGTGTATAACTATAAATATAACTTGTTATCTTCCCAAATCCCATTTCAGTATTCAGGAAATGCATGGCAAAATGTTATAACTCTGAGGACAACATCTGAAGACACACATTTAGGTCAGAAGTTCATAAACAGTCAACATGGGATTGAACAATTAATTCTGCTGGCATTTATCAAGTCATTTTGGCCAGAGAAAATCATTGCTAGTCCAAATCCTATTACTTAGAGGTTGACAGCTTCAGGTGATAATTCCACATTGTCCTTCCTTGCTGGCTATTAACCTTCTGATACCAGGGAATATTGAAGGGCTCAACTCTCACATAACAGGTACTCATGAAGAATCTTAATCCTAAAACTCACACTCTTATTTCATGATCTGGTGAAACTAAGCCTCATTATTTTCAGTTTAGTATGTCAAAATCTATTTTACTTCCATAGAGTGGCAATTGAAGTCTTTCCTAATCTCCCTTCACTCCACCCCTTGTAACTTTGTACATACTTATTTATCTGTGTACATCTCTCCCATGGAATATAAACTCCTTGAGGGCAGAGACTATTTTATAATTGTCTTTGTAGCTCCAGCACCTACCAAAATACCTTACCTATAGACATTGCTTAATAAATATTTGTTTAATAGAATTCTATACCACAGTCACCCAAATATTTTTTTAATTCAAGATGTGTTCTCCATGGAGTTGATGTACATGTCTATCTGAGTTGGTTTAAATGTGGTTCATAATTAGGAGAGCAAGAAATAGTTTACCTATCAGATCTGCAGAGAAGGGAAGAATTTATAACCAAACAAGAGATAGAGAACATTATTAAATGCAAAATAGATAATTTTGATTATATTAAATGAAAACTTTTTACACAAACAAAACCAATGCAACCAGGATTAGAAGGAAAGTAGAAATCTTGGAAACAATTTTTTACAGTCAGTGTTTCTGACGAAGGTCTCATTTCTCAAATATATAGAGAACTAAATCAAATTTATAAGAATACAAGTCACTGCCCAGTTGATAAATGGTCAAAGGATATGAACAGGCAGTTTTCAGATGAAGAAACTAAAGCTATTTATAATCATATGAAAAAAATCTTCTAAGTCACTATTGATTAGAGAAATGCAAATTAAAACAACTCTGAGGTACCACATTACACCTATCAGATTGATTAATATGGAAGAAAAGGAAAATGATAAATGTTGGAGAAAGTGTGGGAAAATTGGAACACTAATGCATTGTTGGTGGAGATGTGAACTGGTCCAACCATTTTGCAGAGCAATTTGGAACTATGCCCAAAGGCTATAAAATTATGCATACCTTTTGATCCAGCAATATCACTACTAGGTCTGTATCCAAAGAGATCATAAAAAGGGGAAAGGACCCACATGTACAAAAATATTTATAGCAGCTCTTTTTGTGGTGGCCAAGAATTGGAAATTATGGGGATGTCCATCAAGTGGAGAATGGCTGAACAAGTTGTGGTATATGAATGTAATGGAATACCATTGTGCTATAAGAAATTATGAGCAAGTGGATTTCAGAAAAATCTTGAAATACTTACATGTACTGATGCTGAGTGAAGTGAGCAGAACCACCAGAACACTCTACATAGCAACAGCCACATTGTATGGTGGTTAACTGACATACTTAGCTCTTCTCAGCAATACAATGATCCAAGACAATTCCAAAAGACTCATGATGAACAATGCTATCCATATAAAGAGAAATAACTATGGGGCCTGAATATAGATCGAAGTATACTATTTTCACTTTTTTTGGTTATTTGTTTTTTCTTTCTTGTGGTTTTTCTCTTTTGTTCTGATTCTTCTTTTACAACATGACTATTGAGGAAATATTTTAACATGATTGTACATGTATTACCTATATCAGATTACTTGCTTTCTTGAGGAAGGGGGAGAGAAGAATGGGAGGGAGAAAAATTTGGAACTCAAAATTTTAGAAAAATGAATGTTGAAAACTATCTTTACATGTAATCGGAAAAAAAATAAAACACTATTAAGGAAAAAATAAATGTGGTTTGTAAGGAGTTATAAATATCTCTGGAATCATCTACCTCTTTCAAACGGAGGGTCTGAGTTTTGCTGGAGGTGATCAGGAGTTTACAGACATGGTGCTCTGCTCAAAGAGGGGATATCAGATGAGATGTATACATATCCCCCCATACATAGTTAGTCCCAGGGGCAAGGGGGAGAATTTAGATTCAAGGTATTCTCCTAATCACTATTAGAAGACTCAGTGAGACCAAGCTATACCCAAAGGCTTGACTCCTTTCCCACCAAAAGCAAATCATACAAAGAACATTGCAAATACACTTTTCCAAGCTAATAGTAAAACAAAATCAGAGAAATTATATACATTAAGCTGTACCGGGCAATGCACAGTATGAATGAACAGTCCCACTGGGAGTGAGTTATATCAGCTTAACTAAAAGAGAAAACACACAATCTCACCCAAGAGGAAATTCCCCAAAGCCTCTAGTGTAGCAAGTTAGTACCCAGGGATGTGTTTGAGCTCGTCTCCATGTTGTATCTTCCCAGGGACCTTCCCTCTCTCCACAGACCACTCCATGAAAAGAGCCTGGAACAGTGTGCTTCTTTTATGGAAGGCCAAAAGAAAACAAAAAAACTTTCCTCTCCTAAGCTCTCACCAACTCCATACTTCGCACAGGCAGAGATCGTTGAGTAATTCTCTCCACCAAAAAGAAGAGTCTTATGTAAATACCTAGGCTGGAGCCCAGGGGTTCTATTCACAATTATGCTTATGACATCAGCTCATTTTCCAAAATGTAAAATTCAAATGTTAATTCGATATTGAGAACAGTATCATAATTACAGTACTACAATTTCAGTGCTTTGAAAATCCATTATTTTATCAGTGTGGGCACTCCCTCCAATAATGCCAAATACAGTACCTCTGTATCTCAGAAGTTGCATGAATTGCTATGAGTGAAAAATTTACCACTCAGTCATCAGCCTTCTGGTGAAGACTCTTTTTAAATTTATCTATGCTATCAATTGTCACAAAAGCAAATATGTCACTGGGCCCATATTTGAAGGCTGGTTAGCTTTCGATGACCTACTGCTCTAGGTCTTCACTCCAGTATAGCTTTGTAAAGAACTCATGATATGAAGAAACACTGTAGTAGGGCTTTAGAACACTGGAATGCCTCAGTCTTTTTATCATTCAACATATTTGTTGAAATATATTGAACAAATATGTTGAATCATAAAATGGCTCTCAGAATATGAAGGATATGTTGCAAAATGTGAGTAAAATAAAAGACATAAACAAAATTTACAAAAATAAGTGCTTGCTGAATTGAGTTGAATTCATCATTTTCTATACTGTGATTTGAAATACTCAGGTAAAAAGTCACATTTCAATTTATTTGAAGTTGCTCTGCACAGTACTGCTACAGTGAAAATGTATAATTTTCTTTTCTGGGATTCTCTTTAGTAGAAAATAATTTCTAAGTAGACATGATCCAATTTAATTCCATTGTAAAATAACAGTATAAAGAGTGAATGGCTGGCGAAATGTTATAATCTTGCTTTTTTAAGAATTTCCCTTTTAATTGATAACTGCAATTGCAATTCATGTAGATGTGGAGTGTACAAACAGACTTTATTGATTTATATCCTTATTTTAAAGGCTCCTAAAATGATGTCTTCATATAGACACCTTTTATGAAGTTAAACAGCTATTTCTATTGATATGCAAAGTCTAAATAAAAGAAAAACAGCTCAGAGAAACTTTTAAAAAAGTGAAGAACACCTTCAAGTTATAGGATTCATTTTTAAAAGAAGGTAAAAGACAACTTTAAGGTAAGAAATTAAGAAAATTTATATTTTATTCACTAAAATAAGTTTGTTTCTTAATAGAGAAATAACCAAAAGATACAGTTTTAATGAGTAATGCAAATTATTAGCAACCAAAAATGTTTTAAAATGTTAAACTGCACTAATAATAGATGCAAACTAAAATAGCTCTGAGGTCTTACCTCATACTCCTGAAATTGGGAAAGATGATGTTTAAAAATAGAACCAGTCACTGTCAGAGGGTTTATGAAGACAGGAACATTAATATGTCCTTGATATAACTATGAATCAGCCCAATTTTTCTTTGGAAAGCAAACTGTAATTATGTGAGAAAAGCCATTAAACTACCCATACTTTGACATAGCAATCCCACTACTAGGCATATATCCCAAAGGAAGTCCATAAGTCCTATGTATAACAAAATACTTATAGCACCACTCTTTGTGATATTAAAGAAAAAGAACTGAAATTTGGTACCTTGCTAACCTAATTGTGATATATGAATGCATTAGAATTTAGTTCATTGGATTGTCACAACAACTTTGTGAGGTAGCTATTATTATTATGATTTTCCTCACTTTACAGCCAAGAAAAGTGAGGCTCAATTTTCTCCTGACTCTAATACTCCCTCTCTGCCATATATTTCACTAGCACCTTGATTTAAGGTCATCACTTTCCCCACAAAACCAGCTCCTCCTCTTCATTTCCCTACTTCTATTAATAGTATAACCACTCAACCCATCATCTTAGCTTAAAACCTTGGGATTACCTTCTATTCCTCTTTTGCTCTCACCTCCCTTGAACAATCAGATGACAATCACTGATTATCAGTCCATCTCTATAATATATTTCATATATTTTTCTCAGTCTTTCTATTCTTACCATTACCACCTTCTTACATGCCCTCATTTCCTCTTGCCTGGACTTTTGCAATAGCAATAGTTTTCTAGGACTATTATCTTACCACTTTCTAATATATCATACACACCAAACCAATTTATTTAATACATACATATATCTATTTAATACATATATAAATGACTCCCCATTGCTCACTGAATGAAGTCTGAATTCCTTAGCCTGACATTTGAAGCCTTCCTTGATTTGAATTTAACATACCTTGGAAGCCTTACCTCATGCTACAATATGAGATTCCTGCCATAGCATGAAAGCAGGTGAAGGCTTAACAGCGGTATCCAAGTGTGTTCCAAATTAGAGTAAACTTGCAGCCAGGAACCCAGAAATATCAAATTTGAGTGAGTAGTTAGAGAAAATGAAAAAAAAGGATACTACCAAGAAGATACAATTAAGTTAAACAGGGATGATAAACAAGTAAATTGAACATGAGAATTTGGGGACCCAAATCTTGGAAAAGTTGGATAAAATCACATAAATGGAAACAAGTTGTCTGGTAATGAGAAGTTTTAGTCCATAGCCTTTTTTTGGAAGGACCAAACAACATGGTAGTTATACCTGACTCAACATCTTAAAGAAATTACCACTCCTGGAAGCCAGGATCCTGATGATCCTCCTTCACATCCTCTGCAGCACAACGGACCATTGGCTGTGACTTTTTTATGTCCCTCATGTTCCCCACCCTCTTTTTTTGCTTATTCTATTCTCTAGGCTTGGAATGTTCTTCATTACTAAACTGTTTTATCTGATATCTATTGGTTAAAGTGTTATCCTTTTCTTGATTAAAACACATTGAAATTTCCAAGAATAAGAAGGATCCCATCACCTTTCAAGACAACGTATACCACTTTTGGACAATTCAGTTGCAGAGGGAGAGTACTAGCAACTCAGGGTTAAGAAGAAATCAGAAGAGCTTACTTGAGGCAGTTTTGTTTGAATAAAGTCAGGGTGACCCTGGCAAGCATTCTGCATAAAATAAATGATCACTTTGAAGCTATGTGTTGAATTTGTTGTCACTGTCCACACTAAATGAAGCATTTAGCAACTCCAGTATTGGTGACTATACTTGGCCTTTGGAAAATTTGTGAAATAGACCCCTAAGTGTGAAAGGTACAAATATCACAAAGTATAATTGTGGAATGGAAAACCAATAGAGTTTAAGGGAAACTTTTTAGACGAAGTACAATACTTTTATCATCCTATACTTTTTTTTTCTTTAAGTATTTGATTTATAGGAATCTCTTAAGTAGAAAGAGCTAAGCAAACACAAAAATTGTTTGTTTCATTATTTGATAGACACAAATTATTAAGAGTTAAGTAACCAAACTCGTTTTCAATTCTTTACAAATCCTGGATATTTACTAGATCACTTATTGTCAGAAAGCTAATGTTCCAATTTACCAAATTACCTACAATCTACCGGGGGAAAAAGTTAATCAAACTAGGTTAGTCATCTGCCTATACAATGAAACATAAAAACATTTAGTCTCAGTGATCACAAAGTGAATCATGTTCAGTACTACTTACTATTGTATAAAAAGAAAATGTCATCATAGCATGAGGAAACATCTTGGCTATGCATGCAGGTACTCGTGCAAGCTAGTAAAAAAACATAATCATAAGCAAATAATTGAAAGATACTACAACTCCACTATGTAACCGAGAAAGTAACAATGGGTTAGGAAAAGAGTAGCTTCTATGACTACTACTACTAATAATGATAAATAATATTTAGGTAGTGTTTTAAGGCTTTCAAAGAACCAGGTAATTCTTTACAAGCCAAAGGATATGTCTAAGCTGGGGATACTAATCTTTCTTCTTTATATTTTTATACAGAGTAGGCTGCTATTGTCTTACCAATTATTCTCTAAGAAAAAAACCCCTTTATTATCAGAGACTGGAAATACTTTTAAAAACAATTGAATTTAAAAATTGTATAATCTATGCTTATAGATTTCAAGTAATACTATTTGCATATAGGAAAATTTGTTTGTTTTACAATTTTATTTTCAGGACCTCCCTGTAACCAATTTGGTTTAACACCAGTATATTCTAATATTTCTATTAACAGAATGCTACAACTGAGATCCCAAACTATTAATAACTTTGGGATCCTTGCCTCTGCATTTCATGTTTCTTTTTTCCACATTTATACAGTTACAGAATGTGAGTTTTTAATTTTATTTATTTCTTCATTTCTTACCCCTGTTCTAATTAGCATAGCACTCTTTTTACTTTTTTTATTCTTTGCTTCCTCCTTCTTTTTTAGTGAGAACCAAGTCCCTTTCCAGGAAAACTGATATAAATTCCATGTCTTCTGAGTGTTGTGCCTGAATATAAATGATTTGAGGTCAACAGCAGACCAAGCTCCGAGATATATGAGTTTTCAGCATAATTTTCCCTCTTTCACTAGCAAGTGCCTGTTTTAATATCTTTTATTTATGCCCTTTGTGACTATGTGAATTATAGCCCTCTGATCCCTACCAGTCAGTTGTTTCCATTACCATAGCGACACCTGGAGAGGCTCAGATACAGGTTTCTTGAGTTGAGCACTGTCTTCAGTGAGGAATGAATGTCAGTGACACTTGCTGTCTTTCCTACTAGTCTCTGAAGGGCAAAATGACCTTTCTACCCTAACAGCAACAACTGATCTTCAGTTGTAGAGGGCAACACGATCAAGTGCATTCATCTTTGAAGCCCGAGCTTCAGTTTTAAGACAACCTTTTACATCCCTAGTGAATGCGAGTTTACTTTAAGTAATGACAGACTCCAAGGAGACATCCAGGGTAACCCCTGCAGCCCTGTGGCAGAAAGGAAAAGAGACTAAGCTGAAGTATCAGAGGCAAGACAAGAACTTGAAGCCAAAAGGTAAATAATACACTAAGCACTCCCTACCGAGAGTTCTAATTTTTAACACTGTTGTCCTTGACCTAGAGTACACACAAAACCGAAAGAAAAAAAACTGTATAAAATCTTGGCTTTCATGCAAGCCAATGCAGAATAATGTCTCTAAAGTAATTTCAAAGTGAAAAGAAGAAAGCAATAAGCACAGTGGTTGGTAGATTGGAGACTGTGGGAATACTGTGTTCAAAGCAAAGTCTTCTTACCCAAATGAAGAGAAATGAGGGAACAACAGTCAAGACAGAAGTGCCATAGTGTAGCCAGATCTGTTTTGACTCAGCTTATTTTCCCCATCACTGAGAAGGGGCAGCTGTGCCATCAATCATAGTCAGATCATTTTTTCTCTGTTAAATAGACAACTTGTCAGGTAGGTAACTAAATGTATGTTATGCTCCAACAATGTCACTTAGGGAAAGAATCAACACTCTGAGTGTGACTTTCACAATACAACATTTCATTACAGAGGCTGTAGCAGTTTCAAATGAAGCTCTGAGGGCAATTTCCCAGCAGCCATTCACTGAAGTCAACATCAGTTGAACTTAGCCAAAAGGAAAAGTGTATTACTTCAACAAAAAGTCTGAGGTGATTGAAAGAGCAGGTTTCCCTAGCAGCCTACTTATTCACAAATAATCCATTTATACATAGAGCTTTTTGCAAAAATACTAATATACTAGATGAATTCAATATCTGGATATCCAAGCCTCATAAAATTATTTCTTAAGTTATAGCAAATGCATACAATGTATATGAAACAAACCCTAAAAACCATACTACTAATGCTTTGATGAAACTTCTTTGTAAGGTCTGGATCAAGTCATAGTGGGTTGACCTTATTAGAATCACTTGGGAAGTTTTCACTTAATTTTTAAGGTGTGATTCAATTAACAGAGGAATCTTTACCACATTTTAGTTTACCCAAAGTAGACACTGAGGAAGTCTCTGAAGGTTAAAAGGTTAGAAGGCTCCTCTTTCTTTTTTCTTTTCCTTATCAAGGGTTCTTCCTGAAGCTACTGTAGTGGTACGCACCTTTCCCTTGCTTGTTGAACTACAAAGAATCACTAGCATAAAAGTACCCCACTAGTAAGAGGGATTGGTAGCAGTGGAGGTTGCTGCTGTCAAAAGTGACAATGCCATTCCTGGCCTTAACCCCAACCCAGAGATGGCGTGTCCATGCTAGAGACTCCAATCCACATGAGCATCCTTTTAAAAGTGACAGCTAGCAGTAGCCACTATGTTGACAGGCTATGTAACCCTAATCCCTAGAAAGTTCTACAAGGTGTTATAGACATGAAAAATGATGTAATTGGAAACAACAGAAACCCAACCTTTGTTTTAGGAGCAGTTCCAAGACTCTGCTTCAGCAAGAAACTTCAAGCACAGAGCTAAAAACTGAATTTGCAGTGGTTTTGGGAAGTCTTGCTATTGGTACTAAAAATTGCAATATTATCCCTGCCTTGCTGCAAAGATTACTATCATAAGGCTTGGAGTTCATTGAAGCTTGCCTTAGATGCCTTTGTACCATTTCACCATCCATTTTACATATCCATTTTTACCCCAGAGGAGTTACTTTATATGGATGCTACAGTTATTCCCCATTTCATAGCACTTCTAGGTAGATCCATTATACACAAGAATACATTTATCAGATCTTCTCTCATTGCTACAAAGCACCAGATCATCAAACAATTTTATTTAACCACGGAGCAGTACGGAATATTGTTCATCTGCTAACTTCAGTGTCATACAAAGTTTGAATGCAAGCACTGAAATGCTTCTCAGTTCTAGTCTTTGAAAACCTCCAGGATCCATTACTCTTGTAAATGTTTTAGTTGATAGAGAATTATTACCCCAGATTTTCGTGAAGATGTTACAGAGGGATAAGCCTATTGAAATGCTGCTCACATCAGCAAAACGCTTGACATATATGTGCTGAGCTGGAGCAGTTCAGGCAGATGACAATTGTATTCTATTAAAGACTCTGCCTTGTTTGGTTTGAATGTGCAATAAGGAGAGATTGCTAGAGGAGCAAGCTGAAGGAGCTGAAACACTTGCCTATCTGATTGAACCAGATGTTGAACTACAAAGGATTGCTGGCATAAAAGATCACCTAATTGCCGAGCTTGCTGATTACTTCAAGTATACCAGTTCAGTCAATGCAATCACTGATATCAAAAAGCTTGACCATGATTGAAAGCATGCTCATGAACTTCACCAGGCTGCTTTCAAGCTTTATGCCTCCCTTGGAGCTAACGATGAAGACATCAGGAAGGAGGTGAGTCTGGGAGAGGCACGTCTCCCAGTTCTGACAGCCAGCAGGCAAGGAGTGACATCATCCTGAAAGAGTACTAACACTGACTGTTTGGCTATAATAAAACAGAGGAACTAAAAGCATAATTGAAGAATGAATGGGACCCGGATGTCGGGTTTTTTTGTTTTGTTTTTAGAACTGTAGTGTGATATGAACATGCTGGAATGACAAATAACTGGTATGATTTTATGTGACATTAATATGGATTCTCATGTTGCACATTTTTTGCATTAGTTCTGGTGAAATTTATTCTAACACTGTGAAGCTTCAGGCACCTTGAAAAACACAACACTGGAACTGTAAATGTTATTTATGGAAATACCTTCTTTCTGATACCACTGAGAAATCCAAGTCTCCTATTGTACATTGTCCTTTGATATGTGGCCTAGTTATGTTTCATTTTTTTTTTTGCTACTGTGCAAGTTTTGCATGAATAAAAGCTTTGTGGAATAAAAGGGGGGGCAGCCAGGTGGCACAGTGGAAAGGGCACCAGCCCTGGACTCAGGAAGACCTGAGTTCAAATCTGACCTCAGGTACTTACAAGCTATGTGACCCTGAGCAAGTCACTTAACCCTGATTGCTTCAAAAAATAAATAAATAAAACTTTAAATGAGTGTGCCATAAGCTTCACAGGGGTTGGTTGGTTCTGAAAGCCTTAGAATAAGAATGGAACTGTCCTGCCCTTGCTCTTTCAATTCCCTTTTCCCTTCTCCTTCCCCTCCCCTTCCCTTCCATTCTTTCTCTTCTCTCCTCCCCCTCCCTTCTCATCCTTTCATCACATCCCCTCCCCAGCCCTCACATGTGTAACCTTAAAATTGTGCCTTAAAGACCATTGAATGTAAAACACAGATGCAAACCAAGAAACTCTTCTAAAATAAACCAGGAAGTCATGGTGACTACAATTGTTCTAATGTAGTCCTTACAAAGGAACAATTAGAGACTTGTAAAAACTCTACAAAACACTTAAGTTACCCAAGTACACGTTTCCAAGCAGGTGCCCTGGAAGCTTCCACAATCAAATGGCTATGAAAACATTGACTTCACTGCAGTTAATGCTCATCTCAATAGTAAGGAAAATCTATTTTTTACCATTATTGTTCATTTTCTACCTTCACCATTTGACTAATAGTTTTTGTTAATCAATTATAATTATAGTTTAAATTGTATTGTTCAAAGATCTGTTTCAGGAAAGGGGAATTTGTGTAACTTTTACAATTAAATATTAAAAATATTGGAACATTTCATATTTCTTGATTATTATAATCCGTCTCCCTTTCCCTGGCTACCCTCTGATGACTGGAATGTTCTCCCTCCTCATCTTCCCCTTCTTTGTTCCCTAGTTTACTTCCAGACTCACCTCAAATCTCAGTTTCTGAAAGAGATCTTTCTTGCTACCTTCTCTTCCCCTCCTTGCTATTACATCTCATTGTTTGTGCATATCTTATCTAGTCATTTACACCCTGTCTCTCCATTAGACTACAAGTTCCTAAATAGTACCTCACACCTATCTCTGACAAGGATGACAACAAAGGAAAATGACAAATACTGAAGGGGATGTGGGAAAACAGGTATATTAATGTACTGTTGGTAGAACTACAGTCATTCTGGAAAGCAATTTGGAACCATGCCCCAAAAATTTATTAAATTGTGCATACCATCTGACAGTAATGCCATTACTAGATCTATGCTCTCAGAGAAATCACAGAAAGAAGAAAAGGATCCATATGTATAAAAACATTTATAGCAACCTTTTTTATGTGACAGGAAAGAATTGAGAAGTGAGGGGATGAGCATCAATTGGGGAATAGCTGAACATGTTATGATTTATGCCTATGTTATAATAAGGTAAGAAATTTAAAAATGGATAGAATACAGTAAGAAATCATGTAGGGGATGACTTCAGAGGAAGTAGGAAAATGAATGACCTGATGAAAAGTCAAGTGAACAGAACCAGGAGAACAATTTATATAATAAAGACACCACGGTGAAGCCAAACAACTTCGAAAGATTTAAGAACTCTGACCCAGTAATCAACCACAATTCCAAAGGACTCACAATGACATGCTATCCGCCAATAGAGAAAGGTGATGGACTCAAAGGGCGCATTGAAATTTAACATTTTGTTTTGGACATGATCATTTGAGAATTTGTTTTGCTTGTCTATACATGTTTGCAATGTTGTTGGGTTTGTTTGTTTTTTGCTTTCTCAATGAAGATGAGCGTAGGGAGGGAGAAGTAGGAGAGAGAGTTCTGACCTGGAAATAAAATACAATTGATATTTTTAAAGTTCTATCTAAAAACAAATGATTTATTTTTTTAAATAACATGAGTTTCTGGATGTGAGGTTCTGTTCTTCTCTTTCTGTGTCTTCCCAACACTTAGAACAGTTCCTGGCATATAATAAGAACTAAAAAATACCTGTTGACAACTACTGAAGTTGAGAAATAAAGTCAAAAGCTTAAAGTTTCAATTCCTTTGAAGGCAACCATCTAGTTATGATTTTCAGGAACTTGTGAGAATGAGATTCTTCAACCAAGTACATAGGATGAATTAAGAGTGTTAGATGGTAAGAAAATAAATAGGCCTCTGCATGTTAACAACCTACCATAGTACAAGGGGGAAAAGAATTTTTTAAAAAATATGATAAGGAATTTACCAATCAGTGCCCAGTGTTCCCACAAAATCCACAATGGATTGATACCAGCCAGAGTTTATTGGAAATCTAGGACTGGACCAGTGAACAGTTTCCCATTATACAAAAAATCTTTCCAATTCGGTGGGAAGAATATAATTTTTTAGCTTATGTTACATATTATAAATTAATAGCAGAAGTAAAATTATGAATATTTTCATATTATAAGCATCAGTATAGGAAACCACACTGAGAAACCATTCAGAACTCTAAATGTTGGAATATGAAACAAATTCTAGTGAGATTATATATTCCTTAATTTTTTTTCAATTGAAAAGTTTATGATTAATTTTTAATAACTTGGTACAGTGGAAAAAGTCCTAAGTTTGGAGTCACAGGGTCAGAGTTAATATTCAGGCTCTGTCACTTATTCACTACGGATAAGTCACTTAAATTCTCTGGTCTTAGTTTCTCTATCTGTAAAATCAAGAGGCTCTATTAGAGAGTACCTCTCAGCTCCCTTCCAGTCCTAAATCTTTGATGCCAGGGATTCCATACTACGTTAATTTTTTTTAATTCCCATAAAACATACAACAAATGCTTGTTATGGGTGATAGTAACCATATTTTCTTAACATTTTTTTAAAACCTGAAAATTTGTATCATATTGGTTTCAAAGAAGGGGATTTGCTGATATTAATTTTGGTCTCATTCTTGAATAACTAAAATACAGCTTTTCTTTGTTGTAAACTCAGGATGCATTATTATTATTATTAAATAACATTTAAAAGCACTCTAAGCATTGTTAGATAAACAGAATTGTCACTTACCAATAACATAGGCTATCTATTACTTAGCACCTATTTTACCTTGCTGTTACTGAACTTATTTCCTTGAAGTAGGCACTGAAAACAATGAATTAGAGAGTAGAGTATTAGAAGCTGATTTCTTACATCGGTTTATTTAAATTTTTAATCAATGCAGCTCCCAAATAGTGCAGCCCTTTAAAAGTTTCAAAATTGAACACTTCTTTCCTCCAGTGCCTTCTGTATCATCTACAAGTATAGTAAAGAATGAATCTTTACTTAGTTAATCTCACACCCAGCATTGATCATTTAGAACAAGGAAAGTATAGCTTTCAGGATAATGGGCTGTTACTAATTTCTTAACACTAAAGCTACAGTCTATGAAACATCCATAGATATAATAATATGTCTCTTAAAACACTCCTAAAGTATCATTACCCAGTCAAAGGAGGCCATTTATATGCAGAAAAACACATATCACACACAAAAACACTAAGAAGCTTATTGTTGCAAATCTTTACAACAAAGCAAGTTATAGGTTTGCACTGTATTTAGATTCTATTGGGGACTGTTTCAATAATGCATAAATATGCATTTTCAAGCTCACACCATGGAGAATAATTTCCCCTTTTAACACAGTAGTTATTGCGTGCAGTAAGACATTCTCGCCTACTTAAAGTCACACTGATATGAACTTCATTAATTAGTGACATTTTCGGTCTATCTTAGAGCATGTATAGGCTCTTCCCATTCCCAGGTTCCTGAGAGACCCTTTGCTCAGTGTGCTGGAACAATGAAAATTGTTTACAGTCTAAGCCTGGTTTCTTGAAGCCATTGCCAAGTCTTGGTCTGATCCTGAATTGTTTATAGTCTGAATCTGGTTTCTTGAAGCCTATGCCAAACTTACCTAGGTGAAAAGGCTCTAAGTTATTGGCTCAGCAATGAAATTAGTGTCTGTGTCTGTTCAAGAAACATCTAAGCAAGAAAGATTCATCACAAGAAGACTGGCCACCAAGGGATGATTGTATTTATCTCATTGTTTGTTTTAGCCACAGTGACTAAATAGCCTGCAGTAAGATAAAGAGGCTAGGAGCTGCCTCAGTGTAAAAACACACAGTCACATCACTGAAATCTTGGATCTTTAACTTGAAGTTTAGTAATGTGTCACTACTGGGTGGGCGATATATTAGAAGGATGGGAATCTACCCAGTGAATAGACTGACTAATCATTCCGTAAGATTTGCAGTGTTACTTCTGTATTATTAAGCAACAGGATAAGTCGGCCCCTCTGATTTACCTTTCAAGGACTTTTTATTGGTTCTGATTCCAAAACCAAAAGGAGTGAGCTTAGAAAAAACCTTGGCAATTCAAATATATTTTAAAATCTTTCTCAAAAATATTAGTATGTGACGGGAAAACATAAATAAAGGTGTTTGTGTTGATACACGATTGTACACTTCTGTATAGCTCTCAACTTGATAGGAGGGAAAAGCAATTGGGAATGACAACTTGGGTCAATTGCTTTTTTAATAAGTGTAAGACTGTGTCTTGATTCAGTTGAAATTTGCTGTTATTGCTACAAGGTGCTGTTATCTAGCTTACAAAAGATGCACCCAGCTGCCTTTTCCAGTTAGTGGAAATCATATGTGATATAACAAAGTAGTATTTTGTTCCCACAGATGTCTTTGATAACTTGTGATGCTCTAAAACCTCTTAATTAAATTTAAAAACAAATATAGATGTACTAGAATAATAATCAACTGAAAAAGAAATGTAAAGAAATTCAATTTAATAAATATATATTAAGTGTCTACTAAGCACAAGACACTGAACTAGGTACTATAGATAAAGACAAAAAATGGTCACAATTTCAAGGAGTTATATTCAGATGAAGGGACACAGTTAAATTCAAAGCTTTTATAAAATAATATAAAGTTACTTCAAGAAGGAAAGACCAAAAAATGGGGTTGTGGGGAGGAAACTTATAAAGGCCTTTGCACAGAGTATTAAAGCAGATCCTAAGAAGCTTAAGTGAAAAGAAAGTATATTTCAAATGTAGATGACAGACAGCCTGGGCAAAAGCAAAGTGGTGGGAAATGGACTGCCATGTATGTCATAGAGCAACCAGTTCAGTTCAGAAAAGAAAATAAGTTAAGGGAAATAATATGAACTAAGACTGGCAAGGTACATAGATGCCAAATTATGTATGACCTTAAATGCCAGGGTGATTATCATTTATTTAGAACCAGTAGGGAGTCCTTCAATCTATCAATCGATGTACATTTATTGAGTACCTACTATGTGCCAGGCACTATGCTATGCAATGGGGATACAAAAAGAGGCAAAAGACAGTCTCTGTCCTCAAGGAGCTTACCATCAAATGTGGGAGAGAGCATGAAAAACAATATATACAAAGCAAACTATATAAAGAATAAATAGGAAATAATTAACAGAGGGAAGGCACTAGAATTGAGAAAGATTGGAGGAGGCTTCTTGTAGAAGATGAGATTCTAGTTGAGATTTAAAGGAAGCCAGAGAGGTCAGTGTAAAGCCAATTAGTAAGGGAAAGATCTTTCCCGCATTCCAGGCATGGGAGACAACCAGAGATTTGTGACATGGTCACATCTGTGCTTTAGGAAAATCAGTTAGGCATCTGTTGGTGGAGGATGATTAGAGAGAGGAGAGTGGAGACAAGGGGATGATTTAGAAGACTGTTGCAATACTGATTTCTATTTTCCCCTTTGTTACAAACTTTTGCTTTCATAGTGACACCAAACCATTATGGAAAATTTCATGCTGATTTTGATGCCACTTTTATTTGATTATGCTTTCTCAAATCTACAGAAGGCCTTCATTGTATCTTACTAAGCAACTTTACATTTGTTCTATTTTAATCTGCTATTATATACATCTTGCAGATTCTCAGTTATATTCCCAAATGAGTGTTACAGATGCATCTATGAGATTTCATGATTTTAATTATCTTTGTGAGCATAAACCTCTCTCAGGCGATAGCTGTGATTCAACAGATTTTAGCACAGAGAACAATTAAGTAGTTCTTGAGGGCAAAAATACAGCAAGCTATTTTAAACTGCATGTTACAACTTCATCCAATTGAATTATCTTTACAATATAGAAAAATAATATATAGTAAAGACTGCTAAAGAAATTGCTAAAAATCTCTGAAGGTCCCTTAGAATTTACTTGTGATGTTATATCCAAGTGACAAGATCATAAACTACATTGAAAGAAAAATACATTTCAATACTAAGTCTGACATGGTTATCTTCCAGGTTGCCTATATTAGTGATATATTTCTCATTTGTCATAGAATATGCTTAGTTCTATCAGACTCAAAGAAATCTCTCAATACAACTTAGTCTTTCAGGTAAGCAGGTTAATTTGGCTAATTCCTCAAAGGTCATTACCATGTCTTATTCTCCTCTAGCCCTCCAAAGTATCTAGCACCCTAGCATGTACATAAGTGCATAACAAAAGTTTACTAAATGAATGAAATTAAAATTGAAACTTATCATTTCTATAGTAAAATTAGTAAAAATAACAAAAAAAACAAACAGAACACTTCCTTCAAGCAAATGGTTTGCTGTAATTAAAGACTCCAGAAATGATAACATGTAGGAAGGCTGATGTAAGCTTTCTATTCCCTGGAAGCTGAAGCTTCAAAAAGAAAGGCAGCTATCTAAAAATATTTTGAGCCAATTATATTTAATCTTCATATCCATCTGTAACATAGTGAAAGTCAATTATGATAATTATAAAATTCCAAAATATTTTATTTAATGTATTTCCTAATACTTGGGAGTTTACATATCAAGACCCACAAAGGAACTATATGAATACAATTATAAAATACTCCACATGAATAATGACAAATCTAATATTAATTTCTCATTTGCTGGTTGAGCAAATGCCATAAAAATGACTATCTAAATCAATTTACTTATTCTGAACTGTAGCAATCAAACTACTAAAGAATTCTGTTATAGAACTAAAAAAATTAGGAAGATTCATCTGGAGGAACAAAAGGCCAAGAATATCAAGGGAACTGTAAAGGAAGGGGACCCAGAAGTAGCAGACTTCAAATTATACTACAAAGTTGTAATCATTAAAATAATTTGGTACCTGATAGGAAATAGAGTGTTTGATAAATTGGAATAGTCTGGGCACACAATAAACAGAAGCAAATAAGCACAATAAACTAGTGTTTGATAAACTCCAAAGTCCCAGGTCAAGAATTCACTATTTGACAAAAATGCTGGGAAAACTAGAAAGTAGTCTGGCAGAAACTAAGCATATACCCATATCTCACACTGTTTATCAAAATAAGTATATGAAAGGAGTACATGATTCAGACATAAAGAGTGATATTATAAACAAAGTAGGGGAGCCTGGAAGAAATCAACTGTCATATTTATGTATAGGGGAGGTAAAGTGCATAATTTGGATTCCATAAATTAAAAGGTTTTGCATAAACAAAACCAATGCAGCCAAAAGTATTTTAAAACTAAGAAAATTTCGCAGGAATATTTTCTGATAAAGATCTCATTTTTCAAATATATAAGGAATGGAGCCAAATTTGCAAGATAAAAAGCCATTCCCCAATTGCTAAATGATCAAGAGATATGAGCCAGCAATTTTCAGAGAAAGAAATCAAAGCTACCAAACATAAAAATGCTCTATGTCGCAAATAGAGAAATGCAAATTAAAACAACTCTGAGGTACCATCACACAGCCATTGGCTAAGATGACCAAAAAGAAAAATGACTAATGCTGGACAGGATGTGGGAATAGGCACACTAGTGTACTCTTAGTGGAGCTGTGAACTAGTTCAACCATGCTGGAGAGTAATTTGGAGCAATACTCCAAAAGCTATAAAACTGCATATCCTTTGTCCTAGCTAGATGTACTATCCACTAGGGTTCAGTCTCTTCAGTGACATAGTCATTCTCTCTCATGGGCCTGAGTTCACTCCTGAGCCAGTTGTCCTCTCCACAAGATTGGTCTACCACTTGGTAAGCTTATATGTAAAATTCCTCCAGGTACTTAAAGTTCCCAGATCCAATTAATGAGATTCCATGTTAACCCAATCATAGAGTTTCACATGTCAGGAAGAGATCATAAGGCATAAGCCACATTATTTACACATTTAAAATTTTACCAGGACCTTACAATGATTACATTAATTCAAAAGAGGTTGGGAGGGCAGGAATCCTCATCACTTACAAATAGCATGTTAGTGTGTTTGACATCATTCACTCATGTAAACACATTTCTCATTATTTTTTTTTAGTTTTACTGAGTATTTCTACCAACAACCTATGAACCAAAGTTGGTAAAACTAAGTGATTCAAAAGTATTCAAGAGTTGCAATATAATAGTACTGTATTGTAGTGCTAGGGATGAGCTGGAAAGCTAAAAATAAATAAAGAGTAAGATCTTCCTTAAAAGGTAGCCACAATATTTGACATATCATATAGCTCCTTCCGAGTGGCAATCCAGTAACACAATGATAAACTCATTCTTTATTATAATTTTCATGCTCCAAACCATGACATGGCTGAGATCTAAGAAAGGGTTACGATAATCTAAACAGAACATAAAGGTAACATGAAGACGGAGAGTACCTGGGATTATTTTCCGTGTTGATAGTTCCAAATTTCATTCATATTTCTATCAAATTCTTTCACAGTTTTAAAAATACTTGATAACAGGAATATACTTTCAGAATTCTTCCTATTCTTTCCAAAGAAATAAGTTTTCAAAGTCACCTCAGGTTTTAGCTCCTGTTAACTTTCACCAGTCACATACTGGAAAAATCTCTGGAACGCTTTTAAAGTTTACAATTGAATGATCATCCCTAACCAATGCTAATTGCTTCTGTTGAGCTGAGTGAAACATTGACACCATTAATGACAGAAAATACACTTTGAGGCCCATAAGCTTCTAAACCCCAATTCTTTCCATACCCACTGAGAATCCCCCACGAATTTGACCTATGTTTTGCATGGTTAAAGAACAAAAGGCCTAGTGGTTGTTGTATAAGCCCTATGCTCGTATGAGAAAGAAATTTGTCTTTAAGGTGGATGTCACTAACAATTGCTGGAAAGGGAAATGACTGCAATAACAAACCCAATTGAAGCATTTCATCGTCTGCAGTAGCAATTGCGAGCATGCCTTGCCTAAAGCAAACATTGTTTTATAAATTGTGGAGTAAAAAAATACTCTGCTTATCATTTTTTCCAGTTTGTTTGTACAAACTTATTTTTTTCTTTCTAAAATAATCATTTAGTTTTGTTTCTCAGTTGTTCAAATTTCTGTGAGAGAAGGCTGTTGTGCCAGAAGATCTTGTCAGTATGTGTAAAATGTCCTATTTAACAGATGGAACAAACCCCTTCGCAAAGACTTTCAATTGCACTTTGCTCACACGACATTTAAATGGGACTTTCTGCAAAATGTAAAATAACAGTATTGTCATTATTAACTAACCCATAGTATAACTGCTTAAACTATTTAAAGAACATCTGAGCAATCTTTTATTCAATTCCATTGAAGCAAATCATTATTTTTATAGCACCCAGGGCCCCATAGTATATTCCTCTTCTCAGCTACACCCAGATCCCTCTTCCCATGGACCTATTTATCTAAATTTGTGCCTCATGAGCTTCTGTTGATTCTTCATTTACTGGATCACACCAGGTATCAATGAATTCAAAACAAGTACATTTAATACAAAAGAATAACTAGGCAAAAATAGGAAATTGAATCTTATATCAAGTCCTCTATTATCTATTGCCAAATGGCTGCTGCCTCCATATATCTCAACTAGGGAGAATTCATCTCGGCTCCAAATTAACTACTCCATCCCTACAGATCCCCATGCTGGGAGGAGAGGATATGCCAGTTATTGATGGAAACCTGCTAGGAAAACTTGCTGTAGCTCTAGGGAATGCTTTGCTTCAATGAACACAAAACAGAAAAGATCACTGAAGGCCTGGGTAGATATTTAATTTGAAGAATTTCCTAGTATTTGAACAAGTCAGTTAGGTAGCAGAATGAGGAGAGAGCTAACTCTGGAGTCAAAAAGACCTGAGTTCAAATTCAGGCCCAGAGTATTAGTAGTTTGTGACCCTGGGAAAATCATTAAATATCCATCTGCCTCAATTTCCTCAACTGTAAAACAGGAATGTGTTTCAACAATCTGGCTAGCAGCTGTTGTAGGGGTGAAGAGACCAACACAAGCCCAACAACAAGCACACTACCAGCATGCTGCAAAAGCCCAGGTTCTTTTGATCTGCTTTACTAAGGAAAGCAACGTTAAGGGGTTAACAAGCTTATTTTAATCCAGCATACAAATATCACTCACTTAGTTCAGGGGAAAAAGACAGCACCCTGAACTTCAGAGCAAAATACAAAGAAATTACATACAACAACAGACAGACCTTGTCTGATTCAAATCCCAATATATATAGTTACCAGAGTTTAACGAAGTCCCAACATCAGGGTTACAAGCTGGGGGGCTCTTAGCTACAGCTGCCCAGAGTCTCCCCATCAGCACGCCACCAATAGTGAGATCCCTGAGCAAATAGCTCTGTCTTCTCTTTTTATACGGTTTCAGATGTCATCAACCATCATCTGAGCAACCAGAACTTGAGCTCTTATGATTGGCTCTTGAGTTAGCACCTCCCCTTAGTACCCTGGGAGCTTCACACCCACATAGGCTTAGCACCTAGTAATTAGGGGTTTAGGAGCAAAGATCTAATCAGGCCTCCCTTAGTTAGCCCCACCTAGTTACCAATTCACACCCACATAGGTTTAGCACCTAATAGGGGTTTGGGCAGTTGCTTAGCACCTAGTGAGAAATGAAATGAAATACACTGAATTAATCAAAGGAAACAAAAGCCAAACTCTTCAAGCGCACTTGGTTGAACTGTGTGCTAAGAGCCCATTTTGTTTGCCAGCACAGAATGATAGCATTATTGTTGTGAGGATCAAATGAGATTGTATTTGTAAAAAGCTTAGCTTACCACAGCACCTGACATATAGTAGGTGCTTAATAAATGCTTATTTCCTTTCTTTGAAACAAGATTCTGGAACTGAGCAACAGCTGACATTTCCTCTTTTGCCTTACACCTTGCTTCTCCTTACTGGTAATGGCATTTCTTTAGAAAGGGATACTACAATGGAATGGGCCTAATATTAAGTTCTGAGGAGACCCTGACACTTTCTAAATACAGAACACACCCTAAGCTACTGTAGCAACACAAGGATTCAGTTATACTGAAGACAGTTAATTAACTTTTTTTTCATTACTTAAGGTGCATTTCTTATGTATAGGACATTATTAAGAAGGATGTGATTTTTATCTTCAAATATTTGAAGAGCTGTCATGCAAAAGAGATAACTAAAAACCAAATAAAGTAGTTGGTAGAGTTGGTTTTCATTCATGTATGAGAAGGCAATAAAAAATATCATCTCATAGGAAAATTAGACATTTCACCTTGCTGTGCTAGCAAAGACTTAATCAAAGAGCATCCCTTGAAAATAATTGCATCCTATGTGCCAAAATTCATTCACGAGGATGAAACATTGATAAGTTCTAAAAAAAAAAGTTCTGCACAAATCTTCCAAATTACTTCAATTCATGCCTGCAGGTTTGATGATATTGAAACAAAGATGAGCACAGGAGAAAATAGCAAAAATACTATAAAATATATTTCAGGATCGGGAAAGAGACCAAATGCCTGTAGAATACACAGTAATCTTAGTCCAATATTGCTGGAATCCTTTTATTTCATGAAGAGAGTAGGAAAGTAATATTCAAGGCAAGTACAGGATAATATCATAAATATGTATGTAAATATCATAAACAAGTATGTATATCTGTGTATGTATAAATGCATGTATATTGGCCCAATTGGCGCTGAGATGTCAAGGGACATGATCAAGAAACCTGTATCTTCCTAACTCCAAGGCCAAATCTCTACATATTACACGTTGACAAATGACATTATACCAAATCTCTTTCTATTACACCAAATTTCTGTCTCTGTCCATGTGAATGTATAGATGCATGTGTAGCTCTATAATAAAAATTATTAGCTACAAATTTTTTAATCATCTGTCCATGTGGAATCAGATCAACTAGTTCTTGTCAAAGTAAATACCAATTTGAAGAATAAATAAAAATGAAAAGAAGTTTTGTTTTGTTTTGATCGCAGAAGATCAAATTCAATCTATTCACCCCCCAAAAATAAAATTGTACCAAAGAAAATACATTAAGCAACTAGATTTCCATTTCTTTGAAATGTAACGAAAGCAAAGAAATTGTCACAATTAGAAGGCCCAAAGAATACAAAACCCACGTCAGCGAGCAAATACATAATCTCTTTGTCTGATGGAGAGACATAGTAGCCAGAGGGAACATGATGAGCTTAGTCTATAGAATCAATATTCTTTAAGTTCATGAAGGATGAGACAAAAAAATAATTTTCTCAATGATATACTAAGTATACAAATGAAGAGGGGCTAAAATGAGGAGATAAATTAGGGCAATACATCAAGTATGGATTGGAATTTATCTTCTCTGAGAACCTTTTCAATTGTCAGATTCCATAATGTTGAATGTGAAAGCCTGCAGTCAGAATTCTTACATACTCTTTTTAGAATATTTCCAATAAGAGGTCACACAAAATTCTTAAAAGGTAGAAAGAACCAAGCTAACTCAAGCATTACTTGCTATCAGAATACAATTTAAAATGAACAGGCTTTATGCTTGACTCTCTCTTGAGAAAAAATATAGGAATATCAGCAATTCCTAAGAAGTCTATCTCATTCATAGCAGAAACAGAATGAAGAAAGCAGAAATCTGGAAGGCACTAAGAACTGGAGAGTAATTATCTTTCCTAAGAAGGAATCTTCTAATCATTCATATCCTAATACTTAGAGAGTTAGTATGGAAGAAAAGAAGCAAAGAGGAGAGGAGATATCAAGATAATTTGCCAGTTAAGTAAATGACAATATCCAATGTGAGGATATATTCTGAATAATCAAGAAAGTGAAAAAAAGAGATGGAAATCCTAAAATGGATGTGTAGCTTAAATATGCATAAATCCTTATATTACTCCTCTCCTCAATAACTTTCAGTGTCTTTAGTGCCTCCTTATTGCTTACCCAGTCAAAATCAAACCTCCTCTTC
Organism: Trichosurus vulpecula; assembly: GCF_011100635.1. Taxonomy (NCBI): domain Eukaryota; kingdom Metazoa; phylum Chordata; class Mammalia; order Diprotodontia; family Phalangeridae; genus Trichosurus; species Trichosurus vulpecula. The sequence continues at coordinate 88,241,433 of NC_050576.1, read as the reverse complement.
CTGGCATTAAGAACCTTAATCATTTTCTAACATTACTCCTACATCCTAAGTTCTATACAATGATAATTCTATCTTCCAAATATGCCAAAGATTTTCCTACATCTGAAACTTTGCTTATAATTTTTGGATGCCTAGAATAGCCTCCCTTCTGTTCCTTCTCCCCAATTTAAAGTTCATTGTTATTATCTTTAATGAAATTATTTGTTCTTAAGATTTGTTTTTTGACATACCAAATGCTTAGGATTAAGTTATTCAGTTTCTAATTGTTTTAAATTATTTCTTCAGTATCTCCTTTTGGACATATTTTTAATTTTGTTGAGGTCAGTAAAATGCATATAATATTTCTGATTTTCTGCATTTACTTGTAAGGTTTTAGGCCTTAATACATAATCAATTTTTGTAAAATGACCATGCATGACATATATACATACACATATGTGTGTGTATAAAATGTTTGGGTATGTGTATGCATTCATGTATGTACATAATCCTTTAAATTCTCATTCAATAATCACCAGAGGTCTAAACTACCTGATTTTTCTAAAATTCTATTCAAGTCCCTAATTTATTTCTTGTTTATTTTTTAGATTTGTCTTGCTTAGAAAGTGGCACGTGAAGTTCCCTACTTTTTGAATTTTGTTGTTAATTTCTCCATTTAACATGTTCATTTTCCTTTAAGTATTCAGATCTAAAGTTACTCAGTGCTTAGCTTATATATTTAGGGTTGATATTAATTAAATGTCAGTTGTTGTTGTTTGTCCTTCGTTCTTGAGGAGGACCAATGACATCAGGAGGGTGATGTCTTGACATGCAAGTGAATTGGATTTAAGTGAGGCAGAACTGTACAAATTCATAGTACATTTTTCCTTTTTATCTCTTTTACACATCTTTTTTTCTGTTGCCTGAACTGAAATGATTGTTACGATTTTGTGTTTTCACATGAAGCATAATAGATTTGTTCCAGCCAAGCCCCCTATTTTAACCACATGTGAATTTTTTAAAAAAATGTATTTCTTGTAAGCAACATATTGTTGGAGTCTATTTCTCATACATTCTGCTGTTCTCTTCCTTTATATGGGTATACTTACCCCATTTACATTACAGATACGATAATTGTGCATTTCCTTCCATACTTTTCTCTTGTACTTTTTTTGGTCTCTTTGTTTTCCCCTTCCTCTCTTCACCAAAAAAAAAAAGAAGAAGCAGATTATAGAAGGGTGTGCTTAATAGCAGTGCTGTATGTATAATTTTAGCTTCTTCTGCTCCCCTGACCCTCTTCTCTTTCCCTCAACTAGAAAACAATCAAAAGGTATTGATTTTTCCTATTTTTTTAAAAATCCTTGTTCAAAATCTAGACTCTGAGGTTAAAGTTTGTTCTCCTTATGGCAAATTCCTCCCCAAATCTAGCTTCCCTCTTAAATCCTTCTCTCCCCATTTGGCTGTTTTCCTATTGAGCATATTTCTGCCCCCCACTTGGTAGAATCAATCCTCAACATTCAGGAGTTTAACTTTTGTGAATTTAAGCATTCCTGTGATTTTGTTAGTAACCTCATTCTCACTTTCCCATTGGCAACCATGAACATTCAAGCTATGTGCAGTGGGGGAAAAAATGAAAGGCACAATGCACAAGTTTATATCCACAAAAAGGAGGAAAGTATTCATAAAGGTATTTGTGAATCTGATACAGAAATGCTAAAGTAACCTCTCAAGTACAAGATGAGGGAATTGAAAAAATGGAAAAGTGGCTAATTTTGTGGGTAAAATGACATGGTGGTCACCCCAAGCCTGGCCAGCCCAAGTCTCCCACAGTGGGAATGCCTACCTCTGACTGGGGAGAGAGACTCACCTCAAGGCATGTGCCTTTCATTGGAGAACAGTTCAACCATGGAGCTGAAAGGGAGATTAGAGGTGGGAGGTGTTGCCCATTTCCTTTTTTACCTAAGGATTTTTTTTTCTGACACCATGATCCCTGTTCCTTCCCATCCCATCTGGCATTACCTCTCCTCTCCCCTGCTTTTTATGGATTATTTCATGGTTATTGTATTAGGAAAAGTGCATATTAACAAATTAATGTTTTGTTATAAAGTGCATTTTCAGCAATCTCTAGCAAAATATTAGTTTTTGGTATTCACAAAAAACTAACCCCCTATTTCCCATAGGTTCAATGTATTAGCATTCATTTTTTTTTTATTTTTGCACTGTTTTCTAGGACTGTTACCTTTGCTTAAGTTGAGGATTGACTGTATATATGCATGTTCTCCCCTCCTTTGATCACCTCCAATGAAAGTGAGGTTCAAGTATCACCTACCTTTCTCACCCATTTTTCTTTATCTTCATAGTCTACTACTTGTGCACTCCAGTTATAGGGGATATTTCCTGCTTTCCTTTCATATACCTTCCTCTACTTTCTTTTTTTTCCTTTGAGGATCATCAAAACATAATAAAACCACTCTCAGGGCTACTGTATTATTTAACTCATTCTATTATCCCTGATGACATTAGATTTTTTAAAATTAACTAATTAATTAATTTATTTATTTTTAGTTTTCAATATTTGCTTTTATAAGATTTTGAGTTCTATTCCCCCGTCTCTCCACTCCTCTCTCCATGATAGTATGCAATCTGGTATAGTCTACATATATATGATCATATTATATTTCCACATTAGTCATGTCGTGAAAGAAGAATCAGAACAAAAAATAGAAAACAGTATGCTTCAATCTCCATTCAGACTGCATAGTTCCTTCTCTGGATATAGATAGCATCTGGATGTAGATGTGCCCTTTGGGCATAGTCCCAAATTGTTCTCCAAAAGGTTGGATCAATTCGCAACTCCACTAGAAATATATTAGTGTTCCAAGTATCCCACATCTTCTCCAACATTTATCATTTTCTGATTTTGTCATGTTAGCCAATCTGATAGGCGTGATGTGGTACCTCAGAGTGGTTTTAATTTGTATTTCTCTAATCAAAAGTGATTGTCACTAGTCTTGATGCGACAATTATATAATTCTTCCCCATTGACTAAATAACACTTAATCATTATTCGATACCTTCATATTGCTCACTTTTATTTACCTTTCCACATCTCTCAATCCAGTGTTTGTATTTCAAAATTTCTTGGTCTTTCTCTGCTTTTTAAAAACAAATAATCCTTAGAAATTCTTTTCCTTCTATTAAATGTTGCTATCCCTCCTATAAAATTGTACTCAGTTTACCTAGTAACTTATTCTTCATGATTAATCTATATGGTTTACCTTTTAGGTCATCATATTTTAAGCTCTCTGTTCCATTAGAATGGCAGTTGATAAAATCTTGTGTGATCCTAATGGATTTCTTTCTCTCTGCTTGTAGTATTTTCTCTGACCAATAAGTTCTTGGCTTTTACTATGATAATCCTGGGAATTATCATTTTGGGGCACCTCTTATAAGGTACCCAGTATATCCTTTCTATTTTCACTTTATCTTCTGGTTCTAATCTACAGAGGTTTTTTCATGGTTTCTTTAAATGTGATGTCCAAACTCTTTTGGGGGTTGGGTGGAATGTCTTTCAAATAGAAAAATATATCTTATATTATCTTTCCTTGCTTCATTTTACAGGTCATTTTTATGTGAAATACTATATATTTTCTTCTATTTATTCAGACTTTTGACTTCGTTTTAGTATTTTTGTAGTTTCATGGAATTATCAACTTCTGTTTGGTCTGTTCTAACTTTTAAAAAAAATTATTTATTTTTAGTTTTCAACATTCACTTCCATAAGATTTTAAGTTCTAAATTTTCTCCACCCCTTCCCTAAGATGGTACGCAATCTGATATAGGCCCTACATATACATTCATATTAAACATATTTTCACATTAGTCATTTTGTAAAGAGGAATTAGAACTAATAGGAGGAGCCATGATAAAAAAATAAAACAAACAAAAATAAAAGAGAGAGCAAATAGTATGCTTTGATCTACATTCAGACTCCATATTTCCTTTTCTGGATGTGGATAGCATTTTCCATCATGAGTCTTTTGGAGTTGTATTAGATCCTTGCATCGCTGAGAAGAGCTAAGTCTATCAAAGTTAGTCAGTTCACAATGTGGCTGTTACTGTGTACAATGTTCTCCTGGTTCTGCTCACTCCACTCAGCATCAGTTCATGTAAGTCTTTCCAGGTTTTTCTGAAGTCTGCCTGCTCATCATTTCTTACAGCACAATAGTATTCCATTACATTCATATATCACAACTTGTTCAGTCATTCCCCAACTGATGAGCACTCACTCAATTTCCAATTCTTTGCCACCACAAAAAGAGCTGCTATAAATGTTTTTTGTACGTGTGGGTCCTTTTCCCATTTTTATACTCTGTTTGGGATACAGACCTGGAAGTGGTATTGCTGGGTCAAAGTTTTATAAAGAAGTGCACAGTTTTATAGCCATTTGGGAATAGTTCCATATTGGTTGGAACAGTTCACAACTCCATCAATGCATTAGTGTCCATTCTAATTTTTAAAGAATTATTTTGCTTAGGTAAGGTTTTGTAATTCTTATACTAAACTCTTCATTTATTTATTATTTATTGGGGGGGGGTGGAAAGGGGGCAAGGCAACTGGGATTAAGTGACTTGCCTAAAGTCACACAGCTAGTGTGTCAAGTGTCAAGTGTCTGAGGCAAGATTTGAACTCAGGTCCTCCTCACTCCAGGGCCTGTGGTCTACTCACTGTGCCACCTAGCTGCCCCTATACTAAACTCTTAATTCTCCTTTGAGTCTTTCCTCCATAGCTCTAATTCTTTTTCCAATTATTTCATCTACTACTCTCTTTTTACATAGAATATCATTTTGATTCTTTAAAATCTTGCTTTATTTCTGCTAGGAATTCTATTTGAACCTTTCTTAAAGCTGTTTTTTACTTGAGGCTTTGGTAGTACATATCTTGAAGTCATTTCCTTCTTCTGCATTCTTCTGGGTTCATTTCTTAGGCATCTTTCATCATATTAACTCTTTATGATGGGAATCTATTTCATTTACTCATTCACCCAACCTTACTTCCTATATTGCTACTCCATGTTAGGGCCAGGCTCTGTGCACTTCTGGAGATAATTTTTATAATTTGTAATTTGTAAACAAAATTACAAATCTTGGCCTTTCTTTGTCCTATTTGTCTTTTGAGCCTAACTGCATCTTTCTCTTAGTATTAAGTGATGTGTTCTTCAAGTACCTCAAGAGTGCCTCAAGCTAAGACTCTACAAGCTTTCATAATTCTTGAAGCTGTCTGGTTTGGATTGAAGACTGATTATTATCTGAGATTTCCAAGTTAATGACCCTTAGTTGGGTTTGGGGAAAACACAGCTATTGGCTTGCCCCTGGTTGGAATTTCATTAGACTGTGTTCGGCTCCAGGTCCCTAATAGCTACCTAGAAGGATCAGAAGATTCAGGGCAACCGAACGGCATGCTTCCTCTTGGTCTGACTTCTGTGTGCTGATGACTGGGCTTCAGGCTTCAAATTAGTCTGGAGATTTGATAGGAGATGGGTTTTATTTTTCTTGTATTCTGAAGGTGGGGAGTGGGAGGGTAAGATGTCAGATCTTGGCTGATTAAAATAAAATATTTTTAATGCAAAAAATCAAAAGATCACTTGGCAAGACAAGGTGAGAAGTTAGTGAGTGAAGGACAAAGAATTCAGGTGTTCTTGTCATGGTGATATGAAGATGATAAGATGCTAGTGAGATGAGAAGGAAAGTGACAACTGCAGAGCTGGATATCACAAGCAGTTTACCAAAGCAGTTTCCCAGGGTATCCTAATAGCAAGAGCTGGTGACCTAAGTTAAAAAATTATGAAGAATAGAGATATTTTTATAATGATCATCAAAGTTTGTGATATTTAGATATGTCAGGTGCAAGTGTCTGTTAATTCTCAAAGTACAAGTTGATCTTCCTCCTGGACAAAAAGGGAGAGTGGCTCAAAGAAGACCCCTTCATTCATTGTTACACAGGGAAAATAAAGTGATGCTCCCTCAAAAAATATGCGATTGGAAAACAAACAAAAATAATAACTAGGCTTTATATAGCATTTGAGGTTTGCAAGGCACTTTTGAAAAATTATCTCATCTTATCCTCACAACAACTCTGAAATGTAGGTGCTATTAATACTCTCATTTTATAGACACAGAAACTAGGGCAGAGTTTAAGTGAGCTGCCCAGAGACACATAGCTAGTAAGGTTGTGAGGTCAGATTTGTAATCGGGTCTTCTTGATTCCAAATCCAGTATTTTATCCACTGTATCAACTTGCTGCCTAAAAAAAAGATAGGGATCTAATGTGGCAGAGAGCAGAAAGGAATTCTGACCTCTGCTGAAAAGGGGGCAGATGTATGACACAAATATGTTGTTGATATCTAGGCCAGGGAGAACAAAAACAGAGAAGAAAACTGTAGACCAAATTTCCTAGTGAATATTGATACAAAAATTTTAAATAAAATACTAGTAAAGATATTACATCAATATGTCACAAAAATCATACATTATGACCCATTGGTCATAATGCCAGGAATGCTGGGCTAGTTCAATATTAGGAAAATTATCAACATAATTGACCCTATCAGTAACAAAACCAACAAAAATCATTTGATTATCTTAATAGATGCAGAAAAGGCTCTTGACACAATAGACCATTCATTCCTATTTTTAAAAAGAACAACAACTAGAAAGCACTGGAATAAATGGAACTTTCCATATTGTTGTTCGGTTACTTTTTGGTAGTGTCTAACTCTTCATGACCCCATTTGGGCTTTTCTTGGCAGAGAAACTGGAGTGGTTTACCATTTCTTTCTCCAGCTAATTTGACAGATGAGTAAACTGAGGCAAATAGGGTCAAGTGACTTGCCCAGGGTTACACAGCTATTAAGTGTCAGAGGCCAGATTTGAATTCAGGAAGATGAATCTTTCTGACTCCAGGCCCTGCACTCCAGGCATACTGTGCCACCTAGCTACTTTTAAAATGTTAAGTAGCATCTATCTAAAACTACCAGCAAGCATTAACTGCAATGGGGATAAACTAGAACCCTTTCCAATAAGATCAGGGATGAAGGGAAGATGCCCATTAGCACTATTATTATTCAAAAGTGTTCTAGGAATGAGAGCTGTAGCAATGAGAGAAGAAAAAGAAACTGAAGGAATTAGAATAGGCAATGAGGAAGCAAAATTATCTCATTTTGCAGATGATATGATGATACATTTAGAGAATTCCAGAGAATCAACAGAAAACTAGTTGAAATAATTAACAATTTGAGCAAAGTTGCAGGATATAAAATAAACCTACATAATCATTAGCATTTCTATACATTAGCAACAAAGACCAGCAGGAAGAGATCAAAAGAGAAATTCTATTTAAAATAACTGCAGAAAATATAAAATACTTCAGAGTCTACTTGCCAAGACCAACCCAGGAACTGAATGAACACAATTATAAAATACTTTTCACACAAATAAAGTCAGATCTAAACAATTTGAGTAATATTAATTGCTCATGTGTAGGCTGAGCCAATATAATGAAAATGATGATTCTACCTAAAGTTATTTGCTTATTTAGTTCCATAGCAGTTAAATGGTCAAATAAATTATTTCACAAAGTTAGAAAAAATAATAAAATTCATCTGGAAGAATAAAAGTTCAAGAATAGCAAAGGAGTCAATGAATGAATAAACATGAAGAAAGGCGGCTTAACAGAACCATATCTTAAACTGTAGCCAAATGAGTTGTGATATAGGATTATGATGGAGTACTATTGTGCCATAACAAATGATGAGCAGGATGCTTTCAAAAAACCTGGAAAGACTCACATGAATTGACGAAAAGTGAAGAGAGCACAATCTGGAAAACCGTAACAACAATATTTTATGATGATCAACTGTGAATGACTTAGCTATTCTTGGCGCTATAATGATTTAAAACAATTCTGAAAGATTTATGATGACAAATATTACAAAAAAACAAGAATTGATGGAGTTTCAATGCGGATGGAAACACACTTTTTTTACATTCTTTATTATTCTTATGGGGTATTTTTTTCTGTGCATTTTCTTTTGCTACATTGCTACCAAGGAAATCCTTTGCATGCATGCACATGTATAATCTATATCAAATTGGTTGCCTTCTCAAGAAAGGGATGGGGGATGGAGAGAATTTGGATTCAAAATTTAAAAAAAAAGAATGTTAAACTTTTATTACATGTAACTGAGAAAAATAAAATAAAAATTAAATTAAAAAAAGGAAGTGAGGGACTCAGAATATGAGGAATTAGATGAACAATACACCATAATATTAGAAGGGTGAAGGGAATGTGACACAGAGAGAAAAAGGTCATAAGATGAATAATGAGTAGAAGCAACAGATAAGAGACTTTTCCTAAAGATGAGAGAGCTAAACATGTGAAATGAAAGCATCTATCTTTTCTCCAAGAAATGATGATACACATTTATAGGCACTTATAGGTGAGAAAGCAATCAGTATGTTCATAAGAAGAATAGAACAGTAATGGTGATGGATTTCTAAAGCCAAGAGAGCAATGAAACAGGTTAGCCTCATGACAAATATAGAGGTCTTTCTGGGGCCTACATGCAGAATACAGCAAAGTACTTCACAAGATTTCTCCAAACAAATAACACCTGTCCTCTTCTGTTGCTTTATATAGGCAGAAACAACCAGTGCCAGAAGAAACCTAAAAAGATTGGCTCAAGACTATGAAATCTCATGGAAGAAACTGAAGGCATAATGGGAATAAAGGCTATTTGCATCACTGTGGCCTATTTAATGCTAGAATTTCATAAGAGAAACAAATCTGGGAAGCTAATAGCTAATTAAAAAGACTGAATGAAAGTACAGTTTAGATATTTAGACCCTAAATTAAAATATGGGCATGATAAGCTCCTGGTCAGAGAAAGAATACAGCTAATAAGGATTTCTAAGAATGTTATTGATGAGATTCTTGGAAATCTAATCAAGAAATCAAAAGCTTGTTAGGAAATAGAAAAGGAAGGGGAAGGAGAAAATTGCATATGTGTATTTATCAAGCTAGATAACACAGCCTTTATTTTCTGTTTATGAATAATACTACTAATAATAATAAAGACTTCCAGAAATTCACCTATTTTCCTAATAGCCTGGGGCACAGTCTCACTCAAATATACAAAGCATCCAGGGTGAGACTGGCCCCACATTTAAATTGCAAAGGTAAAGTGGTCATATCAGCCAAGGTGTTGGAGAAAAGGCAAAGACTTGCCTGAACTTTCCCCCAAATCCCTCCAAAGACCTTAAAATAATGTCCTAAAGAAATTCTGGAGTGGAAGAACCCGCAGAAGTACAGGGTGAAACAATTTTCCAGCCCAAGACAACTTAGACGGTTGGCAGGAAAGATTATTCTCACAAGGTAAGAGTGGAGCACAGTCCAGTGAGGTTAAGCCAGCACAGGCCCAGCCTGGGAGAGCTAGGAACAGGCCTTGGAAGCCACTGAAGCAGCAGCAGCAGCAGCAGCAGCCGCAGCAGCAGCAGCTGCAGCAGCAGCAGCCGCAGCAGCTGCTTCTGGAGCTCTCAGTCCACTGACGGTAACATTGAACAACTGGTCAGAAGGAGATTACAAGGGTCTCTTTTCTGAGACTGGGGGTAGAACTCTGTTGTTTTGCCCATACTCATGATGAGGGCATAGTCTCTGGGAACCCCCTTGAATCTGGAATACAGTCTCTGGGAGCCCCCTTGAACTCTCCTTGAATCTTCCAACTAGATCTGGCCTTCCGCTAAGGCCACAAGCCTTACATTATCATTAGGCCCAAATCTCTACCTAGCCTCACCCTTTATTGTCCAACTACTTCCCACCCTTGATACTATCAGTATCCATGACTTCAACTACTTCCAACCCTTAATTCCATTCTCTTGGTTCTTGGACTCTGACCTCATCTCACCCTCCTTAGACTCCTTCTCAAGACCTTCCCTAAACCTCTCCTCTAGTCACCCCAGACCACCCCTCAATCCCTCCTACAATCTTTGTGTATATAATCTCCATCTTGCCTCCATGAAGGTGCTCAGGTTCAATCTAGCTCAGCTCAGATTCAATTTAGCTCAGCTTAGATTGAGTCTGGCCTGCTTGTGAAAACAGGCATCACAAAGGGTGGGATTTCTTAAGACAACCCATTATGGTGAATCCCTAATAAACTTCCTCTTTTCCCTTGGCTGAGAAGTCTTGAGTCAAATTCTTTTGGCAGGACCCGGCATGTTGGTATTTTGGAGTCACGAGCACCCCTAGAAACCTATGGTTCCCTACCATCATCATTTTTCTTTAAACCTCTTCACTCAGATCTGGGTTTCAGTCCAGGGTAGCAATTCCAGGGTGAGGAAGAGCACTAGACCACCAGAGCTAGCAGTCGCAGGGAAGCATGAACTGTCATCACAGCTCCAGGGCAGAACAGAGCTCTTGTGTTAGCTCACAGATCAGAACATAGGATGGGAAAGTAATAAACACACCTCTCCTTAGATTATACCACCTTGGAAAACTGAAAACTTACAGGTCCCTAGAAATATCTCTAAAAACAGCTGCAGTGAGTCTTCCACCTTGAAAACAGAGCTCCACTTTAGCAAAGAGTTAAAAGTCAAGAAAAGGCTAGAAAAATAAGCAAACAGAAAAAAAAATCCGACTATAGGTTACTATGTTGTACTAAGTTACTATGGTGGCACGGAAGATCAAAACACACACTCAGAAGAAGACAGCAAAATCAAAACTCCTACATCCAAAACCTCAAAGAAAAAATATGACTTAGTCTCAGGCCAAGGAAAACCTCAAAAAGGATTTTAAAAATCAAGTAAAAGAGGTAGAAGAAAAATTGGGAAGAGAAATGAGAGCGATGCAAGAAAGTCATGAAAAAATTGGTTAACAGCTTGGTAAAGGAGACACAAAAAATACTGAAGAAAGTAATATCTTAAAAAATAGAATAGGCCAAATGGTAAATGAGGTACAAAAAACCAAGGAGGCGAAGAATGCCTTAAAAGCGGAATTAGCCAAATGGAAAAAGAGGCACAAAAATTCAATGAAGAAAATAATTCCTCAAAAATAAGAATTGAGCAAGTGGAAGTAAATGACTCTATGAGACATCAAGAGATGTTAATAAAACAAAATCAACAGAATGAAAAAAGAAGACAATGTGAAGCATCTCCCTGGACAAAAACAACCTACCTGGAAAATAGGTCCAAGAGAGATAATTTAAAAACTGGACTTCTTAAAAGCCATGATAAAAAAAAAAGAGACTAAACATCATCTTTCAAAAAATTTTCAGGGAAAACTGCCCTGATGTTCTATAACCAGAGGGTAAAACAGAAATGGAAAGAATCCACTGATCACCTCCTGAAAGATATCCCAAAATGAAAACTGCCAGGTCTATTGTAGCCAAATTCCAGAGCTTGCAGATCAAGAGTAAAACACTGCAGCAGCCAGAAAGAAACAATTCAAGTATCATGGAGCCACAGTCAAGATAATACAAGACCTAGCAGCTTCTACATCAAATGATAAGAATAAGAAGGTCTGTAATATGATATTCTGGAGGGCAAAGGGATAGAAAAATAGTCCTTCAGGGGAAAATGGGCATTCAATGAAATAGAAGACTTTCAAGCATTTCTGATTAAAAAAAAAAACAGAGCTTAAAAGAAAATTTGACTTCCAAAAATAAAATTCAAGAGAAGCATAAAAAGGTAAACAAGAAAGGGAAATCATAAGGGCCTTGATAAGGTTAAACTGTTTACATTCCTACATGGGAAGATGATACTTCTTACTCATAAGAACCTTCTCATTATTAGGGCAGTTAGGAGGAGGATGGATGGATGGATAGATAGATAGACAGATGGATGGATAGATGGATGGATGGATGGCTAAGGGGCACAGGTGTGAGTTGATTACAAAGGGATGATATCAAAAATGAAATTAAGGGGGTGAGAAAGAGGAATGCACTGGGAGAAAAATAAAGGGAGAGGTGCAATGGGGTAAATTATTTCACATAAAAGAGGCCAGCAAGAGCTTTTACATTGGAGAGGAAGATGGGGGAAGTGGTGAGGAATGCTTGAACCTGACTTATTGGAAGTGGCTCAAATAGGAAATAACATACACACTCACTTGGGCATAGAAATCCATCTTACTCTCTAGGAAAGTAGGAGGGGAAGGGGATAAGAGAAGAGGGGTCTCAAAGAAGGGTGGGTGAACTGGAGGAGACAGCAGTCAGAGGCAAAACACTTTTCAGGAGGGACAGGGTCAAAGGAGAGAGAGAATAGAATAAATGGGGTAAATATGATAAAGGGAAATACAATTAGCAATCATAACTGTGAAAAAAAGTGAAGCAAATTTCTCTGATAAAGGCGTCATCTTTTAAATATATAATGAGTTGAATTTATTTAAAAAATTGTGAAAATAAGAGCCATTTCCCATTTGATAAATGATTTAAAAATATGAACAGCCTTCTTATAAAGTAATCAAAGCTATCTATAGCCATATGAAAAAAAATGTTCTAAATTGCTATTGATTGGAGAAATGCAAATTAAAATAATTCTGAAGTACTACCTCACACCTATAAGATTGGCTACTAGGACAGAAAAGGAAAATGGCAAATATTGGAGAGGATGTGGGAAAATTGAATCACTAATGCACCATTGGTGAAGTTGTGAATTGATTCAAACATTACGTAGAACAATTTGAACTATACCCAAATATTTATAGCAGCTCTTTTCTGGTGGCAAAGAGTTGGAAATTGAGGAATCAATTGGAGAAAGGCTGAATAATTTGTGGTATATGATTGCGATGAAATACTAAGGTGCTATAAGAAATGATGAGCTAGATGCTCTCAGGAAAACTTGGAAAGACTTACATAGACAGATGCAAAGTGAAATATGAGCAGAACCAAGAGGACATTGTACATAGTAACAGCAATATGATCAACTGTGAATGACTTAGGTATTCTCAGCAATACAATGATCTAAGACAACTCTGAAGGACTCATTATGAAAAATGCTGTCCATCCCCAGAGAAAGAACTGATGGAGTCTGAATAATAAATCAAAGCACATTTTTTTTCTTTCTTTCATTTGGGGTGTTTTTTTTATTTTGCTCTATGTTTTCTTTTACAATATGAACTAATATGGAAATATGTTCTTCATGACTACACGTGCATAACCTATATCAAATTGCTTGCCTTCTCAGTGAGGGAGGAGAGAGGGAGGGAATTCGGAATTCAATTTTTAAAATGAATGTTGAAAATTGTTTCACATGTAATCAGGGAAAAACAAAATACTAAATTTTACAAAGCAAAAAAAAAATAAGGTGCACAGGTAATGAGGCACACATATAGGGAATACATGTGATAAAGGGGTACTGGGAGTATACCTAGTACTCAAGAGACCTTTCTCACTTCATAGAATCCTCATGGAATGCCCTTTAGCCATAACTCTCTTTTGGGCTCCCCAAAATCAGTGCCTTTTTTAAGAGTCCTTGATAACTATTGATCTGCATCTGTCTCTCCACAGCATATGTCTCTATTCCTCCAGTAAATATTGCCATTAGATACTACTGTTCCTAAGACATGGACGATCTTTTCCATAACTTTTATACATTTGAGAACTCATAAGATCACTACCTGGAAATGCAGATCTCAGGATTGTTGCTCAGTTACCTGCTGTGGGATGGAAATAAACAGGAGGCAGCCAAAGCTTGGTCCTGAGTTTGTCTAAGGAGTACAGATGCTCTGAAAAATAGGAAAGCCATGCTTCACCTACTTCTTTCACTAGGAGGAGGGGGGAGAGCAAAGAAAAGAGGGGAAGGGTGTAAAGGAGGGAGGGAGGGAGGGAGAGACAGAGAGAGAGAGACAGAGAGAGAGAGAGAGAGGGAGAGAGAGGGAGGGAGAGAGAGAGGGAGAGAAATCTATCTAACAAATGAAAAATGAACTGAGTTTGACAGTATGTAAACATTGTTCCATACATATCATACAATTTCCCTAATGAATAAAAAGAGGTGATTTTTCTTATTTCTTCTCTAGCAATGAACTTGGTCATTAAAATTACACTGCATTTAGTTTTGTGGTGGCAGGGGGGGTTGTTCTTTTCACATGTTAGTAGTGATTAGTATGTTGGTTTCTTGTTCATATTATAGCACTCTGAATCTGATCTATATGCCTTTCCATATTTTCTGAATTTTTCATATTCATCCCTTTTTGGTACAGAAATATTTCACTATATTCATGTAGCACAACATGTTTAACCATTTTTTTCTCCTTTAAACCTGTCTTTGATGAAGAGGCAGCACATCTTGCTAAGTCCGGCCACTCTACATATCTCTTTGACCCTATCCCCTCACATCTTTTGAAAATTGACCCCCAAGTCATCCCCTCTCTCTAACCTTCATTCCCTTTCTATCTCCTGGTTCCTTCATTGTTATCTACATAAATGCTCAAATCTCCCACTTCCATTAAAAATAAAACCTTCAACAGACCTTGTCATGGTCTCTAGTTATTCCTCTTTTTCCTAGTTGGACTCTTGGAAAAGTTATCAAAACCTGCTACTTCTTCACCCTCCTCTCAGTCATTTCTCAACCTTTATCAATATGGTTTCTGACCTGATCACTCAATTAAAATGTCCTCTCCAAACTTATCAAGGATCTCTTAATTGTCAAATTTTATAATGTCTTAATCTTCATCCTTCCCTGACCATTTGACAGGATTGGCACTGTTAAACACACTTTACTTTTGGATAAACTCTTTTTTCTGGATTTATTTAACATTGCTCTCTCTTGCTTGTGATCCTTCTAAGCTTCTTTTATAAGTTTGGCATTGATATTATACCCCATAACTGTGGATGTTCCCACACAATCTGTCCTGGATCCTTTTAACTTCCTGTCTCTACACACTCACATTTGTGGTGACCTTCTTAGTTCCCATGGATTTAAATATCACCTCTAAACAGATAATTCTCATATTTCTATATCCATACTGATATGTTCTGTTCAACTCTTCAGAGACAGTCAATCATCAAGCATTTATAAGGTACCCACTATGTACTAAATACCACGTCAAAATGAATGGCCAAGAGCCATCTTAAACACATGACCAAAACAGATCACATATTCCCTACCCCACTTTCCAACCACCCCTTTTCTGAATTTCTCTAATTTTAGAGTGCATCATATCCTTCTACTCACCCAAGTTCTTGACCTCACTATTATCCTAGATTCCTTACTCTTCTTGTTCCACATATCAATTATTTGCCAAATTGTGTAGACTTCACTTCTACAACATCCATATAATCTGCATCTTTCTGAGTCATAATCTCAGTTCAGGCCCTCATCACCTCTCTTATGGATTATGGTAATGGCATACTAATTTGTCTCTCTGCCTCAAGTCTTTCCCCTCTTTAAACTCTCCACTGAAACACTACCAAATGTTTTTGTTGTTGTTGTTGTTGTTGTTTTAGTTTGCCTTCTTTTATTTGTAAAGAACCAGGCTCTGGTTCCAGAAAAAAGGGAAAATGGAATAGGGTAAAGAAAGCACTAGAGTGGCTCTATCTAATGCATGCATCTACCTGGACACCTCCTAGGAGGATTAGATATTCAGATAAGGACAAACAACGTGCCATGGGTCACTTGGGTCATCTCTGCCTCTATGATCTCTTTCAAAGACACCCCTGACTCTTTCTAATGGAAAAACAAAAGGCCCATCTAAGCAGACCACTCTCTTGATATAATGAGGTTAAAAAAAAAAACAACCACATCTGGCTATGCCACTCCCCTACTCAAATACTGCTCAGATAAAATTAAAAAAAAAAAAACTTCTAATTAAAACATTTCTTGACCTTCACAATCTGCCTCAACCCTGACCACCAATGATTTCAAAACATACTTTCAGCATGATGTCTAGACCAGTGTCTCTCAGTCAATGAGCATTTATCAACCACCTGTGGTGCAATATCAACATATTCGGTGTTGTGGATACAAGAAAAGGCAAAACCCAGCTTCTGCTCTTAAGAAGATCAGAGTTTAGTGGGGAAGATAGCATTCCAAGATCTATGTACAAACAAGATATATGAGGAGGATAAATTAAGGTTAATCTCAAAGAGATGGCAGTAAATTTAAGAAGGACTGGGACAGGCTTCTTGCTAAAAGTGGGACTTAAGCTGAGACCTGAAGGAAGCTAGGGAAGCTGAGATGTGGAGATGGGAAGGAAGAGTTCTAGGCCTAAGAGACATCCAAGGAAAAGACTTGTAGTCAGGAGATGGAGTGCCATGTTCAAGGAATAGAAAGAGACCACAGTCACAGGATCACAGAATACCTGGAGGGAAGTAAGGTGTCAGAAAACTGGAAAGGCAGGAAGGTAGCAAGTTATGAAGAAATTTTAAAAGACAAGCAGGATTTTGTATTTGATCCTGGAAGTAACAGGGACCCACTGGACTTTATTGAACGGGGAAGAGAGAATGGTATAGTTATACTGATGTCTTAGGAAGATAAACTTGAAATTTCAGTGGAAGATGGATTGGAGTGGAGAGATCCAAGGCAAAGAAACTAACCAAGCAAGCTATTGCAATAGTCCAGGAATGAGGTGATGAGTCCCTGTACCAGGGTCATTTCAGTGTAAGGAAAGAGAAGGGGATATATACATATGAGAGCTATCGTGAAGAAGAAAATGACAGGATGGATAAGTGTTTGGCTACTGGAGCAGGGGGTGGGGGGGAGGGTGGTTATAGAGATTGAGGAGTTGAGGGAGATAGCTAGGGTTGTGAGCCTGGGTAACTGAGAGGATAGTGTTACCGAAGAGAGTCATAGGGAAGTTAGGAAGACAGGAGTGTTGGGGGAGGGTGGACAATAATTTTGGAAATGTTGACTTTAAGAAGTATATGGTACAACTAGTTTGAGATGTCTAAAAGTCAGCTGAAGATGCTATATTGAAGGCTGGAGGCTATATTGGACGCTATATCGGAGATGCTATGTCGGAGGAGAGGTTCAAGGTACACAAGTAGATGTGAGAATCATCTGCAAAATTGAAATCATGGGAGTTGAATGAATGAATCATTCATTAAATGTTTATTATATGCAAAGCACTGTGTTAAGCACCAGAAATACAAACAACAGAGCAAAACAATCCTCCTACTCTTAAGGAGCTCACATCCTGGTGGGAAGGCTGTAATAGCTGAGAAAAGTAGGAGCTAACTCTGAATTTGGGAAGAAGCAGATCTTAAAAAAATTGACAGCCCTTGTCTGTCATCTGTGCAGAACTTTAGAAAGCTTCACGAAGAGGATGAGATGGATCAGGTTTGGGGGAGGGAGCGCTGAGGGGGACAAGCATGTGCTAAGCTCTTTACAAACATTATCTCATCTGATCTTCACAATATCTCTTTGAGGTCAGCACTCTTATTATCCCCATCTTACAAAGGAGGAAACTCAGGGTAAGAATGACTAAGTAATTTAATTTGCCCCGGTTCACAAAACTACTGTGCTTCTGAGGCCCAATTTGAATGGGGCACTTCCTAAGTCCAGGCCCAACCCACCATTCACTGCACCACCTAAGTGCCTCAGAATGCCAGGGTCATTAAATTAAAAGCTGTCATTATGTATTGCTCTATTTATGCTCTACAGAGTAGACAAACCGACCTTATCTTTGCTCTTTACTCTACCTCCAGTCTTCATTCTTTGGCACTGAATCTTTCCCTGGCCTGAAATACTCAACTAGCTGATGCCTGACATTTAGAACCTTTTGTTTCCTTTAAAGCTTAGCTCACGGATAAGCTTTGACATATACACATACACACAGATGTATACATATACATATACACATACATACATGCATGTGTATGTGTGTGTGTTCACACTTGTGTATAAGCTAGGTGGCTAGAGGACCAACTCTGGAGTCAGGAGGACCTGAGTTCAAATGTGACCTCAGATGGATTAGGAGCTGCATACCCCTAGGCAAGTCACTTAACCCTGTATGTCTCAGTTTCCTCATCTGTAAAATGAGATGAAGGAAATGGCAACCTACTCCAGTATTTTTGCCAAGAAAACCCCAAATGGGGTCACAGAGAGTTGGACACAACTGAAATGATAATAACAACAACATATGTATGCATGTATGTATATGTGTGCACACAGGGGAAACAGACACATATGTGCATACGTACACGTATGTGCACGTATGCACATATGTATAAAAATTTTTACCGGACTTGAAACCAGGAAGAGCTAGACCCAGTGCTGACACATGTGCTGCTTGCTAAAACTTTCAATTCTTCAGACAAACCTCTAAGAAAATTTGTGACCAACGTGGTAAGAGTTGCCTTACCATGGAGCACCTCATAGCAATTAAATCATAGAACCTGGCCCAGATTTACATATATGGCTATAGCTATAGCCACAGATATAGATACATCTATATCTGTAACAGAGAGATAGACATCTCTATATGTTTCCACATATATATATATATTATATATATATATATATATATATATATGTACATCTATGTTTTAAAGATATAGATGAATGTCTCCATATATAGAATATAAGCTTCCTGAGGATAAGTGTTTTTCTTTTTGCCATTTAGTCTAACCCTTCCAGGTGGCCAAGGAAGTCTAAGTGACTAGCCCAAGACGTATTAAAAAATATGTCAAATAATAGACTGGAAAGGGATTGTCCTTGTTTTATTCTTTTATTTAATAGGTTTCAGAGTTATTGCGTTATGCTTTGCAAGGTGTTTTTTTTTTTTTTGCAACAGCAATTTGGTACTGTACTTTTCCCCAAATTTGTTGATTTAGTATCGTGGTTAGGGTGTTTTTGTTTTTTAATTTAATTTTGCTCAGTACTTCCTAATGTTGAATCATCCTTGCATCCTAGCACAAACAACATGTGACTGTATTTATTAATTTCTTATATGTATTACTATAGTCTTTTTCCAAGTTTAGTACTCCATCCTTTCCTCCCCTACTGCTTCCCCGCCCCAAAAAATCAGTAAGACAGGCAACATACAGGAATCTGCAGAGGTTATCAACTTCTGTGGCCTTAGTGAAGTGGAGTCTAGATGGCTGCTGTGCTAGACTATGATTTTATTTAAAATTTTGGGATCTATATTTATTAGTTACAGACTATTGTGTTTTTCCTTTGCTTTATCCTTCCATGGTTTAGGCAGTAAGATTATATTTGTCTTATTAGGTAGTTTTAATAGTGTTTTCTTTCTCAATTATTGAGAATAATTTGTTCAATACAGGTTTTAATTGTTCTTTAAATATTTTATATAATTCACCTGTAAATCTGTCTAAGCCAAGGCTCCCTTTATCCTTTGGTAATTATTCTATAAGTAGTTCAATTTCATTTTCTCAAGTGAAATTAAGATGTATATTTCATGTTCTATTAATTAGGATAATTGACATTTTTGCAGACAATGCTCCATTTCTTTTAAATCTTCAATTTTGTGGGCATATAATTGTGCATAATAAATACTGGCAGATATTTTTAATTTCTCTATGTTAATGTATTTTCATTCATTGTGATTTTGTCTTGTTCATTTTATACTTTGGTATCTTTATTCTCAAAGAGTTTGTTTGGTAACTGCCAAGACCCTTCTGCTTGTAGGATCTATCACAGCAAAAATCTAGAGCCACCTCCACATCAGATGAGACACCAGAGATGGAATCAGTTATATTCATATTTATAGCAAAATTATTTTATTTTACACATTTTTTTCTCCTCATGTATGCAGTACCTATTCTTTGGAAGGAAATGCACCCTCTATTTGTACCCAACATATGATCATTTTAGAGTATAAGGCAAATTCTAAGAAGATGAAAGTTTAAATTTTGAAATATTTTTAAAGGGAGAGATAGTGAATGTAGAAAAGCTTGGGACACAGGTGTCATTTTATAGTCCCCATTTTACAGATGAGGAAACTGAGGCTGAAACATTAAGTGACTTGTCACATAGCCACTAAGGATCAGTAAGCCAGATTTTAAACTCAGGTCTTCGAGACTCCTGGTCAAGTCCTCTATCCATTGTGCCACCTAGCTACCACAATATTTGACAATACTGTCATGGACGTTTAGGCCATAGCAACTCTTAAAAATGACATTGTAAATCATAAGGGTTTTCTGATCTATATTAGTGGATGGAATACCCATACTTTAAAAAAAATCATGGATGTTTGAAGTATTGAATGATTACAGATTCTAATTCAAATGTTGCATCACCAGTGGAAGAAATATTCTTCAACAATTTGCCTCAATAAAACCAATCATATTAGATTTGCCATTGGGGTGAGGAGCAAATGAAGCCGCATTATTTTTAAAGAAATACAGAGTAGTGGCAAGACCACGTGACTCGGAATTAGAAGACCTGGGTTTAAACTCACTTCTGCTGCCTACTGCTTGTATGACCTCACAAAAGTCTGGGCCTCAGTTGCCTCATATATAAAATAAAAGGTTGTACCAGAACAGGTATTCTTTTTTTTTGGAGGGGCGAAGGCAGGGCAATTGGGGTTAAGTGACTTGCTCAAGGTCACACAGCTAGTAAGTGTGTCAAGTGTCTGAAGCCAGATTTGAACTCAGGTCCTCCTGACTCCAGGGCCAGTGCTCTACTTACTGTGCTACCTAGCTGCCCCCAGGTGCAGGTATTCTTAACTGTTTTGTGTGTCATGAATCCCTCTGGCACCCTGGAGAAGCCTATGCACCCCTTATCAGAATGCTTTTTTTAATGTATAAAATAAAATGCATAGGATTACAATGGAAAACAATTATACTGTAACACAATTCTCAAAATACCAAAAACGAGTAAACAAAAAATCACATTTACAGACCCCCAAGCTCAGGACTCCTGCAACTTTTACTGTCTATGTTGAAAGCTATGAACCTATAGTCTCCTAAAGCCATACTACTGTTTCTATTTCCTAAATCAATTTCATGGCTAGAACTCTTCTTACATATGTGATTTTGCACTGAAGATAAATAGATGTACTTTGTGTGAGTATCTATTTTGCATCAGTAAAATTCCAGGCTTTTTTGAATTCTACAAATGCACACCTTTATAAACAGCATCCAAACAGCAGCTACAATTTGAGCCTGAGGGCTGCATTCTAAAAATGTGTACAATTCCTGCATATATTTGCCCACAACTACTGTTCATAAATATATAGAATATGCATAGCTCTACAAAGAGTTTTCTAAACATTTTTTTCTTTTGAAAATCCTCTGGTCTGTATTTGTAGAAGATAGAAAACTCCCACAAATATCTTTATGGGCAGTGAAGATCAATAAGGGGGTGATGTAGAGGTGGATCCATAAATTTGAAGTTCTGCTCTCAGAACTAAAGTATAAAGTGTGCTTTTTAGCAAAGTGACTTTGGTCACAGTAAATGTCCTTTAAAAATGTTTTACTAATGTGACTAGCAGTAGGATCTTTCTTTTTTGTCAATGACTCAAGCTAAAGCCAGGAGCTGTGAGGAGCACAATTGTTTTGTACCATGCACGAAGATGTCTGGAATAATGTGTCCTGATGTAAATTTCCTTTAGAATCTTACCAACCCTGCTCTGCAGGCATTTCATTTTTCAAAAGAATCTTCTATATTTGCTGCTCCCCTTGTTAAATTGTAACTCTCAGGGCCAGGATTTGTCCACGGATGAGAGTGCTGGCACCACATGGCAAATTCAGGGATGGCCCTACGTTGCTGACAATTCCACTCCTTGAAAATAATAACTGAATGCATGTATTCGATAAATCTTGCAGAAGACACACTAAAAAGATGCAGTTTTCAAAATGTTTCTAAATCATTTGCTGCTGAAAAAGAAAGAACTAGTCTATCATAACCAGGGCCAACCCTAGGGCCACAAAGAGCCCAAGGCAATTTATATATCTTCCCTTCAAACCTTAACAACTACAGAATTAGGTAGCAATGAAGGAAAGCTTGAAGGGAAATAAAAAGAAAAGGAGATGGGGGCAGTTTGAAGGTGCTTATGGAGAAACAGAGGAGGAAAGCTATGTACTTTGCCCTAGTAAAGATGGACACTGATTCACAAACTGAATATATATAAGACCTCTAAGAAAGAGCCTCAATTCCTTTGGTTTATTTCAGCACTGGTGAGTAGAATCACCTCCTTATTCCCCAACAAGTTGCCTGCTTCATTGCCTATCCACTAGTCACAGGTGGCACAGTCAGTAAAGTGCCAGACCTGGAGTCAGGAAGACAACTTCCTGAGTTCACTCTCTGGGTGAACCTGGGCAAGTCATTTAATCCTCTTTGTCTCAGTTTCCTCATCATTAAAATTAGATGGAGAAGGAAATGGCAAACTACTCCACTATCTTTACTAAGAAAATTGCAAATGGGGTCATGAAGAGTCAGACATGACTGAAAAATAGCTGAACAACAATAATTAATCCCAAGAGCAGCTACCCCAATTTGCTCTATCCTGGTAATCACTCTAATATTAACATTAATATCAATATCAAAATGAATTCTCTATTTAAGTCATCAGATGCTTCACTGTGTCTTGGAGATGATCCATAGTATTGTAATACACACCACACATACACACACACACACACACACACACACACACATGCACACTTATCCATTATCTATGATGACATCTTTATCTATGTAAAGCTGTGTTAGTTTCAGACTTTGGCAATTTTTCAGGATATAAAGACCAAACCATATTGCAAAAGGTAAGTCTTTTCAAATTCCAGGAGCAAATTTATAAAGAGATTGCTGGATGTTAACACCTTATTATCTGTGGCTATACCAAGTTCCTAACTAGGAGGAACCCTTTCTTCCTTTCTTCCTTTCTTTCCTTCCTTCTTTCTCTTTCTTTCTTCTTTTCTCTCCCTCTCTCTCTCTCTCTCTCTCTCTCTCTCTCTGTCTGTCTCTTTCTTCCTTCTTTTTTTTCTTTTTCTTTCCTTTCTATTTTTTCTATCATTTATCGATATACGTAACATATAACTTATATGAGTGTATATAATATATATAATATGTATATATATATATATAATTGTGGTTGAGGGTTTCTCAGTCACTACATATATGTACGTAAATATGTGAGAGTCAGTTCAGTATAGTGGCTAGAATGAGGGACTTGGAGTCAAGATGATTCTAAATATGGCTGGCAGCAGCTGCTGGCCCATCATGCTTCTGCTGCCCAGACACCCACCACTTCTCCCTCTTCTCTCTTCATTCCCTTGGAGAACCCCCTACCACCACCAAATCTCATACCTCTGCCCCATCTTGCCCTAAAGGTTATCTCAAATTAATTTCGCCTGGGAGTTTCATGGCCAGCAAACTAAATGCCAGTGGTTATTAGACTAGTGATGAAATTTAGGCCCATGTCAGTAAGGAGGATAGAAATATTCATAACTTTTAACCATGTTTGTGCCTTTATTGACAATTGTGACTATTTGTTTTTTTGAACTGAGTCTTTCTTCATTTATTAGAATAATTATTGTCTGTCAGAGAGAAATAATGTGTTTAGATTTTACAATCATAGCTCTTTTGCTTGAACTGTGCTATATGTGTTTTTTCTATTTGCTGTCAAGGGCTCAATCTCAGCCAATATATTTGCATATTGGCTGTCCCTATGGGCAAAGAATCTTGCTTAAGCTAAAATCTGGATGTCTTTTGAAATGCAACTACAAAGCGTGGCAGCATGTTTGGAGTGGAACGAATATGACACTAAAGTTAAGGACTTGGGATCTTCCTCTGGCTCTGCCATAAGTTAACCGCATAAGCTTTGGCAAAGCCAGTCATGATTATAATCCACAATGGCTGAAATCTATATAGTACTTTAAGATTTGTAAAGCACTTTACCTATAACAATCTCATTTTGCTCACTAGGCCTCTCTGGGTCCTGGCTTCCTCATTTGTATATAAAATGAGAAGATTGGGCTAAAGATGATTTTTAATGTTGCTTCTATCTCCAAAACTCTAGGAGAAATTTAATTAGTAAACTTGCAAGTATCAGCTAATTTCCATTATCCCAAATTTGAGCTCTAGGAATAATTTATATTTTCTATACTATTTATTCCTTAATACAATATGTCCCCAAAATCTTACAGCAGTATTAAGTTTTAAAATTGCACTAAGACTTTAGGGACACCTAACATTTCAGGCTGTGTAAATATGAACAAGTGATTTTTTTCATCTGACTTTCCATGTGTAACAAATGTATGATGAAAACTTGCCTCTCTGACTTTAGACCATCTGGATTTTTCAAGCCATTTTCAACTGGGCCAAGGGCCAGAGTAGAGGCATAAAAGGGCCATCTAGGGCCAGTGGTTCTGCCTGGGACTGGCAACATGCCCAGGGTCAGTAGCTTTGCTTCTAGCAGGGCCAGACTCCAAGTAGAGGGCTGATTTGTAAAAAGAACAGAAAGCAGGGAGGGAATTGAAGAATGAAGCATCTAAAGAGCTCAAGGTAATTTTCATTTTCCCATAACCAGCTCTGCCCCAGGCCTAAGTAATCAAGGTATGTGAAGTTTAACTGTTTTTAATTGGAAAAAGAAATGGTATTCCTTAAAAGTGAATTTACTCCAAATTCTAGTTAAATTCTCTTGGTTAAATAGATAGAAGGGATGAAATTTAGTAAATAAAAACAAGATTGCCTGACAGACCCCAGAAGACTGATTGCATTTCGAATTACTCAGCTTTGTACACATTCCCAAGTCTACCTGATGGCCATATTTAATTAAAAAGTACAATGTGTCTACCTTTCCAGACATAAAGGATTTCACAAGGCCATAGATTTCTCAATAAATCATTTGTGGTGTATTCCCAAGGCCCTCTATAAACATTGATGCAGGTTACCTGTATTCAGATGATAAAGCATAGCACGGAAGAAAAAACAGAAAGTGGAGTAAAAAGACTGTGATGTTCTTTTACATTTCTCCAGGAAAAAGAGTACTTGTTCAAAAGTTTAACTAATAAGAACTATACATTTATCAAATCACGAATCTTTAATTCTGAATGATAGGAGTTTGAGACATTTTTAAAGGGAATCATCACAATATTTATGTGTTAGAAGGAGGAAGAGGAGGAGAATGAGGATGAGGATGACAAGAGGATGACAAAAGGAAGAGGAGGACAAAGAGAAAAAGGAGATTGAGGAGGAAGAAGAAAGGAGAGGGAAGGGGAGGGGGGAGGAGGAAAAGAAGGAGGAAAAATGGACTCTTTTTTATCTCTAACATAACATGTGTTCCAAAAGTCTGGACAGTTTTAAGCTTTAGTAGCGTAAAACTGTATTGAGACTTTTGGAACACCCTGTATATGTTAACAAAGTAAGAGGAATGGGATATTCTTCTAGTGAAGCTAAATGGCTATGAATTATGGAAGAACATGATTTTGAAAGAATTAAAAAGTCAACCAAAATGCAAATGCAAGCAAAAACCAAAGGACATTGAAGAGATGCATTGTGGGAATGAGTAACCTGCAGCTTCTTGCAACTAGTGAGACTTAAAAGTCATTGGACAGGTAATATAGAAAGAAGGGGATAACCAATGAATAACCTGTTTACTTCTCTGGCTCCCATATTATGGCCAGAGATCTGGAGGAAAGTTCTAAACACAGTGTGAAAGACTTGAGGAGTTTTTATGAGAAGACATGGGCAAGATTTACACCAGATCAACACTGCTTGAGAACACAGATTAATTGCAGTATTAAAGTATGAAAGTCTTTAGATGAAAATAAACAAGTAATGAGTATTAAATGAATGTGAGTTTTGAATTTCTAATGTGTTTTTTTAAAGAAAGTACCTAATTGATGGTTGTCATTGCAATTTGATTGCTGATCATGATTATGAGTGGTCTGGAGAATTGAAGTTAGTAAAACAAAACCTGAAAAACAACACAGGGACTTATGGCTAAATGACAGACTCTGGGTACAATCCTTATATAATCCAATTAGTGACGTATCACAAAACTGGTCATCCCAAAAGAGAGTGTGTGTGGATCAGGGAAACTGATCATCCCTCCTGACATACACTTTGATTCATCTTTTCAGGAGAGATAATATATATTGATTGCAGGGCACTAGTATAGATAGATAGATAGATAGATAGATAGATAGATAGATAGATAGATGGATGGAGATAGAGAGATGCATATACATATATATTTCTAGTAGCATAGATATAGACATGAAACTGTAAGAGTGAAAACAACCCTCATACTCAACATTAAATATTATATTTAAATCAAATAAATATTTTTGTACATGATTTTCCCCCCTGGAGTATGAATCCCTGTGAATGTCTGTATGGCTTGGGTTCAGAAATGGAAGTACAGTTTACAAATTGTCTGCTCCAGCCTATGCTGACAAAATTGTAATTTTTTAAAGGGGGTAGGGGAAGAAAGAGATGAAGGAAGGAAGGAACAAAGGAAGGAAAGAAGGAAGGAAGGAAGGATGGAAGGAAGGAAAGAAGGAAAAGAAATTTCACACAAAGTTCAGTGTTTTACCTGTGAACTTGCTAATGATGAACAGACAAGATGCCAAACAAAATCCCCTATGAAAAAATTTGAAAATATTGAAATATCTCAAAAGAAAGAATAGTCATCACTCCTGAATATTGACCTAGTAAAACTGACGGTGGGAGTAAGTTCAGATTTGGACAGCTCTGCTCTGCTCATATGTTAAAAGAAATATACAACTATTTTTAATGTATTCCCAAAGCCCACTATAAAGATTAATGTAGGTTACCTGAATTTAGATAATAAAGAAAAGACTTGGAAAGAGAATACCTGAATTTGAGTTCCAGATGTGGCACTTGAGTAAGTTTAGTCTGGTCATATAAACTTGCTGAGTCTCCATTTCTTTATCTATAAAATTAGGGTCTTAATGCTTATAATTACCTCTCACAAAAAGGATGGTGTGAGGGAAGAGCTTTGTAAATTATAAAATACTACAAAAATGTGATCTATTACTAAACACGTTTCCCTTTTTGACAAGGTTAATAGATTGGAAAGTTAGGATAAATGATGTAAACAAAGTATCATATCTATAGGGTTGGAAGGGACCGTAAAGTCCATCTCATTCAATCTTCTTATTTAACAGATGTGGAAATAAGGCCCAGAAATATGACATGACTTCATCTAGGTCAGATAGTAGTATATAAAAGAGGCAGTAGTTCCTTTCCATCTGTGAGCACTGAGTGCTGTTTACATTCTGCACCCATACGTATTTATATTGATTTAGCCCACAATAGAAAGAGCACTGGACTTGACAAAAAACCTGGTTCTGAATCTAGACTCTAGCAGGTTATTTACACAACTGTGTGATCTAGGGCAAGTCATCTTTCATCTCTCTCTGCCTCAGTTTCCTTATCTGTACAATGGGCTTGTGCTACTTTCCTCATAAGGTTTTTGTAAGGACTAAGTAAAGAATTTTGTGTAGATCTTTCCAACCTTAAAGTGATATACAAAAGTAAGTTAAGATTCACACTACAAATATAAACTATCTATTCTTTGTATTTTGAGCCTTTCTTCTTACCTGTACCTATTTTTATTTCGGGTTGACTTTTTTTTGCATTTTATTTAGTTCCATTCTGCCTGCTTAACAACGAAGGAGCTGCAATATGGGCCAAAATTCAAATTCAATAAAAATGTGCTTTTATTTATTTTTTATATGTTCTGTTTAATTTATTGTACAATTTTTCAAAGAAATGCAAGTTGTATATAACAGAGGCTTGTGATTTCATATTCAAACCTCTTTTTCTATCCTTTGTATATAGAAATATTCATGTTTGTTGATATTTTCAAGTTTATAATAACAAAAAATAAAAAATCATTTTAATACATTAAAATTTTGAAATTTCAGTGGATGCTTAATAAACATGGAATTTCCACTCTTATAATCCAGATAGAAAGCTGCAAATATCATGAATGAATGATTTGTTTGCTTATTTATTTATTAAACATTTCCTATACGGAAAGCATTGTCCAAAGTGTTGGGAAAACAAATAAGACAATCAAACAAAGTAAGATGATTCCTGCTCTCAAGAGCTTCCATCTAATAAGGGAAATAACACATATGGAAGATCTTAGCTACAAGTCAAATGGAAAGGCTCAACAGTCCTTAAGAGCAAAGCAGCAAAGGAGATGATTATGTCTCTTTTTAAATGTCACTTCCACATGTAAAATCATATCAGTTTCTGAGGTCGAACCATTTCAAAGAGTCAAAGACTTTTGGAGCCAGTCATTTCTTGTCTGCATCTTCAACAGCTGGGGCTATAGCACCTACAGGGCCAGGTACCCTGCTGCATCTCTACATAGATTGCTTCCTTGGATGATGGCAGCATTGCTTTTCCCAGGTTCTTGAGTTCAGGGTCCTGGCTTGTTTCCACTAGGATGTGAGGGAAGATAGTGATCAAGGTAGTGATTGTACTTTGACTTTCCCAGCACATGTTGCCTCACGTCTCTCCCTCAAGGTGCCCCACTGCTTCAACCAGGCTGGTTTGCCTACACTCTGGATGGCAGTTGGTTAAGATTTGGAGGGAATGACTAGCCCTTTTTCCACAGAAGTTGCTTCTTGCATTGACTTTTTGCCCTGTCTCCATCCATCTTCACTGCACTATCTCTGAATATTATTTGTATATCACTGCATCCTTGTGGGATTAGCAATACTACCCAATCGCTAAGGGTGTCCCATAGCAACCCCTAAAAAACGAGCTGTCTTTTAACATCTCTCTACCACACTATCCAATCTAACTCTTCAAATGCCATTACATGGAGATTTCCATTCCAAAGGATCACAGGATTCAGAAGTAGAACATATAAAGTTCTATATGGTTGGTCTTTTGCATAACTAGTCTGAGACCTGATCTGGATTATGTCTGGGAAAGTCTATAGCAAAGACTGAACTACTCAAGAGGTGGACAGAGAAAGATTAACTTTCATAGACGGAAACTGGCAGTTAAAAGCAACACTGTGAATAGCACAGACTATTTTTGTCTTTGTAGCTCCACTGCCTAATACATATGGTAATATGTGTTTAATAAATTGTATGTGGATTGATTAGTTGACAAGTCGAGAAGCTAAGAAGAGACAAATGTGGTAGGGGCAATGACAAAGATTCCATCAAGATCTAAACCCCAAATTAAAAAGGTCCAAGCAGGGGGCTGAAGTTCATTGTATGGAGACAGAACGGTGGTAAAAATATGATGGGAGTGGGTACATACAAGGAGGAATTGTATGATTGGAAACCAAAAAAAAAGTGAAAAACAGTTTAGGGAGGAATGAGGTCACTGGATCATGGTTCTGGGATTCTGAGTTGGAAGGGACCCTGGAGTCAATATACAAATAAATATGTACAAACCAGCTATATACAGGAAAAATAGGAAATAATTAATAAAAGGAAGGCAGGAGAACTGAGAGATTGTGAAAAGTTTCCTGCAGAAGATAGGATTTTAGCCGTGACTTAAAGGAAGCCGGGAGGCAGATATGGGGAGAGTGAGTATTCCAGGCATGTGGGACAGCCAGAAAAAATGCCCACAGCTGAGTTGGATTTTCCTCTTCATTGAACAGTGTCACTGGGTTGAAGAGTAATTGTAAGAAGGAGGGTGGAGAGATTATGAAGGGTACTGAATACTAAAAGGAGGATTTTGTATTTAATCCTGGATTTTACTTCCTAGGAAATTGTTTTAACAATGTTGGCCCTCTCTGAAGTCACACGGCTCCTAAGTAGCAATGTTAGAATCTGAACCCAGGTCCCCTAAATATAAATGAAGTGCTTTTCCACCAAACAAATTATACAGTACAGATCAGGAACTCAAAGTTCCTAGGCTGAAAAAAATAATCAAAACTCACTGCCATTACATTCAATTGAAAAACAAAGAAAAACTACTCTAATTATTTTGTGTTTCACAAAGGTTAACCATCAAATAATTACAAATATCTATAAGAACATTTAATGGGAACTTTATTTGCTAAAATTACAACATTGACAAAATGTATTACATGGATACATGAAAAAGTAGATAACATATTTTACAAGATCTTTTAATTTTCTTGGAAATTGAGGACAAAACAATTTAAAATTGAACCAAAACAAATTCCTTCAGAGTATATGTCCCTATTTTCTTTTTGTTTATTGCTTGTCAAGTTTTTAATCTACCTTTGTATAACTTTGCTATTTGAAACAAGTAACAAGGAGTTAATTAGATATTAATTTTTACGGTTCTATTTTTCTAAATATTAATAACTTAAAATCATTAGCCTTCACAGTATTATAAAACAATATGCCAACTAGTAATGCTGTAGCATTTTATGTAATGGCTGCATTGAAAATTGCAGATGCACCAAATTTCAGGTATATTTTATCTTGTCAATCATGTCTCTGGTTAGACCACATCCAAAAACTTTTGCTCAGTTCTGCGTGCCCAATTTTAGTGTAATGAATGAAAAGTCAAAGAGACCTAGTTTCTGAGTAACTAATAATCAATTTGTTAATTATGGCTAGAAAATAATCAATGAATTGAGGTCAGCGGTTTCTCTTGGCAACCAAAGACAAACCTTAGAGGCTCATGAATGCTTAAATACCCTTGGAGAACAGGTATTCCTGAGAGGCAGAAATCAGTTCTGATTGGTTAACAATTAATGAGACAATGAATATTACAATGAGAGGTAGGCTTCTTCTAATGAGGGGGTGGGGGGAGGGAGGTGATTCTGATTGTGTCACTCTTGGACAAAGAAACTGATCTCCATTCAGCCCAACTAGACAAAGGCATCCACCTCTACTCAGACCACTTATGTAGTAGAACAATGAGCCAGAATTCACTTAAAGTCTCTTTAACCTTTAATCAGAAATAAACTTTCCCAGTTGGGTGGCATCCTGCCCAAGATTGAGGAGAATGTCAACCCAATCTCATCATCAGCCCTGTCTTTCAGAGGCTACCTTGACCTAGTTTTTAAATGAATAAATAGAAAGGGAAAAATAAAAAGAAACAGGATCCCCCTGATGGTGGTAATTGGTTAATAAAAATCATTTCTCTCATTAGGAAGAGCATTCCTAAGCTGAACAGTGAGAAGAGAAGGGTGATTAGGATGGTGACAGTTCTGGAGATCATTTGTTTGAAGATCAGTTGAAACAACAAGGAGGTTTAACTTGCAAAAGACAAGACATATGGGGTAGCCTAACAGTAGTGAACAAGTATTTGAGGGGCTATGAAGTGAAATCAGAATTAGGCTTGTTCTTGATTTCAGAGGCTAGAAGTAGGAGTCTTGAGTTTGTACAGCAGAAAAATTATTGGTCTTGGATTCAACAGATCTTGGTTTGAATCCTGTCAGACACCGATAATGTGTGTAACATTAGGAAGGTAGTTTCACTTTTCTGGCCCATACTTTTATCTATAAAGTGAGGGGATTGGAGCTGATGATCTTAAAGGTCCCTCCTAGTTCTAAATGGATAATCCTATAATCCTAAATTGCAAAAATTCAATTTTAGATTTGGTATAAGGTGAAAAATAGAACATTACTGTAACAATTGCAGCTACTCAAAAATATAATGTTACCTGACCAGGTAACAGTTTCCAATCACTGGAGAAACAATGGTCTACTAAATGACCGCTTTTTGGTTATATCATGAGGCCCAGATTCAATTTAGATGGCTTCTAAAGTCTTTTATGACTTCGTAATTCTGTGACTTTCTAATCAAGAGATACTAATTTTCACATTATTCAAAGGCTAGGCAGGAGGATGATAGCAGAATGGATCTGCTTTAGGAAACTAAAGATATTTCAATGACCTCAAACTTCTCCCTGAAGCAGAACCATCTTTTTAATAGTATGATACTTCTGGTACCATTGTATGACTTTGGAACATTTCACTCTCTAAAAAGATAGATAGATAGATAGACAGACAGATAGATAGATGGATGGATGAATGAATCCATGAATATATAAATAAGTAAATAAGAGCTAGCATTTATATAGCTCCTACTACGTACCAGGCACTGGGCTTAGCTTTATAAACATTATCCTAGTTGATTTAATCACAACAACCCTAGGAGACAGGTTTTATTATTACCCCCATTTTACTGTTGTGGAAACTGAGGAAGACAAAAATGACTTTCCCAGAGATACATAACTAGTTATTGTTTGAAGCTAGATTGAATACAGTTCTTCCTGACTTCAGACCCAGAGTTCTATCTATCTTACTGCCTCTCAGGTCAAGTGCTATTTCCACTAGGTGCTAAACAAAAACACAAGTACATGAATATGAGTGTTATACAGAAGCTAAGAGAAAAAATATGATAGGTTTGAGTAGGCAGCAATACATTAGAAAGGGGTAATTACAGGAGAGAAATCGAGTAAAGGGCATCACCAAAGAGATATGTAACAGAGAAACATGGGTTGATTATACAAGGAGAACAAGAAATAATCAATAGATAGCCAATGTTCAACCCTGGTATCCTTGGAATATCCAGAGAATTTAAGACCAGATAACAGGATATCGAGTTGTCCACCAATGGTGAACTTATGGAAAAGGGGTGGATGGAATGATTAGCAGCATTAGGAGCTGCATCATTGGAGGAAATGGCCACAATGATGATATCATAGGCATCAAAGACAATGTTGGAAGGTCCTTAGATATCAAGTCTAACCTAAGGAAACAGATTCACAGAGGAGTTACACAACTTGTTCAAGGTCTCAAAGGAGCAGTGGCAGAGCTAGGGTTTGAACCTAGGTCTTCTGATAACAAATCTAGAGCTATTTCCATTGTACCATCTACATGAGTCAATGGATCACAGATTCTTTGGAGTACTAAGTAGTATGCTAGCCATTTTGAGAGAACTAGAAGATCTATAAAGCAAAAAGTGTTAGATGTGGAAAGACATCAGACAATATCTAATCCAATGCTCTCATTTTACAGGTGAAGAAACTGAAGTGCAGAGTAGACTGCTAAGCCAAAGTCTAGCTCCTTATCTACACAGCTAGGACTTAACCTCCTATCTTCTGAGTTGCTATTCAACACCATTTCTACCACACTATTCTTGCCAATTTACCACAATCCTTGCCTCAGAAGATTTTTTTTTAAGTTGAAAAGACAAAAGCCACCTACTTGAAATAATTAGAGAAGGCTTTGTGTTTCTATTTTTCCATGTACATTATCATGAAAAATAATTCATTTGCCTGATGGAAAAAAACAACCCAAGCTGAATAACAAATGCAAAGGAAATGTACTCTAATGCAATTTGATCTCATTTCTATCGTTGTCTGTTCAATTTGATTATATCTTAATAGTTCCTTATGTTTCTTGCCAATCAAAGTGAAAGTTATTTTAATTATTATTAATTTCATAATAATCCATTACAAAAATGACATTAGTGGTGCTAAGGAGAAAAGAAAGTATTTAAAGGTCAGACTACAATTACCTTTAAAAAAATCTGTTGCTGTTAAATAGAGCTTCTACAACACAATATTTAACTGGGTTCATAATTCATTTCTATGCTTCTTAAATTCTAAATGGGTTTCCTTTCTAGTTAGTACAATTTATTGTTGTATAAAATGTGCCCATATCGGAAGCCTCTAGGCATGAATGCATAATTAAACAACATTTTTTCAAAGATCCAAAGGGAGGATCAGTTAGCCTGACACCCTCTAGCAAACGTCTGGTTATTAACATGGTGCTTTTATAAAACACAGTTTGTAGGTTAGATATAGTTAGATCATAAAATAGAGGAAATTCCATTGACAGTTCCCTAGGAGCCAAATGTGGCACCTGTTAAAAGGTATGTTGTGAAAACTCCTAAATGCCATGAAGATTCATAGAAAAAGTTTTAAAATGGGACAAGTTTTTACATTACTCTTTCAAAGGCCTCCTTGAACTAGTGACATTTCTAAGTATGTAACTGGTAGATCTGCATTGTCCAAAATATCATTTGGGCTCCTAAGTGTTCCATCCTCTCATCCTCTCTTTCAATAATGTTGCAATAGTAGACAAAGTACACCACTTGGCTGTCTCTGAATTCCCTAAGTAAAGAAGTTCCAGGGCAGTGTTAATGTCTTTGTTGAACTCTAGTTTTTAGAATCTGAGAATTTGTTCAGCAAAACACTTGTGTTACTGATGGGCCCTCTGAAGTTTATTATCATGGGTGTCCTTTAGTGATTCCTATTTCAAACCACAAGATAAGTCCTTTAATGCGACTCACAGTAATGTCCAAAATGACCTCCAGGAGCTATATGAAATAAGTGGAAAAAACATGTAGCTCTGAGAAAATGGAGCAAGAAATGGTACTTTAATCTACCATAAATATATTTGGTATTGATGGCATCAAGCTCAAGTCACATAAAGTTTACCATGTATTGTTTCCAGGTTCCCAAAGTGGCCTTATAAGTACGCCTGATTTTATTTCCTTGTGTAGCTATAAATTTCAGCATTTAATTCATTTCATTCTGGTCAAAAAAACCAGCTCTCCCTCCAGTTTCCAGTTAAGTTTTGGTGTGACAATAAAGTACTAATCCTGCTTTAACTATTGCAGAGAAATAGGCTGGTAGAATCTGAGAGTTGGAAGGAAGATCATCTCATTTAACCCCTTACCTGATTCATGAATTCTCATTACAGTAGCCCCAGTGAGTGGTCAAATACATAGATAAATAAAACATAGTTCTTAACCTCCAGGACATCCAGGTCCTTAACTTTCCATCTACTAAGGAAGATAAAACATAGAAAAGTACTGTGTTATATACTGGGTTCAGATGACTCTACATGAGAAGTTCATAGAGTTATTATTTCTGATGAGGAAGAGATTGTTATCCCTAAAGAAGACAGAGGGAGTTTTGGAAGTGGCATCTAACTTGAACCTTCTAACCTGGCTCAATCGTTGATTGCCCAAATATTTTCTACCTCTACTCCAGTAGTCTTTTAACACTGAAAATACCTCCATCCCTTTGGCCTTCTCCTCAAATTGGTGAGTTCTTACCAGAACTTCCATTAAGTAAGTGTCCACACCAGGCATGCTTACTGCCAATCCAGCTCAGCTCCTGACTCTCAGGACTACAACCTGGTCCCTTCCCTGTGCTTTTCAGTTCCCTTTTATGTTCGGGCTTACCCCACTAGGATATAAACTCCTTGAGAGCAATATCTGGCACATAGTAAGCACTTCATTATCTGTCTAAAAATGTGTAGGATTTCAACAGTGGGTTGGAGTTAGGAAACATTACAGAAAGTAGTGTGGGCAAATACATACAATAATGTGGAAATTCAAGAAAAAATTCAGGAAATGGTTAAGAGAGAGAAAAAAGAGAAGACTTAGGGGAAAAGGTAGTAGTCTTCAAGTATACTTCTTGAAGGTATATCATATGGAAAAGGAATTAAACTTGTTCTGTTTTCTCCCATAAGGGAGAAGTAGTAGCATTGGATAGATCATAAAGGTTTACATTCAGTGTAAGCATATATTCAAACAATTGGAGCTATGTAAAAGTGGAATGCCCTGCCTCAGAGGGTAATGTGTTCTTGCTCACTAGACATATTCAAATGAAGAACTGATAACTTCTTGTTGGGGATATTACATAAGAGATTCTTGGATGGGCACATGCTTAACTAGGGAGCCTAAGAGGCACCATCTAACTCTGAGGTTCTATGGTTCCTATCTATTTTATAAACATTTATTCTTTATGTCAAAATTGAGATGAGTGAGTGTATACAGGTAGTGTAAAGCTGCCATCTCTATTGGAAAAACAACTCAAAGTGAATGTCTTACTGATCAAGGGTTAGAAGTTAGGAAAAAAAATGGTGATAAGTGCAATAATAACTTGGTTTACGTATCTCTGTGTTTGAGATTATTTTTATTTTATTTTATTTTATTATTTGTGTTTAAGGATAACTAGAGGGACAATTTTTCTGGCATCCTTAAAGAAAATAAAATCATTTTTTTGTTTAATTATCTTTTACCTATTTGCATTTCAAAAATTGGAGAGGATAATACTCTATTAGGCTAAAAACAACTACCCATTTCAAGTTCAGTTCATCAAATATTACTCTTCAAATGCCTGAATTTAAAATTTAATGTTTTATAAGAAAATAGAAGATTAATGTTTAGTAATAAGTCACAGGCAATTTAATTTTTAAACCATTCTCACCTTGTTTCAACAATCTGGCTAGCAGCTGTTGTGGGGGTGAAAGACCAACACAAGCCCTACAACAAACACACTACCAGCATGTTGCAAAAGCCCAGGTTCTTTTGATCTGCTTTACTAAGGAAAGCAATATTAAGGGGTTAACAAACTTATTTTAATCCAGCATACAAATACCATTCACTTCATTCAGGGGAAAAAACCAGCACCATGAATTTCAGAACAAAATACAAACAAATTACAAACATCGACAGACAGACCAAATACAATTCATAGTTACCAACATCTAAGTTCAGCCCAGGAGCTCACAACGAGGGCTGGCCCAGAGTCACTTGCACCACCACTGCTGTGGGAAAGAGCTCCGAAAAACAGAAAGCCAATCCTTGGTTTTATATCTCACCCACATGACCTAAAATCATCACAAAGAAGTGACTTAAACCCACATGGTCTAAAAGCCTCTGATGTCCCAAACATGTCACTCAAATCCATGTGTAAACTAGGCCCTCCCCTGAGGGAAGGAGGTCACCAAGGACTCCCAATCTAATCAAGGGAACAAAGGCCAAACTCTTCAAGGGCACTTGGTTGAACTGAGTGCTAACAACCCTTTTTGTTTGCCAACACACCTAAGTTAATATTCTTGAACAGCTTAACCTAGTAATATTTTGTAAGCATGAAAATACAATTTATAAAATTTTAGTTGAAAAATAATTCATGATTTCCTAGTTCTATACAATGACACATTATTGACAAGTTGTTTAAACTGGCTACTAAACTACACAATAAAAAGGAGAGTGATATATTAGAAGAGCAGAAAAAAGTACCCATTTTATTCAATTCTATAACCATTTACAAATTGCTACCATGTTCAAATGATCACAGATTTAGTTTTGCAGATTTCAAATGCTCTCATTTTATAGATGAGGAAGCTGAGGCCAAGAGAAGTAAAGGGACTTGATCAAGGTCACAAAGGTAGTCAGGTACAGAGCTAGTTTCCACTGCCAGGTCCACTGCCTACAAATATAGTTCTCTTGTCAGTGGGCCATGTTTACTGTACAAGGTACTTTGCTAGTTAATAAGAATAATAAAAAGAAAAATACTGAAAGCCCCTGGCTTCAAGGAGCCTATACTCTGAAAGAAAAAAAAGTATACACAGAAATGAAAGAATATAAAAAAAGAATCCAGAAGAATGGTAGAAAAGTATACTTCTGGGCAGGAAAAAAACACAACAGCTTTTATTAGAACTGTGGCCAAGAAAAGGCATATATGGAAATTTAAGAAACAATACTGCAAGCATGAGATGAGATCAAGGAAGCAGCATATGAGTGTAGTGGAGGAGGAGGAAGAGGACATAAAAATGGGCCTGAAACTGGGCTACGTACAGAACACATCATCAATGGTGATGGTGAGGCGTGCACGTAGAATCTGGAGATGATGTACTGCCATAAAACAAAGTCATCTCTCTGGTCTAGCGACTTTCAATATGTGCTTGATTTATATTCACAATGCCTATTATATGCCCACAATCCAAAATATGGCTAGATCCAATTATCTTAAAGAGGCATCAAGTCAATTTATGTTGAGTTTCATGGTGATTCATGAATATGCAGGTCTCTCCCCTGCTATACTTAGCAGGTGTCTTCATGACACTGACATATTCCTTTCATACTGAGAGTATTCTGCCTCTATATGCCATTGAAGAGTCACAGAAAATTGACTACCACAGTGCATGTAATGTTGTAACTCTTATAGCTTTATTTAAGAACCAATTTTCTCCAAAATTGTTGAAAGCATCAGATGTCACTGAAGATTAAATTCAGGCCACTTTTCAAGGGGATCAACCACTTGTAAGTAAAGAAAGTCATCTATACCTAAAGAAATAATTTTTCATCTGTAAAATGTCAATTGTAATACTTTCAACTCACCAAATGTTATAAGCAATTGTGAAGATTACTAAATCAAGATTTGTAAAACATACAGGAATCCTTAGATGAAAGACACAGCTAGAGTACAAAGTCGTGTTATTATCATAAGAATGAAATTCTAAGTTATTCAGACCTAATCGCTCTTTTAAACCAAGTTGTTGGTGTCCCAGGTTCTCTACCCACACTTCCTGTATAGATCCTAAATTATTAAGTAATAATTTAAAGATGTTCTCCTTATTGTTAAAATGAAATGAATTAACCTCAAATGACTAGACATGTGTTATGCTTAAGGAAAATTATTTGGTATATTTCATTTCATGGGATTATTGATCTAGAGCTGGAAGTGACTTCAAAGATCATCTAATCCAACTCCCCT
This sequence comes from Trichosurus vulpecula, assembly GCF_011100635.1. Classification (NCBI taxonomy): domain Eukaryota; kingdom Metazoa; phylum Chordata; class Mammalia; order Diprotodontia; family Phalangeridae; genus Trichosurus; species Trichosurus vulpecula. The sequence continues at coordinate 88,203,055 of NC_050576.1, read as the reverse complement.
CATTTCACTGGTGGGGAAATTGAGGACCATAGAGGTGAAGGGATCATACAGATTGCAAATGGCAGAGCCAGTATTCCAGCTTGGATCTCGAGACTCTTTACAATGCACCAAATAAATACCCCCCCTATTACTTGGCGAAAGGATTTCTGTTAACAAATCTTCAGTAGCCTCACACTGATACAGTTTTCTTATAACTCAGTGGCCAATTATTAAATTTCCTTATCTTAAAAAAGTCAACATCATTAAAGCATGCAGGGCTTTAAAAAAATTTTTGGCTCTTGGATACTCCTTTTAATATACTATATTTAATCAATTTCTGTGAAGAAACAAGAGATGTATGTGTAGAACCTCAGGGGACTTACTGGGATGAAAAAGCATAAAGCAGCTGAAGGCATTTTAGCCCCATAAACTTAGGTTTAATAAAGCCTTTTGGGAGTGCTAACCCTAGGTAAATAGGAGACTTATAGTTGTACACTCTAGTTTAACCATTTTCCACTGGTTTATCAAGAGAAGCTTATAACTAGAGAATTTATCAAAGTAATAAATGGTGTTTATTGTCTGTTATTCTAAGGGTTTTCTTAGGACTATTTGAGATAAAGATTTAGATGGCATAGGCTCTATTATCCTAAAGTACCTTCAGATACTATGGCAGCCTTCTCAAAATGGAAGTAGTCAAACAGCAGTGCTGCATAAGGAAATAAAGACAGAGCTTCTTATAAACACACACAAAAGATTTCTTGGTCAGTCAGTATTTTTCCTTTATTTAAAGTAGTGAGAGCATTGGCAGCAGGTGAGCTTTTAAGTAGTGAATCAGAATTGTGAGCATTTTCCCAAAGCACAGGATACAGATTAAGTACACCAAGATGGAGAAGCACATTTTTCAAGACATTATTTTGCTCTTTCTTTTATTTTATTTTTTTGCAATCATTGACTAAAAATGTGTTTCAAAAAATCATTTCATGGATGATATAACTTGTTATGATGCTTCCCAGTCTGCACTTGCTAACTCTTGACAGCACAACTATGAAAATAAAGTCACTAATCATGTAACAAAAGACTGCAGCAAAGTCTTTATTTCTACTCAGGGTGCTTTAAAGTGGCAACATTCCTCATAACACAAACTTGTTGATCCACTGAAATGCTTCCTCAAACAGTAATTCAATTAGAACCTTATTGGTTACTCTCTGATAGTTCAAGGGGAATTTTTAATCTATTCTCTCTGGGACATTTGTTTGCTTATTTTAAGGATCAAACAAATAGTTCACATTAATATTATAACTTTTTAATTTTTTTTTTGGAGGTGGAAAGGCAGGGCAACTGGGGTTAAGTGACTTGCCCAAGGTCACATAGCTAGTTAGCATGTCAAGTGTCTGAGGCCGGATTTGAACTCAGGTCGTTCTGACTCCAGGGCCAGTGCTCTACTCACTGTGCCACCTAGCTGCCCCCAATATGATAATTTAAATTTTACAAACCACTTTTCCTGCAAGAAGCCTGTGACACGGATAATGCAATTAAATTTATGTCTATTTCTTGCATAATAAACAAAGACAAGTTAGATGAGTTGCCCATAGTCACATAACTAACTAGGAAGAAAGCTTTTATGAAGTGCCTACTATATGACAGATACCAAACTTAATCTTCATCTGCCCCCAGTTTCCTCATCTGTAAAAATGAACATAATAATAGCAATTACTTCTCGGGGTTGAGAATAAAAGAGATAATGTGAGAATAAAGAGATAATAGTTATAAAGAACTTTGAGAACTTTAAAACACTGTCTGCTAGCTATTTTTATTTATTAACATACTTATTTCAAACTTCCATTAAAACCTTATTCCAAAGACTCATAATGACACAGATATAGCTTTGATGTTCTGATGGTTATGCCAATAGGATGCAAATTATGGAATGTCCTAAGATGCCACATGCATGCCTGGGCATATTGTTACATGGAGCCTAGTTTGGTTAACATCAATGAAATTACTAAACTGACTAGAAGGTGATGAATTTTATGGCTATAGCAATTCACCAAGATCATCCATTATGGAAAGAGATGTCTTCTGCACCTATACAGGATTTTTGAAATTGTTGAAGTTTTGTTGTTGAAACAATAGCTTCTCAAAATGTATTCAAAAATACTAAAATAATCATTTCATAATATTGGAACAACCTGGCTTAGTAGATAGAGAGAGGATCTCAGAAACACCTGAGTTCAAGAGCAATCTCTGACATATACTGTCTATGCGATCCCGAGAAAGTTGCTTAATCTTTCAGCATTCTAAGGAACTCTCTAACACTGAAAGTTGAAGAGATGGTACCAACCTGTTTTGGTAAAGAGAGTTCCTCACTGGGAGCAATTTGTATCCAAATTTATATCACAGACAATAATAGTATTGTTACAATATTATATAATTAGGGTATCTTATTCTGTATTTATTTTGTACTTATTTCTATTTGACACAGTTGCCTGTTGAAGGTGAAGATCTTAGAAATAAGCATGTTAATATTAACTATATGAGAGAAATTAAGAGCTGGCTAAGAAGACAATGTTAGAGACTTCTGTGCTATACTAGGAGATAAAAGAGTGATGTACATAATAATAAAAATAATAAGTAATATTTATATAATCCCTACTATGTACCAGACACTGTGCAAAGGGCTTTACAAATATCTCATTATCTCATATTTTGGGTCATAGATGGCATGTCTAACAAAGACCAAGAAAAATGAAGGAAAAAAAAGTGAATAGGGAGGAAAAAAAATGAACAGATAAAATTGCTCAACAAGATTCTATACATAAGATCATAGATTTGGAGCTGGAGGGGAGTTTAGAATCCATTTAGTCTCCTGCCCACTCATTTTAAAGATGAAGAAGTAACTGAGGCTCTGGGAGTTTAGGTGACTAGCCAATCACCATATAACTTGGAAGTGTCCGTGGCAGAATTTGAACCCATATCCTCCACACTCCAGTAGAGGGCAATAGGTGTGAATCTTGTTAACAAAGATTTTCAGGAGCACAGGGGAGTAAATAATTGGAATAAGGTCCAGTGAATGTATTCATATACCCATATGTCTATAAAGTAATATATGTTCTGTGTGAAATAAAGGAAGTGAACCAGTCAGTTTAAATCATTGTACAAAGATAAGATATTTTTATTTGTGTAAATATGTAGCTCTTAGGAGGAAGCAATGCCAATGGTGGAAGGGTGCTGGGTTAATAAAAGTAAGGAGATGTATAGAGAGAGGTGTATGCATACCTGAACCCATCAGGTCAGCTAGAGGAATTTCGTGAGTTCCTGACACAGATCCCAAAGAAGCTTTAGTGTCAGATTACAGCCTTTTGGGGAAACTTGAAAAACCCAATCATCTGCTAAGTTTTCTCACTACTAAAAACAAAGCCAATGTCAAATTCCAAACTTTTCTAATTGATAATTTCCTCTTTCAGAAGTTGGAGAAAATATTCTCAATACACATACATTCTACTCCTTAGCTCAATGCCTTGGCATATGCTATCCCTTAGTTTGCAATTGTTTCCCTCCTCACTCCTACCTCTTCGAATTGCTTGCTCTATTTATTGGTCAGATCACAAGCCATCTCCTACATGCAGCTTTTTTTATACCCAGTTATTGGTGCTACACTCCCCATCCTATTTCTTTTTATTTGTTTTGTAAAATTACTATTCATTTTATTTTCATCTATATACACACTGTATTCCCCAACCCCACCCCTGATAGAATGTGAGTTGTTTGGGGAAATGGACTATCTTTATATCCCCCAGGTCTAGCACTGTTGCTGACACAGAGTAGGCATTTAGTAAATTTTTGCTGAATTGAACTGCCGAATTAAAAGGTATGACTGATTTCCAGTTAAGGTCCTCGCTGAGCCCAGCTCCCCAGCAAAGATTTAAAAAGGTAACAGATGAAACAATGATAAATTAGGCCAGCCAGCCAACTAGCATTGATTAAGTACCTCCTATGTCCCAAGATCTGTGCTAAGAATTGGACCAAAGGGAAACACCAGTAAAGACCTCTTTCTAGTCTTGGACTATGCAAGAAGATAACCAGAAGGCTGTGGATTCTCTGACATACTGGGGGCTTGAAAGCCAACCCAGTCTCTAGTAAGTTGGTCTGAAGTCAGAAAGATCAAAGGCCTGGCCTGTCAGTGACACATTAGGAGAGAAGGCTAGCTTCCAGTTGGTGACTATCAAGGGGAAAGAGATTCCTTAAGCAATCTTCTTTGAAGTTCCTTCCAGAAGAGTGAAACAAGCATGATCTCTAATATCCAGCCAGGATCTCTCAGGAGGGAGCCAGTTTCTAGTTGGTTAATGAGCAAAGAGAAGGAAACAGAAATGTACCAAAACTAGTACTCATGTTGGACCAGCAGGAGATAAAAGCAGAAGCCAAGGATTATGGCAGAAGTCAGGTTCTGGTCCTAGGTATCTTGGCCAGACCTGTTGCAAGGCATCCTGACTGCAGTCTTCTTATTTCATCTAAGAATGTGAAAGATAGTAGGGTCTGACCCTGGCACAATGTCCCAATTGAAAAACTGAGCCTGGAGATATGAGAAAATAGAAGAAAACTTTATACTATGAATTAATTTTATTATTTTTGCAGGTCACAGATGGAGTAAATAAAAAGAAACACAGGTTCTAGGTGTGATTTTGTTTTGTTTTTTTAAGAAAATAAATAAAAGGGAGGAAGAAGAGAATATTTTAAGGAATAAATGAGACAGAAGGGGAGGAACTTGCTGTTAGTTATAATTGGGATGCACTAGAATTAAAGCATACAAACATGGAGAAGGTTTGGAAGAAGGAAATATCTCATGATCCTTGCTCTGATTTGAACTGGTCAAAAGAACCTGAGCTTGTGTGTATATGACTATGAGTATGTGTATGCACACACACACAATTTGGTGATGAAATGAACTTAACTGAATACTAATCCTTTTTTGACATATTTGTTGGAATAATATATCAATATATCAATAATATATTAATGCAATGTCATTGATATAGTATCATATATAATTTATCAAGGCATTATGCTTTCATAATATCCACGCAGTCATTATGAAAAATGTGCATCATTATCAGTGAGTTCTCAACTAGCTGAGGAACAAGGCCCAAAGAACCTTGAAAATTGATTGCTATATCCTTCAGGTGACATATGGTGGGGTGCCATAGTACTTAGTCTCTGATAATTATCCCATTTCACAGATGAGTAAAGTAGGGCCCAAAGAAATAAAATGTCTTTCTCAAATACACAAAAATAGTAAGGCAGAATATGAACTCAGATTTCTGCTGAATCTAAATCCATCTTTCAATCTATTCAACATTATTTCAGATTGTAAACTTTTAACTAATGAAGATATTTAAATGGAGGCTGTAGATATTTAAATGAAGACTCAGTAGGGATATTGAAGAGAGAATTCTTCTCTAGGTGTAGGTCAAAATGGATTATCTATGAAGCCCAACTAGCTTCAAAATTGTATGATTCTATAATGGTATGGAACAACGCTGGGCTCCCTGCCCCAATGGGAATCAATTAGCAATCATTTATTATACTACTGTATACCACAATCAGTGCTAGGGGTTGAGTGCACAAAGACAAAAATAAAAGCACTTCATCCTCCTGAACCCTTCTTTATACCACTGGAAATATTTGCTCGCGTAAGTTGACATGAATTATAGATTTTTCAAATGAGGTAATTATTTTTCTTGTTAGAGGAAGGACTGACAGGTGGATCAGAAAATGACAACATAACATGATCCCTGAACTTAACTTTAAAGAAAACTAACAATTCTAAAGAGGCAAAGATAAGGAAGGTGTACATTCCAGGCACAGAGCAGAAAGATGCAAGCTTGTGTATGCCGAATAGCAAATAGTCCTGATTGGCTAGAACACAGATTTTGTGAAGGAATGTAATGTAAAATAAATCAGAAAATGTAGGCTTGTGCCAGATTGTGAGGGCTTTAATTGTTAAAGAAAGGAGGAGTTTCTATTATAATCTCAAAAGAAGAGGGGGATATTGGAGCTGTTTGAACAAGCGACATGAGCAGATATGTGTCTTAATGAGAACACTTTGTCAGTTCTATGAAGAAAGAACTGGAAAGAGCAGAGACAAGGTATGAAGACAAATTAGGAGATTATGCAAAACAATTTCCAAGTAAGATGTAATGAGAGACTGCATTAGGGTAGTGACTGTACAAGTAGAGGGAAGGGAATGGGTGGGGCAAATGATTGACTATGGCAAAGTGGAATGTTAAGGACTTCTAGGTTTTAAACAATAGTGACTGGAAGGACCCTTGACAGAAATATGGAAAATGGGAAGATGGGTGGGTTTAAGGGAGAAAGAGAATGAGTCCAGTTCTAGACATACTGAGTTTGAGATGCCTATAGGATAATCTCTGGGAAAGGTGAAATAGGCAGTAGATAACGTAGGCAGAACTGAAGCCCAGCTAAGATACTAGTGCTGGGTATATAGTTCTAGGAATCATCAGGACAGAGATGATATCTGAATCAATGGTGCTTGATGATATCACCATGAGAGAGACTGTAGGCAGAGATATTAAAAGGACCTAAGATAGGGCATTGGAGTACATCCATAGGTAAGAAGTGGAATGTGGAGAAACTACCTACCCATAAACACATGACAAGAAAAACTAAACTCTAAGGCAATACATAATAAGTGCCAAATAAACAGTACAGACAACATTTTCTATAGATGGCAATAACTGCTTCCAGGATGGGTTGTCAGAGAAGGCTTTGAATTTGAGGTTGATTATGATGCTGTCTTTAACCATAAGTTCAGTCATCTAGCTCTGTTTTCAGCTATTTGATGGATTTAGTATTGTTTAATACATAATATGTGTTTCTAAGGGAAAAGTGTGTAGAATTCTACTTAACTGTACTAAGTTTGCATCTTACATCTGTCCCCTCAAAACATACAATTTGTTTTATGAAAACTTATCATAGACCCCTAAGGCTTCATAAACACTCCACATATATTCAATACTTCAATTCTCTAATTATTTCTTGCATTTTACATAATATAGATGAGATTAATATCCAAGATTATGACTAACTCTCTGTAGAAGTCAAGAAGTTTGAATCTTGACTCAGACACTTATTTAGTCATAGGTTTCTGGGTAAGTCACTTAAGCTCCATCTACCTCAGTTCCACTTTGTTGGAACACATAATAGTTGTGTCATCTTGAGGAAGTCGCTTGACATCTCATTGCCCCAGACAATACTAGAAGTTATAGAGTAGGTGTCAATCTGTATTTCTAGAGGGAGGACTCTTACAATTACTCATCAAGAAGAGGGGGTTCAGGAAAATTGAAAATATATCAGAAAGAAGATATTTAAACTGGGGAATTTTTTCTTGCAGTAGGGTCTCAACACAATAACAGAGGTGGATCCATGGAAAAATACTCCCACATGGGAAGAGGTGTATTGAGCGATTGTTGGTAAGTGATGATGATGATGGCTAGGTAGATAGATAACAGATAGACATTAAGAATATTAAGCGGAAAAGGAAGGCAAGATGGTGCTTGTAGACTCCAAATTATATATGGGATAGTGGATTGAACACTAGACCTACAGTCAGGAATACCTCAGCTGAAATCCACCCTCAGATACTGCATCTTTCATCTGTCCACTCCAAACACAGAAAATGCTTTATGCAAACTTACCATGAGCCCAAAGGCTCCAGAAATCCCTCATATGTATACAATACTTCAATTAAGTGTCCCACATTATTTCTTATATTTTGCACAGGACAGAAGGGATTAATACCCAATATTATGAGGATCTCCCTCTAAAAGTCCAGATGTTTGAATCCTGCCTCAGACACTAACTTAGCTGTGTAAAGCTGGGCAAGTCATTTTACCTCTGTTAAGTCTCAGTGTCATCATCTACAAAATTTGATTAAATAATAGCAGGTACCTACCAGGGTTATGTAAAGTGTTTTGCAAACTTTTAAGTGCCATAAAAAGCTAGCTGTTGTTACATTACAAAGTCATAATCACCAGAAGCATTTGGTTCTGGCTAAAAATAAGAATATATCTCAATGGAATAAACTAGGGGAAAACACATTAAATGGAAATAATTAAATGCAATAGCCAAGTGTTTGAAAAATTTGAGTTCTAGGAAAGAACTCCCTTTTTTGACAAGAATTATTAGAGATGGAAATCATTTTGTCAGAAAATTTGTTTAGATTAACTTAAATCATACACCATGATAAATTAAAAAAAATAAGAACTGTGATGTGAATATTAAAATTCAAATTATAAAGAATCTAAGTGAAGAATATACCTTTGAAAACTATAAATAGGAGATTAAGAAAAGACAAAATAGGTATGGTGATTAAACAATAAAAGCCTCCTGTCAACCAATGAAAATCAGCATAACTGGCATGGCTCCAGATTCCCAGGTTGCAAGTATGACAAGTCAAATAAACCCAGAGACTGGACATTAAACATTATAAATCTCTTGCTGGAATCATACAATCAGGGTTAAATTCTCTACAACTTTGTTCCTCATTTTTCACTCTTTATTAGACAATTTAGAAAATACCCTTACTTTAGTGGTCCAACATATAACAGGGGAGTCTCACATTCATAACATGCTCAGTGTTTTTTAGTTTAAAACTAAATACACATACACACATATGTATGCACTGTAGTTGTATATGTATGTATATATGTATATATGCCGTGTGTGAATATGTGCATATATGTATATATGCATGTTGTATATATATACATATATATACACATGTATATGTGCGTATATGTACTTTGAGGCTTTGTGTCTTCCACTAGAGTATGGGTCTCCACCTGGATTCCCCCGTTATCCACTAAAAGCAGGAGACTACATAATGAAACCATCCCTACTAGAAGCTTTTTTCCCTTCCTACCTTTGTGAGTTTCAATAAAGTTTGTTAAAACTATCTCTGTGATGGTAGTGCTCTTCATCTGAACTCCCCTTTATTATATAAGAAAGGAAGCATTCAACTTGAGGGGAAAAGAACAACTTTATATCAAATATCCCTGTTAAGGGTCTAATGTACAAGATACATAGCCAACTAACAGAAAAAATATGACTTAGAATTATTCCCCAAGTGATTAGTGGTGAAATTATATGAGGAAAAAGTTCTCAAAAGAAGAATTGGTCAAATTGACAACTACATCTCAGAATCTTCCAAATGATTAATAATAAGATAAAGGTACATCTAAACAGCCCTAAAGTTTTCTCTTACATGCAGCAAATTGACAAAAAGACAAATAAACAAACAAAAGACAAACGATGGGAATAGACAGTATTAGAGGGTTTGTGGAAAGACAGAACGTTAATTCACTGTTGTTAAAAGACTGCCAATTGGTTCAATCAGACTGGAAAGTAATTTAGATTTATGCAAGGGGAGGACTAAAATATTGAACATTCTTTGAGACAGAAACCTCACTGACAGGCATATACTCAATATAGGTCAATGATAAAAAGAAAAGCTCCATATATACATCAAAATATTTGTGCAGCACCATTGCGTTAGTGAACTATTAGAAAGAAAGCAACCACTAATCACTTGGGGAATAACTTTTATTTTTGTAGATTTCTGGCAGTTGCCTATGGACCTTTTATATCAGACCCTTAATACAGATATCTGATACAAATTCTTTCCCAAGTTGACCTCTTTAATTATTATCTATTTTCATTCATTGTATTTATATTGATTGACAAATGGCTTAAAGATTGTAGCATGCGAATATAATGGAATATTTCTGAGCTGTAAGAAATAATGAATATCATGAAAGCAGAGAAGCATGGAAATGCTTGTATGAACTGGATTCAAGGTGAAGCAAGGAAAGCCAGGAAGATAATGTATAATATTACAATGTAAATGAAAATAACATCCACCACCAACAACAAAGCAAACAAAACTAAATGCTCTAAAATTTAAATGACTAGGTTTGTACCTAAGAGAGGTTTAAAAAGATATGTTCTCCACTTGGGAAAACTTAGATGTTGGCAATGCATATAATAACTAACTTTATAGATAATCCTTGTTAGTTTTGCAGGATATTCTTTTCTTTATGTTTTATTCTTTATAAAGGAATGCATCCGTAGATGGGGGTGAGAAGGGAGATACAGGATGTCGTTGACATATAAACAAGAAGTATTAATAAAATAATTTTAAATAATCAATCATAAGCAAATATTATAATATATCCTCCATAATAGATTTAAAGTATAAAGTAAAAGTTAGGTGATAAGTTTTTTTTTTTAATAAAGAGAAATTCTTTCAGTTTTAATGTATTGGAAAAATACTGTGCCATTATTCCACATTCTGAGTGTCAGTTACAGTTTTATTGTGTCAAATGCATGCAAATCCCACGTTTATATCTAGATAATTTTCCTTTTTTCATGACTAAAACAAATTCTTAATCTCAACCTATATAACAGTGAATTAGTTATTAAAATTCAGAGGACATTCTTAGGGAATAAATAAATGGACCAAAATTTCTTTAAAAACCTGGTTCCCTCAGTGAAGAATAATGAAAAAAAGTCACACAAAGTCATTTAAGATTGCTTTCCTGTTTAATAATGTAACAGGCTCTGAAAGGCAGCTATGTGGTCTGTTGATGATCAGAGAATGGTAAAAAAAAGTTGCCACAGCATTAGAAAGCGAAGCTCCCATAATGTGTACAGTGAGGATTCATATTTGAATAAGAGATGCACTTTCAGCCTTGCTGCACACATGAACACTGATTATATTAGAAGTCCAGTGCCATTCTGATTTTTTGCACATTTGTAGCTTCCTGAAAACATGCTGAGAATGTAAATTCCATTTCTATTTAAAGTGTCAATTTTGTAATAACAAAAATAAACCAACCAAATCTAGAAACCTGCACATGCATAGTAGACAGTCTTCCCTATTTATTACCATTGTGACAGATCAGCATGCATATAGAAGTTTCAAAGTGTTTTATGAGAGTTTTAGTTACAATTCTCATTTCAATGCCATAGCATAGGCTTCTATTGTCCTCGCCATTCCACAGACATGGAAATCAAAGGAAATTTCAGACATCAAGTGATTGTTCCAAGTCAGATTATAAATCCGGAAAAATCTTGGGAAAAACATTGGGGACAAAAAATACTGGTTTCCCTCCAAATACCTTTCCAAAAAAGAAAAAAAAAGACAAAAGAAAAGTGTTAACTAAGCCTTAGTACTCTATACTTGGCACACGGTAAGCAAATGTTTGCTAAACTGGGAGAGAAAGGAACAGTTTACCTGTCAGACTTATGAAGAATGGAAGAATTTATGACCAAACAAAAGATAAAGAACATTATGAAATGCAAAATGGATAATTTTGATTACATCAAATTGAAAAGTTTTTGTACAAAGCCAATGCATTTAGAGGGAAAGATTAGGAGGGAAGCAGAAAGAATTTTTACGACCAGTGTCTCTGATAAAGGCCTCATTTCTAAAATATATAGAGAACTGAGTCAAATTTGTTAGAATACAAGTCATTCCCCAATTGACATGTGGTCAAAGGTTATGAACAGGCAGTTTTCTGATGTGGAAATGAAAGCTATCTATAGTCATATGAAAAAAAAATGCTCTAAATCACTATTGATTAGAGAAATGCAAATCACAACAACTCTGATTTACCACATCATACACACATTAGCTAACATGACAAAACAGGAAAATTGTAAATGCTGGAGAAGATGTGGGGAAATTAGGACACTAATACATTGTTGGAGGAGTTGTGAACTGATTGACCCATTCTGGAGAGCAATTTGGAATTATGTCCAAAGGGCTATAAAAATGTGCATACCCTTTGACCCAGCAATACCACTTCTAGGTCTATATCCCAAAGAGATCATAAAAATGGGAAAAGGACCCACACATCCAAAAATATTTATAGCAGCTCTTTTTGTGGTGGCCAACAATTGGAAATTGAGGGGATGACCATCAATTGGGGAATGGCTGAACAAGTAATGGAATACTATTGTGCTACAAGAAATAATGAGCAAGCAGACTTCAGAAAAACCTAGAAAGACTTACATGAACTGATGGTGAGTGAAATGAGCAGAACCAGGAGAACACTGTACAAAGTAACAACCACATTGTATGATGACTGACTTTGATAGACTTAGCTCTTCTCAGCAAGGCAAGGATCTAAGACAACTCCAAAAGACTCACAATAGAAAATTCTATCCACATCCAGAGAAAGAACTTTGGAGTCTGAATGCAGGAGGAAACATACTTTTTGCTCTCCTTTTCTTTTGTTGTTTTCTTTTGTTTCTTCTTTCTTGGGGTTCCTCCCATTAGTTCTAATTCTTCTTTACATCATGACTAATGTGAAAATATGTTTAATATGAGTGCATAAAAAAAAGTAAACTCAAAATGTTAGGAACCCCCCCCCCAAAAAAAATAAAGTTAGACAGAGAAAAAAATATTTGCTACATAATTAAATTTCATTAACTTGCCTATGGTTCCACTGCAATCATTCTTAGTATCTATCCTTCAGCCATTCTACAACAGATATCAATGAAACATGTTATTCCAACTCTTGCTCCCACAGAAAATACTCAGGTTTTGGAGTAAAGCTCTTCCTTCAAGGTTTAGAGAGGACACTTGAGACAACAAAAATGTTTCCTTAGCACCATTAATTTGAGCCCCCACTAGTGTATATGTATCCAAAATGTTCAGTTGAGAATAATTTAGTGAGCCCTGAGTAGCTTTTAGAAAAGATTAGTACAGTAAGATGAGTTACTTCTTTTGAGAATAATCAGTGCTCGGCGAGGTGATGTAGTGAAATGGACAATCTCCCTTTGGAGCCTCAGGGGTTGAGGAGAGAGAGAGCCCATATTCCTCAAAAGAAGATGCTTGAGTTTAAAACATGTCTCCTAGAGTCTGTAATACATTCTTCCACAAGTACTTTTGGAATAAAATGGTCTCAAACTCAGAGAATACATTGGCAAAGATGTAGCTCACTGCTCTAGGTGGCTAGTAATCTTTTATTCCATCTTTCTTGAACATAATGAATCTGCATACAATCTGTCCTTGATTCTGAGTGCAGTTGCTGCCACCAACCAAAACTGTCCCTGGAGGACAACACTAGGATATTGATTGGAAGATAGGAAGTCTAACATGCTCTGCACTCTTCAAAGCTTAACAGGACCTCCCTCCAGCGAAGTGAAGAGATATGTAGAAAGCGAAAGTTTCAAATTACCTTCCTCCAGGCAACTCCCTCTTACAGGATTTGCTCCAGTTTCTGGAATTTCACAATTCCATCTAACTTGGTATTTTTATATAGGAACAAAGGTTGTAACAAAATCCCATAGCCAACCGGAACATACTTCTTATCTGGAATAATTTCTCTTCATCAAAGTGGCTTTCAAAGACTTGCCACTCAGTCTAAAGCCTAAGATATACTTGGCTGATGAGACATTTGATCACTTTATGTGGGATCGAGTTGAGCAAATCAACCCTGTAAATAATCAAGTACCCAAATAAAAAATTCTAATATCATACTGTAATGAATTAGTTTCATTTTAAACTACTATGATCTGACACCCCCTCCAAAATGATTTAGAACTTATTATGATTATAATGTTATTCTTTTTTATCAAACCTAGGATTTAGTTGGTGTTATAAGGTTCTGGTGAGGAACTTCCTCTACCAATGCACATTTTTGTTACTTGTATGCAACTTAGCATCTTAGAAAGTTTTCTAAAGCACTAAGAGGTTAAGTGCCCAGTCACACAGCCATTATAAATGAGATACAGTACCTGAATCTAGGTTTTGTTGGCTCCAAGTCCAGCTACTTCATAATTATCATTCTTCTCTTTGATTTTCAGTTAGCTACATCTTTCTTTCATTAATTTGTTAGTTCATTCATTCAATGAATAATGTGTATTCATTACCTACTATGTACAAGTTATTTTGAAATATAATCTCTAATTAAATGAAATTCAATTGAAGAACCTTGTATACTGAGTGAAAGTACAATGCTAGGTTCAGATGCAAAAACAAAACAGTCTCTGTCGTCACCACACAGAGATGAGCAAATGAAAGATAATTTAAGGAGAGAAATAGCCTATTGGGAAGGTTTTACAGAAGAAGTAAGCTATTATTCTATATGATAACGTGTGATTTCTAGATAATATAATGGATTTTTCATTGTTTATTTAATAGGAGAAAGAGCTAAAATATTCAAGATAAAAGGAATGCAATATGAAATGTTGGACAGAGGTATAATTTTCTACCTGCCTCCTGCATGACCTTTTGTTTTTACTATTATTCTTCTAACTGAAGGGAAACTCTGTAATGATAAGGAGAGCAATCTAGCAATTTCCACAAGGAATTTTCACCAAAGTTCAAAACCTGATTCATTATTCCAGGCAAGTTTAATAACTAACTATGCTTAAAACCCAGAGAGCTTCCATATAATACAAGGTATGACCATGAAGTAATGAAACAGTCACAAGTGACTTGTAGATCAGATTATAGGCATGGATCATCCATGCCAATTTAGATTTTCAAAGTACTTTCACACACATTCTCATACAATCATCACTGCAAACTTGTAGTAATTAGAGAATACTTTGTTCTCAGAGGAAACTGATCTAGAGAAACTAAGTGATTTTCACAATATTATATAAGTTTTCACATAGGAAAAGCAAAAGCAGTAAAAGTAAAAAATCTTCTATCTAATGGTAGAGTATTCTTTCTATTGTATCATGTACCATGTCGTATTATAACTGGGAGCAGGTTATTCCTATCCCTGAATATACCCCTTCCTAACATGGATCTCTTAGAATCCTTAAATTTAAATATCATTGCAAATGTTACTTTCTGCATGAAACCTTTCCTGATACCCATTCTCACAGATAGTGCTCTCCCCTAGAATATTACATTATGCACATATAGATATGCATACATATTCGTGCGTGCATGTATATGTGTCTATATATATATAGACACACACATATATATATATATACATCTATCTATATATACACCTGATATATACATATATACTTATACAGACAGTATATATACAAAGATAGATAGATGGATTAGAGATAGAGATATAGTTCCCCTTTGATTGAATGTTAGCTCCTCAAAGGCAGTGACTAATTAATTTTTGCTTTTATATCCTTTGTGCCTGGCAAATAATAGGCATTTAGTAGTTATTGAATAAAAGCAAATAGGTTCAAGTAGTTTTCACATCAGCTTTAAAAAAAAGTGGTACTTTTAGCATAATGGGAATATGCTTTCAAAAGACATTTCAGAGTGCATTCACAATCATTAAAATTCCCTTTCACATAGTATATTCTTGAGAGCATAAAGCATTTTAAAAGCCCTTATATAACAACTAATACAGGCTGTCTTAAAATCAGAGTTATATTTAACATTTGAAATTGATTCCTTAAAGATGATACCTGTTCAAGAAAAATCAGAGATGAGCAATGACAGTGAACTTACTTTTTCAAAGGGGCTATCACTCAATGCTAATCTCAACATAAAAGAAAAGAACATTCCCTGCCTAAAGCAATACTTTTCATGATTAGAATTCATCCGATAACGAACTAAATGGCATGAGATCTTAATTCTTTAACTGCTTCCTATCAGGTGTTAAAGTGCCCAGTGCATCAATAAATATATCCTGGGTTGATATTCTTTCATATCTGAAATTTCTTTAAACTTTGTGTGTGTATATATATGCACATATATGTGTGTATACACACACACACACACAACACTTGCTACATATCTATATCTGTGCTATGTCTTAGGGAAGTTAAAATAATTAAAAGAGAAGGCTCCTTTCTACATGATAATTTTATATGTTATAGTCTTAAAATGCCTGGTGTGTTATAATGCTATATTTAAAGAAAAAAATAAAAAAATATAGTATAATTGCTATTTCTTATATAGTGTAGAATTTTCACTTTTTTATGCACATTAAGTCGAGTAGAGGTAACATGGTGTAGTGTGCTAGCTTTAGAGCTGTTAAGATTCTAGTTCTGAGCCTATCTCTGGCACTTATTAGTTATGTGATCCTGGATAAGTTATTTTATTTAACCTCCATGTACCCCAGGAAACTCTCTAGGAATTACCTACTAAGTTGCAGACTTAAGTTACAGAATTGAGATCTGGACTTGGATTAGTGAAAGGAACTCTTTAGAGTGGTGTAATCTTATACTTTATCCATATTTGCATATTCATGTTATTTTAACATATAAACATCACTCTATGAATTCACTTAAAATAAATTTAATTGCTCTATTTCATTATTATATCACTTACATTTCCCATTGTATCCTTCTTCCCCCTCCTACCAGAAATCCTTCATAACAGTGAATAAGTTCAAGAGGAAAAGAAAGATTCAATAAAACTAACCAAATACATCACAAAATTCTGACATTATCCATAGTGATCCAGACCTACAGCCATGTTCATCTGCAAATAAGGGAAGGAATTGCATTTTCATATCTCCTATTTGGAGTCAAGCACAGTCATTTGGTCAAGCATAGTCATTTCATAGCATTCGGTTTTAATTATTTTGGTGTTCTGTTTGATGGTGTTTTGTCTATTTTTATTGTATTCATCATGGTGAATATTGTTTTCCTTATTCTGCCTCCTCCACTTTATATCACTTTATATGAGTGTTCCAACATTTCTCTATATGCCTCATGTTCATCATTTCTTATATCAAAGTTCCATGCCATTCCATTAATTTACCACAATTCATTCAGCCATTCCCCAGCCAGCAGATATCTAGTGTGCTTCTGATTCTTTGTTACTACCAAAAAAGTGCTCCTACATATATTCTGTTGTATCAAAGGTCTTTCTTTTTATCATTGACATCTCTGGGGTATTTGTGTCAAAGGGTATGAATATTTTAGTTAATCTCTCCACAGAATTCCATATTGCCTTCTAGAATGGATGGAGCAATCCACAGCTCCATCAGTACTATGTTAGTGTAACCATTCAGTATTCCCATCATTTGAAATCTTTACCAAATTGTAGAGTGTGAAGTGAAGGTGTAAGATATTTTGATTTTCATTTTTCTAACTATTAGTGATCTGAATAATTCTTTCATAAAGTTGTTAACGACTTACAACTCTTTTTTTGAAAACAATTTATTCAAATCACTTGACCATTTATTTATTGCGAAACAGCTTTTGAGCACATACATATACAAATATATATGCATACATATATATATACACATATATTCTTATTGTCTATATCAGTTAGATAATAATCGCTTATCAGAGACATTCAATACAAATATTTTTCCTAGACAACTTTTTTCTTCTTATCCTAGTTTAATTAATTTTCTGAGGCAAAAAATATTTTTCAATTGTATGAAAACAAAATTATATATTTTATCTTTTGAATTGTTTCTATATTTTGGCTAAGAATATACCCCGAGATCTAGAACTCTTATTTTTTCAAGACATAATCTTTACCATATATATCAGCTATCCATTTTCAGTTTATAGTGGTATTTGGTATAAACTATTGATCTAAACCAAGTTCTATCAGAATGCCTTCCAGTTTTTCAGATATTCTTGTAAAATCCATAATTCAATAAAAAAACAGGAAGAATGACAACTAGAATGTTAAGAAAATCAGTCTTTATAATTTTATTAATATTATCAATACATTATATATGTGTATATATATATATATATATATATATATATATATATATATATGTATTGCTTCACATGTTTCAATTAAATTCAATAACCATTTACTGAGTATCTACCAAAAAACAGAGCATGGGGCTAGGTAATAGAGCAGATACAAATATTAAATAAGATAAAACTTTGGCCCTAAATGAGTTCATAATCTAATGACATTCTACATTCGAGGGGATAAATATTGCAGGCTAACAAAGTGATCACGCCTAATCCCCCGTCCTTTTCCCATCATTAAGTAGCAAATATTCGTGTTACAAGGGTTATATCTATCCATACTTTACCAGATGAGGTCAGAGTACTGTATTTAGGATGTACCTTGCCTATAGAGACAAGACTAGACAAAAAGAACCAAAGAAATGTCACAACAGTAGTTGTGATTCAATATGTGAGAGAAAAAGGAAAGGCAAAAAGAGTAGGTAAGGTGGCCAGAATGATAAACAGAAACTGCTCTGGCCCTGTAGCTACTTTCCTGTCATGACTTATTGGAAAGGCTGTTTCTGTTAGCAGCAGTATTTTCATATTTTCATAAGGCAAGTGGAGAGAGAGAAAATCCTACCAGTGTGGCCAAAGTGGAAAAGTTGACAGGGTAAAACAAAACACCTGGAGGAAGAATCCATGTTTGACAAAAGATCTTTGATGGCTACCCCTGAGGAAGACCCAGCTATTAGCTAAGTCACCTGGTTCTCAAATTCTCCAGTGGACTTTGGCTCTCTGTGAATGAGAAAATCAACTGGGGCTGCTTAGCCTCTGATTAGAAAAGCACTGCAATGTGTTCTAAATCCAACCCAGGGGAGGCTACAGATCTTAGGCACTGAATCTATACATCCGAACTCTATCTAGAAATCTCTGGTTTTTAAAACATGCCTGCAGACTGGTTGGGAACAGCCTGGTCTAAGAGAAGCTGCAGATACAGCCCACATGATAGTTTCATTAATATACATACATACTATGTAGTTTTATTCCTTTTCTTTTACTTTTTTGCTTTTGAGTAGAGAAACTATATATGGGTCCTATTATACTCTGTTTCTGTTAGAAGGAAGAGGAAGGAAATGGGGTAGGAAAGAGGGTAGTGTCTCCTAGATGGTGGGGACAGAAGTGAAGTCTACTTGGGTAAACTGACATAATCTATATTTCCCCCAAATT
This sequence comes from Trichosurus vulpecula, assembly GCF_011100635.1. Classification (NCBI taxonomy): domain Eukaryota; kingdom Metazoa; phylum Chordata; class Mammalia; order Diprotodontia; family Phalangeridae; genus Trichosurus; species Trichosurus vulpecula. Next base: position 88,184,182 of record NC_050576.1, on the reverse strand, counting down.
GAATAATTGCTAACCACACACACACACAGAGTAGGCTAGAGGATAGAGGGAGCAGTATTCTGAGAATGATGGAAAGACTGGCAATAACTCCAAATGTCCCCTGATATTGGTTGAAGCATGCAACCATAAAAGTAAACATGAGATGGCCAGCGCCTGAGCCCTCATCACCTGAAAGGCCCAAGTACTGATCAGCAGCATTCTCTTGATGACTGAACTCTCTAAATGCAAAGTAAGGCTATGGCATACTTGATATCATGGCCTCAGACACTAGAAGACCTGGAGAAACTTGAATTAAGCCCTTCTGTTCCCACATGACCAACTAGGGCTACTGCGCAACAGGATTTCTTTACTAGGAGAATAATAATACCTGATTAGCAGAAATATTAATTATCTGGAAAGTTATACCATGTTAACTTAAAATTGCTTTTCTGACACCAGTTAAAGGTGAGTTTCGGCAGTCTAAGTCAGTTTATACAGAGCCTCATTATCTCTCAATAATCTGATCGTCGAGGTTATAGAATTGTAAGAACTAAGACACTCACCTGGAGGTGATATTAAATGACATTAAAAAAGAGTCATTATCATTCGCTTTTCCAATGCACCCAAAGGAGCATAGCACTTTTCTAACTGATTTGGCAGCTGAAACTTTACATATGTGTTATTTTTCCCTTAGTATATGGGCTTCTTGAGATTAGGGACTCTTACTTTTTTTATGCATTTTACCAGCATTTAGCATAGTGCTTTGCACATAGTAAGCATTTAAGAAAGGCTTTTACCCCCATTCATTCATTTACAAAGACCAAATTCTTTGATGTAGAAAGGCATTAATTCTCAAGTTTTTCCTGTCCATCAATATATCTTTTGTAGATCTCAGACAGAAGTCAAGATATTGGGATGCAACCACTAACCAGAGTACAAAGAAAGCTGATATTACTACTTGAAACTCAAAAGAACCTTCCTGCTACATTCTGTTCCTGGGAGAAGTGACTAAAGTAAACCTTTGAGGGTAAATAGAGATTAAAAACTGGTAGCCATTGCCATCGGGCAGTCTAGAGATATATACTATTTCCTTCTTTTAACAATAGTTTTACTATAGCTATATAATTAAAACCATTTTATTAAGGAAATCCAACCATGTAAGATCCTGAGTCCTCTGAGAAGGCAGTAGAGCTCATATCTCAGAACCATGAGGAAATCCACTTAAACCTTGAGGACACTGTCCCCTTATAACTTGGGACAAGTTAAGAAAGCTGAGATAATCCCATAGCTGATCTCAAAAAACCCATGATCCCTTTAAGGGTAGGACACTGTGGGATAAACTAGGGATGAACCAGTTAGCTCTATGGACAGCTATGCTGTTAAAACCTATTATACGCAAAAATAATCCAACAGAACAACATGCCTCGCATATAGAAAATGATTATTGGCCTTTCTTTTTACAAGGCTACCATGCCCATTTCTAGCTTTCTTTCTATCTTAGTCCTTGTTTTTCGTTTACATGTTTAGACCATGACTTTTCCTTAGAGTCTAATTCAGACCAGTTTAGAACAGGCATTGCCTGTTGTATTATGAATCCCTCAATACTCTGACTCGTAACAGCCTGAACTATAGATTTGATGGACAACCCTGCTGCTTAATGATTCGCTGATGTTTCTCCATGAGTCTGGCCATGCACTTCTGGAGGTCCTTAGGCATCATTACTTCCTAATCACCTCTATAAAGACCTGTTGCCTGGTACTGATAGATGTGGCCAATTATAGAGTCCTTCTGAGATCACATAGAGTTCCAACTGAATCATAACTCTAGATAGAGTGTTGGACTTGAAGTCAGAAAAACCTAATTTCACATCTTGCCTCAGATATTTAAGAGTTGTGTGACTCTTGGCAAGTTACAATCTCAGCCTCAGTTTCCTCTACTGTGAAATGGGGATAAAAAAGTCCTTTTCCTTACTTTGTAAGGGGACTGACAGTAGGAGTCTTTATTAGATAAAGCATTTCACAGGAATAACTACTATTTATCAGCAGTAGGGAAAAAAAGACAGGGGAAACTTGTTCCTGACCTTGTATGCATGAACAGACAGGTGTAATTTTAGTCTCTTGGTTTATTGTATTTTTTTAATACACTGTCTTCATGGACAGATGAGTAGCTGCCAAAAGATGGTGAATAGTAGCATAAGCGAAGCAGTTGTGCAAGAAATAAAATCATATTACCAAAAAATTTATGATAGCTTTTTTGCATTCTGATTAGTTAACTAAATCCCTAGTCACTCATCTAACTGGTTTTGAAAGACATACTGAGAAAACAGTAACTCAGGATCAACTGCATTTAAATGCTGAGATAATCAACAACAGCATGGGGGTGAGGATGAAATTCAAATGGATAATGCTAATTCCTTACAAACAAAAAAGAATCTCTTCATCCATAGAGATGTTTCAGTTGAAATTCAGAATTCAGTAGCTAGCTCTCTTAAATGGTACATTAAGAAGTATGACTTTGACTAAGTCATTAAAACTTTCTGGACCCTGTTTCTAATGAGTTGCCACTTATCAAAGTATCAAATTAGTCCTATTTCCTCTCTATACAGAAGCTGAGAACAATGCAGGAGACCTCAGCTCCAGAGAGCCTAGACAATTAAACCTTGAACGGGGCTTAGTTCCTTTGTTATTATGAAGATTATGTTTCCCTAGGACCCTTCTAGACCAAGGAGGCCATAGGCCTGCTGAGAAACCAGTAAGACACAGGGATAACAGTTGTCATAAGAAGAAATTACTCACTTCCTTACTAGACAGTAAATGTGTTTCTCTTGGAGGAGGTACAACCTCCCCAGGTGTTAGTGCCCTGGGGCAAAGGCCTATTCATCCCACATTAGGTATGGCGCATTCCCAGCACGACTGTGCAGTGAATTCCACTTCTGGCTTTGCTCCTTACTTTCTAGATTTCCAAGCCATGCCGCAAATGCTGCCTCTTCTTGAAACTTTCCCCAGCTCCTGCAGCTTTTTCACCCTGTAATTTCAAACCAAACTTTGAGCCTTGAAACTTTGGAATATGCTCTGCCAGGTTGGACCTCTTCCTCCATTGGTGAAGGGCCTCCATCTGGGTAAAGTGCCTAAGCCATTTCCCTTTTGTGACAGACATGCCCCTCACATAGATACCTTCATAGTTTCATGCTTCCCTCTCACTTTTTAACTCTCTTTTGTATTTTATTTATTAGATTGTAAGCTCCTTGAGAGCAGGGCCCCATCTTTCTTTTTGCCTGTATTTGTATTCTTAATGATTAGTCCAGTGTGCCTGGAACATGTTCTTTTGTTTGGCCATTTTCAGTTATCTTGGACTCTTTGCAACCCATTCTGGGGGTTTTCTTGGCAAAGAAACTAGAGTGGTTTGCAATTTCCTTTTCCAGATCATTTTACAAATGAGCAAACTGAGGCAAGCAGAGTTAATCAACTTGACTAGGGTCACACAGCTAGTGTCTGAGGTTGAATGTGAACTCATGTGTTCCTGACTCTAGGCTTGCCACTCTATTCAGTGTATCACCTAGCTGCCTCCTGAAACATAATAAGCACTTAATAAATGTTTGGTGCCTTGAAAGGAAGGCTAAATCCAGAGTGAGAAAGAACTAAGTGATTCCTCTGGCACCTGCTAATTATGAACATGGGCAAATAAATCCCTTAGCCTCTATGAACTTCAGGTTTCTCATCTGTAAAATGAGGATAATAACATCATTTATACCACCCTCACAGGATTGCTATAAATATTAAATGAGATATTATAGGTAAAATGTTTGATAACTTTAAAATGTTGTTTGTGTGAGTTATTATAGTCTAAAATTTTGACTCATTGCTATGTTTTACTGTTGTTGAGTCATTTTTCAGTCATATCTGACTCTTCATGTCCCTATTTAGGGTTTTCTAGCAAGAGATACTGGAATGGGTTGATATTCCTTTTCCAGTTCATTTTCTAGATGAGGAAACCGAGGCAAACAAGGTGAAGTGACTTGCCCAGGGTCACATAGCTACTAAGTGTCTGAGGCCAGATTTGAACTCAGGAAAATAAGTCTTCCTAAGTCCAGGCACTGCATTTTATCCACTGTGCCACCTAGTTGCCCTATATTTTAGTGTTATCTATTCTTATACTGAATAATGGTATTAGCAACTTTTATTTTAACATTATGATAAAGGAAAGGGATGTTCTGGAGGAACACTGAAACAAATCTATTTTTAAGTTCATTTTAGATAAGCTAAATCTACTGAAGAAAATTTAAAAATATATCATTTGATTGGTCCATCAGTTAAATATGGCAGAACCATATTATCTTAAATTACCTAGGAAATATCCCTATAGCAAAATGTTTTAAGTCATTTCTTATTCAGTCAGGAGACCTAGTTTTTCATTTAACTTGGGTAAAACATTTACCTTCTCTAGAACTTACTTTCTTTCTTTCAAATATGTATATATTAAAGGAATTAAAGCATAGTAGATACTTTATGTGTCAATTGAATTACTTCCTAAATTCATACATTTAATTATAATGTATTGTATATAGATGCAAATTCACATATAGATGAACATATATACATATACACATAAATGTGTATATGTATATATATATGTATACATACATATATATATGAATCCATAATCAGATTTTGATATCACTTTAAAGATTATCAAGTTCTTTCTTCACAAAAACTCTGTGAGGTAGTTAGTGCACGGACTAGTGCCTCTATTTTACAGATGCATAAACAGAGGCTCACCGAAGTTAAGCAACTTGTCTGAGCTTTGTTATGAACGCTGTTCTCCTGACTCCAAAAGCTGGGATCTTGCCCTCTAGAGAAGAGGGGAAAAAAGTTCCAGAAAGATCATGCCAGTAAGCATTTATTAAGTACCCACAATATGCCTGGGACTATGCAAAATCTTAATAATCTGGTCTTCTTCACCAGTGAAAGAAAGCAAGCAAGCCTACAAAATGCAATAGAACCAATGGGGATGTACTGGTGAATTGGCTTATAACTTGAGCTGGACCAATTGACGTAGCTCATTGCTAGGACAAGTCACATTAGAAAAACAACTGCGTGGATTTATTGATGAAAGTTTAAAGTCTCTATCAACAATGGTACAGAAATTGTGTCCTTTTCAACCTAGTGTGTGTTTTGGACCTTCTTTAGGCTCTTACCTAATTTAGTTGAAAATCACTCCCCTAGACATAGCTTTCAATGGTAACAGTAATCATAACAATAATAATAACTAGCATTTGCATAGCACCTGAGTAGGTAAAAGAGGACATTTTTGGCCTCATTTTTCATCTGGCCTTAATCACTGAATGGGCATTGCCTCAGTCAAATTGAGACCTGGGAAAGACCAAGGTCGCCCACCGCATCCAGGGCCATCTCTCGTCATACTGATCTGTTATCTTGCCATTGGACCCAGATGGCTCTGGAAGAGAAAGGGAGGCTGGTGACTTTGCACAGCTCTCTCTCCCTTAAATTCAATTCACTTGTGTGTCATGGCATCAGTTCCCTGATGTCATGATCTTCAAGATCTTTGAGAACATAGGACAGAAAACAATAACAAGGCTCTTACCCAAGAGGTCTGGTTAATAAAAGGTGTGCCCTGTCTTTTGTCCTCTGGATAATAACAAACCCTAGTGAGACTATCTGTTTATGCCCAGTTGTGAATAACAGTATGGAACCAAAATTCTGGCCCAAATTAATCATAGTGCTTAAGAGATCAGTCAAGGATAAGATTTAGTATCACACTAGTCTAATTTAGCTTGTTTCTGGGAATATATCTTTCAGCTTCTCCCTGTCTCTACTTCTCAGAAACTGTACCAAAAAGGTCCAGTATTCTCTACCATTCTTTGCATAGTCATCTGGCTAATGGATTGTAAGTGAGGGAGCACTGTTAGATAAAGGTAGTTCGGAGACAGTCTAAAGGTTAAGGTTTGGGGTTTTATATACTTCCTTCAGTCAGGGAAAGCATTTTTTTTTCGGGAGGAAAAGATCTTGTTTAGACTTGTGATTTCAATCATATAGGCAACTCCCAGGGTAGAAACTCTATCACTGTTTAGAGATGTCACTAGCAGTTTATAGTCTTTTAGATTTGCTTGGGGCAGTGAAAGGATAAGTGATTTGTAACATTATGTGTTGAGGCAGAACTTGAACTCAGATCTTCCAAAATTCAAGGCTGATACCATACTGACTCAAAGAAATCAGATAGGAGTCTAATTTCAAAATCACAATAATAATTTCTGGAAGGTTTTTTTCAAAAATGCGTAACAATCAACAGCCTCAGCTGAACATTTTGTGATGGGATATACTTTGATAAAAATATCAAACTTAAAATATATCCTTAGAAAGAGTACAAACAGAAGAAAGAAAAAAAAGGAAGGAAGGAGAGAAGGAAGAAAAGAAGGAAGGAATAAAAAAAGAAGGAAGATAGTAAAAAAGGAAAAGTGGAGGGAAGGAATTAAAGAAGCAAAGAAAAAATAAGGGAGGAGAAAAAAAAAGTGAGAGAAGGGAGGAACAAGAGAGGGAGAGAAAGAGAGGGATGATGGAGGAAAGGAGATGAGTAGTGAAATCAGAATTTCGTAACTTTAAAACCCAACAACACTTGGTCTTTTGGGTCAAAGGAACATATTATTTTAATGATTAAACTAATATGAAAAGGGCACTCAGTCTCAATTAAGGGGATCTAAATTCTATGAAAGTCTGAGTCTCAATGTACAGATCAAGTTATCATGGTATATGATTAAAAGTGCCCTGGTGATGTTATTTTCATGAAGAGCTATGACAATTCAAATAGAAACTTTTCTTCCAATAAGATTAGATGTTGCTTCCATTAAACAATTTAATCAACTAAACACAGAGAAAAAAAGACCAAAGGATATCTCTTTGCCAACTGCAATGTCACTGTTCTGAAACACGGGGCCATCTATTGTTTTGTAGTCTGGTGGGATGACTGTCCACTGGAGTGCTTCATTAATCACTGGAGATTTCCTGCTTAATAAGAATTTCTATTGAGAAAGTAAAGCTGTCATTTAGCTGACTCAAGCCATACTAACAGTCAGGACAAGCCCTACTCAGAAACCTGAAGTAAATGAAGATTGTTGTCTGCCCCAGATTCATTCTCTTACCCTTTTCCTGAACCCCACCCCCAAACTTGTAGTATTTTCATATTCTCTTCCCCCTACTGTTTTTAAGCATGCACTTGGGAAAGGACCAAACATTCATTTATACTGTTATAAATGACATTAAAAAATTAAAGAGTTTTCCATTCCAGGGGCATTTAAATTTCAGGAAAACGTTAAACTGTAATGGTGAAGATTCAGATAATTAAATTCAGCAAATATTGGTGGTTCTTGTTGTTCAATTGTGTCCGACTCTTCATGATTCTTTTTTTTGGCAAAGTTACTGGAATGATTTGCCATTTCCATCTCCAGCTCATCTGCTAGATGAGGAAACTGAGGCAAACAGGGAAAAGTGACTTCCCAGGTTCACACAGCTAGTGTCTGAGACCAGATCTGAACTTAGGAAGATGAGTCTTCTGGACTCCAGGCTCACCTTTCTATCCACTGTGACACCCAGCTGCTTCAGCAAATATTTAAAGAGAGCTTAATGAGTGCAAGGCACTGTCCTATGCACTGATATTCAAGGCACTGACTGTAATCAGAAGACAGGGGTTGAAGTGCCACCTCTGCTGCTGGTTACCACAATGTTGGGCAAGAATATTAAGTTCCCTAGGCGTCATAGTCCTAATTTTTAAAATGAGAATAGGAATTGAATACAGGAGGTCTGAGGTCTCTTCAAGCTCTACATGTATGATAATATAATTCATACAGATCAGTAAACACAATTAAATTACAAGAGGGATAGAGCAGTATAATTGGGAGAATCAGGGGCAGTATCCAGGAGGAGGTGGTTCTTAAGCTAAGCCTTGAAGATAAGGTTTTTGAAAAACAGAGTCGAGTCCACTCTAGGCAGGAGAGACAGCTTGTGTGAATGCAGATGGAATGTGAAATTTCAGGAATATATTATAGTCTCATTTAATTATAACATAGATGCATGAAGGGGAATAATATGAAATAATTATTGAAGGGTAGATTAGAAACAAACTGGAGAAGTCCTCCAGTGCCAGGTTGAAGAATTTAGATTTTATCTTGGAGTTGATAGTCAAGTGCTTTCCTAAAGGTCACTAGCAGAAGCTTAGCAATCTCCATTAGTGATGGAGAAAGGAAAGCATTGTCCTAGTTTTCAAAAAAAAAATGGAAGTTCATAGAGCCTAAAAACCATAAGGCAATAAACTTCACTTTGATTCCTAGAAAAATTCTAGGGTGGTTAATTAAAGAAATGTTTTATAAACATCTAGAAAAGGCATTGGTCATCTAAAAGATTCCTCATAGTTTCAAGAAGTGAAGACAGGTAAATATAATTTTGGTTTTGGGTCTTGTATGTGACTGATAGACCGGGAGAAGGCTGTAGATTTACCGTATTTCCCCACGTATAAGACGTGCCCCCTTTTTTTTCCGGAAAATTTTGGGTCTAAAACTGAGTGCATCTTAAACAGTGATTGTAGTTTTTTTACTTGCATTTCCTGCTTTTTCATGCTTGTTGTCTGTGCTCATTGGTTCTACATTTCTTTACTTACATTTCCCATTTTTTCGCACTTGTTTTCTTTGCGCTCAGTATTTCACATTTGTTACCAGTATATTAGGTTACGTTTTGCCACATTCTGCCCAGAAATGGCTCAGAAAAGATTTTTGTACAGTGCTGAATTCAAGTTAAAAGTGTTCCAGTTTGCAAAAGTGAATGGAAATCATGCTGCTGAACATACGTTTGGTCCTCCAACTGAGAAAACAATCAGAGACTGGCTACGGGAAGAAGAAACCCTACTGAAAACACCACAGCAGAAGAAGGCCATGAGAGGCAAGTCAGCAAAATGGCCTGACTTAGAGAGGGAATTGAAGATATGGATTGAAGAGCAAAGGGCAATTGGAATTCCTGAGTCTGCAAAGATGGTTCAGCATGAGGCAAGAAGAATTGCTGATGAAAAAGAAGTTACTGATTTCAAAGGAGTACACACTTGGTGCTTCAGGTTCATGAAATGGAATGGACTAAGCATGCGTACACAGCACCAGACTTACCCAAAAGATGCCTGAAAGTTATGAGCAGATGAATAAAACTTGAGTTCAATAACTTTATGTAATACATTTTTTTTTCAAATTTCAGGCCCCAAAATTAAGGTGCATCTTTTACATGGGTGTATTGGCAACCAAAAATGGGCTCCTTAGCACTTAGTCAACAAGTGCCCTTGACTAGTTTGGTTTTTTCCCCTGAACTGAATGCTGTTTGTATGTTGGACTGGAGTAAGCTTGTCGGCCCCTTCACCTTGCTTCCCTTGCTTAAGCTGATGGAAAGAACCTGTGCTTTCCCCGGGCGTACCTTACACCCCCGCAGAAGCTGGATGGTTAAAAGCAGCTCCCGTTGGAGCCAGAGGCTGCTACAGCCACAGCTACAGCCACAGCCATAGCCGCAGCCGCAGCCACAGCTGAAGCAGGAGCTGCCAGTAGCGGAGCTGACCTACGGGAGGAAGCTGAACAAAGACTTCAGGCCAGTGGGTAATCTTTTTACCATAGAGGGGGAAGCATGATTTTGCTTTACGCAATCATGCTTCTCTGTAGCCTCCTGGTTACTCTTGTAAGGCGTACTTATTGGGCCTGGAAACTTTTCATTAATATGTCAAAATGGGGATGCTGGTTCATGGGTTGGTTACTGTGGAGCCTAACTATATGTTTTGATTCTTCTGCCTTCTACTTTGAGAGTTTCTTATATCCGGCGGTTCCAAACCTTTCAGACATGTTTATGATCCTCTTTGAGATTATAAACTCTGCCCTCCTAATACAATGGGGCAATACAGTAATTTAAGTGAAGCATTTCACAAAGTCTCTCAAACTGTTCCTGTGGACATGGTGGAGAGATGCAGGTTAGGACATAGGTAGATCTGAAACTGAGGGTTTGATGTCAGCTTGGCTTTGAGTAAAGTTCCTCAGAGGTCTGTCTTTGTCCCTCTGATGCTTAACATTTTAATAAATGAATTGATTAAGAGGATAAATGTCATGATGGTCAAAATTCCAAAAGAAATAATTGTAAGACCAAGAGCTGACACATTTGACAACAGAATCTGGATTTTAAAGAATATAAAGGGGTAAAAACATTGGGTGAATTAATCAACCAGTCTTTCTTAAGCATTCCAAGCATTGGAAATGACTTTTGCAATGACACAGATATGAGAGGTAGAGTGCCATATATAAGAAGCAATAAGAAGGCCAGTGTGGCTAAATCACAGAATGTGTGAAGGAAAGTAATGGATACTTATCCTGGAAGGGTAGCTTGAAGCCTGGTCTTCAACAGCAAGTTGCTGAAGTCATATTTCATCCCAGAGGCAATAGAGGATTACAGGAACTTATTAAACAGGGACTGACAGATAGACACACTTATGACTTATTAAGTTTTCTTTGGCAGCTTTGTGGAAGAAGAATGGGTTTTACCACATCACCCTGTTGTCTAACCTCCACTCAATAAAATAGAAATTCCAATGGCTTCCTCTGACTTTTAATTCTCATTCCAATCTAGCTACTTCCTACCATTCCAATGTCCTCACACACTACTCCCCTCCATACATGCAATCATCTAGTCACATAGGTCAACTTACTGTTGCACATATAGAATGCTCCATCTCTTTCCTGTACTGTAGTTTCTTCTCACGTTTGCTTCCTGGAATCCCTGATTTCCTTCACGACTCATCTTAAGCACCACCTGCTACTTGAAGTTTTTCCTGATCCACCTAGCTGACAGTGCCCCACCTTGCCAAGTACCTTTATTCATTTTACATCTATTCTGTATAGTTCTTGTTGGTGGTGAATTGTTTCAGTCATGTCCAATTCACTGTGACCCCATCTAGGGTTTTCTCAGCAAAGATATTGGAGTGGTTTGCATTTCCTTCTCCAGCTCATTTTACAGATGAGGCAAACAGGTCTAAGTGACTTGCCCAGGGTCACAGAATTAGTAAGTGTTTGAGGCGAGATTTGAATTCAGGTTCTTCTGACTCCAGGCCTGGCACTCTATCCATTCCACCACCTACCTGTCTTTCTTCTGTATATACTGAACTTATACATGGACATGTCTCTGTTGGAAATTAATCTCTTTGAGTACTGGAATTATTCACTTTTTCTTTATAGCCCTAGAACTTAACACAGTATAATGAACACATTAGGTACTTGATAAATGCTTGCTGATTTTTTTTTTTTTGCATTGAATCCCATTCAGAATAACTACAATAAAATACTTGGGGATCAGTCTACCAAAACACATAAAATCTATTTAATTGCAAAATGTTCCTTAAAGAAATTAATAACAATTTAAATACCTAGAGGAATTTTAAATGCTCATGGCTGGGCTATGTCAATATAATAAAAATGATAATACTACCAAAGTCAATTTGCAGTTTCAATGTTATGCCAAACAAACTATGAAAACAATACTTTATAGAATTCAGTAAATTAATAAGAAAATTCATTTGAAGAAAAAAGATCTATAATATCATGGAAAATAATGAAAAAGTAGGAATTAAAGGGGGAAAGCATTTTTTGACTTCAAACAATTTCATGAAGCAGCAGTCATTGAAGATATTTTAAAGTGGTTAAAAGATAGAGATGATTGTTCCTACAGATTAGATAATCAGAATAAATGGAACTCAACAATGAAGAAACTTCTGGGATAACTGGAAAGGAGTCTGGGAAAAATTAGGCTTAGCACAACATCTTACACCTTATTTCTCAATAAATTCAAAATAGATACACTAATATTAAAGAACATAGCATTAACATTAGAAAAGCAGATAGAGTATAGCTTTTCCCAGCTATGGTTAGGAGGTATATTCAGTAAAAAAAGGGATAGAAAAAAATTACCAAAGATAAAATAGATAACTGATGACTTTAAAAAACCTCTACACAAAATTAATGTATGTAGCATAAGGGAAATGGTTGAATGGAAAAAAATATATCACATTTCTCAGAGTTTAGAATTCAAAATAAATTCGTTGGTTTTCTAGATATCTTGAATATCAAATCTGTATCTAAGAAATTTTATACAAAGACATATGTGTGTGTCTGATAATCGTAAGCCTTTTCCTCAGGAGTTGAGTAGTAAAACAATATGAATAAAGTTCTCAGAAGAATTACAAACTCCCAATATGCACATAAAGGAATGCTTCAATCTACTAACAATAAAAAATTACAAATCCAAAGAACCCTAATGTTTTACTTCATAAGCAGGAAGTTGGCAATGATAACAGAAGATGACAATAACTGGAAAGTTTGTGGAAAGATAGGCTCACTAGCGTATTGTTGATGGAGTTCAGAAATCAGTGCAAACATTCTGGAAAGCAATTTGGGAGTATGCAAAAAAAGTGATAAAAATCTGTGCCTTTGATCCAGAGAATTCATTACTAGGCTTACACCCCAAGGAAGATATTGATAATAAGAATATGTGTGTATGTGTGTGTGTGTACATACATATATATGTATGTATGCATGTATATATGCAACAGCACTTTTGTGGAGGCCAAAAATGGAAGCAAAGTAAATGTCCATCAATAGGGAATGGCTTGTTTCAACAATCCGCCTAGCAGCTTCTGTGGGGGTGTAAGATCCACCCACAGCCAGCACCCAGAAAGCTGCCAACAGCACAGGTTCTTTTGATCTGCTTAACCAAGGAAAGCAAGGTGAAGGGGTTGACAAGTTTACTTTAATCCAGCATACAGACAGCATTCACTTAGTTCAGGGGAAAAAGCCAGCACCCTGAACTTCAGAATAAAATACAAACAAATTACAAACATCAACAGACAGACCCAATACAGATTCATAGTTGCCAACATCTAGGTTCAGCCCAGGAGCTCAGAACAAGGGCTGGCCCAGAGTCACCCGGCCACCACTGCTGGGAGAATAAGCTCCAAAGAACAGACAGCCAAGCCCTGGCTTTTATATCTTTTTCAGCGTCAGAGGTGAGTCACATGTGAGACTCACCCACGTGACCTAGAATCATCACAAAGAGGTGGACTTAAACCCACATGGTCTAAAAGCCTCTGCTCTCCCAGACATGTAAACTAGGCCCTCCCTGGAGTTAGCCCCACCTTGGGCCCCACCTTAGTTGCCAATCCACACCCACTAAGGTTTTACACCTAATAGGGGTTTGGGCCTGGGGCTTAGCACCTGGTAAAGCTGTTTAAAACAGTACACCTGTTTCCCTTCTTTCTTTGCAGAAGTGGGCGGTCCATTGGTATGAAATTGTTAGGCTTTTTAGACCCTTATTTTTGGAATTTTTAGATTTTATCTTCTTAGGTTTTTTAATATATTAGGATGTGGGATCTTTTTCTCTTTCTTACCTTTTTTCCATTAAAATATCATTCATTAAATGGGATAGCTCTCTGGGAAGGGGAAGGATAATGGGAGAAACTTAGATGATGTAACAACAAAATGTCAATAAAATTTATTTTAAAATTAAATAAATATTGATTGAGGCAGAAAGAACAATTAAGAATTCAATCTAAAAAGATAGTTCAATAGGAATAAATGTACATTCTAATACCTGGCTTTAAACACCAGCTTCACAAGTACAAGCTGGGGAGAGTATAACTAGATCACATTTCATCTGAAAAATATCTAGGGGTTTTAGTGGCTTGTAAAGTTAACATAAATCCACAGGTGTGAAGTCAAGACGTAAAGATCTGGTATATAGTGCTCAATTCTGTGTTGTCATTGTTTAGGGAAAAAAATCATTGCTAATCTGTCAAGTTCCTAGAGGGGTACAATTAGGATGGTGGTGAGTGTCAAAATTACTCCATATAATGACTGGTAGAATCAGTAATTCAATCAGTAATCAGCTATTAAAAATCTAATCTGTGCCAAGCATTGTGCTAGAGGCTTGAGATACAAAAACAAAAATAAAATGGTTAGAATAAACCGGGATTGCCAGTCCAGAGAAAATGAGACAAGAGAAACTTGTACGAGAGGAATCAGGGTTTAGCCCCAGAGAATTAGAAATTTGCAGAATGGCAGATTTATGCTTAAGAGATCATCTAAGAGTCTAATACATACATACATACACACACACACACACACACACACATTAGGAAACTCAGGGCAGAGAATATTATTGACTTGTACAATTCACAAAATAAGAGAGCCAGAATCTGAATGACACTATTTTGACTCAAAGTCAATGTTTTTGTTTTTGTGTTTATTATTGTCCCCCCCCCCCGACAATACACTGAATTATGAATTTATGAATTGAATAGTTGAAGACAGTATAGAGTTGAACTGATTAACCCTCTGGTCAGGAGTTTTGAATGGAGGTAACTGAGGGCAGAGAAAAGAACAGGGAGTGATGAAGGAAATTGAAGTGGCGTCAAAGAAAAGATTAAGGAAGAATGAGACACAAGTAGAGATGAAAGTAGAGGGGATTATGATCAGATTTCATAATTATGGAGGTATCACAGTTATGAGAGATCTAACCTACAACCATTAAATTAGGTATCTAAAGTCAGGATAAAGTTCTTCAAACTTCAAAGATCACTTATCAAATGACAATCTTTTTTTATATGTTGGCCACTGAAGCCCCTGTATAACAACAATGTTACTAGCAGCTGTTAAGAGGGTGAAAGGCCAACAACAGCACACAGGAGGGCTGCTAGCACAGGTTGTTTGATCTGCTTTTTCAAAGAAAGCAACTTTAAGGGGTTAACAATCTCACTTCAATTAAACACATATACCATTCACTTAGTTCAGGCGGAAAAGCCAGCACCCTGAACTTGAGAGCAAATACAAACAGAAATTACAAACAGAGACAATATAAACAAATCAACATTTCTGTCTAACCAAATCACAATACATAGCTGCCAGAGAAGCACCAACATCTAGCTTTTCAATGTGGAGGGCTGCTTCAATGGCTTGCCCAGAGTCTCATCACCAACACTCTTTCAATGAGTGTGCCCCCGAAGGCAGAACACTAACCTAAGAGTTTATATACACTTCCTCAAGGTCAAAGGGCATCACAACGAGGGGACTCAAACCTATGTGAACTAGGCTTTCTTGTTTCTTAAGCAGGTCAAAGACACCTGATTCAATCAAAGAAACAAAAGACAACAAAAAGTCCATTTTGCTTGTCATTGCATTTGAAAGGCAAGACTGGTCAAAGGTACTTGACTATCTTAGCATTCTAAAGGAGAAAACAAAAAAGTCCTGCCCTAATTACCATTACACCCTGGTAATCTAAATTCTATAATTTTGTCAAGAGAATTAAGGAAGTAGGTGGGGCTAGAAAGTTCTAGGGGATATTGACATGTTTTTGAACTCTTCATGAACTCTTCAAGAGAAATTTGGGATGAAGCAGGTATTAGAAGCAGGATTCCACGACACACAGAAGAATTTCTCATGAGATAGTTTGAAAAAGAGAAGCCTGGAGCCTAGTGGCTTATAGTAGTAAGGATCTGTTGCCCTGCCTGTTTTCAACTACACAGAATATGCCCCTTGTTGGATAAGCTGCACTTCTAAACTCTTCACCATGCAGCTAACTCAGGCCTTGATTGACACCACCTCCCTCAGCTTCCTCTCTTCTCTGAATGGAGGTCTGGAGGGTAAGAGTATCAAACTCCTCCCACTGCATTCCTTTTTGTGGGGCAAAATCTGGACTCTCTGATAATTCTGCTTTGTGTCTGTCTCCTTACCTGGTTTCAGCTCTACCCAAGATAGCCTTTTGCATTATCTGCCCCCTACACCTTGTCCCACTATTTTGTCTCCTTTTATGTGTTGTCTCCTCCTGCCCAATTAGTTTGTAATAGGGGCAGGAACTGTCCTTTTATTAATTGTATCCCCAGCACTTAGCACAGTGCCTTGGACATAGTAAGTGCTTCATAAATGTTTATTTGATTGGATAGAGTGAACCTAAAAGAAAAAGACGTTGAGAGATTGTGGCAGTACCAATGTTTGAAAGTGAAACTGAGGAGAAAGTAGTTCTTCTTGCTGTTGGGGAAATTCATGAATTGGCAACAAACATGGGAAGGGGGAAGGGTACTATAAACGTGAAATTTTGCACAGATGTTTTCATGAATACAAGAAAAAGATTATGAGAGGAATAGATCTAGTATAAAGGAGAGGATAATACTGTAATAAAATGGAATTCCAGGGAGAAGAGTGAACAAGCCAGGGCAAGGGAGGACAGGGATGAGCTGAATTAAATGGGAATGATAATACAGGGGAGCTAACAGAAAGTTTTTCACCTCTACATATGGCATCTTCGTACCACAGGACTCAGGGAAATTGTGAATGGAAGTTTCCTAACCAAATGAAGGGGAAAGTATATGGTCGATTTAATTTGGGGACAAGAGGACCCTTCTAGAATGCCTGAAAATATACTCTATATATAGGTGCTCTGCCTATTCATATGGCCAACTGTAAAGTGGTCATTGTCTTTGATGTTCAAGTCCCCTGTTACATGCTTTTCTACATAAGCAAGTATAATAGATTCCCAAGCTTGAAAATGCAAAAATAAACTAAATCTCTGTAAAATGAATTACTCACAGAAGTTATAGGCATTTATTAACTTATTATTTGCTTAGGGAATTAGAGAGAAGATTAGAAAAAAACAAAGAATATAATAAAGTCCAACTAAATTGTATTCACAGTTACAAGTCTGGAATATTCGTACTTTCACTCTGTTTTTCTCTATGTATGTATCAAATATATGCATATATGTATATATATATAATGTATACATATATAATATGCATACATGTGTATATATATATGTGTATATATATAATATATACATATATAATATGCATACATGTGTATATATATATATGTATATATATACACACATACATAGCCTACTTATCTATCACAGTAATATAGGGTATGAATTGGGACACAAGAACAAAGGATTGTCATGTCATGTGTAACCCCATTTCCATACTTTTGCGTAACCTACTTTTTATGCATGAAATCTCTACCTCCTCTACCCACCCCTATCCCCACATGTTGACATTATATCCATCCTTCATAGCTCAGCTTAGTTGCTACCTGCTACATGATGTCCTCTCTGATACTACCTATAGAAAGTGTCCTATCTTATTTCATAATAATATTAACATAATATTAACACATAATATTATTAATTATCTACAACCATGACTTATCAGCCTACTAGACTATGAGTTCTGGGTGTATAGGTGTTGAGGGTTGGGAGATGAAGTCCAGGAACCCCAACACTGGAGTTCCCAGACAGGGTAGTTGAGGGGGTGTACCCCTCAAGGACCTGAGTACTGGAGAGGGTAAACACTGTCTGGAATGAATTTGTGGACTCAAGTATTCTTTAAGTCAAGGTGTCAAAGATTTATTACTCGTTTCAGCAGGCAAGTGTTCTTAGGGAACCTGCAACCTTACAGGGGTGCAGGTAAAGGTTTATAATAGGATATTTTTTAGTAAAAGGTGCCAAATATGTTAATTAGGTATCTTGGGGTGGGATTAGGGAGTGGTTAAGGGGTGGTCACTTCTTGAAGGAACATGCATTTTTTGTATCTACTGCTCAGGTACTTTATCCAGAGTTCACTGGGAAATAGCCCAAGGTGGGGCTACATGGAGGTATGTTTTTAGGCCTGAAAAGTCACTAAGTCAACTAACAGTCAGGACTGACTGGGAAATACCCAGGCTGCTTCCATCAATGTCTTGTTAGACAAGATAAATATAAGGGAGTATACATATGTCTAGGTCTAGCATGCATACAATAGGTCAGTGAATAGTAAATATCATTATGACCCAGTACACAGCCAGTTTAGCATGTACACAGGGAGCCCAAACTAATAAATTCTATAGGTGTAGCTGGCTACCATGTCAGGAGGAGAGATAAGTATTTTGCTAGGGCACACTGCGCTTGAACAGGAGAGGAATTGCTATGTCTTATTTATCTTTGCATTGCCCTCAGAACCTAGCACAATGCTTTCTACATATATAATAGCTGCTTAGTAAGACCAAATCATATGTTATGCTGATTTCTTTCCTTTCAAATTTATAAAGATGTTGTTTGGGTACAGTGAACTATTACTACTGTAATTTTAAAAAATTACCAGAAATTTGAAAGTGTTCATATTCACAGTCTTTTCCTTCATGTTTTTCTAACTTTTGCCTCACTAGAGAATGACTACAGTGTCAGAAGAGTGATAGAACCTTCCTGTGCTACCATTTGAGTTGATGACAATTATTTCCGCTCACAGTTAACAGGGCAGCAACACCCTGGGATCTATTTTGACAGCTCTATCTTCACCATATAAAAGGTTAGGAACTTTTATAAGAAAAAAAAAAGAAGGAAGGGAGGTGAGAGACAGTAAGCACTTATATGTTAGAGAAAATTCCCTCAAAGCACAGGAACACTCTAAATCCACCAAATCCATGGAATTGAAGCACCCAATATTAAGCTGTTTCTTAAAATTTAAAGTTAATAAAAGAAATTTAACAACAGATGCTCATGAGAAATTTTTCTGCGTGTCTTAGGAATCCTTCCCAAACCCCACAGAATGGAAATACTGAAGAGTTTCTATATAATTCATTATGTGTCTGTGTAATGCAAATGCCTAGTATAGCTCTCTTTCAATTCTAAAAGAAGCCTGTATTTGATCATATCAGGGAACAAACACTTTCCTGATAAAAAAAAAAGAGAGCCTTATTCATTCTTCCAGACAATCCCAACATTGCTTTCCATAAAAGAGCAAAATCCACCTTCCCTCCCATGGAAATCACTTCATGCCATTCTTCTATAGAAGTCAAACTGTTAGACAATTAGGAGAAGATGGCAAATATTCTGTTCTGATGAAATTACTGATGATCAGAGCAATCATAGTACTGGAATTTTGCAGATTAACTTGTCCACATACTGCTTGCCGGTAGTCCTGCATCTGAATAATTCAAACACTCCTTCCTCAACTCCATCTCTTAGATTCCTTGGCTTCTGTCAAGGCTCAGCTCATCTACCAACTACCTGACATCTGTCTAATTCTTTTAGCTGTCAGCGCTCACTCCATCACCCTCAAATTTTCAAGAATACAGCTATATGTTTACATATTTTATTCTCCCCTCCCCTTTGATGAAAGTTTCCATTTCTTCTCCCACTTACTCTTCAATCTTTTGCAATTTGGCTTCTGTGCTTATGACTCAATGGAATTGTTCTCTCTAAAGTTACCAATGATCTCTTAATTGCCAGATCTTTTCTCTGTCCTGAGAAGCTGGAGCTTGAATCTGGACTCTGACCTTACTGGATGGATAACCTTGACTAAGTCATTGACCTCTCTGTCTGCCTCTTTTTCTTCATCGGTAAAATGAGGGTAATACTAACGCCTACCTTCCGGGGTTGTTGTGAGGATAAAACACCTGCAAAGCATTTAGCAAATCTAAAAACACTATATGAATGCTAGTTGTTATTATTATTATTATTAATGATTTATCCCAATCCTTCTTGATTCTTCTAATGCATTGACACTGTTAAACAAACTCTTCTGCATACCGTTTCTTCTGGATTTTCATTAACACTACAATTTCCTAGTTCCCCTCCAATCTGTCTGCCTTCTTTTCAGTCTTCTTTCCTCGCTCAGCATCCACAGCACACCTCCTAATTGTAAATGGTCCCTGAAGCTCTGTCCCAGCCCCTCTTCTATGCATTCTTTCTCCTTGAAATCAGGGACTGCTTAGCCCAGTGCATGGAACATAATAGATGCTTAATAAATTCTCACTAATTGACTGAATGACTTCCATGAGTTTAATTATCACCTCTATATAGATAAGATACAAAGATCTATATATCCAGTCCTAATCTTTCTCTTGAACTTCAGCACTGAATCAACAACTGACTAGTAGACACTTCAAACTAGAGATGAAACTTAATTATGTCCAAAACAGAATTCATCTATTTTCCCCCAAACCCACCCCTCTGTAGAACTTCCCTGTTTCCATTGTAGGCAACATCATTCTTCCATTTTACTAAGCTTGGAACTTTGGCATTATCCTTAACTCCTCACTCATCGTTACCCCACATCAATTAGTTTCCTGCTATTTTTGTCTCAAAAATATCTTTCACATCTGAGCCCATTATATTCAGATAGCCATCACATTAGTTCAAGCTTTCATCATCTCTCAGACTACTGAAAAAATAAGAAAAAAATTACTATTACAAAAAGAGCAAATTTCACAGAATTTTCCATCCCATGAAAACATCTTTTCAATCTGTCAGTAAGTCGATCGATATGCTTTAAATGAGCGTCTGCTATGTGGCAAGTACTGTGCTAAAGACTGAAAATAATAAAGAAAGGCAAAGAAGGAGAGGCATGCAAACAACTACAGATAAACAAGAATTTAAGCCTGTCCTGATCTTCTTCCCACTCTATTCTTTCTTCCACAAAGCTGTTAAAATCATTTCCTTAAGTTCAGATCTGATCATAATACTACTCTATTCAGTAACTTGAGTGGCCTCCCCTTTTGTTTCTAGGATTTAACATAAATTCTTCTGTTTGCTTTTAAAGTCCTTTACAATCTGGCCCCAGCCTTACTGACCCTCCCACACCATAAGGTCAGTCCAAACTGGCTTTCTCTCTAATACTCAGCATTGTATCCATCTCCATGTCTTAGAATTGTCTATACTTCATCCTTCAAGATGCAAATCAAGTGCTGGCTTCTTCACTAAGCTCTCTCAGTTTCTACCACCTGCTAGGGTGCTCCCTTCCTTACAAACTACCCTGTATTTATTCTCTATGGATTATATTTACGTATGTACATATTGTCTCTTTTGCCAGAATGTAAAGTCCTTGAGAGTAGAGATTGTATCCCCAGAGCCTGGCATAGTGTCCAGCCTGTGGTTTGCAGTTAGTATGTTTGTTGATTGATTGTTGATGGAGGAAACTAACAATCAGAGAAAAATGAAATGGCTTTAAATGAAAGGGAATTTACAGAATTTCAGAGCTTGAAGGAATTTCAGCAGCAGTATATAACTGAACCTGGACTTGAAACCAAGTCCTCTGACTCATCATCACACTCATTCCACTAACTTACCACCTACTATATTTGAGGGCCTTATGATGTTTAAAAAGTTCGAGAGACATAGTTTCTGGGTAATTAATTATTTTATTAATAATGCTAGGATTTTATTTATAAAAGGAATGGGCATTTGGCCATCTCTCCATTTGAATAAAGACAACTCATGGTGGTGGGCTCACAGTTTATATGCCCTTCGAAAAAGGGGTGCACTTAAGGGTGGAAATTAACTCTGACTGGTTAACAACTAATGAGAGAATGAATATTATAATGAGAGGTGTGTTTATTCTTTTTTTTAATTTTTATGGTTTTTTTTAATTTTTAGTTTACAACACTAGGTTCTACATAATTTTGAGTTCCAGATTTTCTTCCCTCCCTTCCCCCCTCCCTCCCCAAGATGGCATGGAATCCCATATATCTTCCATGTATAACTTCACATTGAATTAATTTACACACTAGTCAAGTTGTGGAGAAGAATTATGACCAATGGAATGAATCATGAGAAAGAAGAAACAGAACCAAAAAAAAACCCAAAAACAAAAACAAAAGAGAGAAAAAAGGGGGGAAAAAGGCAAGCATAAAGTATGCCTCAATCTGCATTCATACTTCATAGTTCTTTCTATGGAGGTAGATAGTATTCTCCATTGTGAGTCCTTTGGAGTTGTCTTTGCATCTTGTGTTGCTGAGAAGAGCAAAGTCTATCAGGGTTAGTCCTCACAGAGTCCATATATCTGTAGTTGTGTATAATGTTCTCCTGGCTCCGCTCCGCTCACTCAGCATTATATTGTGTAGGTTTTTCCAGGTTTTTATGAAGTCCGTATCATCCCCATTTCTTATAGCACAATAGCATTCCATTACCTTCATATACCACAGCTTGTTCAGCCATTCCCCAATTGATGGGCATCCCTTTGATTTCCAATTCTTTGCTACCACAAAAAGAGCAGCTATAAATATTTTTGTACACATAGGTCATTTTCTCACTTGTGTGATCTCTTTGGGATACAACCCTAGAAGTGGTATTGCTGGGTCAATGGGTATGAACATTTTTATAGCCCTTTGGGCATAGTTCCAAATTGCTCTCCAGAATGGCTGGAGCAGTTCACAACTCCGAGGTGGGTTTATTCTTGAGGTACTTGACACTGAGCACCCAAATCTTGGACAGAGAGACTTATCGATTTCCATAACACCATTCTGACAAAAGGGAGAATCCATATTTTCCCAGACTTGTCTGAGTAAACACAACGAACAGGAATCCACCCATTTGCCAAAATTTAGAATTTCTTTACTGTCTTCGATTAGATATTAGCTTTGCCCAAGATTTCTCACAGTGGATGAGGATGTAGATGAGGCAGTAGAAAAAGGGGAAAACCTTGGTCCTAATTCAATAATTAATTATTAAATAAAAGAGAGAAATAATCATTTCTCTCAACCTTGACATTGTTAATTCTTGGGTAGCAGACATATAAGGAGCTTTATTTTTACCTTGTTCAACCTGACATTTTCCAGAACATTCTATTACAACTACTACTACTTCTACTACTACTACTACTACTGTTTATATAACACTTTAAAGTTTGCAAATTTCTTTTAAAATATTACCTCATTTGCTTCTCACAACAATCTTGGGAGATAGATGCTAGTATTATTCCCATTTTACAGAAGAGGAGTGACTTGCCTGGGGCCACACAGCTAGAAAATATCTGAACTCAGGCATTCAGACTCCCTTTAGTCCATCTATTGTGTCACTGCATTACCTCTGAATAAAAGCCACGTTCAGAGGAACCACCTAATGTGCTTAAGTTCTCTCCCAGTGAAGTGTCTAAGGAGGGCAGAAGTGGCCAGGGTTAGTTCAATGCTAAAAATACCTGACATCCTTCAATATTGTCTTTTTCTCTATAAAATTACATCCTGATTGCAAATTCATCATTGATATCCATTTTGATATTCAATGTTGTCTCCTAACTGAATGGTGATCTTTGCAGTTTTAAATATGTGTTTATCAAGACAGGTTCCACTGATCTCAAATTCTGAGTTTATTTGTTGTTCAAGTCAATTCATTTTTTTTAAAAGAGCAAGAGTACTGTGCTGGTACCCTGGGGTAGATGCTCTCATGGACTTTACTCATTTATAAAGTATGAAAGTATGACATGTATACAAATAACTACAACACAAAATAATAGTGTAAATGCATTTACTTTGTGAAGGAAGTCTTGGATGGAAAAGAACATTGGTGAGGTTGGAGATCACGGAAAACTTTTCAGAAGAAGTATTATTGGAGTTTAGTTATTAAATCTTTATTAAAATTTCAATGAGGGTAAAGAAGAGAGGTAATATTGCATATACAGAAAATAACAAGAAGATAAATAAATCAGGAAGTAATATAACATATAAGGGTAATGGCAGACAGTACAGTTCAATTGGAGAATAGAGTACACAGACAGAGATCAGAGAATTATGAGATCAGCATAGAGGGTCATGATTATTTGCACCAAAGATAATGTCACACCAAAGTGTTTGAATTTTACTCAGTAGGTACTAGGGAACCACTGAAAGAGTGGCACCAAATGAAATTACCAAGTGAGACCATGTGGAGAGAGGAAAAGAACTTCGAAAACAGAACTTTGGAGAGTCAGGATAAAGATGAGCATGTAGCAAAGGAGACAGAGGAGTTAGAGAGGTGGGAGGAAAACTAAAGTAGTGTATCTTTGAAGTTAAGGTAGGAGAGCTTATCTAGAAGAAGGGGTTTTTCAATAGGGTCTGGCACTATGTGATTGAAAGTCAACGACAAATGTAATAAAGTATGAAGGAGGATCATGCTTAGGGAAAAATTATTTCCTTTGTTTTTTTTTTTTTAATGTTGACTTTGAGTTAGGAGAAAGATAACCAGGTGGAGAAGTCCTATAGGCAGCTGGAAAGTATTCAGAGGAGAGCAATCAAGGTGGTGGAAGGCCTTGAGTTTGTGCTATGTGAGGATTGGTTGAAGGAACTTGGAATGTTTTACTCGAAAAAGAGAAGAATTTGGGGGTGGGGACATGGATAATAGTGCATTTCAACTATCTAAAGGGCTCCTATGTGGGAGAATTATATTTGTTCTAAGAACAATGTGTGGAAAGAATTATATTTAGGCTTGATATTAGACAACAAACAAAATCTTTCTAGTAATGAGAACTATCTAAGAGTAGAATGAGACGCCTTAGGAGATGGGCATAACGAGATGGATGGACTTTTAATGGGTAACTGGATGACCGTTTGTAAGATTTCAAGTATGTTGTAGGAGGGATTCTTTTTTAGGTATGATTTATACCACCTGAACACTCAGGTACCTTCCAATTCTGAAATCCTGTTATATGTGAATGGTAACTAAGGGAAAGAGTATGGTCAAAGAAGAGAAGCATTGGGGGCAGCCTATATTTGGGTTCTAGGGGCAAGGAGTCAGTGAAGATTAGAGAAAAACACCAGTCATGTTCTTCCATTCCCTCTTAATGGATTATAATCCTACCTTTTCTTAAGGGCCCAATTCGAATACCGCATCTTCCTAAATATACCTTGCCAAAAATACCTCCCTCCTCTGCAATATTCAAACAACTCACTTACATTGAGTATTTACCGTATTGTTTTATACTGTTAGATGCTTATATCTGGATCTTATTTCCCCAAATAGTTTATAAACCATTTGCAATAAAGGATATGTTGGATACCTTGGTATCATGTATCATAATGGATGCTTAATAAATAACTGAAAATTATTTCCAATATTCTTTCTTTGAGTACATTATTTACTTAAGTGTCAATTCATTCTTTTCCTCTAAAAAAAGGTTCTAGAAACAATAGTGACAGATTTGCAAAATCAGGGTGACATTTTTTAAAGTCAAGGGCAGACACGGCTATTGAAAGTGCCAGTGAAATAGTTAAAGTAATTAATTAAAAATAGATGAATCTAGAAATATCAGGTGGCAGTCATCTGTCTGAAGAACTCCTTAATGGCTATTACACATTCTGATAGTTATCCTGAATAAATGCACTGTGAATTACTTGGCTGAAAGCAGGCAATGTAAAGAGATTGTATTTCAAATGTCATATATGTCTCTAACTTTTCACTGTTTAAAGCTGCTCCCTCAATCATGGATGTTTCCAGATCACTTGGTTTACGTCTTCTTCAATGCCATAACTAATCCCAACACATTTGTTCCACGGCACCTCATTCTTTCCAGTTTATACAGTTGCAAGAAAATTAAAATTGGATTTTATGCTGCCATTTTGTGTTTAAAACAGATTTGAGAACTCTGCAGAAACCATTATTACTATGTTGATTTTTTTTCTCATTTCATGTCCTCCAGCCTTTAGAGTTTGCATCTAAATTTTGACACTAGAGTGTAAGCCAATCCATACTGAACACTTACCTTGCTGTGAGTTCATGAACTAAGGCATTAACAGAAGGTCTTTCTTTTCTATGACACAGTCAAGTTGTCTGCAAGAAATGCTCTGTGAGCCTCCTCCTCCAATACTATTTTATTGTCTTTTCTGAAATGCCAAGCTTATACACATTTTTTATTACATTACTAAACCATATATCCCAGTTCAGTCAGAGGTTTAAACATTACGTATTCCAGATTGTGATGCCCTCTGTGTTTCAAACAGCATTATGTTCTGGTACAGCTGTCACAACAAAAGCATTATATAGTGCTGCACAGACATAAACCACAAACTAAAACCCTGAAAAATGAATAGGAATCAAGGACAGGCAAGTGGAAATTAGCATTGGAAACCTTGTGTGGCATAAAGGTGTGTCATGTGAAGCCACCAGGGGGGTATCCTAATAGATAAATCTAAAATATAGCTTGTTCCATGACACATGCTGTGAAATAGAAAATGCTACATAGAAAAAACCAGAATCTTCTAGGAACCTCACACACATTCCATTATTTTATTTTGCGGTATTGCTTTCTCCAATTTAAAAATCATGATGCTGTTGAGAATGTGTGCCCAGGTATCACCCTGAGTCCTAAGTGCCAATCATCAATGTGTAGCTTATTCTGTTATTTATGGTATCTCCTTATACAAGGTGGAAAGATGCCCAACAATAACATATTTGAGGACAGTTGATCGAGTCATGATTAGTTATAAACTCAAGTCTTACCCTTTGATTTGGCCTCTAAAAAGGAAGCTCAGAGCTAGGCAGCGATAGAGAACCAAGGACAGAGATAAGTCAGTCAAAAAAGCAGATGTTTCTTTCTTCCTAGAAGGGAGCCTGTGTGGCATTCAGAAACAATAAATTCAGTAAACTTTTAACAAAGAGCTACCATGTTTAAGACACTGTGTTAGATTTTGGGGATAGAAAGGCGCACAAAAAAGAGGTTTCCTGTCATCAAGAACGTTACATTACAAATGATAATAACAATTACAGTTGACTGGTGGCACAGTGTATAGAGCACTAGGCCTGGAGTCAGAAAAGCCTGAGTTCAACTCTGGCTCAGATACCTACTAGCTTTATGACCCCGAGTAAATCATTTAATCACTGTTTTGCCAAGGTTTTTCTCAACTGTAAAATGAAGATTGTAATAGCAGCTACCTCAGAGGATTATAAGAACATAATATTTGTAAAAAGTGCTTAGCATATAGTAGAGATGCTATATGAATGTTTATTCTCTTCCCTTCTAATGAGAGTAAAAATAATGATGATGAATCTCATTTGATCCTTGTAAGATAGGTGCAAACATCATCCCTATTAACACAGTAAGGTCTGAGACAGGATTCAAACTTAGACCTCTCTGATTCCATGTCCAGTACTCTATACGTGGGAGAAATATGTACATAGATAACTATAATAATTATATCATAAGGAAAACTGGAGAGAGAGAAAAAGAGATGGAGGGAAGGAGGGGGAGAAGAGGAGAGGGGGAGAAAGAAGGGGGGAGAGAGAGAGAGTGAGAGAGAGAGAAAGAGAGAGATACTAACAATTAAAACAATTGACCAAAGGTGACAGGGCAGGTTGGAACAGCTCTGAGATTTGAAGGAGATAATATTCTGTGAGGCAGATACAAATAGGGAGTCTGTTCTAGGCATGGGACATGTCAAGCCTCCTGGACCAGATGAGAAATTCCTAAGCTATACTAAATTGCAAGCTTCACTTTCTAAAGAAGAGATGAGAAGTCACTAGTAAAGCATGAATTCCTGGACTATGCCAAGGATTTCCTGTGTCATACCAATCTTGAGGAACAGACTTGAGGAAAAGAGAAAAAACACAGAGGCATAAATCTAGTTCCTGCCCTGTATTAGGACAATGAGTTGTGTGTACAATCCATATATGGGGAAAGGAAGGAAGACTACTAATCCCAATTTCTTTTCCAATTTAGGGGGAAGGGTCCCAATTAAGGGAGTACTTATTCTAAGTATGAAGGACAATATGAGTTATTGGGAAGATGGGACTCACCGTAGGAGTGGTAACTTGATTCTTTAGCAACTGTGATTTTTTTTCCCTTTTGAAGGTAAAGCTCAATTCAAGGAGCTACTAGCTTTATGAGGTTCTTAGAGGTGACAAAAGCCCACTAGGGAGACAATGAGAATTATCTGCATGATTTATGGGCCTGAGTGGAAATTCTTTCTTTTTTATAGGAAAAGAAAAACAACTGATGTATTGTGCTTACAAGTTAGTTGAGCAGTCTTCTGCCCTTACCTAATCATGAGCTAGACTGTAATGATCCTGTTCCTAAAGGACAATCTGGGTGGAGAAAAAAAATATATTTACTTCTTATATTCTCAGGTGAAAGTCTGATTGGTGGCATGAGCCAAAGAGAATAATTTGTGAAATACTCCCACCCCACTCACCGCCCCCCACCCAAACGAATTCTGGACATCTTCCTGTATTGTGTAAACTCTTTGGGGGTGGGGAAGTGGTTCACTTGTGCCTTTATATACTCAGCCATTAGTGCCTGACATATAGAAATAAGGGATACAGACTAGAGTTCTGATATCACTGGTCCTGGGAGTTTCCAGGTGAGGAATGCAAATCTATCAATGCAAATCAGGATGTTCTCTGTTACTTAGAGTCTTAGACAGTTGTCTCTAGCAAAGTTACTTTCCAAGGGTCAAAGAGCTCTATGTCTTTATTTTTTTCAGAAAAAGGAAACAGCAAGGTTTAATGAGGAGAGCTATCTTCATGATCTATGAACTTCACTTTTTAAAAAAACCAACTTTTGATTAAAGCGTTTAAATGACTTTCCCAAAATCACACATAGTTTGTGGGAAAGCCAAGCCTAGACTTGAGGTCAGTCTTCTTCTAGTCTTTTGTACTTATAGTCTTATGTACATTTTACTACAACAAAAATTGTCTCAACATGGATAGCTCTCACAAGAAAAAGGAGGGGGAAGGGGAGCATTTCTCTACCATACTGTTTCTCTCCACCCAAAAAACCTCTCCAAGATTGCCCACCTTTATCAGGATTATCTGAGTTTGTTTTAACAAAATGACTTGAAATCAGACCATTTAATTTAAAATCAGTAGACCCTGACAATAAAAAGCTCCCAAATACATGCATAAATGTCAGAATTTTAAAATTAAAAAATAAGATCTATATTAAAGTAAGAAATATTAAGATACTTGCATATCTGTGTGTGATATAGTAGAAAAAACTAGGGACTAAGAGTCATGAGACTTGGGTTCTTATCCTCATTACAAAATTAATTAGTTGTGTGGCTTTGAGCAAGGTAGTTCACCTTTCTGGGAATTTGTTTTATTTATTTATAAAGAGAGGAGGTTGAGAGGCAATTTGGTCCAGTGAGATGATGGGGGGGGGGGGGGCGAGGGGCAGAGAAATACCTGGGTTCCAATCACAATTCTGTCACAAATTATGTGACCTTGAAAAGATCACTTAAGTCTCTTTGGTTTCAGTTCACTGGCTTTAAAATAAGGAGGTTGGACTAGATGTCCTCTAAGATCCCTTCGGGATATAATCTATGATCTATGATTATATAACCTCTACAATCCCTTCCAATTCTAATCCATGATTCTGTCAAAATTGCAAAAGGGACCAGTTTTAAAACATGGCATCTTAAAAGTAATGGATAAATTAGGTCAAATGTATTATTTACAAATTGATGTTCAATTGAAAGTAATTGTGAGTGTGACAGGTAAGTGACACAGTGGATTTAGACTTCTGGACTTGGAATCAGAAAGACAGGAGTTTGAATCCTGACTAAGATTACTACTAGTTGTTTGAGACTGGGCAAGTCCCTTTAATTCTCTCAGCCATGATTTCCTCATCTATAAAAAGAGGACGATAATAACATTTAGCTCATAGTGTTATTGTGATGATGAAATGAAATAACATGTAAAATATTGGGCAAAACATATTATTAATTTTTACCTTGGGAACAGATTGAATTCGTCTCTTGAGGACCAGCCTAGCTTATCACAGAGATGCATATCACAAGGAGGCTGGACACTTTGTGATAAAATTTTTTTCCGGTATTTGCAACTCATTAAACAGGAAAACATAAACAGTGGTTGTCAGACCTGTGTACTACCACCATATTCCATGTCTGTAGCAATGGTGGCATATTGGTGAAGGAGGAGGTAGACGTTGCTAGGAATTACACAGTTTTTAGACTCTCAACAAACTTAATTTGACTTTTGCTACAATCAATGTGATATGCCTGTTTAATGATCAACAAGGGGACATATTGCTGGAGTCAGTCAATAAATATTTAAGTGTCTACTACTACTACGTGCTAAACTGTGCTAAACTGTGCTAAACACTAGGGATACAAAGAAAGACAAAATCAAGCCTGGCCCGAAAGTAATTCACATTTTAATAGGGAAGACAACAAGAAAATAACTACATAGATATAAAATGTATATAGAGTAAACAGAAGGTAACCACAAAAGAGAATGTACTAGCATGAGGGGGAATTTGCAAAGGCCTCTTGAACAAGGTAGGATCTGAACTCAGTCTTGAAGGAAGCCAAGGAAACTAACAGGTAGAGGTAAGAAGGGAGAATCAATCAATTAATCAGCATTTGCTAAGCATCTGCTGTATTGCAGGTGGGCAGCTATGTTAGCACAGTGGATAGAGTACTGGACATAAAGTTAGGAAGACTCATCTTCCTGAGTTCAAATCTGGCCTCAGACACTAGCTAACTAGCTGTGTGACCCTGGGCAAGTCACTTAGCCTTGTTTGCCTCAGTTTCCTCATCTATAGAATGAGCTGGAGAAGGAAATGGCAAACTACTGCAGTATCTCTGCCAAGAAAACCCCAAACTCTCTCATGGAGAGTCAGACACAACAGAAAAATGACTTAACAACATGTGCCAGGAAAAAATGTTCCACATATAGGGGACAGCTAGTGCAGAGGCAAATACAGGAAATGGAATTCTGTATGAGGAAAATGAATTGAATCACATCCATTTTGACACTCTTGCTACCAATGAAACCAAAAGAAAGAAGGAAGTTGGAACTAAAGGGATGGATGGCTCACAAGTACTACTGGAGGTATAAAGAAAGCAAATATAGATTTTTTTGTATGCTAAAAGTTAGGAGAAATATTATTTCACGGAACATCTGGTCATCATTATTGTAGTCTAGTAGTATTTGCAAAATGATCATGAAATTAAATTTAACCTATACACCAACATGATCTGCTGAGGACAAAGTGATGTTTGATGAAGGATTTAAAACATTCCTCCAAATTAAATCAATATATATTCTGATACTTAGTGACTGCAATGCAAAGGTTGAAAAAATGGGGGTTTGAGGGAAAATATTTGGAAAAGCATGGTTCTTGGGAAAGAAATAATAAAGTTTGATTTGTTGATTATTCAAAATTTGCATGCCACTTTATCATAAGCATTTTCTTCAGAAAAAGAATCAGTTAATGTTGGGCATGGTGAGCGATAAAAGACACCACAAAGAAAACAATTTTTTCTATATTTGAAAAGACAGAACATAGGAGTTACTCCCAAATCAACTGTCTCTGAAATGTAAGACCTCAGACTTATCTGAGCTAAGATTGGAATTTATAATAAACATGAATAAAGAATAGCAATGACAAAAAAGATATGGCATACAATTAAGATTTAGCTCTGAATTATTTAAACAAGTTATTGAAATTTAAAAACTGAGAAATAGACTACAGAAAGAACAATGACACCTATTATAATAATTTTATTAAGGAGGTAATCAAATGTCACTTAATTGCTACAACAAGGAGATTTAAAAAGCCCAGAAATTATCTTGTCCACAAATATATGACTTACTCACCAAATGGAGGGTTGGCTGCTAAGGGGTATAGGGGAACAGAATATAAATTAATTTGTAAAATCTTATGAAAAAAGGATAATGGGTGACTATGAGCAATATCATTTCATAAAGCAGAGGTAAGCATTGGAGAGAAAATCCAGTTTAAAAGAAGTTTGGCAAGGGAGCCTACTAGGCGAAATCATCTTATAGACATTCAAAGATGAATACAGAAAAAATGCCACAAAAATGAAAAAGAATTGCAAAAATTGTTAAGACTATTTTCTTAAAACAGGAGGGGGAGGGAGGGAAGAAAATCTGGAACTCAGAATCGTGTGGAACTGGGTGTTGTAAACTAAAAATAAAAGTCTTAATAAAAAAAAAAAAACTTTTCACCATTAAGGATAGTAGAATCGCCACACTTGTATCCTAATATCACAGTCCCTGGTATTCTTACAGAGAAAAAAGAAACGGCACCAAAGAGAATAGACATTGGAGAAAACAGACAGACTGGATCAAGCATACATAAAGAAGATCCTTGCTGGATGTTATACAACTGTGAGAGCAGTTATTTAAGGGGCAGATATTTAAGGCATCTGAAGGAAGGGAAGGGAAGACACTAAAGATGGGGGAGGGAGGGCTTGAATGTTATTGATTCCACAAAAACATGGCCAAGAAAACACCAAAACCTACTTATCTGTGTACTTTTTATCCCATCTAAACAAGATCTCTGTGGTCAATCTTTACTTCAATTAAAAGGAAATAAGTAAATTTTCATAAATTGTATTCAAGAATATTATAGAAGCACCTACTCATTATCAGACATGGGGATACAAAAAAAGAAGCAAAAAAATTGTTGCTGCCCTCAAGGAATTTACCATCTGATAGGGAAGATAACATGTAACCAAATATAAATCAGACTTTATACAGGATAAATGGAAAATAATTAAAATAATGAAGGAACTAGAATTAAAAGGGGATGTGGAAGACTTCCATTAGATGTTGGAATTATAGTTGGTATTTAAAGAAAGCCAGGTAGGTCAGTGGGAAGAGCAAGGAAGGAGAAGGGCGCATTCCAGACATGAGAGGCAGTTGGGAAAAATGCTGGGAGCTGAGAGATTGAGTGTCTTGTTTGTGGAACAGTCAAGAGGCCAGTATCATTGGATTGAAGAGTGAGGACTGGAAAGGTAGGAGAAGGCAAGGTTATGAAGGATTTGAACACCAAAAGAGCATTTCATATTTGATTCTGGAGGCAACAGGGAGCCACTGGAGTTTACTGAGTAAGAGAGTAAGATGATTGGACCCGGGCTTTAGGGAAATCACTTGAGTGGCTGAATGGAGAATGGATTAGAGTGGTTAGAGACTTGAGCCAGGCAGTCACACCAGTAGGCTGTAACAGTCCAGGCATTAGGTGGTGAGGGCTTGTACCAGAGTGGTACCAGTGTCATAGAAGAGAAGAAAGAGTATTCAAAAGATGTTACAAAGGTGAAATCAACACACAGTCCTTGGCAACTGATTGGATGGCGAGAGACAGTGAGGAAACCAGGATGACTCCTATGTTGTGAAGCTAAGGGCTGGGAAGATGGTGACCACATCATTAATAATTCATAATTGACTGAAAGTTGTAGAGAATATAAGGTCACATTGCATTTATTGTTGTTGATTATGGGGGGAAAGGCATTCTACTCAGTAAGTAAAACAAAACACTACCTTACAGCCTCTTTTATAGTATCTCCCATCCATACACAGAAATCATTCAAGGTTTGTTTTTTTAATAGTGTTAATATATGGAAGAGAGACAAGAAATATGGCTGTCCATGAAAAACTGAAGATGAGCATCACAGAAAGAACAATGGAAACGTTCTTGATGAGTGTCTACAGCCTGCAAAATATGGCTAAGACTCCAAAGAAGAACAACAGTAAATGATTTTATTTTTTTAAAAAATGTAAAATAGAAAAAAAAAGAATAGTCTTGTCACACAGTAAGAACAAGAGATGAGAGACTCCAGAATACTTCTCTGGTGTCTTTGTGACATAGGAGAAAGAGAGGAAGACCTCTAGTATGTTGTGTGGACTCTGCGGAGAACTTTTGGGAGAACATGGATGAGAGTCATACAAGAATGGCTGGCATGGATGGGCTGCCATCTGCATCACAGAAATTTCTGAATGTATTAGATCATAGATCCATTAGAGTATCTAAATAACAATGCTGGCTTACTACAATAATAGATTCTATTACATTGGCTATTGTGTGAAAGAGAAAAAGTAAGGGGAGAAATCCCACCATTTCTCAATGATATGATTGAAAACTTTCTTCACTGATGAAGATCATATTTTGTCTATATCTTATATGGTGGAGAATTTCCTGAGGCATTGATGAAAAGTGAGGTGCCCAAAGACACGCTGCCAGTATGTGTACAGGAAAAATTTTAATCCAAGTCTTCCTGTCTCTAAAACTTACCTATTTATTATGCCATACTGTCTCACTAGTTCGTATATATGCCACGGCTGCTTCTACTTTAAATAAC
Source organism: Trichosurus vulpecula (assembly GCF_011100635.1). Taxonomy (NCBI): domain Eukaryota; kingdom Metazoa; phylum Chordata; class Mammalia; order Diprotodontia; family Phalangeridae; genus Trichosurus; species Trichosurus vulpecula. The sequence goes on along the minus strand of NC_050576.1, from coordinate 88,150,299 downwards.
AGAAACACATATCTTTATTTGGCTTCAAGATATCAAGAATCTCTAATATCATAATTTTGGATACTCTCTCCACTAACACAAATTGCAACCTATCGCTAAGTAGCTGATGGTCTTAGGAGAGTTGAGAAACTAAGGAGGGGAAAACCTTTAATAAATAAAAATAGGAAATTTGCATGATCTGATTAATTTCTTTATTATCTATTTCACAAAAATTTAGACTTTGACTTTATAAATTTTATACTCAATCAGCAAATTATATCTAAACAAAATAGACCAATTATTTTCCTACTAAATGTAGTTACACATTTTTGTAGTAAGCAATATATTAAAAATGTGTATCCATGCATGTATATACCCATCTATACATGCATGTAAATATATGTATATATAATATACATACCTTTCCTGCCACAATAAATATCATCAAAATGGTGTTTGTATACACACACACACACACACACACACATTCACCTATTTGTTTACACATAATACAGAATACTATCTTGGTGAGAATATTTATTGTAGCAGAAAAAGTATATGTTAACATCTAAGTATTTTTACATATACATATATGTGCATATATACATACAGGTACATCATCTTGATAATAATCTTATTTATGGGCTGGGTAATGTACTCAAATATGCTGATCATCATCATTATCATCATATTTGTATAGCACCCATTATAATGGTGCTTTATAGTTTATAAAATGGTTTCTTTAACCAACTATGTGAGCAAAGTAGTTGATTATTATGTCCATTGTACAGATAATGAATCTTAGCAAATCGAAGTGACTTATAGTCACATGATTAGTTTCATAATCAAGGCCTCCTGACCTGATCCAGTGTTCTGTCCTACACATCTTTCTGCTCTATTGGTTTATATAGAAATAGCAATTTTATCCAATTTAAAATGTATGGTTAAATTTTTTTCTCTTTAAAGAACTAGCCTCCAAATAGCGTAATCTAAAAATCATAATTTTAGATAGATAGATACATAGATAGATAGCTTAGAGCTTGAGAGTCCCTGTGACATGGTAGATAGATAGTAGGCCTTAGGTTTCAAGTTTGACCTCTGACATTGAATATGTCACCCACGGCAAGTCACCCAACTACTTAGTGACTCAGGCAACTCTAAGACTATAAATTACACAACAGGAACTCTTCTGCCCTAGTAGAGGAAATTTCCTGACTAGCTACTCTTGATATCAATGAAAAGAAACATTGGGTACAGCATTGTGTTGCTTTTTTTTTTAATCATATTTTTAAAGATACTAGAAAATGCAATCTCAATCTTCTTTAATCTTTCAGCTATCATGTATGTTCACATAAATTGTTTTATTTCACATTTGTACTTAACCCAAAGGTTATGTTATGTTGCAGAAGACTTTAATAGTATCTGTCATTTTCCCTGGGATAGAGATAAATAATGAAAGATAGGAAAACAACCAAGGGATAGAATGACAGAAAGTTATAGACTGCTAAAGTTGTATATTCACATTTAGAAAGATCTGTAAGGTCAGAATTTTATTGCTTTTGGCCAAAGGTCATTGTAAGACATACAGAATAAAGAAAGCAAAGATAGAAACTCTAAGCTAACCTCAGCAGAAAAATCTCTTTTTTGGTGAAGCTTTTAATCGGAAGTTATATTTCACACTACCATACAAACTAAAGTTATTTAATGAGGTTCTTGGTAAAATCCGTGCTATAGAAAATACAATTTTGCAGCTCTAATTGATTTGCTTAAAAAGAGTATTTGGGGAGTATGTATTTCAATGGATGTTATAACTTGACACTATTTTATTTCTTTTAAAAATAGAAAATAATTTTATCCTATGTTAAGGAATAATAAATTTTATGTGCAATGTATTGACCTGTTTGAGAGTAACAGAAACTAGAACAGCACAATTTACAAAAGAATTGGGCATGTACTCAAAATTGGAGGATTATATCTGTCAACATATCCAAAATTGTCCTTTACACTTGGAAATTCTACTATTGAAAAAAAAACTACATCTGGATAGCACATATTTTCTACTGGGAAACTTTTGATGTTTTAGGTAAATCAATTTTCTGATTTTTTTTTATTTTGCAAAAAGAAGCCAAATTCCACCTATCTTATCAATGGGATGGGATTCCAATTATGATAGTACCACCACATCTGTTCTTATTGCTGAATTTGCTACGACCAAGTCTTGCATAAATGGAATGATGTAGCTTCTGCTTTTGAAAGAAACATATTTATTCATATGTTTTCTGTAACCTAGATTTTGCCCCCTAGTGTTTGAACTATTTTACAAGATGACATTTTTGTATTTCCAGTAATAAACTATTATTGAATATAATAAATTTGATATTAATGGTAAAAAGGCAATTCCAAAAGAAACCACTTACTAAAAACAAATTTACAAATTTTATTTTAAAGATTTTATTTACCATAGATTCTACCTAAACTTTTGAATAACTGAATGATAGAAAGACTGTTGTAGGAAGAAGTGTGAGTGTTTAAGTGACTTTTCCTTTCTACCCTGCAATTCTAATGACCTTTTTTCAAAATGACCAATAACTTTTTAGGGTAGGCTATACTTTACTACATAAGGAATTTTGCTAAAAAGAAGAGGAAAGGAGGATTGAAAAAGGAGTTGCAAGCACATGAATTTGGGGGGAAATTCCTGGCTTAGTACAAACACAAAAATCCATCAAAACTGATGTAATCTAGGTATATGTGGGCATTTCTAGTTGGACTAACATGAGGGGCCTTTGGAACCTGTCCAGATTATCTACTATGGAGGCCTTTTTGCCCCCTACCATATTGGTTGGGGTAGCCACCTTTGATTGGCAAGATTAAACTTATTGCCTTTTTTAGTCACCCTCTGTCTGCTATCTTTTTTCTGCCATATCACTTATAGCAATCTAGTGAGAGAAAGAGTGTTCTTTCTCCTGCTCCCTCTCTTTCCCCCAGCTCCTCAGAGAAATGAGTTTGGTGCTGTTTGCTGAAGCAATTCCCATTGGATGCTGAGTTTGAGCTATGGCACCCTGGTAGCAAGAATTGCAGCCATGGTAGTGTAGCCAGCCAGCCCAGCAAGGAAGCCCTGAGAAGCCAGGGGGCCTTGGGCTTGAGCCTGAGAAGGGATTTGGACTTAAAACTTGGACTGTGCTTTACAGGAACTGAGACAAGCTAGCAACTTAATTCTCTTTCCCTTTCCAGAGACTGAGGTGGGGCAAGGGGTGAGCGAGGTTATGTCCCCCATGCGCTGAAGGAGTAAGTTTGTATGTTTGTGATTATGCCTTCTGAAATAAATATTTCTGTGTAAAAGTTGATGTGACTATCAGTGCCTAAATAGGATTGGTATATGGGAGAACATTCCCTATAACTGAGGAAATAACATCAGAGGAGGCTGGAGTCATTTGTGTGGAGCTAAAATACCATTCAGTCCCCTTAAAGGTTACTGAAGAACCCTGGGGAACAAGTGGAATATAACCTACTGGCCTTCAAGGGTGTGTGGGGTGGGGCAGGGGAGGAATTGGTGTTACACTAGTATTTACACATTGCTAAGATACCACTATGCAATGAGATACAGGTATATGAGAGACAGATTTGTTAGCAACCCTTTAAAACTGCATGTCCATTACCTCTGCCAGATTTGTTAGCAACAGATATAGACACAAGAAATAAACATTTCTCTGAAAAGGATGGAAGTATAATCTCTTCCTAGACTCATTTGGGAGGGAGGGAGGGAGAGACAGGGAGAGGGAGAGGGAGAGGGAGAGAGAGAAAGTATTACTGCTGCTTTGCTCATCAGAGAAAAATTGAGTTGCCTTGTAAAATGAATTTGGCTTCTAGAAAAGAGAGACAAGATAAAAAGGAGGACATAAGAGGGTTGTTCATTGCTCCAACTGCTAGAAAACAGAGTACAGTCAAAGTCCTGTGTGTCCTTTCCATAACTGATATAGCTATGTGGAGTAGTGGGTAGAGAGCTTGGCCTGGAGTCAGGACTGATGTCCAACTGAGCCCAAGACACTTTCTAGCTCTTTGACTCTGGCCAAGTCATTTAACCTCCATTTGCCCAGTTTCCACATCTGTAAAAATGATTTAATAATAATAATACCTCATAGATTACTTACAAGGATCAAATAAGTTAATATTAATAAAAAGTGCTTTGTACAGTGTCTGGCATGTAGCAGGCATCATATAAATGTTGTTGCTAATTATTATTACTCTTACTGTTATTATTATTACTTCTAGTTGAGTCAGACCATATGTCAATTATCCTTTTTCTTGCAGAAACTATATCCTGCTCTAAAGTTCCCTTTGAAAATAAGAGGGGGGTGGTGGGCGCGGAGCCAAGATGGTGGCTGGAAAGCAGAGACTTGCTTAAGCTCCCCCCACCCCAGGTCCCTCCAAACACCTATAAAATGGCTCTGAACAAATTCTAGAGCTGCAAAACCCACAAAGTAGCAGAGGGAAGCAGGGCTCCGGCCCAGGAAAGCCTGGATGGTCACTGGGAAGGGTCTATTGCACGGAGCTGGGAGTGGAGCAGAGCAGACCCCAGCATGGGCCACACCAGGACCAACCAGACCAGGAGGCAGGTGGAACAGGCATAGTGCCCTGAATCAGTGAGCTGTGGCAGTTACCAGACTTCTCAACCCACAAATGCCAAAGACAACAGAGAAGGTTAGTGGGAAAAGCTGCTGGGACAGAGTGAAAGGAGTTTGTGGTCAGCCACCACACCGGGGTGGCAGAGATGGTGCAGTTCTGAGGCTGCTTCCAGAGCTACAACTGCAGTTGCTTCTGGCCCCAGGCCCACCTGGTAGGAGGAATTAAGTAGCTGATTAGAGCTGGAATGCAAAGCCTGCTTTGCCCTGCCTGGATCTGGGCCACAGTCCTAGTTAGCGGTTCTTGGGGGAGAAGGAGCACTGGTGTGGCAGAGCTTGCTGTGTAGAAGTGGCTCTGAAAACAGCAGCGCAGCCCCTCAAGCTTGGGACAAAGTACTCTCTACTCTACAAGCAGTCGTAACCAGACAAAAAGCTCAAGGGTCAAGTAGTTGGCTGGGAACATGGCCAGGCAGTGAAAATGGTCTCAGATTCAGAATCAGACTTTGGAATCTTTTTTTGGTGACAAAGAAGACCATAACATACAGTCAGAAGGAGTCAACCAAGTCAAAGAGCCTACATCAAAAGCCTCCAAGAAAAATATGAATGCTGTTTGAAGTCCCAACAATCTACCTCCTTCACAAAGTCTTCCCTTCCCCCAACTAGAAGTGCTATCTCCTTCCTTTTGATCACCTCTGTTACTATTTTGTATGTTTTCCTGTAAGCTTTCACTATATGGTCATAGTAATAAGCTATTGAGGTAACAGAATATGTCTACTTGATGGCTATTCTCCCTCCCTTATACTTAGACTGGTGTTTAACACATTTGCTGAATAGAATGACACAGTCTTTCTTTTAGAAAAGGAAAATCAATGCTTAATTCAAGTCTATTCAATTCCACATTTATTAAGGTCCTACTATGTGCCAGGCAATTTGCTAGATATTGGGGATACAAAAACAAAAATTAAAGTCTTTGCCCTGCAGGAACTGATTATATTATTTTATTATATAATTGCCTTGGAATTGGAGGGTGTTTTGCTTTTCAGTATAACATAGCATAGCAAACTAAGTAAATTATGTAATATTTTGATTTCTTTCAGGAAAATCATGTATTGACATTGCTGAAGACTAGATATGTTTCTCCCATTAAAAATCCTTCAATCATTGTCTGCTATTCCAAAGCATTTAAAGATGAAAGCTCTGAAAATCTTTTTTCACAAAGTAGAAAGCCAACTCATTAGGGAATATCCAGTTGTGGATGGTAAGGAATAAAAAGAGGAACACATTTAATTTCAACTAAACCCATTTCTATCAATATGAACTTCATCATCCATTCAGTAAATAATCTGATAAGCATAACTGCAGAAGACCTGTAGACATAGAGCATAGTTATAATACAAAACACTGACAATGAACAATTAGAGTGGTGAATAATGGATTCATTTTCTCAGTCTTGCTTAAAGTCCCAGGAAATAAAACCTAGTCCCTGTATCATCTTTAAATAAAACCAACAATGAAATTCATCCCTAAATATGATAGATAAATATCACGCTTCAAGAATATTCATTCCAAAACTATATGAAAAAAGAAAAATACACAATTCTAAGTAAATGGATACATGTAAAAAAGATTTAGCATTGTAGAAGTATTTTTGTTCAACCTCAAGAAAAAGAGAAAAGATGGTACAGGGAAACAGGTGCAAATTCTCATCTAAGGGGGAAAAAAGCATTCCCTCAGAGAACTTCTTTTTAATATGCATTTCATTCCTCTATTCTCTCTCCTTAAAATTTCCTTATGACTGAGAAACACAATGAGGTAACTGGAGAAAAGTATGAAGAGTCAGGATAACTGGGTTCCAACCTCAACCCCAAAGCTCTGTGATCTCATGCAAATCACAGGATATTTCTAACCATGCATTCTCTCACCTATAAAGTAAAGATTAAAAATAATTTAATTATGAACCTAATGGGATTGTTGTGAGGCTCGAATGCTACAACAACAATAACTATTTCCAATCCCAACCATCCTCTACATCATGGGGGTGAGAAAGGAACACAGGGAGATGACAACAAAATAATGGAATACCAGCCAGTTTGACAGACATGTGGAACTGTGTTCCCTGTGACCTCTATGGTAACAATGAAGGACTGGCAGGAACTCTGCAATGTTGGCCATTTTGGCTCAATCAGTATGACTGACTGGGTTAGCACCCCCACCAATGTAGTATGCAGCCAGTTATGAATCTAAGACATAGATGGAGCGGTATAGACTTACAGGCTTGCAATCCTACTCAGAACTGTTCTCATTATCAGCTTGACAATTAATAGAGTAAAGCTCTTTCATCTCGTAGAAAAGGACAATCATTGCAAGATATATCACAATAAATGAGAAATAGTAGCACCTGCCCTGCTAGAGATGCTTCTGTGCAAAGAGCCCTATATACCAAAGCAGTCAAGTCATGAATTTTCATAAAATAAACTGCAGATGCAAATGATTTTATTGTGAAACAATGCTACTTCATAAAATAATTAGGAGTCATTCTTATTATTCATTGGTAAAAGTATTACAACACTCTTTTTTTTCCTAAATGATATCCTTAGTCCTGAGTTACAAAACAAGGTATTACAAATCAATACAGGGTGATTATAAGAAATAAATTCATTATTAATTTGAGCTAGATGAAATAAGAGTGCAAATTAGGGAAGTATTTTAATCTCTTATGGAAAAGCTCAAGAATGTTGTCACTAAGAATCAGCACTTAATACGAACTCCAGAAGGTCTGACTAATAATGAAATGCATGGCAAAAATAATGCCTACATTATCACATGATTTTATCCTTTTTAGTCTGATGGTCTAATTCAGCTAACAGACCAATTATACTGAAACAGATTAATTAAAAAATAACATCTTCCATCACCATCATCCGTCACCATCATGAACAAATGCATTCATTCCTTCGTGATGTCTGACAATGTAAAGAACATTTCAGCATGTAGTACAGCCCTTACCATGGTATGGACTATAAGAAGAAAGGTTGGATTTTGTAAGCAATATTCCTAAGAACAGGTATCAGGCATAGCCATGGCAGAACCATGTTGAGAAAACTATAGAACAAAGGCAGGGGCCCTAGAGTTAGAAAACTTAGATTCAAATCACACCTCTTATGCTCACTTACCTGTGTGACACCGGCAAGCCACTTTCTTCCATGGATCTTGGTTTCTTCATTTCTAAGATTAGGGGCTTAGACTAAATTTACTTTAATATTTCTACCATTTCTAGATCTATGATTTTATATTCAATGGATGGCACTAGAAGGTTATATCCATATATAGTTTTATACATAATAAACACAAGAATACCATATTACACAAAGGCAATAATAAGGAAGCATAAATACAGTAAATAAAGGTATATTACATATGACTGATGCCCTTAATCAACAACTAAAAGCAAAAATCAAAAGTTAAACTGATACACTGAGTCAAAGCAGTGAAATAAACAAAATGAATAATCAACACTAATTTTAAAAATATATAATACAGAACAAAGATTTGAACTTTTTAAAAAATACTTTGAAAACTATTCAAAATAACATTTTCTTTGAAATCAGATCATTTATCACATGCACTGAAAAATTATTCTGAGAAAGGGTCTGTCCATAGGATTAACCAGACTAGTCAAAGGGTCCATGACATGAAAATGTTTAAAACCCCTGCTCTAAAAGATTGAGAAGCAAAGTGATCACAGGACAAGTAGCACCTCCAAAAGGAGAGAATATGAAATTTTTCTGGGCATCTATCTGGTCAGAAGAAAACAGAAATGAAAGCTAAATCATATATAAAGCAGACAACTTGAATTTTGTTAGTATAATGATTGACAAGACATTTAAGTTAAGAGAGGTGACAAACTCCAGCTTCTTCACAAACCTGAGAAGCAGGAGGTGTGCATCAGATCCATAATTTTTCGGTTCAAATACTTCTCAGTGTCACATCAATTACTCTCAAAGCATTTCCCCAGCTTCCTCTTGGAAGCAAATCTGATTCCAACTTTCTTAACAGAAGGCATCACAACCTTATTACCAAAAGATGAGAACATCAGTGACCTATCCAAACACAGACCATTATTATGGTGTGTATTATATTCAAAGCTTACATTGCTCAAAAATCCACTTAAAAGAAAACAAGCCACGATCAGATGTCTAGAATCATACGCTAGAAGCTCATCACCATTTATGGCCTAACACAAAATAAATCTCCTTAGTATAAACCCAAAAATATACATGAGAATTCCACAAACTATACTTTGTTGATTTTCAGTTGTTTCAGTCATGTCCGATTCTTTGTTACTCCATGTGGGGTTTTTTTGGCAAAGATACTGGAATGGTTTGCCATTTCCTTCTCCAAACTGTACTTTAACAAGATAATAATAACAGACTGCTGCTCAAAACCAATCTGACATCGCACTGATACTTGTAAATTTAAGGATAACATTTTAAATAAATATCACCATGCCAAATCTCAGTCTCCAAACTAAATAGAATTTAAAGTTTTAAAACTATAGCAGAAGAATTTAAAATCATATTAACAACCTAGAATCCAGGTGGATTAGTCTATAAAGTGATTCACCTAGAGCCAGGAAGACCTGATTTCTAATCCCAGCCTCAGAAATTTATTAACTATGTTACCCTGGGCAAATCACCTCCCTTCTATTTGTCTCAGTTTTCCTCATCTATAAAATGGGGATAAAAATAGCACCTACATCTCAGGGTTGTTGCAACGACCATATTTTGTCTGCCATTGGATTTGGCCTAAAGAGGATTCCAGTGAGTCTATAGAAGATGAGATTACATTTTGATATTCTTGTTTTATTACAAAGAGAAATGATTTTATCCACCTTTGCAATAGTCCACATAAGAAATGAAATTTCTCTCATACTGTTTCAGCCTGAATCCCATAAAAATGAAAAGGATGAAAACTGGTGATATCAATAACATTAAATAATAACAATAATTTCATCCATTTGAGCAAAAGTCCATCAAATATTAACAGAAAGGAACAACAGGAGGATATTGAGGCTTGCCAGGACATTTATCTATTGGAACATCATCAAATTTAAGATGTGAAGAATGAGCATCATAAAAATATGTTGAGACTGGCCTGAAGTTAAAGTTCAAAGGAAAGGATATATTCTGAACAACTAAAACCTTTGCATGTCAGCCTTAACATATAACTTTGGAAGAGTAAAATGGATCCCTAAAACACCTATTGCATATTAACAAAGTACAGAGTTTACCAGCATAAGGCGTGCATCGAAAAATTATTAAATAGGAAGGAGACTCGGTTATACTTAGAATAAATGATTAAATTAGATTAAAATTTTTCAACAACAAAAATATCTGATCAAAGAAATGCCACTTCAGGGAGCCATGGTAAAAATTAGAGAGAATACATGCATTCCACTGAACCCACCAAATATAAGTAATATTGGTTTTAATACATAAAATACAAGAAAAACTTTATTTAATCGTTCAAAAAAATAAGAAGTAAAAACAATCCATACCCAAATCTAAAAACAGTTAAAAATTCTCTTTTCCTTTCTGGTGGTTCTTTCTTTTCCCCGGTTACCTCTCTGCAGGCTTCTAGACTTAAGAGTATTGTCCTAGGGTGGTGGCCAACTCACAAGGGGAAAGTACTCAGTATGGTACCTAGTATACAGTTAATAAATGTTTGTTGACTGATTAATTACTTAAAAAAACCACAAAAGCAAGGTACCCATTCCTAGGACAAGCCTTATTTTCCTTGGGGAGCCATACAGTACTTTAGACTCATGGTACTACCTCAGGCAGAGGCTCTTCTCAAAAGGCAAGCATACTTGTCAACTGCAACTGTCCTGGGGGATAGAAGGTTGGGTTTGGAGTCAGAAAGACAGGTTCAAATTTCACTCTCATACTTAGTATCTGTATGATATTACAAATTTTAAGCAAGTCATAACTCTCTAGGACTTATTTACCAAGTCCTATATATGGGGCAGAAGGTGGGGTTTCCACTGTGGGAGCTCTATAACAGTTTCTTAACGGATGAAACCACAGATGCTTCATTTATTTCTATCTGAATAAGAACAGTACAAAATAAGGAAGCAAAAAAGGTATTGCTGCACTGGTAGAGGGAATACCTATGCCAATAACCTCACGTATTCATCAAATTACTGATATATTTATAGCCTTAAACTAATTTTATTAGTTTGAATGTCCCCTAAGCATATGGTTTCGTCACAATATACCCAGTATTTTAGAAAAAATGATGCTCATAACACAATATTATGTCAGACCCTAACATAATTTGACATGTTAAATCCCTTCACAAACATCTTAGGACTCTTCTTTTCTTATTGATACATATTCCTCTGTATCCATCTGTCCCAACCCTGTTCCTTAATGCAAATTAACAAGCAAGTGTTTACCACATACTTTGTACCAGACATTATTCTAGGCACTGATGACATCAAGACAAAAAAGTGACAATCACTGCTCTCAAGGCACTCACACTTGCCTAGCGATTACTTACTTTGATTTATACACTGTTAATACACAGAACATAAGGTCTTTAAGAATTTATATATACTATGAATGTTTTATTGATTGATAGCTTGTCAATATATTTACTATTTTTCTATATATCTACTATCTACTTTAAATTCTAAGCCACAAGGTTTATATTATCTGCCTTGTATAATTCCAAACACAGTATTGGGTATGAGATGTGTGAAGGGGAGGAAATAAACATTTGCATCTCATCTACTATGTGCCAGGCATTATATTGAGTGCTTTTTGCAAATAGTATCTCATCTGATTCTCACAACAACCTTGTAAAGTAAGTGCTATTTATTATCCCCACTTGACTAATGAGGAAACTGATGAAAACAGAGGTTAAGTGACTTGCCCAGAGTCACAGAGCTAGTGAATGTCTGAAAATGGATTTGAACTTGAGTCTTCATGACTGCAAGACTAGTGCTCTATCCCCTATACCACCAGCTGCCAAATGCTGGGCACTTTGCCAAGCACCTTTGTAAGATGCTAATGACATTTCAAACATTCTGTTTAATTTAGAACCATTAGTCAAATATTCTATCAAAATCACTAATGATTTTCCTTCTAACCTAGTAACTTTTCTTTCTTTGACCAACACCTTGCACTGTCACTTACTTAGAGTAGAACAACTTCATATATTTAATCATTTGAGTTAACTTTGATATGTCAATGAATTATTTCATTAATATGGATAAACTCTTCACAGTTGAATATCACCACCCAGTCATTTATACCCACTCACATTTCATCATTCTGCTAGGGTAATGTAGTAGCAAAGGCACTGTATTTGAAGTCAGAAGAAATGGAATTGTATTATATCTCTGCCATGTAGCTATGTTACTTTATTGGACATGTCCCTTAGTCTGTTCTTCATCGGGAAAATAATGGAATTGGGCTAAATGATACCTGAGGTCTCTTCATGTTCAAATCCCATGATTTAGTCCATGCATGAATCCACTACAGACAATGTCTCTAATGTATTGAGGCCTTCTTTCTTCATCTATTTTATTAAAGTTCAATAAAGCACTTAACATATACCTCTACTATAACTTGATTTTTGCTATATGATGATCACCCCCACCTCCTCTTCTAATCATATATTTCTGGGAGACATCTTGTATATCAAATCTAAAATGCAAATCATCTCTGGAAACATGCTTATGTCTACTTATACTCAACCATGTTTCCTTCCTTTGCTCTTCTGGTCACTTACAATTTTGATTCTTAAGAAATTGCTGTATTAAATGATTCACTACCAAGTGACCTATGGTGTCAAAAAGATGGGTTTTTATGTTAAGGTGATGTTCAAGATCACGGAAAATGCTATATAATTATCCAAATTTGATCTAGCTCACTTTTCCCTTTTATAATGCAAAGTGTAGAAGTAAAACTGATCTTTGTAAACAAAGTGGAATTGCGCATCCAAAATTAACATACTTATTGTCACTACCCCTTCCTATTCAACTCTGAGCCTAGTACATTGCCTCCTGGCCATGCCTGTATTACCTATATATGTATGGATGACTTTACTAACTAGAGTGCCCATTCAAATGTATGTCACGATCTGGTCAATGGATTTTATTAAATTAATGTATCCTACTTGGATTTTGATTTTGATTCCTTTGGAGTGACTATGGATATCTCGAAGCAAGTAGGCTATGCAGTGTTTCAGGGTTCAGTACAAATTGCACCGTGACATCGACAAATATATCTAGTTTTAAAAGGTAAAATATTTTTTCCAACCTTTAGCTTCTTTCATCAAGAAGGGACAGAAATGATACATCAGTACCTAGAAAAGCCAAGACAAGTTTTTGAAGCATGGAAAGGTTGTGGCCTTTCAGCGGAGGCAAGCAACAAGAAGGTTATTACTCTCTTTCACTTCTAAGATTCAGTTCCAAATTCAAAGGAACTAAAAAGGTTAGTCATTTATGAACATTTCTAACTCCTTCACTTGCATCCTGTCAAAGACAGGTGATAAGTGGGGTGAACTCAGCGTCAGGTATGACTCCATGTGTGCAAAGAATATAATTTTAAGTGTCAGGTTTTTTTTTTTAATAGAGAAAGTGGTGCTTCTAAGACTAGGAATGGGTTTTAACAGTGTGTAAGCAAAATAGAGTCACTATTGTATGTGCCTCCCACAGTTCTAAGGGTCAGTTGAGATAGCTGGAAGGTGAAAAAAGATCAGAAGATAAAGAATGACAATTCTTTGCTCCTAGTCTCTAGGTAAGCAGATTTCAATTCTAAATAATTTTAAAACTACAAGAGTTGCTCCTATTTATTAAAGGATATAAAATCTATATGAGGTCCTAAAATGAAATCAAAACATTAATGTTCTGCCCCTCTCATAAATTCATGATTCTCAAAGTAACTCAAGTTATTGACTTGAGTTACTCACATTACTGACTTTCTAATCATAAAACTATAGACTTATCAAGCTAGAAGGTGCCTTTAAAATCACCATCCTCATTACGTAGATGAAGAAATGGAAACCCAGAGATGCTTAGTGACTTGTCCAAAGTCATAATGGCAGAAGTAAGAAATAAAATCTTTTCCTCCCAACTCTGAGAATGTCCTAAGAAGGTCAAAGACAGAATTTTCTTTATAGCTTCTTTTTTTTTCTTTTCAGTCTATAAATCTGAGAGGGTTTAGATAAGAGCTCTGAAATTATGCTCAACAAAGGTAATATTAAGAGAAACAACTTAAACTGTGCAAATGAATTTAAAGTTCATAACCTTTTCCTATTCTCACTGAAAACTATATCCTCTTAACTCTGAAACTTTTTATGAGCCATGGTCATAAATGTTCTGTCCCAGTAAAGCTATTTAGTTTGATTTGCTCATTAATTTTGCAAAGAGTTCTACCAATTTGATCACTGTCAGTGTCAGGTCACTAGCAATATTCTTAAAATGTCTAGCACTGTAGTAAGATAATAAAGGATGTTAGACAATTGAAGCTACACATACTCACATTTTTGCTATTAGTTAGCTCTTTAGAATATTTTTATTAATCTAAATTTTGTCAAGAATTGGCCAAATATTTTACTTTGCTATTATCATACAAATATATAAATATGTATCCTAGTCAAAAGGTGAATGGATATATCTACCTAAATCTTCCAAGAACATGTGCATAAGTACACTGTTTATATATACCCTCCTATATATGTACATATATAAACAAATATACTTACCTACACATATATTTGTCCATATATGTTTGGGTTTGTATATGCACACACACATGCATAACACAGAGAGACTCTCTCCCTTTCTCTCTCTCTGTCTCTCTTTCTCTGTATATGTATTTATGTGTGTATCCAAATATGTATGTTCATATAAACAATCATATACATACATACATACAAATATGCATAACCATACACATATAACTTAATATGTATACACACAAATGCATAGGTCAGGCAATCAGTCAAGAAACTTTTCTTAAGTGCCTACTATATGCCAGGCACTGTGCTAAGTGCTAGAAATACAAAGAAAGGTAAAAGACAGTTCTTGCTGTCAAGGAGCTCACATACCCATGGACAAGGAAGCTTCATATAAGATAAATTGGAAATAATCAACAGAGGGAAATCAGTAGAGGGATCGAAAAAGGTTGCCTGTAAAAGATGGGATTTTTAGTTAGGACTTAAAGGAAGCCAAGAGGCAATGACGGAGAAAGTGAATATTCTAGGCATGAGGGATAGCCAGGGAAAATGCCTGGAGTCAGGAAGAGTGTCTTGTTTGAGAAACAACAAGGAGGGTCACCTTATTATAGGATGATAAGGGTGTAAAGTTATAAGAAGAGTAAAAAAAGGAGAGTAGGGAATATATTGTGAATAGCTTTCAATGCCAAATAAAAGATTTTATATTTGATCCTGTGGGTTTAGGGAGCGACTGGAGTTTATTGAGTAAAGGTTAGGACTGTGCTTTAGGGAGATCACTTTGAAAGCTGACTGGAGGATTTGTTAGAATGAAGAGAGATTTGTGGTAGGTAAACTAATGTGTGTGTGTGTGTGTGTGTGTGTGTGTGTGCGCACGCATGTGTGTGTTTTAAAAACTGTGGAGAGGGAGGACTAAGGAAAGGACATTGATGAGCTGAAGAATGCCCAATGGAAGAAAATTATCTTAGAAGGGTCATGAGATCTGTCTTCAAGTAAAGGAAGAACTATCTCTTAGAAGAAGGATTTCACTTGTTTTACTTGATAACAGAAGGTAGAAATAGGATAAATGAATAGAATTGAAAAGAGGCAGATTTTGATCTCATTCTAGTAGAAACTTCCCAATAAGTGGATTTATCACAAAGTGGCATGGGAAGCCCCAGGAATTAGTAGATACTTCTTGATCAGGGTCTTGAAGTAAAGGCTGGATAAACATTTGTTAGGTACTTAGAAACAGAGCTTATTTTTATTCTAGATGACCTCTGAAGTCTATTCTAGCTCTGAGATTCTGTGAATATCATCTAGATGAAATAACTTTAACATTTGATCATTTCCTTTTGGAGTGAATGTACTGAAGAAGCCATCTTATTTTGGTTGCCTTATTCAGAAATTTGAAAAGCAAACTAAGCATTTTTAATGCTTGAGAATACATTAGATCAATGTCCTTGTTGTTAGGAGGAGGGAGAGCTGGGAGACCAAACTCCTTTGGAAACCTTCAGCATTATAAAATTAATTCCTTTACAGAAACATTCTTTGTTCTAGTAGAAGAGCCTTCAGCTGGTATACTTAGTAAGCTTCAAGCTCTAGTGACTTGTCCCCCCTACAACCAGGTTCCCAAGGATAAGGTGTACCACATAATCAATCATTCTGCCAGCCTGTTTTTCTCCCTTTCTCATGCCTTCCTCACTTTATGAGTTCGTTGTTAAAAGGCCTTTTATCTTTCACCAGTTTCAGAATAAATCCCTTAGAACAGCTATCAAGATTTTTAATACATTTGTTACTTTTCATTAGGTTACCCTGTCTCTGAGAGAATTATGTTGACATGGCTGGCTGCCTCTCTGACTGTGGATTGCTGAAATGCCAAGGTCAAGGTTAGTTCTAGTCAGGCCAAGGTATATTGGCACTTATAGCCATCCTCCAATCTGTTTTCCTCCATGAGGTTGGCAGGACATTATAGAGGAATTCTGTTCCTATATGTTCAAATTTTTAAAAAGGAAAGAAGGAAGGAAGGAAAAAAAGAAAAAATATTGCTTTATTATTATCCCGGGTTTACTTAGAGTGTAGTCCAAAATCAATACCTGGGACCCGGTCATCTCAGTCCTTACGCCCTCTACATGCCTTATATTTTGTGCCTTTCTAACTTTACACTTCAGTTTATTTCTTAACTTTAGAAGTATTTCTGATGTTGTCTTTGTCTCTAGAAAGGTTGTGGTAAGAATTTCCATTTTAAAAAACTGCAACTAAACTGATGCTCTGGGGGTGGAATATATCACAGTCCAATATTTGAAGATGACTCATCTCTCAGTCACTTAACAGCACAAAATTAGATATTCAGGAAGCAATTTTCATCATAGCACTTTCAAAACATTCTGGACATTTTTTGTGACACACCAGATACTTATGAAAAATTTCATCACGAAGAAATCTACAACTTAAGATTTCATTGATAGTGAACTTAGACCATGGCTTTATTTGCACAGCAAGAAACATGGGCCAATAATCTAAGGTTCTTTTATACTTTGATAAAATCTGCCACTTTTCATATTAAACGGAATTAACTTGAGGTCTGACTCTAGCATTTGCTAGTTGTGGAGAGCTGGGCATTGAACGGACCATGGCAAGCAACTTTTTTGATATTCTTGAAAAATAACAGTCATTATTTGTATAGCATGTTTGCAGATGACAAAATACTTTTCTCTGAGGTCTTGGGAGGTTAGGTAACTTTCTTAGGGTCAAATGGTGTTACTGTCAAAAGCATTACAGAAAACTAAGTTGAAAAATTACCAGCAGTCTCATCTCACAAAATAGTATAAAAGAACTGAGAGCAAAAATGAGCTTTCAGAGAGCTAGGGCAGAGACTCAGCTAAGCCAGGGACCTCATTCTGACAGCTTATGTTGAACTCAGGCCTTCTTTGTTAACGCGCAATATTCTGTCTTCATGTTCATGGTGCCCCTCAAAATAAAGCCAAGATTTTAGCAAATTAAATGACAGATATAATGAATAAATTAAAATCCCAGATAACTTATTTCTAGTTGCAAAGCATGGAAAAGTAGTCTTGCCTGCAATGTTGAAACTTTGTTATAAATAAGCAAATTACTTACATTTTTTAAAAAATAGTATCTAATCTTTATAGTTTTCTTTGGGGAATGAATCTCTCTCTCTCTCTCTCTCTCTCTCTCTCTCTCTCTCTCTCTCTCTCTCTCTCTCTCTTTCTCTCTCTCTCTTTCTCTCTCTCTCTCTCTCTCCCTCTCTATCTCTCTCTCTCACTCTCCCTCCCTCCCTTTCTCTACTTATACTTCTCTGTACCTGTCTCTGTCCCTACCTTTCTCTCTGTCTCTGCCTCTCTTCCTCCCTCTCTCTCTCTTTCCCTCTCCCTCTATTTTTCCTTCTTCCTCTGTTCTTCCCTCTATATGGATAGTTATAGATGCAAACATGTAGACAGATATGTATGTATGTATGTATGTATGTATATATATTACACAGTAGTACATGCAATGAGTCCCAAAAGTCTTAGTGCAGTTTTAAGCTTTAATTTTTAAGCTTAAATCTGCACTAAAACTTTTTAGACACTCTGTATATGCATACCTAAACCAATAAGCACACATACATATTAAAGTAGCATTTATCTGTCAGATTCTAGCAGCATCCTATATCTGTATAGCTATAAACCCAAATATAAACAAAAAAATATTCTAAGAAGTAATTAATAAGAAGATTTCTAGGGGAAGAGTCAAGATGGCAAAGAAGCACTCAGTTAAGTTTTCTCAACATTCCTCTCCAAAAAAATTTTAAAATAAAACTTCGAATTGAATTATGGTGTGGCGGAGACAACAAAAGGTAAGAGTGAGACATTCTTCCAGCCAAAGACAACAGAGGAAGTTGGAAAGTGAGATGTGACACAGGAGAGGAGGCTGGCCTGGAGCCCAGGTGGATGAAACACCAGTGGTGGGACTAAGTGGTGGTGACAGAAGCAGCAGCAGCTTTGGGAGGTCTCAAATTAGAGACAATCACACTACTCTGGAAGCACAGAAAAATTCCAAACCCCCAGAACTAGCTCTGAAAACAGTAGCACAAAAAAGCATAAAGTCTGATACAGAGTCCCTGCCTCTTCCCCACAAGCCTGGAATAGAACCCAAGATTAACGTAAAGTTCCCAATCAATAAATTAAGTGGGAAAATGAGCAAACAAGCAAAAACAAACAATGACCATAAAAGCTACTATGTTGTCAGGGAAAATCAAGACACAAATTCAGAAGAAGACAATGACATCAAAATAGCTATAAGCAAAGTGTCAAAGAAAACATGTGAATTGGACACAAAACCAACAAGAAATCCTAGAAGAGCTAATAACTGAGTTTAAAAAGGAAGAGTGGTAGGAGAAAAATTAGGTAAAGAAATTAAAGCAGAGTAAAACAATAATGAAAAGCCAATTAACACTTTGGTAAAATAAACACAAAAATACTGAACAAAATGACAACTTTAAAAAAAAGAATTTCCCAAAAAGAGAAACAAAAGCTCACCAAAGAAAATTATTCCTTAAAAAATGAGAAGTGGGCAAGTGGAAGCTAACGACTCCATGAGATATCAAGAAACAATAAAACAAACTCAAAAGAATGAAAAAAATAGAAGGAAATATGAACTATCTTACTGGAAAAAGCAACTTATCTGGAAAATAGATCCAGGAGAGGTAATTTAAGAATTATCGAATTACCTGAAAGCCACAAAAGCATAGATATCATATTTCAAGAATATATCAAGCAAAATTTTCCTGATAGCCTAGATTCAGACAGTAAAATAGAAATGGAAAGAATCTACCACCCGCCTCCTGAAAAAAGATCCCAAAATGAAAAGTGTCAAGCATATTGTAGCCAAATACCAGAACTCCCAGGTCAAAGAGAAAACACTTCAAAGCATCCAGAGAGAAACCATTCAAATATCATGGAGTCAGAGCCAGGTTCACAAAAGATTTAGCAGTTTCCAAAATAAAAGACTGAAAGGCTTAGAAAATGATATTCTAGAAGGCAAAAGAACTGGAATTGCAATCAAAACTTACCTATCCAGCAAAACTGAGTATAATTTTTCAGGGGAAACATGAATATTTAATGAAATAAAGGGCTTCTAAGAATTTCTATTGAAAATACCAGAGATGAACAGAAAATATAATTAAAAAATGACTAAAGGAAGCATAAAAAGGTAAACATGAAGGGGAAATGGTGCAGGACTTGATATTGTTAAACTGTGTACTTTTCCATAAGGGAAAATGATACATGCATCTCCTAAAAACTTTATCATTACTAGGGCAGCTAGAAGGATTCTACACAGAAAGAAGGTGTAGGATTGAGTAGATTGTGTTGGGATGATGTGGAAAAAAATATGGGAGAAAGGGAAAGGAGAAAAAGAATGGGGAAATCATCTCATATAAAAGAGGTATGCAAGGAAGAGCTTTTATCATAGAAGAGGAAATGGTGGGGAAATGGGTAATGCTTGAACCTCACATTTAAATTGGTTCAACAGGGGGAAATAAATATACAGATATATGTATGTGCGTGTATATATATATATATATATATAGCCACCCAAATACACACATAAACACACATATAAGAAAGTGGCGATAGAAATCTATCTTCCACAAAAAAAGAAGTAGGAGGGGAATGGGAAAAGAAAAAGTGGGTGATAAGTGGGAGGGCAGATTATTATTCTATTTCGTTTATGTTTTCTTTTGCAATATGGCTAATAAGGAAATATGTTTGCCATGACCTCACATGTATAATTGAAATCAAAGTACTTACCTTTTCAAGAAGAAGAGAGGGGTAAAAAGGAGGGAAAGGATTTGGAACTCAAAATTACAAAAAAGAATCTTTGTTAAAAATTCTTTTACATGTAACTAAGAAATATTTCATGTAATAAATCAAAATAATTTTTTAAAAAAGAATTAATAACAAATGCTAATTGCCCTTTTAAAAAGTGCCTTCCTTAAAACAAACTAGGGAAGAAGGCATTAAAGGAAGGAAGGAAGCATTTATTAAACATCTACTACAAATACTTATTACTATTATCTCATCTCCCCCTCACGACAACCCTCTGAGGTAGGTGTTCTTATTTTTTCCAATTTGATAGATGGGGAAACTGAGACATACAGAGATGAAGTAACTTGTCCAAGGTTACACAGATAGTAAGTGTCTGAGGCCATCTTCCCCCAGAGATTTCCTCTTGGAGGCTTGGCTAGAACTGATCTCTCTTCTGATCTGCCAAGCATTCAAACAATAGGTTCTGAACATGCTCGCTACCTTCTAGCAGATCCATAGAATTTGACCAAGTTTCTCTAGCCAATACTGACATGTTTTCTGATGCTACTAATTGAAAATCCTTTGAATTATTTATTGACTCAGTGGAAATTTCTAGGACGTGTTCATGTGTATTTTATACCTCTGACTGATTCAATTAAGAAGTATAGGTAACTTCTATCCTTACAAAAATAACAACCTTGGTTATGTGATTTTTCCCCAACTATCTAGTCCTTTGAGGTGAAAGCAAACAGTATATTAATGACAATGCTGCCAGGGCAAAGAATGCTACAAAAAATAGCACAATTAAGCCAATTAGTGTTGATAATGAGAAGAAAAGGGATGGATAAAGTACTAACTTGAGAATCATCACAATCCAGAAACATTTAGTGTAGGAACAAAATGTCCTACACACATTTCAATAACTTTTGAGGGAATTCTGGGATTTGAACATAGCCCATAATCTAATTTCATAAAAATTACCTCTTATAAGCATGAATGGTTTTCTAGGATACATGGCCATAACAATCTCTTGTTCCCAGGTGTTAGATAGGAGTTCTATGGCTCAAAATATCTCCACCACAACCTGTGTAGATTGTAGGGTCCAGGTGTCTCCTGTTTATATTGTAAAGGTCAGGACCCTAGAGAAGTGGAGTGTAAATATGAAGCAGATGGGCACTGGTCATAGAGTGGGGAACCTTTAGGGTTGAAATGCACAAGCTAGGATGCTGTGTGTGCCTTGCTAAGGTCCCATCAAAGCTTGGGGGGATCTGTGTTTGCCTCAACTGACCCCCATTGAGGCTTGCGGGGATTTAGAGGAATGCACAAGTTGTGCCTGTCTCCATTGGCCCCAGTGAAATGTAGCGGGGACTTGCCCCTCCCCATTCTGGCCTGCCCCTGCAAGAAGGGTGATTAGTGAATGCTGTGGGAGTTAGTACTCAGCAGCCCTTGTGAGAAAGTTAGATAGAATAAAGTCTGCACATTGTTTAGTTGTTAACGCCTTTGAAACTGTCTTTCCTTTACAAAAGCAGATCAAAGAACCTGAGCCAGCAGGCCATCCTGGGTATGCTAGGATGCTTGCTAATACACCTCTTGTCATTAAGACAAGTAAAATTATGTTCTGTATAATATGTTTATTAAGTCAGAGAGTTATGTAATAAAGACTAGAAAAAAGACTCTGTCAAAAATGGCTATTAAATTATTAACTTAAAGGCATATACTTCAAGTTTCTAGAAAAAAACACTTTCCCAGAATAGTCCATTCCCCAACAAAGCCATATAAAATGAAGCATAAAAACTGAGATTCATATTTTATTTGGTCATTGATAGGTGGACATATATGAGTTCTTCCATGAACAGGTGATACAGTCAGCTTCCTATAGTTTTTTCATGCTCTAGTTTATGAACCATGAACAATCTTCTATGGATGTAGCCATATCCAACAAACTAGATTCAGATGGTACAGAAATAAATGCTAACAAAAATCAATAGTGCTGCACCATTTATACAAGTTATTTGCTTATTTAATTGAATGGTGTCTCTTCAAAAAAGGGATCTATGTGTTTGCAATAAAAGATATTTAGAGTTACATAAATCAATACTGGCTTGTTACTAAGATAACAGAGCTTGTAAAACAGCTAATTTTCCTGAAAAATTGATTTTTAAGGCTTTCTTTTAGAATAAAAGCCCTTTTGATTTTTGCAGCATCCAAAATGGGTGTCAACAAACTTTTGTACATGCAAGAAAGATACCTTTGAATTTCACATATTCGTGGGCTACTTTAAAGAAAGAAGTAATTTGAAACAAGGCTATGCACTGTTAATTCATCATTTTGAAATATAATTGATTCATTTAAATTCATCAAACACTTAATATGTGTCTATCAAATGCAGAGCACTCGACTCAGACGATCATAGGTTTAGAGGAAAAAGGGAACTAACCACTTCAATTTTCATATGAGTATCCTGAGTCCCAGAGAAGTTGTGATTTGCCCAAGATCATGCAAATAGTAAGTAGCAGAAACATCATTTGAACTCAAGTCCTTTGACTCCAAATCCAATATTCCTATGTACCACACTGACTCTTCTGCTAGGTCTAGCATAAAACACAAAAGTTTAGATGAAATATAGTCTTTTAATGTACATGAAGCTTACATTGTAAAGTGAGTTAGAATACATACGTTAATAGAAGAAAAAGTGATCATGAATATTGATTAAGGTCTTGGTGAGAAATAGCCATTAAAGACTTAAAGGATCAAAAGACAGTTCTAGAAAGTTTAGCCTTTGAAGCTGACTTTCAAGGATAGGCAAGGAATCAGTGGGTGAGATTATAAGGAAGATATTCTAGAAACAGGGAAAATCATGAACAAAGGAACATAATACTAGAGGCAGAAAAAGACAGAGAAGGTGTCTAGTTTGGCTGCAGTGTGAAACATGTACATATAATATATTTTACAGTTTATCTTTCTGTATGTATGCTTTTATTTCTCTGGTGAAATGTGTGGCTAATACTATGTTATACTTGAATTTTCTCATGGAGGTGGAAAGATAAGAGTGTCTCATAACAGAGACCTGATCATTGATAGTCTGTAACTATTAAAGTAGTGACTGAGCACCTTAAGATGGGGGACTGTTTTTTGCCTTTCTCTGTATCCCTAGCATACAGCATATATAGTGCCTGGCACAGAGTAGGCACTTAATAAATGCTAGTTAACTATTTTTCCAGGGGATAGATGAATATAAACTGTGGTTAGCATCAGCATCTTAAGAGCAAGATCATTTTGAAAGTGTTCTTTTTTATACGTAGTGATTTGATGGAATTGAGATGTTTCCAAATCAAAAGCCACTCCTTTTCTGAATTCCCACAGCACTCTGTACCTCTTCAATAAACAATTACTTATTCAGTGTATTGGTACACTTTATCTCACACCTTATCACATTAGTATGTTCTAAATTTAACCTTGTATTCGCATATGTCTTAATCAGCTCTCCACTGAAATATTTCACCAATGATGCATCATAGAATTTTTATGTTTAATATTTGGTCCAATGGATAGAATTATAATGTGCAAATGGCTTCTATAGGCAAAACAGATTAGAGTATGAAGTAAGAAATTAAACAGCCAAATGATCATACCTCTGATGATAGGCCTTTCCATGGAAAGTTTTCACATCTACTAGAAGTTTTCAGAATAACAATGGAGAGCCAAAAATGTCTCATTCTTTCACAGAACCTTTTCCACAGGTAAAAGACCTTTGAGTATAGTTCCAACCACATAATCCACATTAGATGCATTCCATGTGATCATTACAAAGTGACATAAAATAATCCTTTGCCTAATGATCATGGGAGGCTGCTAATATTGATGAAATAGCCCCTTCCTTTGGCCATTTCTAGATTTGGATTCAAAGAAGGAAAGAATTTTTTTCTTTCATTCTCTGCAGATAGTATTGCCAGTATGTAACAAATATATAGTTAAGAATCTAGCACAAAGAGTGATAATATTAGAGAAAGGAGCTTAAAGAATGACTACTACTATTACTACTGAAATTAAATTGCATTTATATGGAATTTTAGATGTAGTTGCAACATGGTGTTTCCCATGCATATGTTACAAGTCATAAAAGATTTTGTAGAATACCTAATAATAGATATGTCTTTATTTAGTTGCCCTGTTATTATTAGAAACAAATAAGTCACAAAGAATAGATTTTATGCAAGGTATTTAGCACCATCAAGAAAGATGTTAAAGTCAAACTATCAAATAAGGAGGAGTCCCCTATAGGTAGTAAAATCCTCCAGATGGGCTTGTTTGTGGCTGACACTGCTCTTCACATCAAGCATGAGAATGATGCATCAAATCCTAAAAGAAGTCCATAATCACTCAAAAGTATCTGACCTCTATCAACAAAACAAAAGAAACAAAGAACAATATTGATAAAGAATGCCTGTTGTCCATATTCTGAGATAGGAAATAGGCTGCAGAGCTTATAGAACAGTACTGCTCTAGACACAGCAAATAGACAGTGACCTGGGCTCAGAATTTAACAAAAGAAGCCCAGGCTGGATTCCTTATAATTTCTCCAGGGAGAAATTGTGAAATGCTTTTAATGGGCCCTAGTGCCCAAGTGAAGATAACCAAAGGGCTGTCTTCATAATATCAAGAGTCTTCAAGTGATGTTATAATGCTAGTCACAGAATAATTCTAAGTCATGATAGATCACAGGCTCTGAAGAACTAAAGTTGTGAATAACCCAAAGGACATTAGAGATGAAATATATATATATATACATACATTCATACACACATAAGTATGCATATATGTGAATACTATGTATAACAGATAAGAATCAAATATGATGAGATGGAACAGACACCCATCAATAAATGCCTACTACATGCCATGCATCTTGCTAGTTAGTAGTCACCTCTGTTGGAGGGAGCAGCCAAAGAAATGAGATTGCAGATCTATTGAAATCTACCCCAAGGGATCTTAGGAATTAGCATTTTTCCTTACTCTTGGACTGGGTATAAACTGAAGGGAATACAGATTAGGGGTACCACATCTGGCACTCTGAGGAGCTGAGCAGAATTGGAGCTGGGGTGGTGAGTCAGTATGACAAGGAAAGACACTGGAGACCTAGCCAAGGAGGAAGGGGAGAAAGAAGAAGAAAGAAGAGACAGCCAAATGGGGAGAGTCCACTGTCGTTTCCTCCAATCTGGGTTCTCTTTCCATTCATGTTCCTGTGTTACAGAAGTGGGATGGGGAAGGAAAGAGAATAAATATTCATATAATGCCTACTCTGTGCCAGCCTCTGTGCTAAGTACTTTACAGATATCTCATTTGAGAAGTACTGGTTTATAGTTCACGAAACTTTTTTCTCACGTTTCAACAGGTAGACAAGGTCATAGAAATATTATTACACCAGTTTTCCAGATGAAGAAACTAAGTAGAAAGACGAAGTGACTCATCCATAATCATCCCCTATAAATCAGGGTGTGAGATTTTAATGCAGTCCTCTTGACTCTAAGGCCAGCACCTAAAACTCTGACGTCCGAGTAAAACACTAGTTTATGAATGTCGAATTTGGGGTCAAATCTATAGAGGAAGAAACATAATTTTCTAGATGCTTCTACATCTCCCTTCCCATGTCAAAGTTTCATTGGACCTGAAAAAAGAGTATCAATCTTACACAAGAATGTAAGATTGCCCAACACATACATAATAGTATAGAACACACACATAACAAATCTAGGAATGAAGACAATTAGACTTAAGAATTGAAAAAAAAATCAGCTTCCTTCTAAAGTGGAAATAACTGTTTTGAAGCTGATTGGAAAGTAATTTTTTATCAGTAGACATAAAAGTAATAAATACAAATAAACTATTTTAAAATAATGTAAATTAACATAATAAAATTATTTTGATAATGAGGTACTGCATTGAGAGTGGATATAGAAAACTTTCCCGCTGACAAAATGATCAAGAATGGGAGGGGAGGAATCCTAACACACATCTCCTTTATAGGTATGATTAATTTGAAACAAGCTAACAAAACCTGAAAAAAGCTATTCAAAGGGTCTCACAGACATCTAATCCAAGTTTTATCCCAAAGGAACGCCTATTGCAACATACCTGAGGAGGCATCCACCACCTCTTGTGGAAGTTCATTCCCCCTTTGGACTCATCTAATTGCTAGGAAGTTTGGGTTCTTTTTTTGGTTTTGGTTTTATTTTCTCTTTTCTTCTCTCTCAAGCTGAAATTTTATGTACATAGGTAGAAAACAGCAAAATATGATGGATTCTGAACTGATCAGATAAATAGTTTTCTGGTTGTAAACTTGGAAGGAGGCCCTCAGTACAGTGCCCCAAATATCTATTCTTGACCCTCTGTACTTTTATATTTTAAACAAGAATGTGACTATCAAATGAGAAAGGTTGGAGAGACTGTGGAGGGGATTCTTGTTTAGATATTGGTTGGGCTATAAAGAAAGTTTGAGACAGAGAGAAAAGCAATAGCTTTGTATTTGCAGGATCTGGCTTCAAATCTTGCTGGTCACTCAATCTCATTGAAACCTAATTCCCCTGAGCTACAATTTCTTCATCTGTAAATGGAAACATTTGTATTCAGGGGCCTCTAAGGTCCCTTTCAGCTCAAAATCTATGATCCTATAGGTTGATTTCCTCTGAAGTAAATTCTGAAACTGTGGGAACATTGTATAAAACCTTAGGTTTAAATTTTTAGTCAAATAATAATTATGGTTATAATTATTGTAATTATTATAGCAAAGATTTATATAGCTCTTTAAGGTTTGCAAAATGCTTTACACATATTATCTCGTTTTATTCTCAAAGCAACCCTGTGAAGTAAGTGCTATTATAGGTTTGCCCATTTTAAAGGAATAAATAGGTTTGCTTGTTGTAAAGAAAATCAAAAGTGGTAGCCATCCTCCTTTCAGTTTTTATTCACTTAAGCATTTTAATATGTTTAATTTTTTGTTGCTGTGTGTTAGAATTTCCTTCTCCTCTTTCATATTCCTGCAGTCCTTTCTTGGTTTTACCATATTTCATTATTTATAGGGCTGTTTATCAAGTGTAACATATTTTTTTCTCATAAAGTTGTCTGCCTAATATGGAAGACCTACATATCAAAGGCAAAGTGATCACCTGATTTTTATGATAAATTTCTTGATCTGTGAGCCTGTTTCTTATGATGAATTGTCCATTGTTATTCATCTTTCCCTTGCAGTAGCTAGGCTATCTTATGAGTTTTCACAGTGTTCACTTTTTTTTCTGTCTCCTCAAGTTCAAACAGTGTATTAAGAAGAGCTGACATATTTGATAAAAACGTGTCTAACTGGTCTTTTAAGTTACTCAATATTCCCCTGCTCGTTATACCTAGATCACAGTCTTGGCATTGTTATCCCTGTCAGCATCCCTATACCCAACTGTCAAGTCTTAAGCTGTATTAGAAGAGGCAATTGTTTACTCACTATTAAAATGTACTTTGAATGATCTTGTGTGTGATTCTATTAAATGGATAGAGGATTGCCTCTCACAGGATATAGATTTACAATGAGGTTCACATTCTGCATTTTTTACACCACATCCAAAATGAATTTGAAACATTGCTTTTGCTATCTTTATGTTGCTGAATAAGATATACTTATACTTAGGACTATTACAATAGTCCAGGTCCCCATCACCTCACACCTGGACTATTCTAGTAGCCTGCTGGTTGGTCTGCCTCTCAAAAGTCTCTCCTCACTTCCACCCATTCTATACTTAGCTGTCAATGTAATCTTCATCTGTAGATCTGATCCTATTCCAGTCACCCTATTACCTCCAGAATTAAATATGGAATCCTCTGGTTTTTAAAATCCTTTGTAATCTGGCCCCTTCCTACCTTTCCATATGTTATAACATTCCCTCCAGGTACTCTACAATTCAGTGACACTGGCCTCCTTGATTGTTTCTCCCACATCTCTCCACCTCCTTTCTGGGCATTTTCTCTAGCTATCCTTAATACCTGAAACTCTGGTATACCTCATCTCTGTTTTCTGGCTTCCTAGAAGTCTTAACTAATGTCCCATTTTCTACCACTTTCGTGTTTTCTTCCCCCTTTGTACCTTCCCTCTGTTGGTCATCTCCAATTTGTCCTCGGTGTGTCTTGTCCGTACGTAGTTTATGTGTTGTCGCCGTATCAGACTGCAAGCTCATTGAGATCAGGGACTTAGGTTTTTTTGCATTTCTTTGTATCCCCAACACTTAACACAATGCCTGGCACATAATGCCTGGCACTTTATAAATGTTTGTTGACCGGATTATAGAGGCTGTTGCTGAAAGTTTATTGCATTTTGATTTACTTTGCTTATTATGGAGTCGCTATGGATGCTGAAACCAACTTGTCCAGGTCTATAGATTTTCTAAAACTTAATAAATATACCATAGTCATTTTTTTTTAGTTTGGACCTGGGATTTTATTGGTGAACTGACCTCTACATGTAGCAATTCCTCTACTAGACAGATGATGGTGTAATGGAGCACTGGGCCTGGAGGCAGAAAGATCTGAGTTCAAATCTAGCTTTGAACACTTACTAGTTGTGTGTACTTAACCTCTCTTTGCCTCAGTTTCCTCCAGTGTAAAATGGGGATAATAACAGTATCTACACCTTGCAGTATTGTTGTGAGGATCAAAAGTGATATTTCTAAATAGCATTTAATGCAGTTCCTGGCATACAGTAAGTGTTATATAAATGCTTATTCCTCTCTTCTTCCCCTACTTCTACTAAAGCTGGTCCATAATTTACAATTTGGGACATGGAGAAGTTAAGTGACTGGCACATGAACACAGAACTATATTTGTCAGTGGTATGACTTAAATCTAAATTTTCTTAACTCCAAAGCTGGTCATCTATGCATAATGCCACATTGCATTTTGAAATGAACAGATAAGGAAAAATAGAACTCTTGATTATAGCCAGTTCAACTTTATACCTATAAGAGGCTAATACAGACATATAACTATTTATTCCAGGTCACAAATCATATATGCACATACCATATATGCACATATATGCACATATGCCTCTCCCCTCTCAAATGCCTTGGGCAAAATGCTAATATTTTGGAAACTGAGAGAAAACTTAGAAATTCTTTTTTAAAAAAAATTACCCATCCATGAAAGGCTCCAGGTAATCATGAAGCATATTAAGTGATTATTAGCATCATAAATTTCTATGATGCATTTCAAAATAAAATTTTAATTATGTCAGATCAAGGACAATTTTAGCTTCTGTTTTCTCCATGATCTTTGGATTAGTAAGACCAAAAATAGGTGCTTCCATAGACAAAGTGACATTTTAGCCAATGGGGGGCGGGGTGAACAGCATGACATTTCTGCTTTCTGTTAACATCAAAGTGACAACTCTGTCCTTTCATCAAGGTTTACACTCTGTAGGTAGGGTGATGATCCTTAACATCCATTCATTATTTACAAAGTAAAGAAAACCCATCCACAAACAGATGAGGAGATGACTTTATCTGTTTATAAATGATGTTGAACCTGGATTAGCTTTTTCAGCCTTGAAGGTCAATTCACAGCAGCACAGTGCAAAGTCCTCTGCAATCAGAACTGGTACAAAAATGATATCAACTTGTACAGTGCATTGCATCATGGGGAATTATCTCAAAGGGCAGCTACAAGAGTATAGTAAAAAAATATGTTAGTCTTGGGACCATGGGCAAGTAATTTAACCTCTCAACAACCTCAGGCAACCCTCCAAGTGACTGAGAAGCAATTGTTTTGTATTTTTGCTGGGAATTTCTACACTCAGAGATCCCCACGTCCTGGGGCGGAAAATCTGCACCCCAATCTGAATGATAACAACATTCATATTACTTACCACCCAATCTTTTTACTACAGCTATTCCTCTTCAGAAAACACTGGACTCACAATCTTGGTCCCCAGGGATGTCTATCCCCTCTCATTACAAGTGCCCTGTGAGCCTGTACTACTAAAATTATACCTCATAAGCCCCCACCAGTATGCCACTAGACACACATAGCTCAAAAGAAGCACATTTATGGAGACAGTGATGTAAACACCAGCTTAACAAAATATCTCCTCCATAAACCTGCAGTATTCTTTTCCAGAGCTACTCAGTGTCAAAAAGAAGAGTGGGTACATATATAAAGTACGGTAGTAGATATAAGCACAAATAAAGAATAAATGTGACCAAGGTAACTCATATCTGTAGAACTGCAGGGCCCATATGGCCTTTCCCTGCTCATTATCTCATCATACCACTTCTTCTGGATGTGGTCTCTCTGATAGGCAACTCACTCATTTAGGTTCCCTGAGCCTGTTCCTGTCTGCAGCTCAGTTCTCAATTGCTAGTTCTGTCCCTCTTAATGACTTATAGGAATTGCACTACTCAAAGCCATTTTCTGTCACCCCCGCTGAAATCTTTAGTGTCTCTGGCTTTTTAAATGGCAACCAGGCCTAATGGTCTGCGCTTAGCCAGCTAATGGTCAACTGTCCTCTGATATAATCAACTCTGAAAGGGAGAAGTTCTCAACAAATATAAGGTTTTCTTTAAATTTCATTTGTCTTAAAATGCCTCATTGTCTTTGTTACCTACTTTTCACATTCTGTAATTCCATTACCTTGGCTAGGGAGAAAATCAATTGATCAGGGATATCTTGATCTTGGCAGCTAGGTGGCACAGTTGATAGAATGTCGGGCCTAGAGTCAGGAAGACCCCTCAAATCTGGCTTCAGACATTTACCAGCTATGTGACCCTGGACAAATCGCTTAAGTCTGTTTGCCTCAGTTTTCTCAACTACAAAATAAACTGACAAAGGAAATGGCAAACCACTCCAGTTATCTTTGCAAAGAAAACACCAAACGGGGTCACAAAGAAAGAGACATGACTGAAATGAGTGAACAACACCACGAGAACAAAAAGGGGAATAATAAACCTTGTACGATTTCCCTTACAAAACTATTCGACAATCATAAGAGACCATGTGGGTAAAGCACTTTGTAGCTATGAGGAGCTAGATGAATGTAAACTTTAATGAGTTCTAGGATTATTTCAAAAGTCCTAAACTTTGTGAGCAGTAGCTTTAGCAGGAATGGTCATCATACAAAGAAAGAAATCTTAAGTGCAGAGAGCCATTAAAAGGGAAAAAATACTTAAGCCATTTTTTTTCTGTTTTCTTTCTGATACGCCTTAAAACTAAGAAGTAGGTGGTAATTCTGGCTGTCCAAACTACAGTTTGGAGCAGACAATTTGGCATGTATTTTAGATTTGTCCATTGTTATGATCTAACAGAAATGCAAGGAAATGGTATTTGGCAAGGATAACAAGATCACTTTTCTTTGAGGATTTGAGTCTTCTTCCCTGAGATTTAACTAGTTTTTCTGGAACTTGAGGCAAGCATCATAGACTCCTAGCTCATATGATCATAGATACAGAGTTGGGAGGGAAACCAGAGGCCATCTAGTCTAATATTCTTAATTAAAACTAAATAAACTGGGTACCTAAAAGAACATATGACTTGCCCAAGGTCAACCAGGTTGTAAATATCAAGGGCAGAATTTTAACCCAGCTCTTCTAATCAGTTCCCTGTGCACTGTGAACACAAAGACCATAGGTGAGAGAGATCCTGGCACATAATCTAGATGATGGGGTAGAGGGAGACCTTAGGATACCCTGAACACACTACTGGAGAGTTGGCTACCAAGAAAGCAAACAAAGTGGAACTGAATCACATGAAGTCAACTAAGACTGAGCTTGGGTAAAGATCATTCATCTGCTAGACAGGCTGGAACCCTTTCCTTGATGCATCCTAGAATTTCTAGACTTACCAAATCTTGGAATGAGGTGGTGTTTGGGAACATGGTAACAATGTGGAATGGCACAAAAAGATGCATGAGTACCTTGACCAGTGGATGCAAGAAAGAATGTGTCTTCAGTCTGGAGAGGCAACAGCTAGCCTAGGAGAGGAAAAGGATAGGTCAGCAGTGGCAGTCTCCAGCCAGGAAAAGAAATAGAAGATACCACATTAAGGGGTAATAAAAGAATTAGCAAATAACCATGAGTCCTGCATAGTTTATAGTTGTCAGTGCATATTTGGAGAGAGGAGGTATGCCTCCAAGATAAAGCTCTATTTGCTCCACCACCCCACCTCCAGTTACACAGCATTGCTACTTCCCAAACCAAGATGATGTAAGTTTAAAATTATTTTATGTTTTTAACTAAAAAGTACATGGACAGTATCCTACAACAACTATTAGAGAAATAGGGAACTGTGTATTAAAGAAAAAAGAAACCAAAAATAAAATCAATTAGGGCCTCATTGTAATCAGACTTGAGAAGGAGCTGCAAGTGTTGGGGAAAAAAAAAACAACAATAATAGTGCACTCTCTTCTTCAAGGTTGTTTTGAACTTTGCCAATGTTAACATCTTTGTGTATACTAATAAAGCATAATTAATCCTGAATTTGAAGATACATTGATAATGAGATTTCAGCAACAGAGAGAGAATAGACTTTGAGAAGTGATGGCTCCATGATTCACTAACAGCTGAATTAAATCCTCCCCTCAGGATCTGGCTTCCCCATTGTGCACCTTATGCATAAAAATGAAATCTTGGAATGCAGCTGGCAACACATTGGGATTTAGGCGCTTATAAGGGGATCTTACATAATTAATGAAAAACAAACATGGGCATAAGGAAGCATCATAAAGGAGCCCAGATATGTTCTTATGAAAATTTTTTGTACCACCTAACTCATAAATATCAGATATATGGATGCTCCCAACTGATGTTTATTGTTTTTCTTTAGACTTATAGATTGTTAGAACTAAAAGAGGGCTCGGGGATCTCCTAATCCAACTGCCTGCTTTTACTGAAGCAATGGAACACCCAAAGAGGTGATGGGACTTGCTCAAGGCTACATAACTAGTAGGTGACAGAATCTAGTCTAAATTGCACTCCACAAATATAATTGAGTGCCCACTCAGTCCAAAGTGCTGTGCTAATTGCTAGAGATACAAAGACAACAAAAGGTACAGCGTCTGCCCTAAGGAAGGTCATTGTCTAGCAGCGTCATTAAGTTAGATCTCCCAAATACACAAATAACAAATAACTATAACTCAACTATATAATTATAAATACACAAATAACTATAACTCAAGTTAGGAAATTATCAGATGCATAGGATGGGGGCACACAAAGTAGCATGAGAAATTCAAGAACTGGAGTCAGAAATGTGAAAATATGTTTAATGTGAATGTATATGTAGAGCCTATATCAGACTGTGGAGCTGTCTTGGCGAGGGGGAGAAAATTTAAAACTCAAAATCTTGTGGAAGTGAATGTCGCAAACTGAAAATTAATTAATTAATTTTAGAAAAAGTATTGGAGTATAAGTCTTGAGCTCAATTGCTGGACAAGTAACTAGCTGCATGAACTTGGACAAATAATCTTTTCAGTTATCTGATTTGAAAAAAAAAATAAAGAGACTGGCCTAGATGTTCTGTATGCTTAAAATGTGTGATCACAAAAGTTGCTGAAATCAGAGAAGGCTTTATAGAAGAGGTAGCACCCGAATTAGGCTGTGAAGGAGGTGAAGAATGTCAAAAGGTAGAGATGGGATGAAAGCTATTTCAAGCCTGAGAGATAGTATGAACAAAACACAGAGACAGGAAAGAAAATAACAAAACCAAGGAATAATAAATAGTCCAATTAATCTGAAAAATGGTATGCACAGAATGGAATGTCATGAAATGAGGTTGGAAGGGCAAAGATCGTGAAGGGTCACAAATGCTAAAAAGCATCTAGTTTAATCTATAGATGACAGTGCTGTGAGTCTGTTAGTAGAGAATCGACCTCACTAAGTGCAGAGATGGTCAATACCAGAAGGTTGGCTATCAGATGATGAATATCATACCACAGATATTCATAAAGATGATTGACTAAGATAGTGAAATGCAATTTTATCAGCCAGAGAAGTACTTAAATTGATAAAATTAAAGATCATCTGAAATATTGGGCAAAATGATTTATATGCAAAATTCTTTGAGGAAGATGGTATGATATTAGTCGATGATTCTAAAGGAAAGACCTTCTTAAGTCACATAATACCTTCAAGAAGTGAATTCTTCACACCAGAAGAAAGACAATGAAAGTCAATGAAAGGAAGGGAGAGGTAGAATAGGGTAAATTACTTCACACTAAGAGGCACCAAAAAATTACAGTGGAGGGAAAGAATAGGAAGTTGGGCATCATTGAACCTTCCTATCATCAGTATTGGCTCAAAGATGGAACAATATACACAATCACTTAAAGATAGAAATTTATTTTACCTGATAGGAAAGTAGGAGAGGAGCAGATTAAGTAAAGGCAGGGGGTGGTAGGGACTGAGAGAAGAAAGGGCAGACATAGGGAGATAGTAGATAGAAGCAAGACACTTTCAAGGAGGGAAAAGGTGAAAGGAGAGATAGGACAAATAGGAGGTAAAATAGGATGGAGGGAAATACAGAGCTAGCAATCGTAACTATGAAAGGGATGAAATCTCCCATAAAATGGAAGCAGATAAAGACTGTAGATAAAAAACATAATCCTACAATATGATGTTTACAAGACAAGCAGAAAAATCCACACAGAGTAAAGGTAAGGGGCTGGAATAGAATCTATTATGCTTCAGCTGAAGTATTAAAAAAAAGCAGGAGTAGCAATCCCAATCTCAGACAAAGCAAAAGTAAAAATAGACCTAATTAAAAAGATAAGGACAGAAACTACATCTTGCTAAAAGGTATCATAGACAATGCTGTAATAATATCAATACTAAACATATATGGACCAAGTGGCATAGCATCCAAATTCTTTTCTTTTGGAAGGGGGAAGGCAGGGCAATTGGGGTTAAGTGACTGGCCAAGGTCACACAGCTAGTAAGTTTATCAAGTGTCTAAGACCACATTTGAACTCAAGTCCTCCTGACTCCAGGGCTGGTGCTCTACTCACTGCGCCACCTAGCTGCCGTATCCACAATTCTTAAAGGCAAAGTTAAGTGAGTTGCAGATTCATGACCGAACAAGAGAAAGAGAGAATTATGAAATGTAAAATAGTTAAATCTAACTGTATTAAATTAAAAATCTTTTGCACAAACAAAACCAATGCAACCAAGTTTAGAAAGCTGGGAAACAATCTTTATAGCAAGTGTCTCTGATAAAGGCCTCATTTCTCAAATATACAGAGAAATTAATGAAATTTATAAGAATACAGGCCATTCCCCAATTGATAAATAGTCAAAGCATATGAACAGGCAGTTTTCAGATGAATATATCAAAGCCATCCATAGGTGTATGAAGAAGTGCTCTAAATCA
Organism: Trichosurus vulpecula; assembly: GCF_011100635.1. Lineage (NCBI taxonomy): Eukaryota > Metazoa > Chordata > Mammalia > Diprotodontia > Phalangeridae > Trichosurus > Trichosurus vulpecula. The sequence continues at coordinate 88,114,778 of NC_050576.1, read as the reverse complement.
CTTTCAATTAGAGGAATGCAAATAAAAAATAACTCTGAGGCACCACCTATCAGATTGGCTAATATGACAACAAAAAAAGGAAAATGATAAATGTTGGAGAGGATGTGGGAAAATTGGGACACTAATGCATTGTTGGTGGAGTTGTAAATTGATCCAACCATTCTGTAGAACAATTTGGAACTATGCCCAAAGGGCAACCCAACTGCACACATACCCTTTGGTCCAACAAAACCAGTATTAGGACCACATCCCAAAGAGATTATAAAAAAGGGCAAAGGACCTAAATGTGCAAAAATATTTGTAGCCACCCTTTTTGTGGCGGCAAAACATTGGAAATTGAGGGGAAACCATCAATTGGGGAATGACTGAACAAGTTGTGGTATATGAATGTAATGTAATACTTTTGTGCAATAAGAAATGATCAACAGGAAGACTTCAGGGGAAAAAAAACCTGCCAAGATTTGTACAAACTGATGCAAAGTAAAATGAACAGAACCAAGTAAACATTATACAAAATATCAGACTCACTGTGTGATGATCAACTATGAATGACTCGGTTAAAGGACTCATGAAGGAAAATGCTATCCATGTGCAGATAAAGAACTGATGGATTCTGAATGCTGATCAAAGCATACTTTTTCAGTTTATTCTTTTTTCATCCTTTTTTTCTTTTTAATCTGTTTTTTCACAACTGTGATTAATACGGAAATATTTTTTACACGATAGAACATTCATAATCTATACCAAATTGCCTACCATTTTAGGAAGAGGGAGGGGTAGTGGAGGGAGTGAGGAAGAAAATTTTAGATATCAGAATCTTGTAAAAATGAATGCTAAAAATTCTCTTGACATGTAATTGGAAAAAAATACTATTGAAATAAGAAAATAAGGACATTTTCCTTTCTCTAACCCTTTGGTTTTCTAGAATCACTGAAAGTGGTTCAAATCTGGCTATAATATTCCTGGGAGTTTTCATTTTGGGATCTCTGTCAGGAGGTGATTGGTAGATTCTTTCAATTTCTACTTTCCCTTTTAGTTATTAGATATCTGAACAGTTTTGTTTATAATTTCTTGAAATATGATGTTTAGACTCTTTTTTAATAATAACTTGCAGGTAGTCCAATAACTTTTAATTTATCTCTCCTCAATCTATTTTCTAGGTCAGTTGTTTTTACCTATAAGGTATTTCACATTTTCTATTTTTCAGTCTTTTGACTTTTCTAATGTCTTATAGTCATTAGCTTCTACTTGATCATTTCTAATTTTTAAAGAGTTATTTTCCTCTGTCAAGTTTTGCACGTGTTTTGCCATTTGGCCAATTAGAAGTTTTAAGGAGTTATTTTTTTCAGGCTTTTTTTTTGCCTCTTACCAAGTTGTTAATTCTCTCTTCATAATTTTCCTGCATTACTCTCACTTCTTTTTTTTTTTCTAATAGTCCCAGTAGCACTCTTGATGGAGTTTTAAAATCATTTCTTTGCTCTTTTTATTCCTTTTGTTAGCTCTAGGAATTTTATTGGGTTTGGATCCAACCTGCATTTTTCTTTGAAGCCTTGTTTGTGGATGTTTGTAAGTCATTGTCTTTTTCTGAGTTTGTGTCTTGAACTTCCCTGACACAATAAGGAGATTGTTGACATCAGGTTCTCTTTTGTTAGTTCATTTTTCCAGTCTATTTTTTGACCGTGGACTTTATGTCAGAGTTGGGCTCTGTTCACTTCTCAGAGAGTGGAGGGGAAGCTGTGACTGGCCTGCTGTTTTATGTCCTGCTGTTTTCAAGCTAGCTCTATGACTTGTAAGTTTTTGACGCTTCCAAAGCGGTATAATCTGGAGTTTGGTCTGGTCGCTGACCTCCTGGTCTATGTTCTGCTCCCGACCTAAATAGGGCCCCTACTCCCTTGCAATCACCACTGCTCATCTGTGACGTGAAACTGTTTTACCTGTACCCACGTGGGGCCACTGCTCCCTTGCCACCAAAACTGTTCCTCTGCCCTGGAACTACAACCTGGAGCTGGGTACTGGGTGATGGAGCTGCCAAATGGCACCTGATCCTCTACCAAGTACTATCAAAGGAGTATTTCTAGAATTTCTTTCTGACCAAGTATTCAGTCTCCTCACCAACCCAGGATACTGAATATTCCCAGTGGCACTGCTGCCACTGGATGCTGCTGCTACCACCAATAAAGTCCACAGCTCCAATGTCCACAGATCTCTCTATCTTCCTAAGGTGCTCTGGGCTAAAAAAATAACTCACTGTGGTTTTTTTATTGGTTATTCTGCTCAGAATTTGTTTTGACAGTGCTTTTTAGGCTGTTTAGAGGGATGGGCTGGGAAAGCACATTAATATTGCTGATTTTACTCTACCATCTTGGCTCTGCACCACCCCCACTCCCCAAAGTATCTCAAATTTTAAACTTATTTCAATATGTTAGAATATGTTTTTTTTTTCCAAGTTTGGTGATGAACTTATTAAAAGCAGCTAAAGGCTTTCTTATTTACTTTATTATCCTTAATTATCTTGGGTCTCCTCCCCTTATCAACCATTGTTGGCCTGTTTTTAATACTCTAGAGATCATTTTCCTATATGCTACACTTCACTTTGTAACAAATCAAAATCTATATTAATTCCCCAAACTATTTTTAAAACATAGTGTTGACATTCACAAACTGTATTTTATTATTCTCCAGCAGAATTAACTCATGAGAATGGAAAAAAAATGTTCTGTGAATACTATATTAAGAACATGCATCTCAGATAAACATGTGTCTTTCTTAGAATTCCTATCTACCTAGGTCAGTTCTATGTCACTACCATGGTTGTAGTAATTTAATTGAATTAAACTTTATAAAAGGGCAAATTTGCATTTATAAGAAATTTGAGCCTTATCATCCTCCAACATGAGAAAAAATGCATCTCTGACATCAGTTTGATAAGGCCTGCCAAAATAAGATTTGATAGAAGCCACAGAGTTCACTAAGTATGATTTATGTGAAAATGAGCACATTACAAAACTTGGAGAAGAAACCCTTTGTTCTTGTACTCTAGCCAATTACACAGTTGTAGTCACAAACAACAGAAGGTGATCAATGAAATGTCTGTCATCAATGATGATAATCATTTGTGTAATAGTACCTTACGCTATCCTGACTACTGTCATTTTCACCACCATATAAATGTTAGACTTCCAAATGCACCAAAGAAAATAAGAATATCTTAATATAAAGAATCACATCTAACATTTCAAAAAACGTTGCCCTACACTATTATAAATGATATGCCGCAAACAGAAATCATGATTTCCTCTTCATTAGTACATTGTTAAGCTAATGCTTTTGTCAGGACCCTACATGGATCTCTTAATGAGGTGATAATAAATAGAAAATGTTCTTAGTCAAATATTTTTAAAGGAAAATTATATATTTTTTCTTATTCCTTAAAGCAGATTCTGAATGGAACTGTTTGTGCGCAAGATGAGGTACCTTGAAATAGTGGGAAAAAACAGATTTCTGAAAGGACTACAGGGAACAAAGAAGCTGAAATTTCCTCACTCAAATGGCTACATCACTACTTTGCTTTTGACATTGTTAGAATAGCAAGGATGAATTAAACTAACCAATAAACATTCATACTTAAAACATGCCAAAGACCCTCCATTCCCATTCCTCTTCTCTTTTTTCTTTCTTCTTTTTCTTCTCCTCTTTCTCATCTCATTTTCCTTCTCCTTTAATTAACATTACTGTTTTTATTTGTTCATGGCATTCAGATAGAAAGAGTCCTCTAATGTCACTGTCCTACTAATTTAATGTTTAGGATTAAAAATATCATACAGGTAGAAGAAAATAATCATTTTATGAAATTGGGTAAAAGTTGGAATCTAAGTTCACCTTCTGCAGACTCATGTAAAGCATCCTCAGGACAATGCTTATAGCAAACAAACTGGCAGAGATAATATAATATAAATTGTATCCTGTTACCACTTCTTTTAACTTCTTCTACGATACATTTATATGTATATTAGACATAGAAACTCATGAAAACTGTGGTCTTACTACACAGTCCCCTCTCATTTTCATACTGCTTGGGAGCAGCGAAGGTAAAGAAAAAGAAAATACTAATCTTCATGAAATGTTAAAAAAAAAACTTAGAGGATTCCAAAAGTTTTAGAGGAGCTATGTAAAAATATGGAAAAGAATAACATAGGATAAGAAGATATGGATGTGTTTCTATTTGTGCCAATGGAAATACCACCTTAATGAGATCATGGATTCATCAGAGTGCTAAACCATTTGCCTCATTATATTTCAATGAAGGGAAATAAAAGTTATGTCAATTTCATGCTCTCAAGTTTCCAAGTACTTTTGATATGCACCCCAAACTTCTTAGTCATAACTTTTAGGCATTCCCCCAATTCCCTTCTAGGGGACCCACTCATCAACTTCATTTTTACTACTTAACTTAGATCTTTCTTTAAATTTTTTAAATCTAAAAATTTAACTGAAGTCTTCTTCAAATTTGATGCTTCATTTAGCTATCATGTTCCCTACACCTTTACCCTCTTTGTGTGTATATTTGTTCACTGGGGTCCAGACGATGATTTTATCAGTGAGATTTTATAGTGTGAGTGCAGAAACTACCTCCATTGTTGTATAGTGGACAGAACTAGGATTTTTTACTTCACACCCAGCATTCTTTCTAATAAACCACACAATCTCCCTAAAATCCCTCCATAAAATGCCAGGGGATATTACAATGTTAAAAGACTTCCCCAGTGTCACACAGTCAGAATGTTAGAGGAAGAATTGGACTTTTTCTTCCTCATTCCAAGGCCAGCTATGAATCCACTATGCTGTGCTGTTGTTGTTTAGTTGTTTTCAGTTGTGTCTGAGTCTTCACGACCCTAATTTGGGGTTTTCTTGGAAACTGCAGCAATTTGCCATTTCCTTCTCCAGCTCATTTTACATGAGAGGAAACTGAGGCGATCAGGGTTAACTGACTTGCCAAGGTTTACACAGCTAGTAAGTGTCTGAGGCCAGATTTGAAATCAGGTCTTCCTGACTGTAGGCCCAGAAATCAGACTGATTATATACTTTGCAGCCAAAGGTAGAGAAACTTTATACAGTGTGTTAAAACAAGACCTGGAGTTGACTGTGGGTCATATTATGAGCTTTTTATTGCAAAAAAAAAAAAGGCAAATTGAAGAAAGTAGGGAAAGCCATCAGACCATATAAGTATGACCCGTGAATATGAAGCAGAGGTGATTTAAGGGATTAGATTTAGTAGATAGACAGTCTGAAGAACTATGGACAGAGGTTTGCAAGATTGTACATGAGGCAGCAATAAAAAACCTCACAAAGAAAAAGAACAAGAATGCGAAATGACTGTCTGATGAGGCTTTACAAATAGCTGAGAAAAAGCTGGAAAATGAAAAGTAAAGGAGAGAAGGAAAGACATACCCAAATGAATGCAGAATTCCAGAGAATGGCAAGGAGAGATAGGAAGTTTTTCTTAAATTAGATCTTAAATTGTATTATAAATTAGCAATCATCAAAAGTACTTGGAACTGGCTAAGAAGTAGGGTGGTGGATCAGTGGAATAGGTTAGGTACACAAGATAATCACTGTTTGCTAAACCCAAAGACTCCAGCTTCTTGCATAAGAACTCACTATTTTACCAAAACTGCTGGGAAAAGTGGAAAACAGCATGGCAGAAACTGAGCATAGATCAATATCTTAAACCGCATACCAAAATAAAGTCCAAACAGGTACACGATTTAGATATAAAGCTTGACACTATAAAGCAAATTGGGAGAACAAAGAATAGTTTACCTGTCAGATTTATGGAGAAGGGAAGAATTTATGACCAAACAAGAAATAGAGAATATGATGAAATGCAAAATGGATAATTTTGAATACATTAAGTTGAAAAGTTTTTGTGCAAACAAAACCAATGCAACTAAGATTAGGAAGGAAGCAGAAAAATGGGAAAGAATTTTTCCAACCAGTGTCTCTGATAAAGGTCTCATTTCTAAACTATATAGAGAACTAAGTCAAATTTATAAGAATCCAAGTCATTCTTCAGTTGATAAATGGTCAAAGGATACGAACAGGCAGTTTTCAGATAAAGAAATTAAAGCTTCCTATAGTCATATGAAAAATGCTCTAAATCACTATTGATAAGAGAAATGCAAATCAAAACAACTCTGAAGTACCACATCACACCTGTCAGATTGGCTAACATGATAGAAAAGGAAAATTATAAATGCTGGAGAAGATGTGGGAAAATTGGAAAACTAATGCATTGCTGGTGGAATTGTGAACTGATCCAATCACTTTGGAGGGCAGTTTGGAACTATGCCTAAGGGCTATAAAAATGTGCATACCCTTTGACCCAGCAATACCATTTCTAGGGCTGTATCCCAAAGAGATCATACAAATGGGAAAAGAACCCACATGTAAAAATATTTATAGAAACTCTTTTTTGAGGTGGCAAAGAACTGGAAATTGAGGGGATGCCCATCAATTGGGGAATGGCTAAACAAGTTGTGGTATGTGAATGTAATAGAATACTATTGTGCTATAAGAAATGATGAGCAGGCAGACTTCAGGAAAAAAAAAACCTGGAAAGAAATATATGAACTGATGCTGAGTGAGGGGAGCAGAACCAGGAGAACATTGTACACAGTTACAGCCACATTGTATGATGACTAACTTTGATAGACTTGACTCTTCCTAGCAATGCAAGGTTCTAAGAAAACTCCAAAAGGGTCATGATGGAAAATGCTATCCACATCCAGAGAAAGAACTTTGGAGTCTGAATGCAGATCGAAGCAAACTATTTGCTCTCTCTTTTTGTTTTGTTTCTTTTTTCTTGTGATTCATTCCATTAGTTGTGATTCTTCTTTGCAACATGACTAATGTGAAAATATGTTTAACGTGAATGTATATGTGGAGCCTACATCAGATTGCATGCCATCTTGGGGAGGAGGAAAGGGAAGAAGGGGGAGAATATGGAACTCAAAAGCTTGTGGAACTGAGTGTTGTAAACTAAAAATGAATAAACAATTTTTTAAAAGATGAAATAAGCATGGAACAACTGATTGGTTTAAGATTGGAAAAGGAATACCACAAGGTTGTATATTGTCACCTTATTTATTTAATTTCTATGTAGAGTACATCATGCCAAATGCCAGGGTAGATGAATCAAAAGATGGAATTTAAGCTTGCCAGGAGAAATACTAACAATCTCAGATACACAGACGATACCACTTTGATGGCAGAAACTAAAAAGGAATTAAAAAGCCTCTTGATGAGCATCAATGAAGAAGAATATAAAAGCTGGTTGTAAGCTTAACATAAAAACTAAGATCTTGGCAACTGGCCCTATCATTTCCTGGCAAATAAAGAGAGAAGAAATGGAAACTGTCAGATTTTATATTTTTGGGCTCAAAGATCACTGCAGACAGCAACTGAAGCCATGAAATTAAAAGACAGTTGGTCTTTAGAAGGAAAGCTATCACAGATCTGAGCAGCATACTAAGAAATAGAAACATTACCTTGCCCACAAAGGTCTGTAGAGTCAAAGTTATCTTTTTTTCCAGTAGCAATGTATGGCTGTGAGAGTGGAAATATAAGAAAAGCTGAGTGCCACAGAATCAAGGCTTCCAAATTGCAGTACTGGAGAAGACTTTTGAGAACCCCTTGGATATCAAGGAGATGAAATCAGGCAATACTTAAAAAATTAATTCAGACTATTCACTGGAAGGTTAAATACTGAAGCTGAAGTTTAAATACTTTGGCCACATAATGAGAAGATAAGACTCAAATTGGAAAAGACCCTAATACTGGGAAAGATTGAAGGCAAAAGGGAAAGGAGATGACAACAGATGAGATGCATAGATTGTGTAATGGAAACAATGAACATGAACTTGGACAGAATTCAAGAGATAGTGGGGGATAGGAGGGCCTGGAGTGCTATGTATATGGTCCACTGAGTCATGAAGAGTCAGACACAACATGCTGTGTTGCTTCTCCTGCTATGTGTATACTAAATTAATTTGTATATCATGTGTTGTGATTATTCTTAAGTAATTTCCATAGCTGAATTTTGTCTCCCCAGTTAAACTGCAAGCTTCTTAAAGACTGGAATCAGGTGAAGGGTTGCAAATGTTAAGCACTCAGTGCATGCTGACTGACCCACAATACTAAATAAACACCAAAAAAAAATTAAAGGTAAGTGTAAAAGACAATATGGAAATGCTAAGTGGCAGAACACAGGCATTTTCTTATAAAAAACAAAATAATGAAAAGTTAAATAACCAGAACCAAGATAACATTGTATACAGTAACAGCAATATTTATTTATAATTTTGTATGTGTGTGTATATGTACCCATTTGTGTTTAATGGTAGCCATCTTGGAGGAGGAGAAAAAAAAAGGACAAAAGGAAATTTATATGATAATTTTATTGAATATTTGAAAGGAATAGCAAGTTATGTATAGTAGATTTGTAGTTTCTTGTGCAATCACATTTTTTATTGTACTATGTTATAGAAATGCTTGTTTTATTCCATAAATTAAAAATGAATTAAATTTTAAAAATAATAAAACATTCAGAATGATGAACTTACTGTTTGAACTTCATGCTTGTCATTACTCCATTTTGTATTAATGGTGTAGATTTTCTTTTTCTATTTAGCCATAGATATTTTGTTCATGGGAAAATTCTTGAAACATTTTAGTCATTTATTCTGAGGAATAACATTGATTAACACTTCTCTCACTTCCTTTTTTCCCTCCATAGTATCAATTCCCAGCCAGGTTTGAATTGAATGGAGCTAAGAAATGCTAAGCATTCACCTAAAGCAGGTACTTCAAAGGCAAAAGATTAATCCTCCATTTTTCAGAGGTCATCATTTTCTCATGGCTTACAAACAGGTCATTTTAAAGAACATGTTTGAGCTACAATACTTGTTTGGTCCTGAAGATAATATAATCTTCAAATAAATTCTCTTGGTTTCTTCTTCAAAAACACAGTAAGACCCATGATCTCCAAAAGGCTCTTATCTAATATAGGTCCAGGAATCAGCTAGGAATAAATTTTAAGGGGTCAGATTCTTCTTAAGATACTTACACTACTTTTTAAAAATTCTTCAAAGATACTCCTTTAATACTGATAACATTCCTCCAAATCTTCAATATTCTCAAGTGCCACTTCCATGTTTCTGTTTTCTAGGTAGTCGTCTCTGAAGACAAAGGTGCTTTATGGCATTCCATGTGAATGCTGACATTCAAAAAGATCTGCTCTACGGAGATACTGAATATTTTAAAGAGGCCATGTTAATTCAAAGCTGCTTGCACAAAGAGAAAAAAAATTGTTTTCAAATTAGTCATTTTCCTGTATTTCCTGAACCACATCTTAGGTGGATAAAATATCACAGGGCAGAATTTTTTTTAACATCTGTGGGTTTCACCAGTGCAGAAAGTATAGGGAAGCATTCTAAATAAATTAAAGGATTCTAGGCAGAATCAAGATATAAGATTAAAGGCAACCCAGCTGAACTCTCTCAACATTCCCTTCCAAACTATTTTAAAATAATGTCTCAAATCAAATTTTGAAGTGTCACAGCCAACAAAAGGTCAAGGTGACATATTTTTTTAGACTAAGGAAACTTAGGAGGTCAACAGAAGTTTGTGACACCAGAGTGAAAGCATGTCCAGAGCCCACATACTTGGAATACCAACAACAGCAGCTCTGGGAACTCTCAGCTCAGAGACAGTAACAGGGTCAGATAACCGGTCAGAAAGAGATTACCAGACACCTTTTGCTGGTACTGGGTACAGCTAGCAATGACTGGCAATTCTATTGCGCATATGCAGTTCTGGGTCACAGTTCCAGAGTGATGAAGAGCATTGGAGGCTAGTCAAAAGGGAGCAGTGGCCCTGGTCAAAGTTCTAAAGCAAAGATAGCACTAGTGCTTCTGGCTACAGGGGATCAGGGGTATTTGCTGGGTAAAGACCAGTAGGAGAGCAGTAAGTACACTTCTCCCAGGATCACACCACCTTGGAATAAACAAAAAGTTTTGGACCCCCAGAAGCAGCTCTGAAAAAAGCAGCACAAAAAAGCCTGAAGCTTGGGAGGGTGACCCCCCCAACCACAGGTAAACAGTCCAACTTTAACATAAAGGTATAAGTCAATAAACAGGTTAGAAAAATGGGCAAACAACAAAAAAAGAATTGGACTATCTTGTTTGTAGCTGTTTTCACGTTGTTGTTTCTTCTGGATTTATATGTTAGTCTTCCCTGCCACTATAAACAGCTACAACAAAAGCCTCAATGAAAAATGCTATTTGGACCCAAATACAACAAGAATTCCTGGAAAGATGAGATTAGTAGAGGAAAAGAGTTGTGAAAACAAATGAGAGTGATGCAAGAAAATTGTGAAAAAGAATTAACAGCTAGATAAATGAGGCACCAAAAATACTGATGAAAGAACTCCTTAAAAACCAAATAGGCCAGTTGGAAAAGGGAGCACAAAAGCTCAGTGAAAAAAGAACTCCTTAAAAAACAGAATTGGCCAAATGGAAAAAGAGGTGTAAAATTTCACTGAAGAAAATAATTCCTTAAAAATTGGAATTGGGCGAATGGGAGCTAGTGACTCTATGAGACATCAAGAAATTAAAAAATAAAAAGAATGAAAAAATAGAAGAAAATGTGAAATATTTGATCAGAAAGGGAGATAATTTAAGAAACACTGGATTATCTGATAGTCATAATCAAAGAAAGAGCCTAGATGTCACATTTCAAAATAAAATTATCAAGGACCCAATATCTTAGATCCAGAAGGTAAAATAGAAATTGAAAGAATCAATCAATAACCTCCTTAAAGAGGTCTCAAAATGAAAACTCCAAGGAATATTATAGCCAAATTCCAGCAGTCCAAAGCCAAAGAGAAACAACCACAACAACCTTCAAGCAGCCAGAAAGAAAGAATTCAAATATTGTAGAATTCCAATCAGGATCACACAAGATTTAGTGGCTACCACTTTAAAGGAACAGAGCAGGCTTAGAATATGATATTATGGAAGGCAAAGGATCTAAGTTTACAGACAAGAATAACCTACCCAGCAAAACTCAGTATAATATTTTAGGGGAAAGTGGATATTTAATGAAACAGAGGGCTTTCCAACATTCCAGATGAAAATACCAAAGCTGAAAAAAAAAAACAATTTGACATTTAAACATAAAGAAGCATTAAAAGGTAAGTATTAAAGAGTAATCATAATGATCATAATACAGTTAAACAGTTTACATTGCTCTATGGGAAGATAATACATATAACTCCTAAGAACTTTATAATTATTAGGGCTGTTAAAAGGAATGTACATAGAGAGAAGGAATGGTTGTGAAGGCCATTGTGTTGGAGTGATCTCCAAACAAACAATGAAGGAGTGAAAAGAGACATGCACTGGGTGACAGGGGAAGGGTGAGGTAGAAAAGGAAAATTTTTTCTCACCTAAAATAGGCATACAAGGAAGAGTTTTTACAGTGTAGGGGAAATGGCTGGGGGGGGGGGGGGTTAGGGGGGTGGCAGTCAATGTCTAAAACTCACTCTCATCAGAATTGGTTCACAGAGGGAATGTGTGGGTGTATGTGTGTGTGCGTGCACACACACACACACACACACACACATATATATATATATACACACATACATATATGCACATATGCTAAGAAATGTAATTTACCCAATAGGGAAATAGGAGGAAAAGGAGATAAAGGGGAAAGATGATAAAAGGGAGGAGAGATTAAGTAAGGCAGTGCTTAGAATCAAGATAGATTTTGAGGAGGGATAGGATAAAAAGAGAGGGAGAGAAAGAAAAAACACAGCAATCATAACTGAATGTGAATGGAATGCACTCGACAACAAATTGGAAGCAGGTAGCCAAGTGGATGAGAAACCAGAATCCAACCATATGTTGTTTATACTAAAGACTCATTTGAAAGAGAAAGAAAAAAGGCCTTGCTGCTTTTCACAGACTGCTCACTTGCCTAGGGATCTGCTAGTTTGCAGGAGAACCAGCTCAGCTGGTGGATTGCCCTGGGCTTGGAGTCTTGCTGCAGGCTCCCTACCACAAAGCTAGCCATTATGTTGCTCTTGGACCTCTCTCCCCTCCCACCTCAGTGAGACAGACCTTTGCTGCCCTGCTGATAGAGATACTTTCCTGCTCCTAGATCAGTTCCCTGACTTGTATTCTTATAGATTTGACAAAGTTGTTTACATATTTGAGACATGAGACATTTATTTAAGAATTTGTCTATAAATTTTCCCCCAATTTTCTGCTGTCCTTCTGATCTTGGTTATATTTGTTTCATTTATATAAAACCTTTTTAATTTAATGTAGTGGAAAGTATCAACTTTACACCCGACACTGCTTTCTATGTCTTGTTTATTCACAAATTGTTTGCCTATCCATAAATCTGATAGGCAATATGTTTCATGTTCTTCAGATTTTCTTTTAATAGCTCTCTTTATATCTAGGTCATGCATCCATTTTGATTTTACTTTGGTAAATGGTTTAAGATATTGATGTATGTTCCATTTCTGTAACACTGCTTTCTAGTTTTCCCAACATTTTTTACTAAATAATGATTTCTTATCCTAAAATTTACACTTTTCTAACACAAGGTTGGTATAGTCATTTGCTGCTGTAAACTGTATGTCTACTCTGTACTCCACTGATCTGCCTTTGTATTTCTTCGCCAGTGCCAGATAGTTTTGATAATTACAGTCTTATAATATAGTTTAAGATCTGGTACTGCTAAACCTCCTTCCTTTACATATTTTTCATTAATTCCTTTGATATTCTTGAATTTTTGTTCTTCCAAATGAATTTTATTTTTTTTAATTCAGTAAATTCTTTCTGATAATTTAATTGGGATGTCTTTGAATATATAAATTAGTTTAGGTAAAATTGTAATTTTTATTATATTGAACCCGTCTACTCATGAACAAATATTTCTCCAATTATTTAAATATGATTATATTTATATAATTTTTAAATATTTTTTGTTTGTATAGTTATTGGGTTTGTTTTGTGAGGTATAATCCCAGATATTTTATACTGTCCAGAGTTATTTTAAATGGGGTATCTCTTACTATCTCTTCTTGCAGGGTTTTGTTTGCAATCTGTAAGAATACTGATGATTTAGGTGGATTTATTTCATATCCTGCTACATTGCTAAACTTATTAATTGTTTCAGCTCACTTTTTAGTTGAGTCTTTGGGATTTTCTAAATATATCATCACATCATCTGCAAAACCAGATAGTTTTATTACCTTATTCATTATTCTGCTCCCTTCTCTTTTTCTTCTCCTATTGCTATTGCTAGGATTTCCAATACAATATTTTTAAAATTATTTTATTTTTTCCAAATTACATATCAAGAAAAATTTTAGCATTCATTTTACAAGATTTTTAGTTCCAAATTTTTCCTCCTTCTTTAACCCCCTCTTCTGAAAATGGTAGGCAGTTTGATATAGTTTATGTGTTATCATGTAAAACACATTTCCATATTTGTCAAAGTTGAGGAAGAAGAAACAGATCAAAAGAAAAAATACAAGAAAGAATAAAGTAACTGGAAAAAATATGCTTCAGTTTGCATTCAGAGTATCAGTTCTTTATCTGGATGTGGATATCATTTTCCTCCTCTTAGATCATTGTGTCGCTGAGAGGAGCTGAATCATTCATAGCTGATCATCTCACAATGTTGCTGATGCTGTGTACAATGTTTCCTGGTTCAGTTCATTTCCCAATTCATACAAGTCTTTCCAGGTTTTTCTGAAAGCTGCCTATTATTTCTTATTGCACAATAGTATTCCATTATATTCATGTACCATAACTTGCTCAGCCATTCCCCAACTGATGGACATCTCCTCAATTTCCAATATTTTGCCACCACAAAAAGGACTGCTATAAATATTTTATACTTGTAGGTCCTTTCCCCTTTTTTGTTATCTCTTTGGAATACAAACCTAGTAGTGGCATTGCTGGATCAAAGGGTATACACAGTTTTATAGCTCTTTGGGCATAGTTCCAAATTGCTTTCCAGAATGGTTAGATCAGTTCACAATTTCACCAACAGTGCATTAGTGTACCAATTTTCCCACATCTTCTCCAACATTTATCATTTTCTTTTTGTCATATTAGTCAATCTGATAGGTGTGAGGTGCTACCTCAGAGTTGTTTTAATTCATATTTCTCTAATCAAAAGTGATTTAGAGCACTTCTTCCTATGCCTATAGATAGCTTTGATTTCTTCTGAGAACTGCCTGTTCTTGTATTTGACCATTTATCAATTGGGGAATGGCTTGTATTGCTATAAATTTGACTAAGTTTCCTATATATCTGTGAAATGAAACCTTTATCAGACACTTGCTGTAAAAATTGTTTCTCAACTTTCTATTTTCCTTTTATCTTGGTTGCATTGGTTTTGTTTGTACAAAACTTTTAAATTTAATACAATAGCAATTATCTCTTTTACATTGTGTAATATTCTCTATCTCTTGTTTGGTCATGAATTCTTCCCTTCCACATAGATCTCACAGGCAGGCTATTCCTTGCTCTTCTCATTTGCTTCTGGTGTCACCCTTCATGTCTAAACCATACACCTATTTTGACCTTATCTTGGAACACGGTAGTTTGTGTCCTATTTTTTTTCCAGCTTTCCCAGCAGTTTTGTGTCGAATAGTGATGAGTTCTTAACACAAAGGCTGGGGTCTTTGAGTTTATCAAAAACAAGGTTGCTATGGTCATTGACTACTGTGTATGTATCTAATCTATTCCACTGATCCAGCACTCTATTTCCTGACCAGTATCAAGTACTTTTGATGATTGTTGCTTTATAACATAGTTTGAGATCTGGTATTTCTAGGCCACCTTCCTTTGTATTTTTTCATTAATTCCCTTGATATACTTGCCCTTTTGTCCTTCCAGATGAATTTTATTATTTTTTCTAGTTCAATCAAATAAATTTTGGTAGTTTGATTAGAATGGTATAGAATAAGTAAATTAGTTTAGGCAGAATTGTCATTTTTATTATATTGGCTTGGCCTAACCATGAGCAATTGATGTATTTCCAATTGTTTAGATCTGACTTTGTGTAAAAAGTGTTTTGTAATTGTGTTCATATAGTTCTTGGGTTTGTCTTGGCAGGTAGATTCCCAAGCATCTTATATTGTTTACATTATTTTAAAGGGAATTTCTCTTTCTATCTCTTGCTGCTAGGCTTTGTTTGTCATATAAACAAACGCTGGTAATTTATGTGGGTTTGTCTTATATCCTGCAACTCTGCTAATGTTGCTAACTATTTCAAGTAGTTTTTAGTTGATTATCTGGGGTTCTCTAAATATACCACCATAGCATTTGCAAAAATTGATATTTTTCTTTCCTCATTGTCTATTATAATTCCCTTCATTTCTTTTTCTTCTCTTATTGCTATAGCTAACATTTCTAGTACTACATTGAATAATAGAGGTGATAATAAGTATCGTTCCTTAATCCTGATCTTACCAGGAAGGCTTCTAACTTATCCCTATCACAGGTAGTGCTTCTTGATGGTTTTAGAGAGATTCTGATTATTCAAAAGATTTTTCAGCATCTACTCAGATAATCATATGATTTTTTTAACTGATGGGGTCAATTATGTTGATAGTTTTCCTAGTATTGAAGCAACCCTACATTCCTAGTATAGATCCCACCTCATCATAGTGTATAAAAACCCTTGTGATACATTGCTGTAATCTCCTTAAGATTATTTTGTTCAAAACTTTTGCATTGATATATATTAGGAAACTTGGTCTATAATTTTCTTTCTCTGTTTTAGCTCTTCCTCATTTAGTTAACAGAAACATATTTGTGTCATAAAATGAGATTGGGAGGATTCCTACTTTGTCTATTTTTCCAAATAGTTTTTATAGTACTAGGATTAATTATTCTTTAAATGTTTGGTTGAATTCACTCATGAACTCATCTGGTCCTGGGGATTTTTTTCCTTGGGAGTTCATTATGGTTTGTTCAATTTCTTTTTCTTTTTTGACTTATATGAACTCTTTATTTAATATATTTAGTTTTCAGCATTGATTTTCACAAGAGTTTGAATTACAAATTTTCTCCCCATTTCTACCCTCCCCCCCCACTCCAAGATGGCATATATTCTGGTTGCCCTGTTCCCCAGTCAGCCCTCCCTTCTGTCACCCCACTCCCCTCCCATCCCCTTTTCCGTTCCTTTCTGGTAGGCAAGATAAATTTCTATGCCCCATTGCCTGTGTATCTTATTTTCTAGTTGCATGCAAAAACTTTTTTGTTGTTGTTTTTGAACATCTGTTTTTAAAATTTTGAGTTCCAAATTCTCTCTCCTCTTCCCTTCCCACCCACCCTCCCTAAGTCAAGCAATTCAACATAGGCCACATGCGTATCATTATGTACAACCCTTCCACAATACTCATGTTGTGAAAGACTAACTACATTTTGCTCGTTCCTAAACTAGTCCCCTTTATCCAATTTTATCCCTTGACCCTGTCCCTTTTCGAAAGTGTTTGTTTTTGATTACCTCTTCCCCCATCTGCCCTCCCTTCTATCATCCCCCCTTTTTTATCTTCTTCTTCCTTCTTTCCTGTGGAGTAAGATACCCAATTGAGTGTGTATGGTATTCCCTCCTCAGGTCAAATCTGATGAGAGCAAGATTCACTCATTCCCCTTCACATGCCTTCTCTTCTCTTCCTACAGAACTGCTTTTTCTTTCCACTTTAATGCAAGATAATTTACCCCATTCTATCTCTCCCTTTCTCCCTCTCTCAATATATTCCTCTCTCATCCCTTAATTTGATTTTATTTCTTTTAGATATCATCCCTTCATCTTCAACTCACCCTGTTCCCCCCCCTCTCTCTCTATATATATACACACACATAAACCCACATATATACATATGTGTACACACACACACACACACATATGTATATGCATATTCCCTTCAGCTACACTAATGCTAAGGTCTCATGAATCATACACATCATCTTTCCATGTAGGAATGTAAACTAAACAGTTCAACTTTAGTAAGTCCCTTGCAATTTCCGTTTCTTGATTACCTTTTCATGCTTCTCTTGATTCTTGTGTTCGAAAGTTAAATTTTCTATCCAGCTATGGTCTTTTCACTGAGAAAGTTTGAAAGTCCTCTATTTTATTGAAAATCCATATTTTGCCTTGGAGCATGATACTCAGTTTTGCTGGGTAGGTGATTCTTGGTTTTAATCCTAGCTCCACTGACCTCCGTAATATCGTATTCCAAGCCCTTCAATCTCTTAATGTAGAAGCTGCTAGATCTGGGATTATCCTGATTATGTTTCCACAATACTCAAATTGTTTCTTTCTGACTGCTTTCAGTATTTTCTCCTTGATCTGGGAGCTCTGGAATTAGGCGACAATATTCCTAGGAGATTACTTTTTGGGATCTTTTTCAGGAGGCAATTGGTGGATTCTTTCAATTTCTATTTTACCCAGTGGCTCTAGAATATCAGGGCAGTTCTCCTTGATGATTTCTTGAAAGATGATATCTAGGCTCTTTTTTTTGATGATGGTTTTCAGGTAGTCCAATAATTTTTAAATTATCTCTCCTATTTTCCAGGTCAGTGGTTTTTCCAATGAGATATTTCACATTGTCTTCCACTTTTTCATTCCTTTGGTTCTGTTTTATAATATCTTGATTTCTCATCAAGTCACTAGCTTCCACTTGCTCCAATCTAATTTTTAAGGTAGTATTTTCTTCAGTGGTCTTTTGCACCTCCTTTTCCATGTTGCTAATTCTGTCTTTCAAGGCATTCTTCTCCTCATTGGCTTTTTGGAGCTCTTTTGACATTTGAGTTAGTCTATTTTTTAAGGTGTCGTTTTCTTCAGTATATTTTTCAGTATTTGAACAAGTGGAAGCTAATGAATCTATGAGGCATCAGGAAGTAGTAAAACAAAATGTAAAGAATGAAAAAATAGAAAATAATGTGAAATATCTGATTGGCAAAACAACTGACCTGGAAAACAGATCCAGGAGAGACAATTTAAGAGTTATTGGTCTACCAGAAATCCACAATGAAAAAAGGAGCCTTGACAGTATCTTCGAAGAAATTATCAAAGACAACTGCCCAGAGGTCCTAGAACCAGAGGGCAAAATAGTCATTGAAAGAATTCACCGATCACCCCCTGAAAGAGATCCCAAACTGAAAACACCAAGAAATATTATAGCCAAATTTCAGAGCTATAAACTGAAGGAGAAAATACTGCAAGCAGCCAAAAAGAAGCAATTCAAATATCGTGGAACTACAGTCAGGATCACGCAGGATCTCTCAGCTTCCACATTAAAAGACAGGAGAAATTGGAATATGATATTCCGAAGGGCAAAGGAGCTGGGACTACAACCAAGGATCAACTACCCAGCAAAACTAAGCATAATTTTTCAGGCAAGGCGATGGACATTCAATGAAATAAGGGAATTCCAGATCTTCCTGATGAAAAGGCAAGAACTCAATGGAAAATTTGATCTCCAAATACAAAACTCAAGAGAGACATAAAAAGGTAACCTGGGGGAAAAACCCCACAAACCTTATTAACCAATAAGGCAGGTTATTTACGTCTTTATGTGGGATTATATCATCTTATGTATCTTTTATATGTATGTGTATATGTGTGTATTATATATATGTATGTATGTATATATGTGTATATATATGTATATGTGTATGTGTGTATATATATACGCACATGTACGCATGTGTATATATGTATATACATATATAAGTCAGTCTTGAGAATGGTACAGCTATTTTGACAATTGAAAGGGATATACATAGGTTGTGAATGCCTGTATAAATTAACTGATGTAAAGATATAAAATATAAGTAAGAGATATAAAGGGAGGGCTATGAGAGGAGCAGTAAGGAGGTAGTAGAAAAGGGTAAATTACACCAAAAGAAGTGGCACAAAAACATATTATAGTAGAGGGAAAGAAGGGAGGGAGAAGAGCAGTATTTGTGTTTTACGGTCATCTGATCTAGTTCAAGAAGGGAATAACATACCCTGATAAGTTTAGAAATCTAACTTGTCCTACGGGAAGTGGGAGGGGAAGGAGGGAAAAAGGGAGGGGGGTGGTCAGAAGGGAGAGGAGAAGTAGCAAGTGGGAAACGGTAAGATAAGGGAGGGGAATAAAGAGGGAGGGTAAACTGAGGAAGGCGGCGGTCAAAGGCAAAACTTTGTTGAGGAGGAGAAGGGGAAAGGGAGAAATAAAAGCATAAACAGGGGGAAATAGGATGGAGAAAAAGACACAGATAGAAATCATAACTCTGAATGTGCAGGGGATGAACATTCTCATAAAACAGAAGCAGATAGCAGAATGGATTAAAAACCACAATCCTACAATATGCTGTTTACAAGAAACGCATTTGAAACAGGGGGATACGCATAGGGTAAAGGTAAAAGGCTGGAGTAAAATATATTGTGCCTCAGCTAAAGTAAAAAAAGCATGTGTACCAATCCTAATCTCAGACAAAGCAAAAGTAAAGATAGATTTAATTAAAAGAGATAAGGAAGGACACTACAATCCTCCTAAAAGGCACCATAAACAATGAAGCAATATCATTGCTTAACATATATGCACCAAGTGGTAAGGCATACAAATTCTTAGAGGAGAGGTTAAGGGAGTTACAGGAAGAAATAGACAGCAAAACTATAATATTGGGAGACCTCAACCTCCCCCTTTCTGAACTTGATAAATCTAACCTCAAAATAAATAAGAAAAAAGTTAAGGAGGTAAACAGAATTTTAGAAAAGGCACATATGATAGACCTCTGGAGAAAACTGAATGGGGAGAAAAAGGAATATACTTTCTTCTCAAAAGTACATGGGACATACTCAAAAATTGGCCATGTACTAGGGCATAAAAACCTCACAATCCAGTGCAGAAAAGCAGAAGTAGTCGAAGCATCCTTTTCAGATCATGAGGCAATCAGAATCATTTTTAATAAAGAACCATGGAAAAATAAGCTAAAAACTAATTGGAAACTAAATAATTTAATTCTAAAGAATGAGTGGGCCAAAGAACAAATCAGAGAAACAATTAATAACTTCATTCAAGAGAATGACAATAATGAAACAACATACCAAAACTTATGGGATGCAGCAAAAGCAGTTCTCAGGGGAAGTTTTATATCCCTAAATGCCAACATGGATAAAATAGGGAAAAAAGAGATCAATGATCTGGGCATACAGCTGAAAAAGCTAGAAAAAGAGCAAATTGAAAACCCCCAATTAAATACCAAATTAGAAATACTGAAAATCAAAGGAGAGATTAATAAAATTGAAACCAAGAAAACTATTGAATTAATTAATAAAACAAAGAGCTGGTTTTATGAAAAAACCAATAAAATTGATAAACCTTTGGCCAATTTGATTAAAAAAAAGAAAGAAGAAAATCAAATTACCAGTATCAAAAATGAAAAGGATGAGGTCACCTCTAATGAAGAGGAAATCAAAACAACAATTAGGAATTATTTTGCCCAACTGTATGCCCATAAATTTGACAACCTTAGAGATATGGATGAATATCTACAAAAACATAAACTGCCCAAGTTAACAGAAAAGGAAGTAAAATTTCTTAATAACTCCATCTCAGAAAAAGAAATTGAGCATGCTATCAATGAACTCCCTAGGAAAAAATCTCCAGGGCCAGATGGTTTTACAGGTGAATTCTATCAAACATTTAAAGAACAACTAATTCCTATACTTTGTAGACTATTTGGGAAAATAGGTGAAGAAGGAGTCCTACCAAATTCTTTTTATGACACAAATATGGTACTAATACCCAAACCAGGTAGAGTCAAAACAGAGAAAGAAAATTATAGACCAATTTCTCTAATGAATATTGATGCAAAAATTTTAAATAAAATACTAGCAAAAAGATTGCAGCAAATCATCACGAGAATAATACACTATGACCAGGTAGGATTTATTCCAGGAATGCAAGGCTGGTTCAATATTAGGAAAACTATTAGCATAATTGACCATATCAACAACAAAACTAGCAGAAACCATATGATCATCTCAATAGATGCAGAAAAAGCCTTTGACAAAGTACAACACCCATTCCTATTAAAAACACTAGAAAGCACAGGAATAAGTGGAACCTTCCTTAAAATTATAAATAGTACCTACCTAAAACCATCAACAAGCATTATCTGTAATGGGGATAAGCTAGATGCATTCCCAATAAGATCAGGGGTGAAGCAAGGATGTCCATTATCACCCCTATTATTATTCAATTTGGTATATTTTTCAGTATTTTTTTGGGTCTCCTTTATCAAGTCATTGACTTGTTTTTCATGGTTTTCTCACATCCTTCTCATTTCTCTTCCCAATTTTTCCTCTACTTCTCTAACTTGCTTTTCCAAATCCTTTTTGAGCTCTTCCATGTTTTTCTTGGAGGTTTTTGATGTAGGATCTTTGACTTTGTTGACTTCTTCTGGCTGTATGTTTTGGTTTTCTTTGTCACCAAAGAAACATTCCAAAGTCTGAGACTGAATCTGGGTGAGTTTTTGCTGCCTGGCCATGTTCCCAGCCAGCTTACTTGACCCTTGAGTTTTTCATTGGGGTATGACTGCTTGTAGAGTAAAGAGTACTATGTCCCAAGCTTGAGGTGATGCACTGCCACACCAGCACTCCTCCTTCCCCAAGAACCCCCAACCCGGACTGGACTCAGATCTTCAGCAGGCTCTGCACTCCTGCTCTGATCCACCACTTAATTCCTCCCACCAGGTGGGCCTGGGGCCAGAAGCAACAGCAGCTGCAGTTCTGTAGTTGCCCCTCCTCTGCTGCCCCTGGGGTGGTGGCCAAACCTCAAACTCCTTTTATCACTCTGTTCCTAGCAGCTTTTCCCACTAACCTTCTCTGCTGTCTTTGGTGTTTGTGGGTTGAGATGTCTGGTAACTGCTGCAGCTCGCTGATTCAGGGCACTAGGGCACACTCTGCCCAGCTCCTGGTCTGACTGGTCCACACAGCCCACACTGGGCTCTGCTCCACTCCCAGCTGCGTGCGTGAAATACCTCACCCAGCAACCATCCAGGCTATCCTGGGCTGGAGCCCTGGTTACCTCTGCTATTTTGTGGGTTCTGCAGTTCTAGAATTGGTTCAGAGCCATTTTTATAGGTTTTTGGAGGAACTTGGTGGGGAGCTCATGCTAGTCCCTGCTTTCCAGCTGCCATCATGGCTCCGCCCCCCAATTTCTTTTTCTAAGATGGGACCATCTAAACATTCTGCTTCTTGATCTGTTACTCTAGGTTATTTATATTTTCATAGTTATTCAATGATTTTGCTAAGATTGTCAGATTTTTTGGCATAAAATTGTTCAAATATTTCCTAATAATTTCTTTAATTTCTTCTTCATTGATGATGATTTCATCCTTTTCATTTTTGATTCTGGATATTTGGTTTCCTTCTCTTTTTTTCTTTTTGATCAAATTGATCAATGGCTTATTTTTTTCATAAAACCAACCCATAATATTTACTTATTAGCCCAAACTTGTTTTTGTTTGTTTATTTTACTTTTAATCTTATTAATCTCACTTTTGATTTTCAGGATTTCCAATTTGGTACTCGATTGGGAATTTTTAATTTATTATTTTTCTAGTTTTTTTAATTGCATCCCCAATTCATTGTTCTATTCTTTTTCTCTTTTGTTGATGTAAGAATTTAGAGGAAAAAAAATTTCCCAAGTACTACTTTGGGTGCATCCAATAAATTTTGGTATGTTATCTTATTCTTGTCATTCTCTTTAGTGAAATTATTGTTTCTACGAATTGTTCTTTGACTCACTTATTATTTAGGATTGGATTATTTAGTTTCCAATTATTTTTAATCTATCTTTCCACTGAACCTTGTGGAATATAATTTTTATTGCATTATGATCCAGAAAGAATACATTTAATATTTCTGCCTTTCTATATTTGATTTTGAGGTTTTTGTGCCCTATTACCTGGTCAAAGTTTGTGTAGGTGCCATGTGCTACTGAGAAAAAGGTATATTCCTTTCTGTTCCCATTCAGTTTTCTCCAAAGGCCTGTCATATCTAACTTTCCCAAACTTCCATTTATCTTCTTAATTTTTTCTCATTCATTTTTGGTTGGATTTGTCAAGTTATGAAGGTGGCCATGTTTGAGGTCCCCCACTAGTATAGTTTTGTTGTCTATTTCTTCTTGTAACTCACTTAACTTCTCCTTTAAGAATCTGGAAGCCATACCACTTGGTACATATATGTTTTAGTATGATTTTTTTTAGCTAGATGTAGGTTCATTTCTTATCTGTTTTAACTAGGTCAATTTTTTTCTTTTCCTTTGTGTGAGATCAGGATTGCTAACCCTGTTTTTTTTTGTTTTTGTATTTATTTTTATTTAATATATTTAGTTTTCAGCATTGATTTTCACAAGAGTTTGAATTACAAATTTTCTCCCCATTTCTACCCTCCCCCCCACTCCAAGATGGCGTATATTCTCGTTGCCGTGTTCCCCAGTCAGCCCTCCCTTCTGTCACCCCACTCCCCTCCCATCCCCTTTTCCCTTTCTTTCTTGTAGGGCAAGATAAATTTCTACACCCCATTGCCTGTGTATCTTATTTTCTGGTTGCATGCAAAAACTTTTTTTTGTTGTTGTTTTTGAACATCTGTTTTTAAAACTCTGCGTTCCAAATTCTCTCCCCTCTTCCCTTCCCACCCACCCTCCTTAAGAAGTCAAGCAATTCAACATAGGCCACATGAGTATCATTATGTATAACCCTTCCACAATACTCATGTTGTGAAAGACTCACTATATTTTGCTCCTTCCTACCCTATCCCCCTTTATTGAATTTTCTCCCTTGACCTTGTCCCCTTTTGAAAGTGTTTGTTTTTGATTACCTCCACCCCCATCTTCCCTCCCTTCTATCATCCCCCCCTTTTTTATCTTCTTCTTCCTCCTTTTTTCCTGTGGGGTGTTTTTTTTTTTTTTTGTTTTGCTTTGCTTTCCACAGTACTCACTTTGCTATCCACTTCTGTTTTATGGGAGTCCATTCCATTCACATTCACAGTTATGATTACCACCTGTGTATTTCCCTCCACTCTTTTCTTCCTCCTGTTTGTTCTCTCTCTTTTTTTACCCTTTCCTTCCTCAATAGTGTTTTACTTCTGTCCACCACTTCCCCTGGTCTGCCCTCTCTTCTGTCAGTCATCTCCCTCTTTACTTAATCTCCTCCCCTCCTCCTTTCCTGCTCAGTAAGACAAATTTCTATATTCAACTGATTGTGTATATTATTCCTGCTTTGAGCCAATACTAATGAGAGGAAAGTTCAAGCAATGCTCATTGGACACTCTCCCATTTTTCCTTCCACAATAATGGATTTTATGCCTCTTCATGTGAAATAATTTACCCCATTCTATCTCTCCCTTCCTTCTGCACCCACTGTATTCTTCTTTTGTATCCCTTATTTTTTATATCATTCCCTCAAATTCACCATATACCTTACCCTCTGTCTTTGCATAGTCCTTCTAGCTGTACTATCATTGGGACAATTTTTAAGAATTACAACCATCATTTTCCCATGCAGGGATATAAACTGTCTAGCTCTGTTGAATCCCTTATGGTTTCTGTTCCCTTTTTACCTGTTTTTGCTTCTCTTAGATCTTGATATTGGAGGACAAGTTTAGTTATTAGATATTGGAGGAAGTTTAGTTCTAGTCTTCTCCTTATGGAAGTTTGAAATCCTTCTATTTCACTGAATGACCATTTTTTCCCTTGAAGTATTATGCTTCATTTTATGTGTAGATGATTCTTGGTTATAGTGCTAGCTCCTTTACCCTCCACAATATTATCTTCTATGACCTCCAATCCTTTAATGTTGTAACTGCTAGGTCTTGTGTGATCCTGATTGTGACTCCCTGATATCTGACTTATTTCTTTATTTCTGGCCAATTGAAGTCCTTTTTTCTTTGATCTGATAGTTCTGAAATTTGGCTATAATGTTCCTTTGGGTTTTTATTTTGGGATCTCTTTCCTGAGGTGATGGATGGATTCTTCTGATGTCTATTTTGCCCTCTGATTCAAGGATATCAAGGCAGTTTTCCCTGATAATTTCTTGAAAGATGCTGTCCATGTTCTCCTTTTGATTATGGCTTTCAGGGTAGTTCAGTGACTCCGATGTTCTCTTCTGATTGTATTTTCCAGGTCAGTTGTTTCTCCTATGAAGTATTTTAAATTATCTTCCATTTCTTCTCATTCATTTGAATTTGTTAGATTGATCCTTTATGTCCATAGAGTCATTAGCTTCTACTTGCCCAATTCTAACTTTTAAGGTGTTGTTTTCCTCAATTAGCTTTTATATTTCTTTTCCATTTGGCCAGTTGTACTCTTTAAGGAGTTGTTTTCTTCAGTATATTTTTGTATCTATTTTTCCATTTGGCCAATTCTACTTTTTTAGATGGTTTTCCAAATAGTTGACTACTTTTTTATTATCCTGTTGCATCACTCTCATTTCTTTTCCCAATTTTTCTTCTATCTCTCTCACAATTTTTAAGCTTCTTTTTTCAGCTCTTCTATGTATTCTTTCTGGGCTTGAGACGACTTTGCCTTGGAGCCAGTCTGCCAGTTCCCCTAGCTATGCTGAGGCACATGCAGGGCGAAGATCTACTGTTGGCATTTGCCTGCTGAACCACACTGGGGCTCAAGATCTCCTGCTGGTTTGCTGAGGTGGAACTTGCCCTTGGGTTGCTGGGATGCCTCCTGTCCCAGACTTCACTCCCCTTTTACTGGAGTGAAATGGACCTTTCTAACCAATCTTCCAAGTTTCTTGGGCTAAAAGATTCTTTTTGTTGGTTTTGGTGTTCCAGTATTTGTTTTGGGGTCCTAATTTATGGTTGTTTGGAAGTAAGTATAGGAGCATTACAGCAATTTACTGCTTACTCTGCCATCTTGGCTCCCGGAAGTCTAAATTTTCCAATACAATATTGAATAATATTGGTTAACAGTGGGCATTCTTTTCACACCTGATCTTACTAGGCAGGCTTCTTGCTTATCCTCATTACAAATAATACTTGGTTATGGTTGTAGGTTAGTTTTATCATTTTAAGTACAAATAAATTATACATACTTTCAAGTATTTTTAAAAGAAATGAGTGCTGTCCTTTATCAAAAGCTTTTTCTATAGCTATTGATACGATCATAAGAATTTTTTTTTACTTTTATTGTTGATATAATCAATTATCTTAAAAGTTTTCCTTATTTAAACTATTCTTGCATTCAAGGTAGAAATCCTGCTTGGTCATAATGTATATTCTTTGTAATATAGAACTGCGATCTTTTAGGTCATATTTTATTTAGGATTTTTACATCCATATTTATTAATGAAATTGATCCATAATTTTCTTTCTCTGTTTTTACTCTTTTTGGTTTAGGAAATAGTATCATATTTGTTTCAAAAAAGGAGTTTGGCAGGATCACTTCTTTGCCTATCATTCTAAAAAATTTATTTGATATTAGCATTAGGGGATTTTTAAATGTTTCATAGAATTCACTTATAAATTGATCTAGGTCCTTGTGCTTTTTTCTTAGGAAGCTGATTTATGACCTGTTCAATTCATTTTTCTATAATAGCTCTGTTAGATACTCTACTTCTTCTTCTGCTAACCTATTTATATTTTTGTAAATATCTTCTATTTCATTAAAATTGTTAAATTTATTGGCACATAATTGGGTAAAATCACTCCTTATAATTGCTTTAATTTCAGCTTCATTAGTGGTATATTTCCCCTTTTCATCTTTAATACTAGTGATTTGGTTTTCTTCTCTTTTTTAAATAAAATTAACTACTGATTTATCTATTTTATTGTTTTTTCATAAAAAACACATTTTTATTTATTAATTCAATGTTTCTTTTACACTCAATTTCATTCATCTCACTTTTAATTTTTAGCATTTCCAGTTTACAGTTTAATTGGGGATTTTAATTTTGCTCTTTTTCTAGGTTATTTTTTAATTGCATATCCAATTCATTGGTCTGCTCTCTCTCTCTATTTTGTTGATGTAAGCATTTAGAGATTTAAATTTTCCTCTGATAACTGTTTGTGCTATATCTCATAGGCTTGATACATTGTCTCATTACTGTGATTCTCTTTGGTGAAATTATTTTTTCATTTTTTCTTCGACCTTCTCATTCCTTAAGATTAGATTGTTTAAACATCAATTAGTTTTTATGAAGTGCTGAGGTAAAAAAGCATATCCCTATTTCCATTCAATTCTCTCTAGATATGTATCATATCTAGCTTATCTAAAATTATACTCACTGCTGTATTTATTTATTTATTTGCTTAGAGTTATCTAGTTCTGAGGGTGGAAAATTAAAGTTCCCTTCTAGTATAGTACTACTACCTATCTCCACCTGTAATTCATTAAGCTTTTCTTTTAAAAATTCAGATGCTACAGTACTTGGTGCATATAAGTTTAGTATTGATATTGCATCATTGTCTATGATACCTTTTTATCAAAATGTAGTTACCTGTTCATCTTTTTTAATTGAATCAATTTTAACCTTAACTTCATCTGAGATCATGATTTCTCCCCCTGCCTTTTTTGCAACAGCTGAAGCATAATGAATTGTACTCCAACCTTCCATTTTGATCACATGTAGCTCTCATTCTTAAATGTGTTTCTTGTAAACAAAATTGTTGGGTTCTGATTTTTAATCCATTCTGCCATCTGTCATCTCATTCACATTCAAAGTTATAATTACTACCTGTGAATTTTCCTCCGTCATATTTTTACTCAATATTGCTCTTATCAGCTTCTTTTACCCTGTTTCTATTACCTTATACTCTCCACTTATCCTCCTATTCCTTATTCAGCCACTCTTGTAAGAGTGCCTCCCTTACCCTCTTCCCCCATCCTCCTACATTTAATCTCCAGCCTCTCATTTAAATTGTGTGTGTCTCTCTTATTTCAAGTGTATTTCTTATGAACATATTGTTGGATCCTGATTTCTAATTCATTTTGTTATCCATTTCCATTCTTTGGGTGAACTCATCCCATTCACATTCACAGTTATAATCACTAAATGGGCATTTCCCTCCATCCTATTTTATTCTATTTTTCCACACCCTTTCCCTGCCCTCTCCTTTTCCCTATGTTTCACTTCTGACCACTGCCTCCCTTGGTCATCTCTCTCTTTTAACCTTCACCCCTACCTCCTCATCTCTTTCCCCTCCTACTTCCCTGTTGGGTTAAATAGATTTCTATCTCTCAATCTATTTTTAAGGTCAGTTGTTTTTCCTATAAGGTATTTCACATTTTCTATTTTTCAGTCTTTGGACTTTTTTATGTCTTATAATCATTAGCCTCTACTTGATCATTTCTAATTTTAAAAAGTTATTTTCCTCAGTGTTTTTGTTTGTTGCCTCTTACCAAGCTGGTAATTTTCTAATAGATTTCTACACCTAATTGTGTGATTTGCATATACACCTACATTCCTCTTCTAACCAATTCAGATGAGAGTGTGGTTCAAGCATTGTATACCCCACTCCTGCCAATTTTCCCATATTTGTAAATGCTCTTCCTTGCATCTTTTATGTGAGATAATTTTCTCCATTCTTCTCCCTTCCCCTTTCTCCCAGTATATCCCTTTTTCTCACCTTCAGCTTTTTTTTGAGATCATCCCAACATAAACAACTCACTTCCATGCCTTCTATGTAGAGTCCTTCTAACTGCTGTAACAGGATAAAGTTCTTAGGAGTTATATGTATCATCTTTACATATAAAAACATGAAGAGTTTAACCTTATTGAGTTCCTTATCATTTCTCTTTCATGTTTAGCTTTGTGTTCTTCTGTTGAGTCTTATATTTGACAGGAAATTTAAATTCCTCTCTGGACTTTTCATGAGGAATGCTTGGAAGTCCTCTATTTCCTTAAATAGCCATTTTTCCTCTGAAAGATCATACTCTCTCTCTCTCTTTCTCTCTCTCTCCATATATATATATATATATATATTTATGTGTGTGTGTGTGTGTGTGTGTGTGTGTGTGTGGTGTGTGTATACATACATATATACATACATATATATATATATATATATATATATATATATATATGTTGCTGGGTTATAAACATAGCTCCTTTGTCTTCTAGAATATCAGTTAACAAGTACTCTGCTCCTCTAAAATGGTAACTGCTAAATTTTATGTGATTGTTATTGTGGCTCAATGGTATTTGAATGATTTCTTTTTGGATGTTGAAGCATTTTCTCTGATCTGGGGCTCTGGACTTGTCTATAATATTCCTGGGAGTTTTCATTTTGGGATCTCTTTCAGGAGGTGATTGGTGGACTCTTTCAGTTTCTATTTTACAATCTAGTTCTAGTATATCAGGGCAGTTTTTCTTTATCAGTTCTTGAAATGTGGTGTCCAGGCACTTTTTTCACACAGAAAAGACCCTCAATCCATTGCAGGTGCAAGCAATTCTTTTTCTCAGGGCCCCTTATCCCTTATAACTGTAAACTCTTCTCTCTGTCTTGGAACCATGACCAGGAAATGGATATAGCCAACAGAGCTGCCAAACAGCACCCTCTCCTAAACCCAATGCTAGCATAGGGGTTCCCGTATAATTTCTTTCTGACCAGTTTCCAGATTGCCTCACTGTCATTGGCTTGAGAGCTCCTGAAGTTTCTGATTTTGCTATCACTATTGAGTCTAAGGCCCATAACTGGTGTGACTTCCACATGGGCTTCAAGCTATTACCCACCTTAGAAACACAAGCCTCTTATGGAGCCTTCATATGTTGTCTTAGGCTAGAAAAAGTCTGCTACTTCAAAATTTGATCTGAGGCATTATTTTAAAGTTTTTTGGAAGAGAATGTTGGGAAAGTAAAATTGCTTTCTCTATTCCAGCCTCTTGGCAACACTCTCACTTAAATCTTACCCTGTTTATCACTGCTTCCCTACTGACTACAAACAGTCTCCCCTATTCTCAAAATACTCTCAACTGATCTATCCAACCCTACTACCTACTTCCCCATGTATCCTCCTTTTTTTGCCTAGATTACTCGATAATATCATCGATAATAAGTGTCTCCAGTTCATTTCCTCTCATTTTCTTCTTAATTCTCTACATCCTGGCTTTCAAAATCGTCATTCAGCAGAAACTGCTCTCTCCAAAGTAGCTAATGATCTTTTAATTGGAAAATCTAATGACCTTTTCTCAATCTTCATCCTTCCTGAGTTCACTGTTGCCTTTAATACTACAGATAGCCTTATTCTTTTTAATATTCTTTTCTCTCTACATTTTCATGACACTATTAACTTTTGGTTCTCCTCCTACCTGAATGATCCTTTTCAATCTCCTTTGACCACCACAGGATTTTATATTTAATTCTGGAACTCAAAACAAAAAATAACTTGTTAAAATACTTTTTACATGTAATTAGAAAAATAAAATATTTTTAAAAAGAAGGTATCCCATCCCAATTTTTAAATGAATCCATTGCAATGCATATGGTAATCTAGGTTGAAATAAGACTCACCTAATTGTAGGATAAACTGGTTTAGTTCAAAAAATATGGACCACTGTAAGATGCTGGAGTGAGGAAGGAACACTCTGAAGCCCTCCCAAATTCCCCTCCAAACGACTAGAAAACTACCTCAGAATTGATCTAGGAGCAGGGAAACAGCTCATCAGCAGGGCAGGAAAGGTCTGTCTGACTGGGGTGGGGGAGGGGTGACATCTAAGAGCAGCAGCAGGAAGGCTCCAAGTCTAAGGCAATACATCAGCAAGACCCTAGTGTCCAAAAAACTAGCAGCCCCCTAGGCATGTGAGCAGTTTGTTCAGCACAGCAAGGTCCCTCCTCCCCACCAGTTACTCTACCCACAGCACAAGCCACCACCAGGCCTTGAACCTCTGCTGACCATTAGTGAAACCCCACCCTGGGGCCAGCCAACAGCAAGACCCCACCCCTGGGGCCTGCCAGTTGAGGGATTCTGATTCCAATCCAACCCAGCAGCAGGGCCTCAGCCCTGGGGCAGACCAGCAACAAGATACCTCCCCCAGGGCCAGCCACCAGAAAGACCCTGTTACCACAGCAACAGCAACAGTAAGGCCACACTTCTGGAAGAGGCCAGCAGCTGAACCCCATACCCAGGGGAGGCCAACAGGGAGGCCCTACCCTTCCTCCCAGCACAAATCAGAAAGGAAGTCTACTCTCCAGAGAAAGCAAGTAGCCAAGCCCTGAAGCCTGGTGAAAACTAGCAGTAAGACCCAAAACTCCAGAATAAAAACCTTGGGACAATGCAGTACCAGAGCCCAACTCTCATGTAAAAACAGTAAGTCAGAAAAAAGGCAGACAAAAATGAGCAAAAATCAAAATAAGACCTTAACTATAGAGTTACCATGGTGATAGGAAGGATTAATGCATAAACATAGAAGAGAGAACAGTATCAAAATGGCTACATATGAAGCCTCAAAGAAAAATGTAATTTGACCTCAGTCACAAAAAAAATTCAATGAAGAGCTTAAAAGATGTTTTAAAAAGCAAATTAGAGAAGTAGGAGAAAAATTGGGAAAATAAATTAGAGTAATAGAAGAGAATCATGAAAAGAGTCAACAGCATGGGAAGAGATATACAAAAGTCTATTGCGGCAAAGAAAGAGGAGTAGCAATCATGATTTCATACAAAGCAAAGGCAAAAATATTTAATTAAAAGAGAAAAAGAAGGAAACTATACCTTGCTGAAAGGTACCACAGACAATGAAGTCATATCAATACTAATCACATAAGCACAAAATGGTCTAAAAAGGCATCTAAATTTTTGAAGAAGTTTAATGAGTTACAGGAGAAAATAGATAATAAAAGTATACTAGTGGGGAACCTCAGCTGTCCCCTCTCAGAACTCAATAAATCTAACCAAAAAATAAACAAGAAAGAAGTTGAGGAGGTAAATAAAATTCTGGAAAAGTTGGATACGATAGAACTTTGAAGAAAAATAAATGGGAATAGAAAGGAATGTATGCTTTTTCTCAGTTGTACATGGCACCTACACAAAAAATGACCATGTATTAGGACATAAAAACCTCACAACCAAATACAAAAAAACAGAACTAGCAAATGCATTCTTCTTAGATCATAGTGCAATAAAAATTACATTCAATAATGGACAATGGAAAGAGATTAAAATTAATCAAAAATTAAATAATCTAATCCTAAAAAACAAGTAGGTCAAAAAACAAATCATAGAAACAATCCATAATTTCATTAAAGGGAATGACAAGAAGACAACATACCACAATTTACGGGATACAGCCAAAGCAGTACTTAAGGGAAAATTTATATCTCTAATTACTTACATCAATAAAACAGAGAAAAAGCAGATCAATGGGCATTCAACTTAAAAAAAAAAAAACTAGAAAAAGAAGAGCTTGAAAATCTCTAATTAAACACCAAATTGGAAATCCTGAAAATAAAGGGAGAGATTAAAAAAATAGAAAGTAGGAAAAGCATTGACCTAATAAATAAAACTATAAAAGTTGTTTTTTTATAAAAATCCAATAAAATAGATTAACCATTGGCTAATTTGATTAAAAAAGGAAAGAAGAAAACCAAATTACCAGTATCAAAAATGAAAGGGTTGCATTTACCAACAATGAAGATAAAATTAAGACAATAATTAGAAGCTATTTTACATGCTACATTAGAAGCTATAATTACATGCCAATAAATTTGACAGTCTAAATTAAATTGATGAATATCTACAACAATATAAATTACCTAGGTTAACAGAAGAAGAAATAAAATACTTAAATAACCCAATCTTAGAAAAAGAAATTGAATAAGCCATAAATGAACTTATGAAGAAAAAGTCCCCAAGACCAGATGGATTCTCAAATCAATTCTACCAAACACTTAAAGAACAATTAATCCTAATACTACATCAACTATTTGGCAAATTAAGCACAAAAGGAGTCCTACCAAATTTCTTTTAAGACAAAAATATGGTGTCTTAAAAGAAGAGCCAAGCAGAGAAATAAAATTATAGACCAATTTCTCTAGTAAATACTGGTGTAAAAATTTTAAATAAAATACTAGCAAAGAGATTACAGCAATATATCACAACGATCATACATTATAACCAGGTGAGATTTATACCAGGAATGCAGAGCTGGTTCAATATTAGGAAAACTATTAGAATAATTAATCATATCAATAACAAAACCAACAGAAATCAGATGAGCATCAGAATACATGCAGAATAAAAGTCTTTGACAAAATACAGGAACAATTCCTACTAAAAACTCTAGAGAGCATAAAAATAAATGGAGCTTACCTTAAAATGATAAGCAATATTTTTCTAAAGCCATCAGAAAGCATTATCTGTACTAGGGATAAGCTAGAAGCCTTCCCAATACAATCAGGGGTGAAGCAAGGATGCTCATTATCACCTCTATTATTTAATACTGTACTAGTAATGTTCATTACAGCAATAAGAAAAAGAAATTAAAGGAATCAGAATAGGCAACAAGGAAACAAAAGTATCACTCCTTGAAGATGATATGATGTTATACTTAGAAAATCCTAGAGAATCAACTAAAACCTACTTGAAATTATTAATAACTTCAGCAAAGTTGCAGGATATAAAATAAACCCATGTAAATCATCAGGATTTCTATATATTTTCAAGAAATTGAGTTTCAAGAAATTCCAGTTACAATAACTGTAGACAAGATAGTATACTGGGGAATATACCCGTCAAGGCAAATCCAGAAAATATATGAACACAACTATAAAACACTTTTCATGCGAATAAAGTCAGAACTAAACAATTGGAAAAATATTAATTGCTCATGGATAGGCTGAGCCAATATAACAAAAATGACAATTCTACTTCGATTGATCTATTTATTCAGTGCCATACCAATCAAAGTATCAAAAAATTACATGTTATCTTGATTATGTATTTAACAGGAATGGTAAGTTATCCATAATAGATCTGCAGTTTCCTGTACAGTCATCTTTATTTCTATTCGACTATGTTATGGAAACACTTCCTTAATTTAAGTTCAGAATAAAATAAATATATTTTTAAAAGAAAGAAAAATAAATTTAAAAATGCCCAATTTAACACCAAAATGGAAATTCTGGAAATCAAAAAGAAAGATTAATAAAACTGAAAGGAAAAATAAAATAAAACCATTGAACTAATAAGTAAAACCAAGAACTTGTTCAATGGGGTAAAACAATAAAATAAAATTTGATTTAGAAAAAAAGAAAAAAAACAAATTACAGTACCATAAATGAAAAGGGTGACTGTGCCACCAGTGAAGATGAAATTAAAGCAATTATATAAATTTTAAAACTATATGCCTGCAAAACTGACAAACTAAGGGAAATTAATATTTATATGATTGATCTTAATAGTAAATAAAGTTTTATAAAAAACTGGTAAAAAAAAAAGTCCTACAACTTCTTTTAATGACATAAATATGATTTTGATACCTAAACCAGAGAATGCCAATACAAGAAAAGAAAAATATAGAAAAATTTCCCTAATAAATATTCATGCAAAAATTTTCAATAAAATACTAGCAAGAAAATTACAGTAATATAATCACAAAGATCATATACTAGGACCAGGTTGGATTTATAATAGAAGTGCAGGACTGGTTCAATATCAGAAAAACTATTGGGATTATTGACTATATTAATAATAAGAAACAATAAAATTCATGTGTTTATGTCAGCATATGCCGAAATAGCTTTTGACAAAATACAACAATCATTCCTACTAAAAACAACAGAAATAATAGGAATAAATGAAACCTTTCCTAAAATGATGTCACCTACCTACAATTAAGAGCAGCTATTATGTGTACTGAGGATAAGCTAGATCCCTTCCTCATAAGATCAAGAATGAAGCAAAGATGTCTACTTTCCCCACTATTATTCAATATTATATTAGAAAGCCTAGCTATAGCAATAAGCGAACAAAAGGAAATTAAAGGAATTAGAATAAGCAATGACAAAACAAAACTAATCCTCTTTGCAGATGATATGAAGGTATACTTAAAGAACCCTAGAGAATTAGCTAGCTAAAAAACTATTTGAAAAAATTAACAACTTTGGCAATTACAAAATATACTATATAAATATGTAATATATATGTAAATTGATAATTTTTTTTAAAAATCAAATTATTCTTGCTTTTTTAAATTTTATGGCTTTTTCCCATAAAACCAGTTCTTAGTTTTATCTATTAATTCAATTGTTTTAAATCAAATTATCTTTTTTATAAATCAAATTATCCTTGTTTTTTAAATTTTATTGCTTTTTCCCATAAAACCAGTTATTTTCATCTATTTCAATTGTTTCATTTTTCCTTTCAATTTCATTAATCTTTCTTATTCATTAATTCATTAATATATTAATTATATTATGTTATATATTCTATATGTAATTAATATATTCATTATATATTAATTCATTAATATATAAAATATAAAATAAACCCACATAAATCATCAGAATTTCTATATATAACTAACAAAATCTAGCATCAAGAGAAAGAAATTCCATTTAAAATAACTGCAGATATAAAATACATTGGATTCTACCTGTATTGACAAAACCAGGGACTACATGAACACAATTACAAAACACTTCACACAAAGAAAGATCTTAACATTTTGAATAACTATTAATTGTTAATGGGTAGGCTGAGCCAATATAATAAAAAGTGACAATTCTACCTAAATTAATTTATTCAGTGACATACCACTCAAACTACCAAAGAAGTAGCAATAAAAAATGATAAAATTCATCTGGTAGAACAAAACATCAAAAATATCAAAGGCATCAATAAAAAAATATGAAGGAAGGTGGCCTAGCAGTACCAGATTTCAAACTATATTATAAAGCAGTAATCAAGAAAACAAACTAGATAAGAAATAGAGTGGTATAGCAATTGAATCGATTGGGTACATGATGCACAGTAGTAAATGACCACAAAAATCTAGTATCTGATAGATAGAAAGATCAAAGCTTTGGGGACAACACCTCATTATTTGACAAAAAATTCTGGGAAACCTGGAGAACAGTTTGGCAGAAACTAGGTATAGACCAACATCTCATACTGTATACCAAGATAAGGTGAAAATGGATACATGATTCAAACAAGAAGGGTAATATCAGCAGTAAATTGGGTGAGCATATAAAAGTTTACTAGGCAGATCTATGTATAAGGGTAGAGTTTGTGACCAAACGAGAGATAGAGAGGATCACTGGAAGTGAAATGAATATTTTTGATTATATGAAATTAAAAAGTATTTGCAGAAACAAAACCAATGCAATCAAAATTAGAAAGAAAACAGAAGCTGGGGAAATATTTTTACAAGTCCCTCTGATAAAGGCTTCATATTTCAAGTATATATGGAACTGAGTCAAATTTATAAGACAAGAGTCATTCCCCCATTGATAAATGGTTAAAGGATATGAACAGGCAGTTTTCAGCACAAAGATATCAAAGCTATCAATAGTTACATAAAAGTGCTGTATTTTTAGAACTCATTAATATCTTGAACTAATCATCCTTTTTTTTTTGCCTTCTGGCTGGATATACTGTAGTAAACTCCCACCACATCACTACTATTTCTTACTTGATTATTCCTAAAAATAACATTTTCCATCATGGTCTCTCCATTCTCTTCATGGTTTCCTTTATATAAGAATGAATTCTTGATATACAGTGCTACCCTACCACAACTCTTTATTTTTTTTTTCTTTTTCAACGCAGTATACTTTTCTGTTAAGTTCAATTACTGGCATTAACTTTACAGAAAAATCATGACACAACCAATGGTTAAAGCAATTAATCCTTTTATTTGATGTATTTAAGAGGAGGCCATGTGATTTAATTGGAGACATCCAAGGGAAAAACAAGGGAGAAAGACAGGAATCATGGGCAGGACACAGGGTAACGTCTACCTGTCCCACTGGACCAAGAGCTGACAGCCTGAAAGGCGCTGGGACTGAGCTGGACACCTCCAAACTACCATACCCCATTGACAGAGCTGAGCTGCGGCTGGAGAAAGACAGGGAAATTACATAACCAGGGCTGTCACTATTTGTATTTATGTAAAGTAAGAAAGAAAGAAACCATAAAAATGTTGAAAGCCCTAATAATCCCAGAAAGAGTTTGATATAACAATGCCCTATGAAGTCAAGGAGTTTTTCAAGACTATTATGGTTTCCTTCCTTCTGCCCCAGTATAAATGCCACTGTGCCCAAGATTCCTGAAAACTTTCTGGACGAAGAAAGACTAAAACTCCCTTCACTTTCCACTCCCGCAATCAAATGAAAACAAAAATAACAGCCACGAGTAGTAGGAGGAGGAGTAGGAGTAGGAGTAGTAGGAATAGTAGGAGTGGTAGTGGTAGTAGTAGTAGTAGTAGTAGTAGTAGTAGTAGTAGTAGTTGTTGTTGTTGTGGTTGTTCCCCAGATCATAACACCCTCTATAAGCATAGTCATTACGCCGCATAACACAAAATATCAGTGATAATTAAGAGGATATATATATATATATATATATATATATATATATATATATATATATATATATATAACTTTTGCATTAAGAACTCTAGCTTATCTAAAGTATACTGAATATACTGCACCTTCATGTATAGGTACCTGAGTTTCCTTTTGTGAATATTGTCTCCTGTGAATTACTGGTCTTCTTCATTGATATTCCTCTTTGTACAGGACAGCAAGTACTCTATGTGCCACATGACTTGGGAAGACGCATTTTCCTTTTCTTCTTCTGCTTAAGACTCCCTATTCAATCCACAACTCTTCAGACAAATGCATTTTAATGGTCCCTATTTGGTGTATTCCATTCCTGGCCAAATTCCCATCATTCCTATATTTCATATCATCCAGAAATCAAATTTCCCTTTTTAGACATGATCTTCTTGATCACGACCATCCTGTTCACTATCTGAATTCTCCAGTATTTTTAACTGGTATCATGGATGTAAATACCATCAATATATGTTACAAAATCAGTTTTTCCCTCCTCCCTTGTCGCTGTACTATATTCTAATTTCTACTCCTAAAAAATACACCTCATGCTCCAAACCATTCCTGACTTTCTCCTTCACCTTATATAAAAACATATTTTCCTTTCAGAGTTTTCATAGATAATTAGCTAAGTAAAATTGTGAAATAATTTCCCCAAAGTTTTAGTAGATACAAGAAACAACGTGGATACCTGATCCAAATTTCTCAAATGTGATCAAGATTTTCTCGTGTCTGGAAAACTGAAACTGACGTCTCAATCCTGCCTACATTGTACCCAATTCTATTCATAGACCAAGAGCATATAAAGAGCTTATAAAAGTTTTGGGCTGAGTTCAAGTCAGTCTTGCTACTAACTCCCACCACCAACCCTAATTCCCTACCATATTTAAAAAGGTCTAGAAAAACCTCCTTGTGTTTGTGTATCCATATTTAAATCAGGAGTCTTTGGGTTTTCAGGTGGAAAGGAAGGGAAATAAGCACTTATAGAATAGGATGTTCTGTGCTGAGTGCTTTTCAAATATTCTTTCATTTGACACACAACAACCCTGTGAGATAGATGTTGTTATTATCCTTCACTTTATGATTCAGAAAACTGAGGCAAACAGAGGTTAAATGACTCATCTAGGGTCACACAGCTAGGAACTATCTGAGGCCAAACATGAACTTAGGTCTTCTTGACTGTGGAAGACCCAGGGTTTGGTCCGCTTTGCCGCCTAGCAGCCTTTCAAAGGACAGAAATAGTTTGAAAGACAACTATTTTTGTTTCAATAGCCACAATTTTTTAAAGCTTTCTAAGGCACAAAGTAATTATGTATACAGTCCTACTCA
The DNA here is from genome assembly GCF_011100635.1 of Trichosurus vulpecula. Lineage (NCBI taxonomy): Eukaryota > Metazoa > Chordata > Mammalia > Diprotodontia > Phalangeridae > Trichosurus > Trichosurus vulpecula. Next base: position 88,075,795 of record NC_050576.1, on the reverse strand, counting down.
GTTTTGGAAATTCAATCAGGTACATTTTTGTTTTACTCGGGTTAGAGATTTTTAAAAATATTTCCTCCTCTCAGGTTAGAGTTATATCAGGTGTCATACCTCTTTTCCATAAACACCAAAACAAAAACAAGTTCTACTCCCATTAGACAATGCCTGGAGCATTTCTGAAATCCATATGACTGCAGTGCCTTGCAGCAAGAAGGAAAAAGAAATCTAAGATGAAACATTACTTTATTCACAATATGTGGACAATGTCTAGATGCTAAACGTCTAACGGGAATAGAACTTGTTTTTGTTTTGCTCTTTATGGGAGAAGTGTATGACATCTGATCTAACTCTAACCTGAATGGGGGAAATATTTTTTAAAATATCCAAACTGAGTAAAACAAAAATATACCTGAGTGAATTTCCAAAACTGAGTAGCACTGTCCATGTTGTTAATTACATTATATTCTACAAAGCTTTTCTCAAATGTAGCTATTAAAATGATGACTGTCTTTAAAACGATTTCCTTTAAAAGGCTGCTAATCCTAAAGAACACTTTACTGAGAATCGAAAGACCTAGGGTCTTCAAATATCTTAGATGACCTCACATATAGGACTTAACCTTTCCCACCAGCAGTTTCTTCATTGTAAAATGATGGAGCTGGACTACAGGTCCCTGGGGTCCTGTGCTTAGAGCTCATGGCTATGACTCTACTGCTACTTTAACACATTGTAGGAAAAAAACCCACTGGAGATTCATCACTACAAATGGATATTGGACAACAGTAGGGGAGGCATGCATGGAGTTTGTTTTTTCCTAAATTTAAATAAAAAGCTTCCAATCTTTCTATTCTTCTTTTTCTGGGTCAAGTGGTATTATTTTAATATTTAAGGTCTAGTTTCAGAATTGAAAGGAATATGTGATTTTTTGAGTAAAATCTTTTAGCCTGTTCTAGTGGCATTTTAGTGAATAAGAGCTAGTCACCTTTATCAAAGTTTCTGTTCAGACTGAAAATGATTTATGATATCTCCAGAGAGATGTGAGATTCTATGTTTTTGAGATATCAACTTATACTTAACTTTCAGTTTGGATTTGTTACCTGTTTTTTCCACACCTAATTATATTGTTCCTCTCTCCATTCCTCATTCCCCTTTACCATACATACATACATACATACATATATATATATATACACACAAAATACACATTATTTTGTTTTAATATCAAAATTTTGAATCAAAGGGATACAATAGCTCTGATTCTAGTGGAGAGAATCTCAGGGGATTAAAAGCAGATTGATATTTTTTTATTGTCGCTATTTGCTTGTTTTGTTTTTGTTTTATTTTAAAACTAGATTACATATGCTTGCATAATTATCAAGAAAGATACTTGATTCCCATGGCCAGTGGGCAAGTGGGTACAATGCCTATGTCTTGATGTTTTGACTACAAAGACTACACTATATAAGTGTAGTCATGGATTGCAAAATTTTACTTTTCCCAGAAAATAATAATTCTGAAACTATTTTTTTTCATTTAAAGTGGGTGTAAATATATCGCTCTTTCATCCCTGTTTCTAATTTAGTCAAGCTTATTTGCCTGTTCCTACTGTTAATCATTTTAATTTTATTCTATGAAGCTTTCCATACACACACACACACACACACACACACACACACACACACACATTTTCTGAAAAAAATTAATGAGATAAATGTAACTTAACTTGCTTTTTAGTGAGATATTGGCCTCCAGTAACATTTTGAAATATAGCCTTCTTGGTCCTGGAGAGATTATTTTAAAAAATGAATGTCCTCAAAAGTTGTAGCCAGTGGATATTACTTAAATTTCACTTGATTTTTTTTCAAGTGCCACAAGAGAACAGGTGATATTTCAAAGGAAGGATTTATGAGTTGTTGGTCAAAAATTCTGAAATGAGAGACAAAGAATTATTCCAAAGTTTCAAGGAGATGTGTGATAAGTCCACATTGAAAAAAAATGACTTTAGTAATACTGCTTTCTCATAAGGAATGGCTCTCTGGAATTGGGGGAAGGAGGACTCAAGGGGGAAACATAGGCAATGTAAAAAACAAAAATCATCAATAAAATTATATTTAAATGACATTCTCCATTTTAAAATCACCTAGGTACAAATTCAGAATGCCATGTGTTTAACAAAAGTAACGATTCATCAAGGAAAACACAGTTGAAATAAAATCTCAACCCAATGATTCCTCAAAAAATTATCCTTGAGAATTCAAGTACTGAAATACATTGCCTACAAATAAAGAAATGTTATGTAGTTTTATCAAATATTATATTTCTGGTTGGCATATTTAATAGTCTTGAATACCTAATTTTATGGATACTTTCCATGTGAGTCATTTTATTATAGTCTCCAGTCTCTTGCAATGGTCATACAGTACACAAAATTAAAATAAAGGCAAGGCTTTTTAAAAGATTAAGCTAATCAAATTTAATATACATGTGCATATATGCATATATAAATATATGCACATATATATGAAACAGATGTATTCACTGTAACTCTAAAGAATATTTTAATCATACAGTAAATGAATGTTTCAAAAGAGAGTGGCAAGAATTTTCAGTGGGAACAATAACTAAATATAATTCATTCAAAAACTTTAACCCTGGTCTTACTCTTTCTATAGTAGACATATAAAAAATTTACTTAAAGATTTTTGTTGTTATGTTTGTTTTCCCACTTGAGGCAATAACCAATTCTGGAGGACCATAGATTGGGAACATTATAGAAAAGAATTCTTAGCCAGGTGCGGGTAGGAATATAAGACCTTCAAGGTAATTTTAAGCTTTGAGAATCTTTGATTTGTTATGTTAACATGCTATTTTACTTCCTAAAGCATATAGAACAGCGAAAAAGCTTGGGGATCTGGATAAATGGATAGAGGTACTAGACAAGACTGGAAGAAATGACTGAAAAAGGAAAGCAAGAAGCAACAGCTTCTGAGGAGCCATAAGACAACCGTAAAAGAGTATTCAAATATGAAAACTGGAGCTATTTAATTAGCAAAAGACTTCCTGGAGGATATATATTTAAATTTCTAAGGAAGAAACAGAATTCTACCCTCTATTAGATAAGAAGAATCCATTGGCACTAACAAATGTGAGGAAGCTTGTTGCTAGCCCCAGGAGGAAAAGAAATGTTGTTTGTTATCTTCAGTAACTGCCTATGAAGGCATATTAAGGCAACAGTAGATAAAGAAGAGAGAGTCAATCAGGGGATGTGCTACTATCTTGCAACACATCTGGCATATGACCGTGACTGAGAGTATGGGAGCCAATAACCACTTTCAGAAGTAGCATCAGGGGAAAACTGGAAAAAATCATGAGTAATTATGAAGGCCCTGGCAGAAAACAGCAGTTTTAGGATAGATGGATTTAATCTTCATTGCTACTTCCAATTAGAAGTCAAGACTTTGGAATGGAAAGCAATATAAAGAGTAGGAAAAATTTGCCACTTTTATGGTACTACAGAATGAGATGGCTAGGTATAGCAGTAGGTGTGTGGAGTTCAAATCCAGCCCCAAACACTAAATCGTTGTACAATGCTGGAAAAGTCACTTAATCTCTGTAGGCCTCTGTTTACTCATCTGTAAAACAGAGATAGTAATAGAAACTCACTGTCTATGTTGTTGGGAAGATAAAATGATGTGATATTAATAAAGTTCTTTGCAAATCTTAAAGAGCTAAAAATGCAAGCTATTAATATTATTTTTTGCTGTTTGGCTCAATATATTGAAAAATTCAGTTCCTGATTAGGAGAAATTCATCTCACTAGGACTGAAAAGAATGTCTTGCTATAAACTTGCCGCTTTGATTATGAAGGTTTTATACTAAGAAGGAAGAAATTGGAGGCACACAAACGGTCATGAAAAATAATACATCAGAATGCAATGGAATATCTGACGCACAACATAGAAAGAAGAGGACAAACACAGTGATCTACAAGGGAAAAAAATAGATACAAAGATCAAGAATCAGTTTTATGCCCTTAAGTATCTATATAGAAATACTCAGAGTAAACAAATAAGCAAAGTAAATCTGATGTGTTAAGGTAAAGAAGTAAATGTGATTCTGGATTTCACTGTAATGAAGTGGAATGGGAGCCACAACTGTAACATGGGTAAGAGAATTATATTCAACATGGATAAAAATTTAAAGAAAAGACAGCAGAATGGGATTGTATGTACTGAGATCCATAGTCTGGGACACCCATCATCCTGGGAAGCAGCATAACAGAAAGCATTTCAATGAGGATCAAAGATGAGAGATAAAAATGTGATAGTGTTATAGGAATATAGTACAAAGTGAAGGTAATTATTTAATAGAGATCACAAAACTGACACTATGGCAAGAGAGAGTAAATAGGAGATTTATAAATATCTGTGCTCGCTACTCGTAAACCCCTCACAAAACTTCAGGACCTCATCACCTTTTACCGGAGTGTTCCAGGAGTCTCCTATATGATTCACCTGCCTCGAGTTTTTCTCCTTTCTAACTCACACAAGTTGCCAAAGTGATTTTTCTAAAGCACAGGCCTGACCATGTCACTCCTACCCTATAAAATCCATTGGATCCCTATTGCCTCTAAGATAAAATATAAACTCTTCAGTCTGGCATTTAAAATGCTTTACAGCATATCCCCAACCTACCTTTCCAGCTTTACTACACCTCACTCTCCTTCAGCTTCTCGAGAGTTTCAAGACTGTTTTAATTTTTGTTCTTGTGTCTCTAGTATTTAACAGGTTCTGGCACATGATTGTTGACATATTATAAAGTACCTACTATGACTGACTGACGTACAGTCAAACTGTTTTTCCTTATGAATGGTACACCATCTTCCACATCTGTTTTTCACACTGGCTGTCCCGTATGTTGATAATTCACTGCCTCCTCTTCTCTGCCCTATAGAGGCACTTAGGTGGTACACAGATACAGAAGCACTGAGCCTGGAGTCAGGAAGACTTGAGTTCAAATTTGGCCTCGGAAACTTATTACCTGTGTGTCCCTGGGCAGGTCACTTAGCCTGTTTGCCTCAGTTTCCTCAATTGTAAAATGGGGATAATAATGGCACTTACCTCCCAGGGTTCTTGTGAAAATCAAAAGAGTTAGTATTTGTTAAGCACTTAGCATAGTGCCTGGCACATAGGAAGCACTATATAAATGTAGGCCATTAGCAGTAGTGGCAGTAGCAGTAGCAGTAGTAGTAGTAGTAGTAGTAGTAGTAGTAGTAGTAGTAGTAGCAGTAGCAGTAGTAGTATGAAGAGTAATATATTGCAGAAGGAGGAGAAGGAGGAAAAATAGGGAAAATTATCTGACATAACCAGAGTATGCAAGTACTTAACTATATAAACAAGGAGGAAGAGGTCAGGCAGTGGTTGACATGAACTTCATTCTCTTTCGAACTGATCAAAGGAGAGAAGAATACACACAAACAGTTGGGTACAGAAATACATTTCACTCAACAGGGAAATGGGAGAGAAAAGATTGGAGAGGTGGTAATAAGAAGGAGGTTAGATTAAGGAGACGGATCAGTCCTAAGTAAAACCAACTATTACTAGCGATGTTCAAAAAATATTTATAGCAGCTTTTTTGTGGTGGAAAAAAGAACTGGAAACTGAGGGAGTATCCAGTGAATAGGGATTAGGTGAACATATTATGATAAATAAATTGGATGGAATATTATTATGCTATAAAAACAGAGAATGAATTCAAGAGTAACCTGCAAAGTTTTACATGAACTGATGTAGAGTGAAGTGAGCAGAACAAGAACAATTTATATATTGACAACAATATTGTAAAGAAAAACAACTTTGAAATGGCTAGGGAACTCTGATCAGTGCAATGACCAATTGTGATTCAAGAGGACTGATGATGAAACATGTCAACCACTTCTTGATAGACAGGTGAAGCACTTTGGTTCAGATTAAGATTTTTTTTTTGTTGTGGCCCATATGGGGATTTACTTTGCTTGACTATACATGTTTATAATAGGCATTTTGTTTTTCTTTCTCAATTTTTTGTGGGGAGGGAGGAGTGGGAGAAAAAGAATGTAGATTATTAAGCTATCTCTCTTTTGTAGAGACCAAATTTAGGAATCAATTTTCTATCACTTTTTAACAAAGGAAATAGAGTACATTCCCTATTTCTCTATATCCCCCACCTATCTATTCTCCATCTGTTCAACCATCCAATCTGCCCTTTGTTCCCACAGAAGACATGGATTTGCCTGTAGGTACAAGGAATTTGGTCCATGGCACTGGGCAAAGTAATGTCAGTCAGGGTGATTGTTTCAACAATTCAGCTAGCAGCTGCTGTGGGGGTGTAAAACCAGCAACAACCGGCTCACAGAACGCTGCAAGCTCAGGTCCTTTTGACCTGCTTTACTAAGGAAAGCAATGTTAAGGGGTTAACAATCTTACTTTAATCCAGCATACAAATATCATTACTTCAGGGGAAAAGCCAGTACCCTCAACTTCAGAGCAAATACAATCAAATTACAAACAGACCAAATACAATTTGTAGTTACCAACATCTGAGTTCAGCCTGAGAGCTCGACAACGGCTGCCTCAGAGTCACAAGTCACTACTGCTGCAGCTCAGAGATCCAAAAAAAGAAAGCCAACCTCTGGTTTTATATCTTTTTCAGGGTCACACATGCAACTCACCCATGTGACCCAAAATCTTCACAAAAATGCCCACATGGTCTGAAAGCTTCTGATGTCACAAACATGTCACTCAAACCCATTTTGACTGCCAATACAGTGATGCACAGAGGAGACTCTGTGTGTCCTAATATCAGTATAGAGATAGCTAGGTAGCACAGTGGATAGAATTTTGAGCCTAGAATCAGAATGATGTGAGCTCAAATCCAGCACCAGACACAGTCAAACCTCTGTTTAACTCAGTTTCCACATCTATAAAATGGGGATAATAATAGCACCTACCTCCCAGAGGTGTGAGCATAAAATGAGATAATAATTATAAAGCATTTGGCATTGGTCCTGCCTGGCAAGTACTAAGTGCTACATAAATATTTATTGTTATAACTATTATTATTTGAAGGCCTAGAACCCAGAAATGCTGAATGCTGACAAATTTGGCACTGGCAATACCTTTCCAGTATGATGTAACTATTCTTAAGAGTCACAGAAACAGATAAAAAGTCACAGTGTAGGCTTACCTTACTTGAATTTGGCATGAGAAACTAGGGTATCATTATGTCTCAGTTAAGGGCTTCTAATCTTGAGGTCCACAAGCTCTTTTTAATAAATATTTTGATATCTATATTTTCATATAGTTGGCTTCCTTTGTAATTCTTTGTATTTTATTTTATGCATTTTAAAGCATGAATCTGAGGAAGGGGCCCAAAGGCTTCATTAGACTGCCAAAGGTGCTATTTCTTATACACTCTCTCTCTCTCTCTCTCTCTCTCTCTCTCTCTCTCTCACACACACACACACACACGCACACACACACACACACACACAAACACACTCCTTCCCTCACAAATGTTAAGAACCTGTAAACCTCTGAATTAATGGTATTAAGGCAAGACCTCATATACAGCACTGAAACTTGGTAGGATGAAACCCATGACTGAGCTATGCTTCTGGTTAAGTAGATCTCATTCAAGCCTAGGGAGTATTGAAGAGACTATCTGTATGATTTGTACGAAGACCAATAGAAGGAGAAACAATGATAGCTCCTCTTTTATGTTGGCTAAACTTTGGGCATTTGTGCAGAGATATTGAAGGTATGAGATTTACTATTGGGTCCTCTACTGGATTTCGACTCCTATGACCATCCAGATGTTTCAGCCATTATTCTTCCCTTATCATAGCTATTCTCTATGCTCTCTAGTTTGGTGTCTATTGATTGGCAATCTTTTCCCCATTCTTTTTAGTTTAAAGTAATTTCAATTAGATTTTTTCACATCTGGAAAATACATTCTTACAAGCTTTTGGTAGATACATTCAACCTCTTACCATGAATTTGTTATCCCTGTATTTTAAGTTATGGTCCAGAATGAAAACCTTATTCTTTGCAAAACTACTATGTGTATCACACATTCACTTTTCAAACCTATATTTCTCTTCCAAAGCCTTTGTAATCAGTGGAACAGTGAAAAAATAATCCATTTCACTAGGCTTTATAATCACTGGTGATATATTTAAGGTTCTTTCTAGCGGTATCAATTATATATGTACATAGCACCATGATTGAGTAGTTCTCACCTATCTCCTTGTTGTTGCTTGTCATCCAATTCTTTGTGACCTCATTTGGGGTCTTCTTATCAAAGATACTGGAATGGTTTGCCATTTCCTTCTCAAGCTCATTTTACAGATGAGGAACCTGAGAAGTGACTTTCCCAGGTCACACAGCTAGTAAATGTCTGAGGCCAGATTTGAACTCAGGTCTTCCTGATTTCAGGCCTTGTACTCTACACACTGCCCCTTTCCTAGGCATCACTTAATCTCTGCCTCATTTTTCTCAACTGCGAAAAGGAAATAACAGTACCTACCTCCAAGGGTTGTTGTAAAAATCAAATGAGATAATATTTTTAAAGTGCTTAGCACAGTACATGGCACATAGTAAGTGTTTAATAAATCCTTATTTCTGCACTTTCTTCTTATGCCTGGGATACATGCCCCAAGAAGACAACAAACCTGTCATTGCAACTGATAGCTGACTTAGAATTTCTGAATAGAGAATAACCAACTACTACCGTTCTTCTTCCTCTGACATTTACTGGGTGATCTCTCACATGATTGCACCTATGATGGCTATATCACTTTGGAAGATAAGCAACTTCCTCAGAACATCCAGCTCTATGCTCTTTAGGAAGTGCTTCAAATCTGTTTTTAAGCTTTTCTTATGAAGGTTTCTTTTTTCCTTTCATTTTCCTCTACACAACTCTCTTCCTCTCACCCATATTTTAACAAGGGTCATAGTCCCTCTTTTCCCCTCCTCCACATTAGTGTCTTTGTTTTTGCTTTTGTTTTGCTGTTATTTTTTGCTATTGAAGCCCAATTTATGCTTCCTTTAAATTCTTCCTAACCACCTGAATTATGGTGAAGCCCTGAGTACCTTCTTCAGCAGAGAGCATTCAGCTTCCTCTGAGAACATGAACAATGGTTACTCCACAGCAGAAGAAATGCTTATGTCAAGCACAATGCGAGATACTGCAAAATTCTCCCTATTCTCTGTACTAGCTGAGATTTTTTTTCCATTTTCTTTTCTGAAGTACTTGTGGTTGTTTATATCTCAATCGTAAACATCTATTTGAAATTTGTAAAGGCAATCACTGCCTCTTCATAACCTGTCAACCCATTCAACTTCCTTTCCTGGGTCTCAATGACAACTTCACTTCCACACTTACCTCCCCTACCATTCAGCTTTTCACCAACCTTATTAATTATCAACTTTCCCACCCACTGATCTGCCCTATCAGTCTTCAAGTCAGGAGTACTAATAAAGTGCTTGCTAAAAATGTTTTAGTGTGGATCTCATTGACAACCATAGTGGACAAATTATAAACTTGTAAGAAATGGAAAGAATTAGAAGATATAAATTCATTTGTTATGTGTAAATTAAATGCCATAACAAAACTGGAAATATATTTTAGTCAAATGCAGCAGCTTCATAATGTTTTAACTCAATGGTACCTTTAGCTCCAAGACACAAAATAGCATATTGCCAACCAGAGCAGGAGAAATATAAGAACATAGTCTAAGTCTAAATTAGATGGAACAGCTGATATCAGTAAACTATAAAAATCTGAGAAGAGTGAATTTGAATACCTAATGCAGATTAACTGGAATTATGAAAAAAATGTTCTTAGTTTGACAATATGAATCCACCTAGTAGACAAATTATAAATTTTTAAAAAACTGTTATGTACTCTCACTATGATGTTGAATTCACCAAAAATATTTTCAACAAAGTATAAAAAAATTTCCATATCATATCCATCATAAGAAATGCAGCAGGTATAACAACTCTATCAAATAATACTTCTCAGGACAGGAATCTAAGACCACCATGACAGAAGAAACTTAAGAGGGCAGTAGAAAACATGCAAAAAGTCCTTAGAATATATATCAGTAATTATTACAAAATAATCAAAAATTTTACTATAGACAATTGAGAAATAAGAAATTGGAGATGAAAGAGAACCCATAAAGAATGAAGACGTAGAAAATTCCTGGTTATCTATATAGCAGCAAGAACCTCAACATAATGATAACATAAGCTGTAACAAACAAAAAGCATAAACTTTGCATATATGTAATATAATAAATGACAGAACAATAATATTAAAAGACATGACTAAAACTCTAGTTTCTTTACAAAACTAGAAAATGGGGTGGGGGGCATGGTAAATGAAATCCATAATTATCAGTGGCATCTGAATTACTAGCTAAGCATTTTACAAAATTATTCTCAGACCTAAACCTGTCTCACCTTTCTTAATAAAACGCATCATATATTTGTTAAAAAAAATGAAAAAAACCAGAAACCCCTACAAATCTAGGATGGCCATATACATACATGCTTCATAAAAAGCATCCGTATATGATATCATTTAGAAGAATTTACAAACCAAAGAAAATAATATATTGGCTGAGAAGCAAAAAGGTTATACCAAAAAGTACCAAGGACAGAAAGAAAACCTTATTCTTGATTCTATATTAGTTTAATAAGCTGCCTGAAAGTGCCACAACACATCTATAAGATATTAACAAAGACCATTTGAAAAGATGCTAAGATAGTTTTAAGTTTCTTTGTTTTTTTTGGTAACAAGGCAGGAGTGTCAGGAAAGGATGAGGATTTTACGATATCAATGCAAGACCAAGTCACTGCCACCAGAAATTTCAAAAGGTTATCTTTAAAGGACGCTGGACTTAGCAACTATTGCACATTTTCCAAGATAATATTAGAAAGGGTGGAGTTCAGAGTGAAGATAGCAAAGAATAGGCAGGGATTCTCCTGACCTTCACAAATTCCCCTCCAAACAACTATAAATAACACCTCAAAACAAATTTTGGAGTGGCAAAACCCACAATTTTCCAGCCCAAGTCAATTTAGAAGGTCAGCAGGAAATATCTTTTGCACTATGGAGAGAATGGAGCATAGTCCAGCACAGGCAATGCCCTGGCAAGACAGCAGCAGGCAGCACCTTGGCAAGCCAACAGCAATCCTTCGGGACAAACTGAATCAGCAACAGTGGCTTCAGGAATTCTCAATCTATAATAGGTGAGAGGGTTAACTGGTCAGAAGAAGACTACAGAGTCCTCCTTGCTGGCATCAGGTACAGGACTCTGTTGCATTGCCTATACACAGATCCAGGTAGCAGGCCTCCATCACAGACCCAAGAAAAGGAGGAGCAGTAGTACAGGAGAGCTTGCTGCTGCAAGGGAGCAGGGACTCTGGTCACTTTTCCAGGGCAGAAAAGAGTCCTCATGGTCACTCACAGACCAGAGCCCATGTCAGGAAAGTAGTAAAAACATCTCATCTTAGAACGTATTATTTTGGAAGAAATGAAAACTTACGGATCCCCAGAACTAGCTCTGAAAACAGCTGCACAAAATGAACAAAAAACCTGAAGTTGGAGACAGTGACCCCTCCACCAGAGGATCAGAGCTCAACTTTAACATAATGTTAAAAGCCAAGAAAAAGGTGGAAAACACAAACAAATGACAACAAAAGAACCTGACCACAGAAAGTTACTATGGTAACATCAAAACACAAACTCAAGGAAGACAAGAGTCAATCAAAGCTGTTTATATCTAAAGACTCAAAGAAAAATGTGAATCAGTGTCAGGGCCGAAAAAAATCCTGGAAGAGCTCAATGAGGTTATAAGAATCAAACAACAAAAATAGAGGAAACATTGGGAAAAGAAATGAGAGTAATGCAAGAAAATCATGAAAAAAGACTCAACAATTTGTTAAAGGAGGTGAAAAAAATAGAAAAGAAAATAATATTTTTAAAAAAGAATAGGCTAAATGGTAAAAGAGGCACAAAAATCTACCGAAGAGTACTACTTAGAATTGGCCACTTGGAAAAAGACATACAAAAATTCATTAAAGAAAAAAAAAAATTCCTTATAAAGTAGAATTGGCCAAGTAGAAAAGGAGGTACAAAAGTTTATTAAAGAAAATAATTCCTTAAAAATTATAACTGGGCAAGTAGAATCTAATGACTGTGTGAGACATCAAGAACCAATAAAACAAAACAAAAAAGAATGAAAAATAGAAGAAAATATGAAGTATCTCACTGGAAAAAGAACTTACTTGGAAAATGAATAAAGTAGAGAAAGTTTAAGAATTACTGTACTACCAGAAAACCATGACAAAAAAAAAGCCTAGATATCATCTCTCAAATAATTGTCAAGGAAAACTGCCATAATATTCTAAAACCAGAAAGTAAAATAAAAATTAAAAAAATCCACCACCTCCTGATAGAGGTCCCAAAACGAAAACTTCCAAGAATATTAAGAGCTAAATTCCAGGACTCCTAGTTTAAGTAAAAAAATACTGCAAGCAGCCAGAAAGAAACAATACAAATATTATGGGGCCACAGTCAGAATAACACAAGATTTAGTGGCTTCTACATTAAAGAACCAGAAAGCTTGGAACACGATATTCCAGAGGCAAAGGAGTAAGGATTACAGCCAAGAATCACCTACCCAGCAAAACTGAGTATAATCCTGTGGGGGCCAGGGAGGGGAATGGATTTTCAATGAAATAGAGGACGTTCAAACACTCCTGGTGAAAAGACTAGAGTGGAATAGAAAATTTGACTTTCAAATACAAGATACAAGAGAAGCATAAAAAGGTAAACAGGAAAGAAAAATCATAAGAGGTTCGATAAGGTTCAAATGTTTATATTCTTACATGGGAAGATGATACTTCTAACTCTTATAAATTTTCTCATTATTAAAGCAATTAGAAGGAAGATACAAACATTGACAGAGGACAAAGGTATGTGTTAAATAAACATGATGGAATGACATATGGAATGATATATGGAACTATACCTAAAGAGCTTTAAAATCGTACATACCTTTTGACCCAGCAATATCATTATTAGGTCTATATCCCAAAAAAGATTTTTTTTAAAAAAAGGAAAAGGACCCATATATACAAAAATATTCATTGCAGTTCTTTTCATGGTGGCAATGAATTGGAAATTGAGGGAATTACCTTCACCTGTGGAAAGGTTGATAAAATGTGGTGCATGATTGTGACTGAATACATTATAAGAAAGGTTGATAAAATGTGGTGCACGATTGTGACTGAATACATTATAAGAAAGGTTGATAAAATGTGGTGCACGATTGTGACTGAATACATTATAAGAAATGATGAGCAGGATGCTCTCAGAAAAACTGGAAAGACTTACAAAGTGAAGTGAGCAGAACCATTGTACATGGTAACAGCAATACAATGATCAACTGAATGACTTAGCTATTCTCTGCAATAAAATGATCCATGGCAATTCCAAAGGACTTATGATGAAAAATACTATCCATCTACAGAGAAAGAACCAATGGAGTCTGAATGCAGATAGAAGGATACTAGTTTTTTTACTTTACTTTTCTTGGGGTATTTTTGGTCTGTGTTTTCTTTCACAACTCAATTAATATGAAAATATGTTGTATGCCTGCACTGAAAAGGAGACATAAGACTTGTTTCATTTCTTTACATTTACTATAAGCTATTACTTCTCAGGGTTACAATAATATTTGTAAAGTGCTTTGCACAGCATGTGGCACATAGCAAACATTTAATAAATCTATGTTTTCTTCTATCCTTCCCTTCTTCCTTCATATCTTTCTTATTTCTTTCCTCCTTTCCTCCATCCTTCCCTCCCTCCTTCCTTTCCACCCTTCTTCATTCCCTCCCTCCCCTCTTCCTTCCTTCTTTCTTCCCTTCATCTCTTGCTCTCTCCCTCACTCCCTATTTTTCCTCCTTCCCTCCTCCCTTCCTTCATACTGTTCCTTGTTCTTTCTTCCCTCTTTCCCTTCTCTTCCTTCCTTCCTTTCTTCCTCCCTCCTTCCTTCTGTTCTTCCTTTCCTCATTCCCTCCCTCCCTTCCTCTATCCCTCTTTTCTCACCCTTCCTTTGATCTCCCTCCATTTCCTCCTTTCCTCTTCTTCCTTCCTTCCTTTCTTCTTCCCTCCCTCCCTCCTATTTTTAAAAAAGAAAATATTCACAAAGGGTTGCCTTTAAAGGAAAGAAAAAACACACTATCTCTTTTCATACATTCATTAAAATGATACATTTGATAAAATGTGAGATGTGGTGCTAATCAATCAATAAACAAGAATTTATTAATCTTTCTTGGGAACTTTGCATATGAAGATGAAAAGGAAAGAGAAGCCTCTGCATTTAAGGCATTGATAATCTAACCTGAGAAGGCATGTACTAGAATAGTTAGATTAAAAAATAAATCATTCCAAACTAAAATGTACCTTCTTCAGGAAGCTTTCCCAACCTCTTCCTAATCCCAGTGCCTTCCCTCTCTTAATTATCTATTTATCCTATATATAGCCTGCTTTATATAAATTTGTTTACATATTGTCTCCTCCATTAGAATGAAAGCTCTCTGGGGGAACGGACTCTCTTTTGCTTCTTTTTGTGTCCCCAGTGCTTAGCATAGTTCCTCTCACATAGGAGATACTTAATAAATGTTTATTTATTGATATTGCATTATTTCTTGGAATTCTGGTATAGCACCCTCTAGTAGTGCATCTTAAGGACATTACAACACCTGCACTTCTCCCCACTTCAAAGTGCACATAGATGCTCTCTACCTGCCCCTGAGAAATTGCACTGAAATTTGATCAGATGCTGATATGCTCTCCCTGCTTCTGACTACTCAACCCAGCACTGTGTGGACTCCCCCAGATTACGTGCAGTGGCAGGCAAAAATTAAAATTGTGGGGTGCCATATCAGATAGCAGAGGCATCTTTCAGCTGGTACCCCTCTTGGCTCCTCTACTCCAGGCAGTAAAATGTGATTTTAACCAGGAGTGAATAAGGAAGACTCTGTCACTCTGAGGGCATTTTCTTGTAGTTCCCCACAAAGAGTGAGAATTCAACTTATCAGGCTTATATTGGGACCCCTAGCAACCTTTGCCTCTCTTGTGTATACTCTTTCTTTACCACTGACCTTGTGAGGATCAAAAAGCTTTGAATGCTGGGGAAAAGCAATGGTACCTACTGGAGCAGATGCGGGTGAGACAGTAATGAGAAGAGACACTCAGTAAGAAAAGAATCTCCATCAGAAGGAAAGTTAAGACACTAGGAAGAATCTTCTACTTGGTCTTTGTTCAAATTGTACTACATACTGGTGAAAATCTGAAATGGCTAATTAGCAGCCTTGCAAAGAAACTGTATTCGAAGGAAATTTGAATATTAGCCTCCCAAGAGTGCTGATAGTAATACTACTGTATTCTGCTTCATCAACTCTAATTCGATGAATCTTTATTGCTTAGCATTCCCTTTTCTATGTGGGAATAAACTGTCCCTTACTTGATTCATGTTAGTATATGGGGTATCTTTTTACCACAAGACAACTTCTATAATGACTAATTTTATAAACAGCTTAGGAATCTGACGCGGGGGAAGGGAAAGCAGAGGGTAGAGGTGGTATTGGAATGAAGAAATATCCCCATTGAGAAGACAGAAAACCTCAAATCTGTGAATCCAGGCCAAACCAGGATGGCAGGTAAAATATGAGAATGGGGAATTGCCAGTTTGCCAGACCATGTGGCTTTACCCAAGTGGTTCCTAACTAGCCCCTGTGCTAGACTTAAACAACATACAGGCTCGAAAACTACTGGAAATATAGGACAGAGATCTGAATGCAATATAACTACATCTAATGATCTGCCCTAAAACATTAGGCAAGTCACTGATGATTTTTGAATTTCAGTTCCTCATCAGGAAAATGGAAACAATAAAGTCTGTACTATTTACCTCACCGAGCTGTTTTAAAAAGGTAAAAAAAAAAAAAAAAGTACTTTCTGTTTTCTTTAAATAAGCGAACGTGGGCTATTCACTTCCGGACACTTAATGCTTCTCGAAGCTCTATTATATGTGTGCATGTATTTTTTTTTAAGTCAAAACTTCAGTAGTCTTAAAACTGCACTGGGACTTTTGAGATAACCTTCATAATCCTTCTCATCTAACCTCTTAATTCTGATCATTTCCCTCAATTTCATTGAGTGGCATTGCCTTGTTTTATCTAGAAGATGCTTGGGGAATGCTCCACTCCCCCAATCATTACTAATAGTTTTGCATGTGAACTCAGCCTTAGGCAAAACTGCTATAGGGTACTTTTCCATTTCCATCTGTTCCCTGCCCCATACCAATTTTGCTTTAAAATACCTTTATACCTTCTCAGAACGTTTTAAAATATATTAAGAGAACTCCAAATAAAGTTTAGTTTATCTTTTAGTAAATGAAATTGGCAAAAACTGATCTAAAGGAAATTTAATCACAATTGATGAACATTAGAAAAAGGAAAAATTATTTTACTTGAAGATGGAGTTCTTTTGTTAAAGCTAACAACTTACTCATATTATTTAATCATGATTTTCTTTCTAATGTTTCTCTGATTCTACAACTCAAAAAGCAGAAACCATACCCATAAGTTGGCAGAAGGAATTAAATCATCCCAGGGAATAAGAATCCTTCCTGTATAGTCTGTGTTAAAAGGGGCAGCTATGTAGATCTTCCTGAGTTCAAAACCAGCCTCAGACATTTATGCTAGTTATGTAACCCTGGATAAGACACTTACCCTGTTTGCCTCAGTTTCCTCATCTGTAAAATGAGCTGGAGAAGAGAAAAACCCAGATAGGGTCATAAAGAGTCAGACATGACGAAAAAAACTGAATAAATAAAAAAGCACTTGTTGAGTATTTGCTGTCAGTTGCTGTGCTAAATTCTGAGAATATAAATACAAGAAAAAAGGACAGTCCTGACCTTTAAGGAACTTTAATTCTAATGGAGAAAGACAAACTATAAAAGGAAATTTAAAAGGATGGGGTGAAGCATGGTGGAGAAATAAATTCAGAGAGTCAAGACTTGAGATGAATGAAGGAGTGAACATGCCTGGCTTAGGCACTTACCTTAAAATGGACGTTCTTGGAGAATTCTGCCAATCAGAAGAAAAGGCTGCAGGGGTGGAGCGAGGTTCCAGTGGAAGAAGTCCCCAAGGACAGAGTTAAGTCAAAGAGAAATAATTTTAAACAGGAATAACTTACACATTTAATGGATATTAATTAGAATTTTCCAGTATTATTGCTTCGATCATATATTTAAAGGTTTTAATTTCATTGTTAATAAAATAACACTCTCTAGTTTATTGATATTCTCCTCCCTTCAAAGTCATGAAGCTGAATTTATTTGATTCTTTTCCCATCTCTGACTGATCCTTTTCTTATCATCTTTATAGCCTCCTTTTTCCAAACCACTAAGGTTTTTGTCAAAGGCATTTCCCAAGGTTTTGTCCTTGTTACTCTTCTCATCTATTTCTACACAAAATCTCTCTCTCCCTGTCCCTGTCCCTGTCTCTATCCCTCTCCCCCTCCCCCTCTCTTCTCCCCTCTTCCTTCCCCCCTCCCTCCCTGCTCCTTCTCCCTCTCCCCCTTCCTTTTCCTCTCCCTTATCTAATCTAATCTAATATTGTTCTTGTCGTTTCAGCCTCTTTGACAATGATTCCCAAATTTATATTGCCAACACTAGCTTTTCTCTAAACATTCTCTCTACCTAAAATCAGCTCCACTGGGTGTTGAACTGCCCAACAATTCAATACATCTCAAATTGAATTTATTGTTTTTCCCCTAAAACAACAAATTATTTCCATTTACACTGTTGTAGTTGTGTATATATTGTTTTCTTGGATCCGCTTACTTGACTGTGTATCAGTTACTATACGTTTCTCTTTATTCACCACATGAATCATTTCTTACAGTGCAACAGTATGCCATTACAAACACATAACACAGTTTGTCTATCCATTCCCCAATGGATGGACATTGATTTTTTTTTTTAAAGTTTTAAGTGGAGAATTTATTAGCCGGCGGCCATTGGGGTACGGCACCACAAATCAATGGCAAACGTGTTGGGGTGATGGCTTGGCTTATATAGGATATGGGGGTACAGAGTGGGGGGAAAAACAGGAACAAAGGTCCTGGCTGATCAAAAGATTCAATCAGGTTATCCTACTAGCTGGATAATCTCATTTACATTCCTTGGTGGAGTCACGGGAGTCCCAGGGATATCTCCCAGGAAGGGTCTGTCAAGTTATCTCTCAGTGGGATGGTCCTATCTATTGAGATTCCTTGGTGGAGTCATGGAGTCCCAGAGGGTTTGCTAAATGCCAAAGATATCTGAGTCCATTCTTTCTGGGGGGGCTTGTCAGTAGCTAGGGGTTACTCAGGGGTTCCTAATTTTCCTTGTATTACATTCCCCACTTTTTTCTTCATGGGAATTTCAAATCCTTGAAAAAAGGAATGACCTGATGGGGCATAGCAATAAAAATTAGGAGGCCAACCAAAACGCTAAGCAGGGGTGACAATAAAAGAAATGCTAGGTCGTTGGCCGCAGGGGAAGGCCAGACCTAGTTGGAAGACTCAAGGAGAGTCCAAGGAGCCTCCCCAGGTACTGCACTCCAGAAATTTAAAAAAATGGCATAAAACATCCCACATTTCCCAAAACATCCCACATTTCCCCCTTTTTAGTCAAAGGCAAACTGAAAGTTTCACCTAAAGACCAATTAAAGGTATGGAAAAAAAAAAAAACTTTTCCACAGGGTGAATGAAGTTTTAAAATCCCTATCTAGGTGGAGTCAGGTTTTCCCTTTTCTGTATTTGGACATCCCCAGGGATGGGCAGGAATTGTAAACTAACTGTAAGTAAGCAGAGGGAACATAATAAAAATTCAGGAAAAACACTCTTGGGAACACAAGGACGCAGAAGGGAAAAAAAAGCAGGTCTTTGCTCAGGTTCTGGTTCTGGATCCCGTGAGAAAGCCATCCGCGTCCGGTGCTGTCCCTCTCAGGCTCTTGGAACCGCAGGGCGAGCCTCCTATAGTCCCAGATGTCCACTCCTCACATGGGGTTCCCAGAACACATGTAATTTGATGATTAAGGTCCCAGCCACTCAGGGCTAAGTTCTGCCTCTCTGGTTCAGATCTAGAAATTCACACAACTGTCTTCTCAAATTTCACAATCTAAGAGAATTTCGGGAACACAATTCAAGTTTAGAAATACAGAAACAATAATTTTCAGATGACATCTATTGCATTTCCAGATTTCCACATATAGAAATTATTCAGCTTATTACTTTTGGTATTATATATTAATGTATTAATATATAAATACATGTATCACATATATTAATACATTAACATCCCAAATACACTTTATTTAGCTGTATATTCTTCAGCACCACTACCTCTGGCCCAGGTATAGGAACTTTTGCCTGGCCATGAATCTGGACATTGATTTTTGTTTCCTATTCTTAGATATAACAAAAAGTGCTGTTATAAATATTTTAGAGTATATGGGGACTTTTTTCTTATTGATGGCTTCTTTAGAGGATAAGCATAGTAATAGAATCTCTGATTCAATTTATGTAATTCCAAACTGTTTTCTAAAATGGCTGTACCACTTCACAGCTCCACCAACAATGTAATAATGTGCCTTTCTTCCCACAACCCCTCCATCATTGACTGTTGTCATATTTTGTCACTTTTGCCAATTTGCAAGCTATGAGGTTAAACCTCAGAGTTCTTTTGATTTGTATTTTTCTTAGTATTAATTTGCATTTTTTCATGTGGTTGTGAATACTTTTGGTTCTTTTGAGAAGTGTTTGTTCATATCCTTTGACCACTTATATATTGGGGAATGGCTATTAGTCTTAACATATATTTAATAATTCTTTCTATATCTTAGATCCCAAACCCTTTATCAGAGAAATTTAATACAAAGATTTTTTTTTCCCATTCAACTACTTTCCTTCTTATTCTAGATGTATTAATGTTGTCTGTGTAGAAGTTTTTCAGTTTCAAATAATCAAAGTTATCTATCTTATCTTTTGTAAAGCCTTATATCTCTTACCCATAGGAGAGAAGTATTTATTTCTCTCCTATTTTTAGTATGTTCTTCAATATTAAGGTCACATATCCATTTAGAATTTATTATTGAGTGTGATATAAGGTGTCAGTTTAAGTTCTAATTTCTCCCAGACTGCTTTTCCCAGGGTTTTTTTTAACAAATAGGGAATTTTTCCCTAAGGTAATGTGTTTTCCTCCCTCTCTCCCTATACTTAGTCACAGAATCTGGTGTGATATGTCATGTTAAAGTTTTTAAAGCACTTCATATACATTACCTTGTTCAAGCTTCAAAATATCCCCCCCACCAATGACTGAGGCAGCTAAGTGACTGATAGAAGGAGCTAGGAGCTAGAAGAACTCTAGACTTATAGTCAAGAGGATTTGAATTTGACTTCTACCTCGAATATCTAGTACTTGTTATGTTACCCCAGGGAAGTTATATGTCTTTCAGCCTCAGCTTTCTTACTTGTAAAATGAAGGCATTGGACTCAACATCCTCTAAGATTCCCTTCCAGTGTAAAATCTATGATCCCATATATGTGCCAAAGGCATTATCATCCATATTTCACTGAAGAGGAAACTGAGAAGTTAGAGAAGTTAAGTGGTTTGATAATGGTCATACATCTAATTAGTGCCACAAATGGGATTTCTCACAGCTCTTCCTAACTCTACATACACCACTATATCCACAATATCACACTGCTTCTCCATTGCTACTCTAACATTCCCCATCCTCAACTCCATTATCTATTTTCCCAAAGTCAAAATCTAATAGCTCTCTCCCTGCTTCCAAACTTTTACCTTCCCATTCTTTAAGTACCATTAAGAGTAATGTTTCTGCACAACTCAGATTATCACCCTCCCCATATCATATATGTGTGTATACACATATATGTATATATATGCATATGCGTATGCCTAAAAAAGTAAAGAAAATGCTCTTTGAGCTTGACATTGACAACCCTGGTTCCAAATCTTTCATGTGTACTATGAGCCAGACAAACTAACCTAGTTATTATTTCTCAACTATGCTCTAAGTAAGTTTTCCTGACTCCATACTTTTACTCATATTTTTTCACTGAATCTGATACACCCTAAATTCAGTAAAGGTAGTATTCTAAGGTCCTCTAGATGCAAGACAACATATGGCACTATGAGACTAACTAGATGTAAACACAATTTTGTTTAGAAGATAGTTATTCAAGGAGTATCTTTAAGCACTGAATGATAAATCATTATAGAAGATCCTCCATATTACAGTGTAAGTCCAGCTCTCCCTTCCCCCTTGCAGATCTATAGACTCTCCGGCTTGGAAACTGATGGGCCCTGAATAAAGAATAAGAATATACTCCTCAGACATTCCTCCTCTGCTTGGAGACTGATAGGCCCTGAACAAAGAATAGAATACAATCCTCTCCTGCTAGGCCAGGAGACTGATAGGCCCTGAACAAAGAACAGGAAATACTCTTAAAATTGCTTTTTGCAGACCTAGCCAGTCTTCAAAAAAAAAACATGACCAACAGGATCCTCCCCTCCCGAGGGGAGTGGCTACCCTCTCTGGCAGAGAATATCCGGGGCAGTTAGCAGTAAGTTTTCCTTGTTCAGGACACTATAAAAGTGCCCACATGGGACAGGCACATTGGAACCTCACCCCCATGGAGAGGACACTTTGCCTGGGCTTACATTCAGAAGGACCACCAAGGAGGCTGTAAAAGGGGTTCCTCAGCTTCAGAGAAGCCTTGGATGCAGGTGCTAAACATGAAGTGTATGTTGTATGTTGTGTGTGTGTCTTTTGTTGTTGTCACTGCGTTTGTACAAAGGAGAGGGATTCCCCAGCTTGAAGAAACCTTGGGCGGCGGTGTTCCTCTGAACAGGTGATGCCTCTGTGTGTCTGTGTCTCTGTCTTTGTCACTGCATTAACTGTGTAGTAGGAATTGTTAAATAATGTGGTTGCAGGGTTAACAGAGTATTTCCCCTGTCCTTCAATAAAAACTTTATTCTGTTGGGAGTGTGTTTTATTGCCAGTGCAAATCTGAATCCAAACCTAACTTAGCTTAATCAAACAAGCACATAAACTGTAGGAAAAATTCTTGGTTCAAAAGCAGGTAAGTAAATTCAGTACAAATTGAGAATCACAGGCCATAGAAAATTCTCTAGGTCAATACAAACATAAAACACATTAAAATGAATCATATACAATAAAAACAGTCTCAACATTAATCCTCAAAATCTAAGCCATACACTTTATTTTCCAAAAAGACATTGACAGATAATTCTTCTCAGGCCGTTTGGCCCCAACTTTATGTGAAAAGATACAGGCTTCTGAATTCTCAACAGAAAAAGGAAAATAGAGAAAAT
Organism: Trichosurus vulpecula; assembly: GCF_011100635.1. NCBI lineage: Eukaryota > Metazoa > Chordata > Mammalia > Diprotodontia > Phalangeridae > Trichosurus > Trichosurus vulpecula. Next base: position 88,053,276 of record NC_050576.1, on the reverse strand, counting down.
GATTGAAAGGTAGAGAAAAAAACAACTACTGGTTATCCGTATGCTGTTGAAAAGGGTGTAGTCCACTGCCCGAGAGAAGATGAATAGCCATAATGTTCCTTACTACTACCCCCTTAGAAGAGATGTAAAACAGATACACCAGTGCCGAGAATTTTCTGATCTCCTATTGGCCTGGTAAAGTGGAAAATAAGACCAAGAAACTAAAGGAAACTTATGCCTTTAAGCCCTACCTTCTACTTCTGTTCAATTTTTATCATCTTTAAGATACCTTAGTAGGTCTGTCCCCTCGAGGTTTAGAAGCAATATCTTCTATCTTGTGCTTTCCAAGCTCTCCTAGGTATGAAAATCTGTGGAAATGTCTCCCTCTCCACTCTTTCTCAGCTGTAAAGGTGACTTCTTCAATTCCATCAACTTCTCTCATTACAGCCCACTTCCCTGGATGGATCCAAATGGAGAAAGAACAAGATATGCCTGCTCTCCTCTCCCCCATCCCAAATTGCTAAAAGATAGTTAGATGTAACTAGATAGCATTTCAATATTGCCAATTATGGTTGAATGGTACATTTACTAACAGTTCCTCAGGCCTGGAAAATTCAACCCCACATCTTCATTTTTTTGAAATGTTTCATATCCTTCAAAGTGCTGAAGTGATTCTTAAATCTTGTGAACTACATTAGCAATTTGTTTTTGAACATTTCTTTCTATCCTTTAAAATAATTTTCCATGTGAAGATCTTAACTCTTATGATATTTAAGGAATCATATTTTGATCTTTATGTCTCTCTTCAGAGCACGGAATGTGTTGTGTTAAGTAGTCAATGAATATTTTATTGAGTTGAAATAAATAATGACAATTACTAATTACTAACAAATGAAAATTACTAATAACAAAGTTTTAGATTTAATTTTCTTACCAATATCAAAATAATCTGTATGGTAAATTGCTATTTTAGTCATCATATTAAATCATTTTTATTCCAAAATAATGACTCAGAAGAAATAAGTAAATATACAAATATCTAATTTAAAAGAAGATAAATTGTTAATAATCACAACTATATTTTTTTCCTCAGTCTAAGGATCATTTAGTACCCTTAGTAAATTTTATTCTCAATGGCCTGACCATATCAATGCTGTTCAGCACAGAATCCCTTACCCAAGACGTAGAAAGAAACTGCCCAATTTGTCAAGAAACACCAATGGAGCTAGTGAAAATTAAATTGATTTTGTGCCTACAATCTATTTTAGAAGAGGCTGCATGACATAGTGGATAGAGTACTGGACTTGGAATCAGGGTTCTGCCTCTCATATATAGCGGCTATGAGCATACCATTTAATCCATCAATCAGTCATTTAACAAACATTCTTTAAGCACCCACAATGTGCTTGGCATGGGAATACAAAAAGGAAAAAAAAAGGAATAGTACCATACCCTCAAGGAGATACGAGCCTCAGTCAACTAAAATATGCATGTACCAAATGATAAATGGACTGTGATTTGTATTGGTGCTCTAAAAATCATAGACCCTTGACCTATTTGACTTTTATTAGAATCACCAGTTCTTTAAGGTAAGACTGGAATTATGCTTTTTTCTTGGGCTTACATACAGAACTAAGTTTATGGGCTCCTAACCCACCCCTGTATTCTTTTAATCTATGGCTACAGAGGGTAGTGGTTATCTATGAGAGAAGAAAAGGTAATGCTGCTAATTGTAGAAAAGACTAATGTTCATTTATCAAGCACACACCAATTATGTTTTTTAAACCTTTAACAATGGTCAGCTATCATCTAGTAGAAAATACGGAAAGAGAGAAATTCTTCTCATTATCATTTTCAGAGGGAAGATTACTAATGTCCCATTTAGTTCAAAGAGGAGAATCACATTCCATAAATGTAATTTGTGAAAAACTCTGAATTTACACTGAGTCATTTGTACATTGGGAATATAAGGGCAATTACTTAATTTTAAGCAGCTAGTTTAAAAATGTGAATTTTGATATTGTTCAAATGATATTGAGCAATCACTAATCACTGTGGTGGAATATTTTGTTTTATACATTAAAAACTAATTACTGTGAATTGTAGGGTGTGCCCATCATGCTGAGATAAGTGCTAAAATGTTATTTATTAAATCAGAAGATTTTTAGAGAAAGACTTATGGAATTATCAGTCTTGGTTTTCGTATAATACACACACCAAGTGAGAGACTAGGCTTGCTTAAAATAGAATTCCTATAAATGGATTTAACAGGATTTCATTTGCAATATAAATTGTGTCACAGGAATTGTGTTCAGGAATATGATGGTAATCAGGGTAGGTGATAGGCCAAGATATTAATTGAATACAGTTATATAAAATGATACTCATGATAAACTCTGAAGAATAATTATGTTTGAAAAACACATATTAATGTAGAAATGAAAATGTTTCTTTATACACACTACAAGCCTCTAAAATAGTCTGAATAATATTCTAGAGGTTCTTTAGAATTATATGCAACCCTAAAAGTCAGTTTATTTGCTACTTTCTAATTTTTAATACTACATCTCACTCTTGTTCCCCACACTAGAAAGTCCCTTTCAATGAACTAATAATTTTTTTTCTTAATTCCATTTGTGAGATCTTACTATATGCTACTGAGGATCCAAAAATGAATATTATATGGTTTCTCCCCTCAAAGAGTTTCCAAACTATTACAAAGCAAGCTTACAAATGAAAATATTAAGCAAAATGTAAGATTTATTATAAGACATAGAGACAAATAACTACAAGAGTTTGATATTTTGGAGGTAAAATCAATAGGATCTGGAAACTAATTGTGGCAAGTACAAAGGAAAAAAAGTTAAAGATACTTCTAACACTAACCAAAATAGGTAATTGGTGGTCCCACTAAAAGAAATAGCCAGGTCAGAAGGGAGAGCATGTTCTGAAGGAAAGTTAATTAACTTTGTTTCAGACATGTTGAGACTGAAGCCCTAATAGAATATCTAGGTAGAGATGTTCAGCACAAATTTAAAAGTGATTGACAAAGGGGTGAGAGCGAAAGCTGTGACAGTTAATGATATACGAAGAGTATAGAGAGAAGAATAACAGCTTGCCAATTAAGAGGATTGTACATTTCTGTGAGGAATAATATGATCTCTGTGTAACATGAGATAGATCTTGTATAATGAAACTGATTTGCCCTCCCACATACTTCTAAGGCTTATTTTTCAAGTAAAATGGAAAATTAAGCAGTTTCCATGTTTTTGTTTTTTATTTCAATTAATCAATCAAAAATAATTAAAGACCTAATATATGCAACATTTCATAGGCATCACAAACCAATTAGGCTTTAGGGCCCTCCCCAAAATAATGTCTTCTTTGTTCATTGTTAATGATGGCTGCAGACACAAAACACAGAAACTAGTCAACATATCCCCAAAGAATCACTTCAAGTACTTGACTAAGATCACCTGTTTCCCCTTCAACCTGCTATCTACCCACTTGTCTAATTCTCTTGAGTATCAGGAAAAGCATAAGGGTATTAAGACTGAATTTCTCCCTTACCTTCTCTCTCATCTTTACCTAATGGTAAACCCACATGAGTGTGAATTAATTGTGTGACAATTTTAGTATGTAAAATTCAGGTGAATGGGATTTCTTTCAACACAAGGAAAAATATTTTTACCCAAGTATATCTAATATAGTCCTCTATTTACCCATAAATCTATGTTGTACATTTTTGTTTAAAATATTTTAAACTAAATAAATTTTCTATATTCTTTTCTTATATCACTCTTATTTTTCAATGATATACCCTCCTCCTTCCCAATAGTATCCTTCCTCACAAGTTAGAAATACAACTAAATAAAACAAAGCAGCACATTGACCATGACTGATATTGTACACCTTATTCTGAACCTAGAGAGTACCATTTCACAGAAAAGGGCAAAATGCTTCACCTATGATTCTCTGAAATCACTTTGTCACTGATTGATAAGAGGTCTGATGTTTTTTCATCAAAGTTTACCTTTACATTATTATAGTCACAAAAATGTTTTGCTAAAAACAATTTGCATATGAATATGCATATGCGTGTACATATATATACGTTTATATACATATATGCATGCAAATATGCACACATTTACACCTAGATATCTATAGCTAAGTACACATGCATATACAGATATACATATATATGTGTGCATGAATGCACATATGTGTGTGCATATTCATATATCTATATATGTATATAGATGCACGTAATCGTATAGGCCTGCGTATATACTTAATATGCACATATCCATGTATATAATTATAAATATATAAGAACATCTATCTATCCATCTGGTACTTTCTTGTCTTTGAATTTCTTTGAGTATGTTGCTAGAATGTAATGTCACTGGTTCAAAAGATATATCCGGTTTAGTAACTTTTCTAATAAAATGCCAAATAGTTTTACAGAATATTAGGACTAATCCACAGCTATACCATTTTTCTTTACTGTACTTGCCTGCATAGAATCTCCACAACAATTAAATAAATAATAAATCAAGAACACTAAATACTGGGGATTTTTACCTGATGGACAGTGACAAAACTGGGGAAAAAAGGTTGGACAGAAAATTAGCATACTGTGGTATTTCGTGGAAGATGTTCAAATAAGCTAATTCCTGCTAATTTTGTTTTCCAGTTTTAGCATTCCCTTTTAGGTAAAAATCTCCAGTATTTGGTGTTCTTGAGTACATAAATACTATAATACTGTGCTTTTTAAAAACCTTACTTAGCTAGTCATTTTAATTGATCAACATTTAATTTTTAATCATGATCAATTAATTTTTATTATTTATTTATAATTTAGTTTTAAGTCCTGGTAACATCATGACCCCTTTGTTCCTTTTTCCCCCATTACTTCTATTGAGAGCCTTGATCTCTTTTTTTATTTCTGCAGAAGAATATTATTCTGTTTTGATCATGACCTATAAAGTAATGCCTTAGTACTCTGCTTGTTATGAAACTAAACCTGTCAACTTATTTAGGAATCAGTAATTTTTTTAGATTTGTGCAGTCCACTCATAATTAACATCCCCAATTATGTGTTTTTTTTATTTATGAAAAGAAAGTAGTAAAATTGCATTTATATAAGTCATGAGTATGTGTTGGTTAACTTACCAAATTTGACAAATTTGACAACTATTTTAATGCAAATTTTTTCTTGTTGAATATTCTTAGTAATATATGGAAAATTTGATTTTATAGAGGTTTAAAGACTTACTACTTTTCTGAATTTTCTAACTGTTCCAAATAATCTGTTACTGAATCTCTAGAATTTTCTAAGTAAATAAAAGTAACACTTGCAAATAGAGTCTATTTTGCCCCTTCACCTATTTTTGTTCCCTTGATATTTTTTTTGCCTTATTGCCATAGTTAACATTACCGGAACTATATCAATGCTCAATTACTTGACCTCTTCTTTCTCATCTTATGAATGGTAACTTTATGATTGCTTTTATTGAATCTCATACCTTTTTGGTATGCCGTCACATTGTTATAATTTTCCTTGATAATTGGGTTTTTTGACCAATGTATTTATCATTATATTGCTGTTTATTAAAGTCTAAATGACTATATTTACATCACTTTTATTATAACTTTTTTGCATTTTTATCTGGAAATGAAGTATTTAATGTTTCTTTCTTTCAACTACATTTGTTTATTAATTGCTTGTGCCCTAACCCAAGAATATTTTATTTAAAAGTGTCATGCAAAACTGATTTCTTTAAAATTATGTTCAGATCCTTAACATTTTTCTCATTTATTTTTCTGTTTGATTTCTGTAAGGCTAAAAAGGGCACATTAAAGTGACCAACTGCATTAATCCTTCAAGCTCCAACAATGTAATGGGGCATCTCTAAGTTCACAGCAATAAATTATATTAGGACTCTATAATTCCTCAGAGAACACTTTAATTTAAAATTATTATTATAGAAATAAATGTCATAAAATATACATATATCAGGGGAAAAGTTTACATTGTATTCTATGAGGTTCTAGATCACATTTGCTCTTTTTCCCAAATATTAGATATTGGTTTTGTTTTTATTTTGACTCCTAAAACATAGTTTCACTAACAATAGTTTTGCTTTTATTAAATTACATTCTGAAAGACATCCTGAAAGTATTAATTATCTATGATATGTGAAAATGTTTCTAGGTTAAAATTAATAAAATAAAGTACTGAGGAATTGATTTGATAGTGAGTGTGTGTGTATATATATATACATATACATATGTATATATGTATATGTATATATATGTATATATATATATATGTATATATATATGGTAACACATGACTTTTCTCAAGCATAAAAAGGGAAGAATGAGTTCTGTGCCTGAATCTTAAGTTTTCAAATTAAATAGGATATTTCCTTCTACTCTTCTAAGGATGTTTTGAATATATTAGTATGATAATAAGAAAGTAATTTGTTAGAATAAAAGAAAAAATCAAATCAGCTATTTTTCTGCTTAGTAAGGAATTCTTACAATGTCTGATTAAGAGGAGATATTACCTCCTCAAATGTTATCTCATTTACAATGATATATCTCTATCTATATGTGTGTATACATATATACATATATGATACATATGCTAAAATAACAAGAGTTATCTTTATAAATCTACAGAGGTATATATGTCATTGTGTGTATATGTATATATGTAGGTGGGTGTACATACACACAGAGAGACAGATAGGTAGACAGATAGGTAGACAGACAGACAGATAGACAGACAGAGGTCAGAAGTTTGTTGTTCTCTACAGTTGTTTACTCCATAGGGTACATGGAATACTGGAGGAAAAGAATCTTTTAAAAAATTATAAACACAGACACAGAGGAGTGAGGTATGCTGTAATTCATTCAAACTTTATCTCCTCACCACTCTTTTGGATGAGGATTGTGAAACTTTCTCTCCCTTATATTCTGCCCCTATGGTCACCCCAATCCCCCCAAAAAAAGAAATGTCTGAACTTTATTGTTTAAGATTACCTTAGTAAAGTACTTAGTGTAGTAAGCTAATAACATATATACTACATAGTCTTTGAATATTAATTAAGTAAATATAGCTAGATAATATACTGCCAAAATAAGCTAGATTATAAAGAAAGCAAGGGCGTTTGAGAAAAACATCTACTTCTGCTTCATTGACCACCCTAAAGCCTTTGACTATGGTAATAACAAAATGTGGCAAATCCTCAAAGACACGGGAATACCAGATCATCTTACTTGTCTGATGAGGAAAGAAGCAAAATTTCAAACTGAACATGAAATGACTGATTGGTTTAAGACTGAAAAAGGAGTATGGCAAGGCTATAGATTGTCACCTTATATATTTAACTTCCATGCAGAGTACATCACACAAATGGCAAGCTAGATGAACCAAAAGCTGGAATTAATGTTGCCAGCAGAAATAGCAATGATCTTAGACAGGTAGATGATAACACTTTGATCACAGAAAGTGAAGGAGAATTAGAAAGAGGTGAGTAAAAGCTGGCTTGAAGTTTAACATAAAAAAAACCTAAGATCTTGGAAACTGGTCCTATCACTTCCTAACAAAAAGAGGGAGAAGAAATAGACTGAGTGTCAGATTTTATATTGGTGGCTCAAAGATCCACTGCAGATGGCTACCGTGGCCATGAAATTAAAACACTTGCTCCTTAGAAAGGAAGCTATAGCAAATCTGGATAGTATATTAAAAAACAGAGATGTCAACTTGCCAGCTAAGATCTGTATAGTCAAAGCTATGGTTTTTCCAGGAGCAATGTGAAAGCTGTGAAAGTTGAACTCTATAAGGAAAGCTGAGTACCAGAGAATCAATGCTTTCAAATTGTGCTGGAGAAGACTTCTGAGAGTCCTGTGGACCGCTAGGAGATCAGCTCAGTCAATACTTAATTCAGGCTATTTCACTGGAATGTCGAATACTGAAGCTGAAGCTTAAATATTTGGGGCACATGATAAGAAGATAGGACTCCTTAAAAACACCCTAATGCTGGGAAAGATAGAAGACAAAAGGAAAAGGGACAGCAGAAGATGAGACGGATGAGACTGTTATGGAAACAATGAGCTTGAACTTGGACAGATGTCAAAAGACAGTAGAGGAGAGAAGGGCCTGGCTGGCTGTGGTCCCTGAGATCATAGAGAGTCAAACATAACTGGATGACTGAACAACAACAACAACATACTGTTAACTATAAGCTAAAGAGAAATGCATTTACTTCCATCCTATTGAGGGAGTGAGCCAAAGAAATAAAGGAACCTTCTATACTACCTAGGGGCAAGGCATTGTAGGATTTTGCAGTCCATAGCTCTGACTCAGAATTGAAACTCTGAAGTGAAGCAGATTTGGAAAAATAAGATGACTCTTGGAAAGATGCCATTTACTTCAAAGGGAATGTTGTAAAGTGAGGGCAAACCATATAGTCATTCAAGTAAATATTTCTAGACAAAAAAAGATAATTCAACTAACAGGGCAATTACTCATCATACTACTACCACTAAGCAAAAAAAAAGCACTAATGTGAAAATTCATTAAATAGGAAAATTCCTATAAGCTTAGAGCACCATATGGTCTTCTAGTCTGGGATCACAAGGGCATTTAAAAGACACTTTTTTATATATGTCCATCCTTATGCTTTGGAAACTACTATTCAAAACATTCACCTCAATCATTCTTGGAACCCTAGGGCAAAATGATAAAACCATGTGTCAGATTGCTTCAGGCATTTCTTGCTAACTACAACAGAATTAATGAGAATCAGTATTACTACCAGGCTAAAGATAAAAGCTTGAGTATTAGGATCTGATGTCAAGCAGAAACAGCAGGGGGGGCGGGGATCAATGTCAGAAATACATGAGAGGTCAGAGTCAAATTATCAAAGTGGAGAGGGGTGGATTAAGGACAACAACTCAGAATTACAGGCTGAAATAAGGAAACACCAGAAATCCAGAGTTCTGAGTAGATAACAGAGCTGGAGAATCTTAGAATCTCTTTGCACCTGGAACTCTATTTTCCTATACCTAGCCCTGCCTCAAAGTTTAAATCCTACATTCCCAGACCTGATTTTCCCAAAACAATTTTGTTATTATTCTTTTAAAAATGAGATTTAACTCAGCATAGTTATGTTAGTGATAAAAGCCTCTCCACTCCTCCCCCCCCCCCACCAAAAAAAAGCCATGGTGGATATTGGAATTCTTGGCAAAATAAGAGACTGCAGAAGTCAGCTGCAGCAAGTCATCATTCAGCTTCTACAGAAGCTCTCCAATTCATTAATTCATTAACTCCTAAGGCAGTTCAATTCTGCTTTATAGAAAGCCCTCATTATTAGAAAATTTTTAAAATGTGAGCTAAAATACTCTTCTCTGAAACTCTGACACATTATTTCTAGTTCTGTCCTCTGGAGTCCACCTAAAAAGTCTAATTTCTTTTCCACAAAGCCCCTCAAATATTTGGTATTGTTGTTCAGTCCTGTCTTACTCTTTTGTGACCCCATGGACTATAGCATGCCAGGACCTTCTATCCTCCACTATCTTTCAAACTCTATCCAAGTTCATGTCTGTTGTGACACTATCCTCTCATCTCATCTCTGCCATCATCCCCTTTTCCTTTTGCCTTCAATCTTTCCCAACGTCAGGGTATTTTCCAACAAATCCTGTTTGCTCATTAAGTGGCCAAAGTATTTAAGTTTTGGCTTCAGTATTTGACGTTTCAGTGAATAGACTTAATTTCTTTAAGTATTGACTGATTTTTATCTCCTTGCTGTCCAAGGGCCTCTCAAAAGTCTTCTCCAGCACCACAATTCAAAACATCATCAATTTTGTGGCACTCAATTTTCCTCATAATCCAACTCTCATAGCCACACATTACTGCTGGGAAAAAAAAAAAACATAGCTTTGACTGTTGACTTTTGTCGGCAAGTTGACACCTTTGCTGATATCCAGATTTGCCATAGCTTTCCTTCCAGAGAGAAAGCAGCTTTTAATTTCATGGCTGCAGATGCCATGTACAGTGATCTCTGAGCCCAAGAATATAAAACCTGACACTGCTTCCATTTCTTCTCCTGCTATTTGCCAGGAAATGATGGGACCATTTTCCAAGATCTTATTTTTTTAAAAAAATACTGTTTCATCTATGCCCAAAGGGCTATAAAAAGGTGCATACCCTTTGACCCAGCAATACCACTTCTAAAGCTATATCCCAAAGTGATCATACAAGTGGGAAAGGAACCCGTATGTACAAAAATATTTATAGCAGCTCTTTTTGTTGTGGCAAAGAATTGGAAATCAAGGGGATGCCCATCAATTGGGGAATGGCTAAACAAATTGTGGTATATGAATGTAATGGAATATTGTTGTGCTATAAGAAATGAAAAGCAGACGGACTTCATCATAACCTGGAATGACTTACAAGAACTGACGCTGAATGAGGGGGACCAGAACCAGGAGATCATTATACACAATTACAGACGCATGGTATCTGTAAGGACTTACTTTGATAGACTTGACTCCTCTCATCAATGCAAGATTCAAAGACAGCTCCAAAAGACTCATGACAGAAAAAGCTATGCACATCCAGAGAAAGAACTATGGAGTCTAAATGAAGACTGAGGCAAACTTTTTGCTCTCTCTTTTTTTTTCCTTCTTTTTTGGTTTCATCTCCTTTCTCATGATTCATTCCATTGGTTATAATTCTTCTTTACAACTGGACTACTATATAAATAAGTTCAATGTGAAGGTTTATGTAGACCTACATTGGATTACATGCTGTACTGGGGGAGGAGAGATGGGGAGAGGGGGGGAGAGAGGGGGAGAGGGAGGGAGAGAAAATTTGGAACCCAAAAACTTGTGGAACTCAGTGTTGTAAACTAAAAATAAAAAACCAATTTTAAAAAAAGATAGGAACAACAATGTTCCTTCCAAACATAGGGAAAAAATATTGTTTCAAGCTGGCTTTTACACTATCCTCTTTCACCTACATCAAGAGGCTTCTTAATTCTTCACTTTCTGCCATCAGAGTGATATTGTCTACATACCTAACATTGTTGATATTTCTCCTGGCAACCTTAACTCCAGCTTTTGATTAATCTGACCTGCTCCTTCTCCTCAATCACATCTCCAGGCAAAACATTTTCAGTCATATTAGTTCTGAGCCATTCCGTTTTCCATTTCTGACAGTGATTATATGTCACTGTAAATGCAGAAGAACTTATTGTTTTTACCTATCCGTATATTTTATAATTTCCTCAGGCTAATGCCTAAAACAAGGATGATAATTAAAAGCAGAGAATGTTGATTCAAATCTTGAGTCTCCCAATTACCAACTGAATAATCTTGGGCAAATCCCTTTCTGGGCCTCAGTTTCCTGACCTATAAAATAGTTGAACCAGAAAAACCACTGAGGTTTCCTATAGCTGTAAATTTATTTACTATGATCGATTTTAGGTTTGCTTCTGCCAGCCCCCACCCACTCCCATATAGTTAGGCATGCTCTAGAACAGAATATTTGTATCTCCAGAAACCTTGTACCTGCAATTTACATGACAACCACCAGATGGTAGGAGTGTCCTATGAGGTCATTTGACAAAGAGGTAAGACTGGTGGAAACTGAAAAGGTTAGAATCAATGTGAAGTTCAGCCACATTATTTTCACATGAAAATGATTATATTTAAACAGTAAATTTAATAGTTACTCTAAAAGAGCTCAATATAAATTCAAAGCAATCACCTAAGGAATTCTATTTAAAACACTAACACAGTTAATTGAGTTGGACTTGCCCACCTCACAGGCCCCCAAGCATCACTGTGATTCTCTTGACTATGATAGTTGCAGTTTTGTCTAAATTCAACTATCCTTAGCATTTAATTTAGAGAGGCATATTGGTGTAGGGGAAAGATCTGAGTTTTCATGCTAGCTTTTCCATATATTCCTTGTGAAACCTTTTGGGCAACTCCTCTCCTCCCCTTGATTTTTTTTTTCCTAATTAAAAGGGCCATTCCTTGACTCACTTCTTAAAGAGGCCTATTCACTGAATGGGCACTGCCTCACTCAAAGTGAAAACCTGGAAAGACCTTAGCTTAAAAGGGCCAAGGTCTCCCACCACATCCTGGGCTGTCTCCGGTCATCCTGATCTGTATCTGGCCACTGGACCCAGATGGCTCTGGAGGAGAAAGTGAGGCTGGTGATTTTGCACAGCCCTCCCTCACTCAGTTCAAAGTCAATTGCAAGTCATGTCATTATCTCCCTGATGTAATGGTCCTCGTCAAGAATGAAGGACAAAACCACAACCAATAATTAGTTCTTTATTTCTTTCTTTCTTTCTTTTTAAATGCCTTTTTGCAGTCCCCCCTAGAGGTTGAAATCTGTTGGTGTTTATGGTTAATCTTTCCCTGATTCTATCTTTCCTTTTACCTCTTTTCCCACCCTCCTCTATTCCCTCCTATAGCCCTATTGATTGAAATATATTTCTGTATCCAACTCTATGAGGATGTATTCAACCCTCCTTTTTAGTTTAGAATTTGATTTGTGTCGTTGGAGTCTCTGTCATCATAACAACTAGAGACTGCTTCTTTGCAAAAAGCATAAAAATGACTAAAATGACTTTTTGGTTTTTGAATATCAAGCACATTATAGTTTCCCCACAAGGTCAAGATGTTTCTGGAACTTTCTATAGCAAAATAACAAAAATCCCACTGAGGATTAGTCATATCTATATTAATTTTGGGGACCATGTAGCTGGTGACCTCTGTACAAGTCCCAACTCTGCCACTTAAAGTTTATGTGACCTTGGGCAAGTCTTTGTTTTTCCAAGTTTCCATTTCCTCATCTATATACTATACAATATAAAAGTTGGACTCAACAATACTTCCAGCTCTAAATCTATGATTTTATGATCCTAGTTGGCAAAGATAAGATATAAGCATGACAGGCTCTTATGTCACCTTGATGGATAGAGAAAAGAGAATTAAATTCATCATTGTAATGGGGGGAAAAGAGTCACTAGGAGATAGAACCTCACATTAAGAGTCAAGTTCAAGCTCTAATATGTAGGTCGCATGGGGTGAGACTCAGGAAAAAGTCAAAAAGAACTGTACTACTCCTATTTCAGTCTTTAGGTAATAGCAACATTGACTTATTATAACCCATTAATTGAGCTAGTCTAAGGAAATCAGACATATTAAGTTATAAAAATCATTTTATTAGAAAAGTTAAAAATGTCCTCATTTTCATGGTACAGTGTTGGTTAATGTAATAATTTTTCAAGTTTACTTAAAATATTTTGTTCTATAGGTTTTCTTAGTCTTCTTATTATTAATAGTACCAGTATTATTATTAGTATTATTTTCATACTAATAAACATTAGTAATCAATAGTAATAATAAGGCTTCCACATATGAATGGATTTATGATATTCCCCACATCCAACAATGCAGAGAACTATCTCTAACAGTACACAGATACCAACCAATCCATGCCTTTCTGTCCTCTGCATTTATTATTCATATCGTACCATAAATTCTCTATACACAGAAAATCTGCCCATTTCTTCAGGGGCCATTCTTCCAGTCCTATAATATTCTGTGAGTACCAGTGCAGTACCCAGGCTAACTACTGTTATACTTCACTGTTAATATATGATTATCTCTACCTTCTTTTCTAGTAGCATATTTCCTAGAAAACATCTATTTTATCATACAGTTAATCAATCATGAAGCATCTGATAAGTGTTTACTACATGCCAAGCACTTTGCTGAGTTTTGGGGCCACGTAGAAAAACTTACAAGGAGCTTACGTTCTAAGTCAGGGAGCAGGAGGAGGGGAAGGCCACTACATATGTACATACACACCTACATACATATGTATGTAGGTATGTATATATGTGTATGTATAGCTGTGTATACATACATTATGTAATTATATATAATTATATAGTTATCAAAGGTAGCTGAAACAATATAGCTCAACTTTGTCCACAACTATTGCAACAAAGATCAAGAAGGAATACAAAACTGAGTTATGATTCAAAAATCCATGGAAAAATCACAGTGAGTCCATTTTATTATTATTATGATTATGATTATTACAATCCAGATCAGCATAGGGAGACAGACAGAGGTAAAGAGGAACAGTAATCTCCAGACCATCAGGGATGGGTTGAAAGTAGGCAGGGGGCAGAAACAGAAGCCAAGTGGCAGCTCTGTCAGTCATATCCCAGAGTTGCGTTATATATTCATTCTGGACTGAAGGTGGGAGAGGACCTGCATCTCCTGCATCTGGAGTAACTGAACTGTGGTTCCACCAGGGCAAGAAGAGACTCCAACGACACAAATCAAATTCTAAACTAAAAAGGAGGGTTGAATACATCCTCATAGAGTTGGATACAGAAATTTCAATCAATAGGGCTACAGGAGGGAATGGAGGAGGGTGGGAAAAGAGGTAAAAGGAAAGATAGAATCAGGGAAAGATTTACCATAAACACCAACAGACTTCAACCTCTAGGGGGGACTGCAAAAAGGCATTTAAAAGGAAAGAAAGAAAGAACTAATTATTGGTTTCTAGACAAGGGAAAGAGCAAAGAAGCAAAGGAAGAGCTAATTTTATCAAGCATAGCGCAATGATGCTGACCATACACCTTACCACTCTATTTTTTTCACTCTATTCTTTGTAAAGAAGAGATCAATCACTTACAAAGAGAAGAAAAAATGTAAGAAAGTAAGATAAATGCTTAATAGAGCCCTCTATATGCCAGACATTGCCTAAGTACTTTACAAATATTGTCTCCTTTGATCCTCATAAGAAACCTGAGGTAAGTGCTATTATTATGCCCATTTTACAGATAAGGAAAATGGCAGAGGTTAAGTGACTAGGATCACACAGTTATTAAATGCTTTGAACTGTAGCCTTCCTAATTCCAGGCTCAATGCTCTAATGAACCACTTAGATGCCCATGAGAGAACAAAATGAAGAAAATTACACAATTGATGATCCTAACTTTGAATGGGAATGGGAAGAATACAACCAATTTGGAAGTAGGCTCAAAAAGTTACTAGATTGTGTATACCTTTTGACCAGGCAATACCATTACTAGGATTATATGCTCTTTATACCTCGATGACATCAGAAAGAGGAAATGAACCCATATGCACAAAAATATTTATAAGAACTCCATCTGTGATATCAAAAATTGTAAACTAAGGGAATTTCCATCAATGGCCAAACCAAGCATGGCATATTAAGTGTCATGGAATACCACTGTGATCTACAAATTTAGAAGAGGAATGGTTTTAGGAAATCCTAAAGCGAATTTTAGGAATTGATGCAGAATAAAGTGAACAAAACTAGAACAATTTATACAATAGCAACCACCCTGTAAAGAAAAAAAATAATTCAAAGACTTGGATCAACATGATGACCAAGAACAATTTCAGGTAACCAATGATGAAACATTCTGTCTTTTCTGACAAAGTCTGATGGACACTGGGTGTAGAATGAAACATTCAGTTTTTTTAACATCCAATGCAGGAAATCGTTTTGTTTACTATGAATATTGGTTACGAGGGCTTTGTATTTCCTTTTCTTTTTTAACAAGGGTAGAAGGCTATAGAAAGAAGAGAAAAATAGAACTTTGTTAAGTGAAATGAACAAAATTAAATTTTAAAAAATGGAGAATATGACATTAGTCTTAAAGGTGAAGGCACTAAGTCAGGGACTGGGTAGAAGGAAGGGAAAGACCTCCTGAAATAGTTGGTACTTGAGTTGTGTCTTTAAAGGATGTAGGATATTTTATAAAGCATAATTTAGAAGGCAGAGCATTTTAACTATGGGATACTGTCAGTTTCAAAGGCAGGAAGATAGTGGATAGAATGTCTGTTTTTGAGGTATTTTTGAGCAGGCCATTATGGCTGAACCTTTGAAAGTATGAAAAGGAATACTATGTTAAAAGACCAGAAATATAGCAAGGGATTGTGAAGAGCTGATTATAAATAACATTAAAATCCAAATAGGGAAATTTTATTTACTACTGGAAGTATTCGAAAGTTAATGGTGTTTATTGAATGGGGTGGGGTGACATGGTTGGACCTATGCTTCAGGAAAATAACTTTGGCAGATATATGGAAGATGGATTAGAATGGTTAGATTTGAGGCAACAATTTGCATGTTATTTAAGTAGACTAAGTGAAAGGTGAACTAGAGCTGGTATATTTTTTTAAAGGAAAGGGCATGTGTGAAGCATATACTGATTAAGTATGTGGGGTAAGCAAGAGAAGTTAAGATGACATCAAGGTTGTGAAACTGAGTACCTAGAGGATGCTGGTAACCTCTGCAGTAACAGAAAAGTTCAGAAGATGCATGGGTTTAGGGGGAAAGATCATGAGTTTTGTTTTAGACATGTAGAGTTTGAGATACCAACAGGATATCCAATTCAAAATGCCTATTAGTGTTGGTATGGGTCTATGCCATAGACTGCTATGGGAGCAAGTCATTTTTATCAATGAGCTACAGCCAAAATTTATACCCACAATTCACACTTGGTAGAGTACAATTCTGAATATCTAAAGGTTGAAATGTTCCATGATTTACAACTCCATAAAGAATCACTAAGTTTCTAAATGATAAGATTCTTGGGATACAGGATCATTGAAATTATTATCCTTACGAATCTATCTACTTAGTCATAGTTTCCAATAATATAATTAATGGCTGACAGTTACCGTCTAGATATTTGGAGTTGGGAAGAGGGTATAAGGTCTCACCTTTCCCACATTCACAAACTAGAAAAATAGGTGAGTCTCAACAATTCATGTTACCTGTATCAAAGAAGTTACTTTCCGTTTATTATTAAGGCTGGAAAGGACCTCCTTGTTTAAAAACTTAGTCCTTGGGAAAAATTGGGGGGGGCGGGGCATCTCAACTATTCAAAAATTTGACAGGATTTCAAAAGCAGAAAGAATGGATGTGACCAATAAAGGGATTAAGAGTTTGAAAACAATGACTTCCTGAATTCATTTTGTTCATTCTGTCATCTTCTGGTTGTTGAAGAAAACAGAGCTGGTTCTTAACCTGTCTCTCTTTTCCTCTGGAAGATGGAGTAGTAGATGATAAGCACTTTCTGGGGCACAATTCTTTTCCACCCTTTTCTTTTTTTAATCATTCTCTATTAATAGCTGGAAAGTTCATATGACTCTGTGTCAAGGTACACCAAACAGAGCCTAGAAAAGCTCTTCAATGTTATATTCATTTCAGAAAACTCATAGTTTTAGAATTATCATTAAGGATTCTAGTTTTATTATATAGAGGTTATTTACAATGAATTTATAACTGTACTCAATTATGAATTTCCTGTGTTTGTTATCATTATATATCTCTCTAGCAAAACCGTATGTTTATTATGAGCTTCAGTCCAGCAGGTCTGCATTGAAGACTGTGAACCAAGACCTCAGGTGAATTAAGTCTTGATCCTTAACAGACTTGGTGTCTTACAGCCTCATTAACATTTTCAAGTAGAAAGATTTGAGCTGTGAGGTAAAAGCTGGAGAGAATAGGTCAGTTAAATTAACATGACACAAATTCTGAAGTCCAGTCTGAAATGAAATTCAGACCACCCTCTGACACCCATTCAATTCTGAGATCAACTAATTATTTAAGTGTGGGCATCTAACATATGTACTGATAGACTAACTCAATCTATTACCTATTCAAAAGCACGTCATAGACTGAGCAACTGATATTCTTTCTCATTTTTCTTGTATGAATTATTAGATTAATCTTTGTGAATGACGATGAACCTCACTCAAGAGCCTCTGTAGTTTTCTGGGGCTTGTCAAAAGAAATACAAAATGCCTTTCAAATGAGATCATTTAGATGACTTCAGCATTCATAGGTCATCTTTCTTCATTTAGACTCTAAATAGGCCAACCTCTACGAGATGGGTACACACATCTGGTGAATGTAAGTCTTTTTTATGCCTCATCTTATATCAATCACAGCAGACATCATTGAACAAAGTTGTCTCTGTGGTTGAATCTCTGGAAGAATCTTATGTGATCCCAACGTACTTATGGAAAAACACTTTGATGGAGAACCTTTAAGATTAAGTTTTGTTTGTTCTGCCAAGAAAAAGACTTTTTTAAAAATTAAAAAAATGAATATATCAAGATCTTGTATTTTCTACACCTTTTAAGCAACTGTAATTGAAGATCTAATTTGAGGTAGAAAATCATTTGTCAAAATCTGCCTTTTCTTTTCTCACATTTTCATCTAGAGTATCATTGATAAATGTGTATATTTAATGACCTTTAGGGAAAATAGTAAGTAGTACAATCTGACTGCAATACAGTGTCTATAAAAGGATGTAATTCAATCTCAAAAGATAAGAGGCAGATCACAAGGTGCTTTAAGTAACAAATTGAACAACAGTTCATATTTTATCTTAATGGCAGTAGGGAGCCATTCTTGGTCCTTGAGCAGCAGAGTAACATGACTAGTATTTGAGTGATATTAATTTGCAGAGGATGTGTTGAAAAGGAGAGGGATAAAATACAAAATGCCTAGAGAGTTTAGAATTACTCCAGATAAAATGTGATAAGGATACTTGTGATGTCAGTTAAGAGAAGCAGCTGGACATGAGACTTTGCAAAGGTAGAATTGTGAAACCAGAACTGACTGGAAATAGGATACAGTATGAGTGAGATTGAAGAGCTGAAAAAAGACAATGTGGTTAATAGGTTAGTTCAATAGAATTACAGCAGTGTCCTCAATAGTAATGAAATAAATTAATGACTCAATTTGGAGGATCTTGTGAAGTTAGTCATATAAATTATCTTCTTCTTAATTTTCTGCAACAGGTGGTGGTTCATAAATTATAAATATCTTTATAATGGTCATTTTGCCTAAGCCTACCACTACAGCAAGAACATATGGTCACATATTCTTTATGTTTGAAGATCTTTCTCCTGGACACTTGAAGAGATTGTTGTCAGTGGAATTGTTCAGTTAACTAAGATATTGCTTAGAGCAGAGCTTCTTAAACTTTTTCCACTCAAGACTCCTTCAGCATTTTTTTAAATTGTGTGTCCTGACCCACAGTTTAAGAACCTTTGGCTTAGAGCATACAACACAATTTGTTTGTTTTCCCTTTGCTGTTGTTTTTGTTTTTTTGTTTTTCCTGCAGCTAATCTGTAAATCCTTTTGATTGGAACTTTTTTTCTGCATACACAAGTTCTATTCATTGAATTATGATATTCATTTTTTCATTTATCATGTTATTATGAGAGACCTAAAATCCTTAATATGTCCATATGCATACTGTGTTTGAAATCAATATATTGTGTTTGTTTACACACACTGTTTTCTTTTAGTGTTATGCTTTTTTGCTTCTCTTCTTCCAGACTGAAAATGTAAATGCAAGGAAGTAAAGAACAATCAGATATCCTCTCTCTTCTTTGGTGAAATTTGCAACTATGGATTCAGGATTTTTCTATTCAGCCATTTACTTCTGCTATACAAAACATAAATTCAGCTTTCTTTTAAAAGGAACATCCTAATTCATTGTTGGTGGAGTTGAGAGCTGATCCAACCATTCTGGAGAGCAATTTGGAGCTATGCCCAAAGGGCTATAAAAATGTGCATACCCTTTGACCAAGCAATATCACTTCCAGGGCTGTATCCCAAAGAGATCATAAAAATAGGAAAAGGACCCACATGTACAAAAATATTTATAGTAGTTCTTTTTGTAGTGGCCAAGAATGAGGAATTGAGGGGATGCCCATCAATTGGGGAATGGCTATTATATGAGTTGTGGTATATGAATGTAATGGGATAATATTGTGCAATAAGAAATGATGAACAGGAGGACTTCAGAAAAACCTGGAAAGACTTATATGAACTGATGCTGTGAAGTGATCAGAACCAGGAGAACACTGTACACAGTAACAGCCACAGTGTGCGATGACAGACTTTGATTGGCTTAGCCATCTCAGTAATGCAAGGTTCTAAAACAATTCCAAAGGACTCATGATGGAAAATGCCATCCACATTCAGAGAAAGAACTATGGAGTCTGAATGCAGAGCAAACAGACTGTTTTCTGTTTTTCTTTTTCTTTCTCATGGTTCCTCACATTTGTTTTAATTCTTCTATGAAAAGATCTTAGCCTAAAATGGACAGGGTCTCCCAATACACCCTGGGCCACCTCCAATCATGCTGGTGAATATCAGGCCACTAGACCCAGATGGCTCTGGAGGAGAAAGTGAAGCTAGTAACTTTGCACAGCCCTCCCTCACTCAAATCAAAGTCAACTGCAAGTCATGTCCTCATTTCCCTAATGTTATGGTCCTCTTGAAGAACTAAGGACAAACACAATGACATCACAATTGTTCTATATAACATGACTAATGTGAAAATAGGCTTAATAGGAATGTATATGTAGAGCCTATATTGGATTGCATGCCATCTTGGGGAGGGGGGAGGAGATGGATGGGGAGAGAATTTAAAAGTTATGGAAGTGAATTTTGAAAACTAAAAATATATAAATTAACTTAAAAAAATAAAAGGAACATGCTTCTGTGGTCCAAGCTCCCTTAGGAATTCATAGGGTCCTCTGTTTCATTAAGTGTTGATTCATTTTCCTTTGTTTTGTAAGACTTATTCATAAATGCTTAAACTACTTTATCTGATCTGGAGGTAATCTTTTCTTCTATTATTAAATATCTTTCCTACTGATAAATCTACTTATTTTCAGGGTCTTTAATTGAATTTTACTCCTCTTGACATCTTTGGTTAATTTTAGTGTTGTTTTTTCCTTTATTTTCAGCTATTGTACACTTTCTGACTCTCTCCCCTTTGAATGCAGTTAGCATGCTGACATAATCTCAAAGCATTTCAGCTTCCTCCCACATTTCATGGTTCCTCAGCCTAAATCTCTTTCCCAGGTGACTTCTATGAGGAGAAAATTGGCCTCAGCTGGATGCTATGCTCTTTATCTCTAGCTAAGTGGTATACCATACATGTGACTCACCCTCTTTCTATTCCTTCATTCCCTGGACAAGCTATGTTACAACACAGAGTGCTACCATGCTACTATTCCAGCCTGACCAAATTTCTGGGAAAAGGAAAGAGAAGATCAGGGGCTAAAGCTGAATTCTATTGCAAACGGAATGGGTCACCTGGTGAAGCCCTGCTGAACAGTACATGATAGATGGTGGGTGGGGTGGTGCTGAGTGATAGTGTATTGGGGGCTAGAGATTGGTCTTCCTTGTTAATCAGATTTTTGCTCTTTTTGGATCCTGGGTGTCCCAGACTATGAAGATAGCTGAAATTGCATAATTCTGATGCATAATTGCTTTTTTAGTGAGGTTTGAGAGGTTGTTTCAGATAAACTGCGTATTCTGCCATTTTGCTGGTCACATGACCCTGATTAAAAGTCAACGTATGTAGTTAATCTTTTATGTATTTTATTTGTTTTATCAACCAACATTCATTTTCCCACCCTTATACTTTACCCTTCCCTTCCAACTGAGAACAGAAGAAAAATAAAAGCTATTACAAACATATGTAGTCAATCAAGACAAATTTCCACATTGTTCATTGCCAAAAAAAGACTTATTCTGCATTATTTCTATCATAAGGTAAGTATTATGTTTCATCATTCATTCTCTGAAATCACATTTGGTTATTACCAAACATGCTAATAAACAGCACCATAGTATTCTATCACATTGCTATAACTTGTTCATCCATTCCCAAATTTATAGGCATCCCCTCAGATTCCACTCCACCTCAAAGAGCTAGAAATATTCTTGTGCATCCTCAAGTCTGCTTTGCTGAGGACTATTCCCTCCCTTCATTCTATCTTCCCTCAAATTTCCCTTCCCCCTTCTCCCCTTTCCCTTCTATTTTTCTTATCAAGTGAAAGGTATTTCTAAACCCAACTCTGTGTATTCAACCAATTCAGATAAGAAGAATGAGATCCAAATGCCACCTACTCCTCCCACAGCCCTCCTTGTTTGTTATCTACTACACAGGTTATGTAAGATAATTTTCCCTAACCTTCTCCACCCCATGCCTATGTATTCTTCTTCCTTTCTCTTTCCATTCTTTTCTTAGAATCATCTAGACACAACTGAACCTCTCCCAGCCACTGTTTAATCAGACTCCTTCTATGACCACTCCACTATCCTGACAGGATTCCAAAGTGAAATACTTGTATTATCTTTCCATATTTGAATGTAAGCAATTTATCTTTCTTTAGTCCTTTATCAATGTTCACTCACATTTGTCATTTTAATGCTTCTCTTCACTCCAGTGTTTGAATTACAGTTTCTCCACAGTTCTGGTCTTTCAGGAGTAATGCTGATTAAAACCTATATTTCATTAAAAGCCCATTTTTCCCCCTGTAGTATCATATTAAGTTTTTTGGGGTAAGTTATTCTTGGTTATAAGTCCATATCTTTTGCCTTCTTGCATATTATACTCCAAGTTGTCTGCTCCTTTATAGTGGTGGTTGCTATATCACAAGTGATCCTGACTGTGACTCCTTGGTACTTGAATTCTTTCTTTTTGGTATATTTCTTCTTGCTATATTTTTTTTCTTTGACCTGGAAACTCTGGATTTCACCTGTGAAGGTTCCAGCAGTTTTCATTTGGGCATTTCATTCAGGAGGTAACTAATGGATTCTCTTTCCACTTTATCTTCTGATTCCAGGAAATTTTCTTTTGAGATTTTTTGAAATTGAACGTCTAGGCTCTTTGTTTTCGGTCATGGTATTTAGGATAGGCTGATAATTCTTTTTATTTCTTTTTTTCCTGGAGGGAAGATCTGTGCTGGGTCTGCAGCTGTTTTCTTGGGGAATTAAATGTTATGTTATGCCAGGATCTGAAGACAGCCTGAGAACCTGCAACTTTTCAGTGTTCCCAAAGTCATCCAGGACAAAGTCTGAATGCAAACTTCCCTTGCCTGAAGTCTGCATGTTCCTGACCTGTGTTTGGGTCTGAGCAAGGATAGACTTCTGCTGTATACAGCATCTATCTACCAGCTGGAAAGCTCAGTTGGTTCAGAGTGGCAGAACTGTTGGTTCTCCTTTAGTCTTAAGACTCCTGCCTCCTTTCATTCTCCCTTGAATTTGTGACTTGGAAGTGAGTAGTGGGTGGCAAAGTTCCCAGGTGGCATCTGTTCCTGATCCCATGCCCCCATACGGATCTCTGGGTGGTCCAGTCTGAGGTCCAGACCCCCTATGACCCTGCTATACTGTCTCCCCTTAGGTGCTAGAGTGTTCAACCTATAGCATGCTCTTACCCCAATCCTTGCCCCAGTGACCACAAACTTCTCTGTTTCCCTGTGCCAAGCTAGAATAGAGAAATGATTCACTATGATGTTTTCCGAATTTTCCCATTAAGATCTGGTCTGGTGGATTTTTTGGTTCTGTTTAGAAGAGATCTGTGGAGAATCTGGCCTTATAGATCTCAATCACTTTGCCCCACATGTCTAATAGACTTTGAAAGTGTAAAGAAATCTTCCTTGCTAAGTACTGTTTTTGCCTTTCCAAGGAGAATCTATGATCCATATTTTCATTTAGTGATCATATCACTTAGATTCATATTTCACTATGGCTTAGTAGACAGTCTTCATGAATTGTGGTGACCAAAAACAGTCACCTCTTGTTGACCAACCTTCAAGTGATTGAGCTTCTCTGAATTTAGGTAAGCTGTCTCATACTATAGGTTGAGAGTGAGTCCATCACAAATTTTGTACTCAAAGCCTTGGTAGGACCTACCAAAGTTGGAGATGCCTTGGCATTGCATTCGAATCAATGAATGAGTGAATGAATGAATAAAAAACATTTAAGTGCTTACTATTTGCAAAACACTGCAAATTCAGGACTATAATGAGGCATCAGATGAGTATTTTATTTAATAACCATTATTAATCATAATAATAAATAAAATATATTTTACAATTAAATAATTAACATGTGATGATAATGATAATGTTAAATTTTACTTTGAATCTATTATGTATTAGAGAGTATTCTCAGACCTTCTGGCATCACTTAAAGCACTTAGTACAGTGCCTTGTACTGATTAGAGGCTCAATAAATATTTTATTGATCTAAGAGCTAGAACTCTTATAAGTCCCTGAAGATTTACAATGAATTAAGATTTGGTTATTACATCATTGGCAACTATGATTATGACTCAGTCATTTTTATTAGGATTTATTTCCCTTTTTGTTATGTTTATTATAACTATTTTTTTCCTCAAAATGGCTAATATTAAGAATTAGATCAACTAGGAGAATGCACAAAATAGGCCCTTAGTTAAAATCAAAAAAATATTTGACTTCTGTGCAATTTTTGTCATTAACTCATTCAAAACAAGGTTCCTGGCACAATGTATCCTTGTTTCTTTTTTGACTTGAAAGAGGAATAAAAAGGTAGAGTAAATGCCTTCCTTTGTTTACTGAAGCTCCACTTAGCCATGTATTTTTCCTATAGCTTGAGATTTAATGAGCATCCAAGATTATGATAAACATGCTATTAAAACAGAAAAACGACATAGAAAGAGAGGGAAGGAGTCATTACTATGAAAATGCAGATGTTTTCTGTTTGCATTATAGGGCAAGCTTTCAGCAGGCACTCCTAATTACAGTCTGTACACTGGTATTCTTGCAATACTAACCATTAACCTTCATTTGAATCACCAGCTTCTGCATAAGGTACATTGTCATTGCTATGCTCTTTCTCTGTGAACCAGTAGCCATGCATCCCGAAAGAAAGGTCTTTTTGAATGGGCTTATAGCACAGCCTCTTTTAAAAGACCAAAAAAGCCACCCTGAAATTGGGCATAAGCTATTTAGCTATTTTCAAGGAGAAAAAGGGAAGAAAAAAAATTTTTAATTGCAGCATCAGTAATAATGAATTGTCAAAGAATGGTTTGGCTCGGAATGAAGGGAAATATAAAGAGAATTACAGGAATAATTCAGCAATTTCAAAAGGAATGATGCACAATTATAATATACAATTAAATTCAAGGCTATGCTTGACAAAAGGAAAGTAAAAACTGTGGGTCCAATCCAGAGATACATTGTTTAACAAGTAGCTCTAGTTTTTCCTAATTACTACTTAAAATACAGATTTTCTCTTCTGAGTTATAAGAACAAATAATCACTACTTCCTTTATTTTTATAATCCATATATAATAAATTAGTTGAATATCTCATATGGCATTGGATATATACCATAGATATGTTCAGTTAAATGTTAGCAGAAATTTAGTCAAAATAATCTGCTATTTGAATCAATCTTCGATGAGGCTATTAGAAAGAAATATTGACATTGGATGAAAGAGATATAGCATAAGAATTTTTATTTCAAGCAAAGTTAAGAGTATACTTATTGCCTTCTAGACAATATAATTCTTTTTATATGCCATTTCTACAATCCTTTGACTTCATTCAAAGATGAATTTCTACAGTATAAATTTCTCTAAAAAGTCACAGCTTACTGAGGCCCTCAATAAATGTAGAGTATATCACCCTTCTCCTATTCATTACATCTGAAAACTTTCATGGTAGTATCATAGGTTTCGAAGAGAATGTGAAACTTGAAATCACCCATCCCGGATGACAAAACTGAGACTCAAAAAGGTTAAATAACTTATGCACGGTAACACAGATCATAAGTGGCAGAGGTCAGATTTGATCCTAGCATGCACCATGGTAGAGTCAAAAGCACAATGGATTTAGCATTGTACAACTTGGCTCTAAATCCTATCTCTGCTTCATGCTACCTATGTGATCATAAGTCTCTCATTTAACATTTAATATTTTTTTAATACAATGAGAGTGTTGGACCAGATGACCTCCAAGGTCTTTTTCCCCTCTAAATATATGATCTGATTATCCTCTCATTCCAAATTAAGTAATGTTTCCCCTGTACCATACAACTTCATAAATCATCTAATTTTAAAGCAGGAAGGAACTTTAATGATCGTGTCATCCAACCCCTTCATTTTACGTTCAGGAAACTGAAGTTCAGAAATGTTAACTTCTCTAGCAGAATGCCTTACAGTAGATACTTAAGTAGATACTTTGCAATTAAATACTTTGGAATTCAAAGTATCTACTCTTTTTTAATCTTTATTTTAATTTATGAAATAAAACAAGCATTTCCATAACACAGAATAATTTTAAAAAGATGATTGCACATGAAATGGCAAATCTTTTATGTACAACTTGCTATTCCTTTTAAACATATAATAAGGTTATCATGTAAATTTCCCTTTTTTTTACTTCCCTTCCCCCACCCTAGAGATGCCTGGCATTAGACACAAATGTGTGTGTGTGTGTGTGTGTGTGTGTGTGTGTAAAATCATTCTATACATACTTTTATTTAGTTCTTTCTCTGGATGCAGATAGCGTCTTCCTTTATTTGGGTATTTATTATAGTTAAAATGACTTGCTCAAAGTTGTTCTGAAAACAATATTGCTGTTGTTGTACATTCTCTTGGTTCTGCTCAGTTTGTTCTTCATTATTCAAGCAAGTCCATCCATATTTTTCTGAGATCATGAAGCTCATCATTTCTGATAGCACAGGAGTATTCCATCATGATCATATACCAGAACTATTTATTCTGAATTTCAAAATCTCTTTCTCTCCCCATCCCCCTCCCCCCCCCCCCCCCCCCCCGCCAAAGCCTCATTGTCTTTTATGCAAAACTAATGAGGTAGGGGCAGTTATGCCATGAAGGAGACTGATGCTTTCTCCTCAAGACTGATTCTTAGAAAAAGAGCTACATTAACACCAGGCATTTCTGCGATACATTGATGATACCCAAAGAAGGACATATAGGCATTTCTTTTTAGGTTCTTTTATTTAGGCATCTCGAAAATCATCTATTCTCCTTTTTATTACGATCAGAAGTACATCTGAATTTCTTAAAATAGGACTTTTCAAGGGATTACAAGTATCGCATGGTCAAATAAGGTAGCCGTCCCTTTATTATTTCACTTAGCATTCATTAGCAAGCAGTATGTTGGGGACTGAAGGTAATACAATAAGAGTACAGCCTCTGCCCTCAAGGAGCTTATGACCTAATAGTTGTTAAATGTTAATTTAGGAAGGTTTATGTCCATTAAAGTCCTAAGTAACCATAACAAGCCATCTGAAAAAAAAATTTCCTTA
Source organism: Trichosurus vulpecula (assembly GCF_011100635.1). Lineage (NCBI taxonomy): Eukaryota > Metazoa > Chordata > Mammalia > Diprotodontia > Phalangeridae > Trichosurus > Trichosurus vulpecula. The sequence goes on along the minus strand of NC_050576.1, from coordinate 88,026,059 downwards.
ATCCTTCTTCTCTGAAAGCCCTTGCATGAAAATTCATTACAACCTCAGATTTAGATGAAATCTGAGAGGTTATCTACCAGAGCCACCTCTCCAGTGCATCAATCTCTTCTAAGGGCAAATTTCTGAAATGGTGTGAAATCCACACTACATTTTAGTTTCTAGTGTATCTTGATTTACATATTTCAATTTAACGTTTCAATTCAATTCAACAAGCATTTATTAAGTACCTAATGTATGCCAGGACAGGGTAGGCATTTGGGATCTAAAGACAGAAAATGAAAAACGCCTTCCCACAAGAAGGTTACGTTCTCCTAAGCAGAAATAGTGTAGAAAATGATAAAATAAATGCTAAATAAAAAATTAAAACAAAATACTTTTTGTTTGTTTTGGACGGCACTAGCAATTAGGGTACTAAGGAAAGGTCACTTGTAAGAAGGATAAGGTACTCGAGCTGACCCTGGAAAAGGGCCAGGGATTCCAAGAAGTAGAGACGAAGGGAGAAAACATTCAGAGCACAGAGAAGAAGGTATACAAAGGCATAGAAGTGGAATAGAAAATGCCATTTTGGGGGAACAATACACTTTCCCTGGAACTTTACAGAATAGTTTCTCTCTGCTAATGAAAGCATAATTTTATATCTACTAATCAAAAAGTATGAACTTTAAAGACTCAACTCCTAGGTAAAATAAGTGTCCATATTAATTGTAATAAATATAAATAAATATTAACCTGGTTTTATTTTCATCATTGAAATAGTTGAACACTGAAACAGTTAAATATAAAGAAGAAAATTTAAATTTCAAAACCAAAGGAAAGTGTGAAAATACTGGTAACTGAGCCTAGCCCTGAGCTTTTACACACACACACACACACACACACACACACACACACACACACACACACTTCTGGCTATTGTTAGTACTCCTGGGATCTTTTGGTCTTGGTCTTAGTGCACCAGTAAAGTTGAACCCACAAAATACTGAAATAGCCCTTCTGGCACGGCTTGGACTAGCTACCTTTCAAAGGGATTTTAGTCACCAAAGACCCTGGGATTTACATTTCTTCCTATTTCAGAAAAAAAGGAAGCTAAATCAAGAACAGGACTGGCAGGCAGTTTTCCCTTAGAGGAAGAAAAAGGAAAATCTGCAAAAGAGGTGGAAGGAAAATATAAGGAGAAGAGGCATGTGGCTGAACTTCCCCAGCTTCCCCCAGGTTGTACATGGAATAGTTGTTGCAGCAGTAGCAACAGTATGAAATTGGCAGTTTTCCTCATTAACCCCATTTCTGAATAAAAGCTAAGACTTCTATGTATCAAACTTTTTGGGTTTTGTTTTGTTTGTTTTGTTTTTATCATGGGTACTAGTTCTTATGGCTGGAACACTAAGGGAAAAAGACACAGAGGAACTTAGGTGTCCTTATTTCCTTCTCTGCCTTACTTCAGCTAAATATAAATGAAATCTTTTCTAAGAATGTTCTTTTATTCTGTAAGCCTGAATCTTACTGATCTAATCTTATTTCCAATAAATACCTGTGGATGACCCTGTTCTTATCATCTGCTTGTCTCTCTTTCTTTGGAATGTGAGGATATTGAATGCTCTGAGAGGCACTTTCTCTTGAAATTGACTTTTCCTATGCACATTGGAAACTCAACCTCTCAGCCCCTTGTTAGAGACTGTTCACTCTCTAATTGGGATACATAATCATGGGCAATTAATATGTCCCATAACTACATGTCCAAGGTCAGAATTACAAAACAAATAAATTTAAATCAGTCCTATCAGATCAGAAACTTAAAGTTGTTGCTACCAAAGGAGTTACAACGGCTACACCATTTTGCTCTAGAGAGAAGTATTTAATGGAGGATATAAGAATATAGAGGGGAAATCTTAGCTCTGCAACAAAAGATGACATAGGATCATAGATTTAGATCTGGTAAAGACCTTAAAGGGTATCTAGTACAACCAATTCTTTTCTAGATGAGGAATGAGGCCCAGGGAGATTAAGGAATTTCCCCACAATCACACAAAGGACATATAAGGGAAGAAAGTAAAATAAAGAGAAGAAAGAAGACTCTAAAATTGTGTCTTTGCTATTTGGCTAAACTGCACCTAGAGAAGATCTAGGCCACCAAGCAAGCCAAGAGCAAAGACCAGACTTCTCCTGGTTGAACAGGAGTGAGAGCAATAGCAAGAAAAAAGTTGTCAGTCAGTGTCTTTCATACCTGCAAGACAAGATATCAAAAACAGGAGCAGAGTTTCTAGGTTGCTAGGAGAAAAGGAAAAGAGTAGAAACTGAGCCTCCAGCATCTTATTTTCTCAGAAGCAGGTCAGAGAGAGGAGAAATGTAAACATAAACATAATCTGATTTCCAAATTCAAGACTCAAGGGAACCATAAAAAGGTAAACAGGAAAGAGAAAATATAAAGGATGAAGAGGAAAGAAAAGCAATAATTAGGAGCTATTTTGCCCAATTATATATGCCAATAAATCTACAATCTAAGTAAAATGGATAAATATTTACAAAAATATAAATTGTCCAGATCAACAGAAGTGGAAATATAATATTTACATAACCCCATCTTGGGGCAGCTAGGTGATGCAGTGAATACAGGAGAGGCCCTGGAGTCAGGAGGACCCAAGTTCAAATCCGGCCTCAGACACTTGACACTTACTAGCTGTGTAGCGTTGGGCAAGTCATTTACCCCAACTGCCTTGCCTATCCCCCCCAAAAAAAGAACCCATCTTATAAAAAGAAATTGAACAACCCATCAATGAACTCCCTAAGAAAAAAAACAGCAACTGAAAAAAGGAGGGGTAGCAATCATGATCTCAGAGAAAGCAAAAGCAAAAATGGACATAATTAAAAGGGATAAGGAAGGAAACTACATTTTGTTAAAAGGTACCATAGAAAATGAAGCAATATCAATACTAAATATATATGCACTAAGTGGTATAGCACCCAAATTCTTAAAGAAGTTGAGTTATAGGAAGAAATAGGAAAACTTTGCTAGTGGGAAACCTCAATCCCCCCCTCCCAGAATCTGACAAATTCAACCAAATAAGAAACAAGAAAGAAATTAAGGAGGTATATAGAATATTAGAAAGTTAGATTTGACAGACCTTTGGAGAAAACTATATGGGAACAGAAAGGAATATACCTTTTCCATAGCAGCACATGGAACCTGCACAAAATCTGACCATGTAATAGGGCATAAAAACCTCAAAATCAAATGTAGAAAGACAGAAATATTAAATGTATTATTTTGGAATATAATACAATAAAAACTGCATTTAACAAAGGGCAGTGGAAAGAGAGATTAAAAATTAATTGGAAAGTAAATAATCTAATCCTAAAGAATAAGTGGGTTAAATTACAGAAACAATCAATAATTTCATTAAAGAGAATGACAACATACCAAAATTTATAGGATGCACCCAAAGCAGTACTCAGGGGAAAATTTATTTCTCTAAATTCCTATATCAACAAAAAAGAAAAATCAATGAATTGAGTGTGCAACTAAAAAAAAAACTAGAAAAGGAACAAATTAAAATCCCCAATTGAGCGTCAAATTGGAAATCCTGAAAATCAAAAGTGAGATTGATAAGACTGAAAGTAAAAAACAAAACAAAACTGTTGAGCTAATAGATAAATCTAGGAGCTCATTTCATGAAAAAAAAATAAGAAAGATAAGTCATTGGTTAATTTGATTTAAAAAAAAGAAAGAAGAAAACCAAATACCCAGTAGCAAAAACAAAAAGAGTGAAATCAATACCAATGAAGAAGAAATTAAGGCCATCATAAGGAAATATTTTGCCCATTTATATGCCAATAAATCTGACCATTTGAGTGAAATCAATGAATATTTATGAAAATATAAATTACCCAGATTAACAGATTAGGAAATAGAATGCCTAAATAACCCCATCTTAGAAAGAGAAATTGAACAAGCCATTAATGACTTCTAAGAAAAATCCCCCTGGCCAGATGGGTTCAGAAGTGAATTCTACCAAACATTTAAAGAACAATTAATTCCAATATCATATAAACTATTTGGAAAAAACAGACGAAGGAGTCCTACCAAACTCCTTTTATGGCACAAATACAGTGTTGATACCTAAGCCCAGAAGAGCTAAAATAGAGAAGGAAGATTATAGACCAATTTCTCTAATGAATTTCAATGTAAAAATTTTGAACATAATATTAGCAAGGCAATTACAGCAATATATCACAAGGGTTATACATTATGACCATATGGGATTTATAGCAGGCATTCAGAGTTTGTTCAATATTAGAAAAATTATCAACATAACTGACCACATCAATAACAAAACCAACAGAAATCATATGATTATCTCAATAGATGCTGAAAAAGCTTTTGAAAAAATATAGCACCTATTCCTATTCCATAGGAATAAGGGGAGCATTCCTTAAAATGATAAGCAGTATCTATCTGAAACCATCAGCAAACATTATCTGTAATTGGGATAAGCTGGAAGCCTTCCCAATAAGATCTGGGGTGAAGCAAGGATGCCCATTATCACCACTATTATTCAATATAATGCTAGAAATGGTAGCCTTAGCAATATGAGAAGAAAAAGAAATAGAAGTAATTAGAATAGGCAACACGGAAATAAAACTATCATTTTTTTTACAGATGATATAATGGTATAATTATAAAACCCTAGAGAATCAACTAAAAAACCACCCGAAATGATAAACAATATTAGCAAAGTTGTACGATATAAGATAAGCTCACATAAATCATCAGCATTTCTTTGTGTGACCAACAAAGCCCAGCAGCAAGAGACAGAGAAATTCCATTTAACGTTACTATAGACAATATAAAATACTTTGGTGTCTACCTGCCAAGACACACCCAGAAACTATATGAACTCAAGTACAAAACAATTTTCAAACGAATAAGGTCAGATCTAAATTATTAGAAAAATATCAGTTGCCCTTGGTAGACTGAGCCAATACTATAAAAATGACAATTCTGCCTAATTTACTTATTCAGTGACATACTAATCAAACTCTCAAAAAGTATTTAATAGAGCTAGATAAAATAACAACAAAATTCATCTGGAATATCAAAAAGTTAAAAATAGCAAGGGAATTAACAGAAAAAAATACAAAAGAAGTTGGCCTTCAAATACCAGATCTCAAACTATATTACAAAGCGGTAATAATCAAAACTTTCTGATATTTGTTAAGAAATGAAGTGGTAGATCAGTGGAATAGATTAAATATATAAGACATAGTAAGCTAGCATCTGATAAACCCAAAGACTCCAGGCCTTGGTGATAAGAACTCACTATTTGATAAAAACTGGTGGGAAAATTGGAAAACAATAGAACACAAACTAAGTATAGACCAACATCTCACACCATATACCAAGATAAGATCAAAATGAGCACATGATTTAGACATAAAAGGTGATACCATAAGCAAATTAGAAGAGCAAGGTATACTCTACCTGTCAGATCTATAGGGAAGGGAAGAATTCATGACGGAACAAGAGAGAGAGAGTTATGAAATGTAAAATAGATGATTTTGAGTATATTAAAATGGTTTCATACAAACAAAAACAATGCAAAGAAGATTAGAAGGAAAGCAGAGAGCTAGGAAACCATCTTTATAACATGTTTCTGATAAAGGCCTCATTTCTCAAATATATAGAAAACTGAGTCAAATTTATAAGAATACAAATCATCGGATATGAATAGGCAGTTTTCAAACAAAGAAATCAAAGCTATCCCTAATCCTATGAAAAAATGCTCTAAATCATTACTGATTAGAGAAATGTAAACTAAAGCAACTCTGAGGTACCACTTAATACCTATCAGATTAGCTAATATGACAAAAATGAAAATAATAAATGTTGGAGGGGATGCGTGAAAATTGGGTGCTAATGCACTGTTGGTAGTACTGTGAAATGATCTAAATGTTTTGGAAACCAATTTGGAATTATGCCTAAAGGACTATAAAACTATTCATGCCCTGTGATCCAACTACCCCTAATGGGTCTATAAACCCAAGAGAAACAAAAAATATGGAAAAGGACATATTTGTACAAAAATATTTATAGCAGCTCCTTTTGTGGTAGCAAAGAATTAGAAATTGTGGGGATGCCCATCAATTGGGGAATGGCTAGACAACTTGTATATGATTATAACGGAATATTATTTGTGCTATAAGAAGTAATGAAGAGGATGGTTTCAGAAACAACTGGAAAGACTACAGGAACTGATGCAGAATGAAATGAGCAGAACCAGAAGAACTCCATACACACTAACAGCAATACTGCATAAAGATCAATTGTGGATGACTTAGTTATTCTCTGCAATTTAATGATACAAGACAATTCCAAAGGACTCATGATGAAAAATGTTATCCACATCCAGAGAAAGAACTGATAAGAGTCTGAATGGAGATGGAAGCCTACTATTTTTCACTTTATTTTTTTCACGGGTTTTTTTTTTGGTCTGTGCTTTCTTTCCCAACATGACTAATACGGAAACATGTTTTGCATGATTGCACACGAATAACCTATATCAAATTGCTTACCATCTTAGGGAGGTGAGATAGAGGGAAGGTAAAAAGAAAATTTCGGTCCTGCATATGGCTGCCGCCACCTGGGGCTCGCGCCGCCCAGAATAGCCAGGGAGCCATGGTGCTGCTCACGGCGCCGCTGAGGGTGCGCGCCCGCCTCACCGACCGCTACTGGCAGGTCCAGGACGTGCTGAAATACGCCCGGCACTTTCGGGGAAGGAAGAATCGGTGTTGCAGTTTGGGTGTCAGGGCTGTGCATAGAGCCTTTGTGAAATGTGCCAATGCCAGGAGACTGAAGAAGAGGAACATGAGAACGCTTTGGATTAATCGAATTACAGCTGCTTCCCAAGAACATGGCCTGAAGTATCCATCATTTATTAGCAATTTGATCAAGTGTCAGGTGGAGCTCAACAGGAAAGTCCTTGCTGACTTGGCTATTTATGAACCCAAGACTTTTAAGTCTTTGGCTGCTTTGGCCAAGAGGAGAAGAGAAGAAGGCCTCGTAGCCGCTCTGGGGGACGAGAAGGAGCCGGCGGGGATCTTTTCCAGGGTGGTGCATTATCAATGAAGGTGATGGAGCCGTGGCTACCACTGCCACCGCTGTGGCGCTTTGCCCAAAGAAGGACTGGGGGTAACTCAGCTACACCAATAACAAAGATAGGCAGTGTATGAACTTCCCCGGGCTGTTCACCTTCTTTGGTAATCATGTCTTTTCACATTTCAGGAGCGCGACAAGAGGAGAGGTAGCTGGGCTTTTACCAGGTGGGAGTCTGGGGGAGCCCTTTTCACACTGGAAACCCTAAAGGATTCATTCAGCATATGTTCTTTTAAACCAGGGGCAGACTTCAAAATATATTCAGAAAGAGATTGTAAAATAAAGCTTTTATAACCAAGAAAAAAAAAAAGAAAAGAAAATTTCAAACTCAAATTTTTAAATGAATATTTAAAATTGTCTTTACATATAATTGCGGGAAAATAAAATATTGTTTAAAAAAAGTCATGGGAAATTGATGAATGGTCTTTTCTGGATATGGTTTTAATCTCCAAGTATAAGCTTTAAGAGGACTAGTTTTATGTTGAGATAATTAGGTCTTTAGCAATATGAAACAGGTCCAAGTGAATGTCAAAAGTTGATAGTATTTTTTTAAAGACTTTTGGGAAAATGCCAGGTATCTAGTAATATAATGAGGTCTAATCACTGAAGCTGAATGAAGATGTTTATGTTTAATTTGGTGACTTTTACTATTATTATTTTCTCCAGATGGTCAATTAATTCTATTCCATATACCTGCTGGTTTATACTCCTCAGTGATTGCCTCCTGGCATACGTATGGCGGTTGAAGTTTTGTCTTGAGTACACAGAGCCTTAGTCGACCATGTTCCACATATCTTACTAAGTTTCACATGATTACCATGTCTCTTTTTGAATTACAGTTCAGCACACAGAGCCTTGTGTTCAGAGGCACCAAATGGTAGAGCATGTTAATCATACTTATTTCCTCTCTCCTTACAAAGGTTTCTGCAATGCTACCCTGGTTTCAGAAATGCTCTCTTTTTAAAAACATATCTGAAACTTCATTTGCGTGTGGCATGCTTTACTTCACTTGAGTTTTTAAAATATTCATGCAAAGAAGCATTTTCTTGATGAAATGCCCTTTGTATCCTCCAGGTTCTGTACAAGTCAACAAGCATTTATTAAATGTTTACCTAGTTATGAATTCCAAAATCCTTCATTTAAGGAGGTAATTCAACTCAAACATCTTTTCTTTTCTCATTGGGCCAAATTATTCTTATTTCACCTTTCTTCTCCCCCAGTGAGTAATTTCTTCCCCACTCCTGCTTTTTTTTCTTTTCCCATTAGATTATAAGCTCCTTGAAGGCACTGAATCTTGTGCTCTCTCTCTCTCTCTCTCTCTCTTTCTTTTCTTATACCACCAGTGCTTAGTATACTGCCTGGCACATAGTACGTGCTTAATAAATGTTTCATGACATTGACATTACTATGTACCAGGCTTGGGAATACAAATACAAGATGAACAATAGACCCTGCCCTCAAGAAGCTTACATTCCGATAGGAGAGATGGAAGAAGCATTTATTAAATGCACATTATATACCAGGCACTGCCCTACATCCTTTACAAATGTTATCTCAACTCAACCTCACAACTATCCTTGGAGGTAGATGCTCCTATTATATCCATTTTACAGTTGAAAAAGCCAAGGCAGACAGAGCTGAAATGACTTGCTCAGGGTCATGGAGCTAGTAAGTTTCTGAGGCCAGACCACAGGACTTCTGGATCCCACAACCAGCACTCTATCCACTGTGCCATCCAGAGCAAGATAACACATAAAAGGAAACCGAAAAGAGAAAAGAAGGTACACATGTGTATGGTGGTAGAAAAAGTCTAGAAATCAGCTATTAAGCATGGAGTAGAAGGAAGTCATGACTAATCTGGGCATTTTCTTTAAGGTGAAGTTTCTGGGAGGAACGAGGCAATCAGAAGAGCAAGTCCAAGGCAGAAGTTACTTTCAATGTGAGAAGTCCTGGGTGAGGAGAGCTTCTAGGTTGAGGAGGTTTGGGGTAAATGGTTGAAACAATCCAAGAAAATGTTCAGGGAAAGTTTAAAGAACAAGATTCTAGTCTGGTCCCAGCAAATATCAAATATTTTACTATTTTGTATTTACTTGTATTCGTATTTGCATTTACTAGTTTGTACTATGGATTTCAATTCCAAACTTCTTTACAATTTACTTCAAATTAATTTCATAATTAAAATAAATGGAACCTACGTATGATCTCACTTCATTCCACTGGAGAATGAGTTGGACAAGAGATCATAAATTTCATGCCTCCATGGAGCAATATTCTAGGATGACAAGAAGCCCACAATTTGCCAAAAATATCTTACTGCAAAAAACTCTTCCAACCCTCTCTTTTAGAATTTTGTTCTCATGGCAGTGTTCTAAGAGTCTTTGTATACTGATGAGTACTAACATGGAAAAAAAGACATGTAAGAGATCAATGAGTATGTGTTATGGATTAAATAATTAATTATTCTCAAAGTACGATTTAGGCATCCTTGCCAATCCACATGACCTCTCCAGTTGACATCAAGTATTAATGCTTATAATTAATGTTTTGTAATAAATGCCTTTTTGTTTCTCAATTAATAGGGTGCAATAATTATGAAAAGAATGCTGAACCTAGAGAAAATGGACCTGGATTTTATTCACAGCTCTTATATTTACTATTTACGTGATGGACAGAACTACTCTGGATCTCAGGTTTGGTTTTTGTTACTGTTGTTATTACTTCATCCGTATTAGCTGGACTAGGAATAAGTTGGATGAGGATCTAGAATAATTCCAGTTCTAAGTTCTCTTATTCCAATAATTTATTCTGATGGCTTTCAGTGATATAGCAATCAAAGCACCACCACTGTTTCTACTAATTCTGCTGAAGTGTCACATATGAACGGGTCAAGTGCAGTTCATTCTTCTATATATTTTTGCCCCACAGACATCATGCCTAGTCAAGCAAATCTGAGAACAAGTACAGGTGAGGGTGACCTTTTGATTAAGTCCAAGTCTTACAGAACAAATCCTTTTATTAAGGGGATTTGTTCTGTAATGTTTAGATTTGGTCAAAGGGCTGCGCTTGAGGACCTAGAGGGCCCCATGTGGCCTCAAGGCTGCAGGTTCTCCATCCCTACAGTAGATTTTATGATGTATCTGTCAAACTCACACTAAGTTAATTTAATGATTAACTGGAAATGGTTAAAATTATCATTAGCAATAGGAAACAGAATGGTTCGGCATATTCACCTACCACCTCACTTCAATTCAACAAGGATTTATTAAGTTCTTTCCCTATTTCAGACCAGACGCTAGGTACAAAAAACAAAACAATTTACTATGAGGCGTCAGGATAAAATACATGCATGAAGAATTAAATACAAAATAATCTGAGAGAAAGCATTAACACTTAGGGAGAATGGGCCTAAGCCTGAGTTAAGCCTCTATAGAAAATAAGGATTCTAAGTGGTAGAGATGAGGGAGGAGTTCCTTCTTTGCAGGAGGGACAGCCTGTTCAATAAATAACTTTGAAATATCCTTTTAGGATTGTAAAATGGATGACAACGGATTTAGAAAGTATTCAAACAAAAGCCCATGAAACATTAATGAAAAATTGGTCATGTCAACCTAGGAAGCTATAGAAAGATTAGCACTTCTTCAAAAATAAAGAAAGGATTATAAATGTTTTCAGATTGCATAATAAATAGGGTCAACAGTTACAGAAATACTTCTAAATAAATGGATACCTGTAAAGTTGAGGTGATCGAGCAAATCAATCAAGTCACTCCACTTAAAGTAAATGATAAGATGGTCAATCAATCTCAATCAGAAGCTTTGGACTAAGTGTGAAAAGTCTTTGAAAGCCTTTGGTTAAAGTGAAATGAAGCCAGACAGGAAGTACTTTAACTGGCTTTGTTAGATATTTCCTTCTGACATCTGGGTCCTATACAAATATTAAGTTACCCAGGACTCGAAAGCTCTAGCAAATGGTTCAACATGAGAAAGAAAGCTTCCAAGGAGGAACCGCCCGGAGAGGAAAAAAAAAAAGGCTAAACTTCTGCCTTGGCCTAGGTTATCTCTACCCATTCCTTAGGCTAGAGGAGGCTCTGTATGAGCTTCAAAGGATCCAGATGATGTTGAACTTTCTCCCTGCAATGCCCTAGTGCCAATGCTGGACAGGTAATGGCAGTGTCTGCACTGGGAGCCCAGGACAAATTCAATAGATTCCTAACTCCGCAAAAAGCCCTGCAAAAATCTATGTCATGTCTAACGGGAACTTTTTGAGTATCCCAAGAATGGGAGAAAAGGATTTATCTCAATGAGGATCTTTGAGTAACTTCATTGCCACATGTGCTAAGACTGAGATCACTTGCCCTGGAACTCTGTATTTGTAGGAAATTGTCACATATGTGGGGGCGGGGGAGGGAACTGAGTTTCACAATTTTAATTACCTTAGAGAATATCACTTTCTAAAAGATACTTTAAACTGGTTGACTGCATATATTCTCAACCGATAATCCCTGGGGGAGGAAGCAAAATGTTTGTGTTCCAGTCTATTGTATTGGAAAATCAGCCTTGACACCTCAGGGATGTCCCTAGCCCTGAAGGGGAGATTCAGTGTTGCTCCAGAATGTAAGACTCGTCTGTTAGTGTGGAAACTGAGACAGATTGTCAGAATTTATATGGGCTACACATCACTTTACAAAGCAATAGTAAAGGATGGAGATAGGCATATGCCAACATATATAACAATGTAATCAATATTGATTATTTTTGTATGAAATATATAATGTAGCTAAAATCTAAGAGTAAAAGCAAAAATCCCTTATAAACTCACCCAGTGATATGTAATGGAAAAATAAATGGCTAAGTGAATTTAACTGGAGGAGCCTTAATTTCAGGATCTAGCAAAGAATGAGCACTTTCAGACTATAATGGTGCTAAATATACCTTTATTAAGATCATGAAAGTGTGTGTGTATATAAATATAAAATATAAGATGTATGTATGTAATGCATAAAATAGTGACTAAGGAAAACGGGATGAAAGTTCAACCCTAAATCAGTTGCAGTTGGACATGGCTGCCCTTGATTCAGTCTCTCATATAAGACTTGGCTAGCTCCCAACAGGCAAAACACCGTTTTGTTTCCTCGGGGAGAATGCTACTACCTATGACAGAATCACTTTCATAAGGGAAGAAAACAGATGACTATGGGAAGGAATACAAACTCATGATGAGTATGATATACAATAAGATCTTCCTAGAAGTTTTTCAACCAGTCCTTCGAACTGTAGCTTTCTGAACTCATCCAGGATGGCCAAATGGCAGAAATTTCTGCCCCTACTCAGGGTGTACTCCTACTGTGACTTTCCTTATCATCTGTCCCGCTACACCTTTACCACTTGCCAAAGTTCTCTAGGCCTTACTTTTTGCTTTGGCTCTATACTCCTGTAGTAATTGTTTCTCTTTCAGCCAGCAGCCCTGAGGGACTTCCCCTCCCAGGCCCCTACTCTAGTTATCTGACCTACCAATGTAACTTAAGGACCCCTAGGCCTTGCCATTTAATCCATCGCTGCACCTTCAGGACATCTGACCCTTGCCATCTGACCCACAGCTTGGTTTGTTTTTTTTTTTTTTAATGTGTTGTCTATATGACACAATCTAATGATTATGAACTTCTTGAAGGCAGGACAAATTCACTTTCTATTTGTATCTTCTCTATGTTAGCACAGTGCTTGGAACATAGTAAGTACTTAAACTCTTTTTCTTTATTCAATTTATTAATTCTTGGTGAGACTGATCCCAAATTGATCCTGATCCTGTATAATTTTCTAACTGGTCCCATTTACAATTAATTGCATTTGTCCTGTAAACTGCTTAAGTCATGGCTCTTTGTCTCTGAACTTGGTTCTGAGATTCAGCTGGTCTATAGCAGGTTGTTTAAAAATCCAGCCCTCCCTCTAATCAGTGATTTATTCTTGCCTCAAGGAATTTATCTGACCTTGGGAGATGCATGTGAACACAAAGGAATCTCCTGTCTTTACACTACCAAGCTAACCTTCAATGATACCTTGTTTGCTGTCCAAAAAGGGCTGGTCTATTATCTTTTGACCTTGCACCTGGACTCCAACAACGAGCACTTCTGCATAGGAGAAAAAGAGTGTCGTTGCTAGCCCCCATTACCAAACTTTCAACCACTCATGTTATTCCCTGTGCCTCAGCTCTGTAACCAATCATATTTTCCTGAAGCACATGATATTGTCTACGCTGTTGTTTTCTTCATTCTGTCCTCTCCAAAACCCATAAAAAGGGAGGTATCCTTTTGCTCTGGGTCTTTAGCATAAATGGAGGCAAGTCATTAACCCACTTACTGGCAGGCAGCAAGCCCCTGATAATAAATTTTATCTTGTGTGGAAAAATTGCCTCAGTCTACCCTTCTTGTTAGGTTTCACTCACAACACTGGCCTAAATTAGATGCTCACAAACTTAAACTCTTGAGAATTTTGGAATAACTAGGATAAGGAGACCTATGTGGTCTCTCCTAAGACCTGCCTTCCACACTATTAGAAAAAGAATGAATAAATGATTGAAAAAGCATTTGGGAGTGAATGAATGAAAGGCATTGTGCTATATACTGTGAATATAAATACAAAAGGGAGAGCCTGTCCTCAACAAAATTTTTATTCTATCAGAGGAAGAAGACATATATAGGAGAGTGGTGACTAGGGGAGGGAGTTATCATTTATATCAGTCAAAGAGGGGATAATACCTCACACAGGATTTATTCCTGTACTATGCATTTGATAAATCCTTATGGCCTAAGTGTGCATGAGAATGACATCATTTCCCACAGGCAGCAAAAAAATTAATACATTCCATGAAGAAGAGTGCTATGATAAATAAATGCATATATACACACGTATATATGCATATATACATGTGTATATATATATATATATACGTATGTATACATACATATACACATATATACATACATATCCTTGAGCTGATGAAACATCCTATCTATCCACTGGTTCATCTTTCCTCCCGCCTCTGGAAGACTACTGAATGAGACAGACTCTGGTGGGTTGACAGCTGCCATTTCTCTTGTGAAGGCACCATGATACTTCAAATTACCCAGGTTCACAATCTCAGACTAAATCTCAATTGTTTCTTCTTCCTCATCCATCCCCCATATCAAATCAATTGCCATATTTTATCAGTTCTACCCTACATATTTCTTACTATCCCCTTCTCCACTCAAAATGCTACCACCTCAGTTTAGGTCCTTACCTCCTCACACCTGAGTCATACTGCAAGAAATTCCAAATTTGTATTGCTTCCCCTAATCTCTCCCCTTGATAATCTATCCTCTTCGCAAATTGATCTTCCTAAAGCACGAGCCCACCATGTCTACAAACCTCCTTCAGATGTTTCAGTGTTTCCCTCCTGAATGAAATAAATAATTGATGTAGCCTTTTAAACCCATTAAAACTCAGCTCTAGCCTATCTTTTGTGAATGATTTCTCATTATTCACAATTCACATGTTATATTGTCACCAAAATGGCTCACCTGCTATACATCGCACACACCATTCTATCTCCTAACCTATGCCTTTGCAGAAACTGCTACCCCTCTGGCAATTCACCTTTCAGGATTCTTATCCCAAATGTGCCTCCTCCTACATGATGCCTTCTCTGATCCTCCTGATTCTTAGCGCTCCTTCCTCAAAATTATTTTGCATTCATACTTCAATACTCCCATGGATTTATGATCTCACTGATATGTGTGTTGTCTCCAAAAATATGAATTTTAAACCAGTCATGTCTACCCATTCTACACAACTTCCACAATATGTTAAGGGCTTATCTAGAGTTCAAAGGCTCAGAGAATCTTGGATTTCAGAGTAGAAGGGCTTCAGAGGCCAGCAAATCCACTCTCTGTATATTACACAAGGGAAAACTAAGGTCCAGGGATCATTCCATCTCTCAGCTCTAGGAATTTTCTCTGGCCATCCTACAGGCCTGAAATATTCTCCCTCCTCTGCTCCGCCTACTGACCTCCTCGGTTTAGGTGAAAACTAAAAGCCTATCTTTTACTGGAAGCCTTCCCCAACCTCTCAATTGCAGTACCTGCCCTCTATTAATTACTTCTTATTTATCCTGGACATAGTTTGAGATAGAGAGAGAGACAGATACAGAGACAGACAGAGAGAGAGAGAGAGAGAGAGAGATGTGTATGTGTATTTCTTTGCATGCTGTTCCCCAATTAGACTGTAAGTTCCTTGAGGGCAAAGACTGTCTTTTGCCTCTTTTTGTATCCTCAGAACTTAGCACAGTACCTGACAAACAGTAGGTACTTAATAAATGTTGATTGATTGTGACTCTTCCAAGGTCACACGGTAGCATTAGTGGTAGAATGTGAACCAGGGTCTTCTGACTTCAGAGCCAGCAATCTTTCCACTGTACCACTCAACATCACTGACATACAAATGAAGCAGATGAGGTATCCATCACCACAAAACCGGTCATTATTCTTTCCTGATTATACATTTCCTTGCTGATATCCTATATACTACTTCTAGTCATTTACCAAGTTGTTACGGCTCACTAGTGTTTCCCTAGTGAGGCAGTTGATTGCACAGTGGATAGAATGCTAGGCCTAGAATCAGAAAGACATTGGTCTCTGACGCTTACTAGCTGAGTGACCCTCGGCAAGCAACTTAATCTCTGTTTGCCTCAGTTTCTTCATCTATAAAACAGAGATAACAGCATCCTTCCCATGGTGTTGTGATGATCATATGAGTTAATATTTATAATGCATTTAGCTCAGTGCCTGGCAAAGAAAGTGATATATAAAAGTTATTATTATTATTATTATAATCGTTAATATTATTTTCAGTGTTTTCATTAACCTTCAGTTATCCTCTACTTTAATTATTTGATAACTGCAGTATTTCATTACTTATATGATAGGAGACCTACAAAATATGGCCAAGGCCAAATCCTGCCTTCCCAGCTAAGTCATGCTTTTACATTTTTAAATACAATAAAATATAACAACAAACACAATAATAGTAAAAACCATTCTTAGCTAATGGCCTGTACAAAAAGGGGTGACAATGCATATTTGACCTAGGGTCAAAGTATGGTATATCAGGTGTTCAGGGAGGACTAGTAACTCTGGTGTGAGGGGTTGCTGAGCCCTTTTCAACGCTACTCATCTACCTTTGGGGTCCACATTCACCCAATTCTCCCCTGTAGCTCCAAGGAACTAAACTGTAGCATGTGCAATAGCCATTCCAAGTTGAGTGTAACGGACAGGCCTCAAACCTGTCAGTGAGTTAAAGGGATATCGACCCCAAGCACATGAAGACACCACAGTCAAAACAGGCAGATGAGAACAATTTGTTCCAACGGTCATGAAGAAGTACTTAGAGTTTGGTCAGACACTGAAGACACCAAGGTCATGCCATCCACCGCATCCCAGGCCATCACCAGTCATCTTCACTTTTGTCTTGACACTGAACTTCAATGACTCTGAAAGAGAGGATGAGGCTGACAACTCTGCGCAACTCAGTCTCAAATCCAATTTACATGCAATTCAAGACATCACACATGATGTCATTGGTCTTCTTTGAAAACAAAGGATAAACAATAGCAGAATCACCAGGAGAATACTGATCTTAAAATAATGGACTTTTGTTTCTAAAACCTTGAAGTCTTTTTGAAAACTCTGAAATTTCCGAAAGAGAATCCAGCTTATACTTTTAATTCTGTTAAATTCTATTCCAATTCTTTATCCAGATCCAGTGTCTGTCCAAGATAAAACTGACAGATTAACTCTATATATTGCTCATCTAACTACATATCACAGTGTGGATAAGAGACATTCTTCATCCCCTTCTTTTTTAACTGTGTGTGCTGAAAGTTGCATAATGTTGAGGGGGTTATGGGACTTATTATAAGGTATCTGTAGGGAGATAATCAACCAGAGGCATGGTGTAATGGCAAGTAAAGTAGGACTTTTTGTTGTCTTTTGTTATGGAGTGCTTCTCAGCACTAAGGCAGTCAAGTGCCTTTGAGTCTTGCCTTTGTTTCAATCCAGTCTTTGACTGAATCAGGGGTCTTTGATAACCTGCCTAAGTCGCAGGAAGGCCTAGGTCACATAGGTTTGATTCACATGGTTGTGATGCCCTCTGACCCTGAAGAAGTATATATATATATGCTCTGAGGTTAGCATTTTGCTTGGGGCTTAGTCACTGGAAGAGTGTCCAGTGATGCGGCCAGGCAAGACTCTGGGTAGCCATTAAGGAGCCCCCCAGCTTTGAAAAACCCAGGTGTTGGTGCTCCTCTCTCTGGTAACTATGTATGTAAGGTATTGGACAGACAGCTAGAAGCCTGTCTGCTGATTGGTGTTATTTTGGTCTGTTTATATAATTTCTGCTTGTAATTTCTGTTTGTGTTTTCTCTGAAATTCAGGGTGCTGACTTTTTCCCCTGAACTAAGTGAATGATATATGTATGTTTAATTAAAGTAAGATTGTTAGCCCCTTAAAGTTGCTTTCCTTAGAAAAGCAGATCAAAGAGACTGTGCTAGTAACCCTCCCATGCACTGATGTTATTGGCTGTACACAGCCACAGTAGTGGCAAGTAGCATTGTTGTTACACATGGGAAAATTCCAGAACACTAATTCAACCAAAAAAAGTGACTGTGAGAATGTCAATAAGTTCCAAACCGCATGCCTTCTTTACCATCTATATAATATTTTACTGACAATTGTCTTCTATCTATCAATCTGTCTAATGCCCTACTAAAGGCATTCTTGATGCAGATATTTTCAAGAAATACACAGGTTTTCACAAGTGATATTTTACATCCTTACCATAACACAATCAACTGAAAAAAATGTAATGAATATAATGATTAGTTGAACAAGTTTGACTGTTTCGATCAATTTGTTTCAATAAACTAAACTGCCACCTTAAAGACTCTCCTGTAATAAGTTGCCTCCCATACTCAAATGGAAAAGTGATCTTATCTATTTGAGAGTTCTCTCCACATGATGCGAATAACAACTCACCAATGGCTGCCTATTCTATCTGACTCTCACACATGTCTTCCCAAAAGCTTGATATAGAGGGTCTACCTAAGAAGCCAGAAGCCTTTCTCACTTCTGACATAATGAGAACATCTGTTGAGAACTCTGCCCATACACTATTATCCTCTGCTTGCCATATAGATAGCCCATCTTTTCTTTTGATCATACAATTTTTGATGTAATCCTTTTTTAATGTTCATCAAAGTTCCCTTTTGTTTATATGTTGCAGCTTGCTTATATCCACCACATGCCTTTACAATGTACTCTATTTGATACTCATCTTTACTTCTTCTGAGGCATTGGTATTCCAGATCTCACATTACATACAGTAACACCTGTTAAACATTTGCATTGAAAATATAGGCCTCTACCATTATGCGAAGCTTGAGGTCGGGAAAACATTTTAAATTTTTCAAAAGCTTTATTGCCCACTCTGTTCATTTACATCACTTGGCTCAACTCATTATTCATACAGTCTGTCCCAAATATTCATACCATTGGAAAGCTCTATTACAACATTCAGTTGCTTGACAGAACTAGACATTCTTTATCTCTTTGGTTTTTCCTTATTAAATTTTCCATCCCCTTTTTTTTAATCAATCAGGACTTAGGTTTTTCCCATACCTTTAGTATATTCCACTCATTTACATGGCTTATATATTGGCCTCTCAATACCCTCACAATTTCATTGTCTCTAAGCACAGACCTCTACATAAACTTGATCTAATTCCATTGCTTTTCCCATCTTTGTCGTCTTTAAGGCCATTTCTGTGTCAGCTATAAGCATTTCAGTAACTATGGTATTAGGGCTAAGTGTGGTGGTTGCTACTCATCGATGGAGAAAACAGCATGTTATAATGATGTGTGCTGTTCTTTTCCATTTTTTATGCTTGTAGCCCTCTTTCTGGATTTATCCTGGAATGCACTGGGGATGGCTATGCTTAGTTTATTATTTTTCCAGGTTCAATTTAAACTAGTTTTATCTTTCACCACTTATGTGTTCTTTCTGAGACAATACTGTTCACAATTATCCATCATCATTCTTCAAAAATTTTAAAGGTGTTTATATTTTAAGTCAGTGTTGCTTTTGGCAGTCATCTCTCTGCTTTGCAACCAAGTCAAATGTCCCTGACAAAGGAACTTTCTGGGCTCTTTTGATTTCCTTACTGTAGTAATTACTACATTGGTTTAACTGATGAATGAAGTTTTTATAACCTGTGTTGAGGTCATTCCTGTTGTCCATTTTTCCATTTTTATTTTCAATAGTTTGTTTAAGTATGTCAAGGTTAAATATTCTTAATTATGTGTTTCAGCACTATCCTTTTTTCTTGTTTATTATCAATTCTGATCTTGGTTCTTTGAAATGATAGTTTGACCTGTCTAGAAAGCTGACTCAGGAGTAACTACCATGTCTATAATAAGTTTTTTTTTTTCCTGTCTGTTAAAATATAGTCAATTTTGTTATCTGTTATGTTGTTTGGCTCTCATCAAGAATAAGCACTTACAAATTTTGAAGAGAGTTTTTATCGTATCGATGTGTAAGGCTTCTGTATAATCTACATAGTCTTGGGTTTTTCTCATTACTTTCTTCAGGATCATATATTTCCCCATTGTTCTTCCTATCTAAACCTTTTCCTATTGCACTAAAGTCATAAACTACCAGAGTGTATGTTGTTTTCATATTTAGGGTCTAAGCAAGTTCTTCCCAGAATTTATTTACTACTTTGTCCTCAGAAACTGGTGTTGATATGTAAGCTGTAGTTATTTTGTATGTTTTTCTTTTTGCAAATGCTCATCATTAGTGCAGCAATATATGATAACAAAATGTCCCATGAAATAACATGTCTTGTAACCTTCTGGAATATAATAAAACCCACTTCATCAGTCCCGTCCCCCCCCCCACTCTTTTTTTGCCTCTCCAAGGAGAGCCTGTGGGCCATCCCTCCATTTAACTGAAAGAGGATGTGATTCAGTTCCTTCAGGATTATGTCCACTTGTTGATCTTTGAATAAGAATATCACGTTTAGACTACTGAGTCAAATTAGATTTAATTGTTAGTCTATAAACTTTGTGGTCCTCAAGACTCTCTGGCCCCTTCTCCAGCCATTCTGTCACTATCCCTGAAGTAGTAAAAGTTACTTTTCCTCCACAAAATTACTACTAAATGACTCATTTGGTATGAAGGTGATTCCTGGGTTATTGAATGCTATACCTGTGAAGAACAAAATAAAGCAGATTCTATCAGACTGGAAAGGCTTCAAGTGTGGTCTCAGGAACTCAGCAAGTCTGATTTATGAGTACCAGATTACCAGTAGAATGACCACGTGATGATAAAATATATACATGGCCATGACAATCCATAAAACAAATTGTCCTCAGTTTGCGTTCAGCCATCTTCCTCTTCTCACTCATATGAATGAAAAAAATTACATAGGCTACCTTGAGATATGTAACAACCAAGGTAATATTTTCCAACAATTTTCTTATCTTTAAATCAGTAAATTTATAAAAAAACTGAGATATATGCTCACTTAAGACACTTACCACTTTTGAAAGTGTGCAAGGAGAAGTGGCATTTTCTAGGTCTGGAGACACTCTCCAAATGCTCTTGTTTCTGACTGATACTGTACTGATGGTATCAAGCCCAGGCACATTACAGAGCCTCTTAAATGACACCCATAATCACTCAATAGACTTTGGCCCAACTATTTGTGCAAGCAAAACATCAGGATAATTTTTTTTACTGTATTTTGTGTTTCTTTATTGCAAATTTAGAGCTGGAAGGGATCTTAGAGGCTCTGTCTACTTCAATGCCTGCATTTGATATGAGGAAAGTGGACCCAGAGAGTTTAACTGATATGCCAAGGTTCATATAGACAGTACCAGGTAAAGACAGAATTTGAACATTTTGACTTCAAAGACAACATTCTTTCTATTACACTACTTATATAATTTGTATATACAAAAATTATAGCTTTTCCATCAAACACATAGGGGTGTGTGTGTGTATATATGTATATACACACACATGCACACATAAGCAAGTATATGCTGCTGTTTGTTCTTTCCTTTTGAAGAGGACCAGTGATATCACCCAGTGTAAATTGGATTTAAGTGAGGCAGAGAAGCACAAAGTCATTAGCCTCACCCTCTCTTCCAGGGTCACTGAAGTCCAGTGGCAAGACAAAAGTCAGTATCACTGGCAATTGTCCAGGATGCAGTGGATAGATGACCTTGGCATCTTTAATGTCTGACCAAGCTTTAAACACTCCATACTACTTAGAAATGGTTCTCATCCACCCATTCCACCAGGGAAAGTCTTCACATGTTTGGGGTAGACAACTCCCTAACTCACCAACGTGTTTGTGGCCACTTACTCTCAACCTGGTTAGCCTGTCTGCCAAGATTGTTTACTGGGGTGTGGCCACCGCACTTACCATAGATTCTTGGAGTCACAGGTGATTCTTGAGTGGCAGGTAGACATCAAAGATAGATAAGCTTCCCTAATGAACATACATATAGATTTAGATTGACAAACTCTATAGTTAATCCATCACACTACATGTCATAATCTGGGAAATTGGCATTCTACAGCCACTTGGCACTTCCCAAGTTTTTCCCCATCAAAAATGTACATGTATATACATACATGTGAATATATAGATTGATATAGTTTATCCAAACTATGTGTCATGTATAATTATATGTATGTATATACATATATAGACATGTGACAAACAGTAAAAATGGATAATGAGAAAGCCCTAGAATTAAACAGGAGGAAGAAAGCAGGCTAGATTGCCTTGAAGAAATTTCAAATGTTCTTTAAAATTCCCAAACTTCTCCCATAAACAAAGGGTCCATCATTTTAACACTAATATGCTACTTGTGTTGTTGCAAGACATTGAACACAACAGTCTCCCAAGAATTCAAAGTGAATGTCACACAGAGGGTAATGAGAAATTTGAGAGTTGTGAGCAGGTTGCAACATATAACCAGTAAGAATCATGGAAGAATCTGGCAAATGTATGATTGGAAGAAGAGGCAGCTAGGTGGCTCAGTGTATAGAGTGCTGGGCCTGGATTCAGGAAGATCTGAGTTCAAATTCAGCCTTAGACACTCACTAGCTGTGTGGCCCTGGGCAAGTCATTTAACCTCTGTTTGCTTTAATTCACTGGAGAAGGAAATGGCAAACCACTCTAGAATCTTTGCCAAGGAAACTCCATGGATAGTATGGTTCTCAGGGTCACAAAGAGTTGGACACAATTGAACCACAACAACAAACAAAACAAACAACATGACTGGAAGAGAAGACAAGTGAACATCATGAGTTCTCAAGTAGTATCTTCACTTGTCAAGATAAAATAATGAAGGCCACCAGCATGCTGGGTAGACCCTTTGGGACCACCATTTTATTAGGGGAGGAGGACGCAGAAAATAGTTATATAGAATTAGAAGACATGAATAGATTGTGAAATGCATCAGTGGAGGGAATATTCACATTGACGAGATCACAGATCCATTTGAGTATTGGTTATTTTTCTTTTCTAAGATGTAGTAGAGCTTATCTCCTAGAGGTTTAGAGTCAGGAAAATCCAGGTTCTAATTCTATTGCTAACCCATCAGTTTTGAGGCCCTAAGCAACTAAAAGGTCACAGGTCTAGAGCTGGCAGGACCATCAGATGCCATCAAGTCCAACCCACTCATTTTACAAATGAGGAAACTGAAGCTCATGAAGGTTAAATTACTTTCTCAAGGTCACACAAGTAGTAACATCAGAGGAGGGATTTCAATGTAGATCAATGACTCCAAAATTAGTGCTATTTCCACCATTATTAGATTGCCTCACTTAGCCTCTATGTGCCCAAGAATATGCCTTAGCCCTTATATACTAAATCACAAACATGCTATAGTCATATTGTCTGAGGGGCTGTTGAGGGTGAGGGTGGGAAGGTGAGAAAAGGAGAGTTCCCACAGTGGTAGTTCCATATGCTGACAAAATAAAAGAACTCTTACCTAGTCCCATACATTTCACTAAAATAGTTACTGAATCAAGCTTGCTTTCTTGAAGTTTCCTGGAATCTCTATTTTTACCACACGTAAGGCTAATAAGATACATATATTATAGTTCACAAAGCTGCTCATAATTCTGCAGGAAACTTTTCAAATGTATCATCTCTCCTAGTCCTCTTAGCAACTACTCCTTCCTATAGCCTGTCATATTATCCTTTTAATGTAGTATATCATTGCTCTATTTTTTTTCAGAAAGGCCCTAAGTATATGTATGGGAAAGAATTTGGCCAATAAGAACAACCAGTTCAAATGAATAGGCCTTTTTTAAGTATAATGAGTCCAAATTTCTACAGCCATATGGTTGGTGATACACCAGTAGGATTTCAGTTTACTGAGAATTAAGCATAGTGTCTGAATGAATCTACACAAGCATGACATATAACCTTCTAATTTGAATTTCAAGGACTTGCTCCCTCATGGTTACTTCATCTCTCTACCTCTTTCCTCAATGGAACATTTCATTTATCTCAAACATATGCTTGCAATGTTTTAATTCTCAGTTAAATACTGCTCACATTTGCATAGCCCTTGCCTCAGATCACTCAAGGAGCAAGCTCACATGAAGACATCAAAGATAATTTAATTATATATCTCAGCTATACCCTAGGTAATGCAGTACCAGTCCTAAGAAAATTTCTGCGACCTTATCCAGTTTTCAAATGCCTATGAAAAAGCACTGGATTTAACATCTAGCTTAAAATAAATAGCATAGCTTATTAAAGGCCATATATAAGTTAGTGAAAACAAAGATAAGAGAAATATTTATTGACTTTTGTTTTTGAAGACAACCTCAAAGAAACCATGCTAAAATTGGAGGTATGGACATAAAATAATTTTTTGTGTGTACCTCTTAGATATTGATACTACAAAGTCAGGCATAAAACAGGGAGATACAGCACTCCAAAGAGTATTCGCCACTGTCTTGGAAGAGATCTAGTTCAAAATCCAGTTGGAAACTAGATTCCCTATAGATGTGAAGGGTTTCAAGAGCCTTCTGTTTGCAGGAGACATTGTGCTAATGGCAGCAAGCACCAGAAGAGCACAAAGATCCCTAAATTATACATATATCTATATCTATATCTATATCTATATCTATATCTATATCTATATCTATCTATCTTTCTATCTATATAATCAGTCGAAACAGTTTGGCCTATTCATAAAGGGAAAAAGAGTGGATGAGGAATCACTATTTTTAACTATGACATGCAGATGAACAGATAATCCACAGAGATAATCCATCAGTGCATAGCTGGCAGTAACTGCAAACTAATGATATTGTGGGCCCAAAACTAAACAGGAGAAGAACAGTCTATTAGCCTTTGAGAAACAAAGACCAATCTTTTTAATATTTACATTCTTCTGGTGACACTGTATGGCTATATGTCACTCACGGAATGTTAGTCTCCAAAGAAATGAAGTTGAGGATCAACCAAAAGCCAATTAACATAGTATAAGTGAGAAGTCTATAAAACGTTCCTGACCAACAATGACACTCATTGGTGTAAAGGCTGTCTTTAGAGAAGTGTATGGCTTGAAAAAAAATGAGGGGCTATGCGCATTGGGGGAATAAAGGAAAACAGTGACCGCCTGAACATTCTATTGATATCCACACTATCTAAAATAAAAGGAAAGATGGTTCCCAACATGTCAGGCAGACCCCCTACAGTGAATTATTGTGACAGTATGGGTGCAAGTGACACAATGTTATAGGCAGCCATAGATTGGGTGGAATTTGCACAGAGCAGCTGGAGTATTAGATTATACCTTTTGGAATTAACTTATTTTAATTATACTTCATAAAAAGCAAAACACAGTTATGAATATGGGTATCTTCCTGAGACTACTCTCCGCCTCCCTTTTTTGAGTTCTGTAAACTTCAGACTTACTCAGAAACTGATTTCCAATTCGAGGATCTTAGCACTAAAAGTAGAAAAGTGGTCAGCACCATGACTAGAGGCAACAACTAGTTCTTCTTTGATGGAGGGTGGGGCACGACTGTTACACATAGCTATATTACTGATTATTTCTTTGTTGGTAGTGCTAATAGCATCTCCATTTTAGAAATCAGGGATTGAGGGAGTGTGAGGCTTAAGGAACTATTAAAAAATTAATGGCAGTTTCAGGAAGATATAAACATAGGAACAATAATATCTCTTCCGCTTTCTATGTGACTATGCTCATTCAGACTGAGAAAATGGTTGGATTTTACTAGCTGATAGTAAACCACTGTTTGCTGGTAGATTCAACTAGGCTAACCTTTTGTACCATTAGGGAGCTATTGCAGATTATTTTAGGAGTTAGTTTAGACCCAGGTAAGCCTTTAGGGCTTAGGAAGAATATTCCTGAATCCTCTGGATTTCCTAAGAAGAAATGCCCCTGTTATAGGAAAGTCTTTGAGTCCTCTCTTTAGTGTTTTAATCAGGAGGGAGTTAGCTTGGGAGATTGGGGGTGGGGAAGTGATGTAGAGGAGAGACAGTTGTATGTCAATGGTTCATCACCTTGTTTGCCTAATATCCTTCTCAGTAACTGGAATCTATGATATCTATCATGGATCTATTTGCCAGTATGAATGAAAATGAATTAAAAACCAAAGAAAACGCATTTTATAAACATTTACTATATGCCATGTGCTTTGTCAATCTCTGGCAACACAAAGACAGAAATGAAGAAAATTCCTGCCCTCAAGGATGTTATATTCTGATATGGAGAAAGAAAACATCAAGCGGAGTCATCACTAAAGCAGAGTGTTTGGACTTGAAAAATTACAGTGTCTCTGTGAATGGAGCAATGACAGTGGTAGGGGGATAGACTGACTTATTTTTGAATATTACATAAAAATATTACTTGCAAAGGAAATGGACAAGGTGCTACAAGCTGTATTTTTAGCCACTGATAAGTTACCTAACAGCACCATAAAAATTTGGCTGCACAGTGGTTCCATGAAAAATAACATATTTATAAATAAAATATTAAGGAATAAGGACTTAAGGTAAGTAGGTGTGCACATGAAAAGTTCCTCACCTACTAGTTTGGATTCCTCCCAATTCTAACCCTATAAAATCAGGCTCATAGTGCATATTACAGAAGTTGAGGCATTTATCTCCTATCCTCCAAAAGGGCACAAAATGTAGGAATCATAAAGAAAGCTAATTGTAAAGTGTGTTTTAATCACATTTGGTAATATTCAAATAGTATATACCACAATTAAACAATATTTAAGTAAATACATTTTCTTTCTCAATAAATTATAAGCTTCTTGAAGTCAGAGATTACTTTTTTTCTTTATATTCCCATCAGACTACACCATTTCCAAAATGTTTTTGATTGAGCACTACTTATAAGTTGTTAGAAGGCCTTAAGAGCTATAACAAAATCACAAGTTTGGAGAACATTCTACAACGCTGTCTGGATATTCTTAGAAGTAAGTTCCTTAAGGTATGCTTATGGAAGACATGTGGCTCAGGCAGCTGACATATCTGAGGCTGTGAAAGGCATTGGTGTTATTTCTCTTCTCAAAGTACCATCATACCATTCTCCCTAAGCATAGTATCTCTGTTGATTAGGTTTCTCATCCAGACTCCCTATGCCTGTTACCATCTACTGTTCCAATAGCCAAGGCTAATTCCCTCAGGCTTCAAACAGTATCTCCTCTCACACATTATTAACTCAGTGGATATCCTTCCTGCTGGGTACAATGTATTCTACTCTTTGAATATCTCCATTGCAAGATGCAATAGCCAATGCATGCAGGGGAAATAGAAATTTTCCTTATCCCCTCCTCCACAACATGAGGAACCATTCTGTCTCAGTTATTCTTCCACAGCTAGTCCCTTCCTGTCTTCACAGTGTGAGGATTCAGAGGAATGTGGACTCCCCTGATCTATTTCCTTCTTTTCTTCTTTGACTCAGTGTCTTGCCTTTCAAGGGGCCACCAGAGGTGTGGCTCATCCTTCAGCCAGTCAATGGCTACCCATCCTCTAATTCTCTCAAGTTTGAATAAAAAAATCCTTTATCTTGTGGAATATATACTTTGAATTTGATTTAAGGCTACAGTATCTCATTGTTTCTTTTACATGCCTCCTACCTTCTATAATTTCATTAACAGGAATGGGGGAAGTCAATCATGCATGTCCTGGTCCTCGCAATTCACTGTATAAGAGATACACTATACAAAGTCATTGGTAGGGGTCAGTTAACAAGTAGAGGGATCAGCAAAGTTGTTGTGAAAGAGGTGGTACTTAAGTTAAGCCTTGAAGGAACCCAAGGGATCCAAGATATGGAAGTAGGAAAAAAGATGTTCCAGAGGAGGGGGGACAACCTATATGAATGTGGAAGACAGAGTATCATTTATGGAAGCCAACAAGTAGGCCAGGTTGGTTGGCACACAGAATACACAAGGGGGTACAAATCTCCCAACTTCATTACATGGAATCAATTTCAGGAAAAATATTGAGCCCATTATAAAACAAGTTAATTTGCTAGTTCTGAGGCTGCCTACTATGTTCCTCTAGGTTTGTCGATACAAAATAACCTTTACCACAGGGTGATAAAAATGAGCAGCCACTCAGTCCTCCTAGTCATAAGTACATATTTGTTTAAAATAACAACAATTTATACTGAAATGAACAAGCTTCAAAGTGAGCAATTTGAAATGTGATGCTATGAGTGAAATGAGTCCTATGGTTTTGAGTCCTGGCTCTGCAATTTACTCTTCATGTGACTTTGATCTAGTTACTTAACTTCTTTCAGACTCAGTTTCTTCAATCATAAAATGAAAATAACACGATTTCCACTCCCTCCCTCAAAGAACCTTCTAAGGGAAATGCTGTGTGAACTGCAAAGTGATAAATAATAAGGACCGATGAGTACAGGAGCATGGCCTTGGGATGATGACATACACCTTGAATTTGGAGTTGAGACAAAGGTACTTCATCTGAAAATAAAGAGAAGACCTCATATATATTTTATAATGCTAGAAGGATCAAATGAAGTACCGCATGTAAAGGATTATGCTGTCCACAAAACACCATAAATAAGTGTCAGTCATCATTACATGTTCTAATATTCAGGCAGAGTTGTAATCAAGAATCTTATACTAAAAGGACCCTAGAGAAATAGTTATGGGGCACATGAATATATGCAAATGATATCAGGAGAAGGAAGAAGGAAATTTCCAACTGGTATCAAGGTATTTCAAATGCAATATGCCTACACATACCCAAGTGTAGTTTCTGCCGTGTATTCAGTTTTAGATGAAATGAATAAATTAATAGGAAAAACAACACTCTCATGTAAAAAGAATTTGTTCTTTTGTCTCCTGTTTTTCACCCTTTGTTCATCCTACTTTGTTTTGTCTGGTTTTTCTTTTCTTTCTGATGCTGATTTTTCTTTTATCTTTGGGTCTTTGTTTCAAAAAAGAAAAAAAAAATAAGATACTCCAAATCTCTAGATATTCCTTCTTAAAAAGAATAAAAAAGAGTGAATATGCCACCACCACCCCTCTCCCAGTGAAGCCCCTTCCTGCTGTTCCTGCAACAGCAGTGAAATGTTATTTTTAAAGCTTCAGGTGTTTTAAAGTAGCGGAGCACCATAGGCGTGCTTGAGATTGTGCAAATGAGCAGAATATGTTACTAGTTAAATTCTTGATTTAAAGTCTTTTCTAAGCCAAGATCAACACAAAGTGAGGGTCTATGGTGGGGGAGAAGGTGAAGAAGGGAAGAAGGTAATTTGGGAACACTGGTTACTAAAGGATAAATTAATATCATATTCAAAAACAATAATAATAGCTAGCATTTATATAGTTCTTTAAGATTTTCAAAATGCTTTACAAATATTCCCTCTTTTGATACTCATAATAGCCCTTGGAGGCAGGTGCTATTTCTATCTGCATTTTACAGATGAGGAAATTGAGGCATACACAGGTTATGTAACTTGTCAAGAGCCACACAGCAGGTAAGTGTGTGAAGCTGTATTTGAACTTAGGTCTTTCTGACTCTAGGTCTAGTGCTCTATCCATCGTGCCACCTAATTGCTTCAAGAAAACACACTACCCTTAAGTCACACGTGGAACTTTATATTTTTTAGGACTCAATATTGTCCTTAATGTGAAAAAAGATCTCTGGGAGGGAATAAGCATTTATGTAGTCCTACAATCTGCCAGGGGCAGCTAGGTGGCATAGGAGATAGAATGCTGGGCCTGGAGTCAGGAAGACCTGAGTTCAAATCCGACCTCAGACCCTTACCAGGTATATGATCCTGGGCAAGTCACTTAACCCTGTTTGCCTCAGTTTCCTCATATGTAAAATGAGCTAGAGAAGGAAACGGCAAACCCTTCCAGTATCTTTGCGAAAAAAAATCTCCAAATGGGGTCATGAAGAATTGGACAGCATGGAAATAACAAAAAATCTGCCAGGCACTGTGCTAAATTCTTTGCAAATATTATCTCATCTGATCCTCACAACAACATGTGATTATTACCGCAATTTTTCAGTTGAGGGAACTGGAGCCGGCAGAGATTAAGTGATTTGCACAGAGTCACACAACTAGTAAATGTCTTAGGCCATATTTGAACTCAGATCTTCCTGACTCCCGGCCCTGCTCTATCCACTGTACCACACTGTAGATATTCGTCAGCAATGCACAAAAATCCCATTTTTAAAAGACTACATTTAAGTGACTTCATATACTGGCTTTCCTAAATAGATACAATGTCAATTCTGCGCTTCCAAAAAGCTAGCAGGTGCAAAATCCCATCAAAAGTACTTGCAAAATTGGAAAGTCAGCACAATCAAAGGTACAGTATTTACAAATACAGTAAAGTGTTTGGGGACAGAATTTGTGCTACTGGGGAACCTTTTACAATTGCTTGGGGCATGCATACACCATAGGATTTCTTTGATAGATAATGTAGATCAGGTGGTTAGAAACAGTCCAGTAGGCTATAACCAGCTGAGTCTCATAAGTGATCTACGCCTTGATGGGGTTATGTATTACTTAGTCTTGAAGCAGGTAGGTTCAGAAGATCAGTTTTATCAATTCATCTAGGTTAAGACTGATTTCTAAACAAGAATGTAGGAGAGAAAGGCAAGGAAGAGGTTGCCTATCTAACAATGAAAATACGTGGTTCTGTGCCCTAGGGTACGTTTATCCAAGTATCAATATACCTGGAAATCAAAATGTCATCAGAAGACAGCTAGGTGAGCACAGAATTAGAGCAAAGGCAACTGTATGCCTTCAGGGTCAGTTAGTCCAGGCCCAGGTGGAGCCTAAAAGATCTACCTCCATTACAAAATAAATTCCACCTTACTGGTACATACTCCTGTCTGCCAAATACAGCTGTTACCATTTGATAGCCCTAAATATACACAATGACCAGTTCTTATTTTCTAATTTTCTTTTTTTTTCTTGTCATTTCTTGTCACTAAGATTTTGTCTTGTCAAAACATTTCCTCATGATAAGCAGAACAGGTTATAATTTTCAGTACAGAAGTTTATCTTAAATTAGTGAAATTTTTTTCATTTTTTATCTTCCTGCTACATTTTAAGAGATACCAAAAAGGAATCTAGACCCATTGCCTCTATTCCCAGTGCTCTCATTTCCTCCTCAAATCTTTGCAATCTGGCTTTTGACCTCATTACTCAACTGAAAGAGCTTGCTCCAAAGATACCAATGAGGTCTTGATCATCAAACGTGATGGTCTGTTCTCAGATCTCATCCTTCCTGTCTATTCTACTGCATTTGACATTGTTGGCTGTCTTCTACTGGATACTGTCTCCTCTCTGGATTTCGGTGACACCACTTACTCCATCTTTGCTTCCTATCTATCCAACTAGTTCTTCTCAGTCTCCTTTCTAGGCTTATCATGTCCCATAACTCTGAGTGTTACTCAAGATTCTATCCCGCTTCCTCTCTCTACAACAGGGGTGCTTACTCCCTGGTCCATGGACAGATACAAGGGTACTATAAATTTGGATGGGAAAATTTCTTCTTTATTTTAACTAAACTCCAACTGATATAAAGAATTTCCTTCAATTATTTTTTAAAAAATATTCTGTGTAATGGAATACTATTATTCCATAAAGAATGATGAGCAGGGGGGATTTCAGAAAACCTGGAAAGACTTGAACTGATGCTGAGTGAAGTGAGTAGAGCCAAGGGAACATCATACACAGTAAGAGCAACACTATGCAATGACCAGCTTTGATAGACTTAGCTCTTCTCAGCAATGCAGTGATCTAAGACAATTTCAAAAGATTCATGACGGAAAATGCTATCCACGTTCAGTGAAAGAACTATGGAAACTAAATGCATATCAGAGTATACTATTTTCTCTTTTTTCTTTCTCATGGTTTTTCCCTTTCATTCTGATTCTTCTTTCACAACATGACTAATGTAGAAATGAGTAATATAATTTATTTTTATTTTTTAATTTAATATTTTTAGTCTTCAACATTGATTTCCACAAGATTTTGAGTTACAATTTTTTTCCCATTTCTACCCTCCCCCCACCCTAAGATGACATAAATTCTGATTGCCCCTTTCCCCAGTCTGCCTTCCCTTCTATCACACCACTCTGTCTGCTATCCCCTTTCCCCTTACTTTCTTGTAGGGCAAGATATATTTCTACACCCCACTGCCTATATATCTTATTTCCCAGTTGCATGTAAAAACAACTTTTTTTAAACATTTGTTTTTAGAACTTTGAGTTCCAAATTCTCTCCCTTCTTCCCTCCCCATCCACCCTCCTTGAGAAGGCAAGCAATTCAACATAGGCCACACATGTATCATTATACAAAACCCTCCATAGTAGTCATGTTGTGAAAGACTAACTATATTTCCCTCCATCTTATCCTGTCCCCCTTTATTCACTTTTCTGCCTTAACCCTGTCCTTTGTCAAAAGTATTTGCTTTTGACTACCTCCTCCTCTAATCTGCCCTCCCTTCTAGCACCCCCCAATCCCTTTTCCCTCTACTTTCCTGTAGGGTAAAATACCCAGTTGAGTGTGTATGTTATTCCCTCCTTAAGTCAAATCTGATGAGAGCAAGATTCACCCATTCCCCCTCAACTGCCCCCTTTTCCCTTCCAATGATCTGCTTTTTCTTGCCACTCTTATGTGAGATAATTTACCCCATTCGCTCTCTGCCTTTCTCCTCCCAATATATTCCTCTCTCACCCCTTAATTTTATATTTTTTAGATATCATCCCTCCATATTCAACTCACCCCGTGCCCTCTGTCTATATATATATATATATATATATATATATATATATATGTATAGCCTTTAACTACCCTAATACTGAGAAAGGTCTCATAAGTTACAAATACCATCTTTCCATGTAGGAATGTAAACAAAACAGTTCAACTTTAGTAAGTCCCTTATGATTTCACTTTCCTGTTTACCTTTTCATGCTTCTCTTGATTCTTGTATTTGAAAGTCAAATTTTCTATTCAGCTCTGGTCTTTTCATTGAGAATGTTTGAAAGTCCTCTATTTTATTGAAAATCCATATTTTGCCCTGGAGTATTATACTCAGTTTTGCTGAGTTGGTGATTCTTGGTTTTAATCCTAGCTCCTTTGACCTCTGGAATATCATATTCCAAGCCTTTTGATCACTTAATGTAAAAGCTGCTAGATCTTGTGTAATCCTGATTGTGTTTCCACAATACTTGAATCGTTTCTTCCTGGCTGCTTGCAATATTTTCTCCTTGATCTGGGAACTCTAGAATTTGGTGACAATATTCCTAGGAGTTGTCTTTTTGGGATCTTTTTCAAGAGGTGATAGGTGGATTCTTTGAATTTCTATTTTACCTTCTGGTTCTAGAATATCAGGGCTCCTCTCCTGGCCTATGCACTGGTCTGTGAGTGCAGGCACTCTCTGTGTAACCACCAGGAGGACTCCCTCTCCACAGCCACCACAAACTTCTGCAACACCAGTACTCCTCCTCCCCAAAGAACCACCACCCAGGACTGCAACCCAGATTGAAGCAGGGCAAAGCAAGAGAACCTTGCCTCAGCACCAGCAAAGTAATCTCTGCACTCCCGCTCTGATCAGCTACTTGATTCCTCCCACTGTGTGGGCCTGAGGCCTGAAGCAGCCACCTCCGCCACCCTGGGGCTGTAGCTAGACTGCATACCTCCCTCACCCAGATCCCCCAGTTTTGCCACTGACCTGCTCTGTTGTCTTTGGAGTTTGTGGGTTGAGTATTCTTTTAACTGCCACAGTTCAGTGATTCAGGGCCCTGAGGCCTGCTCCGCCCAGTCTACTCCACACCTGGTCTGTCCTGGCGTGGCCCTGATTGGGCTGCTCTCTGTTTCCAGCACAGTGCGATAGACCCTTCCCAGTGACCTGACTTGTTTCCCTATGTTATTTTGCATGTTGTGTATCTCTAGAATTTGTTTAGAGTCATTTTTTACAGGTGTTTGGGGGGATTTAGTGGAGAACTTAGGCGAGTCTGTCTTCAAGCCGCCATCTTGGCTCCACCCCATGAGGAATATAATTGTGCATGTATAGCTCATATCAGATTACAGGCCACGGGGAAGGGTGAGGAAATGGAATGGGGGAATTTAAAAAATGCTTTTTGATGGACAAAAAGCCATTCTGATAAAGGATGCTTGGGCTCCATCACACTGGGTAAAAAAAATTCCAAGACATGCAAAAAAGATTGAGAACTCCTATTTTATATTCTCTTTTTTGGCAAACTTATATACTCCCATGGATTTAACTATACGCATACGATTCCCAGATTTTTATATATATATATATATATATATATATATATATATATATATATATATATATATATATATATATATATATACAGCCACAACCACTACTTTAAGTTTCAGTTCCAGATAATTCATTGCCTATTGGACATTTCAAACTGAATATATCCCAGTCATGTCACATTTTAACATGTCTAAAACTGAACTCAGCATCTTTTCATCAAAACTTCTCCTCTTCCAAACTTCTCTATTTCTGTCAAAAAGTATCATCATCCTTCCAATGTCTTAGATACATATTCTTGGCATGTTCCTGAACTCCTCCCTATCCCTCTCCCCACATATTCAATCAGTTACCAAATCTTTGCTGTTTCTACCTTCACTACATCTCACATCTGCCCTCTTCTCTCTAGTCATATTATAGTACAGGCTCTTTTCCAAACTACATTATTACAACAACCTTCTCATTGCTTTACCAGCCTTAAGACCTAATTACTGCAGTCCATCCTCTGTACTCCACACTGCCACAAAGAAGTTTTTGTTAAGCCTATTAGCTGACCATGCTTATGAAAGTCCAGTGGCTTCCTGTTGCTTCGAGGATAAAACAGTCATTGTGTTTCAATCATTCAATTGTGTCCAACTCTTCACGGTCTTATGGACCTTAGCATGGCAGACCCTGCCATCTCCACTATCCCTCAAAGTCTGTGCACGTTCAAGTTCACTGTTTCCATTCCTCTCATCCTCTGCCATACTCTTTTCCTTTTCCCCTCAATCTTTTCCAATATAAGGGTCTTTTCCAGTGAGTCCCATCTTCTCATTATATGGCCAGAATATTTAAGCTTCAGCTTCGATATCTGACCTTCCAGTGAACAGCCTGAAGTAATTTCTTTAGGTATTGAATGATTTCATCTCCTTACCGTTCAAGGGACTTTTAGTAGTTTTCTCTAGCATCATAATTTGAAAGCATTGATCCTGCGGTGCTCAGTTTTCTTTGTAGTCCAACTCTCAAAGCCATACATTGCTACTGGAAAAACCACAGCTTTAACTATAAAGACCTTAGTTGGCAAGGAGATGTCTCTGCTTTTTGCATGCTATCCAGATTTGTCATAGCTTTCTTTCCAAGGAGTGTCTTTTAATCTCATGGCCAGTCACTATCTACAGTGATCTTTGAGCCCAAGAATATAAAATCTGACACTGTTTCCATTTCTTTTCCCTCTATTTGCCAGGAAGTAAAGGGACCAGTTGTCAAGATCTTAGTTTTTTGATGTTAAGCTTTAAGTCAGCTTTTACACTCTCCTCTGTCACCTTCATCTTAATTCCTCTTCACTTTCTGCCATGAGAGTGATATCATTCTGCATATCTGAGATGGCTGATATTTCTCCCGGCAACCTTAATTCCAGCTTTTGATTTGTCCAGCCTGGCATTTTTCATGATGCACTCTGCATATAAATTAATCAATAAGGTGACAATATACAGCCTTGTTATACTCCTTTTCTAATCTTCAACCAATCACTTGCTCCATTCTAACCGTTGCTTCTTAGCCCACATACATGTTCCTCAGGAAACAAGATGATCAAGATAAAATATAAATTCCTCCAATCAGATTTTTAAGCCCTATACAACCTGGTGCCAACCTATCTTCCCAGCCTTCCCTTCTGTGATCTAGTCAACCTGACCTCTATGTTCCTCACAAAAAACACTCTTTTATCCCCATGCCTTTATGCTGACTGCCCCCCACCCCATGTTTAGACCTCTCTTTCTTTAAGATGCAATTTAGGCATCATCTGCATTAAGCCTTCCTTAACCTGCCAAGTATTACAGCATTCCCTCTCAAACATTTTTATATTTTTATTTATTAACTTTATTGCTGATGAATTGTTTCATCTCTGGCATTCATGTCCCCACACCTAATAGAGTGCCTAGGATATGGTAGACAATTAATATACATAGATTGACTGATGTGATAGGCCCCTTGCTACGGTTTGGAACCACTATAATCTCATCAACACGCAGAGATTCTCATTTTATGTATGTTATTTCCTGAGATGGTTCCCACAGATAAATAATTTCATACAAACCTTAATTTCCATTCCAAAAGGTAATATTGCCATTTTGACCAAAATCTACTTTTCTAACTTATATGGGTCCTTTTGTCCCCATATGAATTGACTACAGGCAATGAATAGAACTTTTTCAGGTTAAAGCTGTTTTAGAATATATGCTGTAGAAATTAAATTATGCAAATTTTTTAAAATATGAAAAAGTAATAGGCAGTTTTCTTGGAACAAATACTAAGAATATGAATGATAATCCAATTTTAGTGAACTTAGTAAGAAAGCACTAGTTTTAGACAATTTAAGTGGGAACGTCTTGGGACCAAGACTGCATTTATATTGATTTAGAGCTAAGATGACAGAAATGTAGCTATGTTTTACTAGGTTTTCTAATAAGAAATTTGGAATTTACTTTCAACATCCATCAATTCATAGCACACACAATTTTGAGTATACATACTCTTTCTAGATTCTGGGGAAGTAAAATGGTTTAAGTATCTTGAGACCAAATCACATAGAAGCCTATGTGACAGTGCATGACTCAATATCCTAATCCTGTGACAGAACAGGAGCTCTTTCTCACAGGACTTGCAGAGAAGACAATTATAAACACAAAAGATAAAATATTTAAAAGAGTAGAAACTGAAACTGGGCATAGTAAGAAAATGTTAAATAAAGTCTTAAATCATCTAAAAGATTCAGGATTTTTGTGTGTATGCTTCAATATTATGGTATTTTTAGCTAAAGTTGTAAAAGTAAAAAAAACTAACTTATTTACAAATTTAAGCATATTAATAATGATAGCAGATATTTTATTTTCCTTAGTTTTTTTGAGAAAGTCATTTATACTAGGTATTTTCACTTCTCTTCTTAGTCATTTCTAAACCCTCTGTAGTCTGGCTTCTGAATTCATCTTTCGACATAAAATGTTCTCTCCAAACTTATTTTATATTACA
Source organism: Trichosurus vulpecula (assembly GCF_011100635.1). Classification (NCBI taxonomy): domain Eukaryota; kingdom Metazoa; phylum Chordata; class Mammalia; order Diprotodontia; family Phalangeridae; genus Trichosurus; species Trichosurus vulpecula. The sequence continues at coordinate 87,989,021 of NC_050576.1, read as the reverse complement.
TCTTAATTGGCAAATCTAATGGCATTTTCTCAATCCTTGTCCTTTCTGACCTCCTGAAGTATTTTTTACTGTCAATCTCCTTCTTCTCAGGGATGTTCTCTCTTCTCTGGGTTTTCATAACGCTTCTTTTCTGGTTTTCCTCCAACCCATCTAACTATAGTTTCTCAGTCCCCTTTTCTGGGTCTTCATCCAAATTACTCCCATTAACTGAGACTCTCCTAAAAGGATCTTCCCTAGGCCTTTTTTTCCCATGTATACTATCTCATTTGATGAGCATATCAGTTCCTATGGATCCAATCATTATCCAGATGATTACCAGATCTACATATTCAGCCCTAATATTTCTCCTGAGCTAAGTCCTATATTACCAACTGCCTAATGGATATTTCAAACTGGCTGTCCCATAGGCATCTCAAATTCATCAGGTCCGAAACTGAACTCATCCTTCCCTTCAAACCCTTTCCTCTTCTCACTTTCTTATTAGTGTTGAGGCTACTACCATCTTTCCAGTCATCTAGGTTCATAATTTCAGTGCCATCCTTTACTCCTCACCTCCATTCACCCAATGCATATCCAATGTGTTATCGAGCCTTGGCTTTTCTTCCTTGACAACAACTCTCAGATTGCTCATACAGACACAATCCCGGGGCAGGCCTTCAGTACCTCACGCCTGGACTCAATTCTTTCTCTACAGATGACGACATATAATGGAAGAGCCCTGAACCCAGATTCAGAGAATGCATACATATCCTGTTTCTAGTCCCTTTACCATGTGAAAAGAGGTGCCCTTCCAGTGGCTGTTGATCAGAACTGAGAATACATACAAAAGGCAATAACCAGCCAAAGCATCTTCTCTTTTCTGATAGCCTGGCATTAAATAACAAGGCAAGTTGCTGTGGGACTCGGGGTACAGGAAGGGACTTGGGCACTTGATGTGCTGGAGCCAGCATGAATCTATAAGGACCGGGTCCTGCCATTGTGGTGAATAGTGGCAAGAGTAATAGCTGGTTCCTGCTGCCCAATGCTTACCCACTGCCATGCAGCCAATAAATACTTTGTTCTCCTTTTGCTTCCATCTCTGTTGTATCCATAATTTCCTTCTCCTAGGTTAAGGCATATTAGAAACAGCTATAACCTTAAGAGCTTCTAAAATTCAAAACAGCAAGTACCATAAATGTGGGAATTGGTGTCCATGCCGGGATTTGCTGGAGGCTGCGCACAGGAGAGGCAAAAACGAAGGCCCTGAAGAGGGACATGCTTCACTCAGGCTATCAATAGTTGAGATTCTGCCTCATCCAGTGGCCATGTCTTATTTCAAAGGGAACTGCTTTAAATTTGAGCATGCATTCCTGGGGACCAAGGTGAAGTAGTAGAGACTGCCTTCCCAGGTATTAGGAGAAAATGTTTGTACTTCTGCTCTTGCTAAAGTTTCTCAGTAAATATCCCTTTGTAAAAGAGGTTAGCTGATGTTACTGGTAAAATAAGGATAATAATAATAATAATATTGAGTAACAAATCACTGGAATTGATATTGGGGCAAATGCATGGAATAAAAGCTCATGCCAATGGTACTAGAAAAGACATCACTTAGACCCCGCAGGAGTACCCCTAGAAACTTCAGAGGAATATGTAGCTTTCTTCTGGGAATCTGACTAGTTAATATACTTGTGAGTGGGAAGAATAATCCCAAAGTCTTGCTCTACACACACACACACACACACACACACACACACACACACACACTTATAGCTACAGTTATACTTTTTTTTCATTTTTATAGTAAATGCATGGTTCCAAGATATGTCTATACACAAATGTATATGAAATACACACAAACTCTCTGGCACACCCAGATTAAAATGTTAAATGTAACAATGGCACTTTTGGACTATTATCTCAAAACAAGGGGTCGTAATCTAAAGAAGTTTCATACATTTATATACTGCTGAGATATCCACTTTGGATAGCCTTCAAGGTTTTGTAAAATCCGAGTATTTCTCTAAAAGCTCTAGTGGAAATTAAAAGAAACATGGGAAACCCATGCTCCTTATCAGATGCAAATACTTTAATGATAGTATTTGCAGAGTTAAGAATTTCTTGTTTCAGCACTGGTCATTAGAACTACTTAATTCTTTTTTTTTTTTGCCCTAAAATGCAGATTTTGTAGTACAATAACAAAGGCATTACAGGCTGTGCCATGTATTATATTAAAACATGAATAATTTCTTTGTAGAAACTAGAAAGGTGATTAAGGTGGATTAAATTTAAAATACTAGAATTATGCAATTTTATAGCTGTGAGGGACATTTGAGATCGCCTAGTCTGCCCACATATTTTACAGAAGTGGCAACTGAGGCCCAGTATTATTTGGTCAAAGCTTTTGTTTTCATACAAAGATGAAAAGTAGTCCTATGACAGTAGATGAACTGGCTATACCAATATTCCATTAATTTGGTTCATTGTGGTTCAACTTTATGTCATCATCCCCTAAAAGCATGGATTCCACTTGCAAAGCTTTATTGTAGTACTGAAGGATGGTGTGGCATTGGAATCAACAAGGCTGATTGGGTTCAGTCCCTGTCTCTGACCCAAACTGTTTGGATGACCACCGGAAAAGCATTTACTCTCTCAGTACTCCCCAACAATTCTCTAAGGCTGCATGTTAGAGATGATGTGCCAATCTGGGTCAGTGGAAAGAGCTTCCAGGTTTCCACACTAGGAGTTCCCCACACTGAGGAGATCACTAATTCTGACTTTCCACTCGTCCTCCCCTGATATTACTTTAAAATTAGGCTAAATACGGGTATCCAAATAATTAAAGTAGACAAACCACTTCCTATAGAAATCCAAATTTTTTTCAGAAAGTTAGCTTCTGAAAAAGATAGCCCACCTTAGAAAGCAAATGGCTTTGTTTTTCTTATATATTGTTTTTCTTATATATTCAGGGTCAGATTGTCCTCATATTTCTGCAAATAAACTATTGTACTGAAACACTGGTGGGCAGAAATCAGAGTTTTAGTGTTCCATTTGTTACATGAATTAGTCTCACAATTCCCACTCCCACATCTAATTTTCTTTACATTGCTCCAAGAGTATAACATACCCTTTCCTACTGTTTGAGTGTTATTTGTTGAAGTTTAATATATATTAATCCTACTAATAACCAAGAATCAAATGTGAAGTTATTGTGCCCTATCTTTTTATTCCCTGGTCTGTTTAAAAAAAAAAAAAACAATAACTAAATGAAGTACATCCTGGGCGATAAACTGTGGGTGGGATGTTTTTAAGTTAACTTCTTTTGTTACACTGTCTGAACCTCTCAGCATGAGCTAACAAGAGCTTTCTTACACCAATCCTGGCTGTCCTTGCAGTATCTTGTTGTTCTCTCAAGGCATTAAACTATAATGCAGAGACGCAATGTTGTTTATAATGATTTATCTTTGAGAAATCTCAGAAGTGGAGGCTGAGCTGAAGTGCACTTTGGAGCCTCAAAATCTTGCTCCAGGCAGCCTAAAGTGAACTTCTTTGCCTGAGTTCAATTCATTCTGAACCATAGGGCTGTGTGTTACTTCAGAGCACCAGTCTGGTAAAATTATACTCTACAACCACAGTTTAAAAAGATTTAAGATTTTCTGAATATAAATGAACACAAATCATGAGTGTGAACATAAAAATGAATAACAACTTAATGACACTAGAAAAACATAAAATGGACTGGTAGGAACACGTTTTTTTTTTTCCCTTTAAGTGTATCCATAAGGATTTCTGGGAGAAAATAACATTTATATAGTGCCTACTATATGCTAGGTACTATGCTAAGTGCTTTATAAATATTCTCTCATTTGATCCTCACAAAACCCTGAGGTAGGTGCCTTTGTACAGTTGAAGAAGCTGAGGCAAAAAGAGGTTAAGTTGCTCACCCAATGTCACACGGCTTGAACTTAACAGTTTAATCTACTGCTTGATAAATGAGGGAGACAGACAGGCAGGCAGAGACAAGAGAGGCAGACAGAGATAGAGAGAGGGAGATAATCACTTCAGCCCAAAAACAACTATCAAAGATTAAAATCCTTCTTTAAAAAAAGTTATGATTTATAAACAACTTAAAACTTCTTAAAAACAAGTCATATTTTGAAAAACAAGAGTGCAGTAATGGGTTTCTGTTTTAAAATTTTATGACTCTGTTTCTAGAAAATACCTATTAAGTTTAATCTACTAATATTACCCCTAGCATATCAGGTTTCCTCTACTCGTTTGGTTTTCCTACCTTTTTCCACATTCAATTATCTTATTTTTTTAATGTCTTTGCACTAATATCACATAGTTCTTGAAGGCCACAAAGGCCTTCTCCATTGACTAATTTTCAGACCATTTAAAGAGCAATGAGGTAGAGAGATACCCAGATACTGGGTCTTTTCTATTCAGAAACTATGCCCCTCATAGAGTATACTGGCGGTAAAGGACACTGATCAGACATCACTAAAGACCCTTTAAATGCAGCAAAGCTGACAAAGGAGGACAGGCTTGAACAGTTAGGTCTAAGCAGCTTTAGCTTAAAAGACAGCGGAAACCCTTCTGGCTGCTCTGGGAGCAATTATTGCTTTAGACAACAGGCTGTTGTCCAAAGAGTGCTTCTGTGTTAACCTTTCAACCTTTCTACTCCATGTTGATTTTCAGGAATGGGCTATAGCTTGTACATTTGTTTTCTTGCCATGCTTATTGGCTTCATGGTTCCTGTCTCAGTCCTCCAGATTACACTACTGCCTTTCTTGCATAGCAAATTATCTTCTATCACAAGCACTCAGTTGGCCCTTCCCTTTCTTGCAGGCCACCTACTTCCTGATTACCATTAGGAATTTTGATGTCCAACTTTATCCTGCTCTTTAGACCTTTTGTCTCCCAAGTTCTTTTCCGTCTGCCCAATGGCTCATCACTGCTTGCCCAACCACTGTTATTTATGCGAGCCCTGATTTAACCAGGAAAGAGAATACAACAAATAGGATGGGATGAAGTGATGAGGGCTTACATTGGGGAGGAACACAGAATGCATGGATTCAATAGATATGAATTTTTCTTCAATAGATTCATGATCTTATTGATGGAAGTATTCGGTCCACAGGTGCAGGTCATTATTCAAAGAGCCCTCGACCAGGCTTTGCAATAAATCTAAGATAAACTATCTACCAATTCCAGTCAAGGTTTTCTGTTGTTTCTTTTAGTATTTCATGTATGGTGGCATATCATTCAGGAAGCCCATGGTCTGTTATTCTTGTTATGCCAATGTTCTACTTATTTATGTCTATGATGTTTTTTCACCACATCTCATGTACATAGCATTGTTGGCTATATATTAAAGTTGCAAACTATGCAACTTTCAGTTAGCTTCTGATGACGAATGGTGGACTGCTCTGAGATCATGCTCTTCTGTGATTTGTAGTCAGATAGCTTCACCAAGATCAATGATTAAAATTAAAATGTAGCCTTTGAAAACAAGAAAGAGTTGTGATTATTTCAAAGTATAGCACATTTTTTCCAAATGTGGTCCAGTCTGACATCTTCCTTCTATTTAATTCATTACCCATCTGGGCAACACAATTATATAATGTTGATAAAAATTATAAAATTAGAGGTATGATTTATACAATCTCTAAAATTACTTTCAACTTTATTATTCTATGATTCTATGGTATGACAAATTAAAGCAATGAAAAAGGGAAGATCTCTAGCGTAGGAGTATCTGGAGAAAATAAAGTCTAAGTACAAACCCTCTCCCAGCCTGGATCACTGCCTCATAGTGGCAGAGGGGCTTGTGTAGCTCAATGAAACCAAGAGTTATGTTGCACAAGATTACTCAAGAAAGTCATAGTGGAAAGTTGTGACGAAAGGGAATCCACTGCAGAAGGAAATGGCAAACTATTCCAGTATCTTTGCAAGAAAGCCCAATGAACAGTACAAAAGTTATAAAAGAGACCATACCAGAAGATGAGCCTCTCAGGTTGAAAGGTGTCTAACACATTCTTGGGGAAGAGCAGAAGACAACTACAAGAAGCTCCAGAAAGAATGAAGCAATTGGGCCAAAGCCAAAAGGAAGCTTAGCTTCATATGTGTCTGGTGACAAAAGTAAAGTCTGATACTGTAAAGATGAATATTGCATAGGAACCTTGAATGGAAGATCTATGAACCAAGGTAAGCTGGATGTGGTCAAACAGGAGATAGAAAGATTAAGCCTTGACATCTTGGGTATCAGTGAACTAAAACTGACAGGAATGGATGGATTTAATTCAGGTGATCATCACACATAATACTGTAGGCAAGCATTACTTACAAGAAATAGAGTAGGCCTTAGTCAATAAAAGGGTGAAAAAGCAGTACTGGGGTATAGTCTCAAAATAAAAGAATGATTTCTGTTTGAATCCAAGGCAAACTGTTAAATCCCATAGTAATGCAAGCCGAGTATGCTCCAACCACTGATGCTAAAGAAGCCAAAGTTGATCAGTACTATGCAGATCTACACCTTCTACAAAAAATACCCCAAAATATGTTACATTCATCATAGGGGATGGGAAGGCTAAAGTCGGAAATCAGAAGATCATTAGAATAACAGGCAAGTTTGGCCTTGGAGTATAAAAAGAGCAGGGTAGAAGCTAAGTATTGTGTCTAGATAACTCACTGGTCATAGGAAATATTTTTTTTCAACAACTCAAAATGCAGCTCTATACATGGATATCACCAGATGGTCAACACTGAGATCAGATGGATTATATACTGTGCAACAAGGTGGGGAAGCTGAATACAGTGAGTTAAAACAATGCTTGAAGCTAAGTGTGGCTCAGATTATGGCTTCTTATTGCAAAATTCAGACTTAAATTGAAGAAAGTAGGGAAAACCATCAGACCATAGAGGTATAACCTAATTCACATCCCTTATGCATATGACGTGGAAGTGATGAATAAATTTAAGGGATTAAATCTTGTAGCTAGAGTCCATGAAAACTATGGACAGAGGTTCACAATATTGTACAGGAGGAAGCAATAACATTGAAAACATCCCAAAGAGCTGAGGAAAGAAGTAAAGGGAAAAGGAAAGGAGAAAGAAAAAGTTATACCCAACTTAAAGAAGAATTTGAGAAAAGAGCAAGAAGAGATAACGTTTCCTTAAAGGAGCAATGCAAATAAATAGAAGAAAACAACAGAATGGGAAAGATGAGATCTCCTCAAGAAAATGAGAGCGATCAAGGGAATGCTTCAGGAAAAATGGGCAATGATAAAAGACAAAAATGGTAGGGACTTAACAGAAGTGGAGAATGTTAAGAAGACATCGCGAGAATATACAGAAGAACTATACAAGAAAGATTTCAACATCATTGCTAACCATGATCTAAAGCCAGACATCTTAGAGAACAGAGCGAAGTGGGCCTTGGGAAGCATTGCTAACAATGAGGCTGGTGGAGGCGATGACATTCCAGCTGAGCTGTTTAAACCCTAAAAGGTGATGCTGTTAAAATGTTACACTTAATATGCCAGCAAATTTGGAAAACTTAATAGTGGCCACTGGATTAGAAAAAAAATCAGTTTATGTCCCAATCCTAGAGAAGGGCAATGCCAAGGAATGTTCAAATTACCAAGCAATTGTGCTCATTTCACACACCAGTAAGGTGATGCTAAAGATTCTGCAAGCTAGGTTTCAACAATATGTGAAATGAGAATTACCAGAAATGCGAGTGGGTTTTTGAAGAGGCAGCAGAACTAGAGACCCAGAGACCAAGCTGGATTATGGCGAAAGCAAGCCAGAAGAGCATCTACTTCTGCTTCATTGACTACTCTAAAGCCTTTGACTGTGTGGATCACAACAAAATGTGGCAAGTCTTCAAAGAGAAGAAATCATCTTACATTTCTCCTGTGGAAACTGTACATGGGCCAAGAAACAACAGTTAGAACCGAACACGGAACAATTGATTGGTTTAAGATTGGAAAAGGAGTACAAAAAGGCTATATATTGTCACCTTATTTAACTTATATGCAGAGTACATCATGTGAAATGACAGGCTGGGTGTATCAAAAGCCAAATTAAGGTTGCCAGGAGAAATATCAACAATCTCAGCCAGATGATGCTATTCTGATGGCAGAAAGTGAAGAAGAATTAAGAAGCCTCATGATGAAGGTAAAAGAGGAGAGTGTAAAAGTTGATTGGAAGCTTAACATTAAAAAAAAAAACAAAAATCATGGCAACTGGTACTATCACTTCCTGGTAAATAGCAGGAGAAAAAATGGAAGCAGGTGTCAGATTTTCTATTCTTGGGCTGAAAGATCAATTCAAATGGTGACTACAGATACAAAATTAGAAGATGTTTACTCTTTGGAAGGAAAGCTATGGCAAACCTGGACAGCATACTAAAACACAGAGATATTATCTTCCTGACAAATGTTCACGTAGTCAAAGGTCTGGTGTTTCCCTTTAGCAATGTATAGCAGTAAGAGCTGAACTATAAGTAAAGCAGACCACCATAGAATCAACCCTTTTGCTGCAGTGCTGGAGAAGACTTTTGAGAGTCCCTTGGACAGCAAGGAGATCAAATCAATCAATACTTAAAGAAATTAATACAAACTACTTGTTGGAAGGACAAATACTGAAGTTGTAGCTTAAATACTTTGAACACATAATGACGAGACAGGACTTTCCCCAGGAAACAAAACAAAAACAAAACCTTGATATTGGGAATGACTGAAGGCAAAAGGAAAAGAAGATGAGAGGGTGAGACGGATAGATAGTGTCATGGAAGCAACATTCATGAGCTTGGACAAACTTCAGGAAATAGTGAAGGATGGAAGGGTCTGGCATGCAATGGTCCATGGGGGTCATGAAAAGTTGGACATTACTGAACAAATGAACAGAGCATCTGACTGCATCACTATGTAGAGACTAAGAAAAGAATGTTGAGTCATTAAGGGAGAACCAGTTAAATGAATAAAAATAGAATGAAGATAATGCCCAGGACGCTGAGTCTTGGTATCCTGCCTTAAACTTGACAGACGAGTGTATTTATGAGAAAGAGGCTAGGATTCCCAGGGAACATTCAGACTACCTTAGGTTTCCCTTCCTAATAGAAAAAACCACTAAATGATTCTAGCAAGAGCCTTTAAATTCCAGGTGGAATAAGATGGATGGTACTGAGCTATAGGCCAGAAATGCCTGAATTTAAAAGTATCAGAAGATGTAGCCATCCTGAACAACAGCTTTGCCACTTTCCTCAGTATCTGGATCCAGTGTGAAACTTGTTTACCTCAGAATGTGCTGCAAATACTGTCTTGTAGAAATGAAATGACATTGTGAGAACTCTAGAATCAAGGTTAAAGTTAACTATATTTACAAAGCAGAGAAGTGGGGCACAGATGGCATGGTCTTGAAGAGAAGGGATGATCAGGTAGTATTATCTGAGGTTCCACAGACCATAATGGAAGGGCCAATTGCAAGGCCTGGTGGGTACTCCATTTTACTGGAAGGATTTTAGTTTATTATTCCTGCATTTTTTGAGAAATGTGAGCAGCCTGTCTTTCTTCCTGTATGGCCCACTTTGGGTTCCTGTAGAGGTTAGGGGAGGGTAAAAGGAAAGAGAAAAAAGAAAGGAAATCCTTATGGTAGCTTTGCTTGCTGTATTTCCCCACAGAACCCGAGCTTCCCAGGAAGTTGAGGGAGAGTAAAGTATACCCCTACTGGTGGCTTATCCCCACAGCTATCTGAGATGGGAAGAAAATTATCATGTCTTGCATGTGACGTGTTGGTTTACTTAGACAATCCTACAGAGTCAGCTAAAAATTAACCAAAACAATACCCATTAAAGTAGCATGATATAGTATAATTTTCTTCATACTACGAACAAAATCCAGGAAGAAAAGATAGAAAAAAGAAATTCCATTCAAAATAATAACAAAATGTACAAATATTTCTGAGTCCTCCTTCAAAGACATATATGCATATGCCTATATACATATTATATGTATGCTATATGAATACAACTATAAAACATTACTCTATAAAGACAAAACATTTTAGAGATGTTACTTGCTCATGGTTTGGCCATACCAGTATAATAAAAAAGACAATACCACCTAAGTTTATTTGCATATTCAATGTCATGCCAAATTACGGTTACTTTATAAAACCAGAAAAAAAATAAGTTTCAATGGAAGGGGGAAAAAAAGCATTAAAAACTTCAAGAGGAATAAAGAAGAAAAGTTGGAAGGAAGGGGGTCTGGTCTGGCAGTTCCAGATTTCAAAGTATATAAGAAAGAAGTAATTACCGGAACTGCTCAGGATAGAAAGAAAATGATCACTCTTTGCAGATGACATGATGGTTTACTTAGAAATCTTAGAGAGTCAGCTAAAATTAATCAAAACAATAATTATTAAAGTATCAGGATAAAAGACAAACTGACAAAAGCATCTCTTTCTTTATACTACTAACAAAACCCAGTAAGAAGAGATATAAAAAGAAATTCCATTCAAAATAGCTACAAAATTTATTTAGAAGTCTTCCTACATAGATGTACATAGGAGTTACATGAATACAACTATAAAGTACTTTTCTTTAAAATAAAGACCAATGATTTTGAGACATTAATTTCCCATAATTGGCTATACAAATATTAACAAAAACAATACCATGAGTCAACTTACATATTGTTTCATGCTAAATTATGAGTAATTTGTTGAACTAGGAAAAAATAATAAATTTCAGTGAGAGAGAAAAACAATCTCGAGAGGAAAACAAAGTTGGAAGGAAGGGAATCTGGCAGTTCCAAATTTCAAAGTATACAATAAAGCAATAATTAAAACTGCTCAGGAAAACTTTTTACAGATGATATAATGTTTTACTTAGATAATACCAGATTATCAACTGAAAATTAACTGAAATACTATTTGCTACTAATTAAAAATAGAAAGGTGGTCAGTAGAACAGATTAGGTAAAGAAGATACGGAAGCAATTAAATATAGTCATGGTACTAGGTAAACCCAAGGAATACCCTTACTCCCCCAGACTGGGCTAAAGACTAATTATTCAGCATGAACTGCCAGGAAAATTAGAAAGGAACAAATTGGAAAGAATTTAGGTTTAGAGACTAGCATCTTACACCATATGCCAAAATAAGACCCCATATAGAGAGAATAAGTAATTTTACATATAACAAATTAGAGAATCATAAAAAATGCCTTTCACAGTCATGGATAGGGAAAGATTTGTTAACGAAATAACAGCTAGGATTATAGTAAACAAAATGAACAAGTTTGAGCAATAAAATTGAAAAAAAAATTGCACAAAATATCAATGTAGGTGTAATTAGAAGGGAAACAGTTAAAGGAATAAATATTTACAACAAACTTCCCTGATAATGGTTTGATATCCACAATACACAAGGATGCGCATTAGAATGTAAATTCCTAAAGCAGAGACTGTCTTCCGTCTTGCGCTTAGCACAGTGCTTGGCGTATAGTAAGCACTTAATAAATGCCTGTTGACATGACTATTTACTTTTTTAAAAACTGGTAGTAGTCATGTCTGTGTACTTTCACTCTTAAAAGTTCCTCTTTTTGAATAATAATTACAAATTGATCTTGGCTTGTAAAATTGTTTCACTTCAAGCATTTTTTTCCGTGTGTATTTGGTCAATTTTTATTAACATCACTTTCGGCACTCAAAAAGTGCCATTACATTTCCTTATATAAAATAATGGCTATTAAGATGGCAGGGTTTGTTTTTTTGAGAGAGAAACAGGGACAGGGAGAGAGGGAGAGAGGGAGGGAGAGAAGGGGAAGGGGAAGGTGAGAGAGAGAGAGAGAGAGAGAGAGAGAGAGAGAGAGAGAGAGAGAGAGGATTATATTAGAATAGATCTGTTCTTTTCTTCATCTGTTTGTTGTGCAATGTCCAGGCTAATTTTCTCTGATTTTTTTTTTTAGATATGACTAATAGCCTTCCATCCTCTTCCTTTTTTGTAATGTTTTAGGAAAAAGAGGCAAGTATTTCAGAGAACCTATTTTCAGAGAGACCATTTCACACAAGAGCAAACACAAGGAGCATTCTGCCGCTTTCTTTCCACCTACTTACCCTCTTTGGTTACTGGAATATGAGTCATAAGCCCAACATTTTTAGAAAGAAATGCTATATAAAAATCAATTCAGTTAGTGCTCTCTTCTACAAGCCATCTCATACACATATACCTACATCTTTTAGAAATTTCACACCAGCCAAAGAAGTAGAACCATAAATAAAATTATTACGGGGCTTGGGCTTATCAACAATGAAACAGAATGAGATCCATTACATCACTAGTACAGAACAGAGTTTTATCTAAATTTCTTAATCAGAAATGAAAGAGGAGGAATTAAGCAGTGACTTTGTAATGTCAGTTAAAGATAGAATATAGTTACTGTACTTCCTTGTTGAAGGTTTTATAATCTTCAGGCTTGAATAAATGGATAGTATTTGATTTATCCCTCTTAGGTAGCATGATTGATGTATCAATTTGTTTAATTGAAGTGCCTGGAAAATGAGACTTTTCTATCTTTTTAAATCTGTATTTGTAATTTGTGTTCATGTCGAAGACATCTTAAAAGAACATCCCTGCATTTTCCTACAAAATGTGAAGAATCTTGACAAATAATCAAATTACAAGGTGTTTATAGTGATAAAACAAGTTACCTGACTTATATTGCTGACTTGCTGGAAATAACCGAAAAGACTGCACGGAAATAGACCATTAAAAATAGAGCAACTCACTTTTAATTTTTGCTAGAAGAAAAGTGAGGCTCTGCCAAACTTCTGTAAAGTCAAACTTATAATTATCACTCACAAAAGGTAAATTTATTGCACTTAAAGCCAGTAAGGCATTTTTAAATTTAAATAAATCACTCTGGTACCCTGACATTGAACATTATAGTCGAATATTTAAAAAGACCCTACACAATTTAAAATGGGATGTGTCACCTCAGCACTTTGTATTGATTGAACAAAATCTCACTAACTGGAAGTTGAAGCACTCCATCAGCCCCAGACAGTACCTACCCTGAAAGTTCAATAGACTCACCTGGGCCACTAATGATAATAAAGAGGAATTCAGCCACTTCCATTGTGATAAGAATAATAAATGGAGAGTGTTATCTAGCTTCTAAAATGCTACCACATAGAATAAAGAGGATTTCATTAAAGTGGAAAAATTGGCCATAAACAATCTACTGCTTTACAGTAAATAAGGACCATCTTCACAGCATACTAAATGTAATCCTTTTAAAAGAGGAGAAGGTGATGTCCCTCCGCTCTAAGATTTTAACCAGTGACATGTGGCACTACTACATGGAAAGTTTCTCTCCAGATGAGAGTAACTTAAGGAGACAGTGATAAGTGTGATAATTTCAAAAGTGCCTTGGATCGTTAAAGTTGATTTTCATAGTGATTTTTTTCTGTTCTTCTGAAATATATATATATATATATATATACGTATATGTATATATACGTATATATATACACATATATGTATATGTATATACGTGTATATATATACATATATGTATATATTCCAGTATCATTATTTTTGAAACCATAACTTTCTTTTTTCTATCCAAAGCATGAAACATGTGGAAAGAATGAAAACACAGAGAACCAATTTATGAAGCACTACATCCTTCATAAAGTATGATCCAGTGTAAGCAATGAACAAAGCTTTAATGAGAAATAAAATTGATCTACATAACATTTAATAATCTAAATTTGAACAATGACAAATCATCACTTCTAATTTTTAAAGAAAAATCCATAAAACAAAATTTTAGCTTATATTTATCATTCCTTATTTTTTCTCCTTATGAAATGTATATTAAAGGGTTGTACTTAGACTGTCTTTACAATATTAAAAGTCTTGATTCTCTCATTCAAATTAAAGAAAGTAAATTTATTAAAACAACAGCTGACTTTCACCCAACTTTTTGAGCTGATTTTTAGATACAACCACATAATTCTTATTTTCATATGGTAATATGATTAATAAAGTAGATTGGTATGATCAAAAGACTGATGTCTTTAGTCCCTCCCAGAAAATGTGTGTGTGTATTTGCATGTCTTTATTCCTCAAGACTACATGACATCTGTGATCTCAATGACCCTTCTTTTCTGACAGCTGCAAACCATATTGATCTATACAATTCTTCTCAGAAGTTTATAGCTTTGTTACACTCCTTGAAGTCAGCATGTTCCTCCTGAGAAAGTGCAATCATTGACTTCTCTTCAATTTACATAAAGGGAACTGCCTGGTAGTTGTTTTCATTTTAAAAGGATATTATGGCTAGCTCATATTTGTACAAAACCAACAGGAATGCCACAGGCCAGGCCTGCACAACCTACAACCCACGGGGCACTTGCAGCCTGCCAAAGGATTTTGGGCGGTCCGCAAAAAATGTAGGATTGCCACTGTGCACTCTCCTCTTTGTCACCTGACCTGAGGCAACCAGCCATTATCAGTCTGTCTCTAGTCTAACCTATCTGTGGCCCAAAGAAGTTTAGCCTATTTTAATTTTGGCTCCTACCTACTGCCAAGTTGTACAGGTCTGCTACAAGCATTGAAAATTGTTTTTCAGTGTATTCAGGGAGAAACATGGAAAACATGTTGTACCCGGCTACATGATAATCTATTAAATTCAGTTAATAAAATAGCAAATGCATTGTTTGCCACTTCATACAGCTATTATTTATGATTAAACTGGGACAGGTAGGTACCACAGCAGATAGAGTGCCAGACCTGAAGTCAGGAAGATTCATCTTCCTGTGTTCAAATCTGACCTCAGATACTAGGTATGTGACCCTGGACAAGTCACTTAGCCCTGTTTGCATCAGTTTCCTCATATGCAAAATAAGCTAGAGAAGGAAATAGAAACCACTCCAGTATCTTCGCCAAGAAAACTCCAAATAAGGTACAAAGAGTCGGACACAAGTGATACTACTGAACAACAAATAAATAAACTGTCTCTGATAAGTCTCTATTGCTTAAATTTTGTTAAGAGATGTTTCAATGTATTCTTACAGTTACCGTGTAAACAGGAACTAATTATTTTCCTAAATTCATTTTTCAATTCATATTTTTACATACTTTTCATTGGGAGAAGCACACTGAAGGAGTTACTCATACCAACAATTTATGGAATACCTATTTATACAAACCCTAGAAAGGTCATTACTCCATTCCTATAGACGTTCCCAGTATAGCCAACTTTTCAAAGGCTATTAGTAATACAAAATATTGAAATTTACAACAAAGCCTATTGCTATCTGTGCTACTCTCATCAAAGGACATGTTCCATACTCCTGTGCATCAAGTAGGACCAGCTGTCATGCTTTACAGATAATAAAAACAAATTGTAAAATGATTTTCATTCTTTGAAACCTATTAAGAACATGGAAGGAAATGCAAAGTATCACTAATCTACTGCCATTTGTGATATCTAAGAATGTAATCTTCAGGTTAATAGTATTAATGAACTCTGAAAATAAAGTTGGAATATGAATATCCCTGTCATATTCAATTGAATCTTTGCTGAATCTTTTTTTTTCTCCCAGTTTAAAATACCAAGACTCTGCCTTGATGGAGCTCCCTGAGGAATATTTTGATATCTATAATAATATGGTAATTATAATAACAATAACAATAATAATGCACCACAGGCAAAATTGATATAAATTTTGGATTCACTGAGTTTGTACATTTTTATGTGCAAAAAAATAGCTACTCTACAGACAGATTGAAAATGGAGAGAAATTAGTATGAATTCTCATTTTAAATACCTACTATCAAAATATTGACTCACCTAAAAGATTTTTCAGAAATGAAAATTTAAAATTTAACTATGTTTGCATTACACTGCTAATGATTAATAGAGGCAGTAGTGGTCTGGAAGAAAGGGGATGATAGTCCTGCTATATACCATAACACTTATCAGGACACATCTGATGTACTGTATTTAGTTCTGAGAACATTAATGAATTGGAGCTTTTCTAGTGGAAGGTTAGGGTAGGCGAGCTGGAGGCTGTGGTGTACAGAGAGCCAGTCTGACCTAGCTCTGGAGAAACAGTTTTCAACTTTTCAGCATATATCATTTACACCTTGGCAAACCACTACAAATCAGGGCCTGGCATTGTTTTGTTGATTGTGTCGACTGAAGAACTGATGGAAAACTATTAATAATACATATTAAAAGAGTGTCATGCTTTTTTAGGAGAGCCGGTTATTAAGCATTTATCAGCACACCTCTGGCTTCAGGCCATGCCATTTGTGGTTGGATTAAAGGAATTAATAATGATGTTTGTCTCAGAAGCGAAAAGTTACAGTAATTGGGGGAAGGAAGAGACAAAGGCATAGAGACGGGAGGACAGTGGCAGACAGACAAACTGGGGGAGCGGAGACAGAGAGACAGACAGATACAGAGATAGGGTGAGATAGAGACAATGAGACTGAGACATATAGACAAAGTCAGAAAGAGAGACCCAGGAAGAGTGAAACAGAGAAAAAGAAGAGTCTTCAAGTATTTGAATGGTTGTCACATCGAAGAGGAATAAACTTGTTTTGTTTCCCAAAGGACCAACTAGATGCAAGTAGTGGAACAATCAAATATGCCACGCCCAATCCCTTGCGCATTCTCATAACCTGCCCCCATGCTTGTAATACTAACCTTCTAGTCTCTGGCCATTCTAATGCTAATCTTGCTTCTAGGCTCAGTTTGGAAACTACTTCCTCCTGAAATATCAGGCGTTTACTATCTAAAAAGAGGAGGTGGGAGAAGAAGAGACACAAGAGCCTGATCTGTGGGCAGGCTCCAGGAAGTACCAGGTGCTGTAGGGAGAGCAATGAGACGTGATTGGCCCGAGCCTCCTCCTTAATTGGAGCTTCTGGGAAGAGCCATCCAATCAGAAGGAGGAAGGGGCCCTGGCGCAGAGGAAACTTCCAATGTGTGAATTGCAGAGCTAGAGTGAGACTTCCAGAGGAGGCATTGCAGTTTAGAGAGGAATAAGGCAGTTTTTTTATATTGATTTTTGGATCTCTTAATTTTTCCTTAAGCCCTTTGCCCAATCACTTCCTAGTTTCTTATCTGTTTATTTGTCTCCTCAGGTCGAATGGAAAATTCTTGAAGAGTAGGGGTTGTTTCGGTTTTGTTTTTGTATCAGCAGAGCTTTGGACTATAAGATTATATTAGAAGATTTCTTCTCTGAGATGTTTTCCAACCCAGAGATTCTGGGATTCATCTGGCATATTTCATTTTCACTGATGAAAATAAGAGGTACCATATATTATCTCCCTTTGGTAATGTATTGAATATCATGATGTTTTTCTTGGTTCCAATTTATTTTTGACATATAATGGATGCTGCCAGGTAAAAGAAGCAATGCATCTTTTATTGACAGATAACATACCATAAAAAGGAGGATGACTGATTCACCTTTGACATGCTGCATGTAGTTTCAGAATTTTTCTTTTGTCTTTCACAAAGAAAAACTGACACTGCTAAAAATAAGAGATGTATCTCACTGAATTTAACATGTGATATCCAGGCAACATCTGTGGGTATTTATTACTTCTTGAGTATTTCTCTGGTTACTTTTAACTCCTTTGGATGCACAGGCTGATGCACAAAAGCACTGATTTATTGAAGAATAACTAATGACCTGAATGTGTCATTCTGTCTCTGGTAATGCCTACAGCATTCCTGGGGATGGCTATTTGAAATCCATTTCATGGGAATTATGGTAGTAAATCACAAGTAAGGAATGCAAAGGATATTCTGAGAAGGAAAAGAAGTTGGGGTAATTTTTAAGGTTAGGGCTTAAGGGATGTTTAAGCTGAATAGCCACTGAACATGGTCCTGAATTGGTCCAAATGTTGAACTAGCTGATTTCTAAGGGCTGTTCTAACTCTTATAGAAAGGTAGGCAGGGAGGAGGGAAAGAAGGAAGGAAGGAAAGAAGGAAGGAAGGAAGGAAGGAAGGAAGGGTTAGGGAGGAAAGAAAAAGAAGGAAAGGAAAAGAAAGAAAGAGAATTTATCAAGCACTTAATATGTGCAAATCACTGTGCCAAGCACTGGGAATATAAAGAAAAAAAGTAAGACAATATTTGATTTTAAGGAGCTTACATTTTAACAGGGTTGAAGCAACATAACACTGTACATACATACGTATATACATACGTACATACAAAATATGTGTTGTGTTATTTTTAGCTTCAAGTCAGATGGAAAGATTCAGTTTTTCTTGGGGTGCTGCAGCAAAGCAAATGATACTGAATCTTCTTAGTGTCACTTCCATTGCTGACTATGACCACAAGCCAGTAGAAAGGTCAGAACAGCCTGGAGCCTGCAAATAGGTGTAGTCTATAATGCTGGTTTTCTGTCACACCTCCCTGTCATCCTGCATCTTCCCATTTCTACGCATCATACCCTTCAGTAACACAAACTAAGAATTCCCTCACAAATACATATCCATACAAAAACATGTGATCTCCCTGAGAGTAGACTGTATTTTTTAATTGAATTTTTTTCTTTGTTTCCCCAGCATTTAACATAGTGCCTGACACATACTAAATGCTTAATAAATTCTTGTTGACTAACTAAATGACATTCCCTCAGAAGGAAGAGGGTAAAGTTATTAATTTTCTTGGGGTTCCATTACATTATCTTTAAAGCTGAATTTCTTCATACTTTCAGAATATGAAACATAATATAAACAGCTGGGTCTGTGACTGGCACACAGTTAATGCTTAAAAATGTTTGTTGACTTATTTTAGTAACTTGAGAGTCAACATAAATTGGTGAATGGACTATTGGACTTTGAGTGAGAAAAATCTCAGTTCTAATTCCACCTCAGATATTGTTAGTTGAATGACCCTGCACAAATAACTTCACTCGACTTCAGTTTCCTCCTCTATCAAGTAGGAATAATAATTTTGTAGTATTTTCCTTACAAAATTGTTGTGAGAATCACATGTTACGGTGTTTGTACAAACTTTAAAGGGCCAACTAAATGTCAGCTGTTCCATATAATAATGTTATTAACCATATTGGCTCACATTTATATACATCAAAATTTTTGAAGCACTTTACATATATTATCTCAGGCTTACTCTGGAATGATAAATAGGTTTAGTCACCATCATAAGCAAAACTTACAAATTTCTCCTGAATATTAATGAGTTCTCCAAATCATCAGTGTTATATTATTTTGCATTTTCTTTAATAGAGTATTCATTTCTTGAGGGCAGAGATTGCTTCTTTCAATGTTTTTATATCCCCATCACCTTATAGCTAGTAGTTTTTAAATAGCATTATAAGATCGATAAAGTATTTTACAGATATTCTCATTTGATTCTCATAACAACCCTAGGAGGTAGGTGCCTTTATTATCCTCATTTTACAGATGAGAAAATTAATAATAATCCATTATCAAGGCAGCAGAGTTAAGTGACCCTCCCATAGTCACATAGTTAATAAGTGCATATGTCAGAATTGAACTCAGGGCTTCTTGATTTGAGGTCCAGTGTGCTATCTACCTCTGTCTACTGTATGACTTAGATTGCCCTGTCCAGTGATTTGCATGTAGTAGACAATTGATGTTTACTGAATTAAAATGAATTTTCTCAAATGCTTAGAAACAACAAGGATCTTTTATTATGCATATTTTGCACAGCTGCTTTAACCATATCTTCATAGAATAAGTTGATTGATAGAGAATGGCAAATAATTGTCTAAGTTATTCTTTCTGAAATGTTATGTTATAGAGTTTCTATGGCCATTCAAAATCCTTTCCCTTCGTAATCTCAAAGAGTTTCTGTAGATAATCCCGCTGTTTAAAGAGAGGAAAAACCTTAAATATTAGAAGAACTATGAATTTAAATGCTCAAGCTAAGAAACGCATAGCAAAGTGTATACAAAATAGACATGGATTAGTTGTTCAGACAGCAGTCTTATAGGCTTGACAATCAACTTGACTACTGAAAGCATGTACCAGCCTACACTATGTAAATTCTACATAAAGATTAAAATCTTCATTGACAGTACAAACCAAATAAAGTAAAAAAAGTATCTTTGAACTCTGCTCCCTTGACAATGGATTATTAAATAATGCAGAAATACAAAAGAACCCTAAAAAGTATAACAATAAATCAATGGATTCCAAATAAGTGGGCTAGCTCCTTATGAGGCTCTCTTAACGTAAGTATCACATGATCTTGCACATCCAGGAAGGCATTTATAGGACCTCCAAAAGCCTTATTACTCCATCTCCCATCACCCATTTTTCTTCAACCATCGAAAACAACATAAATGATATTGACTATGACCAACAGGAAATTATAAACAGCAGCATCAATATCTTTGTACATATTTTTTCTAGTTGGAATATTTGTATAGACCCAGAGACATTATGTCATTTGCCCAGGGTCACATAGTCAGGATTTGAACCAAGGCATTGTGATTCCAAATATAGCTCTCTTTTCATTGATACCTAAAATGATTGCATCACCACCTGTTTTTCTCCTGCAAGGGTTACTGGGCTTTATGCATACCCAGATCACCTAAAATGGAGGTACCTATATAGCAGACTACAAGGAATATATATCTGGGAGAAGACATTTTACAATCCCCTACAAGGTGGGTGGAAGCATCCTCTTTCCATTGACTATGTAGCCAAAAGATGCTGCAACTTTAAAATTACCAGACTGGGAACAGTCTCACTCTTTTTCAGGCAGTATCCAGGGGCTAAAAGTCTTGTTCACCAAAAGCATAAGCACCATTCACGAAGCTGAATATAGATGAAAGGTTATCTTTCCTCCTTTACATTTCATGGCCCCATGAATCAGTCTTTAAACTTTAATTTTTTTCATTTGTCTTTTTTCATTTCTAGGAACAGTCAGCGAAGTCCCCAGATCCTGTAACTCAAGCCATCATGACCCTGGAGTCAGAATCAAAGCTTGGATGTTGCTGAAAGCTTTTCAGGAAAAGCCCTGAGGAGCCTCCTGCTGGGATTTGAACCTAGGTTGGGTTTGGTCTTGGAACTTGGTGAAACTGATTTTATATAGGAAGTGAGCTAAGATGTGAACATAATTCTCCTTCCCTTCCCAGAGACCAAGAAGGTATATGGGGTATTGTGCCCCCATATATTCGGGGGAAGGGAAATGTTCATATATTTGTTCTTGCTATACCTTTGAAGCAAATATTCGTTTGCAAAAATTAATCTAAGTCATTAAATGGAGTTGGAGTTGTGTTTGTCATGTTGGACTCTTTGTGACCCCATTGGGGTCTTCCTGACCAAGATACTAGAATGGTTTGCCATTTCCTTCTCCAGCTCATTTTACAGATGAGGAAACTGAGGCAAACAGGACTAAGTAACTTGCCACGGGTCACACAGCTGGTAAGTATCCAAGGCTATATTTGAATTTGGGAAGATGAGTCTCCCTGACTCCAGGCTTAGCATTCTATCTACTGCACAACCTAAAATTAGGGGAAGACAATTAGTAAGGGTTTGAGCCAATGGCAGAGACTAGATACTTCTCAAACCCCTAAAGGATACTGTAGAACCCTGGGGGAGAGTTGAGGAGTAACATCCCTGGTTTTTAGGTAGTAGAGGTCAGGACAGTCACTGATACACATTGTAAGTCTTCCATATGATCTTTTCCTTCCCAATAATTACATATGAATTAACATACTCTATCCTTAGCCCTAGGATTTGGGTGGGAGGATGGAAAATACGAGAATTTAGTGTAACACAGGAATTGAATCTGAAATTATTTGGGAAATTCAAGGAACATCTGATTCATTATGAGATAACAGATTAAAAAAAGGATAGAGTAGCATTAAATGTGACAAAGATATAGTCATATGGTAAAATCTAGGAACTAGAGAATACACATAGCAAGGATTATTTTGGTAGAGACCAGCAGAAGGTCAAATAGAAGTAAGAATGTCATGGGAATATATACAACAAACTATCAGGAAAGAAAGAATAAATAGAGAGAAAATTTCATATGCATAGATGTAAAATGTTAAACTTGAGGTTCAAAAGTTAACTTACCAAGGAAAAGATAACAATATCTGACACTCATACAGGCCTTTAAGTTTCATGAAACACATTAAATCCATCATCTCATTTGATCCTCACAACAACCCTAGGATGTATGCGCCATCCCCGTTTTCCATTTGAGGAAGCCGAATGTCAAAGAGAAATGATTAAGGTCACAAAGTCAGCTTGAAACAGATATCAAACCCAGGGCTTCCAGATTGCAAATCCAGTGCAGAATTCTACTACAACTCACTTCTTCATGAAGATGGATGAGGAGTTGTGTATTTTTTCAATAAACATTTATTAAGTACCTACTACGTGCTAGGCACGGTGCTAAGAATACCATTAATAAAAAGAAAAAGACTTTGCCCCCAAGGAGCTGACCATCTAGTGGGGGGTGGGAGTGGGGAGACAACTCTCAAAAGAAGGCAGGAAAGGGGGGAGGGAAGCAGGGGGCATCTTGTTCTGTGGAGTTGAAATCAGGTTGAGTGTCAGATGCATAGTAGAGTTGACCAAAAAGTCCTGCTTCTCACCTCTCTAAAGGAAGGCATTGGAAGGAGTTGGTTCTTCGCTCTCTAGCCTTCCGATCAGAAAGAAGAGGAGGAGGTTGAGGAAGGTGGTGTCAATCAAGGCTTCAGTTAGAGTATGATGATGAGATTAGAGCTTATTAACCTAGAAAGGGTATCTTGTGTATATTTGAAACCAGGCAGAGCAGCAAATGCAGAGTAAACAGTTTGGAATGGATCTCACTGTTTTGCAGGTTTGCCAGCTCAATCTGAATCAATTGAATGTTATGGAAACCAAAAAATAATAACGACATGATTTTTGGCTATGTGAAAAGAAACGTGACTTAAATAAAAATTTATATTTATTGCAGAAATAAGGGAAGTGATATTCCTAGTGTACTCTGCCCTGTTCAGAACACATCTGGAATATTATATACAGATTGGGGTTTAGTCATATTTTAAAGAATACATTGATAAGCTATAGAACACTGAAAGGATGGTATCCATAA
The DNA here is from genome assembly GCF_011100635.1 of Trichosurus vulpecula. Taxonomy (NCBI): domain Eukaryota; kingdom Metazoa; phylum Chordata; class Mammalia; order Diprotodontia; family Phalangeridae; genus Trichosurus; species Trichosurus vulpecula. The sequence continues at coordinate 87,965,925 of NC_050576.1, read as the reverse complement.
TGGTTAGGGACCATACTATTATTCCGTATGATGATTTGGTAAAAGACCAGGGGGAAAAAAGACTTAAGAGGTTTGGAAATCATTTGAAAGGCTATCATGTGAAATAGTGATTAGACTTGGTCTACGTATCCCTAGTGGGTAGATCTAAGTACAACAGAGAAGTTGGAGAAAGGAAAGTTTTTGTGCAAGAATAAATTTCAGAGAAAACATACTGGAAAAATTAGGTCTATCCATTATCTGAAAGTGCAATGTACTGTCTAAGGATTTAGAAGGTTCCACTTCCCTGGGGGATCTTTAGGAGAAGCCTGGATAACAACTCATCAAGGATACTGTTGTGGGAATTCCTTGTCAGGTAGGTGATGCACTAATTAGAAAGTCCACAAGGCCACTTTCAACTCTGAGTTACTGGAAATCGATATTTATGATACTTTTGTAAGAAACCTCTTACTTTTAACTTTGATTCCCTGAACTAACTTGATCTCTTTCTTTTCAGATTGCTTATATCTGATTAACAACTCTCCGCCACCTACCTAATTTAAGCATTCTTTCTTTTCTTATCACCTCAAAGTGAAATGAAAAGCTCACTTAGCTATGTCTACTAGATAAGTCTCCATTTTTTTCTTATAAAATTCATCAGTGAGTGACTTAAATAAATGTCTTCCATGGCAATGTTATTCAACTTTGACTGAACTAGACTTTCTCCAAAAGTATACTTTACAACATTGTCATTTCAAACGGCACCTCGGTCCAGATCTCCCTCTCCTACCAATTCCTTTTATCTCCTTGAGAGATTAATCATACCCTATAAAAGACACAATACACTGAAGTAGAAAAAGTACTAGTCTTAAAATAGGATTTTAGGATCCCAAGTCTATAGATGAAAGGGACTTCTGTGACTATCTAGTCCAACCCCTTTATTTTATAGATGTGGAAACTGAGATAGTAATGGGCAGTTGAGAGATTAAATGACAATATCCTAATTATCTTCCCATTCAAGCTAGGCTATTTTTTTCCTTTAAAGGTAATGAAATTAATCTTGAGACTTGATTGGTTCAGGTGACTAAAGGCTTTTACTGTTGACCTCACTTCCTCATAGCCTAAGTGCAAAAATAGCCTTGAGGAGTTCCAGGCTTCTGATGCTTGGCTGGTTGAAGATAATGCACAATTCAGGCAAGGGAGCTCCACTCAGCTGAATCAAAATATCAGATCAAAATATCCTCCATGCTTATCCCTGTTGCATATTCTTTTCATGCTGTGGCTAAGTAAATTTCTTCCTTTCTTTTTTTTTTTTTTTGGTTGACTGTTGAATAATCTATGACTGTCCCATTTTATTCCAATATCAGATCTAAATTACAAGAGGAATAACCTAAGTTATAACTAACCAAGGACACACAGGTAGTACAACTCATGAACTCATATTCTCATGACTCCATAGTCAGTGCTTTTTGAGTTCTTGTTCAAGCACTTGCTCTGTTTAACCTAGAGCAAGTCATTTAACATCTTTGAGTTTCAACTTGCGCATCTGCAAAATGTGTCATTTAGACATGGATCATTTAGCGGCCTTTGTGGTTATTGTTCAGTTGTTTCAGGCTTGTCTTGACACTTTGTGACCACATTTAATATTTCCTTGGCAAAGATACTGGAGTGGTTTGCCCCTTCCTTCTCCAGTTCATTTTACAGATGAGCAAATGAGGCTAAAAGGATTATGGGACTTACCCAGGGTCACACAGCTAATAAGTTTCTGAGGTCAGGTTTGAACTCAGAAAGATGTCTTTCAGACTTCAGGCCCAGCTCTCTTTCTACTGTGCCACCTAGCTGCCCTATTAATAAATTAAATTTCTAATAAACATAAAAGCATATGTAACTATTTAAAATGCTGGATGTCCCCAAAGTCTTAATGCAGTTTTAAGATTTAGCAGCTTAAACTAAAGCTTTAGTAGCTTGCTTTAAAATTGCACTAAGACTTTGGGGACAACCTGCATTTTGGCTATGATCAGCATCATAACTGGTCATGCCAATTGTCATACATTTGGTGTGTGACACCAAAATATAATGATTAACTCTTTACATTCTTTCCATGAGATTTTTTTATAGCACCACATTTAAAATAATTCCAACAGCAAAGTTTCTCTTCATCTCTGTCCTACTTGTCTTGTTCGGTTTCTCTCTGGCAAAGATAGAAAACAGTTTTTAAATTTCTGTCAAGGCCTTCATAGAATTCCCTTTATAAATTTATCTTTAAAATACCTTGTGAAATTTTCCTTGAAAAGAACATAATGAAGTTGAACCTAATCTTCTTTCTCTCTATTCTTTCCATAGATCCTTCATAGATTCTTATGAATCAGAGATAAAGTGCACCCCTTCTGCCAAACTCCATAGGTAGAAATACATCATATTAGGTCATTTTCTCAAATGACTTTTTGAACTGCCGACACAAACTATTTTTTCAACATTATACATACATCTGTGCTCTTAAAGATTAATAGATAAAACATTTGTTAAACACTTACTACGTTTCGAGCATTGTGCTAAGTGTTGGAAATACAAGTCTGAGCAAAAAGATCGTCCCTGACCTCAAGGTGCTTGCATATTAATGAGGTGAAGACAACACACAAAAAGAGACAGTAACTATTTCCTTAACTTCTGTAGCAGAAGATGTTTCAAAACAGGAGATGAAATTGCTTACATATTTCATTTTTATTTTTTTGCAAATGTGGGTAACATGGTCCTATATAAGAACCCCTGTATGAGAATTCAAGGTAGCAAACACAAAGGCAAAGGGCAGTATTTATTATACCCCACTAAGAATGCAGAAGAGTAAAAGGACTCACTGGAGCTCACAAATGACATAAAATACATAAAAATACTCATAATAGCCCATCACCACTCATAATTCTCTTTCCTAGTTGTTAGGTTTACCTTCCCCTTATATTAAAGGCCTGATAACTCATGGACACTCCAGAAAGGAACTGAATTTTGGTTTACTAGTAGTTAAATATCCTGATATTTTCTTCCCCATAAGGCCCAGGCCATTCCCCTAAAACTCACTGTCACTCTAAGGCTTGATCTTCTGCTAGAAACCAAATACGTATTTCAGAGTACCTGGGTAGGAAACTCAATTCCCACCATCCACATTACAGTGGGTTGGCAAAACTGATATCTCTTGCTTTTCTATTGTTGTCACTCACTAGTGTCCAATGCTTTGTGACCCCATTTGGGGTTTTCTTGGCAAAAGATACTAGAGTAGTTTGCTATTCCTTTCTCCAGTTCATTTTACAGATGAGGCACTGTGGCAAGCGTTAGGTGACTTGCCCAGGGTCACACAGTAAGTAAGTATATGAGGCCGAATTTGAGCTCAGGTCTTCCTGACTCCAGGCCCAGCACTCTATTCACTGCGCCACCTAGCTACCTGCTTCTCCGTACTATGGTTTTAGTTCCCATACTGTTTCTCTCACTTATATGGGTAATGCGGGCAATTTTCTTCTCTCTCCATAAAACATACTATTCAGGATCTCCCCCTTAGTCTAAGGAATCAGATCTCTAAACTCTTGATTGTGAGGGGCCACTTGCTATACAACCCCTTATGCTGGCAGTGATAAAGAAATTCCCCTCCTCTGGCTGAAAGTTTAGGTTCCAGAATTATATTGCCTATGAAATTGACCACCTCCCCCTCCACATAGAGGGCTGGGTTTCAAGAAGTTTATTTATGAAGTCTCTTCTCAGGATAAACCCACAATTCATTCTCCAGTTTCTACGACACGCTTTCTGGAAGATAGGCAGAATGAAATATAAGTGAAAAGGGAATTGGGAAACTAATGGCTCACTTACATAGGCCAATACAAAGAGTTAATTCCTCTCATAAGCATCTGTTTTCCAAAGTTCTGAGACAACCAAGACATCATGGGAGTATCCTCAGGCACTGAGAATAAATCGGATGTAATGTTTTGTCTCCCAGCAAGGTGCCAATGTGTATATCTATATTATAAGAAAAGGAATGAACAATTAAAAGTTAAAAAAAATTCACTGAGCTCACCAAATTGATGGGGGAACACTCCTGATCAGCCCTCCCTTAGTCATTTGCCTAGGTGGTAACATTTTAATAGAACAAGTGTGCCCAGGTGTCAATCATTTCCTTTTTAGATATCATGAATCCTAAAAGTAATTTCTAGACAGTTGATGAGGAGCATATACCTCTAGGTGAGTGAATAAATTAACGAAGTATTTGCCACGATGGTATTTTTTTATGCTCAAAATGATTTTTTTTCAATAAAGGCATTTCAACCATGTAAAGTGCTAAAAGAAACTATTACATCATGCTCATGTTCAACCGTCAGGGTTCACTACTGGTAAAATGGATGAAATTTAAATCATTTTCTGCTTAACTTACAGTCATTTTAGATTGAACAGATGAGTGACCAGTGGCCATTGCCAAGACTAGAAAATTCCCATTTTTAATATGTAATTATCACAGGCATATTATCTTCTGATTGTTTTCATGATCTTTACACACCATAACATTCTAATTAGATTAAGCGAACAAAGGTTTGAAATATACTCGCAATTTTGTTTATTCTCCCAGATTGCCTAGCAAATGTTTAAATATGTTTGTTTATAGAATTTGTTTTTAAATGAATGGATTTTAATTCATTTTCTAAAGTTTTATAATTTTGTAAGTTCCATTTAGGCTAAATTTTATTTCATTACCACCAAACACAGAATCTTTTTAATTACATTTCTCATGTTTCCACCTGAGGATATAGATTCAGAGATGCTCTAGGTTTCAAGCAAGATCTATATTAACTCCAGATTTTAAAATAATAAAAAAGTAAGAATTATTATCCAATTCACCAGAGTAATGTCTTTTAAACTGTATTTTGGAATTAGCCATGGAGGAACTCATTTTTATTACAAAACGACACCTTAGAAAATTGCATTTAGTATGCTTCTGAGAAAAAATGAGGTTCTTTTTTTTCTCAAACGAAATGACCAAATATCGTGTAAGCAGCTGCTACATGCGAAGCACTCGCTTACAACAGTTTCTAAAGGTAGAGGCTATTATTATCCCCATTTTTTGTATTGGGAAAACAAGGCAAAGAGGTCAAGTGACTTGCCCAGAGTTACACTGCTAGTAACTGTCTAAGGCAGGACATAAATCTAGGTCTTTCTAACTTCAGAGCTCTTCACTGTGCCGCCTAGCTGACTGAGGCAATTACGATGCATATCAGGAAATTGAAGTCCAGAAATCAAGTTAACTCGTCCAATGTTACACAAGTACATTGTAGATCTGGAATGGATTCTCTCATTGACTCTAAAAGCAGCATTCTCTGTATTCCACTACCATATATACTGGATGTCTTTCTCTGATTCTTTTGTCATCTTGAAGTTACCAAAATAATCATAAGGCTATCAATATCAAATTCATGCTAACAGAGTGGCCCACTTTCTTTCTTAGTCGTCTATACCTGGGCTTGATGGCCTCTTTTATGCAACTTCTTACTTCTAATCTATCACTCATACTATACTATAACCTGATCATACCCTCTACCTGGTCTTTCCATTGTTCTTAGTATTGCTTGAAATTTTTATACTTCTGAGATTATGATATTTTATGGTACATGCTTATATGGTGCCAATAGGAGAATTTGGGTATCAATTCAATTCAATAAACATTTATTAAGTACCTACTACCTGTTAGGCACTGTACTAAATGTTGGGAATATACAAAGAGTCCCGGCCCTCAAGGAGTTTACAGTCTAATGGGGGGAGACAACTTGCAAATAAATATATATGAAACAAACTATACACAAGATAAATAGGAAATAATTAACAGAGGCAAGGTACTGGAATTAAAAGGAATTGAGGAAGGCTTCCTCTAGGAGATGCAATTTTAGTTAGGGCTTAAAGAAAGCTAGGAAGGTCAGTGGTCAGAGCAGAAGAGCAAGAGCATTCTGGGAACAGGGGACAGTCAAAGAAAATGCCCAGAGCAGAGAAATGGAGTGTCTTGTTCTTAGAACAAACATCCAGTAGCCAGTGTTACTGGATCTGCAACTATGTATCAAGGAGTAAGGTGTGAGGAAACTGGAAAAGTAGGAGGGGCTAGGGCCTTTGAATGCCAAACAGAGCGTTTTATATTTGCTCCTTGAGGCAGCAGGAAGTCAATGGAGTGTTAAGAAGATATATGTTTTGCCATCAGAGAAAAATGCTTAGGATCTTTACAAGCCTGATGAAATATCCCTAATTGTCCTAGATCTGAGGGATAGTACAAATATATAAAATGCATTTGTTGTTCAGCCATGTCCAACTCTTCGTGACCCCACTTTGGGTTTTCTTGGCAAAGATAATGGAGTAGTTTGCCTTGTCCTTCTGTGGCTCATTTTACATTGAAGAATTGAAGCAAACAGAGTCAAGTGATTCGTGCAAGGTCAGATAGCTAATAAGTGTCTGAGGCCAGATTTGAACCCATGAAGATTAGACTGTAGGTCCAGCACTCTATCCACCGCACCACCTAGCTGCTCTTAAATGTCCCTGACTATTCTGGATATGGAGACAGAACTTAAACACACAGGAAAGATTAAATACATACACAAGGCAGCCATAATTGAGGGAAGCACATGGAGTTGAGGTTCAGGAAAGATGGTTTGAAGTGATTCTCTGCTGCTTAATGGCTGTGGGACCTTGAGATAGTCATTCGATGTCTCTGAACCTCAGAATCCTCACCTGTAAAATAAGAATGGCAATACTTGTGCTTCTTACCTCACACAGTTATCACAGAATCATAAGAGGTAATAAATGTAAAGTGCTTTAGAAGCCATAAAGTGCTAGCTAGTCAGTCAGTAATTCTTTATCAAATGCCTAGTGTGTGCCAGACACTGTACTAAGTGCACAGTAAATGCTAACCATTATTTTTGCTCTTTTCTATATTAATTGTATAATTCAGTTGAATTGAACATGTACTAAGCATCTACCATGTGTCAGAGTGTTATGTTAGGTGCTGGAAATTCAAAGACAAAAACTAAATAGCCTCTGCCCTCAAAAAGCTTACATTCCACTATAGAAACATGCACAGACATAAGTAAATGTATACAGAGATAAGTAAACAGTTAGCTTTTCCAATTACCAGCCTCCCAAATGCTCCTGACATAATGATCAACATGAAGATAGATGGTTCCTTAAATTCATTTAGCATCATCTCATAGGGCCCAGCATAGTTGTGAGTACTTAGAGGTCAATAAATACCTGGTGACTGTTCTATATGTAACATATTGTAGTCATGTTAATCAGAGCTCAACCTTTAACTTCAAATGACTTTTAAGCAATTATGTGGACTTTTGTATACTTGAATTATATGAAACTAGAAATCCCTAAGTGTGGATAACAACCATGGTTCTGTCTTGTGTCCTCCTCTCTTCCCTCTCTACACTGTCTTTGTTGGTGATATCATAAATCCCATAAGGTCAAATATTATTTTTATGCAAATGCCTCCCAAATTTGTATACCCCACCTTGATATCTCTTCTCAATTACAACTAGGCATTGCCAATTGCCTGTTGGACATGTCTATAGGTACATCAATATCTAAAACTCAGTCTATCCAAATAAAACTTATTATATCCACAATAAAGCTGGTCATTTTCCAAAATTCAATACTTTTTGAAAGATCTTTACGAAATAATTCAAAGTGAGAGGAGAAAAAATCAGTGTGGAACAATGAAAAGAGTTCTATATTTGGAGTCAGAGGATTTGGGTTCAAATTTTGACTTTGTCACTATCTGTGTAACCTTTGACAATAAGCTCTCTGGGCCTCAGTTTCTACATTTTTAATTCAGGAATTTGGCCTAAATGACCCCTTAGTGGATGATCATATCCAGTTTTAAATCCATGATCCTACCATATGTAAGTTAAAAATAGAACAAAATATACACTACACACATACACATATACTAACAAGAGCTATACAAGAGAAAAAGTAAAGTTGAGTGAAGGAACAAATATTCTTAATTAAAAACATAAATTGTGAGATGAAAAATTTATGACCCTTTATGCATTTTAATTAATTTAAACATCAATAGTTATTAAGCATGCATAATTAGAATTAAGAGTTAATGAGATTATATATATATATATACAAATATATGCATATATACCTAAACAATATACATATATATCTGTAAGTACCCTACACACATGTGGACACATGTGGTTGTATATGTATATACATATAATGTATACATATGCAATATGTGGGTATATACACACACAGAAACATACTGGAACCAACTCTTGTTAAATTTTCAATGTATTTTTATGTTAGAACTATTCAATTGCTACATATAAGGACTTATTGATTTGTTGATTATCTAGACTTAGGAAAGTGTTAATGATGGAGTTTAAGCTTAAAAGTGTGTGTTAATACATTTTTTCCAACCAAAAAAATCAATAAACATTTATTAAGCACCTACTATATGCTAGGTACTGTGTTAAGCTCTCTCCAGAGAGTTCAGTTATTAAACATTCATCAGAACACCTGTAAATGGGCTGTATAAACATTGTTTGAGCTCAGCAGGTTTGCAATAGAAGAATCTGGAAATGAAGTCATCATGCCACTAGAGGACTGGTTACTCTAGCATCATCATCATCATTATCACCATCATCATCATTGTCATCCTCACAACAGCTGGTATATATGTGATGATTTAAGGTTTGCAAAGTACTTTGCATCCATTATCTCACTTCAACCTTACAATATTCTTTCTGTGAGGGGAAAAGATGGGTAGTACCTTTGATGTCCAATCATTTGTCTCTAAGAGAAGAGGTGGTAAAAACGAAAATCAATATGAATTTGTAATATAAAGTATTGTGGGACAATGGTGTAAACACTTTAAAGAGAAAGAGGAAGGATAGGGCTGAAGGCTGCTGAATCAACATCATGTGATAGAAAAATCCTTGGATTTGGTGTCAGAGGATCTTTTCTGCTACTTATTAACTTGATGATCTTTCCCTTTTTTCCCTCTTTGGAACCCCATTCCTTTCTTCATCTGTCTTATAAGGGGACTGTATTAGATGATCTCCAAATTCCCTTCTAGCTCTAGATCCTGTAAAATAATTGTTACACTTATTCTCTTTAAAACTTCCTGCCTGGATGATTTCAGAAACATCTGGAAAGACTTACATGAACTGATACAAAGTGAAGTGAGCAGAACCAGGAGAACATTGCACATAGTAACAACAATATAGTATATAAATGACCTAGCTATTCTCAGCAATACATAATTGAAGATAGTTCCAAAGGACTCATGATAAAAAATACTATCCACCTGCAGAGAAAGAACTGATAGACTCTGAATGCAGATCAAAGCATACTATTTTTCACTTTTTTATTTTTGTGGATTTTTTAATCTCTGTTTTCTTTCACAATATGACTAATATGGAAATAAGTTTTGCATGATTACACATGTATAATCCACATCAAATTGCTTACCATCTCAGGGAGGAGGAAGAGAGAGAATTTGGAACTCAATATTTTAAAAAATGAGTGTTAAAAATATTTAACTTGTAATTGGGAAAAATAAATATTATTCAAAGAAAAAAAAACTTCCTGCCAGTTAAAAGATTCCATTCTATGTCTGATATTGTTTTAGTCATAGGGTGAAGATATAAATCAGGATCAGCTATCTTAGCACATGCACTGGAAGACTTTTGAACTGGTATAACCCAAACATAATAGAGGTCAAGCACATTTAACTAAGTAATTCAAACAAAAGAAAATTATTGAAAAATGGGTGCCTGTAGTGTACAGTGTGGGAGTTGGAGTGAGGAAGAAGAGGGTTTGAATTCTACCTCAGAAATCTACTCCATGATACCAGTTAAGTACCAATATCTCTGATGCTGTTTCTTTATCCATAAAATGTGAATAATGATAGGGACCTGCCACATAAGGTCATTGTGAGAATCAAATGTAAAGTGCTACGCAAACTTTAAATCTATATATAAAGACACACCATTATTAGTACCTTCACTTTTATCTGAATCACAGAATGATAGAGTTGGAAGGAACCTCAGCCATCAAAAACAAACGAACAAACAAAGAAAAATCCCTTCACGATACATCAGGCAAATAGCTGCATTTTGTTTGAAGATCCTCAGTGAGAGAGAACCTACTATCTCCTAAGACAGCCTGTTCCACTGACATAATTGAATTTTGTAAGAATTCCAGGAATTTTTCTAATAAATTAAAGATTCCATAAACTCTATTTTGCTTTGATTGTGGTCTCAAAGTCACAGTGGTATTGTATGACAAATTGTGTCAAAGAAAAAATCATTTTCAGATGTGTCTATTACATTCTCTCAGTGAATGGCTGGCAATGATTTGTACTAACTTTCTATAATGCTTTTTGGGTCATAATTTATATGCGGTCTACAAAACATTTTCAGTGCTACAAAGAAAAATGCAATTGATTGAGTTAGATGGGGAGCCTTGGAGTTGAAGTCTAGAGTTCTTGGCTGCTGATTCAGTACTCAGAGCCCTAGACCCTCTTCTCTCTTTAAAATTTACCTGGGTAAAAACCAATAAGAGTGAAAACAAATTATTTGAGAACTTGTAATGAAATATTTTTTCTTTTCCATGCCAGTCATAAAAGAATGTGTATCTCTCTCTGAAACAGATCAATCATCTCTATCAGCCCAAAGAGCATTTATATTGTTCAAGGCATGCATTTCGCCATCAGACCAAATGAATTATTTCTAGCACAGCTAGGTCAATCATTGTATGCAGGCAGTCAATTCCTTTAAGAAAGGTTAGAGATTTTCATTTTAGCACAAGTAGTTTCAAGCAGCCGATAGATGAGCTTTTAGAAGCCACTTTCCTTGATTATGTCCTATTTTAGTGAACCTAAACTCTCCTAAATAGATAATACCGGGGCATGAGAATGAATGATGCTTAAAATTATTACATATGTTCTATATTCATATGTACACATATATTTTGATACGTAACTACTTGTTTACATATCTGATATGTGGGTGTATATAAGTGTGCCTGTATGTGTTTATGTATGTTTAAGGATGTGTACATATACTTCAATAGAGCAATGAGATATAATATCATCGATAGTGGTACTCCATTGTTACAGATAATAATTCCTTTCTCATTTACTAGGCAGCACCATACAGAGGTAGCCTAATGTAGTGGAGACTTAATTGAACCTAACATTAGAAAAACAAGAGTTCAGATGCCACTACTTGCTTGACTTTTGGTTAGTTACTTAAACTTTCTGATCTATAGGCACCTTATCTGTTTAATTAAGAGCTGTCTGACCTATCTTACAACGCAGTGTTGCTGAGGAAAGTATTTTCTCAACATTAAGGCTCTACTTAACTGTGGGTTATTGCTTTGCCCTCCAAAAGTGAATTACCACTTGGCAAATCTTTTGGTGATGAAAATCTCCTAGACTGGTCCTCACATGATAGATATATAGTTTGCTAACCATACAAAAAGTTTTCTAGTTTGATAGAACCTTCTAGAACTTGTACTACATTAGTGCAACCTATGAAAACTAGGAGTCAGTTCCATGTTACTATGAAACATCATAGCATTATAGTGAAGAATTTATATATATATATATATGTATATATATATATATGTATATATATATGTATATATATATATGTGTATATATATATGTATATATATATATATGGGGGGGCAAGTATATACATGAACATATGCCTATGCAAAGATATAGACATATAATGGAATGATGGGGCTGTTCCCCCACCCTCCATGTTATACACACAACAGGAACAATAAAAGTCATGTTAAGTGGCCCAAGTCAGTTTGCTGAAAATAAAACTAATAGGGTTAATTTTAGAGAAATTCCATCACATGTGTTATCAAAAGTATGCATCTATTTTACCTATAAGGTTCACTACACTAACAGCTCTACAGAGATTTCTGAATTCCCAATTGTACCTGAATTACACTGGAAATGCTGATAGCTGCAAAATTCCTAGATTGTAAATAAAATAAATTATAATAAATTGTTAAGTTTTTCAGTATTTACTACCAGTAGTTAGGTTAGCAACTTTTCCATAAAGCATGTTGTGTGTGGGATGGGAGGTTGGGGGGTGAAGTTGTGACTGAGAACTGTAAAGTTCATTGCAAAGCAGATACCTTCAGTCCTTTCTTTTGCAAAGCAATCGAAGTTGAAATTTGTTTTGCAACTTAAAATAAGGACATTTTCACTAAGTGAGAAATAAACAAATATGCCAATTAGTAAAAAAAAAGTATGTGTATGTGCATGTATAATACACACACACACACACATATATATATATATATATACATATATGTATATATATACATGTGGGGGGCAGAAAAACTCAAAGGTAACATTTACTAAGATTTGAGGTCTATATCAGTAAAAGGAGTGATCACACTGATAAAATCACAGACCTTTTGGAACATACATGCACACATGCATTATGGATATTCTATATTATCCCTTTTCTGAATCATTATGCCTCTTGATTTCCCTATACCTTTTCTCATTGCTTACCATTCTTTCTGCCTAGATTCTCTTCTCCCTTATCTTCTATGATAGTGTGCTCTCCTGGTTCTACTTTGTCATTCCTTCTCAGTTAAGTATCATCTCTCTCACGCTCCTTATTCATAGGCATCCTCCAAGGGTGTGCTCTCTGCCTTCATACGTGTGTGTGTGTATGTGTGTGTATGTGTGTGTATATATATATACATATACATATACATATATATACACACACACACATATATGTATATATATGTGTGTGTGTATGTGTATATATGTGTGTATGTATAATTTTACCTTCAGTGATCTCATCTGCTTTTTATATCAATCATATCTTTATGCAAATGCTTCCCAATCTATACTATATCCTGTGGCTATTCCTCCCACCTTGTACCTGTATTTCTGGAATGGGTGCCTAGAAGGTAGATAACATTTCTGGGCTCTAGAGTAGCTGTTGGTCCATATTCCCAAAACTAAGGCTCATGATACATAATTATAGAATTTATCCTCGATTTTCTTAAAACACAGATCTGACCATGTTACACACATACACACACACACACACACACACACACACACACACACACTATTCAGTAAACTCCAGCAGCTCCCTCTGACCTCCCGCCTTCATAATCTGACCTCCTTATACATGTATAGCCTTCTTGCACATTATTCTCCCACCACATACTCTGTGATCTAGTGACACTGGCCTCCTTGCTGTTCCTCAAACAAAATACTCCATCATCTGAGTCTTTGCCTTTCACTGGCTATCTTCCATACATGCAATCCTCTCCTTCCTCATGTCCATATTCTGGACATCCATAAGAAACCTTTCCTGATTCCCCTTAATGCTAGTGCCTTCCTTCTGTTAATTATAACCAGTTTATTTTTATTTTGTCTATGTCTTGATTGTACACAGTTGTTTACATGTTGTCTCCTCCATTAGATTATAAGGCCCTTTAGAATAGGGATTGTTTTTATGCTTTCTTTTTATCCCCAGCATTTAGCATAGGACATGATCCATAGAAAGCACTTTATAAGTATTGACGAATAAGCTCAAAGCAAGAACAGGAGTTATACAGCATTATCCCTCAGAACCTAGGGCAGACACCCTCACAAAAACCCACAGTATGTGTAGGAAGAGTAGGCAAAAAGTTACAGTAAAATAGTAGTAAAGCACATAAACAGAAAACACATATTGCCAAGGAAACCCAAGCCTCTGCTACTGCAGGGCCTCAATGTCTTTTCTTCTTATTATTGAGGGTCCCCACTTTGCACAGCATCTCTGCTTGGGTTAGTCACCAAACTAAGTTCCCATGGTCTTTTACCAACCATGGACAGACTCTTTTTAATTTTTAGATATTTTCAGTTTTTTTTTCCAATTACACGTAAAAACAATTTCTAATATTTGTATTTTAAAATTTTGAGTTTCAAATTCTTTCCCTCCTTCCCCTAATCCCCTCATTGAGAAGGCAAGCAATTTGATATATGTTATATATGTGCAGTAATGCAGGATATATTTCCATATTAATCGTGTTGTGAAAGAAAATACAGACAAAAAAAAGACCCACAAAGAAGTCGAAAAAAGTATGCTTCAGTATGCATTCAGACTCTATCAGTTCTTTAATTGGAGGTGTGGAGCACTTTTCATTGTAAGTCCTTCTGGACTGCCTTGGATCTTTGTGTTACAAAGCTAGACTTTTGATTGCCAAAACCAGTTTTCTTTTGAATTCATAACTGCCTCTCTTCATTGCCAGAGGTCCTCTTCTTGCTTTAAGTGGCAACTCGATTTATTCTTTGTTTCTGTGCCTCTCTGGATAATATGTGTTCTCTGATATCCACTGGGTACAGTACCTCCCACTGGGAAATTTTAATCCTCCCTCCAATACCACACCCTGGTATAGTCACAAGAAGTCATACTCCGCAAAGCTATTCTTACTTTCTACTGGTTTCAGAAATTAGCAAGTTAGTTTTTCTGTGGTCAATTTTCCAGTTTTCCAAAAGCCAATAATTAGTTGTCTCTTTAATTAGGTAAAAGACAACATAATATTTCTAGAGTATAGTAGAGCGTTAATATCCTGTCAACACATTAACACATCGTCATCACTATTTCATTCACTTTCTCTGATCATATTCTTCCTTTCACCTAATTTAATACTTTTGATAATATCAAGGACCATTTCTCCTCTTAAATATTTATTTACACATATGCACACATATATGACATGTATGTGTACACACATGTAGCTATGCATATGAATATGTGTGCATGTACACATACATAAAACATGGATGCATAAATGTGCAGCCCTAATACAGTATTTCTCCCAATCTCCAGTACCATATTACTAACTCATTACTGGACATCTCTACCTGAGTGTCCCATTGTCATCTCAAAATCAACATGTCCAAAATGAAACTCTTTACCCCCCCCAGTCAACCAATTTCTTAATCTTAGGAATATCCTTTAATGTTCCATCTTCCTCACCTGACCTATATCCAGTCAGTTTTTAGTTCTTGATGGTTTTACCTCCATATACCTCATTTTTATCCCCTTCTCTCCACTGGTATGACCATTTACCTATTTCAAGCCTTCATCCTCTCACTCCTTGACTACTTGTATAACCTCTGAAATTATCTCCCTGCCTTCAGTCTCTCTTATCTCCACATCATCATTTTTATGTGTACCTAATGTTCCCAAAGTCTAGCTCTTTCTATGTCTTGCCTCTGCTCAAAAATTTCCAGAAGCTTCTACACCCTCAAAGACAGAATATGAACTTTTCAGTCTAACATTTAAGACAATACACAATCTAGCCCTCAATTTCATTCCAGCCTTAATTTGCATTGTTGACTACATATAGTCAGTTACGCAATATCATGACAGATACATTCTAAAAAAAAAATCAGTGTAATTTGCAAAAGAACACAATAAAAGCCACAGAGCTTATAGGGAAAATGGGCTTAGGGGTACAACATTCAAAACTTCATCAGTGAAAAATTTTAAAAAGCTAAGATCCAAATAAAAAAAGTAGCACAATTTTACACTTGTTGAATGGTTAAGAAATTAATAGATACTACAATAAATAGTGGTGGCATCCTGGGCCTCAGGTTGCAAACATCCACTGAGGTTTGGCCACTGATAATGCAGGCCTCCTAAGTAATAGGATAGCCCTATAGAGCAGGAACCTTAGATGCAAGGCTTGACTCCTGTAAAATGCTTTGAGGTCAGACTTTTCCCTTGTAGGTGACTCAAGGGTCAGAGGGGCCTGGTCATTGTAGTGTTGGTGGAGTGGGTGGAGTAAGCGGATTTTAGAAGTGGGTAACAGTGGAAGATCCTCTCCTATGCTCTCTCTTTCTGCTTCTTTTCTTTTGTTCTCCGCAGTGTTAGAGCCCTCCCCCACCAAATAGCTTTTACATTCCAGGTCAAAGAAAATAACAGGTTCTCTACTTTCTCCCTCTTGACAGGCAAACATGCCCACCACCAATGGGACTAGCCCAGCACCACATGAGCGGAAAAGTTGGAGCCAGACATCTCCTCTTCCCACAGGCCCAGCTCAAAGTTGGTGGTGCCTCCCTGCTCCAACCAAACCCTTCTGGTAAGGTCACCCCCTTGATGTAAACCAGAAAATCCCACATAAGCAAAAGCGAAATTTGCATTACACTCAAACTGTTCTATAATATGTCGATCCTGGTGGAACAAATTCACCTTTTCAAAATAAATGTTATAGCAGAACTGACTACCTTACATTCCAGCCATAGTGGGTTGTTAGCAGCTCCTGAACTAAATCTATTAATCTCTTTCCATCTCTCATTATTAAAATACATTCATTCCTCATAACTGCCTTGTATTATCATCAGCATCATCATTTCAAATTTTCTTTTAGTTTAGAATGGATTTTTAATGCATGCCACCCTAATATGTCTTTAATATGTCCTGTTTCCCCAATTATATTGTAAGCTTTTTAAAGGCAAGGCATACACTTTAGGCTTATTTGCAAACCTCACAACATCAGACATAGGGCCTTAAAAATAGTAGGCTCAGAGAGGGAGAGCCAAGACAGCTGAGTAGGGTAGCACTCAGACAAGCGCTCCCAAATTCTCCTACAAACTCTAAAATAATGTCTCAAGTTGAGTTCTGGATCCCTAGAAGCAACAAAGGTTGGTGAAACAATATTCTAGACCAAGACAACTTTGGATGTCAGCTGGAAAGGCCTATCTCAACATGGTGGTAGCAGGCTCCAGGAGCTCAGCACAGGCAGCCCAGGCCAGGTTTTGGGGGCAACTGCATTGGTGGCATCAGCAGCTTCAGGAGCTTTTAGCCCATAGAAGAATGTGGGGTTAAACAAGCAAATAAAAGGAGATTGCAGAGGATACTTTCCAGGTTGCTGGGTTTAGGGCCCTTTTGTATTGCTCATATGCAAAGTCTGAGATGCAATCTCAGGGCCCAAAGGGGTGACAGCACTGGTAGCAACAAAGGAGCAGCAGCCTAAGAGAAGGGGCCTAAGGGAAGAATTTGTGACCGAACAAGATATAGAGGGCATTACTAGATGTGAAAGAGACAGTTTCAATTACCTCAAGTTTAAAAGTTTTTGCACAACCAAAACCAGTGCAGTCAAGATTAGAAGGGAAGCAAGAAACTGGGGGAAAAATTTATATCAATTTTCTCTGGTAAAGGCCTCATTTCTCAAATACATAGAGACCTGAATCAAATTTACTTAATAGATTTACAGTTTCCTATGCAATCGTATTTTTCTATTCTACTTTGTTATGGAGATGCTTGTTTTATTTCTTAAGTTCATAATAAAAGAAAGAATACAAGCCATTACCCAATTAATAAATGGTCAAAGGATATGAACAGGAATTTTTCAGAAGAAGAAAGCAAAACTATCTATAGTCATGTGAAAAAATTCTCTAAATTACTATTGATTAGAGAAATGCAAATTAAAACACTCTGAGGTACTACCTCACACCTATCAGATTGGCTACTATGACAGAAAAGAAAAACGATAAGTATTAGAGGGGTTATGGAAAAATTGTGACACTAAGGCATTGTTGGTGGAGTGATGAAACAGTCCAACCATTCTGGAGAGCAATTTGAAACTATGTCCAAAGGACTATAAAAGTGTGACCCTTTGATCCAGGATTCCATTACTAGGTAGGTCTATGCCCCAAAGAAATTGAAGAACACTATATTATACTATATGTGTAAAAGATATTTATAGTAGCTCTTTTTGTTGTGACAAAGATTTGGAAATGGAGAGGATACTCATCAATTGGGGAATGGCTGAACAAGTTGTGGTATATTATTGTGATGGAAAAACTGTTGTGCTATAAGAAATAAATGAGTAGGATGGTTTCAGTGAAACCCAGGAAGACTTATATGACCTAATGAAAAGTGAAATGACCAGATCCAGAACATTTTACCCAGTAACAGTAATGTTGGATGATGATAAACTGAGAATGACTTAGCTAGTTTCAACCGCACAATGATACTAAACAGTTCTGAAGAACTTATGATAAAAAATGCTATACACCTCCAAAGAAAGAGCTGGGGAAGTCAGAATGCAGATTGAGTCATACTGTTTCTTTTTTTTTACTTTCTTTATTCTCCTTTTTTTGGCCTGTTTTCTTTTGCAACATGGCTAAAATGGAATATGAAAATGCTCTGTATGACTGCACATGTGTAATCTATATTAAATCCCATGCCTTCTCAAGGAGGGGGAGTACAGGGAGGTACAGATCAAATTTGGAACTCAAAATTTTTTAAATTTTTAAGAAAATTTTTGTTTACATGTGATTAAGAAAAAATAAAATTAAAATTAAGTGTAAAGAAAAAAAGAAAAATTTAAAGTTAAAAAAGAAAATAAAATAGCAGCACACAAAATCATAACTTTAGAGCTTCAAAGGATCTTCAAGGTTATATGTTTTTATGCTTGGTGTAGTTCAATTCTATGAACCATTCTCTCCTAAAGAAAAGGTACAAAGAGGTTCTGAGTCCAGACTCCCCAAATCTAGCATTAATATATCTATCTATCTATCTATCTATCTATCTATCTATCTATCTATCTATCTATATGCATCTATGTATCTAACTATGTATCTCTCTATCTATAATCTAAATTTTTTTGGTTAAATCTCATAAACTAGAAAAAAATTCTACTAATTGACAGGTTAGTGAGTAGTATGGATAGAATACACTAGCAAACAATACGAAGAGTAAGTAGTATAGTGGTTCAGTAGCTGGACTTGGAGTCCAGAAAATCTAGATTCATATCTTGCCCCTGTGACAAACTTAGTCATGTGACCATGCCTTGTGACTTAAGCTCTTTGAGACTGTTTCCCCAACTGTCAAATAAGGATAAAAACATGTATAAACTTTCTCACAAGATTTTTGTGGTGCTCAAAAGTGGTAATGTATGTAAGACATTTTACAAGCATAAAGCACCATTTCAATTTCTGTTTTCTCTATTGTGGTGGTGGTTATAGTACAATAGCTCCTATGACTTTAACAGTCATATCTATGAAAACAACTCACAGAATTCTCCTCCGAGCTTCAATCCCAACTCATCAGTTGCTTATTGGAGAGTTCCAACGGGATGTCCTAGACGCATCTTAAACTCTGTGAGTGAAAAGAACTTATTATTTTTTACCCCAAACTGACCCCTCTTTCCATACTTCACTATTTCCAACCTAATAATTCAATATTCCTGAAAGTTCCAAGTTCATAAGTTCAGCTTTAACCTTGTATCCTCATCCCACATATTCAATCAATTTCTTCATCTTGACAATTTTACCTCCACAGTGTCTCTTACATCCAACAGCTTCTCTTTCTTCTCAAAACTATAACCTTGGCTCAGACCTTCAGCACTTGTAGCCCTTAAAATCAAATATAAACTTCTCTGTTTAGCCTTTGAAGCCTGCTGATGATCAGGATGTGATCCCAGCTAATCTTTTCAGCCTCATTGTCCATTACTTTCCCTCTGATTCTCTGACCCAGCCAAATTTGTCTTCTTTCTGCTCCTCACATTGTAATGCTCAATCTTCCATCTCCGCACCTATGTTCTCTATGATTCCCCTCTTTTTTCAACATGCAAATAAAACACCACCTTCTACATGAAGTCTTTCATCATCCCTACTACCCACAACTGCTAGTGCCTCCCCTCTCAAACAACTCTATATGTAATTATTTGCATTTATCCTTTTCATATTTCTTCTGCATATACATATCTTTGTCCTTTTTTCACCAATTAGAATGTAGACTCCTTGAAATTAAGGATTGCCTTATTCATTTTATTTGTATCCCCAATACCTAACACTGCACCTAATTCAGTATTAAGTGGTTAATAAATACGTATAGATTGAACAACTAGGAAACTGAAGAGTAAGCAAATCTTTCCCATAAAAACTGGAGATATGGTAATTAGAGAAAACATTTTGAGCTTATAAACAAAATATAAGCATTTCAACCACAGTGTTTTTTGCCTTTAAAAATCAGATATTGTATGGGGAGGGAAGGTGTATTTTAAACTTTGTAGTTTAAGATACAAGTATGCACATAAGCACACAGTTCTAGTTACTGTGATAGTAGGGTACAGTCGAACTGGAGTCAAAAACTGGATACAAGCATAGCTCTTTCACTTGTCTGTAGGTCCTTGCCCAAATCACTTAACTCTATGGGAGTCAGTTTTCTAATCTGTAAAATAGGAATAATAATATTCATGCTATTTACAAAAAAGACAACAAGACTGTTGGGAGAATCAAATGAAACCTTGTCTATAAAACACTATATAATTTTAAAGTCCTATATTAATGTAACATATTATTATTATTTTCATTATTGTTCTAATGTTATTCTTATTTTACTGGAATAATTATAAGATATTTTAATCAGAACTCTTCTTGACTCTGTAAACTAACAGGCAATAACAGATTTTCCTGGGAATCTTGCCAAATCAAAGTGATAATGCTGATTTGAAACATGAAGCCCTCTTGTGGAAATTCTGCTGTATGCTCATATATTTCTCAAAACCTCACAGAGAAAGGAAAACAGTTCTTAACACACTTCTTGCTGTACCCATTAAATAGTGTGAAGCCATTAGGGCAAAATCATCATTCATGGTGTAGCTCAATTTGCTTGGCTTTGTTTATAGAATTTGCTTGGATGCATTTGGAGAAAGCACTTGCCAAATTTTTAATCACTTATCAAATTCCTAGTAAGTAGAGTGCTTTCAAACACTAACAATCTGTAAACACAGTTATAAAATCAAACAAAATGATATAGAATCAATCTGACAACTGAATAAGCACTTCTGCCACATTTGTTGGAATTATTCCCTCCCTGAGAAGCTTTCAGCTAAAAAGATAAGTGCTGCTCTCCTTTCTTTGAGTTTCTGGCCTAGTAAGGGCAGTGAAATTTTTAAAAGCTGTTATACTCTAGAAAATAAATTAATGATGAATTCAGTTTTAAGGGAAATCGTCTTAACTTAATGCATATTTATGCTATATTAACCAATAGCCACACTAATCAAAAACTTTAGGATTCACATATAAAAAGCCTAACCTTGATGATTAAAAAGAACCTATGAAATTAAAGGTACACTATAAAGTATTAACCAATAGCAACAATAAATTGAAATAACATGTTTTGCATAGTTCTGTCTTTCTATAAACATGCATTGCAAAGAAATACCCATATTTATACATATATACCCTTGGAAAAGAAAGCACAAAGTTTGAGCCATTTCCTTTTGACGTATTTGCCTATTTATTTTGTCTGATTGTGTGCCCATCAACTCTTTTCCCCCCTTCATATAGTTCTTTAAAAATAGCACATAGCCACCTATCAATCTAGGATTGCAGCACATTATTAGGACTCATTCAAGCAAGATAAATAGTAAATATATACTTCACTGCAAGTTATGAGATTTCTTCCTGCAAAGAAAATCAGAGACAAATGTCCTTAAGTCATGGTTCTGATGCACTTTCCTCTCTGAGTTATCCCCACAAACTTCTCTCTCTCTCTCTCTCTCTCTCTCTCTCTCTCTCTCTCTCTCTCTCTCTCTCTCTCCCCCTCTCTCTCTCTCTGTATGTATGTATATACATATATATATATATATATATATACATATATGTATTTGGAATTTACCTACCTAGGAATATACTGAATTCCTCTTCCCCTAGAACATTTACTCGTTGAATGGAACAATTGTATTCCCAATGCTGTCACAGTGCTTGACACATAGCAACCTCAATGTCCACTGATTTGAATTTCACCATAGGGCTAGTAACATATAAAAGTGTCTATGATTCTAAAACTGTAATTGCAAGTTCTGAATTTGAAACATACTTTTCACAAACAAAATTTCCTTCTTACACCTATTAAGTTAGTCCCTTTCTATCATTTGATTCTTGGCTATCAGTCTAGAATAGGTTGCTATCATATACAGAAGGAAGGAACCTGAAGCATTTTGTACATGTATTATATTTCCTATGATTTTTAACACTCTCTAAAAAAGGCATTTTTTAAAAACTTCCTCAAATCCAGTGTCTTTGGTTGTCTTACATGGAAAACCATGAAATATTAAAAACAGAAAGATCAGAAGTAAACTGAAAAAAAACTAAACTAAATGTAAGGATTACCAATATTAACCATAGCATAGTACTAGTACATGAGTCAGCCCATCAGATTGCTTGTTCTTTAAAGTACTATACTGATTTAAATAGAAAGCAAGAACAATAGTTCATGAATGTTCTCTGTAGTCACTAAAAACCCCATGTAAATCCATTCCCATTAAAGGACTTAAATGGTCCTTAAAACATCTTTGCCAGATAAATGTCATTTGTATCTTCTGTTGGCAACCGTAATAAGTTACCACCAACCAGTTCTTGACTAGGCCAAGTCTTTTGTTTAAAATTTATAACTACTATCCTAAATAAATATTCCATTTTTATATTAGAGAATATAGCTAATTAAACTCATTGGAATATTGTTACAGGCACTGTGCATTTAGTTGATTCTGAAGTGGTTTTAATTATTTCTGCCAACAGCTTCAATGTTGCTAGTTTTGGCAACATTTAATGGAATCCAGACTGATTAGTGAATGGACAAAATTATCTCCAAAAATGTAATACAGGATAAGAATTGGCAGCAGATACCAGAAGGATGTAGATACTACTATCAGGTGTTTTTCACCTAAAATCACAATGTATGGCATGTTGGACTAAGGTGGAGGTGTTTGAGCTTTCCAGAATGACCAAACGGAAAGTTTTTTTTAAAAGTGGAATGAGAAGAGACAGCAACTCTTTCCTACCTAGAGCAAGCAATGAAATGGAAACAGTAAAGAAATGCATATTTCCCACTGCTCTACTCATCCCCTCTGTTACCAAATTCTTTGATTAGAAACTATAAAAGTGAAATATTCCATATGGACAGAAGAAACTAGATCATGTTAACATCTTACCTCTAAGATCTTTTTAGACTAAAACAAGTCTATGATTCTGATATTTCTGATGTTTTCACTATTACTCACTTCACCACAATGACTTTCTTTTCACTTACCTATTACTATTTCTTTAATAAGAACCGTCCATTCCAGTCATGCCTCCCACCGTGTCACGCACATTTATACTTTTGAACTTCTGCTCAAGTCACTCTTACAGTTTAGAAGGACTCTCCCTTACTTTTTGAAAATATTCCAGGCAAACTAAGGGAGTCTCCATTAATTGGGAGATAATTGATAGGCTGATCCATGTACTAGTACTATTATATGGTATATGGTTGTAATGGAATATTAATGTGACTTAAGAAATTACCAAAGAGATAGATTGAGATAATTCTGAAAGTATGAATTGATACGGATTTAAGTGTGCAGAACAGAAGAAAAATTTAGACAATAACAACATTGCAAGGAAAAATACCTTTGAGAGACTGAATAAGCTAGGTTTGCTGGGGCAGGTTGTTGTTTCTGCTGTCAGGGAGACTGATCCTGCTTCTCGCCCATGTTGTTTCATAGAAATACCTTATTCTAGGGCCTCCTGCATTTTGTGGGTACAAGTATGTTATGAATAGTATCCATTTATTCTCCCTAGTTCTCACTACATGACTGGTCTACCTTCATTCCTACACATACATTTCCTCCTCCATCAAACCAGCCCTTTCGTTATCATACCTCGAGTAACATTATGTCTAATCTATTTCATACCATACAATCCATCAGTTCACTTAATATATCAGTCAATTATATACAAGAAATCAATTTGTATATAGAATTGTGTATACAAAATTAATGGTCAGCAATATTTTTCATATTTCTGATGATTATAGTGGCCAAGTATAGAAAAACCTTCTTTCAATGTGTATGTATCAATTTTGAGGAATTATACAGGCTTCTTATTTCATTTTTTTACCTATTTCCATCAAGGTCAAGACTTCTAGATGTATATGCAATCCCCTAACTTGATAATTTGATTAGAAATTAAAGCCTCCTTAATTTCCTTCACTGTAATGTGTAGTTCTATTTGAATCTCTCCCTGTCAATGATCAGAGGAAAGGGTAGAAGAGAAAAATATTTTCCCTTCAGTTTCCTTTTACTAATCACCTCTCCTTCTTTTATGCAGCATAAACAAGTAGAAAGAGAAACCTTAATATAATTTTGCTGTTATAGAGAACCTTAGAGTACTGTCAACACATTGCCTACATTCCAAAGACCAGCTTAGCTAAATTTATAGCGATCATCACTAGTAGACAGACCACCTACTGATTAATTCTTGGACTGTGGTGATTTATGAAACAAACAGAAAAAAATCTCAAAATGACATTCAGGCTAGAGTAGCCCCTTCCCTGCTATAGGTGTCACAGGTGCTAAGAAATGTTTTTTTAGGCTGCTTATAACAAAAATTGAACTGTTGATACTATAAATGTGAAAAGCTTGTCCAGGAACCACCAAGTCAGCATGCTATTGAAGGAACTGAAATGTACCCATCTTGACTTTTTTATCTATATAAAAAAATACAAGAAAGAAGAAAGTTACTACTGAGTGGAAGCATGACCACCAGTTTCTCCTGAGAGAGGAAAATAAAGGACTTGGGAGATGTGACTTTATTATGCATCAAAAGGCAAAAAGAGGCATCATTTCATTGGACATTTGATCACCTCACATCGTAGAACTATTTGTAAAGACAACACTATGAAAATAATTGCAGTTTATGTGCCAATAGCAGTTGTAAAAGACATAGCAATGGAGGACTTTTATGAAAGACTTAATAAGGCCTTCAAAATTAAATTAACATAAATCATGATTTAAATGTGAAGATGGGAATAGGCAAGCACAACAAAAACGGAAGTTGGAAAATATAATGTAGATGTAAAGAATGTATCCGTTTAGCCATTTAACTAGGATAGGAACTGAAAATGGTATTGGATTTAGAAATGAAAAGAATTAAGAGGGTAGAGGGCAGCTGAGTGGCTCAATGGATAGAGTCCTGGAGTGTGGAGGACTTGAATTCAAATCTGACCTCAGACATTTACTAGCTGTGTGATCCTGGACAAGTCACTTAAACCTGACTGCCTCCACTCTCCCAAAAAATTAAGAATGTAGGGTACAATTCTTTTGTAAATTTCTATAATTCTTTTACTTAGCCTTGAGCTTTATCTGAAACAAAGATCCATTTTAATACCAATTTTCCCCCACTGTTGAGATGTCCTATTCAAGACTCTTGTAATAGTATAGCTTCCAAAGAGTTAATACAAGCCACCAAGGGTGAGAAGAGAGATGAAGTATAGGTATGAGCAGGCCATAACATTACCAAAAAGCTGCCAAAATGATCCTCCTAATACACAGTTTTGAAAACATAACTTAAATGCTCAAAGAATTCCTTCCTCAGACTTCTCTGTTTTACATTTCTTATATATCTAGCATTTTAATTTGTATGATTTTTTATTTGTATACATGTTGCCTTCTTTATAAGATATTTGAAAGCAGGGAACACATTTTTCAGCCTCTTATATCTATTATTTTGCACTGTAACTTGTACTTTACAAATGATTATTGAGTGGACATGAACTTTGCTGCTCCCCCCTTTTTCTGATGCTCATTGCCATCCAGGAGCAGCTGTGGCATAGTGTATAGAAAGCCTTAGATCCAGGGAGATTTGGGCTCAAGTCTCACCTCTGAACGTAATGGCTATGTTTCTCTGGGCAAGTCATTTAATCCCTCATGGCTCTAGATCAGAGGTAGCCCCCAAAACTCTTTTTTTTGGAGAGGGAAGGCAAGACAATTGGGATTAAGTGACTTGCCCAAGGTCACACAGCTACTAAGTGTGTCAAGTGTCTGAGGCTGGATTTGAACTCAGGACCTCCTCACTTCAGGGCTGGTGCACTGCACCACCCAGCTGCTCCCCCCACCCTGGAAAAAAAAAAACAACAACTCTTAAATGTAGTCAAAATCAGATTAAAATCTAATTGGGAAATGTTTAGAAAAGGTTAATTTGTGATTTTCTAAGTTAATATGCCCTCCCTGCAGGTTTCTATCTGGGTTTGACATCACTGTTCCAGACAACTCTTTAAGACCCTAAATGGTGGAGGAGGTGCTGATTTGCAGTCTTAAAAGAGTTTCCTCACCCAGGACTTCCTGATATCAATGAAAGGACAGGTCTAGTTCCTACTCCCTATCCCATGGTTGCCTACAGGCAGGTTATTTCTAATCATTCCTGGAAGCTAAAAAAAATCATTACTGATCTCTCATATGATTCTAAGTATTGCTCCCAGTGATTCCATGATTTTGTGTCAGTTAATACAGACTTATTCACTTATCATGATGATTTAGGAAATTAGGTTCTGCTGATGTGGTTACTAGTAAGTGAGGCAGCGCAGTTCTGGGCTTTGTTGGTTGCTCTCTGAGGTAGGTGAAAAGAAGAATAACTGAATTCACATAACATAGCTAGAGTCAGGATGATGCTGACACTATTTCACATTCTTTTAATTTTTACTAATGTTTGAAATGGCACAGTAAATGTTTATCCAGACCAACCTAAGTATGTAGCTTATTTCCTGTCTTTTATGCCTATCCCCATGTGTGTATATATCAATGCATTTTTATATAGATAAACATAACTATACATCATACATATATATTTAAGTATATGGATAAATTATAAAGATATATATGTATATATACACATACATATATGTATAAAAGATAGGAAATAAGATATGTACTTATATATGTATTTTGGGCAGCTAGGTGACACAGTGGATAGAACACTGTGCCTGGAATCAGGAAGATTCATCTATATTAGTTCAGATCTGGCTTCAGACACTTACTAGCTATGTGACCCTGGGCATGTCACTTTACCCTGTTTGCCTCTGTTTCCTCATATGTACAATGAGCTGGAGAAGGAGATGGCAAACTACTCAAGTATGTTTGCCAAGGAAACCCCAAATGAGATCATGAAGAGTCAGTCATGACTGAAAAACAATCTGAACTTAAAACACCACATATGATTAGCATTTCCATACTGAAAAGTAGAAAAGAAAAGAGATTGTACATGAAAGTGTGAATCTCATATATATATGTATATATATACACACACACATATATATACATATATATACACATATATATGTATATATACATATATATGTATATATACATATATATACACACATACACACACACACACACACACACACACACACATATATATATATATATATATATATATATATATATATATATATATATATATATATACACACATGTGTATGTAATACCTCTGCCTGGCCAAGGTGGGCATGGAACCATATCTGGAAGGACAGCTCTCTAATACTCTGCTTTGGTTAAGTGCAGAAGAAGTGATTTCAGATTGATAAAGAGACTGGGGAGAAAGAGAATCTGAAAAGGTAGAGGGGCCAGGTGAAAGGCAAGATGAGGACTTTAAATGGTGGATGGGATATTTTTTCCAAAATTACAAACATGTGGGGTTAGCTGGAACTCCAACATTTCCCTTGATTCCTAGCTCCTGCACCCCCCTCCCCCAAGACTGTTAAGAGTGGACTGCTTGGAAAATATTGTTCTCTTCTGGGTTTAGCTGATATTTCATCTCTGTACCAGGTAGTAGAGAACCTTTACTCTCATATAGTAAAGGCCCAAAGCTGGGAAACCTGAAGGCCAATCCTACCTCACATACTAGCCGTGTGATTCTGGGCAAGTAATTTAACCTCAGTTTCTTCATCTATAAAATTCAGATAATAATAACACTTAGCATCACAATATTGTTGTGAGGATCATAGATGATGATACATGTAAAATTATTTAAACTCCTTAAAGCATCATGTAATTGCTAGCTATTATTATTACTTAATTGCCTAAACTAATCCATATAGCTTTCTCCTTACATAAGATGATATTTTAAAGAATCAATCTCATTGCCTTAAACTCATATTTCATTCTCTGGTATAGCTATTTATTATTTATAGAATCTAGAAAAAATAGATTATTTGCTTATTTAGAATTTCTTTTATCACACTGCATGTAATTTTACAAAAACAATAAAAACTATCTTATTTGAACTAAGTTGAAAGGAATAGTCTGTTTGAATTAATGAAAAATTGGTATTATGTAGTTTTAAAGTTTTATTACTTTCAAAGCACATAGAATAATAAATTAGGCTAACAAGTATTGTCAAATAGAGGATACAAGTGGATTTGTTTTAATTAAAAGATAATAATGATTAGTAGTGAACATACACTCTTCTCATATGAAGCTTCTAAAGGGTAAGAAAAATGTTGGTTCAGATGGCATGAACATTCTCTGTACGTGTTTGTTAACACTATTAATTTGCTTAGTAAAGCCCTTTATTTTTCCTAGAAAATATGAAAGTAAATGCGCTCCTGCCCTGTCCAAATTATAACAAATTCTCAATTAAGGGTTTCAAAATTATTAAGGATTTACTTTGTACACAGGAAAAAAGTATAGAAGATTAAAAGCAAATCAACAAATAAGAAAGCTCTGACTTTTACTCCTCTTTAATGATGTACTAAATGTAAGCTCTCTAGACCCACAAAGAGTACCTGGAAGTTCCAGCTAGAGCTGGTGCCATGCCATAATCTTGGTCTGCTCTGATCTTTTTCCTTGTGGGGTTGGTATGCTTCCATTCCTCCTGTGTTTCCCTGCCGTCCAGAACAAACACCCTAATGCAGTCCTAAGGACTCCTGGGCCTTGCCATCCACCCTGTTTCTGAGACTTGGTACAGATGGTTCTTCCCATCCAATCTGCATCGAACTACACTTACTTTTGTGTATTGTCTTCTAAAACCATAATGTCAATTCCTTGTGAACAAGAGCTGTCTTCTTTTTCCATTTCAATCTCCAGATTAGCAAAGTGTTTATTATATTGTAAATACTTAATAAATGCTTTTTTATTCATTCACTGAAAAAGTTACTGAAGTTGGTGCCAAATGCAGAAGTGTTGAACGGCAGACCCAAAGGCTACACAGAGTCCACAACACTCCCAAGTGCGCTTAAACCAGATTAAAATGTAATTGGGAAATATTTAGGAAAAAATAAATACAAATACAACAAAACATGGATAATATGAATATGTGGTTTTCTAAGTAAATATAAAGCCTGCAAGGATCCTTACGTACAGTTATAATGGCCTTGTTTCTATTTGAGTTTGACACTACTAACCAATAGGTCACAGTTGAGGGTAAAAAATTATGTTTTCTTTATTTTTTCACTAATAATGTCTCTTCTCAATTATATTATGGGAGAAAACTATTGACCCATAATGTGCTATTTTGTTTTATTTTTTCATGAAAAATATTTGCCTTCAAAATCTATACAACCAATATACAGATCATACTTCAGTCTATTCTGAATCCATGGAGATTTATCCTCTGCTATGCTCCCTGCTTAAGGAATTGACAAAAACAGGATTCTCCCCTTTATAGATTCAGGTGATTCGTTGCTTCCACCTTTGGAATGTACATGAAGGAATTGGGCTGGATTTTTCTTTGATATTATCTCATAGGCTAGGATCAATGTTCTTGGTTTATTTAGACTATATTCAATTTGAGGAACTTCTCTCCATTATTTTCTTCCTATGTTTCTGCAAGATTTCTTCTGAGAATACCGGAATATGGCTTGGGTCTAGGTTTCTAAAGAAAAAGGTAGAGACAGAGCTCTGATACAAGTTTACAATATATCAAATACAGGTTTAGTTTATCTGAAAGAAAATATAAAACACAAGAGCGTACACTTCAGTCTATAATCAGTTAAGATAACCTCCCTTCACTGTCTGGTGATCCCCGTATTCTCCCACACCCTGGAGACTTGTGTACCTGTTAAACCTTCTAGACTTGTAGTAATGGCCTCTTTCCCTAGTCACTTTCCCTAGAGAACCCATAGGTTCTTAAACTAGCATCCACTGATCTCCTAAAGGGTCCATTAATAAATTTCAAGGGGCCCATGAATTTAGATAAGAAAAAAATTTTATCTTTATCTTAAAAAATCTAACTGAAATTTAGCACATCTTTTAATTAGGAATAAAACAAAAGGCTAACAGAGCCATGATATTAAAAAGAATAATACCCATAATACCTACCTCATGAAGATCAAGCAAGGCAATATATAAAAACACCTGACAAATTTTAAAGAACTATTTTTGAAGGGAATTAGCCTGAGATAATGAAGAGAGTGCTTGGGTCCCAGAAAGCCTGGGTTCAATTATATTGTCAATATTTGTTATCCTATAATATTGAAATAATTTATGTAAAGAAATTTTCAAATATCAAAGCATTGTATAAATATTAGTTATTATTACTTTTAGAGAACTGATCCGTTTCCCATAGATTTAAGGCGTCTACATAACTCACAGAGCTAATGGAGGACAAGGTGTAAGTTTGCATTCTACATTGTTTCTGCCCCATACTGCCTCTCGGTCCTTGCTCCCAGGAGTCCCAGAACTTTTTCCATTTGGTCCACCAATTAGACATTTTGCAGACTCTCTAGAAGGCATTGTCCAGCATCTCTTTCTTGGCACCTGGAATCCCAGAAATCTTCCACTTGTTGAGGAACTCCATTAATTCTACTGATTTATATTATTGCAGCTTCTGGTTTTTTCCATGAATTCCTTGCTGTTCTCTATCCACTAGCATCTCTTGGACCTTATGGTTCTATCCTCTCCCAAAGTCACATGGTTCCCCTGAAAGGGATGTGGCTACACAGGAATCCTTCCACAGGGAGCTACAATTCTCATGTATTTAACAAAACTTGCTTTTTGTTTTGGCTCTTGTACTTTGTTTCCTGCCATCAACATTTCTTTTTTAAGCCTAAGTCCAAGAGCATAGCTAAAATATATGAAGCAGCCATGAATCAATCAGTTGTCCTCAAATAGGCTTATAAAGAGTCAACAAGTTTTCAGTCCAAGGTAGAGTCTTAGCTTATCAAGGACACATTATGTCCTCAATTCTATTAACCTTGTTAATGAGGTTAATAAATTAACCTTGCCAAGAGAATCACACAGGAGGGTTTTTACCTCACTCTGTACTTAGGCATTTTCTCAGCTCAGTATTTAAAGTCCTTAATAGTCTGGCTACATTCTACTTTTCCATACTTATTTCCCAGTACTCTCATTCGCTTATCACACTTTTCTTTTTAGCCAAATGGGCCTAACAGAATAGAGAGTTCCCTAAGCTCTCCATTCCAATCTCTACCTCCATGTCTTTGCCAATGTATTAAGGAATGATTGGAAGGTATATCTTTTTACTCTCCTCAATTTCATAGAATATTTAGCTTCTTTCAAAGTTCGGATGCCACCTACTAGAGGAAAATTTGCTTGATAAGACTGGGTGTTAGTACTATCTCTTCCTTAAATTAGATTAGATTATTTCATATGAAGTAAATAATTGTTTATAGGTACTAAATAATGGGGAGAATTTATTTACAAATATCTAAATTTTATATATGGGCAGCTAGGTGGCACAGTGGATACAATACTGGGCCTAGAGTCAGAAAGACTCATCTTCCTGAGTTCAAATCTGGACATTTACTAGTTGTGTGACCTTAAGCAAGTCACTTAAACCTGTTAGTTTCAATTTCCTCCTCTGTAAAATGAGCTGGAGAAGAAAATGGCAAACTACTTCTGTCTTGGCCAAGAAAGCCCCAAATGGGGTCATGAAGAATCAGACATGACTGAACAACAACAATAAATTATCTATCTACACACACACACATATATATAATTACATATACATTACAGATAATAAAAATAAGATTATATTATGTTGATATAATACATATTGATATAAAATAACATAACATTATATGAATATTATATTATAAATAAGATTGTACAATCTTATCTATAAAATATAATGATATAATCTTATAAATTATCTTCTTATTATCTACAATGTATATGGCAGCTAGGTGGCACAATAGATAGAGTGCTGGGCCTAGAGTCAGGAAGACTGATCTTTCTAAGTTCAACTCTGGCCTCAGACACTTACTAGTCATGTGACCATAGGCAAGTTACTTAAACCAGGTTGCCTAAGGCTTCTCATCTATAAAATGAGCTGGAGAGGGAAATGGCAAGCCACTCCAGGATCTTGTGCCAAGAAAACCCTAAATGAGGTCATAAAGAGCCAGACACCACTGAAACTACTGAATAACAAAAAAGTACATATGATATATAATATACATATACACATACATATATGTATATATACACATATAGTATGCATATGTATTTATGTATCTGATTAAATATTGTATCATAACAGTAGAATGTAAGACTCATGAGGGCAGGGACTGTTTTATATTCTGTCTGTATATCCTGATCATGTAATTCAACACCTTGCTTAATAAAGTGGACTAAATATTCATTTAGAAAGCCAAAGAATGTTTTAACTAAAAGTCCTATTCTGTTACCTTATTATAGTATAGAAGAAAGCCTAGTTTAAAAGAGGATATGCCAGCCAAGCACATGTTCTGACAGGTCCGAAGAAGATGTAAAGGCATTGAGTGCATATGTGACAGATTCTCTATCTTTGGAGGAACAACCTAGCTGAGTTTTGAGAGATTCATCACTTCAGACTGCCAGGTGAAAAATCATTTACAGAAACAACTCATGAAGACCAGAGGTGCTTAACCTGAACTCCATGAACAGAATTTAGAAGGTAGCTAATCTTGTATGGTGGGGAGAGGGTGAAATTACATCTTTATTTCAACTTAATTTGTAATTTTATATATTTTATTTTGGGCAGCTTGGTGGCATAGTGGATAGAGTGCTGTGTGTAAAGTCAGGAAGACTCATCTTCCTGAGTTCAAATCTGACCTTAGACACTTACTAGCTATTTGACCCTGGACAAGTTACTTAACCATATTTACCTTAGTTCCTCATCTGTAAAATGAGCTGCAGAAGGAAATGGCAAACCCCTCCAGTGTCTTTGCCAAGAAAACTTCAGATGGGGTCATGAAGAGTCAGACACAACTGAAATGACTGAACAAAATTTGAAAAAAATTATGTGTTTAAAAAACATTTTTCTGGGAAAGGATAGGATTCACCAGCCTGCCCGAAGGGTCTGACATAAATTAAAATCCTGAGGAATATTATTAAATAGTCTAGCTGACAATCAATAAATTGATGGTCAGTGGTTTCTTTTAGTAACCAAAGACCCCAAGGAAGACCTTGAAACGCCTTAAATACTATTTGAAAGGAAATTCCCCTGACAAGTGAAAATCAACCTTGATTGGCAGACATTTAATGAGAAGGTGGGCTAAAAGTCTTCATCTCCTCCTACTGAGAAAATGGCTTGATCATGAGACTCCACAGCACTTTTCAAATCTTAAAATACTATATAAACAATGGTGAAGAAGAATATGATGATTTTTAAAAGTATCATAAATTTGTATGTGACTAACAATTGTTACTTATCCATTAGTATTCATGTTTGCCTTTATAATGAACTAAAACTAGTTTTTCAGCACCCAGCTAAATAGCTAAACAAGCCTCCAGCAACTTGGTCCAGGGGAAGCCATCTTCATCTGCACCTCTCTGGCTAGTTTTTTTTTTTTCCTGCATGACCTGGGTCACCCTCAACTCTAATGAAGGGGACCAAGGACAAGAGTGCCTTAACTCAGGGTAAAGGCTCACTCAGACTGTATTCTATTTATACTCTAAACAGAAATTAGGTCCTCTAGATGGCAGAGAGAGAGAGAGAGAGACAGAGACAGAGACACAGAGAGAGAGAGAGAGAGAGAGAGAGAGACAGAGAGAGACAGAGACAGAGACAGAGGGCACAGGGTGAGTTGAATATGAAGGGATGATATCTAAAAAAATAAAATCAAATTAAGGGATGAGAGAGGAATATATTGAGAGAGGGAGAAAGGGAGAGATAGAATGGGGTAAATTATGTCACACAAAAGTGGCAAGAAAAAGCAGTTCTGTTGGGAGGTAAGAGGGGGCAGGTGAGGGGGAATGAATGAATCTTGCTCTCATTGGATTTGACCTGAGGAGGGAATACCATACACACTCAATTAAGTGTCTTACCCCACAGGAAAGAAGGAGGAAGGAGATAAAAAGGGGGGACGATAGAAGGGAGGGCATTTAGGGGGAGGAGGTAAGCAAAAGCAAACACTTTTAAAAAGGGACAGGGTCAAGGAGAAAATTGGATAAAGGGGGATAGGATAGGAAGGAGCAAAATATAATTAGTCTTTCACAACATGAGTATTGTGGAAGGGTTTTGCATAATGATACACATGTGGCCTTTGTTGAATTGCTTGCCTTCTTAGGGAGGGTAGGTGGGGAGGAAGAGGGGAGAGAATTTGGAACTCCAAGTTTTAAAAGAAGATGTTCAGAAAAAAAAGTTTTTGCATGCAACTAGAAAACAAGATATACAGGCAATGGGGCATAAACGTCTATCTTGCCCTACAGGAAAGTAAGGGAAAAGGGGATGGGGTGAGTGGGGTGACAGAAGGGAGGGCTGACTGGGGAACAGGGCAATCAGAATATATGCCATCTTGGAGTGGGGGGGAGGGTAGAAATGGGGAGAAAATTTGTAATTCAAACCCTTGTGAAAATTAATGCTGAAAACTAAAAATATTAAATAAATAAATAATGATTTTTTTTAAAAAAAAAAAAAAAGGAAATTAGGTCTTCTAGTTGGTTGGTGTCCTGCCCAAAATTGGCAAGTGTGAGCCTTCAGGGCTAGAAGCAATCTTACCAGGAAGCCATACCCTTCACACTCACTGACTTTAACAGGAATTGGGCCTTTACATAAAATGAAATAAAAAGGAATGGATCATGATTAATAATTAGTTATTATTATAATATACATATTACCTCTCAGAAGCCATTTCTGCATCAGGAGATACCTTCACAATGAAATCATATCTTATGCATAAATCGGACCAGACCTGTAATTTCATTGTTGTAGGGAACTCTAAGTGAGGTGATTCCTTCTACAAATGTAAATGAGCATCTTTATTCAACTTAAAATTTTAGAGAGTTCCCTGAGGGCACTGAGAGATTAAGTAACTTGACCAGGGTCACACAGTATATATCAGAGATGAAAACTGAACCCATATCAACCTACTATTGATCTCCATCCATTATGCAATACTTCCTCTCAAGTGATTGTGAGCTTAACCTAGCATTCCTACATTTAAAATTCTAACTACATCTGGATAAAATAGACTGTGATTCACATATCTTTTTATTTAGCATTTGCAACACAGCTCAACTGGAAATAAAAACCTCAAGATACTAAATCCTCTGTTTCCAAACAGAAGGCTTCACTGTAGTCATGGTCCCTATCATTGTTATTGCCTACTTCAACTCCTTTGACTCCAGTTTAAATTACATTTTTCATGTTGAGCTGATACAAAAAAGTATAGTCTCTATCAAAGTTGACAGTGAACATTTTGTTTTAAACAATACCTTCAACACAGACACAATATATCAAGTTGTTGTGTTTAAATCCTCCATGTCTTATCTAATCACATTTAAGATGTGAGAGAAATATTGGCAAACAACTCTCGAAATAGTCCCTTAATCGTCTCCTTGCTGTGGTGTTCAAAATACTGGAAATAATTGGGGACAAATTGTTTCTGTCTGAAAAGAAGAAACAATAGGCAAAGGCTTAAGTGTAGCAATTGGAAAACTACTTATTTTTTTTATCAGAAACAAATAAATGTATGTGGATGTTTTTGATAATGAATTAGAACGGTTCATAGTGGAGTAAATAACTGAAGTTTTTATAGTTGCTAGATGATGGGTAGAATTGATTTACAGATTTCTAAATTACAATTCTGTTGTCAAACAAAGAGTTTCCCATTAATATATTCTTCCCCAGGGTATGATTGCTTTTCATTAATTTTTATTTTTGTTTTTGTTTTTTAGTTATGGAGTCAGACCTTTTTTTTATAAAGTGAATGAGGTGTTTATGTAAAATTTCAGCTTTAGTGCTTTAGAAACTGATTTTCTCTATTCATTCACAGAACAAATCTATAGGATTACTGACAGCAAGATTCCTCATATTACACAAGTGGATTTCAATTCTTTCCTTGCAGTCTATACTTTTAGGGGTAGAAAGGCAATTTAACCCATTACTAGCAAGGCAATTAGCTCTGAATTTTGATGGTAGCTGAATTTTCAACTTTGGGTTTCTTTAAAAACCTGCATCCAAATGTAGATTTCCACCACATTGGTTTTGTTATTGTCTAGGATAAACTTATCTCCAACAGAAGACTAATACTTTTTTATGCATCTGTCGTTTATACTTTTAAACTTCTTACACCTAAAAGAAAGTGAATAAAAATGACTAAGATGATGCACAATGCACAGTGTCTAAAATTAGATTCAACTAGACTATGTAGTAGATAGATAACAAGACCTATAGTCAGGAAGACCTGATTTCAAATCTGACCTTGGACATTAAGTAGTCTGATCCTCGGTATGCTACTTGACTGCTATCTATCTCAGTTTTCTCATCTGTAAAGTAGAGATAATAATAATATCTACCTCCAAGGGTTGTTATGAGGATATCATAAATTAACATTTGTCAGGCACTTTTTAAACCTTAAAATACTATGTAAACCCTGCTGACAAAGAAGAAGATGATTTTTAAAAGGATCACAAATTTGTGTGTGACTAACAATTGTTATTTATCCATTAGTATGCATACCTGCCTTTGTAATGGACTAACACTACTTTTTCAGCAAACAACTAAACAAGCAAAAAAAAATTATTTGCACATGTTGCTACATATGGCAATACACTTATCAAGTCTTTCTTTTCAATATATTAACATTTCTGAGTTTGTATACAACCTAAAATATAAATCTTTTTTGAAATTATAGGCTACTTAGCAAAGTTTACTTATTAAAATTTACTAATATATGTTTATTATAAACAATATTTTGTATCATAGAAGAGTTTATGAGTGTCTTAAGAATGATAGTTATGGATTACCTCAATGGCAATAAAAATATACGCTACTAGGGGAAGAAGAAAAATGAAGAAGGTAACAATTATTTCTTAATCATCTACTATATGCTAGGTACTATGGTAACCAACTTATAAATATTATATCACTATGGTTCCAGGGTAGAGAAAAGTACTTGTGGTCAGTCACAAGGGAGCAGGAGCACTGGTCACAGTTCTAAGGCTGAGAGCAGCACTAGGACTTGCAGCTGCAGAGCAGGACATCTGGTTACAGTTTCAGGGCCATAAGGAGTACTAATATTTGTAGCTGCGGAGAAGTAGGGGCCCATCCTGGATAAAAACCAGAGCACAGACCAGGAGAACAGTGACCACACCTCTTTCTCTGGATCATACCACCTTGGAAGCACCAAAAACTTGCAGAGCCACAGAACTACCTTGGAAAACAGCAGCACAAAAAAGCCTGAAGTTTGGGACAGTGCCTACCCAACCCCAGCTGAGCAGAGCCCAACTCTAACATAAAGTTCAAAGAGAAACAAAAAATACTGCAGAAAATCAGAGCTTAGAAAACAAAATTTGCCTAATGATAAAAAGGGCACAAAATTTCACTAAAGAAAAGAATTCCATAAAAAAACCAGAAATGGTAAAATGGAAACAGGATTACAAAAGCACACTAAAAAAAAAAAACCAAAAACCAATTCCTTAAAAATTAGCATCAGGCAAGCACAAGCTAATGACTCCATGAGACACCAAGAAATAAAACAAAGTCAAAAGAATGAATAATGGGAGGGGGTGTAAAGGATGTGAAATGTCTCATTGGAAACAAACTGACCTGGAAAATAGAACTAGGAGACATAATTTAAGAATTGTTGGACTACCTGAAAGCTATGATCAAAAAAAGATCCTAGATATCATCTTTTAAGAAATTATCAAGGAAAACTACCCTGATAATTTAGATCTAGGGAATTAAAAAAAATTGAAAGGATCCACTAGTCACCTCCGGAAAGATATACCAAAAGGTAAACTCCCAAGAATGTTATAGTCAAATTCCAGGGCTCCCAGGTCAAGGAGAAAATACTTCAAGCAGCCAAAGAGAAACAATTCAAATATTTTGGAGCCACAGCTAGGATCACACAAGATTTAGCAGCTTCCACTTAAAGGAGAAGAGGGCTTAGGATATGATATTCCACAAGGCTGAGGTGCTAGGATTAAAACCAAGAATCACCTACCCAGCAAAATTAAGTATAATCCTTCAGGGGAAAAAAATTGATGTTAAATGAAATAGAGGACTTTTAAGCATTCCTGATGGAAAAATCAGAGCTCAACAGAAAATATGACAATTCAAACACAAGACTCAAGAGAAGTATAAAAAAGGTAAACACAAAAAGAAACCATAAGGACTCAATAAAGTTGAACTGTTTACATTCTGACTGGGGTAGATGATACATGATAAATCCTAAGAGCTTTATCATTATTAGGGCAGTTAGAAGGATTCTAAATTGACGAGGGCATGGAAGTGAGTTGATTATGTTGGGATGATTTGGGGGGGCGGTGAGGCAATCTGGGGTAAACGACCTGACCAGAGTCACACAGCTAAGAAGTGTCAAGTGTCTGAGGCTAGATTTCAACTCAGGTCCTCTTGACTCCAGGGCTGATGCCCTATCTATTGTGTCACCTAGCTATCCATGTTTGGGTGATTCTTTAAAAAATAGGTGAGTGAGAAAGAAGGATGCAGTGAGAGAAGTGGGAAAGAGAGGAAGAATGGGGGAAATTATCTCACATACAAGGGATGCATAAGGAAGAATTTTTACAATGAAGGGGAAAATGGTTTTGGGGTGGTGGACAATGCTTAAACTTCACTCTCATCTGAATTGGTTCAAAGAGGGAAGAAATATATATGTATACATAAACATACACACACTCAGTTGGGTATACAAATTTATCTTACCCAACAGGGAAGTAGGAACAAAAAGTGCAAGAGAAAGGGTGAGGTGATAAAAGGGAGCATGGATTAAGGAAGGCTGTGGTCACACGGAAAACAGACTTTTGAGGAGGGATAGGGTAAAGAGAGAGAAAGATAAACAGAAAAAAATGGGAGAGAGGAAAATGTACAGTTAGGAATCATAAGTGTGAATGTAAATAGGATGAACTTTACCCATAAAACAGAACAGAAAGAAGAATGGATTAGAAACTGGAATCCAACAATGCATTGTTTATAAGAGACATAACTGAAATACAAAGATATAAACATAGAATTAAAATAATGGATTGGAGCAGAATCTATTATGCTTCAGCTCAAGTAAAAAAAGGCAGGGGTAGAAATCATGAACTCAAAAAGCAAAAGTAGACCTAATTAAAAGAAATAATCAGGGAAACTACACTTTACCATAGACAATGAAGTAATATAAAATTTTTTTACATGAAGATTCTCTGATAAAGACCTTGGTTCTCACATATATAGGGAACTGAGTCAAATTTATAAAAAAAAAAAAGAACCATTCCTCAAAATAAACGGTCACAAGATATGAAGAGGCAGTATTTAGAAAACAAAATAAAAGCTCTATAACCATAATTAAATCACTATTAATCAGAGATATGCTAATTGAAACTGCTCTGAGAAACCAACTCACATCCATCAAAAATGACAACTGTTGGAAGGAGGTGAGGGAAAATAGGTACTAATAAACTTTTTGCGGAGTTGTGATTCATTGTGATTCATTGAGATGTGATTCAATGAGATGTGTTCATCATTCTGGTGAACAATTTTTTGGAACTCTGCCCGAAGAACTATAAAGCTATGTATACCCTTTGCCCCAGTAATACCACTACAGAGATCAAAGAAAAAGGAAAAGGACTTA
This sequence comes from Trichosurus vulpecula, assembly GCF_011100635.1. Taxonomy (NCBI): domain Eukaryota; kingdom Metazoa; phylum Chordata; class Mammalia; order Diprotodontia; family Phalangeridae; genus Trichosurus; species Trichosurus vulpecula. Next base: position 87,926,083 of record NC_050576.1, on the reverse strand, counting down.
TATGTACAAAAATATTTATAGCAGCTCTAGTGGCAAAGAATTGGAAATTGAAGGGATGCTTATCAATTTGGGAATAGCTAAATAAATTGTGGCATATGATTATAACTGAGCACTACTGCACTATAAGAAATAATGAGGGGGATGGTTTCAGAAAAATATTGGAAGATTTTTATGAATTAATGCAAAGTGAAGTGAGCAGAACCAGAACAGCGTACACAGTAGAAGCAACATCGTTTATTGTTGTCGTTCAGTTATTTCAGTCCTGTGCAACTCTTCATGACCCCATTTGGGGTTTTCTGGGTAAAGGTACTGGAGTGGTTTGCTATTTCCCTCTCCACTTAATTTTACAGATGAGGAAAGTGAGGCCAACAGGGTTAAGTGACTTGCCCACAAAACTAGCAAGTATCTGAGGTCCAATTTGAACTCAGGTCTTCCTGACACCAGGCCCAGCACTCTATTTACAAAGCCATCTAGCTGCCCCTTTGTAGTTGTAATTGATAGTAAATTGTTGGTAGGTATAATAGGTTTTTATACACACACACACACGTATACACATATACATATATGTGTGCATGTGTTTATGTATGTATAATAGTCAGCTAGGTGGCACAGTGGATAGAGTGCCAGGTCTAGAGTCAAATCTGGCCTTAGACACTTATTAGCTATGTGATCCTGGACAAGGCACTTGACCCTGTTTGCCTCAGTTTCCTCATCTGTAAAATGAGCTGGAGAAGGAAATGACAAGCCACTCCAGTATCTTTGCCAAGAAAACCCCAAATAGAGTCACAAAGAATCAGACACAACTGAAACAACGGAATAATAATTATAGGTAATTATAGCATACTTATGTATTTAAGAAGTTGAGCCTCAGAGAAAAAGGTAGAACCTTGAGGAGTTAGGGTAGGAGAGTCAGAGCATGGACCTCTCAGAAAATCCCTATAGCAAAATTCCAACCGTTCACTCTCCTCCATTGAGGACCACAAATCTAGTCTGAACTCTCCTCTGCTGCACATGACTGTATCAATAAATGATTCTAACCCATCCTTGTGTTGTTGAGTGTCATTCACCCAAACTCTACCCTAAATTTGCAATATATATGTATATATGTATGTATCTGAATACATGTAGATAGATGTATATACATACATACTTATATTTAGTTTATTTCTTTTATTGCTATTCTTTCATTCTTAAATATATTCCTCTTTATTTTCACCTCTTCAAAGGAAAAAAAGGCAGAAATAAATTTTTGCAACTCTTCTCCAGAGCCTGGACTGGTCATTATAATTACACAGCTTTTAGCTTCATTTTTTTATTCCTATGATTTATGTTCTTATAGTCATTTTATTAATTGTGCTTATTTCACTAAGCCTATTCCAGGCTACATGTGCCAGTTTGGGTCCAGAGCTACAGACTTGTTCCTGTTGGTATTTAAGCAGACAGTAATTGGGCATAGCTCATGTATGCTAGAAGGTTCTATAGGTTCAGAACAATTTTGATGCTGTCTTTGTCCTCTTCTGGGCATGAGGTCAAGTCCACAATCTGCTTTATACAGATGATACTGCAGACTCAGACCTATTCTGGGCCCAGGGTTGAGTTTATAATCTGCTCCAGACAACTCAGATTTGCTGCCTTAGCTAGGAGTTTTAGGGGCTGAGTCTGGGATCCCTACCCCCTGGGAGACATTCGTGCTACTGTCCTGGGCGAGATTGTTTTTCTAGAATGGTTGGAGCAATTCACAGTTCTACCAGCAGTGTACACTATTGTGCTGGTCTTTACCCAGATTCTCCAACCTAGATTATTTTCATCTTTTGCCATCTTTGGCAATTTTATGTGTTTGACATGAAACCACAAGGAATTTTTAACCTGCATTTTACTTATTATTAATGATCTAGAGAAATCTTTCATGTGGTTGTCTATCACTTGCCCTTCTTCTTTGGACAACTATTTGGTCATAGTCTTTGTCAATTTACACAGGACCCTATACACTGTGCCACCCAGCTGCCTATAAATTCATGTGCTCTTTGACAAATACATGGCTAACTTTCAACAGGTCCTATGCAGTTTGATCAAACACACAATCTGCTTTCTGGACCCTTGGATATTCCTGAGTTCAAATCCAGCCTCAGACACTTAATGGCTTTGTGACCCAGGGGAAGTCACTTAACCTTGTTTACCTCAGTTTCCTCATCTGTAACATGATTTAGAAAAGGAAATTGCAAATCACTCCAATATCTTTGCCATGAAAACCCCAAACAGGGTCATGAAAATTTGGACAAAATGGAACAACAACAAAAACAGGAATCTATACTCAAACAACATAGTAGGAAGACCCTAAGCAAATCATGACAAAACCATACAAGGCTCACCAAAAACATTCAGAATCTATACAACAGAAAGTACCAATTTGGAAAGACTGGAAGAATGAGTAATTTAAAAAATGATGATTAGTTACCTTGATGCCAGAGATGCCCAAGATATAAGAAGAAAATAATTCCAAAATACCTACAAAGCACAGCTTGCTTACAAGATCAATTAAAATTCCCAGAAGATATTATGCATGTGTAAAAAAAGTTTAAAATTACATTATTAATTAAATGAATGTAACAGAGTAAAGAATTGGAAAGAAATGGAGGTTTTGGAGGAAGATTTATAGAAAGAATCAACAGCTTAGTACAAAAGGTACAAAATTTTAGCCAAGTAATAGACTCCCTGAAAACTAGAATGGACTAAACCAAAGATGAAGATTTGATGAAGTAACAAGAAATATTAAAACAAAGCCAAAACACTTTTAAGTAATAAAAATAGATACCTCTTAAAAGAAATAACTGACCTTGAAAATAGATTTAAATGGATATTTTGAGAATCATAGGATTACTAAAAGCTTTTCCCCAGCCTACACACCCCAAAAAGGGATTCTAGACATCATAATTCAATAAATCATGAAAGAAAACTGCCCAGAACCTTAAGAAACAGAGGTTAAAGTGAAAACAGACAAAATCTATTTGCTGAAAGAAATTCCAAAATTAATATTCTCAGGAATGTCATAGCCAAAATCCAGAGCTTACAGATCCAAGAAAAAATGCTAAAAGCAGCCCGAAATAAAAAAGTATTTCTCTCATGGCATTGAAGTGTGTTAACCTTCTTATGACACTTAATCACATGTTGCCTTGTAATATACTGTAAAATCAAGAATAACTCAGAAAAAAAAACCTTAATATCATCCTCCAGAAGAAAGAATATTGGACATTTATTAAAACAGATTTCTATGCATTGCTGATGGAAAGATTGAAGTTAAGTATTAAGTTGAATTAAGATTGAAGTTTGAAATACAAATATGGGCACAAAGAGAGGCAAAAAAGTAAGTGCCAGTGAGCAACTTATAAGATTCTAAAGGAAGTGTTTGCATTCTAATGGGAGAGGAAGGATGATACAAGCCTTTCCTAAGAACTTAATGTTGTCAAGGGTCATAGAAGGTATCAAATAAGCTGGAGGGTTTGGGACTGATTTTTAAGAAAATATTTTGATGATATTAATAGAGGAAAGGAAAGAGATAGTGAGGAAAAGGTACACTAGGAAAAAAGTGGGGATGTGAGGGGGGGAGATGAAGATGTTACATAATTAGGAGGCACAATAAAAGTATGTACAAACAAAGGAAGAGGTGAGAGAAACAGGCAATACTTGACTTTCACTTTTGTTTTAACTGCTCATAGGAGGGTAGAATAGATATTCACATACAACAAGAGTTTGGTGTAGAAATAAATTCAACTAAACAGGGAAACAGGAGGAAAAGGAAAAGGAAAAGGAGGAATAAGAGAGAGAGCAGATAATAGAAAGGGAATAGTCATAAGAAAAACAAATCCCAAACTCAGAGTGGGGAAATCATGAAGAAGCATTTAAAAGAGAAGAAAGAAAAGGTATAGACTTTTTATTAAGATCTAAGTGAGAGGAATAGAAAAGGGGCAGGAGAATGGAAACTGCATCAAGCATAGAATATTGGTAGTGAGGAAAATTACGTTTTGCATTCTTCTTCTACTATGTAAAAAGAGGGTAGGAAACTAAGAAAATGAAAAAAAATATGAGAGAAAAGGATAGTGAAAAATACACAATTAATGGTCATAACTGTTAATATGAATGTGAACAGAATGAACTCAATCATGAAATGGAAAAAGATAGCAGAATAGTTTAGGAAGCAGCATACTACAATATTGTTTTTCTAACAAAAATACTTGAAACATAGACACACTGTTAAAATGAGGGGTTGCAGAAAAATCTTTTATGCTTTATCTGATTTACACAACTACAAAGAAAGGTAGCAATGATAAGCTCAGACGAGATAACAGCAATATAGATTTGATTAAAAGACTTAAACCATACTAATGAATGGCTTTTTTTTACCCTTTCTCTTTATTTTTTTCCATAAGAGATTCCTTGCTGGATAGGGAAAGGAGAGTATATTTGAAAAGGAAGATGATGGTAACACACAAAAAAAATAACCAATATATACACATAAGAATTAAAAAAAAACTACAGAAAACAGAAATATTTGCATGTGAATTATCTTTTATTCAACAAATTAGGTATGTACAACTAAAGGTTCTTTATATCTCCTAGTAAGACAATATACTCCTCAAAGGCAAGAATAATTTCTTCTACTTTCTTTTGTATCCCCTAAATTAGTTAATACAATACTAAGCATACTGCAAGAACTTCATAAATGATTGCTTAATTAAATTGAATATTCATTTTAATCTTACTATATAGCATAAATCTTACTATTCTAAGTACTGGACACTGTGCTAATTGAAAAATAAAATAAAATTTAAAAAAATAAAGAAAAATGTTTCTATTATTCTGGACCTTAGTGAAACCAGCACAATCCCATCCACAAACATGAGCTTCTGGAGGGCATTTTCATTTGTGAGGCCCTTCTTGGACTCTGTGTCCAAGATGTTAATATATCTTGAAAGACAGTGGTAAGTATCTTTAGTGCATATATGTCTCCTTGTTTTATAACTTGCTCAATATTAATATTAGATTATAGAAGATAACTATCTCTGTAGTTTCATTTATCAAAAAATCTTACAAAATCTTAGGATTTTCAAATAATATTGAAGTGAATTTTTAAGACTGAATTTTGCTTTTTCAAATCAAATCATTTTTTGTAATCCATGTGTAACAAAAAGAGTGTTATCTCATTTTCCTCTATACCTTTTAGTAAATTGAATGACTGGGAAGGTGTGTTTTCCTATTGAAAAACAGCAGAAGCTTCCTTGTCATATTTGGGAAGTGCATACAGAGAAAAATTTAGTCTCCTTTTCCATCAATACTGCCTTTCATATTTGTGTATAGTTCTTATAAAAACATCATAGCTTCTCTATGACTATATTTCATAGAACACCACAATCTCCAAAGGATGAAATTTATCAGTGATCCTGAGCAATGTAGAGGAGCTTGATGGGTACATGCATAATAAACAATATGATGGATAATTACTTGCATGCAAAAATGTCACAAAAGATATCTTTGAGGAGATGTGATCAAAAAAGGAGTTGGAATGGTCATTTAATATGAGTAAAAGATAACTGGTAGATAGACAGATTATTGCATTTGTTCCCACAAGATTTTTTAAAAATATAAAAGGTGGATTTCTACATGTTGGGGAGGCCTCATTAATTTCTGAGAAGCTTTATAAGAGATCACATATAATTATTGATCAAATAAGAAGGGTGATTTATAGTCTGTAATACGAGAGGGAAGACCCAGGTCAAAGATATGGAATTACTGAAGTAACAAAGTAATTACCTATATTTTCCACTTAGGAAAACTTGAAAGGTTCCAGGACCAGGACACTTCATATATATATATATATATATATATATATATATATATATATATATATATATATATATATATATTCCAATGTCTAAGATCTTGTAGTTTATCATATATTGATATCTTCTAGTTGATTCTATTGAAATTAAAATGGGAACAATTTCTAAAATATAAAAAGAAGAAAAGGAAAGGACTCTATCTAATACTTTGTATAGAAGTTGACTTTGATCCTATAAGTGAATATATCAGATTTTAGGTAATTTCTTAGCTGGGAACAAAATGAGTGGGAAAAAATGGTTCTACTCTTGGTCCTGGTGATAAGATATCATGAAAGGGTCAGTCTAATTAAATTTAGAAACATATCACCAGAGACATTTATGTATGTATGTACCCACATGTAATACACACATAACTTATAATAATCCACCTTAGTAAAGGGAGGGGAAGAATCAGATCTTTTTGAAAGGCAAGTTCTATTATTCTTTCCTATTTGGCACATGAAGATACTTGAAACAAAATCCAAGGTTGAAGAGAAGCCTAGAGAGATCATTGGGTTCAATTTAATGAAACTTATTATGTGTGAGCACCTATCATATGGGAGGTAATATGGAAGCATTAGGGGAGGTGGGTAGGTATAACAAGATGAATATGTATGAGGCTGAATCAATTACAGTACATTATGAAGCAACATGTTATTAAGTGCCATAAGAAGCTGAATAGGCTCTGATACCACGGAAGCATAGGAAATGAAGAGATTGCTTTCAGTTACTAGATAAGAAAAATTTCTGTATTGGGTAACATTTTCCACAACTCTAATAGAATACAGGAAGGGAGGTAAAGTTCAGGATAATTTCAAGTCTGGAAGTACAGAGAAAGGTATAGTAGAGTATAACATGTTATACTATGACAAGAGTAAAACTAAGACTCGTTGAGGTCTGGCTCTCTACTACAGGGCCTTGCCCTGTTTGCTGAGGACTTTGAAAGGAAAACCTTACGCTTTAGGACCTTCTAGAGATGAAAAACTTCCAGAGAAGCATTTTATTACATTCATCCCACTGTCATCTTTTCATTGATAGTTGAAGAATTTTAAAAATAAATGAAACTTTCACAATGATTAAGCTAAAATGTCATTGAGTCTTCTGGAATACGATATTACAGCAAAAAAAAAAAAACCTGAGTTTTTTATATGAAAGAAAAAAGTCTATTACGTCAAGGCATAAGGGAAAACCGTGATAAACCAGATGAATAAAGATGCTGAAAATTATACATAAGAATCCTATTTCCAAATGTAGGCACCTAAATTGTGTATGCAAATGCCATATTTCCAAATGCCAGTGGGCATTTAGATTTGTAATTATCCATTTTCATGCATAAGTGTCTATTTGAGCAAGTAAATGAGGGATTCAGTTGCACAATTTGGACCCTATTTCTGAATGTTTCTGAATATTTAACTTGTAAGAGGATTTCTAATCATGGTATAGATATTTTGCTTTCTGAGCCAAAGAACCTGACATTCACCATAGTTTCCATGAGAGGGATGCGATTTTATGGTTTTGAAGAACAGATTTTTGTTTCTCAAAAACTAAGCTGATTTAGATATTTCTAAAGATTAGAAAATTGTATTGGTTCTGAAGATTACAGAGTCAAATAAAGCCTAGTGTGTAGAAAGGCAGTAAAAGTCAAGTGAAATTCCATAAAAGTTCAGACATAACAACAGCTATGTCCTGATTAGTAGGAAGAATGAATCTTCTGAAATGGTCATGTTATGCAAATTTGAACTACATATTTCCATGGGGTTAGAACCAATTGCTATATTGCATATAATTGTTATTTCAAATAGTGCAAATTCAACTACCTGGGGTTACTTCAGGGGATTCACTGTTTACACTAATTGGGAACTGGTTGCAATTATTCCATCACAGAAACACCAATCAGAAACAAATGTCACTAACATCTCTACGATGAGAAAAAAATGTCAATAGTTAAAGCCTTCACATAAAGAAATTATGTAAATAGCATTGAGGTATGGGTAAGTTATGTAAAATGCCAATGCTTAAAGTGTGTTTTAGCTTCCTAAAAATATATGATGTTTTTCGATAGAAAGATCATAGCATCTCCAGGAAGGAAATAGTTCAGGAGCAGGCATCTTTGGCAAATGACTAACAAAATAGTATCGAGTTAATACAAATCAGAGAAGTATATTAATTAATATCTCATTTGATAAAAACAGAAAACAATCTCTTAGGTTATAATCAAGGGGAAAAATGTAAAAGTTAGGAAACAGCTAAATCAATTGGAAATAAAAAGAAACAACTAAAATTAAAATTTTCCTTTTTTATTGTCTTGCCTAATTAAATGAATTACAAAGGTCAAGCCAATATTATAGTTCAGGTACTCAGAAACGGAGTAGGGTGTGGTCCTGGAATAGATTATGCATACCAAAGCTTTTTATGTTGACATTCTTTTCAATTCTATATCTCGATTGAACTTTTGAAAGTGAATTTTCATTTCTATTAAAAATGTTGTTGTTATGTGTCCAACTGTTTGTGACCCATTTAGAGTTTTCTTGGCAAAGATACTAGAGTGGTTTGCCATTTCCTTCCTCAGCTCTTTTACAGATGAGGAAACTGAGGCAGAGGTTTTTTTTTTAGGTGACTTGCCCAGGGTGACAGAGCTAAAAGTCATCTGAGGCCAAATTTGAACTCTTCCTGACTCCAGGCACAGCAATCTATCTGCTGCTCCACCTTGCTGTCTATTAAATTCCACTAAACATTTTTAGGATAGGAACCTGGATCTTTGGTTTCACTGATAGAAGTGACTCCTAAATGAAGAAGTTCACTCTGCAACTTCTGGTTTTAGAGTGTTGCCTAGAGCAATGAGTGATTGAATGACTGGTGGAGCATCACATAGCAAGCATATGCTAGAGGAGAACTTGACTACAGTTTTTGAAGCTAGCTACTACACAGGAAGTGTCAAACACTGGCAAACTGCATGTGGCCCACAACAATCCCTAGTGTTTCCAGAATCACATTAAAATGTAATTGGGAAATATTTAACAAAATAAAATTTAAAAATACAATAAAACATCAATGATATTACATTTTAAAACTAAGTCAATATGTGGCCCATGGGTAGGTATCCTTATTCATTGTTTAGTCTCCCCTGTTTCTATTGGAGTTTGACACTGCTGCATTATACCACACTTCGTCTCTTTAATAATAAGTTATTATGTATGTGTAACTTCCTTATTCGTTGGTTCTTTTAGCGGCAGCTAAGATAGAGCACTAGACCTGGAATCAAGAAGACTTCAGTTCAAGTCTAGCCTCAGATTCTATTTAGTTGTGTAACATTGGGCAAATTGCTTTATCTCAGAATACTTTAGTTTCCTTATATGGAAGATGGGGAAAATAGTACCTATTTTCTAGGGTTGTTGCTGAAATAATATTGGAAGGGCCTTTGCAAGCTTTGCAATGCTACATGAAAGCAAACACTAGTATCTTTTTTATTTAATAATAATATTAGTAATGAAAAGATGCCTTTCCAGGTAGTTAATGCTATTAGAAAGAATTATTTGAAGGAATACTCAATTTAATTCAGCAATTATTTATTAAGCTCTTGCTATGTGCTCAGCATCATATTAGCTAATATCGGGCACATACAGGAAGTACAAAAAAATCGTTCTTGATTTTAAGGAGTATCTATTTTCATTTAGGGACATTTTTCTTACGTAAGAAATAAATGAAAAAGCTTTAGATGTAGATTAAGGCTCATATGGTAAAAATGTTGAAGCACCTACATGTACTTATTGAAGAGAGTATCTAATTCACATGCAATGATTTCTCTGTTTTCTGTGGGTATTTATGTCTTTATTTTACAAATTTTATTTGTATTGATTTTTTATGTGTTTATATTATCTTTCCAAATATATCCCTCATCCCCATTCAGCAAAGAATCTCCTATTAAAAAAAAGGAAGGAAGGAAGGAAGTTCAGTAAAACCAACACATTGAATGTATCTGACACTGTTTATACAGTTTCAGATGTCATCAAACGTTATCTGTATAAAAAGAGAAGACAGAGCTATTTGCTCAGGGCTCTCACTCTTGGTGACGCACTGATGCAGAGACTCCAGGCGGCTGTAGCTAATAGCCCTCCAGCTCGTAACCCGGATGTTGGGACTTTGTTAAACTCTGGTAACTACGTATTGGGATTTGAATCAGACGAGGTCTGTCTGTTGATGTTTGTAATTTGTTTGTATTTGCTCTGAAGTTCAGGGTGCTGGCTTTTTCCCCTGGACTAAGTGAATGATATTTGTATGCTGGATTAAAGTAAGATTGTTATCCCCTTAACATTGCTTTCCTTAGTAAAGCAGATCAAAAGAACCTGGGCTTTTGCAGCGTTCTGTGAGCTGGTTGTTGTTGATTTTACACCCCCCGCAGCAGCTGCTAGCCAGATTGCTGAAACAGTGATTAGTGAATATAAATGAGTAGCAATATGAATTATTCTTTACAAAGCTTGAATATTACAATAAAGGAAATTTTTGTGAAGAAATTTGTCTAAGGATGGAGCTCTTACTTAATTCAGCTTGGTTAAGTATTTTTAAGTGAAGAAAACAGGCTTGTGTCTCCACTCTGTTAACAAATGTTAAATGAAAATTCAACTGTAGTGATCAACAAATGAACAGCAGAGGAAAAAGTCTTTCACAGCTCTTAGGGTTTTGTAGGAAAAGAAGGTAGAGACAGTTCATAAGAAGCCCCAGTGACACAAATGTTTTAGTTATTGGCTACATGTAGGGTCACCTGTTTCCAGCATAGCAATGTCATTGATAGGAAAGGTTAAAACAAGAGACTAGACTATAATATGTGACCAAGGCAGAGCAGTTATTTTTACTCTGTTACTGCAACATACATTTCCCAATATGCAAGGAGAAATGAATGGTATATGGACAGATGATTTAGATAAAATGAGAAGATTCCAAATTTTCAAAATACAATATGAACCATTTTAGAAGGAGAATCAATACTTTCAGTGTTGGAAGGGTCCTTAGAGATTGTCTAGTCCACCCACCTTATTTTCCAGATGAAAAAACACATTTTCATAGAAAAAAAGATTCTATAGCAATGGATTGAAGTTCTTAGAAGTTAAATGACTTGTCTGAGTCTCCTTACTCCAAGCTTGCTTTCCAAGCTACCTTTTAAATGTAAAAATAAAATCCAAAGGTTGCTTTTTTAAAAATGTAGTTTATTCCTAATATGCTTTTTGGTTGGGTACTTTTTCCAATAATGTTTATAATATGGAATCTCTCCCTCCTTTTTTCTATGTGAAACTTAGTACATTATACAAAAAATCAGTAGTATTAATAAGAAATTCAGAAAATTTGACCCTGAGCTGGTTCTCAATTGTATCTTTGAATGATGTAATGCTGCCACTTCTGATATACATAATATTACAATATTGGTAAAGAGGGCTTTGAAATGAATCTCTTAAGTTTGCCATGATTGAGACATAATTAAAAAAAAAGTATGTTCCAGATATGGCACGTGAATCTATCAAACTTTATACCAGCATTCTGATTTTGATTTTAGTCATTTTCATTCAAACTCCTATGTTATAAAAGATTGGAAACCAATTTAGTTAAGCCAGTGCTTCCAGTATATAATAATACAGTTGGCAGCCTCAGGTCAAGCAATTAGTAATATATAACCCTGGCTAGGAATAAAAAGATGCATTAAAGTAATAGAAGGAGTCAGTTAAATGCATCTGATTTTAAAATGGTTCATTTAGTGAACATCTTACTGAAATATTAAAATGGCAGTAATCTGTGTGAAGACATTAAACCATCAATTGATAGCAAGGGTCAAATATAACAGAGATTTCTTCCAATTGACAGTCAGATTTCAGGTTAAACAACTTACATTTCATCAAATTCAATGGTAGAGCTATAAAGTGGGAATGGGGGAGGGGTACAGAAGGAATGATGTAAGGTTGTGTTAAATCAAAACTAAGGGAAGACACTGATAACAAAGTATTATTAAATCCCTCCCAGGATGGAAAAAAATCAGTATGAAGCATCTAGGAAACTTTGAAAACTAATAGAATTGCTTTTTTTTATTAAATCCCAGAATATCTTTTCAGGGGAAAAATAAGTCTATATAAGAAGGGATTTTGATTGAAATAATAATTTAGATGTAAAGCACATTTAGATTTATATTTCTTCAAAATCTGTTTAGCACTTTCAAAGACTTCATTCCTCATTACCCTTCTGAGTAGCCATTAATTACGATCTGGAAATGTGACAGATGTTTTTGGCCATGTTGTTTGCTCACCACCCAAATTTCTTAAAACAATAATGTTTCACATAGCTACTTAGATAATAAAGGAATATAAATGAAGAATGTGAATATCTGTAATTTGTGGTCAGGGTTAGATTGATTTGTGACTGGAGATATTTTAATCCAATCTAATCCAATCTGAGAAGATCCAACAGGCATTTATTCAGCATCTGCTCCACAGAAGGCATTGTACTAGGTGCTGAGGATAAGAATACACAACGAAAGATAAACTATATCCTCAAGGAATGAGGATAAAGTGACACATAAAGAAATAAGCATGACTGTTTGAAAAGGGAGAGAACCAAGAGAACCGGTGGGATAAGGAACGTGTCCAAAAAGGGGGCATATATGAGCTGGATTGTGAAGGCAGCTAGAATTCACAATGCAGAGAATAAAGCAATAGTTTGACTGGACGACATTTATGCGGCCTCCTCCTTTGATGGCAAGGCCCGAAGCAGACAGCCTGGTGCAGTGCCAATGGATCTTATCATACCTGAAAGCTTAGAACTCCTTTACTATCGATCATTTTCATCAAATGGGGTAGAAAAGTAGAAGGAGAAGCAGGTGAGTTTAAGAAGTACACACAGAGGTCTAATGAGGATAAAGTCAGAGTGTGTTTATAAATATTTAACAATCAGTTCTCCAAAAAAAGAAGCATTCAATACATACTTTTACATTTAATCCCCATTATTAGTATTTTCTCCATCACCTTCTTATGTCTGGAAAAGCAACAAAACAAATGAAGCCCTGATTTTTAGCATTTACTGATTTCTGAATGCTCACAGTGAAATATATATATATATATGTATATATATATATATATATATATATATATATATGTGTGTGTGTGTGTGTGTGTGTGTGTATGTGTGTGTGTATACATATAATATTCATATGGATATATACACACATACACACATATATACATATATGTATATATATAATACCATAATTATATACATATAATTACATATGATATTATATATACAAAACAGACATTTACTAAGTACTTACTATGTGGCAAGCACAAATACAAGATTAAAGATAGTCTCTGGCCTAAGGAGCTTACATTCTAGAGTAGAGGAGCAGAGAAGGCCCTTAAACTGTGAACAAAGTGAAGAAAACTCCTAAAACAATAATAAATGCTATGGGTTATTAATTCTGAAAATAAAATTCCAGAAAAAAGTAGTTCTATAATAACTACAAATAGATAACACCCCACCCACTACCCCAAAATAATGGATTGTCCACAAGGACATTGAAATACATGTGGTAGTTCTTTTGTCTAGTTCTGTGATTTCACTGATGTATGAAACTCGAAGAAATCCATTCTCACAATTCCACTCAGTCACTCTTATTTTTAGTTGAATGAGGATATTAAAAGGTGAAGTGGAGGAAGAGCCAAAATGGCAGAGCAGACCCAGTGAAATTCTCCCAACATTCCCCTCTAAACAATTTTAAAATTACGCATCAAATGAAATTCTGTAGTGGCAGAGCCAACAAAGGTTGGGATGAGATATTTTTCTAGCCCAAACCAACTTAGAAGGTCAGAAGGAGAGATCTGGAACACTGGGGTGGGTGCCATGGCTGAACACAAATGGCAGTAGTGCCAGCACAGGCCTTGGAGGCAGTTCTGTCAGCAGCATCAGTAGCAGCAGCAGCAATAGCAAAGGGGTCAGGCACCTGATCAGAAAGAGATTACAGAGGACCCTAAGCTGGCACTGGATGCCAGATCCCATTGCATTGCCTGTAAGCAGTTTTGGGTCACAGTTCCAGGACAGAGAGGAGCATTAGCACTTGCCCAGGGGCCTTGGTCATAATTCTAGGGCAAAGAGGAGCACTAGTACTTGCAGCTGCTGGAAAGAAGGGGCTCTTCTTGGGTAAAGATCAGAGCAGAGGCCAGGAGAGAAGTGACCACACCTATCTCCAGATCACACTACCTTGGAAGCAACAAAAATTTATGGACTCCCAGAACTAGCTTTGAAAATAGCATTAAAAAGTCTGTAGTTTGGGATGGAATATTTCCCTACCCCACCCCCCCCCCAACCCCTGGAAACAGAGCGCAAGGTTAACATAAAGTTAAAAGTAAAGACATAGACTGGAAAAATGAAAAAAGAGCCCAGATATCATCTTTCAGGAAATTATCAAGGAAAATTGCCCTGAATACACTGATCATGCCAAACTGAAAACTTCCAAGAATTTTATAGCCAAATTCCAGAGTTCTCAGGTCAGGGAGAAAATATAGCAAGCAGCCAGAAAGAAATCATTGAGATGCCGTGGAGCCATAGTCAGGATCACACAAGATTTAGCAGCTTCTACCATAAAAGAGAGAAGGGCTTAGGATGTGATGATATTCCAGAAAACAAAGGAGCTAGAATTACAATCAAGAATAACTTACCCGGCAAAATTTAGTATAATCCTTCAGCAGAAAAATGGATATTTAATAAAATAGAGGACTTTCAAGCAATCCTAATAAAAAGACCGGAGCTGAATAAAAATTTGACATTCAAATATACAACTCAAAAGAATCAGAAAAAAGTAAACATGAAAGAGAAACCCATGAGGGACTTAATAAGGTTAAACTGTTTACATTGATTTTGGGGAATATGAAGCATTTAACCCTTAAGAACTTTTTTTCATTTTCAGAGCTTTTAAAAAAAAGTCTACATAGGCATGTGTGAAAGTTAACCATGTTGGGATGATCTCAGAAAAATAAAGGGTGGGCAAAGAAGGATGTGTTGGGAGATATGGAAGGGAGGGAAAGAATAGTGAAAACTACATAAAATAGGCATGGAAGGAGGAGCTCTTACAGCGGAGAGGAAAATAATGGGGTGCAGGTGTCAGGCAACACTTAAAACTCACTCTCACCTAAATTGTTTTCAAGAAGGAAGATTGTATATACACACTCAGTTCAGCACATCAATCTATCTTACTTAACAGAGAAGTAGGAGGGGAAGGGAATAAGAGAACTGGGGAGTGAAAAAAGGGAGGGCAGATTAAGGGAAGCAGTAATCAGAAGCCAGTCAGACTTTTAAGGAGTGACAGGGTGAAAAAGAGAGAGAGAGAGAAGGATAAACAAAAAAAAGAGGATGGAGGGAAATACACAGTTAACCATAACTGTGAATGTGAATGGGTTGAATTCATTTATAAAATGGAAGTGGATAGCAGAATGGATTAGAAACCAGAATAAGTTGTTTACAAGAAATGTAGTTGAAACAGAAAGACACATGTGGTAGTTTGAAAAGAGGCTGGAGCACAATCTATTATACTTCGGCTGAGGTAAAAAAGACAGTGGTAGTAATCATGATCTCAGACAAAGCAAAAACAAAACAAGATTTAATTAAAAGAGATAATCGAGGAAACCACATCCTCCTAAAAAGTACCATAGAAAATGAAGTAATATCACTACCAAACATATATACACCAATATCATATATGCACCAAGTTATCAATAGCCATATGAAGAAATGTTCTAAATCACTATTGATTAGAAAAATGCAAATTAAAGCAACTCTGAGGTACCACCTTACATCTATCAGATTGGCTAACATGATAGAAAAGAAAAATGACAGATGCTAGAGATAATGTGGAAAAACAGGTATATCAATCCACTGCTGGTGGAGTTGTGAAGTCGTTTAGCCATTCTGGAGGACAATTTGAAACTATGACCTAAGGGCTATAAAACTGTGCATGCCTTTTGACCAAGCAATACGGCTACTAAGTCTGTAAACCTGAGAGGTTGAAGAAAAAGGAAAAGGACCCATATCTATAAAAATATTTATAGCAGCTCTTTTATGATGGCAAAGAATTGGAAATAAAGGAGATGCCCATCAATCGTGGAATAACTAGACAAGTTGTGCTATATGATTGTGATAGAATACTATTGTGCTTTAAGAAATGATGAGCAGGATGTTTCCAGAAAAACCGGGGAAGACTTATATAAACTAATGCAAGGTGAAATGAGTAGAACCAGGAAAACATTGAACACAGTAATAGCAATGTTGTAATGATGATCAACTATGAAAGACATAGCTACCCTAATCAATACAATGATCCAAAACAATTCTAAAAGATTCATGTTGGAAAAGCTATCCATCTCCAGAGAGAGAACTGATGAATTCTGAGTGCAGATTGAAGTATATTTTTTTTTACTTTATTTCTCTCACTTTTTGCAACATAGTTGATATGGAAATGTTTTGCTTGATTTCACAAGTATAATTGATATCACATTGCTTGCTTTCTCAATGGTGGGGCCACAGGGAGGGAGAGAATTTGGAACTCAAATATTTTAAAAAAATTAATGTTAAAGATAAACAAGGTAAAAAAAAATAAACAAGGTAAAGTGACTTGTCAGGGGTCATATAGCTAATCTATGTCAAAGATAGAACTTGGCCACAGGTATTACTGTTTCAAAGTCTGGCTTTCTATCCACTACATCACAATACCTGACCTGTGAATGTATATAATCATATTAGATCGTGAGATCATAGATGTGGTTGGGGAAGAAACCACAGAGGATATTTAGTTTAATCTACTCATTTTAGAAATGAGTAAACTGAGGCCCAGGGAAATTAAATATCTTGGTCAAAGTTATATAACTCGTCAACATCAAAAGTAGACAGATATGTATGGTATACATTTTATGTATATATATCCATATATATTAATAAGCTTTTCTTTTTTAATTCATTGAGGAATATATAACTATATATTAAAAATACAATTACATTGAAGCTATTTGAAATCAATAATCAAGTTTTTATTGAGTATATCCTATGAGCTGATCAATACCAAGAAAAAATATGGAAAATCATTTTGACACTAGCTACACTTTCTCATTTTCCCTAAATGAAATTATGAGTAGATAGTATATTATTCACAGATTGGAGATTAATATTGACATTTCTTGTCTATAAAATATTTTGCATAATAATAGTCATGATGAATAGTGTAACAGATGGCTTATTTTATTGTTGTCAAACTTGCCCTAAAAACACGAAAAAAGAAAAACAAAACAACATTCAGTAACAATGGTAGAAAAAACCTTAAATTAAACCTTTTTCAAGTACATACAACCCCATGATAGATACTATATTAAGTATTATTGAATTTTTAATTAATTTGTAAACCCCTTAGACTTTTGGATCAGTGTAAGAAAACAGCAGCAATTCAAAGAATGGAATTCTGCAAAGATTCTCAAATAGAAGCATTATAACCACAGTAGATTTTCATAGATACCCGACTAGAAAAGCCTTTTTGTTCATGTTCTCCCCATGTTCAACATCAAAATCTATTTGTGCCAGCCTGGCTGATGTCAGTTGTTTAGCCATAGCAACTATACTGATAGCTCATAGGGCCATGACCCTTTGCAATATTTGTGACCCATTAGCAATCAGGACATTTCTGATAATTCTGCTTTTCTTACAATAGTCCAATGTGAATGGGCAAGGTATTTAACCTTTTGAGCTCCACTACAAAATGAAATGATGACACCTACTTCACAAGATTGGTGTGACATCCAGTGACATAATGTATTTGCAGAACTTAAATTCACAACGAAATGCCATGATTATGATTAGAACTTGGATTCTGTACATATGAGTCTGATCTTACCACTATGCTATGCTGTCCATATTACATATGAGACCACAGACTGAGGGAGGATATGATTTTCCCAAGTTAACCCAACTAGTAAATGTTATGACTATTATTGGAACCCAGAACTTCTCATTGCAAGTTTAGTAATCTTTCTTTAACACCATACTACTTCTCTTCTATGATTGGAAGAATTCCTTCATGATCTCATGATCATATGCTACAATTTGAGTCTGAAAATGGACTTTGTTATTGTTATTGTTGTTCCATTGTTCAATCATTTCTCATTCTTCATGACCCCATGGACCATGGCACACCAGGCACTTCTCTCCTTCACTATCTCAGAAAGTCTGTCCAAGCTGATGTTCATTGCTTCCATGATGCTATCCATCTCATCTTCTTCCATTCCCTTTTTCTTTTGCCTTCAATCTTTCCCAACACTAGGCTTTCTTCCAACAAGCTATGTCTTCTCACTATATGGCCAAAATACTTAAGCTTCAGCTTCAGCATTTGACCTTCCAGTTAATTTTTTAAGCATTGACTGATTTGATCTCCTTGCTGTCCAAAAGACTCTCAAAAGCCTTCTCCAGTACCACAAATCTTAAGTTCTAAGGTACTCGGCTTTCCTTATACTCAAACTCTCATAGCCATACATTACTACTGGAAAAAAGCATAGTTTTGACTATATGGAAATTTGTTGGCAAAGCGATGTCACTGGTTTTTTTTTTTTTTGTATGTTGTCCATATTTGCCACAGCTTTCCTTCCAAGGAACAAGCATCTTTTAATTTTATGGCTACAGCTGCCATTTATAGTGATCTTTGAGTCCAAGAATATAAGATGTAACATTGCTTCTATTTCTTCTCCCTCTATTCACCAGGAAGTGATGGGACCAGTTGCCAAGATCTTAGTGTTTTTGTTTTTTTTTTTTTGTTCTTTTAATGTTGAACTTCAAGCCAGCTTTTACTTTTCTTTAACCCTCATCAAGAGGCTTCTTAATTCTTTGTCACTTTCTGCCCTCAGAGTGGTATTATCTATATGTCCGAGATCGTTGATATTTTTCCTGACAATCTTAATTTTGGCTTTTTATTTGGCATTTCATATGATGTACTTTGCCTATAAGTTAAATAAGTGAGGTGACAATATGCCGCCTTATCATACTCCTTTCCTAATTTTAAATCAATGTTCAGCTCTAACTGTTACTTCTTGACCAGTATGGAAGTTCCTCAGGAGACAAGCAAGATCCTCTGGTACTCCCATCATTTTGAAAACTTACTGCATTTTGTTGTGATCCACAGAGTCAAAGGCTTTATTGTAGTCAATGAAGTAGAAGTAGATTTTTGGTTCCTGGAACTCCCTTGCTTTTTCATAATCCTGTAAATGTTGGCAATTTAGTCTCTAGTTCCTTTGTCTCTTCAAAAACCAGCCTGCTCTTCATGTAATTCTCAGTTCACATATTTCTGAAGCTTAGCTTATAGAATTTTAAGCTTAACCTTATTTGTGTATGAGATGAGAACAATTTTCTAGTAATTTGAACATTCTTGGGATTGCCCTTCTTTAGGATTGGGACATAAATTGGTCTTTTCCAATCCAGTAGACACTGTTGAGTTTTCCAAATTTGCTGGAATGTTGAATGTAGCACTTAACATTATCACCTTTCAGGGTTTTAAACAGCTCAGCTGAAATACCATTGCCTCCACTAGCCTCATTGTTAGCAATGTTTCCTAAGGTCCACTTGATTCCATTCTCCAAGATGTCTGGCTTTAGATCATGGTTATCAATGACGCTGAAATATTTCTTGTATAGCTCTTCTGTATATTCTTGCCACATCTTCTTCACATTCTGTACTTCTGTTAAATTCCTACCATTTTTGTCTTTTGTCATGCCTATTTTTCATGAAGCATTCCCTTGATGGCTCTCATTTTCTTGACGACACCTCTTGCCTTTCCCATTCTATTTCTTTCTTCTAATTCTTTGTATTGCTCATTTAAGGAAAACTTGTCTCTCCCTGATATTTTCTCAAATTCTGCATTCAGTTGGGTGTATCTTTTTCCTTTCTCCTTTCCTTCTTTCCTCAGCTCTTTGGAATATTTTTATTGTTGCTCGTTCCTGTACAATATTGAGAACCTCTGTCCATAGTTTTTCATGGATTCTAGCTATCAGATTTAATTCTATTCCTTCCCTTCTGTTCCCTTCCCTTCCCTTAAATTTATTCATCATATCCACTTAATATTCATAAGGGATGTTATTTATTATTATTTAGGTTATGCCTCTATGGTCTGATGGTTTTCCCTACTTTCTTCAATTTAAGTCTGAATTTTGCAATAAGAAGCTCATAACTGGAGCCACAGTTAGCTTCAAGCAGTGTTTTAACTGACTGTATTCAGCATTCCCACCTTTGGCTGCAAAGTATATAATCAATTTCATTTGGATGTTGACCATCTGCTGATGTTCATGTGTAGAGTTTCCTTCTGAGTTGTTGAAAACGAATATGCTATGACCAGCAAGTTATTTCAACAAAGCACTTAGTTTCTGCCCTGCTTCATTTTGTACTCCAAGGCCAAACTTGCCTGTTTTTCCAATTATCTTTTTATTTCCTGCTTTAGCCTTCCCATCCCCTATGGTGAATGTGACATTTGGGGGGGGTGTTTTTTTCTAGAAGATGTTGTAGCTTTGCATAGAACTGTTCAACTTTGGCTTCTTTAGCATTAGTGGTTAGAGTATAGACTTCTATTGCTGTGATGTTTGACAGTTTGCCTTGGATTCAAACAGATATCATTCAGTCATTTTTGAGACTGTACCCCAATACTGCTTTTATCATCCTTTTATTGACTATGAGGGACTCCATTTCTTCTAAATAATGCTTGCCCACAGTATTATATGTGATGATCACTTGAATTAAAGACATCCATTCCTCTCAATTTTAGTTCACTGATACCCAAGATATCAATGCTTAATCTTTCCATCTCCTGTTTGGCCACATCCAGTTTACCTTGGTTCATTGATCTTGCATTCAAGGTTCCTATGCAATATTAATCTTTACAGTATAAACTTTCTTTTTATCACCAGATGCATCTATAGGTGAACTTCCCTTTGGCTTTGGCCCAGCTGCTTCATTAATACTCAAGCTACTTGTGGTTGTCTTTTGCATTCCTCCTTAGAGTATTAGACACCTTTTGACCTGAAGGGGCTCATCTTCTGGTGTCATAACTTTAATCATTTTAATACTGTCCATGGATTGTGCTCCACTCACAGTCCAGTGCAACAGACCCTTCCTGTCGACCTTCCAGATTGTCTTGGGCTGAAAATTTGTTTGTCTGTCATTTTGTGGCTTCCACTGACCTAGAATTTGTTTTGAGTCATTTTTACAGGTATTTTGAGGGGTTTGGGGAAGAACTCAAGCAAGTCCCTGCTCTTACTCCACCCCTCCCTCTCAGGGTATGAATGGAGATGGTGGTCGAGGTGGTGGTTGTGGTTTGACTTGCCTGGCACATTCTGCCTCCTATCTCTCCCTCTGTGTGTTTTGCTGTTTCAGCTAGGCTGACTTGCCTGCCCTTTGTGTGGAAGTTGGTTGGTAGTTGATGGGGATAGTTGGCTCCCTTCTCCACAATTATTTCTCTCCTCAGTGGAAGCTGGGCTGAAAACTGTTCGGATGGTCTGAGGGATAGTGCTGTTCTTGCATTAGCAAAACTTTTGATTTGATGTAAGCTATAAAAGCTTCTTTTTATTCCTTTATGCTGCAAACTATGACCAGGTAGAATTCAGCAATAGTTTAGGTTCTGTAAAATTCATGAATGTAAAGTAGTTTGCCAAAATTACAAGGTTGATAAGTCCCAAATTCCAATAGCTTCCATCTGAGTATACAGAATTGCTCATCAAAACTTCTAAGCCCAGTTTTGAATAGTATAGTAGTCTTTGCCAAAATAGAACATAATTCCAATCAGAAGGAATATATTCACCTCATTAATATCTGGGAGCATGGCTGACCCTTGTTAAGGTTGTAAAATAGTTAGTTTGTCTTTGATGCCACTGTACCTACCCCTGGAGCATCTTTAGTTCTACTTTCCACTTTTACTTCCTCACATCCCCACCCCAAATAAGTATCCTGTGGTATGATGGCTAGAGCATTGGAGTTGAAATTAGAATGAACTGAATGACTTTTGTGACCTCAGTTGGGTCATTCAGTCTCTTTCAGCTTCAGTTTCCTAATCTGTAAAGTGAGGTTAATAATAACTCACAGATTTTTTTTTTAATGAAGATCAAATGAAACTAGGTGTATAAAGCACTTTAAGTAGCAGCCTGTCAGGTAAAGAGCACTGGATTTAACATCAGAGGATGTGGGTTTAATCCTACATCTGTTACTTACAATCTAAATGACCCTAGTCAAGTCAAGTCACTTAATCTCTATGGATCTCAAGTTCACCATCTATAACAAGAGGGAATTGAAGAACTATCCTTTAAGGTCCCTTCTAGCTCTGCATCCATGATCCCATGAGAACATTAAAGTACTTTATAAATGCCAGTGGGTATTATTCTACCTAGCTATTCATTGCTCTCACTGTGATGCCCACTCCTACTTTCTATTTCCTATCCAAACTGACCTATCCTCTGCCTCATGCCTCTGACAGGTAACAGTGGCTGCTTTTATTGAATAACTAATCAACTAGCATCCAGGTAATGCATTCATTAGTGTCACATAGCTTTCAATTCTGTTTTTGATGGCATTTCACATTCATGATTTTGTGGTTAAAACACAGGACCAAGTTAGAACAACAACAACAAAAACAAAACATTTTCTTTATGAGTCATTTTAAAAATAATTTATTTGGGCGGAGCCAAGATGGCGGCTGGTAAACACGGACTAGAGTGAGCTCCATACCCGAGTCCCTCCAAAAACCTATAAAAATGGCTCTGAACCAATTCTAGAATGGCAGAACCCACAGAACAGCAGAGGGAAGCAGGGCTCCAGCCCAGGACAGCCTGGATGGTCTCTGGGTGAGGTCTATTCCACACGGAGCTGGGAGCTGGGAGCTGGGAGCTGGGAACGGAGTGGAGCAGAGCCCAGCCTGAGCGGCGTGGACGATCCAGACCAGAAGCCGGGCGGAGGGAGCCCTAGCGCCCTGAATATGTGAGCTGCGGCAGTTACCAGACCCCTCGACCCACAAACACCAAAGACTGCGGAGAAGGTTAGTGGGAAAAGCTGCGGGAGTGGAAGGAGTTCACAGTTTGGCTTCCAGCCCCGGGGGCAGCGGAGGTGGGGCAGCTACAGCTGTTGTTACTTCCGGGTCCAGGCCCACCTGGTAGGAGGAATTAAGTGGCGGATCAGAGCAGGAGTGCAACAGCCTGCTGAAGATCTAAGCCCAGTCTGGACTGGGGGTCCTTGGGGAAGGAGGAGTGAGGCTCTGACAGAGCTGGCACCTCCCCCCCAAACGTAGAACATAGAACTCGTTAGTCTACAAGCAGTCATACCCCACTGAAAAACTCAAGGGTCAAGTTAGTTGGTTGGGAATATGGCCAGGCAGCAAAAACGCGCCCAGATTCAGTCTCAGACTTTGGATTCTTTCTTTGGTGACAAAGAAGACCAAAACATACAGCCTAAAGAAGACAACAAAGTCATAGAGCCTACAACCAAAGCCTCCAAGAAAAACATGAACTGGCCCCAGGCCATAGAAGAACTCAAAAAGGATTTGGAAAAGCAAGTTAGAGAAGTAGAGGAAAAATTGGGAAGAGAAATGAGAAGGATGCGAGAAAACCATGAAAAACAAGTCAATGACTTGCTAAAGGAGACCCAAAAAATACTGAAAAATACACTGAAGAAAACAACACCATAAAAATAGATTAACTCAAATGGCAAAAGAGCTCCAAAAAGCCAATGAGGAGAAGAATGCCTTGAAAGGCAGAATTAGCCAAATGGAAAAGGAGGTCCAAAAGACCACTGAAGAAAATACTACTTTAAAAATTAGATTGGAGCAAGTGGAAGCTAGTGACTTTATGAGAAATCAGGATATTATAAAACAGAACCAGAGGAATGAAAAAATGGAAGACAATGTGAAATATCTCCTTGGAAAACCACTGACCTGGAAAATAGATCCAGGAGAGATAATTTAAAAATTATTGGACTACCTGAAAGCCATGATCAAAAAAAGAGCCTAGATACCATCTTTCAGGAAATTATCAAGGAGAACTGCCCTGATATTCTAGAGCCACGGGGCAAAATAGAAATTGAAAGAATCCATCGATCGCCTCCTCAAATAGATCCCAAAAAGAAATCTCCTAGGAATATTGTTGCCAAATTCCAGAGCTCCCAGATCAAGGAGAAAATACTGCAAGCAGCCAGAAAGAAACAATTTGAGTATTGTGGAAACCCAATCAGAATAACCCAAGATCTGGCAGCTTCTACATTAAGAGATCGAACGGCTTGGAATGCGATATTCCGGAGGTCAATGGAGCTAGGATTAAAACCTAGAATCACCTACCCAGCAAAACTGAGTATCATGTTCCAAGGCAAAATATGGATTTTCAATAAAATGGAGGACTTTCAAGCTTTCTCAGTGAAAAGACCAGAACTGAATAGAAAATTTGACTTTCAAACACAAGAATCAAGAGAAGCATGAAAAGGTAATCAAGAAACGGAAATTGCAAGGGACTTACTAAAGTTGAACTGTTTTGTTTACATTCCTACATGGAAAGATGATGAGTATGATTCATGAGACCTCAGTATTAGGGTAGTTGAAGGGAATATGCATATATATATATATATATATATATATATATATATATATATATATATATATATATATATATATATATATATATATGTGTGTGTGTGTGTGTATATATATATATGTTTATGTATATATATATATAAGTGAATGTGTATGTATGTATGTATCTATGTGTATATGTATGTATGTGTATGTATGTGTATATATATATGTGTTTATATATATATATATGTAAAAGAGAGAGAGCAGACACAGGGTGAGTTGAGGATGAAGGGAAGATAGCTAAAAGAAATAAAATGAAATTAAGGGATGAGAGAGTAACATACTGAGAGAGGGAGATAGGGAGAGATAGAATGGGGTGGATTATCTCACATAAAGGTGGCAAGAGGAAGCAATTCTGTGGGAGGAGGGGAGAGGGCAGGTGAGGGGGAAATGAGTGAATCTTGCTCTCATCAAATCTGGCCTGAGGAGGGAATACCATACATACTCAATTGGGTATCTTACCCCACAGGAAAGAAGAGGGAAGAAGATAAAAAAGGGGGGGATGATGGAGGGGAGGGCAGATGGGGGTGTAGGCAATCAAAAACAAACACTTTGGAAAGGGGACAGGGTCAAAGGAGAAAATTCAATAAAGCGGGATGGGTTGGGAAGGAGCAAAATGTAGTTAGCCTTTCACAACATGAGTATTGTGGAAGGGTTATGCATAATAATACATGTGTGGCCTAGGTTGAATTGCTCAACTTCTTAGGGAGGGTGGGTGGCAAGGGAAAAGGGAAGGGAATTTGGAACTCAAAGTTTTAAAATCAGATGTTCAAAAACAAAAAAAGTTTTTGTATGCAACTAAAAAATAAGATACAAAGGCAATGGGGCGTAGAAATTTATCTTGCCCTACAAGAAAGGAAGGGAAAAGGGGATGAGAGGGGAGGGGGGTGATAGAGGGGAGGGCTGACTGGGGAACAGGGCAACCAGAATATAAGCCATCTTGGAGTGGGGGGGAGGGTAGAAATGGGGAGAAAATTTGTAATTCAAACTGTTGTGAAAATCAATGCTGAAAACCAAATATGTTAAATAAATAAATTGCATTTAAAAAAAAATAATTTATTTTTCCCCAATTACATGTTTAAACAAATATTTTACATTTTTAAAAAAGTTTTGAGTTATAAATTCTACCCTTCCCTCCCTTCCTCTCCCCCACGCCCTCCCTGAGATGGTAAGCAATCCAATAGAGGTTATACATGTGTAATCTAAGTATACTTTTCAATCCATAGGTAGATGCCCCATCTACAAATGCCCAGGCTATAATTCTTACAACTTTCCTCTTCCCTTCATTTGTGAGGAGCTCCCTCTTTCCTTTACTTCCAAAAAAAAAAAAGATTTGTCTTACAACATCTAAAATGTTCCAATCAGCATCCCCCCACTTAGAATAGTGCCTTACCTAATGAGTGCTTAACCAATACTCTATTTATGTATCTAGGCAACTAGGATGTACAGTGGATAGAGCAGGAGACATGGAGTCAGGAGGACTTGAGTTCAAATCTGAACTCCAATGCTTACTAGCTATGTTACTGTGGACAAGACACTTAACTTCTGTTTTCCTCAGTTTCCTCATTTTTAAAATGGGAACAATAATAGCAGCAACCTCACAGGATTGTTATGAAAATCAAATGAGATAATAATTTAAAAGTACTTAACAT
This sequence comes from Trichosurus vulpecula, assembly GCF_011100635.1. Lineage (NCBI taxonomy): Eukaryota > Metazoa > Chordata > Mammalia > Diprotodontia > Phalangeridae > Trichosurus > Trichosurus vulpecula. The sequence continues at coordinate 87,899,906 of NC_050576.1, read as the reverse complement.
AGTGCCTGCTACATAGTAAGTTTCATAAAAATGTGAGCTATCTTCATCATTATCATCATCATCATCTGTCTATCCATATTTTTGTCATCTGTCAATTGATACAAGGTAAGAAAAATAGGCATTCCTTTTACATAACAACATTTTGTTTAATCATCTGAGAAATAGGAATGGGACTTGTGATTTCAATGCTCTAATGAATGCTCATATGAAAGATATTCTCTCTACTATTATAGGTTAAGACCTTCTATGCAACTTAAAATATTAGACAGTTGTTTAGAGCAGAGAGAAGTTAAAAAATTTGCCTAGGATTCCATAGCCAGTATGTAGGGACTTGAATGAAGGGATCATTTAACAAATATCTATTAAGTAAGTGTTTACTGGATATCAAACACAGTGCCAGGATCTGAGGATACAAATACAAAGAAATGAAAATCTATACTGCAAAGGAACTTACGCTATTTTAAGCTGAATCTTGAAGGAAGATAGAACTCTATAAGGTAGAGCAAAGAGGGAGTACATTCTAGGCATGGGAGATGTCCAGTGCAAAAACCTAGAGATAGGACATATAAACTAAACAGAGGCATTCTCTCTATCAATATATTGCATTTCCTCATGTATAAGACGCATTCTTTTTCAAAAAATTGGGGGTCTAAAACCTGGGTGCATCTTATACAGTGGTTGTAGGGTTTTTTTTACTCGCATTTCCTGCTTTTTTGCACTTCTTGTCTTTGCGTTCATTGTTTTGCATTTGTTACTGGTATATTAGGTTACGTTTTGCCACGTTCTGCCCAGAAATGGCTCAGAAAAGATTTTTGTACAGTGCTGAATTCAAGTTAAAAGTGATCCAGTTTGCAAAAGTGAATGGAAATTGTGCTGCTGAACGTAAGTTTGGTCCTCCTCCAACTGAGAAAACAATCCAAGACTGGCTACGGGAAGAAGAAATCCTACTGAAAACACCATGGCAGAAGAAGGCCATGAGAGGCAAGTCAGCAAAATGGCCTGATTTAGAGAGGTAATTGAAGATATAGATTGAAGAGCAAAGGGCAATTGGAATTCCTGTGTCCACATAGATGGTTTAGCATGAGGCAAGAAGAACTGTTGATGAAAAAGCAGTTACTGATTTCAAAGGAGGACACAATTGGTGTTTCAGGTTCATGAAACAGAATGGACTAAGCACACGTACATGCACCAGACTTGCCCAAAAGATGCCCGAAAGCTATGAGCAGATGAATCAAACTTGAGTTCAATAATTTTAAGTAATACATTTTTTTTCAAATTTTGGGCCCCAAAATTAAGGTGCATCTCATACATGGTGAAATATGGTAATTACTTCTTCAATTTTGGCCCTTTTCATCTCTGGATTAGATTATTGAGTCTTCCTAACTGGTCTTCCTGCCTCAACTCTCTCACCACCCAAGTCCATCAGGCACTACCAAAGTGATTTTCTTTAAACTCAGACATGACCAAGTGACTCTGCTGCTCAATAAACACCAGCAACTTCCTGTTTATTGTAGGGTCCAATATAAAAGCCTCTGTTTAGTTTTTAAAGCTTTTTACAACCTGGCCCCAAACTATCTTTTCCTCCCAGATTCTGTGATTCAGATAAACTGGTCTCTCTGTTACTCCCATATGATACTATATATCCTATCTCTAGGTTTTTGCCAAAAATAAGGATAAGGACTGAACTGTGACCTCATTGGAGTAGGGAATTCTCAGGTTAGGAAACTCCATCTTATAATTTAGGTTGGTACCTATTTCACAACCTATGGTCTTAAAGAATTGCCTAGAGCACTGAGGGTTTAATTGATTTAGCCAGGGTCATATACCCATTATGTGTCAGGGGCAGAACTTGAACCCAGTTCTTCCTGGCTTTGAGGCCAACTCTCTATCTAACATGATTCACTGCTTCTCTGACTGAAGTATAAAACAAAAAAGAAAAATAGGAAGGAAAAAAAATCAGCAAAGCTAAGCAACATGTTGAAAAACTATGTGACACTATATAGAATCTTCTATATTTGCCCACCTCTGTACAGAAACAAGGGGTATTGCCTTATCATAATTATTCTTTAGAGCAAAGATTGGTCATTATAACTTCATAGCATTCATTTTTGATAGTTTTGTTGTTGTTCTTCATTGTGTATATTGTTTTCCTGGTTCTGATTATTTTTTAAATCGGTTCATGTAAGTCTTCCTAAGCTTTTTGATATTTCTCAAATTCATCATTTATAACATTTATGTACAATTTGTTCACCCATTCCAAAGATAGTTGTTAAAGAAATTTTCCTAATTTCTAGAGAATTCTTGATAAATAGTCACCACAGTACAATGGATAAAGAGTTGCAATCTGAAAGAGGATGACATGAATTTTCTTCTTACTTATTTGCTTATTCCATCTTCTTTGTTAACTAATCATGCATTTCATGCCCTTAAAATGTGGGTGTTATTCAAGATTCAATCCTGGGTTCTCTTTTCTCTCTCCACAGAATTTCTTATGTTGGTTCAGAGATGCTAGATATTATCCTTATTTTTTAGAAGTCTAAGTTCAAATTAATTGACTAATGAGGCGCTTCTTTGAAGAAACTCTTCTCATATAAAATCAGGTACTAATTCAAGGAGAGAAACCATTATAAAAAACTTTAAAAGCAACTAAGGAGTTCATGGCTTTTTGAAGAATTATCTTTTTATCATCTTCAGCCCAGAAAAAAAAAAAGATTTCCACATTTGGAAAGTTGAGTAAAAGTTCTCATTTCCTTTTTAACAAGCAAAGTTGTTTTTCACTGAAGAATATCTTCATTTGGTAGCATGTGCAAAAGATGCTGGTACAGTTTAAAGCTTGGGTACCTTTATGCACCTGCAGGCAGAAATGGATTTTAAACTGATTGTAAGTAGAGCAAGGGATCACCAAAGATTTAGTTTTCCTAATCTGCATTTTGTTAAATTATTGCCATAAGAAAAATAGACTTCCCTTCTCAAAAGGCTACAAGAAGTGTCAGTACCTTGAGGTCCAAACCCTGTTCCTAGTTTATTTTCAAGATATTTTGATTTCCATTTATTTGATGTGTCAGAATTCCTTTGTATCACTCAGGATAACTCATCGTCCCCTCCCTTTAAATAAAAAAAATACTGCTTTAAAGTTTGTGATGTATTTCATATTTAATATCTCATTTGAGCTTCATAACACTCTTGTTAGGTAGGTGCTAGTGTTATTCTTATTTTTTACATAAGGAAATGGAGGCTGAAAGAGGTTAAGGAACCTGCTTAAGGTCACAATAGCTAGTGTCTGATACAGAATTTTAATTAAGATTTTTTATTTTTAGTTTACAACACTCAGTTCTGCATGTTTTTGAGTTCCAGATTTTCTTCCCCTCCCTACCTTCCCTCTTCCCCTCCAAGGCAGCATGAAATCTGATCTATCTTCTATATATGCCTTCGATTAAACTTATTTACACAGTAGTCAAGCTGTAAAGAAGAATTATGACCAATGGACTGAATCATGAGAAAGAAGAAACAAAACCAAAAGAAGAGAAAAAAAGAGAGAGCAAATAGTTTACCTCAATCTGTATTCAGACTCCATAGTTCTTTCTCTGGATGTAGATAGCTCTTTCCATCATGAGTCCCCCAGAGTTGTCTTTGAACTTTGTATTGCTGAGAAGAGCCAAGTCTATTGAAGTTAGTCATCACAGAATCAATATATCTGTGATTGTGTACCATATTCTCCTGGTTCTGCTCTGCTCACTCATCATCACATCATTTAGGTCTTTCCAGGTTATTATGAAGTCCGTATCTTCCCCATTTCTTATAGCACAACAATATTCGATTACATTCATATACCACAACTTGTTTAGCCATTCCCCAATTGATGAGCATGCCCTTGATTTTCAATTCTTTGTTACCACAAAAGAGTTGCTATAAATATTTTTGTACATATGGGTCCCTTTCCCTGTGTGATCTCTTTGGGATACAGCCTTAGCAGTGGTATTGCTGGGTCAAAGGGTACGCACATTTTTATGGTCTTTTGGGCATAATTCCAAATTCCTCTCCAGAATGGCTGGATCAGTTCACAACTCTGCCAACAATGTAACATTAATTCCCTAGATATTCTAGACCTCTTGTTCTTCCAGATGAATTTTGTTATTATTTTATCCAGTTCTGTAAAATAATTTTTGGTAGCTCAATTGGTATGGTGTTGAATCACAAAATTAATCTAGGTAAAATTGTCATTTTTATTATATTTGCTCAGCCTAACCACAAGCCACTGATGTTTTTCCATTTATTTAGATCTGACTTTATTTGTGTGAAAAGTGTTTCATAATTATGTTCATATAGGCCCTAGGTTTGTCTTGACAGGTAGAAGCCCAAATATTTTATAGTGTCAACAGTAATTTTAAATGGAATTTCTCTTTCTATCTCTTGCTGTTGGGCTTTGTTAGTAATGTATAGGAATGCCGAGAATTTATTTGGGTTTATTTTATATCCTGCAACTGATATAGAATTTTAACTCAGAGCCAAGTCTGAAACCTATCTGTGACATCCTGCCTTTTTAATCTTGGCATTGAGTTATGCATAGTCATAGATACAGAATACCAAAGGACAAGTAGGAAAGAAATAAGCATTTATTCAGCACCTACCACGTGCCAGGCACTGTGCTAAATGCTTTATAAGTGTTATCTTATTTGTAAATGAGATAACACAAAACAGTCCTGGGAGGTAGGGGCTATTTTTATAACCATTTTACAGCTGAGGAAACTGGTTCATAGAGAGGTTAAGTGACTCATCCAGGGCTACACAGCTAGAGTCTGAGGTCATATTTGAACTCAGGTCTTTCTGACTACAGACTCTATTTGCCTGTCTTCATGAAAAAGTCCCTCATAGGCTGTTAGAGTATGTTGTTCAGTTGTATTTGATTCTTTGTGACAGCCCTGGACCATACTGTCCATGGGGTTTTCTTGACAAAGATACTGGAGTGGTTTGCCCTTTCCTTCTCCAGTGAATTAAAGCAAATAGAGGTTAAGTGACTTGCTTAGGGTCACACTAGTAAGTGTCTGAGTCTGGATTTGAACTCAGGTTTTTCTGACTCCAGGTCCAGTGCTCTATTCACTAGCTGCTTGTTAGAGGATATCCCCAGACTAAAAGGAAATTTTAGAATGCATTTTGGTTCTACAGTGTAGTCACTACATTTTCCAAATAAGTAATACACATTAGCAGCCACAGGCTAAACTTTTTCATTACTGAGGTCAGTTCTACCTCTGATATTTTTAAAATGTGCATTATTTGCCATATCTGGTAACAAAATAGGCATAAAATCCAATGACTTTATCTCAGTCCTCATTCACCTCAATCTTTCTGTATCATTCAACCTTACTGTCAACCAGTATTCTCTCAAAAATACTCTTGGCTTCAGCTATCAACTCTATAAGTGTGACTCTCAGGCCTACATTTTGGCCACCTCTCGCTTGACTTTTATTTTCAATTGCCTTTTAGACATTTCTCCCTGATTATTCTGTCATTTTATACTTCAAATATCTAAAAGAGAACTTCTTTTCTCAAAAAAAGTACACCTTGATCTCTATCTTTCTTATATCTATTAATAACACATTTTCTTAATTAACCAGATAAAAACTCATATATTCATCTTTGATTTTTACTCCTTTCCTCTACTTACTCTACTCTCTATTTAGTCATCAATGCCATGCCAATTTCCCCTGTAAAAATCGAACAAAAATCAATATTGAAGGCACTATAGAAAAATAGGCACACTAAATCATTGCTGGTGATGAAGCAGTTTGGGAAAATAATTTGGAAGGATACAAGAAAATCTAAGAACTTGTTCATACACTTTGGCTCAGTGATTCTGACAATAGACTTTTTTTTGTCTTCTGTTTATAGAAAAAAAGAAAACAAAAATCGATCTGTACAAAATATTCATAGCAGTATTATTGGCATATGAATGTAACAAAATATTATTGTAACACAGAGAATGACAAATGTGAAGAATATAAAGAAATACAGGAGGGCTTGATTACAGTGATACACAGTAAAGAAAATAGAGTTAAAACAACAATAAGGACACTGATTTTTTTTCCCATAGTTCCTCTGATTTCATTGATAAAGGGAACTTTCATTGAAGGAACTCCCTGAACTTATTCTGCAATTTATCTTCTGAGAGATTTACTGATTCTTCCTGACAGGAGGAGGAGGAGGTCAGAGGCAGCCTGGCTTTAGACTGAATGAGAAGTGGCACAGTGAGCCCAGTCCAGACAGAAGAAGATAAAATCTCATTCTTCTGAGCTACGAGTTTACAGGCAGGAGTCTGAATTCTTGTAGAAAGAAAAGGGGGCTAGAAATACTAGAACATGGTTTAGAGATGCCCTGGAACTGGAGAGAAGAACTCTTCAGCTGGGAGGAGAGGAAGAGGATGAGAGATAGAATGAGAGAGTTAAAGAGAATTAGAGACAAAGGCAGAGGGACGCAGAGAGAGACAGAGACAAAGAAAGACAGTGACAGTGATGGGTCACTGCCAAGTACTAGGTACCTACAAGGAAATAAAACATTCCCTGACCTCAAAGAGTTTACATTCTAATAGGTGACAACATATTAGGGGATCTCGATAGGGTGTAGGATGCAAATAGGCATGGTGAGGAGATGTTAAAGCAGTGACCCAAAGTCACAGGGCCTGGGTAAGATAAGGAGGCTAACCTATCAGACTAGATCAATATAGGGGGTGGAGCTGGGAGTTGAAGTCCAGGGAAGAAAATAAGGATGATATTCCAAGAGAAAAAGGCATTGTGTGGAGACAACTGGGAAGTGTTGTAGAGATCTTGTACCCAGCAAGATAAAATTCCCCTATTCCAGGAGTGGAGAACCTGCAGCCTCAAGGCCACATGCGGCCCTCTAGGTCCTCAGGTGCAGCCCTTTGACTGAATCCAAACTTCACAGAAGAAATCCCCTTAATAAAAGGATTTGTTCAGTAAAACTTGGCCTCAGTCAAAAGGCTACACCCAAGGACCTTGAAGCCACATGTGGGCTCCAGACTGCAGGTTCCCCACACCTGAATTCAATCTGGAACACCTACTAATGTAGTCAAAGTTCCAATAAGACGGAAGGGGAAGAAGATGGGTGGAGAGCAAAGACATGACATGACTGGGATATAGAGGCCGTGATTACTGCCTTCAAATACTTTAAAAACATCATGTGGAAGAGAGATTAAGGGGAAGGTGAAAACAGGAATGCTTCCCTGGGGTGTGCTGAGACTTCTGGCCCACACTATATGTGTGCCTATGTTTTCACATGATGATTCCTCAAATATTTGAAGATAACAATCATTCCCCTTCTTAGTATTTACTTATTGACCTAAATATCCCAGTTTCTTAAACTATACCTCAAATGGCATTATTTCAAGCCCCATTACCATACTGTTTGTCAAAATTTCTCTTAAAATACCCCAAATTGAATTTACTATTTCATATAACATTTGACTATTTCAGAGAACTATTTCAGTGCACCTCATTTTTTTTTGTAATACTCCGTTTCTAATCATAGGATTAGAAAAAATGGTATGCAGAAAGGGAGGAATAGAAAAACAATTTAAAAAAAAGAATGTGTAACGGGATGCAAATTAAGCAACACTGGTAAAATATTATTCCAGGCATATGTCTCTAACAGAATTTTTCTTGAGAATTTCTGATCAAGAATTATCTAAATCTTTTCAATACAGATGACAAACCTTAAAGTTATACAGTCATCCTTTTCCCATTTTAGCTTATCTTCAAATTTAGAAAACATCATCTGTTATATATAAAGTATATTATAGGGAATATGTCCATATATGTCCACTTGTCAGTAATGTTCTACATGAGATACATACTTTATGTAAAATGACTTCTGAAGTATCATCTATCCCCAGGATTCTATAATTACATTATTCTAGAAATTCAACTTAATTCAGCAAACATTTATGAAACATCTACTATGTCCAAGGTATGAGTAAATCAAGATAATACAGCCATGACTTTGGTAATCCAAGTGCATTAACCCTTAACAAGATGTTACATACTAAGACCTTTGTTCATCTGAAAGGTTACTGTAGCTAGTGTTGTGTAGAATTAGCTTCACGGAGCTCACACAAAAGACAGATTCCCACTCATTGGTTAGGTTTTCTAAATGTTTCTATTGGCAAATGACATTGTACAAATTGCACTGGCCCACAGGACACTACAAAGTCTCAACAGTGTAATCCACAGATATGCAAATGAGATTTGTCTCTCCATTCACAGTGGAAAAACAAAGCAAAATAAAAAGGCCTATTGCCCAGAATGACATTCAGCAGGGTGGGAAGTGCACAGAATTATTCCGACAATATGCATATCTTGGATAGGTGCTTCAAACAGACATTGACTTGGACCCAGAATTGAGAGGGAGGAGAACAGGCTGCAACCCATTTCAGAAACTACACATTTGGGATTCCAATGATCCCAAACTGCTCGTTGCAACAAAAGCCCATCTCTCTGAAATATATCAATTTCTCCCATTGATTCTACATAGCTGCAAATCATGGGTTACTATAATCTCAGAAAAATCAAAATTTTCAATAACTCAAAGAGCAATGAAAAGATATATAGTGGACCTTAGAGAGGCATCATATCATAGGCAAATTTTGAGCAAGAAGAGGCAAAAACAAAAGCAAAAAAAACCTCCATCATTGAAGATATGTATGAGTTAAAAAGGAGGTTTGCTAGACATGTTGGAAGAATAAGAGACAACCCTTTAGGGTAAACTGTCGTAGTGATATATTGGTACCTATGAAATAATAAAAGGACAAGAGAAAGGGCTGTATTGTTTTAGATAAATTCATCATGGGTGATTTATGGAAAGAAATGGACATCATAAAAAAAAGTACATCTTATATCTGCATCAGTATGAAAATATCCTTATGGGTAAGAATAAATTGTATTTTATTTCATTCAACAATTATCTCCTAATTTCTCTAGAGCCTCTGGGCTGATTCTATGCATAAACCTTGCTAGGAACCAAGTCCTTCTGATACTCTAAAACTCAGTGTACAAAGTGTCAGCCATCAGAACAGAGTCAGGGTCACCATGACAAGATGGTTGTAGACACTAAGGAGTGGGAGGGGGAGAAGACTGAGAGTACCAAGAACAAGGTCCTGATGAACTGGCCTTCAGTTTTATTTTTTCCTGTAAAAATTACATTGCATACTCTATTTGGGGACCATTTTCTTCTTTATTTGAGGGCAGGAGTTACCGCACCCTATGTTACCTCTCATTCTAACATCTTTTCCATTCACTTCTATTGGTTTTTCTACTTCTAAAAAAAATCCTTATCTAAAAGGCAAATGAGTAGATATAACTAACCAACAGCTATTCAAATCTCCTATTACATTTGTAGCATTTCTAATATTGAGCAAGTTTGAAAAGTTTAATTGAAAAGAAACCAAATGAAAAATTTTCCACACACTTCATAGAAAATCATAACCAGGAAATGCCATAAATCACATTGGAATGTAGTAGCAGTTGTTTCTAAAGATTAAAAAATCACTAAGGTCACATAGCCTGTCAGTGGCCAACTGGGATTAAAATTTACAGTTCTCAAGACCCTAGTCCTTTCCTTAACAGACTGAGCATTATAAATTTGAGCTCCTCTCCAGGAGGCAATAAAATTCTGGTCTCATATGACAGGCAGGATACTCACAACTCTACTCACTATGAATTTTATGCATGGGAGCTACACATTAAAGCATTAAAGCTCTATGGAATGTCTCTTAAAAATGTAATTCATAGGATCATAAGACCTAAAGCTGGGGTGGGAACGGGGGACAACTTAGAGTTTATCTAGTTCAATTCCTTCATTTCACTAATGAGGAAACTAAGGCCCAGAGAATCATCTGTCTAGGATTTTTCAAAAAGGATTGAATTGTTCAACAAAATATGATAAAGATCTTGAGAATCTCTTTCTTTTTGGAAAATAAATGTTAAATTAAATTTCAATAAATTAAAGATTATGTTATCATGGTTGGAAGGGGCATCAGAAGTTACCTTATTTAAAACACACCTGAACAAGAATTTCCCCTACAATATCATGAAAAGTTTGTCATCCAATCATCATTCAAAGACATTTAATAGCAAGTACTCATTGCCTCCCAATACAGTCTATTTCCCTTTTGGTAGTTCTAAGTGTTAGGAAAGCATTCCTCAATCTTCTGCTCCCTTAGTATCCAACACAAATCTGCCTCTATGCAATTTTTACCCGTTGATCTTCATTCTGCCTCTAGGACCAAGCAGAACAAGTTACATTCTTCATCCTTATGACAGACTTTCAGATTTTTTTAATGGCAGCTCTTATATATAAATGTTCTTGTCCCCAGTCTAATACAATCTCAGTTCCTTGAACAGTTACTCATATCGTACTGACTCTGGTCCTCTTATCACACCATTCTCTTTCCTCTGGATAGACTCCATTTTGTTGCTATCCTTACTAAGATGCGTCCCCCATAATGGGCATTATGTTTTCTTACCTTCAGTAGGAAATCTTTCCTGATCGTCCTTAATTCTAGTGCTTTTCCTCTCATTGTGTATATAGTTTGGTTGTACATAATTGTTTATATGCTACCTCCTCCATTATATTGTCACACCCCTGGGAAAAGATATGTTTTTTTTTTTTTTTGCATTTCATCATATCCCCAACACTTACCACAGTGCCTAGCACATAGTAGGTGCTAATTACATGTCCATTGACTGACTCAAATGTGGTTTCACCAAGGCAGAGTAGAATGAGATTATCACATTTCTTATTCTGGTCACCATGTTTTTGGTAATTCAGCATGGGTTCATATTAAGTTTTAGGGACAGAGTCAAATTGTTGGTTCATATTCTTCTTACAGTCCATTAAAAGCGTAGGCTTTTAATCACATTAACATTATCTAACCATGAAACCTCATGTATCCATGTAACCTCACCCTGTACTCATGCAGTTGATTTTTTCAACCAAACTATCAAAATTTACATTTGTCCTTATTAGAGAATAACAGAATTTCATAATTGGAAGTTACTTTGGAGACCTTCCAGTCCAACTTATATCTGAAGAAGCATCCCCTCCGAAATATAAGAGACAAGTGCCTTTATTCACCTTTGTCGTGAAACTTCTAGTAAGACCCAACCCACCCCAATGTAATTTTTTCACTGTGAAAAAAATTATTTCTTTACTTTTAACATTCACTTTTTGAAAAAAATTAGAGTTCTGAAGTTTCTCCCTCCCTCCCACCCTTCCGCCACCTATAGAAAATGCAAGAAATGTGATATCAATTATACATGTGAAATCATGCAAAACATATTTCCATATTAATACATTTTTAAAAAATTGAATAGCTCTCATTGTTCAGAAATATTTTCATTGCATCAATACTAAACCAATATCTGCAACTTCAACCTATTGGTCCTAATTTTTCCCTTTTGTGGCAGTCTAATTGTTCATCTACATGATATCCCTTTAGCCCTTACTTGAAAACTCTTAACATGCCCTTCCTGTAACTTCTATTTTCCAAGCTAAAAATACCCAGATACTAATGTCACACGAAGCTCGCCCAATTTTGGACATTCTTCAGCTTATCACTAAAGATTTTATTAAAAGTCTAGGTAATATCTATTTACAGAATTCCCCTGATCTACCAGAATAGCAGCCATGTCAATAATGGAAATGAGATTAGTTTGAAAAACCTCTTCTTAATGAAGTTATATTAGTTATTTGTGATTATTGGTTTGTTTTCTATAAATTTACTAATCATCTCTTTAATAAATTCTAGAATATTCCAAAGGATTGAAATCAATTTCACCAGACTTCTTTCAGCATTCAAATGTGTACTGAGAATGATCTGGGTCAGGTGGCTTGGATTCATTAAGGGTGGCTAGGTACTCTATTATTTCTCCCTTCTCATCTTGAGTTTAAAATCCCTTTTAGCTATTTTTGTTTTCTCCTTTCAAATCCCAAAATTCCTTGGTAGATAAATTAGAAGCAAATAATAGTTAAACATTTGACTTCTCTCCATCATCCATTATTACCATCTCTTGTAGACTCCATGGGTTATACCTAGCTCTTACTACATGACAGGTCCATCCATTTTTCTGGCCATATATTTCTCTGCTGACATACATTATGCTGCTTCTCCTGCACAATTCACTGCTCCTAATATGTTGCAGCCTACTCATGCACACCACACATTTCTCCATTACCCTCAACGCAATATTCCATATGACTTTTTCAGAGATTATAGTATTTAAACCTAAACAGCATTACTAGGAAAAGAATGCTGATAAAATGATGAGTCTATTTCAGAGGGAAATTGAGTTCATTAAATATACTGTAAAATTTTCCACAGGCAACCCAGATCAACTCTTCTGTTTAATGCTCACTTGGCTCATTGTCTCACTGCCTCCTATCTGCAGGCTCATTCATAGATAGACACATAGATTTCATATGCTATTGGGTAACTTCTGTTATTAACATAATCATATTTTGGGAAAAATTATTCTTTATTCTTCTTTACATTCTAATTTCCCTATGTGGATAATGACCCTAAACGCTTTTGAGTGATGGGTCGACCTCTCACTCAAAAGCGTTTAGGGTCATTATCCACATAGGATTGAAGAGGCTTCACAGGGTTCTAGAATTTGATGAAATCAACACATTGCCACATGCAATTAGGAGCATGTAGAAGATCTCATCTTCTATCAGTCTGTCTAAAAGAATTAAGTGTCTACACTGAATCAGACATTGTGGAAAGTGCTGGAGATAGAGAGACAAAATTGTAGCAATCCCTGTCCTCAAGGAATTTATTTTTTAATGGAAGCTAAGTTACATTTACATATACATAATATACGCAAAATGAATACAAAGTAGTTTTGGGAGGGAGGGAACTATAGCTGGGAGGAAGCAGAAAGGTTTTGAGTTGAGTCTTGAAGGGGATTATATAAAATTTATATGGAATTTCTCTCTCATTTGAAATCTGGGCTACACATTTTCTGCTAAGGTGGATTACACTTTCTGACAAGCACCTGTTTCCTCTTTTATGCTTTCTTTAGGCCTTATTATTACCAAATAAGGTAAATGAGGATACTAATAATCATACTCCATTAATAACTACACCTAACCTCTTTATTTTACAAAAATAATGTATATGCACATTAAAAATGTTCTTTGTGAAGTCAGGAGGAGGCAGTCTTTAACAACAATATTCTATAGCACACCCTTTCTTTAAAGTTACATAGTATCCTAAAAATCATAGAAAATCCTTCATGTTATGAATTTACAGAAATTTCCTAGTAGCATTGTATCTTTGTTGACAACACAGCAACCATTCCTTCTTAATAAAGAATATTTTATTCAAGTAAGATATATATGTATGATAGTAGAACGTAAAGTAAAAACACATTTACACAAATAGTTATTAAGGATTTTATTCATATGGTACTTTATATACCTTATTCAATCTTTTCATCAACCGTATAGGATAGGTACTAGCATCATTCTCATTTTCCAGATGAGGGGACTGCAGCTCAGAGAGTCTAAATGCCTTGTCTGTAGTTATATAAATAATACATAGGAAAGGCCTAATTCTAATCCAGGTCACCAAGTGACTCCAGGGCCCATATTCTTGTTGAAAAATCATTCATAACTAGGAAAACATGTTACAGTAGGGTTTTTCCCCCAATTTGGCTCATACAGGTATAAAGAAAAATGAAAAGAACACAAAGAATGACTGTTAATTTATGAAAGAATAAATGAATAAAATAAATACTACGTTCCAGACTCTTTGCTAAGTTCTGGGTATGCAAATACAATCTGTGTCCTCAAGGAGTTTACATTCTAATGGGGGAAAACAATATATATTATGTGCATGATAGCAAGGGAAGGGAGTAGCTGGGAAACCACTGAAATGGTGTGTTGATCTTATAGGGCAATCAATAGGTGAGACCTTTCTGGAAATAAGGATATAGCATTGATTTAAGCACTGAGCCCTAGACCAAATAAAAAGAGTGGAAGGTGGAAAAGGGTGAGATTCGAGGGTTGGGGAACAAAACTCAGATGGTTTGATTTCCTTAAAAAGTAATGTTATCTGATGAGAAATTTGTAAACAAGGATTGTTCAACAGGAATTAATAGAATATTTAATATTAATAATTGTTACCAATGCAGATTATAAGACTGTTATAGCAAGTATTAAATAACTTCTAACCTACTAAATTTGAGTGTAGAGAGTTTTATGCAGTTCATAATATATATTGATATGGAGTGTTTAGGCTAATATGTTGGTGTGAGAAGTGCAACCCTTTCAAAATCACTCAAGTTAAGATAAAGATTCTTAATTCAGAATATAGACCCAAGACAGAGCTGTTTAAAATAATGGAAGAGCTTAGTAAGTTGGTCTTTTTAACCTTTAAAATGTAACCCCTTGGGCAGCTAGGTGGCATAGTGGATAGAATGTTGGGTCTGGAGTCTGGAAGCCTCGTGTTCTTGAGTTTAAATCTGTCCTCAGACACTTACTAGCTGTGTGACCCTGGGTAAGTCACTTGACCTTGTTTGTCTCAGTTTTCTCATCCACAAAAAGAGATGGAGAAGAGCATGACAAACTACTCAGTATCTTGCCAAGAAAACCTCACAGTCAGATGTGACTGAAATGACTGAATAATAACAATGTAACCCTTGTCCCAAAGCCCATTTACACAGTCCTCTCTCTAACCTTCACCAGCCAATCCCTTCCAAGATTCTCCAAGTGAGGGTCCCCTTTATATCCCCTCTGGCATTATTCAGAGCCAGCTCCCACTTTGGGATTCCAACTGTCAGGTCATTTGGGGCACTTCTGGCTTCCAGTTTCAAGAGAGACAATGGAAGAGGCCAACCACACTTCATGTTGCTGAAGGAAAAGACCTGAGAAAACATGAGAGGAGCTAGCAGTTGCTATCATGTCCTTGTCTTCAGATTGCTATGGTTGAGACTGCAAGGAGTTTCCCATTGGGTGAAATCAAGGAAAATCTCTCTTGCCTAAGTTGAGTTGAGTTGTATTTCACTCTGAAAGGGAGACCTCTTTCACTCTGTATTGTCTAGCATTTATTGTCGAATGTATAACTTCTCTGATTTCTGTTTTGCTACTGACTGACTTAGATAAATAGGTTTATTTGCTATTTTCTATGTATTTGCATTGTGGACAGGGTATATGGTGGGAAAGGGCCAAACTTTAGAAATAAAGCTTGGGGTCCCCCTCCTCCCACAATATGACAAAGAGATAAGGAGTTAGATGAAACTCCAGATGAAACACCTCTAGATTAATAATATTTAAAGGACAAATAGATAAAATTCTAGTCTAGTCTAGTATCCCCTCTTCCTCCAATGAGAGCAGAATGGCCTGTGGCCTCAACCTCCTCCTTCCCTTTCTGTCAGGAATGAAAATCTCCCTTGGAGAAGGGTGGGAGGAGAAGAGACCAGAGATGTCTCTTCTGCCTTCCTCAAAATACACATAGTGATGTCTGCTATACTGATAATTAATTAGAAAAGGAAATTAAAGAATTAAAATCTCAATGCAATAGATACAAATGTATTTATAGAAAGATAAATATACATGCACACATGTGTGCATATATATACATACACACACACATATATGTATATACACACATACACACATATGTGTGTGCATGCTTCTCCCCTCACACGAACTTCATCATCATGGAATGTGATTCAAATTAATATAGGAAGATGGCAAGTTTACCTAGAATTTGTAGCTACTACTAAAACATATCAAGTGGATAACAAGTAGGTTAAACATAGATAAATCTGATATATTTTAGGTTTTACCACCAAAATGAGTTTAGACATGTAACTATGCCTTTCACAGGGTATCCCAAAAGTTTTAGTGTAGCGTTAAGTTTTGATAGACTAAAAATGTACTAAGAATTTTGTAACACCATGTACCTGGCAACAGTTACATGAAGTATTCATATGGAAACCTTTGTTATAAAATTGGTAGAAAGAATTTCTTACCCTGGAGTTCTCTATATCAAAAAAATTCACACAACTACACATGCCCTACCTCCTATGCCTCAAAAAAAATTCAAAAAAAATAGAAGACCCCAAGTAATACTTATATATTCATTTATGAGTACATAAGAACTTAAAAAAGTAAAGTCCAAAATACTTGTCACCATGGAATTTTAAACTCTTCACATCAGCTACTGAACTTTAGTTTACAAATCTATAGCATTTGGTTTAGAATAGGTATATAACAATTCTGTCTTGTTTCTGCATTCCTTTATTTTAGGTGATCAGTTTAAGCCACCAACTGAATTATAGTGTTCTCCCTCATCTATCACAAAGAAATGCTCCATGCAGGAATAGGGAAACAAATGTATATAAATTGAAAATTTTTATAGTTCTACTGCATTTCAGCTGGATCTGAGTTTAGGTATTAGTCACTCCAAAATTAAAAACAAAAGCACTTGCTTTTTAAAAATGAAGACAATTTTCATTTTCCATATAATTTGAATCAAGAACAATGAAATATTATTATATTCTCTTTTCTTTTGAAGAGCACTTATGATGAAGCAATTCTCAGTCAATTAGTCTCATTCAGTTTTCAAACCATTATACAAAAAGACAACTTGTAACTAAAGACATAGAAAAGAGATTTGCAATTTATCAAAGGGTGATTAATTTTTATATCAGTCCAGCTTCATTTATTCTCTTTCCTTCCAATATCACCATTTCCTTAAATGTGGGCAATTTAATGTAATTTTAGAAATTAGTAGTCCAGTCTGATGAAATTGATCAAGTTTTGACCTTTGTCACTTTAAAGAATAAGCTATAACTGAATGGAATGAGACCATAAAAAGAAGCCAATCTTCTCAAGTTTTAACTCTAGTTAAATAGGGCATGAGAAAAAGTTCTTCCTTTGAATGTTATCTTGAAGGGATTTTTTAAAAAGCCTTTTTAATCCATTTTTGTAGACTAAATAAAAAAATAAGTGTATATCACATTTTCAATTATACTTGTACAATTAAAATTTTAAATAATGCTACATTCTGCATCAATAATTTTTTTGTAATATAAACTTTATAAACAAAAGGAAGTATGAAAATAGACTAAATTGTTTATTAGTTACATTAGTGGTCATCTGATATTAAATATTTAAACCAATAAGCCAGGCCTGCAAGATATTAGGCCTGTGGGCAGCTTTTGCTGGCTGCCCGTGGGCCACTTTTGTGGACTACCAGTGGCCTGCAGGCTGTGTATTATGCAGGCCTGCAATAAACTATACCACTTCTGGAGTTGCAACAAGACTAATAGGAGCACTTCAAGTTATGCTACAATTACAGTATATGCTATAATGCCCTAAATCTATGAATTATGTTTACAATTTAATCAATAAAATTGCATCCCATTCACATTTGTATATTTATCAAAATTATGTTTGAGAAGGGAACTTTTAGCATGGGATATTATATTAAATGCCACTACTACATAGTGTAGGTGAGACACTGGACAAGTTATTTAAACTCTCAATGCTCTGGACAGATCATTAAGACAACAAGTTGTAGAGAAGTTGCTGACCTTCACCGGTTACTCATCTGAGAGTATTCTACATCAATGAAATCACAAGTCTTGACCATATCCATATATTAAATGGAAAAATAGCCTACAAAATTAAATATGATTAAATGGACCATTTTATTTTAATTTGATTTCTGATAGTAAAATGACATTTTAAGAGTTTTAATTAGTTTATTCTGGCTTCTAGGAAAAAAAATCAGATTGAATAGTTATTGTTTCATTTGCAAGGAAACAATAACTAAACCCACAGGGAAGGAGGGGTCCAGATGATTAAAGACAGTCATATATTTATGGTGTAAATTTCATAAGCAAAGGTAGAAAGGGATCCCAAGAAGAACTCATCATTCTGCAACCAATACTATCAGCTTCATTAGGGCACTTCTAAGTTTCATTACCATTGTTTCTAATGTGGCATTGTTACTTTGATAATGAGTCACTAGACTGTTGTGTGACAGCTTTTGCACTTGTATATAACTTAAAATGGCATTTCAAACTACTCAGTGCTCTGGGCATGTGTTTGTATTTGTGACCAGGGAAAAATCTACTCTAGATCATTAAAGTGAAATAGTTGAGCAGGTGATGGGAATAAGATTTTTCATTCCAATATACAAGCATAATTACCTCATAAAGTTGGTGTCAGCTTTTCTACATCTGAATCACCTTAATGACCACTTAATACTTTCCTTAATTTCAATACAAAGTTTTGGCTTCACATTGGGAAGATACCAGACCAAACCTAGAGTCAGGAAGACCTGGGTTCAGGTTTTGCATCAGATACATACTGGCTGTGGGAACATTTAACTTGCCTGTAAGTCACTTAACTTGCTCTAGGCAATTTACCAAGACAATGGTCTACATTTCTAGTCTTGATAGGTACTGAAAGCTGATCTTTTTTCTCGATGAGAAAACACTAATGAAATTTTTTCACTCTGCCTTGGTCAATATATTGTTTTCTTATATTTGTAGATATTTTCGAGTGATGCAAACTATAAATGGTGGCCATAATATACATGAACATATATATAGATAGATATAGATATAGATGTAGCTATAGATATATAAACCTTCTTTTAAAGATGGAATCAGCCTTGTATTAGAGAAGAATGTTTTAAAGTGCTTTGCCTTTATGCTATAGTATATATAAATCACTTGAGCTAATAATGATTTATCTTATCCTCCATTTGGTCTCTGTATTTTGAAAACTTTTCATTCCATGTAGCTTGAGGAACATCAGTGTTTCATATGGTAACAGCTGTTAAAAAAAATGTTCATAGGTTTTTATGGGTCAATGTTAGTTCTAGGTAACTTGGGGTAGCAGTTCCATCTGTGAAAATCCCAATAGTTTATTATTTGAATTCTCTTGGATACTTTTTTGTCTGTATTGGTAGTATGGATATTCCAGTTTATGAAACATAAACCAGGTCCTATGCTTTACTAGCTATTTGGTAGGCACTAAATTTTCGTAGCCTGCAGTGATTTGTTGCACACTTTCTAGCATTTTCTTGTTATTATCTGAACTGAATTCTAAATCTAAACTACTAAAAAATAACACTTTTATAACTTTTAGTGCCAATGGCTATCAGCATCAACTTCAATACTACTGTAAATAATCATAACCATATTACCCAACATCCATTATGTTGTCCTACCCTTCGGTCACCTCATTAAAGTAACAAAATATTAAAGTGAATGATGACTTCATTTGAAACCCCTTGTCAACATTTTTTATAGATGTTCTTAATTCCAGGTGTTTTTATATAAGTTTTAATTTCTCTGATGGTGGTCATTTTATACATTGCTGCATTGAACATTATAAGGCAGAATGACCCAGTAACCCTATGTAATTATTTTATTTGTGTTTATTTGTGTTGTCATATGATTAAACTTTCTCTTCTATTTACTTCTCATTGTCCATTAGCTGTGCTTACCTAAAACAGTTTTATTGATGATTACTAATTTTATATGTTACTTTTTAAGCTATGTGTAATAACCCAAGCAATGTGAATTTTTGATGCACTTTATTGTTCTGGTTTGATTTGGTTTGATCCTCAGGCTCTCTTTTGCATTTCCTTGTATTTATTTGGAAAGGTTTATGTTTTCTTGAAGTCACTTCAGTTAAGCAACAGTTGACCATTTGCTGTTGTTTAGGTCCAGGGAGGACAATGACAGACAACTTTGGTGACATAAATCTTACTGTTAAAGATTCCACTAGATAGATTTTGGTATGGAGTTGGTGGTATAAAAATGTTTGTATACACAAAAGATACATCTTGTCTGGAAGTATACAGAATTCAGAATATTGTCTATACCTCTAAATAATACCCTTAGAGAAATTATCTATTAAAATTATTTGGAAAAGTCTGTTTTCTTCTTGTGTTTTTTTATTCGAGATGAATTCAGCACACATATTTATCATCCTGACAAAGATTTTATAGAAAAATTTAAAAAGTAGGTACATAGAGTAGTAGTTGTTGATATCTTTTTGTTCAGTTATTTTTATTTTTTAAAATGCCATTTCCCAAAACTTTTGTAATCTTCTATTCTTAACCTTTAGTAGGAAATTTTAAAAATGATATTCCTACCAATGTTGATTTTTTTCCCTACTTTTCATTGGCTCCAACTGATTTTCATGCAAGCATCTTAACTGCCTTTTTCAGTGCTTCACATATCAAATGAAGTGATAAAATCCAATTGTTGTGGTTCCAAAATTGTATCTGATAAAAACACCGTTTTACATATGTTTGTTGTCTGCTTTCCATTTTCATCTACAAATCCATATGGGATAATCTGACTTAACCTGATCTCCTGCTAAATCCTCTGCAGGTCCAATTTCTTCTCAACAACTTTTGGCTATTTTGCAAGGCAAAGGTGTTCATAATAAGCCTTCATTATGCCTCATGAGATTCACAAATTCTCCTGTTCTCTAAACAATTGTGCTCTGTGATTGCTATGTCTTTATGCTTAGATTAAGAGTTTGGTTAAGTGGATTCTTGGGCTTTTGGGGCTTCATGGTTGTCTTGTATCATTTAAACCTCTCTAGGAACTGGTAGTGGTGAGTCAATGTCTTTAGTTTTTGTAAAGCCATTAAGGACCAAGCTAAATTGTAATTTAAAAAAAATGAAATTGATGCATCTAAACAGAACAGAAGTGACAAAAAAAGCCATTCAGTGTCTGCTGTATATGGGAAGAACATTGGCATGTTAAAAGAACTGAAAAATTAGAAAAAGAAATAAAGATAAGAAGTCATTGTTTGTAATTACTGTTGCTCTAAACTAACATTTCTTAATAAGTTGTTGATTCTGAAAAATGAAAAACAAAAAAAGAATTCCTTGACAACCTCTAGAATAGAAAACAGAACATCAGAACTAAAAAAAAAATTTAGATTATATAGTCCATTCCCCTCATTTTGTAAGGGAAGAAACATGCCTAAAATTCAATAAAGTGAAGAGATTTATATAAAATTAGGGTGTATGTTTATATTCATTAACACATATTAAAATCAGTCAGTAAGAATTTATTAAGTACCTACTATGTGACAGGTACATCCTAAGCACTGGGTATACAAAGAAAGACTGAAAAAACAAAATTAAAGTCCAGGCCCAGGGAGCTCTGTAATGGTAATCAGGGTGGGACATTTTTTTCACTGTTTTCTCTTTTGGATTGCTGAGATAATCAAGTACCTTTGATGAGTCTTGCCTATCAAATGTAATGGCAAGCAAAGTAGGACTTTTTGCTGTTTTTCGTTTGAGTGCTTCTCAGCACTGAGGTAATCAAGTGCCTTTGTTTAATTGGGAGTCTTTGATTGAATCAAGAATCTTTGATGACCTGTTTAAGAAACAAGGGTCCCAGGCCCCTGACCTTTTTGCTAAATAAGCTCTGAGCCCTCAGGGCCCTGAACTTGGTATAAGGGCTCTGAGGTTTTCATTTTGCTTTTGGGAGCACACTCATTGATGATGAGACTCTGGGTAGCTGTTGAAAGAGTACCCCCCCCACCCTGCTTTGAAAACCCAGATGTTGATGCTTCTCTCTCTGGTAACTGTTTATGTATTGCTTGGATAGACAGATAGAAGCCTGTCTGCTGATTCGTGTTATTTTGCTCTGTTTATCTGTGTTTTCTCTGAAGTTCAGGGTGCTGACTTTTTCCCCTGAACTAAGTGAATGGTATATATATGTTTAATTAAAGTAAGATTGTTAACCCCTTAAAGTTGCTTTCCTTAGAAAAGCAGATCAAAGGAACTTTGCTAGCAGCCCTTCTGTGTGCTGGTTTTTATCGGCCTTGCATAGCCACAGTAGCAGCAAACAGCATTGTTGTTACAGGCTCACAGTCTAATGGGGAAGAAAACATAGAAACAACTATGTACAAATATATATATGCATATATGTGTGTATATTTGCATGGATATGGATATAGATATGGATATGGATATGGATGGATGGATGTATATATGAGAGGTTAGGAAAAACTTCCTTTAGAAAGTGGGATTTTAGTTGGGATATAAAGGAAGCCAGGGAAAATTGAAGGTGGAGGTAAGGATAGAGAACATTCCAGGCCTGGGGAATGAAAATGCCCAGAACTGAGGGAAGGAGCATCTTGTTCATATAACAGCACATTTTAACAGCTGGATCGAAGATTACATCCTAGAATCTGGAAAGGTGAGGTGGGGGGCTAGGGCTAGTATGTGGAGGTCTTTGAATATCAAACAGAGAATTTTGCACTTGATCCTGGAAGTGATAAGGAGCCACTGGAATTTATTGAGTAGAGGGGTGCCAACAGTCCGACCTGTGCTTTAGAAAAATCGCTTTGGCAGTTGAATAAAGAATGGATTAGAGTGAGGGGAAACATGTTAAGGAGACCCCACCACCAGGCTACGGCAACAGTCCAAGCATAAGGAGATGAAGGCTTGCCCCAGAGTGGTATCAATATCAGAGGAGAGGATGGGGAATAACTGAGAGGTGTAACAAAAGTAAAATTGTCAGGTCTTGGCAACAGACTGGATAGGGTGCAGTGAGAGATGATGAGAAGTTAAGGATGACACTTACGTTGCAAGTCTTGGAGATTGGGAGGGCTATAGTGCCCTCTACAGAAATAGGGAAGTTTGGAAGGTGGAAAAGGTTAGTAACTATGCATTTATTGCTATGGATAGACAGTTAGAAGCCCTGTCTGCTGATTTGTGTTATTTGCTCTGTTTCTATAATTCTGCTCGTAATTTCTGTTTATGTTTTCTCTGAAGTTCAGGGTGCTGACTTTTCCCCCTAAACTAAGTGAACGCTATATGTATCTTTAATTAAAGTGAGATTGTAAACCCCTTAAAGTTGCTTTCTTTAGAAAAGCAGATGAAAGAACCTGTTCTAGCAGCCCAAGGTCACATAGCTAGTAAGTATGTCAAGTGTCTGAGGCTGGAGTCAGGTCGTCCTGACTCCAGGGCCAGTGTTCTTTTCACTATACCACCTAGCTGCCCCTAAGTAATTCTCAATAAATCTGACCTGCATAATTTCATATTATAAGTTACTTTAACATCCTATTTTACATGCCAAAGTCATCATATTATATACTTTATAAAATAAGAATTAGGTAAAGAAAGTGCCTGTTGAGGATAGACAATCTTTTAGCATATTGCTTTGAAGGAACATTTCATAAATGATTTATTTTAAGTTTTAAGTAATTGTTTTATTTTTAATGTTTTTTTGATATTCTTTTTTATATCATTGCCTCTTACCAATGACACCCACGCATATATTAGAACCCTCACACTTCCAGATTAAAGAAGTACAAATAAGCATGTGCCAAACTTGACAATTTGGGCTTCATTCTGCACGTAGAGTCATCTGTCATCTCTCATTTAGAAAAAGGGACATATGTTTCATCATCAGTCTGGTGAAGTCAATTGTTCATTGACTTGATCAGAATTTGTATTTCTTTTTTGTTGTTTTTTTGGAAATATATATATACATATGTGTGTGCATGTGTATATACACATAGAGACATGGATATGTATGTATATGTAAATATACACGTATTGGTATGTGTGTGTATGCATCACATTTAAACTTTATCAATGTCATTTTATTTTATATCACAATTGTTAACAAATATTGCATATTCCTTTTTACCTCCAGTGACCTTTCCCCTGTGACAAAACAACAGCCATTTAGCAAAAACAACCATGATATAATTGTCAATTGTTCATTGACTTGATCAGAATTTGTATTTCTTTTTTGTTGTTTTTTTGGAAATATATATATACATATGTGTGTGCATGTGTATATACACATAGAGACATGGATATGTATGTATTGTTAACAAATTGTTAACAAATATTGCATATTCCTTTTTACCTCCAGTGACCTTTCCCCTGTGACAAAACAACAGCCATTTAGCAAAAACAACCATGATGACTCTTGCAACCTCACATGTAACATTTCATGCCCATAGACTCCCACCTCTCAAACAGGGTGTAAGAGGTGCATTTTCTAATATTTTCCCTTGGGCACTGATTGGTAATCAGATTTCAGGCATCTAGGTAGCACAATACATAGAATACCAGAGCTAGAGTAAGAAAGATGTAAGCTCAAATCCAGCCCCTTACACTTACTAGCTGTATTACTCTGGGTAAATTACTCAGCCTTGGTTTGCCTCAGTTTCCTCACATGAAAAATAGGGATAATAATAGCACTTATCTTCCAGGATTGTTTTAAGGATCATATGAGATAATATTTGTAAAGCGCCAGGCACAGAATAAGTATTATACAAAGGTTAATTATTTATTATCATTATTATCACACGACTTTGTTTCATTTTACTGTTACTTCCATTTATATTGCTGTAGTTACTATGCACATTGTATTGTTTTTTTTTTTCTGTTCCATTCATCAATTCACCAATTTATCAATTCATACCAAGCTCCTTACACTTCTAAGAACTCTTCAGATTCACCCTTTTTTTTAGCACAATAATATTCCATTTCATTCATATACTATTTTATAGCCATTTCCTTATTAATAAGAATCTACTTTTTTTTCCAGTCCTTGGTTACCATAGACAGTGCTCACATGAATATTTTGATATAAGTGTGACCACTCTGTCTTGGACCACCTTAAACAGGGATGAGATCTCCAGAGCAAAGGGTATAAACAGTTAAGTCACTTTTATAACAATGCCAAATTGTTTTAGAGAATTATTGTGACAATTTACAGTTTTAACAAGAGTGATGTGTCCATCATCCTATGACTTCTGCAAAATGTACTATTCCCATTTTTAAAAAATCATTTTTTTCCAAATAAAATATGCAAGATCAAATCTTGGAGTTGCATTAATTTTCAATTCCTTTACTATTGTTGAATTAGTGAATATTTGCAAATGGTCATTTATAGTTTCACAATTTTTTTGAGAGTGCTTTGTTCATTGCCTTTGATCCAGTAATCTATTGATAATTGCTCTTTGAATTATATATTTGTGTTAATTCCCTTTATATAATGGAGCTCGGATTTTTATCAGAGATATTTAATGTAACAATTTTGTCTAATTAGCAGTTACTTTTGCCTTTTTATTTCAAGAAATTGAAATTATCTCTTTTATTTTTTATAATATTTATTTTTTATTTGGTTTAGAGTTTTCCTCCTATCTCCTTTTATCTTTGATTTATTTTTATTTTTATTTTTATTTTTTTTTGCCTTTTAAAGCTTATGTCCATCTATCCATTTGGAACTTACTGAGATATGTAGTGGGAGTTGTTGGTCTAAATTTATTTTCGGCCAACTGCTTTCTGGCTTTCCTAGTAGTTCTTGAATGCAGTCAACAAGTTCTTCAATCCAGTTCTCTTATTTAAATGTATAGGGACCTCAAATTTTCCAAAGTGGTACTATATTCTTGTCTTATGACATTGCCATCTCTACAATTTTCTTCTTCTCTTAGGCCATTCTTTTTGGCAAGGAATTCAATCTTTTCATTAATATTTTACACAAAATGTACCAGGCCTTTTAAGTCTTTTTTATTTTTTCTTTCTTTCTTTTTTTGTCTCTGTATCTTATTTCTTTTTTTTAATTAATTTTTTATTTTTAGTTTACAACACTCAGTTCTACAAGTTTTTGAGTTCTGAATTTTCCCTCCCTCTCTCTCCTCCCCCTATGGCATATAATCTGATATTGGTTCTATATATACCTTTGCATTGAACTTATTTACAAAATAGTCCAATTGTAAAGAAGAATTAAAACCAAAGGAATGAATCATGAGAAAGAAACAAAACCAAAAAGAAGGAAAAAAAAGAGAGCAAATAATGTGTCTCAATCTGCATTCAGACTCCATAATTCTTTCTCTGGATATGCATTATTGTTTTCTTTCAATATACTTGTGTATTTTTAAAAATTCTAATTAGATGCTAGATTTTCCTTCATTGCCTTTTATCTTCTGAGGATCTAGTTGGGTTTTTTTTTTCTTTTTTGAGCAGACTTCTCTTCAATTTCTTTTACTCCATAATTATTTGATTATTGTACTGAGGCCTTTTTTTTCTGTAGTCATTAATTCAGTATCTTTATTTCTTTTCCTACAAAGCTTTTTCCTGGGGAATTTATCCTTCCTTTTCCCTTTTGCTTTGGTTGTTGTTCTTTTATATTACCTGTCCCATTTACTGCTACTTTGAGGTAATAAAAGTAAGCTTAGCTTAGACATAATTATTCACTCCATCAGGGTTTTCCATTTTTAAACCTTTAGAAAGAGCAGTGGAGATCACTAAAACCCACCATTACTTCACCAAAATCCTACATGACAACTTTGTCCTACCTCCTAACTTGGTATTCACAGTATGGATGCCTTGGAAGATAATTACCCTGGGTTTCAGATACTCTGTGACTCTACACTCCTAAAACTATAGCTCATAAAACTCTGCTTATGCAATTACAGGCTAGGAATTTCTGACATGGATGAAATTGTAACTTTTGTTGTTGTTGTTATTGTTCAGTCATGTCTGATTCTGATCCTGTTTGGAGTTTTCTTGGCAAAGACACTGGCGTGGTTTGCCATTTCCTTCTCCAACTCATTTTACAGATGAGGAGGTGAGGCAAATAGGGTTACGTGAGTTACCCAGTGTCACACAGCTAGTAAGTGTCTGAAGCTGGATTTAAATGCAGGAGGAGGAGTCTTCCTGATTCTAAGTCCTGTGCTCTATGCACTGCACCACCTAGCTGCCAGATTGAAAATTGGTTAAATGACAAGACACAAAGAATAATCATCAATCAGTAAATATTAACATGGAAGAGTCTCTGATGGAATACCACAGAGATCACTTCTTGTTCAGTACTATTTAGTAATTGCTTTTTTTCTATTATAAGGGTTTTCTTTGGATTACTACATGTACCTAAAAATAATATAATTGCATTTTTATTGGCTTCCCATAATTTTATTTTTATTCAAATCAGCTGACATTTATTGAACACCTACTTTAAGCTTATCAGTCAGTATTTATTGATTTTCTTTGTCGCATTTTGAAAAATAAAAATCAAGCCCAAGGTATCATCTTTTACCACCTCCTCACACACCTTTGGTAACTTTCCCTTCTTTGGAGATAATGAAAATTGATTCATGGAATGTGCCAAATTTTGTTGCTTCCCCCCCTTTCCTATATGACTGAGCTAGTGCAGCTGCTTTTCTCATATTTGTTTTCTTCAGGTCAACTTCCTTAGGAAGCAATTCCAGTATGTAAAGATAGAAATAAGGTAGCTCCATTATTGTTATAGATCTTTTCATCCATTAATATATGACAGAATCAAGATTTCAAAAATGTGACATTTAAAAAGGTTTGAGAGACATAGTTTCTGGGTAATTTAGTATTTTTTTTAAAAGGCTAGCAGGTTATTAACAAAAGGTCAATCATTTAGCCATCTCTCTTCCATTAAAGACCCCTAATGGTGGTGGAGTCACAGTTTATATGCCCTTGGAAGAGGAGGTATTCCTGAGGGATGCCTAATCACCCTTGATTGGTTAATCAAATAGGAGGTGGGCTATCTTGGGCTAAGTGATTGAGGTCACTCAAATCTTGGTCAAAGAGACCTCAATTTCCATATCACCTGTCTTGATAATAGGGAGAAGCAACATTTTCCCAGGACCTGTTTGAGCAAACACAATGAGCAGAAATATACCCATAGGCCTAAACTTAGAATTTCTTTTACTATCTGATTAGATCTTGACCTGGGTAAATCTCCAACAGAGATTTCCCACACTGTTTGGTTTCTAGATGAGGAAGCAGAAAAGCAGAAAAACCATTAAATCTAAGAGAGAAATATTCATTTCTCATCAAAATCTTCAAAGATTAGAAAATAATAGAAAATATAATATAGGTAAGTATAAAGTCATATTCTTAGGTTCAAAAATCAAGTTCAGAGTTGGAAGAGACATGGCTGGAGAGTTTTCGTTTTGTTGTTTTAGAAAAAAAAGTTTAGGGAGTGGAGGTTAGTGGAGGACAACTTCAGTAGTGAATAATCAATATGATAAATGAAGCAAATAACACTTCAATTGTAAGGTTTAGTAATAAAGCCATAGTATACAGAATGAGGGAAATGATAGCAGTGCTATTACTCTATCCCAGCTTGACCACATCAAAGTATTATGTTAAGTTCTAGAATCCCATTTTCAAATGGTAATTGAGAATTTCAAAAATGAATAACAAAAATGGGGAATGGCCTAGATGTTATTCTATCCCAAGAACCGTCGAAGGAACCGGGGTTGCTTAGAGAAGAGCAAACTTAGGGAAGATATAGTACCTGCCTTTCAGGTTTTCAAAGATATGTCATGAAAAACAGAATACTAGACCTGTTCTTCTTGCTGGCAGACAGGAAAACTCTGTTCAGTAGATAGAAGTTATAGACAGCCAAATAATAGCTCACTGGAAAAACTTCCTAACAATTAGAACAATTAAAGACTGGAATGGGATGCTGAAGAGGAAGCAAGTATCACCTCACTTAGAGCAAAGCATAGATTATATCATCGATTGTCAGATATGGCAGAAGGAATTCTGGTTCAAGTACTCTACTGAGCTTCATTTTATCTCGGAGATCCCAAGCTCTTTTGAGGGAGTCAGGGTGGGGTGGGGTGGGAACTGCCTTGAATTTGAATGAGGAATCACCAACTCTGTTTGTTAGATCCATATTTGCTGACTTTCTGACTTCTTGGACTTTGTACTTTGTTGTTTTTTTTTTCCCTCTCTTATAGCTTTTCTATTGGACATGGTTAGTATCTCCCAGGATCTATGTATATAACTTGAATCCATTTTACCCTGACCAGCCCCAGTTTATTGCTGCTTATATCTAAGGATACTACTATTGTTATGCTCATTATAATGCTATAGCTTAAATTTATGAGATAATCAGGTAACACCATTTGAATCAAATTAAAAAAAAAAAAACAACTTGCAAAAGATCGGTCAACCTACTAGGACAAAGGAATACTTACCTTAATTTCTACTATTGAAAAGGTTCCCCAGTCTTCCATTTTATATTACTTCGATATTGATTGTGAATGCAAATATTGAGGGAACTAGCCAGGGAACCATGGGAAATATATAAACTTATGTAGTTTCATATTCAATTTAGATTTTGGCAAACCTTATAATATTTATTATTTTTTGCCTGAATTGCCCTGTAGCTGTTGAAAACCTGCTTCTCATTTGAAGGCAGCTAGTAGTTGGGAACTGATTTTATGATTGAATGCATTAAGAAGCTCAGCTTCATTAGTATAATTATGGAAATGTGGCTCATAGCCTTGGGATAGTTTCCATTTTTTTTCAAAGAAGATTCTGCTTATGGGAGACCAACATACAAAGTAGGGAGTTCATTTTAAGAAATAAATGCTTACAACCTATAGAATTTTGTGTGAAGAATTGTGGATTATTCCTATAGCATTAATAATTGATGAAGGAACATTTCAGATGTTACATTATTTTTATTGTTGAAAATTATTTCAGTTAGGATTGAACATATACAAGTTTCTATTTAGTATATATTATCAACATGACAAAAAAGGCAGCTATATGAGCCCTTTTTATTTAAAAAGTTGGACAAAAATTTTTAATAAATTTTTCTTGTGAATTTTTTGTCTTTTAAAAACTTTTCTTCTATTTTATATCACCTTCATTTCTTATTATAGACTTTTCTTATATTCTGTACAACTAACAGTCTCTTGTAATAAACAAATGAAATAAGGAGGGGAAAAAAGTGTGAAGAACTAACCAAAACAATAATTAAGTCTAGAACTATATGCAACATTCCAAATCAATATTCTCCCACCTCTGAAAAGAATGAAGAGAGTTTCATTTTCAGATCTCTTCTTGAAAACAAATTACAATTACATCAGTGTTCAGTTTTGCATTTTTTGTTCCTTCTACTTATGCATTATAATTATTCTTCATGCTCTTTTCTTGGTTCTGCTTCTTTTACTTTACATTAATTCAATTAAATCCTCATATAATTCTCTTGAATTCTTCATATTTTATAATGCAGCAGTGTTTAATTTATTTTCTTATTATAGGAAAATATTTCATTATATACCACAGTTTGTTTAGCTATTCCCTAAGCAAAGCATATCTCCCCTTTTTTTCTTCCAGTTCTTTGCTAAACACAAATTTTTTTATGTATATTTTGATGTATTTGGGTCTAAAATGTAACATCGTAGATGAAAAAGTCCTTAGATCCTAAGCTCCATTAAGAAAAGCCTTGCTTCCAGGAATAATAGAGTGCCAATAGTGCTATACTCTTCCTAGCCAAATCCTATCTAGATAATTGTTTCAGTTCTGGGTAGTGCATTTTAGGCATATCATTGGTAAGTTAGAGAGTACCCAGAGGAAGGCATCCAAGTTGATGA
The DNA here is from genome assembly GCF_011100635.1 of Trichosurus vulpecula. Classification (NCBI taxonomy): domain Eukaryota; kingdom Metazoa; phylum Chordata; class Mammalia; order Diprotodontia; family Phalangeridae; genus Trichosurus; species Trichosurus vulpecula. Next base: position 87,869,447 of record NC_050576.1, on the reverse strand, counting down.
AGGCTCTCTAATCCATGCCATATGAACATCAGCTGTGAAGGAATTGGTGAGTTTTGACCTAAAGAAAACTTGTGTCTTTTGATCCAGTAATACCACTTCTAGGTTTGTACCCCAAAGAGATCATAAACATGGGAAAAGGACCCACATGTACAAAAATATTTATAGCAGCTCTTTTTGTGGCAGCCAAGAAGTGGAAATTGAGGGGACATCCATCAATTGGGGAAGGCTGAACAAGTTGTGACATATGAATATAATGGAATACTATCGTGCTATAAGAAATGATGAGCAGGTGGGCTTCAGAAAAACCTGGAAAGACTTATATGAACTGATGCTGAGTGAAGTGAGCAGAACCAGGAAAACATTGTACATATTAACAGCTACATTGTTGTAACAACAACCACACTGGCACACCCAGAATGACTGCTAGCACAGGTTCTTTGAATTGCTTTTCTAGAGGAAAGCAACTTTAAAGGGGTCAACAATTTTACTTTAATTAAATGTATACATCATTCACTTAGTTCAGGGGAAAGTCAGCACTCTGAACTTCAGAGAAAATACAAACAGAGATTATAAGTAGAAATTGCAAGCAGAGAAAATAGCACAGATCAATAGACAGATCAGACTGTCTGACCAAGGCAATACACAGTTACCAGAGAGAGAAGCACTAACATCTGGGTTTTCAAAGCTGAGGGGGCTCCTTAACAACTCCCCAGAGTCTCATCTGGCCAAATCACAGGAACACTCTTTCCATGAGTGAACCCCCAAATCAAAATGCTCAGGTCAGGGTATATATACACTTCTCAGAGCCAGAGGGCATCACAACCTGCCTCAGCGCCTAATTAGAAATTAGCAAAATGTGTGAGCTTTCCAACAAACAAGACTCCTCTAATCAAGCTGCCCTTAATGAGCTCCACATGAGGCCTATTTATGGGAGGGGAAGATGTTCTCATTCTATTAACATTACGATTGTGTGATTACTAACTTTCATAGACTTGGCTCTTCTCAGCAACGCAGGGATATAAGACAACTCCAAAAGACTCATGATGGAAAATGATGTCCACATCCAGAGAAAGAACTATGGAGTCTGAATGCAGATCGAAGCATACTATTTGCTCTCTTTTTTGTTGTTTTGTTTCTTCTTTCTTGTGGTTCCTCCCATTGGTTCTAATTCTCCTTTACAACATGACTAATGTGAAAATTTAAAAAAAAAATTTATTTTCAAAAAAAAAGAGAAAACTTGTGGGAGAGGAGAGAACATGGTATCTGTCTTCAAGTATTTCTAGGAGCAGTCTCAGAGAAGCATTTGATTTGTACTACTTAATCACAGAAGGCAGAACTAAGAATAATTGATGGGAGTAAGGAGACAACTTTAGGTTGGATGTCAGGGAAAACTTCCCAACAATTTCCCAAAGTAGAAAGGGTTGCCTCAGAAGCTAGTGGTCCCACCTTCTTTTATGGTCTTCAAGTAAAGAATGGATAACTTGTCATGTATATTGTAGGAAAACTCATTTTTCAAGTTTGGGTTATACATGATATACATGAAGGTACATGATAATGTACCTTCCAAATCTAAAAATCTATGATTCTATGTCCAAAGCCCTATAGGGTTCTGAATCTACCAAATATAAGCTATATGATTATGCTGCAATCTTTTAATTTCTTTGAGTTTTCTCATAGTAAAATGTGAGGAAGAATTATACCACTATACCCCAGAGCTGAGGAAGCTGAGTTCTAGTGAGGTTTGCTCAAATTCTAGATTTGCTCAGATTCACAATAGAACCTGGCTTAGAATCTAGGTATCTTGATTTCCAGTTCAGTATTCTTTCCACTTCTAGAAGCTTGCTTCAGCTTTGTAATTAATTCTTCAATATCGCCCTTTGCCCCTGAGGCCCCTCCCTCTGGTTGGATAACGCCTCTCAGATTTTCCATTTAAGGAGAATACTTGGGTCAGCAATCTTTTCCCTTCTCACCAAAGTGAAATTTAGACTTTTCCATCAAGTCCCTGAATCAAGTACTTTCCTTTTTCCATTCCTTTTCAAGCTCCTTGAAAGCAAGCAGTGTCATTTCTGTTTGCTTGTTCGTATTTTTATTCCCAATACTTAGCACCACGCCTGGCATGCAGTAAGTGCTTTTTAAATGCTTGTTATACCACAGTACACAATGTCATATCTTGAAAAAATAGGAGCTCTTCAGAAGAAAACAGTAATTTGAGTGGTAGATTCAATTTCTTTTAATATCTATGTAACATGTTATGAAAAAAAATTGATTTACAAGATATTTCCATGCTTTTTTAAAATTAAAGTTATCACTGCACTTTATGTTTCCATAAATTTCCACTAAGTTAAAGAAATATGAATTTCATATTTTTGGCAGGATAATCACTTTTATGTAGAAAATAGCAACTTCTGCTAGCAATAACAGATGTGGGATGATGATTAACTAAGAAAACACATCATTCTGGAATTTTAAAAAATAGCAAAGTGAAGACATGACTTTTTTGGTAAATATAGCAATATTTTTATTGCAGTTCTTAATTTTGATTGCTGTATTGGGCTGGGATCCTGCCTTTTACTAGCATATATGAAATCTTAGCTATGTTTCAACCATTGCTAAAGAGCTTGTATTCATATTCTACCAGAAGTGCAAAGAGAAATATTAATTATTAATCTTGTGGATCAATCACTTGCCTTTTTTTGCCTCTCAACTCCATATGACTTCAATCAAAGGCTACGAAGATATAGTAAAATAAACCATACTTTAATGTTGACACATATGCTCAATAAACAAGCATTAATTGTTTTCTTGATCAAGGTGATGACTTCCATGCCCCCTTTCAGATAGTTCTGTCTCTCTCCTATGATGGTGAAATATTACTAAAAAGAAGAAATAAGGATAAATCAAAATAAATAACTTTGACAATTTTGACTGGGATTTTGACTGAGAGCTAGTACTAATCAGACAAGACTACAGGTTCAAAGTCATATCATGCTATGAGTTTTATTCTTGTCTATGATAACAAATTAAAGCTTCTCTCTTGATTCTATGAGTACATATGTGGATGGTCAAAGGAGCAATGGAGAAGGATTTGAACAATAAGTTAGAATTGAATAATGCAAACTCATCATTACTCCCAGAAAAAAAAATAACTACTCAAAAAACCTTCCCTGTTGATGAATGGCCTCATCTTCATGTACAAATGACATTAAATTTGAATTAAATATTATTATTTATACTTGTGCAATACAAGGAGCCTTTAACATTTTTACCTCAGCATCCATACTTATACTTACTTGCTTTGGATTCTTTCCCAAACTACTTTAATCCTTCATGCATTAATCTGCCCATTGACCAAGTACTTACTTAGTAAGTGTACAATACTCTGCTGGGCACTGTGAGGAAAACAAGGAGAAGGAGATGGAGAAGGAGAAGGAGAAGGAGGAGGAGGGAGAAGGAGAAGGAGAAGTAGGAGGAGGAAGAAGGGAGAAGGAGAAGGAGGAAGAAGGGAGAAGGAGAAGGAGAAGGAGGAAGAAGGGAGAAGGGAGAAGGAAGAAGGAAGAAGAAGAAAAGTAAGAGATGGAACTCCCACCTAGCAAGAATTTGTAATAAATTGAGGAAATAAGAGATAAACTTAATACATATCAATCAATTCAAGTAAGCATAGAGGGTGTGCTAATCTAACAAATAGAAAGGATAAGGCTTCTGTTCTGATTCTGATTGTCTCTTTCTGGGTATGTATATCCCTGGTGACATGCTCAGGGTATTGTGTTCCAGTGTTGACTGTCAGTAAATGATGATAGCATATTGAGGTGCTGACAAACAGTAATTCAGAAAAGAATTTCAAGCTCTAGTAACCAGTGAAAATTTCATGGAGGCTTAGTCCTTATAGTAAGCTACTCTGAATAAGTGATCATGTGGTAAGTCAGCATTCATACTAGGGAGTGGAAAAGAAAAAAATCACAAGCTTTATGGGTACAAATGGAACGCATTGTTGCTGCTGTTGTTTTGCCTGTACAACTGATTGAGGCCTGAGGAGTATTAAAGACCAAGAGGGCATTGTGGACATCTAAGTCAGTGTTCAGACTGAACTGGTTGTGTGATACCTCAGAATTAGGGTGGTGGCATGACAGTACCAATAACAGTTTCTTCTTCCTCTCCATCTCCCTCTCCCTCTCTTCAGGAAGGTAAATTTTGATGGTCAGAAACTGCCCACTTAACTTGGGGTTTACTGGCTAGACTCCCTTCCTTCCTTCCTTCCTTCCTTCCTTCCTTCCTTCCTTCCTTCCTTCCTTCCTTCCTTCCTTCCTTCCTTCCTTCCATCTCAATTCACTCTGAAGCTCAGAGATTGGATAATAAGTCCCTGCCCAAGCTCTACTTAATGGCTATATTTTGGGCCCTCCTGGCTTAGAGTGAATGTCAACGGTAACTTTCTTTTTGGAACAGCAACCCTGAGGATCTTCCCCTCCCACCTTGATTTTTTTTCTTTTTTTTTCTAATTAAAGGGGCCATCCCTTGACTCACTTCTTAAAAAGGCCTATTCATTGAATGGATGTTACCTTACTCTAGGTGAGGACACGAAAAGGCTTGAGCCTAAAAGGGCCAGGGCTTCCCATTGCATCCTGGGTCATCTCCAGTTATCCTCGTGAATATCAGGTCACTGGATCCAGATGGCCCTGGAGGAGAAAGTGAAGCTGGTGACCTTGCACAGTCCTCCCTCACTCAAATCCACATCAACTGCAAGTCATGTCATCATTTTCCTGATGTCATGGTCCTATTCGAAAATGAAGGACAAATACAACAACAATAATTTCCGAGTTTTCCTCTTTTGAACAGGAAAAGCCCTGCCTCCGCACTTATATTAGGAATGGTCACTTAAGTTTCAGAAAATCTAGAGTGGTAATTGTGATTACCAAGCAGGGTGGGATTTTTTGCCTTGGTTTTTTCTTTAGGAGTGCTTCTCAGCTCTAAGGCAGTCAAGTACCTTTGATGAGCCTTGCCTTTCAACTGTAAAGGCAGGCAAAGTGGACTTTTTGCTGTTTTTGGTTTGAGTGCTTCTCAGCAGTAAGGTGATGGAGTGCCTTTGATTGAGTCTTGCCTTTGTTTCAATCAAGAGTCTTTGATTGAATTGGGAGTCTTGGATGACCTGCTTAAGTCACAGGAAGGCCTAGGTCACATGGGTTTGAGTCACACGCTTGTGATGCCTGCTGACCCTGTGTGATTTGACCAGAGGAGACTCTGGGTAGCCATTATTAAGAAGTGCCAACCCCCCTCCCCCCACAGGCTTTGAAAAACCCAAATGTTGTTGCTTCTCTCTCTGGTAACTATGTATGTATTGCTATGGATAGACTGGTTTGTGTTATTTGCTCTGTTTATATAATTTCTCCTTATAATTTCTGTTTGTATTCTCTCTGAAGTTCAGGGTGCTGGCTTTTCCCCCTGAATTAAGTGAATGGCATATGTATATTTAATTAAAGTAAGATTGTTAACCCCTTAAAGTTGCTTTCCTTAGAAAAGCAGATCAAAGAACCTGTGCTAGCAGCCTTCCTGTGTGCTGGTGTTATTGGTCTTACACAGCCACAGCAGGGGCAAATAGCACTGTTGTTACAGTAATTAGTGAGGATTCAAGATATTAACTGTAACTTCCATTCCCAGATTTACATTTCAGTGTTTTTGAACATTGTAAATGATTAAGACAGGATGGAGAAGGCAGAAAAAGAAGGTGATACATTTGACACATGTCATGGCTGACTTTGGGCCTGTCTACATAGACATAGGAGCATATTTTTTATGACTTTGGACTCTGAGAAGCTCTCCTCTCCATAGGTATTCATGAGCTCATGAAAAGAACAAAGGTATCAAAGTTCATACATGGCCTTCATCTCTGATTTAATTCTTTACTCTCCCTAACAATTCTCTAGACTCTAAAGTATGCAGTAGATACATCGAACAGGTTAATACTTAGAATGTTTTATTCATTACTTCATATATTGGGGTGTCTTGCATCTATCCCATAGGCAATTGCCAAGGACTAGAATAATCCCCAATGTAAGACCTCATCTGAAGCCCAAACAAGAAGTACACTTTTCTTCATTGTGTTCCCTCAAGCTTCTTATTTTGAAGCTGAGACCTAAGAATAAGGAAGAGATTCATGTAATTTCTAAGAAATTATTATATATCTTTTTGAGACATTCTTTTTAATGATAGCATTTCATTAAAGTTTAATTTGTGAGCTAGTCATAGATAATTAACATGATATACTGCTGAAAGTTAATAATGATGTCTCATATTTGAATAGCTTTCATGCTTACAAAGCACATTCACATGTTTGCTTGGTGTTTCCCCATGTGTTCCTCACAATACTCTTTTGGGGGTAGATAGGATAGCTTCTATTATTCCTATCATCCTCTAGTGGAAAAAAAAACCCACTAGATTTAAAGTCAGAGGACCTGGGTTCAAGTCCAAACTCCCCACTGACTATTGCATAACCTTAGGTACATCAGTCTCTCTGGGCCTCAATTTCCTCATCTGTTAAATAAAGGAATTGGTCAAAATAATCTCTAAATTTTATTCAAGATCTAAATCCTATGATTAATCAGTAATATTAATTTATGTTTTATTTTATAGTTTAAATTCATTATTTCAGTAGCTCCATTAGCTCTTTCAGGTAGATCAATTGATTAATTGATTGATTTGTATGCAGACTTCTGATGTCAGCAGCATAGGAAGCTCCTAGTTAGGAAGCTCCGTAGGCCAACACAAATGAGAAACCATTCTGTAATTTATGTTTCTGGAAAGTTTCGTGAGGTATAGAGAAGCTAAATGATTTTCCAAGGATCACACAGTGACTCTATGCCAGAGGTGAAATCTGAAACCAGATGTACCTGTAAAGTCAACGTATTAGGCTGCCTCTCTTGACTGCAATAAGATAGCTTATATTATTTTGATTTTGCAAATGAACAAACTGGAACATAGGAAATTAAATGACTCACCTATGATCACATAATCTAATGAATGATAGAACTGGAAACTCAAAGGCAGATTGCCTGAATACCATTTAAGCATTCATGCAACTCCACCATGGTACGTATTGTAGTTCTCTCAAATCTATAGAAAATTGTCTTATTAGATGATAGACCACCAAAGTTGGGGATAGGCAGGGTCCAATAGAATGAGACCAAGAGTCCTAGGAACTTTGGGATACAAGGTCATCTTGAGCATTCTTAAGAGTTCTCACCAGCATACATTTCCATAAGTAAAAGGACTTATAAAGATGACAACTAACCTTTGGACCTCATAAATATGAGTCCTTGAGGCAAAGGAGAGACAAGATGTAGGAAGCGGGATCTATGATACCATATATAATTCTACCCTTTTAGATTCTTTACTGGCCTTTAGATGTAGGCCTTTTCCTACTAAAACTACCTTTGGAGCAACTATTCCCTGGCAAAACACAATACCAGGGGATACCGCCCTTATTTTCCCTTTTGGTTTTTTTTTTTTTTTTTTTTTTTTTTTACATCTGGGATCCTCTCCTCATGTGTTTGTTATAGGTGGGCAACATTACCAAGACCAGTATTACAAATGGATCCTCTAAACAAGACAGGTTCCCACTTGTCTCATTATATTTTCCTCATTTCTATCCCCTGTTATTATAAGACTGAATGTGGGGCCACTATACAGACCAGGGGCCAAACTACTGAATTGATCTGGGGCTAGAAATTAGTTTATGAAACTTGGTAAGTCAAGGACCTTGGATAATCCTGGGGGAGGCAATCACATAGAAACACAGCCAAGTTCTCAGGAACTTCATTAGTTTAACAATCAGCAAACATTTACTAAGTTCCTATAATGTGATCAGGCTGCAAATTTACATAAGAAATATTTCCTGTCCTCAAGAAACTCAAATTCTTTTAGATCAGGAGTTCCTAAACTTTTTTTCTACTTTTTTTTTTTTAATCATAGATCCTTTTGGCAGTCTAATGAAGGGTATATACTACTTAAAATAATGTGGGTTTTTTATGCATACAATAAAGTACCTTGAAAAACACAGGACAAAGAAAAAGCAATTATATTAAAATAGTTATCAATTTTTTTTTAAAAGTTCATAGGTCCCAGGTTAAGAATGTCAGTTTTAAAAATACATACTAAAATATATATAAAATAAATACAAGGCAATTTAGAGAGGAAAGGCATTAGAAGCTGGAAGGATGGGGGTTCCAAGAGACGGAGGAGAGAAGGAAGTACATTTTTGTCATGGAGTACCACCAGGTTCAAGGCATGTAGAGAGGTGATTGAGTATGAAATGTGGTAATAATGATGATGATGACAGCATTAAGATACAATGTACCAGACACTGTGCTAAGTGCTTTATAAAATATTATCTCACTCAATCCTCACAAAAACCCAAGGTGGTAGGTGCTATTGTTATCCCAATTTTATAATTGAGCAAACTGAGGCAAATAGAGTTTAAGTGACTTATCCAAGGTTATAAAGCTAGCAAGAGACTGAGATCGGAATTAAACTCAGGTCTTCCTGACTCCTGGCTGTCCTCTAATCATTGTATACCTAGGTACCTTGTGAAAGGCAGAAATAGCAACAAGGCCAGTTTGGCTTAATGTTTAGTGATGTTGTACAGGAAAGTTGAAGCCATGTTGTGAGGAATTTTAAATATCAGAGGAGTTTATATTTTTTCATAGCAACAGCTAGGAACCTTCATGACTTATTGAATAAGGAAGTAAGATGAAGTTGCTAATGTATCAGTAAGGCAAGATTCATGACCTTGAGGATGACCATGAACATGCCTGAATAGTTCAGAATCACAAAGTATGAAAAACTCTCTAGGTGGAAAGCAGAGGAAGTATAACATTTATTTAGACACCAGAGAATCTAATCCCAAGACCAGATACTCCAATTTGATATAGCAGTAATTATATTCCAAAACCAGTAAGCCTACCTCAATGTAGCAACAAGGGAATTATAACACAGTATTATAGCAAGGAACCAAGTCATTCTGTAATCTTCCTCCCTGCTAGGGTTCCTGTAAACAAACCACTCATGAATCCTAACTGTCTGCTCAGCACTCTCTTCTGTAGCTCTGTTGACAATGGCTCTCTCAATGTCTGCTCTTTAGTGCCCTCTTGATGTCTGCTGCCTCAATGTCTTCTTCTCAGTTCTGCTGCTCTCAGTTTTGCTGCTCTCAGTTCTGTCCCTCTTCCGTTCTGGTTCTCTCACACTCTGGGCTCTCCTTATATACAGTCCTAGTGGGCATGTGATTGGCTAGAACTCAGGTCTGTGATTGGCTGACTTTGTGATTGACTAGAACTCAGTGCGCATACCATTGGCTCTGGTCTTAGCAACTCCCCTTAGAGCCCTGAGGACTAAATGCCCACATTGGCTTAGTACCTGGTAAGCAGAGGCTTTAGGGCTACTTACAAACAAAGACATAATCAGGCTTTCCCACCTAGCCCCACCTGAGGCCTACTGAATGGGTGGGGAAGATCTTTGGTCACATTAATACCACAGCTAATCAAGAAGAATTTGCTTTGTTATCTACACATTGGGACCAAGGAGAAAGTAAATGAGATCACCTACCCTTCACTAGCAATAACATAGTTATTAAATCTGTTCAACATTTTTAGGATTAGATCCACTAAAATTTGGGCCATGATGGAATGACCATCCTGGCTTAGTTTGGAAGATATTCATCACCAGAAGGTCCATCTTAAGGTGATAGCATTTAGATACCACAATAATTTTCTAAGATCCTCTAGTAAGAGGCAGTGAAGCTGGGTTGGTAAAAAAGAGAGAGAGAGAGAGAGAGAGAGAGAGAGAGAGAGAGAGAGAGAGAGAGAGAGAGAGAGAGAGAATTACCTCAATAAAGTCATGGCTCCTTAAAAAAAATTGGATTATATTATTGAAGAAATTTATATAGCAAAGAAAACTCAATGCAACTAATTCCCATTTCCTTATAAAATTTTTCATAATTTTGATTTTAAATTCTAAATGGGCTTTTCGACTTTAGTTCATAAAACAGAAGGATCTAAAAGTAAACCAAGAGTGTTATTTGTAAAAAATTTACATTGACAGATTTTGTCTTTGAGTTTCATATGGATTCTACTGCTCACTCTCTGATGCCAATAAGAGAACGGATATTTTTTGAGGGGGGAACGGGAAGCTGTTTCTTGACAATGGGGAGTATATTTGTAAATATTTTGCCTGCTTTTTAATAAGCACAGTAGGCAGCAGAAAGAGCAACAGTAACCATTGCAACCTGAAGCCACATAACAAAATTATGATGCCAAACATTTCTGTAAATGAAAATGACTTTTACATGGTGCTTTAAGATATGCAAAGCACTTTATACCTATTGCCTCATTTGAGTCTTATAAGTAGCCTGTGAGGTAGCTAATAAAAGTATGATCACACCCATTTTAGAGAGGAGAAAACTGACACAGAGACACTCAGGAATACCAAGAAATTTTCCTGTTTTCATTTTTCTTCAGACTAAATGACTTGTGCTGCATCCTAAACTACTGAATTTTGAGTTTCTAAAGTTTTTAGATACTATATTATCAATAAATCAACCAATTCAGAAGCATCTGAAGGCAAACGAAACAGCTCCTGTCTTCAAGAATTTACATTCTATTGGGAGACACGACAAATACATTATTATATAAAAAATATATCATTACGTTATATATTTGCATGTACATGCAAATATATCATTATATAAAAAAAAAGATACAAGATGGTTTATTGTGTTGGGCATGGACTAACAATTAGGAGGTGGTACAGGAAAGGCCTAATGAAGGAAGTGTTGCCTAAGTAGAGTCTTGAAGAGCCTGGGGATTCTAAGAGGTGTGAGTAATTAGAATATTCAAGTTATGGGGAATAGTATGTAGGAAAGCACACTAGAGTCCTATTCTTGTTCATCCTTTGTTCTCAAAGAGAACCAATGACATCATGAGCACAATGTCTTGACTTGCAGGTGAATAGAATTTGAATGAGGAAGGGCTACACAAGGTCATCAGCCTTACTCTCTCCTCCAAAATCATCAAAGTCCAGTGGCAAGATAAAGGTCAAGATGACTGGAGATGGCCTAGGATGTAGTGGGTGACCTTGGCCCTTTAAATTAAGATTTTTCCCAGGTCTCAGTTTGTCTGAGGCCACAACCATTCAATAACTAAGGGCTAGGTAAGCACTGAGACAATAGATGGCCCAATTTACCATCCCAAATATATCAATCTGGGAGGAGAAGACCCTCTGAGTTTCTGGCCAGAACAGAAAGCAATTGGTATTTACACTCATTCTTAGCCATGAAAACCTAAATAATGATCCACATAGGCTTGGAATGGTCCTGTTATTGGGCATTCAATGAAACCCAGAATGATTTGGGTTTAAAGGCATAGTCAAGTAGCCCCATTTAAAACACAATGGGCTTCTTTAAAGCCTGTTTTTTTTTTCAGAGATATATTGCTCAGGACAAAAGTAAATTGTCCCAGTTTAAAAAAAAATAATGAAAGAAAAGAGGAGAAGGAGGAATCCAGTATATAAGGAAGAATAAGAAGACCAGTATAACTGAACCATAAGGTAAGTAAAAAAGGGGAATGTATAAATTTGCCTGGAAATGTAGGTTGCAGCAATTTTATAAAGAGCTTTAAATACCAAGCAGAGGAGTTTACATTTGCTTTTTGAGGGAATAAGGTACTACTGAAGCTTATAGAGAAGTCAAATCTATCCTTAGCACAATCACTTCGGCAGCTATATAAAAAGATGGATTAGAATGGAACAATAATTGGTTCATGGAGGTACATTAGGATACTCTTGCAATAGTCTATGCTAAGAGTAGATGAGGTTCTGGAGTAAGTTATGGCTGTGTGTACATAGAGAAAGGGAGTGAGAGAAGGCATGGGGACAAAAACTGTAAGATTTGGCCACTGATTGGATATGTGAGAAATGTCTAGGCTGACACCAAGGTTGTAAACCTTAGTGATTTTAAAGATAGTGATACTCTCAAAAGAAGGAAAATACATAGGAGGAGAGAAAAGATAATGGCTTTATTTTGTACATGCTGAGTTTGAGATGCTTTTGGAACTTCCAGTTCAAAATCTGCAATAAGTGGGTAGTGATCTGGGATTGTAGCCCAAAGAAGAGGCTGGGAGGGAAAAAAGATCTTGGATTCATCTCCATAGAAATGATGATGAATTATATGGAAATGATAAAGTCATCAAATGATATAATAGAGAAGATAAAGAGGGCCCAGAGCTTTGGGTACGCTCACTGTAAGAAGATATGGTATAGTGAAGATCCTGCAAAGGAGACTAAGAAGAAACAGTCCTCTAGAGAGAAAAGAATGAAGAGAGAGCAGTGTCACAAAAAACCAGGGAGAAGAAACTTTTCATGAGGAGAATGTGGTCATTAGTGTCAAATGCTCAGAGAGATCAAGGATGAGGATTACAAGGATGAAGATTACATTGGATATGGCAATTAAGAGTTCATTTACAACAGAGAATTACCTGAAAAATAGGCTGGTTTTCAAAGAGGCAGAGGAAGTAAAGACCAAATTGCAAACACTCACTGGATTATGGAAAAAGCAAGGGAGTTCCAGAAAAACTTCTGCTTTCGCTTCATTAACTACACTAAAGCTTTTGACTGTGTGTAGCACAACAAAATGTGGCAAGTCCTCAAAGAGATGGGAGAACCAGATCACCTTCCTTGTCTCCTGAGGAATCTGCATGTGGGCCAAAAAGCAAGTTAGAACTGAACATGGAACAATTATTTGGTTTAAGACTGGAAAAGGAATATGACAAGGCTGTACACTGTCACTTTATTTCTTTCATTTATATGCAGAGTACACTGTGTGAAATGCCAACCTGGATGAATCCAAAGGTAGAACTATTGCCAGCAGAAATATAAACAATCTCAGATACGAAGACTTTGATGGCAGAAAGTGAAGTGGAATTCAGATGCCTCTTGATGAGGATGAAAGAGAAGAGTGTAAAAGCTGACTTGAAGCTCAACATAAAAACCCCTAAGAACTTGGCAACTGGTCCCAACTCTTCCTGGCAAATAAAGGGAGAAGAAATGGAAGCAGTGTCAGATTTTATATTCTTGGGCTCAAAGATCATTGCAAATGGTGATTAAAGCTACGAAATTAAAAGATGCTTGCTCCTTGGAAGGAAAGCTATGGCAAATCTGGACAGCATACTAAAAAGCAGAGACATCACCTTGCCAACTAAGGTCTATATAACCAAAGCTATAGTTTGCTTTTGTTTTTTTCTGGTAGCAAGGTGTAGCTTTGAGAGTTGGACTATAAAGAAAGCTGAGCACCGCAAAATCAATGCTTTCGAATTGTGGTATTGGAGAAGACTTTTAAGAGTCCCTCAGATAGCAAGAAGGTCAAATCAGTCAACACTTACAAAAATTAATTTAGGCTATTTACTAGAAGATCAATTACCGAAGTTAAAGCTCAAATATTTAGCCACATAATGAAAAAAAATGGAACTCATTGGAAAAGACCCTGATGTTGGGAAAGATTGAAGACAAAAGGGAAAGGGATTGGTAGAGGATGAGATGTATCATGCCTAGTATCACAGAAACAACAGGAGTCTGACATGCTATTGTCTGTGGGATCATGAAGAGATAGACACAACTGAATGACCGGACGACAACAATAACTACAACTTTGGAGAGAACATTTTCAATTAAGTGAAGAAATTGGAAGCCAGATTGCAAGAAGCTGAGAAACAAGTGAGCGTAAAGGAAGCAGACATGATTTTAGGTACCTCTTTTAAGGAGTTTGGTTTACAAAGGGAAGAGATGTCTAGGATAATAGTAAATGGAAAGTGTAAGGTCTAGCGAAGGATTTTTGAGAACGGGAGAGACAGCAAGGAAGCAACTAGGAGGAAACATAAGATTAAAGGCAATGGGGTCAAGTGACTTGCTCAGGGTCACACAACTAGTAGGTGTCAAGTGTCTGAGGCTGGATTTGAACTCAGGTCCTCCTGATTCCAGGGCCAGTGCTCTATGTACTGTGCCACCTAGCTGCCCCAATCCTATTTTTTAAAAGAATGTTTCTGAAGACAACCTGCTTGAGAACAAAAGAGGAGGTGGGATCAAGGGAACAATGGAAGGGTGGGCTTTGGCAGGGATATGGTTCATGTCTTCATCAGAAACTCAAGTAAAGGGTAGGGAGGATAGGAGAACAACATCAAAGAGTTATGAGTTGCAGAAACGTTGTAGAACAGGGAGATGGAAGGAAACAGTCTTTCTTTTCTCAGAAAAGCATAAGGCTTGTTCCTCAGCTGGGGAGAAGGGTATGACATTGGAGACTTGAGGAGAGGACAGGAGTTTGGAATAGCCAGTGTGAGAAATAGGGTAGAGAATCAATTGAAGAGTAAAAGGACTGCTATCACAGCAGCAACAGTATATTGAAGTCATGTAATATAAGGGCAGGAGCTATGTTTCGATCCACTCATTTTATACAATGAGCATGAACACACACAGACACACACACACACACACACACACACACACACACACAAACACACGAATATTAGCTGAGATTATGTCCATAAGTTTTACTATGAAGATGACCAGACTTCATCATTTAAGACAGAAAAACAAACAAAAAAGATAAGTACTGTTAAAATATTTTGATATGGTGAACTCTTCTTTAAAGGTCCATAGATAACTTTCAATTAATTAATTAGAACTTTTGCTGTCAGGACTGCTAAGGGATATGAACTATCCAGTCATTCATTAGCTGAGGAGTAATCTTTCTACTCTAAACACCAGCCATTAAAGAATGTTGCTGGGAGCAAAGCAGTGAAAAATAGTCCTGACCTGTGACTCCATCAGAGTATGAAACTCTGTGTCCTCTGCAACTTAAAACCTATGAGCTTTTCATAGTACATTGTAAAGCTAAGTATTTTTCCCATGATTACACAGTTAGTGTGCATCAGAAGAAGGGCATGAATCCATATCTGCTTGACTTGAAACCTAGCCATCTAATTACTAACCCAAGTTTCAAAAGTCTTAGAATTGTTTTGTTAGGCCTCAAAAGGCAGAACTAGGAGTGAAAAGTAGAAGTTGCAGAGATACAGGTTTAAGTTCAATACAATGATAAACATTATAACAACTAAAACTGTCAAAAATGAAATTGGATACCTCAGGAGGTAATAGCTTCCCCTCACTTCAAGTTTACAAAGGGAGGTTGAACACATTTGTGGGGATGTTGAAAAAAAATTGTAGTCAGTTATGAGTTGGGACTAGATGATCCCTTAAATCATTTCCAACTCTGACATTTTCAAATTCTGTTAAATGTATTCTGGAGCAGGTCAAAATCTAGGGACTAGACTTCATTATAAATTTTCTCTTTTGTTTTTTTTTCATGTTTATTGATGTTTTGTTTTTACATTGTAAACATTTATGTATTACCTCCACTCCATGAAATGCCTCTTGAACAAAGTAAAACAATCAAAACTAAAAATACAGCAATCTCATATGAAAAGAGCATGCAACGTTCCACATCTGTAGCACCTTCCCTCTCTATTTTTTCTATTTTTAATAGAAAGCTATTCTCTTTCCCTCCCACTCCCTACCCCATTGAAAAAAGAGAAAAGAAAAACAAATTCTTTGTAACAATTATTAGAGCAGAACAAATTCTTGCAATAGTTGTATACAAATGCTTGTGTAGGATATACTATTGTATACATTTTGTACATATATGTATATCTATCTATCTATCTATCTATCATCTATCTAGTTCTGCATCCTAAATCCCATTATTTCTTTGTCATGTGGTGGATAAGTTTCATCATCATTTTTCTGGAATCATTGTGTTGATCAGAGTTCTTACAGCTTCCAAAGTGGTTTGTTTTTATGGTGTTGTTACATAAATTGTTAATCTGACTCTGTTCCTTTTTAGTCTTCACTAGTTTATGACTTCAAAATGATTAATTTTTATAAAAATGATGTCATAGTATGAGTTCTTTTTCTCTTTACTTCAATCAGATATTATGTGTAAGAAAGATCTTATGGTCTTTCTATGTATCTTTGAAATCATCTACTTCTTTATTTCTTACAAAAGAATAGCATTTTATCATTTTTTCTCATTAATTGCTTTTGAATGGAATGCATTAGTGCAAAATTTCCTTATAATGAATCACAACTGAGGAGTAAGTATTGGAAAAAATACAGAACTGAAAATCAAAAAAATCATTCTAGCCACAATTCTTCCATTCAACTCAAAAAAAACCCCATTTAATAAGGGCCTACAATTTCTAAGACGTTGTGCTATGAGTTAGAGATACAAAAGCGGCAATGTCATCAATTCTGTCCTCATAAAGCTTATGAGCTAATAAGAAAGACACTACAAGGTAAAATTATGTAGAGGCAAATTAGAGAAATGCTCTGAGGAGACTTGGCAAGAAGAAGTCAGTTTTAGTAGAGGAATAAGGGAAGGCTTCATGGTAAATTGGTACCTGATCCTTCAAGAAAGAATGTATTTCAGTGGCTAGAAATGAGAAAATGCATTTTAGGCATGGACAATGGCCCATGTGATTGCATGGAAGTGAGAAAATGCAAGATGAAATCATAGAACAGCCAGTAGTCTTGGTTAAGTGACAAACCGTGTCATAAGTAAAAGGATGAAATAAGATTGTAATCAGATTGCAGTGTTTTAAATTGTAAGATTAAATATTTGTTATGTATCCTATAGGCAATAGGAAGCTTATTGATTTTTGTCTCACCACTGGACTTTTGACTCTGGGAAAGAGAGAGAGAGAGAGTCTAATGACTTTGTGCAACTCTGCCTCACTTAGATCCAATTCATATGCAAGTCAAGTCATCACCCCATAATGTTATTTGGGCCTCTTCAAAAATGAAGGATGACCAACAGGGAGCCAGTGAAGGCTGTTAAGTGAGGGTGTGACATGGTTGAACACATTTATTCACAGTGTGATATTTTCAAATTACTTAACCTCTATAGACCTTAGTTTCCTCATGAGGCTCTTCAGTTAGATGTTTTGTAAAGTCTCTTCCAGCCCTAAAAAGGTACTATCTGTTTGCAATAAATTAAAAAACTCCATTATATCACATTATAGGAATATTTCCTGCACAACATTCAAATGTAATATCAGTGCTGATTGATAATAAATGAAATTAACAGTGGAATATTAGAAAATGCTGATTATCACTGTGGTTTCTGATATACCAGTCTAGCCACCCCATGTATTTTGAGATTTTTGATTCTCTATGAAGTTGCTAGAAAATCTTATCTGACTATAAGCATAGCATTCTCCTCTCGCCCACTCCAGCTGCTGATTAATGCTATGCAACTCAAAGAATTATTTCCAGAAAATCATTGCTTGTCTGCTTGAACAATCTTCAGGTAATTTGAGTTTTCTCAAATGATCTTTTCACATACATATAGAACATGGTCATGGTACAATTAGCAAGAGGACACCTAAAGGAACTGATCATTTTTCTTGGTCAAGTTGTATGTGTGTGTGTGCTCATTAAGTTTTTCTTCACTAAAAATTCTTACAATTTAACTGAGAAAAAAATAAAGCTATTTAGGATCTGCTCTAGGTAATGACTTCAATCATTCTCTTTTTTTTTCCTCAACTTCTGATGAGTTCATTCCCTTTGGCTAGCAGTGAAGGAAGGCTGAGGAATTTGGGTTTGATATTGAAGTAGTGTTTCTATTCAGATCAGGTTTGCCAGCTGTGACACTGGGGACTTTTTTTTTCCAAGAATACCCAGCTTTCTATCTTGCTGGTGATGAGGTCTTTTGGGTCATTGTATTTAGACTCCTGAAATGTTCTTTTTGCTAGTCTCCCAGAATGTATGAATAAAATGCCAGCTGGTGTAAAATACTTTAGTTAGAAATTCTGTCTCAAACCATATGGAGTTCACAACTTTTCTGTTCAATTATATTGGTTTCCAGTCTGGCATTTTTAGATTGAAGATGACTATATTGACCAATAGTTTTCTTTAAAATTTTGACTTGATGTATATTCTCTTGTGTTGTATCTTTAAGCAACAACTCATCTCAAACTGGCTTATTTATATCTACCGGTATAGTAGAGGTACAATTGATATAGTTCAGTTGAGTGACCTGAAAAAAAAAACAACCCAGAAATAGTGACAGTTTGTCCTGGGTCTCCCACTAACTTTTCTCATGATGAGAAAGTATAATGCCTAAGCCAGTGTTGGTATTTTACTCTAATAGCATCTGTTAATTATAGCTTTTTGTAGCATTTAAAAATCTTATGCAAGCACTTAAGGGCTTTTTCATTTGTCCATTAAATGAGTATTTTCACCGTGTGTATGATTCCATTGGCTATCCTGTGCAGATTTCCACTACTATCATTGTAATTAAAGGAAGGAGAATAAATGCTTCTCAGAAACAAATTGAGTTATGAACACGTCTATGACACAGATGTGACTGTCTCCACCTATTTTAAATTATTACGACTTCCATTTACATTTCTATAGTATTTAGAATGATTTGTTTAGGTGTGCAGAAGAAAGTATTTACCATTTCACTATCTTCAATGCTTAAATGTCCAAAATTTTCTAGTCTAGAATTAGGCTTGCTATACAGAAATTGCAATGTCAAAAAATGTAGGCAACATAAAGAGTGGTTCCTATTAGAAACTCACTAACATACCTGTACTTTTCCCTCATTATATTAATAGATACTTAGACTAAAAAGATTCAACTATCACCCATACTAGGTGAAATAAAACTATCATATGGAAAATGTTTCAAGACAAGTCTTCATAGTAAGTATTCAATCAGTAAACATTTATTAAGCACCTACTATGTACCAGACACTGTGCTAGGTATTGCAGTTATAAAAGAAGCAAAAGACAGACTTTATCCTTGATGAGCTTACCATCTAAAATGGTAGAAGTAAAACTCTTTTAGAAAATGTAGTAATCTTGGGGTTAAGTATCCATGGCTATAAATAAAAGTAGGGGGAAATGGGCCTTTTTTGAAATTAAAAAGTAGATCCTACTTTGAAATTATGCTGAAAGAAGTCTTATTCAATATTGCTATATATGAGGAAGAGTGGAGCATAGGGAGACCTCCCAATCTGTAGATAACACAAAATCCTTTAAATGAAGTGCCTAGATTATGGAAACACATTGTAAGATCTTCTAAAACTATTTGGATGGGAAGAAATTATAGGGGAAGTTTAATGTGGTCCAGGATTAGTTAATTTATTAAGAAAAACACTAACCTAAACTCTATCTGTAGGATGAAGATAGATTCTAAGCTCTCAGCAATGACCTCAGAGAAGCATGACAGTATTGTGTGAAGAATGCTGGATTTGTAGTCAGAAGGCATTGATTCATGCTTCTACTACTCATTAGCCATGTGACATTAAGTAAGTACCTGATTTTGGAATCAGAGGACTTAGGTTCAAATCTCTTTTCTGTTACTACCTGTGTGACCCTAGGAAATTCACTTAAACTCCCTGGCTTCAGAGTCATCATATATAAATGAGGGAAATTGGAGTATATGGTCTCTGAGAACACTTTTAGCTTTAGGTCTGTGGTCCTACAATACTGTGACCTTTGTGACTCCTTCCATAGCTAGATCTATGATCCCATTATTTGGGTGGGATGTTCACTCACCAATAAAATGAGAGCTACGATACTTATGCTATCCCATGAGGTTGTTGTCAGTAAAATACTTTGAGACACGTAAAGTTCTATGTAAATGTAAATATTATATTAGGAAATGGATCAATGGGTAAATGTGGTATCAACTCACTCTGCCCTGCCCCACCCATGCCATAGGAATCATTAGTGAGTACCTGAAAATGAAAAACATAATCAAATAATAATATAAGACCACTATACCTATCTCTTGAAGTTGTCTAAGTATTTCTAAAATAACTGAAAATGATGGTAGGCAAGGAGACTGGAAAAAATCCGATGGAATAAAATATATAGACTGAAATCTAGGCCATTATTAAAGTAGAAAGATGTCATTGTTGAACCATTCTGTGCAGATGAAGTTTTATACTTTTTATTGTAAGTTGATAGGCTAAGTTTTACTGCTTGAAATAATTTTAGGCAGATGAAGCATAACGGATGCTACTTTCATTCTTTACCAATGCAATATATTTAAAGTAATTCCTCATTTCACTTATGTAAGTCATCAAGTTGCAACTTATTTAAAACTTTTCTACTGCAACAGATAATCCAACCTCCTCATCAACTATGACCATTATTTTTACCTTATAACATTTTATATAACACTTTCCTAGACCAGCAATGTCTTAAACTCAAGTACGAAGACATTAATAATATTGCATTAGTATCTCTAAATCATTTGCTATCTAAGGACCAAGTTAGTTTTTAGCAGCCTAAGGCAAAGTCATGGACCATTAAAATGTTCTCAGACCCGATTAATTATTTATCAGTCATTAACTCACACCAATTGTGCTATCAAAACACTGAGTTTTTCACATAAATGCGACATTACATAGTTCTTTGCTGTGGTAGCCATTATTCAGAATTATAAAAAGCTTTCAATATTTGAACGTTCTGAAGTTGTCAGTTTTATCAAAAAGAAAAAAAATGTTATAGCAAGGACTTTTATAATTTTTGCATCTATATCCTAGGATGATGTCATCATAATTACATGTCAGCCAGACACTAAATGAATAATAGGTTGAATGGTATGCCTTTTGTACATGCCAACATTTTTTGGTAATATAAGCTTTATCTGATGATGCTTTGTGAGCAAACTTCTATGCGTGAACTTAAGAGGGAGGATGAATTCAGGTTAATATGAAGAAGAATTTCCTAGTGATTAGAATGGTCCAAAAATGGATCATATTCACCCAAGGAGTAGAGAGTTTTGCATTATTTGGGCTCTTCATTTCAAGATTGGGTATTCATTTGTTAGCTACACTGTATAGGGATTTCATATTATAGAGATAAAAGACTGATTAGATGACTTCTGTCTCTTCTAAATAAAATATTATATCATTAAGTTTCCAAGAGGACATACCAATAAAAAACATTTAATGAGGATGGAAAGGAAAGGGGGAAAGAAAAAAAGATGAATTTCTATTTAGTGAAAAGTTAGACAAACTACTGGGGTAAGATTTCCCTATTCAGCAAAAACTAGTGAGAGCGTTGCAAAATAGTCTAACAAAAATTAAGTTTATACCAAAATCTCACAACACTTAGTAAAAAATTGTTTAAATGGCCACATGACCTCAATATAAAAATATAAAATGTAAAAAGCAATATCCTAAACAAATTCAAAAAGGGAAAAATATCATATTTCAAACTCTTAATGGGGAAAATTTTTTTTTAAAAAATTAAGAGATAAAGATGATCATAAAAGAGAAAGATAATTTTAGCTATTTAAAATTAAAAAGCTTTTGTATAAACAAAATTAAGTTGAAGAGAAACAGTTAAATGGGAAGATCTTTATAGAAAATGTCTCTGAAGTTCTGATTTTTAATATATCTATAATGATTTGACATATATGTGCATATAATATATATATAAATATACACAGACACAGATAAGAACCATTCCTCTAATAAATGGTGAGAGTTAATGAATTATCAACTTTCAAAAGAAAAAAAATACAAGCTGTATGGAAAAATCCTTTAAATAAAAAAAAAAAAAAACAACCAGCTCTGAGGGTCCACCTCACACCTAACAGATTAGAAAAGATGACAAAAGAGGAAAATGGAAATTGTTGCAAGAATTGTGAGAAAACATGCACACTAATGCACTGTTGTTAGAGCTAGCAATTGGTCTCGAAAGTAAATTCAAATTGTAGATTTATATGAACTGATGGAAAGACATGAACTGATGCAAAGTAAAGTAAGCAGAGCCAAGAAACCAAGAAACTACTACAACAATTTAAATGGAAAGAACAATCACAAAATAGTCAAAACTGAATTTTACAAAATTACAAAGACCAAGCCTAGCTCCTAAGAGACATGAGAAGACACCTCCCTCAGTCCTTCCCAGAAGTGAGATGCCACAGGGGTAAAACATTGTATATCATATTTTTTCAGTTGCATTGATTAATTTTTCTGAATTTTTTTTTCTTCTTCATATTTAAAAAAAGTTCTTTGTTATAAGGGATGACTTTCTGGGATGAGAAAGGGAGAAAAATACAGAGGTAATTATGGGTAATATATAAATTAAAAATTTTAAATATATATTCATATATATTTATTTAAAAACAACAAATATGACAGATTCAGAGAAAACTGAGAGTGCATGTATGAACTTACACAGTGTATCCTGAGCAGCAACTGAGGACAATTTAAATAATGAACACAATAAGGTATTCAGTGAGGGCCTAAACAATGCCACCTTCATCCTCAGAACACGTGCCACAGGCTTGCTACCAGCCCACTAGAAATGTCTGCAGGAGTGGGGAACGGGTAGCCTTGAGATCCTGAAGTGTGGCCTTTTGACTGATTTGGATTCAATCAAAAGGCCATACTTCAGGATCTAGAAGGCCACATGTGGGCTCAAGGCAGAAGGTTCCCCAGCTCTGGTCTAGGGAATCTGTTTCATATGGATATATATCTATACATGTATATGAATATGCAGGTACATGTTTATAAGTACGTATTGTGATATACACACACATTCTTTTTCATCCTACCAAGGAAAATGAAACCAACAATAAAAACAAACAGAACGAAACCAATTAGCAGTGAAATTGTAAGAGGAGCTGAGAGGCATAATGATGTTGTTGGAAAAGTCCTGGATTTAGAGTCATAAGACTCATATTCAAATCCTAACTCTCTCATTTACTATCTGTGTGACTTTGACAAAGTCATATATTTTCTGACTCTGAGTTTCCTCATCTATGACCTTGAGAGATCTTAGCAGCATTCAATGGCCTCAAACAAACAGCTCTAAATAAACTTTATCACAAAGTACTAAAATACTTATTTAGCATTTTAGGTATCTTAGAAAAACCATGGAGAGTGGGAAAGAAGATGGGATTAGAAGCAGGTGAGTATTTATCCTGATTTTCTAAAAGAGAAAAAAGAGAAAGATTCTTCAGAGTATGCTATTAAGTTTAATATCATTCCCTGCTAAAAATTACAGAATAAATTATTTAAGTGAAAGTTTCTTTATGCTTATAATAAGAGAGGTGATCATTAAAAGGAAACAATTTTCTAGAGTTTTGATAATGTAGAATGTTACCATTTTTGACAGGGAGGGGAAGAACTCATTATATAAAGTGAAACATACATTTTTGGATTTGGGAATTTGTTTTGTTTGACTAAGGGACAAATATGGGGATTTGCTTTGTTTGACTATGCATACATTGTAGAAAATTAGATTTCCTTCTTTTTTTCTAGTAGTGGAAGAGATAGCAAAATGAGATAATAGATGTTCATTTGAAAATAAAAGAGAGATTTTAAAAAATCATGCTAAGCTAAACTCTTTTTTTTGGAGGGGGGAACCAGGTTTTCTTAACTGTTATATTAAGATAATGTAATACTGTTATAGTAGGAAAAAAGCCTGGATTTAGAATCGGAGTGCCTAGGTTTGAATCTAGACTCACAACCTGGTCAACTGATCCAGGTCGACTCAGTTTGTCTCTCATACTTCATTTTCCCCATTTATAAAATAAAGAGGTTGGATTAGAGGATTTCTAGGGTTTAAATCCTATTTATGTAATACTTTATAAGCATAGCATTCTTGTATTTCAGCTATATATCCGACAATGAGTCTTAAAATATCTTTGTGGGGAGAGGATTCTAAGAAGATGGAGGAGTAGGTCTGAAAAGTTTAAGCTTTCAAGATTTTCCTTCACAAAAGCAATAAAATAGCGCCTCTGGGCAAACATTGAGCAGTAAAAACAAATTAGAGCAGAGGCAGAACTTGGGTCCTCTCGGGACAATTGGAAAAGACCTGAAGAAAAATCCCAGGACTAGATTTCCTCCCCGTGAAGAGTAAACACCTCTAGGCTGGGGTCGGGTTTAACTACAAGCCCAAGCTGTTTAAACAACAAACAGCAAGCCCTGGGGTTAGCTGGGTTGGGAGGCTGCCTCATCCCCACCACAGGAACTTTTACCTCAGGATAGTTCAGGGATTTGGGCTTCTGACCTGGGGCAGATCTTGGGAATCTCTGCTGACAAGAAATGCTGGACCCAGCTGTGCTGTGGAGAGCTGCAGGGGCAAGAAGTGGAACCAGAAAGAAAAAGCACATGCCCAGTGAATGCAGAAGCAGTGGGGCAGGACACTAGAGGGTGTGCACTTACAGGAGGCTGGAGGTCTTGGTTTGAGTTCAAGGTCAGAGGGAAGAGCTGAAGAGGATCAGAGGGAAGAGGCATCATCCCCCATACCCTCAGGACTAGAGGCGATTATAAAACCTAAATTGTTACCAAAAAAGATGCACAGGCAAAGGAAAAGGAATCCAACCATAGAGAGCTATTGTGGGAATAGAGAAGACCAGGATTATCCTCAGGGGAGGATTGTGAAGCAAATAAACTCTCTTTTACCCCAAAGAGTAATGTCAAATGGTCACCTGCTCAAAATGAATTCATTGAAGAAGTTAAAAAAGACTTTACAAATCAAATGAGAGAGACAGGGATACAAGAGAATTATAAAAAAAGGGTCAACAGCCTGGAAAAAGAAAGCAAGTGCTTAAAAAATAAGATTGACCAAAAGGAAAAGGAAGTATAAAAGCTAATTGAGGAATACAACTCTTTAAAAATTAGAATTGGGCAAGTGGAAGCTAATGATTCTATGAGACATCAACAATCAATCAAACAAATTCAAAAGAATGAAAAAATGGAAGAAAATATAAAATGCCCCATTGGAAAAACAACTGCCTGAAAATAGATCCAGGGAGACAATGTAGGAATCATTGGACTACTTGAAAGCCAGAATCAAGAGGAGGACCTGGACAGCTTCTTTCAAGAAATTATCAAGGAAAACTGCCCTGATATCCTAGAACCAGAGGGAAAAATAAACATTGAAAGAACTGACCACCCAAATATCAAGGAGTCACAATCTGGATTACACAGGATTTGGCAGCTGCAACATTAAAGGATCAGAGGTCATGGAGCATGATATTCTGGAAGGCAAAGGAGTTAGGACTACAACCAAGAATCACCTACCCAGTGAAATCAAGCATAATACTTCAGGGAAAAAATGGTCATTCAATGAAATAGAAGGATTTCAAGATTTCATAAGAAGAAGACCAAAATTGAACAAAAAATTTCATCTCCAATATCAAGACCAAAGTGAATCCCATAAAGGGAAAAAGGGAAAAGAACACATAAGAGGCTCAATGGAGTAGAATTGTTTACATCTGTAACCAGAATGGCCTTTGTTTTCTTTGAATGACTCAGCTTACCTCATTGAGCCTCACTGGACACTGGGGCTTGCTCTTCTGGGGCAGGAAGCGCAGCAACCATGCCAGGAATCAGAGAACTTCCTGTGTGATGAGTCATGGGGCTGGCTGAGGGGAGGTGTTAACTCCAGAGCCACGCCCTATTGGGTGTTAACCTGGTCCACACTAGAGGAAGGGGCCAAGTCAAGAACCAATCAGCCCTGGTCATTCAGGCAGCGCTTGATGATGTCAAAAACTCTATAAGAGGGGAGAGGACAGCTTGAAGATCCCTTTTTTCCTTTTCCGGTTGGAGCCACAGATACCTACAGCTGAAGCTGAGCTGCCAGTAGCAGAGCTGACCCACGTGGAGCGAGAAATGCTGAGTAAGGACTGGAGGCCAGTGGGTAATCTTCTTACCATAGAGGGGAAGCATGTATACAATTTTGCCTTATACCATCTCGCTTCTCTGTGGCCTCCTGGTTACCCTTGTGAGGCGGACTTGTTGGGCCTGGAAGCTTTCGATCAAAATATCAAAATGCGGACGCTGGTTTGTGGGCCTGTTACTGTGGAGTGTAAATACATGCTTTAGTTCTCCTGCCTTCTGCCTAGAGAATTCCTTATATCCTGTGGTTCCGAACCTTTCAGGCACATATGAGATTCTCTTTGAAATCATAAATTCTGCCTTCCTAATATAACATCCCTACATGGGAAGATGATACTTAAAATTCTTAAAAATTGTACCACTAATAGTGTAGCTAGAAGGAATATACATACACAGAGGGTACGGGTATAAGGTTAATTTGAAGGAATGACATGAAAATAATAATTAAGGGATAAGAAAGAAGAGTATATTGCATGCAGAAGGAAGAGAGAGGTAGAATGGGGTAAATTGTTTCACATGAAGAGGTACAAAAACCTATTACAGTGAGGGGAAAGATGAGAGGGTGGGTGATGGGCATTGCTTGAACTTTACTCTCATTAGTATTGGCTCAGAGATGGAATAATATACACAATCAGTTGAATATAGAAATCTCTCTTACCTGACATGAAAGTAGGAAAGGTGGAGATTAAGTAAAGGGCAGGGCAGGGGTGGTGACTGACAGAAGAGAGGGCAGACTGGGAGAGGTGGTAGACAGAAGCAAAACACTATTGAGAAGGGAAAGGGTGAAAGGAAAGAGGACAAATGAGGAAAAATATGTGATTCAGATATAAAGGGTGATACCACTTTTCAGATCTATAGAGAAGGGAAGAATTCATAATAAAACAAGAGATAGAGAACATTACAAAATGTAAAACAGATAATTTTAATTATATTAAATTAAAAAGCTTTTACACAAACAGAACCAACGCAACCAAGCTGGGAAACAATATTTACAGCAAGCATCTCTGATAAAGGCCTCATTTCTAAAATATATAGAGAACTGACCCAAATTTATAAGAATACCAGTCATTCCCCAATTGACAGATGGTCAGATGATATGAACAGATAGTTTCCAGATGAAGAAATCAAAGCCATCTATAGGCATATGAAGAAGTGTGCTAAGTCACTTCTGATTATAGAAATTCAAATTAAAACAACTCTGAGGTACCACCCCACAGCTATCAAATTAGCTAATATGACAAAAAGGGAAAATGATAGATGTTAGAGAGGATGTGGGAAAATTGGACACTAATGCATTGTTGGTGGACTTGTGAACTGATACAACCATCCTGGAGAACAATTCAGAATTATGCCCAAAGGGCAACCGAACTGTGCATACCCTTTGATCCAGCAATAACACTGCTAGGTCTATATCCTAAAGCCATCATAAACAAGGAAAAAGGACCTACATGTACAAAAATATTTACAGTAGCCCTTTTCATGTTGGCAAAATATTGGATGCTGAGGGAGTTCCCATAGATTGTGGAATGGGTGAATAAGTTGTATATAATAGAATGAATGGAATGGAATATTATCATTCTATAAGAAGTGATGAATAGGCCGATTTCAGAAAAACCTGGAAGGACTTGTACAAACTGATGCAATGTGAAATGAGCAGAACCAAGAAAACATTGTATACAGTATTAGCAACATTATGTGATGATCAACTATTAATGACTCAGTTCTTTTCAGCAACACAATGATCCAAGACAAATACAAAGGACTCAGGAAAGAAAATGCTGTCCACATCCAGATGAAAAACTGATAGACTCTGAATGCAGATGGAAGCATACTTTTTTCATTTCATTCTTTTTCATGTTTTTTTCCCCTTCTGATATGTTTCATCTTTCATAATTCTGACTAATAGAGAAATATGTTTCATATGATAGCAGATGTATAACCTACACCAAAATGCCTACCATTTTGGAATAGGGAAGGGGAGGAGGGCAGGAGAGGGAGGTAGGAAGGGAGAAAAAGTAAAAATGAATGCTAAAAATCCTCTTGAAATGTAATTGGGAAAAAATACAATAAAATACTATTAAAAAAGGGAAAAAAAAGAGTTTGAGATAGTTCTCCTTTTTCCTTTTCCTAGACATTATTTATGTTTGTATCATAAGAATTTTGTCCTTGAAAGACTCTCATTTTTTCTTACCTTTGTAGAATTTTAGGTCATGGGATCCTACTGATCCTATCTTTTAGCTCTTTTAAATTCACTTTCTTAACATATAGGACATGACAGACCATAACCAATATTTACTTTCTTCTCTATTGTAGTCTTGAATGTGGCATGATCACTTCTTCCCAAGGTTCTCATCAGATCTATTTGTGCAGCAAGTTCCTCCTTATTGATTAGAATCAGCTTTGTAATGGCATTTCCTTTCTTCAGTTCTGACTTCTGAAAAATGAATTTATCAGAATTCCAAATCAAAAATTTCTCAGATGTTTTGCTTTAAAGGGAAAAAAGGAATTGTGGTGTTTTGGGAATTTAGCTGTGTGAAATCTTACCCCAGGAATCTTCTGGCCCTTAATTGCATCACGCCCTTATTGCATTCTAACAGGTCGTCCTTGTTGTTGTTGTTTTTGTCTTTCATTCTCCATGACATCAGAGAGATGATGACATGACTTACAGTTGATGTAGATTTGAATGAGGGAGGGCTGTGCAAGGTCACCAATTTCACTTTCTTCTCCAGAAGCATCTGGGTCCAGTGGCTAGATAATCATCAGGATGACTGGAGATGATCTAGGATGCAATGGGAGACCCTGGCCATTTTAGGCTAAGGTCTTTTCAGGTTCTCGCTTTGAGTGAGGTTATGCCTATTCAGTGAATAGGCCTCTTTAAGTCGTTACTCAAGTGATGGTCCCTTTAATAACAAAAAAAGAAAAATTCAAACTGGGAAGGGGTTGACCCTCAGGGTTCCTGGCCAAAAGAGAAACAGTTACTATTTACTATACATTCACTCTCTGCTAGGAGGGCATGGACCTATTGTTGTCCAATCTATGAGCTCCTGAGTTAGTTGGGTTTAAGGCTTGATCTTTGAGAAAGAAATCTAGCCAGTAAACTGAAAGCTAAAGAGGCAGCTTTCAGCCATGGAAATGTACCTTCCCTTGGGCAGAGCACCCTCTGATAAGTGGAGAGGAGAGGGGAGGGCAAAGGAGGGGAGGCTACTCACAGGTTGTGTTTGTCCTTCATTCTCAAAGAGGATCATGACATCAGGGAGATGATGACATGCCTTGCAGTTGACTTTGATTTGAGTAAGGAAGGGCTGTGCAAGGTCACCAGCCTCACTTTCTCTTCCCACATTCTAACATCAGCTTCCTGGAAGGAAATAACAGGATAACTGAAATAAAAGCCTCACAAATGATTCTGAAAACCAATGAGACCACCTAGGAATCCACACAAAAAGACTTGTGTTTAAGTTGGTCCTCTGATATGTACTAACCCTGTAATCCTGGACAAGACACTAGATCTCTCAATATACCAGTGAATTTCCTAAAAGTATAAGTTGCAGAAAAGGTACCAGTCTGCAATGGTAGAGAGAGTTTCTTCAAATGGAAGTTTCCCATACCAAATGAAACCAAAGCTTCAGTCCCTATCCTTATCCCTATTTATCTTTAGAATGCATCAATGCTCTTAGTCATCTATTCGTAAAATCTGCTGATTGAGCATGTCACACCAATCAACCTGCTACAGGTTAGATTCCTATTACTAGTCACCCAACCTGACCTCTTTTCTGCGTTACTGAATGACAGTGGAGAAGGTCATGCAATTCAACAGTTTGGCTGCACTAGTAATCCTTATTATCTAATATAACTTGACCCTCACTGTGGTCTTGAAATCTTATTAACCATATTTATCCATTTCTATTGTATTACCTTCAGTGATTGTTCTAAACCTTCTTCCACTCAACTGCTCTTTACTAATCCAATACCCCTTCCTCTCAGCACAGACTTCACCTTATAGTTGACTGAGAGGAATGAGACTCTACTCTATGAATTCCCTTATCTCCCAAACTCATCTATTTCTTTACCCATAATTTTTACTCCTTTGCTGAAACAGGCAATCCTGATCACCAAGAACAATGCTTCAATTTGTTCCATTTAACCAATCCCCTCCTTCCTTCTCTGAGAGCTTGCCTCATTCATCACTCTCCCTTTCATCTTTAATCTCTTCATTTCCACAGGCATTTGTTGACTCTCCCTTGACTTAAGCCTTCACTCCATTCAGGCTGCTGCCTCATTCTATATCTTTCTCTTTTTTCATTGTCAATATTGTGTAATAGGGGAGGAGGGGTTGGTGGATTAAAGCTTCCTCTATCGAGGACGCTTAGGGTTGGGTCTGCAGAGGTTATCCTGCAGAGCATGTATGATGCTGAACCTGTGTCCTGACTTCTTCTGGTGAGACCTGTGCTCTGGTCTTCTGTTCAACCCCAGAGACTTCTCTTTGGTCCCCATGTGTTTCCTTTCCTGCTACAAGATGGGAAGTTGGATCAAAGAGGACTGACCACTAAGCGGCAAGAACTTTAAAGGAAGAAATAGATTCTGACTGATCTCTTTCTCATCTTCTACTTTTCTAAAGTTTGGTTTTGGATTCCCACAACTCTTCCTGGTATTTCCCATGAAAGAATAGGGAGGGATTTCTTCTGCCCCTCAACTCAGGTAGTACTTATAATTTTTTACATTGCAATGAGCACATATGCTTGCCTAGGTGAGCCTGGCACTAACTTAACACCCTAGTTGCTCTGATATTTTATCTTTCTTTTCCCCATGAGAAAAACTGATTAAACAGTAATCCTGAGAGATGCTTTTTTGGAGCCTGGTGGCTTACCTCAGGAGTTCAAGTATCCTTGGGTTCCCTAGCTGGTACTGACTGCCCTGCAGGTGGTAGTCTTTGAAATGACTACAATTCTTTTCATTGCTTCTGCCTTATTATGCACCCCCCTCTCCCTAGAGAAGAGTTCTGAGGAAGATCTTTTAAACAAAATTTAGGAAAGTTTGATGTCTAGGGCCCCTTCAGAAAGAGATCAACAAGATCTTCTCTGAGAATGGCACTTAGGTGGTTTAGAGGATAGAGTGCTCCGCCTAAAGTTGAGAAGCCCTGAGGTCGAATCCAACCTTACACACTTACTAACCATGACCCTGGGCATATCACTTAACCTCTGTTTGCCTCAGTTTCCTTAATTGTAAAATAGTGACAGTAACAGTACCTACCTCATAGTGTTGTGAGGATCAAATGAGATAATAGTTATAAAGTGATTGATTAGCATAGTGCCTGAAATGCAGTAGACACCACATAAATGATTCCCTTTCCTTCCTCTGGAAATGTGTTTAATATAAAAAATAGATCCGTATAGACCAGCTACGTACTTCCTCCACTACAAAAGAAATATTTAAACATAGAAAAATGCATAAGTATACCTTAACAAATACTCGAATTTGAATACGCATGGTAAATACTTAAAGTGGGAAAAGGCACGGTATTTCATAATCCTGTTAATCTCAGCTCTGTACCGTCTGAACAGCTCTAAAGAATTACACAGATCAATGCTTCCATGGCAAGCCCATGATCTTTGGCATGGCCTGGGCTTCATTCACAAAGCTTGCTTGGATATTGGGTCTTATGTCATTGTATCAGTGGTTGGTGTGGGACCAGAGATTTTCCTGATTTGGAGGAAAACATAACTCACCTGGAAGTACAGTAGCAAAAATCCTGTCCATTTTGTTTAAACAAGATTCAACCAGGCACATCATATCCATTAATAAACTTCAGTTGAATCCACTAATTGTTCATCTGATTATGCTTTCACTTTATTCATAAGATTCCTCATTTACCACATAGCCATTCATTCAGAAAGCATTGGTTATAGAATTTGAGGAGAATGAATGGGAGAGACTGATCACCTTTCCAACCTCTGAAAATTTCTCCCTTTAACTTAGGACAAAGGGGTTTACAACATGAATACTGAAGTCTCCTGGGAAAATGAATAATGAAAGGAAATATGCAGAGGAAAACTATGAGTCATCTACTAAAGTGATTGAGAAAATATAAAGAATGGCATACAGACTGTTAGGTGACACTGACAAGTAAGAGTAAAGGATAGTATAGATGGATTTCATGTATTTCAAAGAAATGTAATTGTACAGAAATTGTCTGGAAGCAATAGTATTTTACCTACCCTTCTTCATAATTCTGTAAGTATGGGGGAGTTTGAGGAAAAATAGTGTCCAGTGGAGAGGGGTACAATGAATATAACCAGGAGTGTGCTGGATCCAGCTCTGGAGAACCTTGTTAAATTTCCACTGTGAGCATTTACGCTTGAGCATTTTTTCCCCAGAAAGACAATCGTTAATCAATTATCAGCACTCCTTTGAATATGGAAAAGTCATATTTTTGTTGGAGTGAGGAGCTAGAATGAATGTTTGATGAAAAGATTGATGATATAGACAAGGGGTTTTTTTTTGGAACTATGAGGTTTCCAAAGTAAAAATGGAATAGATTATATTTATGGGCAAACCGGATTGAAGTAGAACTGGAAAGGAGTTGAGGTCCTTACAATTAGGTTGACTATTGGAAAGAATGTGTTTCAATTTAATTCAACAAACGTGTATTAAGTGCCAAGCATTATACTATGTGGTGAAATAGAAAGATAAAAATGAGATAATAGTCTTACCCTGAAAGAATATAAATGCAGATAAATAAATAGAAAGTAATTTAGTAATTTGAGGAAGGAGTGAGAAAAAACAAGTGCCCCTGGCGGCATCAGAGGAGGTTTCACAGGGTAGATTTCATTGCATCTGAACAGAAACTTGAAGAAAGATGAGGATTTGGGGAAAGACAAACAAACAGACATAGACAAACCGAGAGAGAGAGAGAGAGAGAGAGAGAGAGAGAGAGAGAGAGAGAGAGAGAGAGAGATTGAGGGGTTTGGTCGAGAACACAGAGGTAGGAGACAGTCAAGTTCAAGAAAAAGTTGGCAGTGCTCCGGACCTAAAGTTAAATGAGACCTGGGTTCTAATTCTGTCTCTGACTCTTACTAGCTGTGTGACCTAGGGTAAGTTACTTTACCTCTATGAGTGATTCCACAAATCAAATGATAGATCTGAGGCTACAGGACCTGCATTTAAAATATAACTCTGCCATTAACTATTTGGGTGACCCTGGGCAATTTGCTTTCTCTGTAGTCCTCAGTTTCCTCATCTGAAAATGTGAGGGTTGGAGCAGGTGACCTCTACAAGGTCCCTTATAGCTCTACAGTAATGAGCTATCGAATTGTCTTCAGTCTCCTCACCTGGTAATATTAGAAAAATACTGTAATAGAGATTTGGAGAATGTTTAGAGTACCAAGGACAGGGTGTCCCCAGGTGGAGAGGTTGAGGATCCCAGTTCTGTGTGAATTGTGATGGCATGGAATGGAAGTGTCTTGGAGAGACTGTGGACCATATATAGACATTCTAAAACTAGTTCTGGCTATGCAGTCCCCTGGGATCACTGACCCAACTTATACCATCACTGACAAATTGAGTTTCCAGAAGGATGGCTAAACTGGAGGAACTTTACTACTAGCATTCTAGGGATGAGCCTAGATCATGGACCCCCATTGGTATGATAAGGGGGAACCCTTATCATCTAATAGACTCCTTTCTATAGCATAGAAACTATAGGGTCTAGAAACTAATGCAGACCTGGGCTTAGGGAGGGTGCTCCATCATACTGCTCACTTCAGGACACATTGATGGCCAGCTTCAATCTCTCTTCTACTCTCAGCCATTGCTTGACTGACTAGGGCAATGACCTTCCTCTTTTCAACATTTTTTCCAGTGCTCTTTAGTTCCTTCCCTCCATAAACCACTTTGTGGAGCCTTTGGGCAATTAGTTATTTTGTTCTCCCTTGTAATTTTGGGAATTGTATCTAAATGAGTGGCTAGAGACAAAGGTGTGAATGCAGTCTCCACCCCAGTGGTATACTTAGTCTTTTTCTACCTCTTCCTAAGTAAGGTATTCATGCCTCCTAACCTTTCTAGAGTGAGAATGTTTATTTTCCAACTGAGGCTTTCGCATTTACTTTTCAACCTTTGAATTTTACCCTCTGCAGAACTTCAGTTTCTGTTGAAGTCTCACTGGAATGTCCCCTCTCCCCTCATAATACTATTTACGCTACACACCTCATAGGGTACGTTATGAGGAAAGTATATTGTAAAATATAATATATCATAAATGCCAGTTATCACAAACATGGAATGTTGTTTAGTATAGTCATTTGGGTCTGTTTTTACCTTCCCTAGGTCGTAAGCTGCAAAATGACAGGATTCATGTTTTATCTAAACTTTGTATTACATCTAGTACTTAGTATAATACTTTGCAAATAGCAGACATTTAATAAATATTTGTTGAATGCCAGTGAATTTAAATTTGATTTAATAGAAATTCTTTAGAAGTACTATACAAATTGAATAAAAATTTAATAGAAATACTTTTATCCACAATATTCTTCTGGTGACCCTATTAGGTTTTAGGTTCACTATTCCAAGTATTCAAATAATTATATGCATCTTTGATTTCATCAATTCCCTCTAATGAGATGCAGATTGCAGTCATTTCATACCTTATTCATATCTTCTTCAATTCTTACCCATATCTTCCTGTAAGTCCCTGAATCATGTTTGTGGAAAAATTCAATTTCTCTTGACATTACAAAGATTCCAGTGGAGCAAATAGATTGCCCATTGACTATCACCCACTCTTGCCACATGATCAGCCCATTTTATTTGATGACATCCTTTACTCCATTTCATAATTCTCCTTCTGGTAATGTTGCAGCCTATTCATGCCTAGCAAGTACCCTCTGTATGATACCTATTTCCAATTTCAAGGACTAGACCAGAAAAAATAATAATGAAGATGATGTCTAGATTGCCAAAATAGCACAGAAAAAAAAAAATCAAGATACTTATAAGAAACATACTCATTTTGGAATTATTAAAAATGATTGATTTCAAACTCTCAAGTAATGAAAAATAAACAGTGCTTGGTTATAACTGAAGTATTTTCAAAGTTCAGCTGAAAAGGTTAAAGTAAAAATGATGATGGGTAAGGAACTGAAGAGGTAAAAGGTCGAGAGGTGCTCGACACCCCAAAATATTGACGCACCGGGTCCTGCCGAAAGAATTCGACTCAAGCCTTCTCAGCCAAGGGAAAAGAGAAAGTTTATTCAGGATTCACCATAATGGGCTGTCTTAAGAAATGCCCCCCTTTGTGATGACTGTTTCCACAAGCAGGCCAGATTCAACCTACTGAATTAGATTGAATCTGAGCACCTTCATGGAGGCAAGATGGAGATTATATACACAGATTGTAGGAGGGATTGAGGGGTGGTCTGGGGTGACTAGAGGAGGGGTTTCGGGAGGGTCTTGAGGGGAAGTCTAAGGAGGATAAGGTGGGGTCAGAGTCCAGGAACCTAGAGGATAGAATTAAGGATGGGAAGTAGCTGAAGGCATGGACACTGATATATCAAGGGTGGGGAAGTAGCTGGACAATAAAGGGTGAGGCTAGGTAGAGATTTGGGTCTAATGATAAGGTGAGGCTTATGGCCTTAGGGAAAGGCCAGATCTAGTTGGAAGATTCAAGGACAGTTCGAGGGGGCTCCCAGAGAATGTATTCCAGATTCAAGGGGGTTCCCAGAGACTGTGCCCTCATCAGAACCATACATTTCTAGGGGTTCTCGTGACCCCAAAATACCTACACACCGGGTCCTGCCAAAAGAATTCGACTCAAGCCTTCTCAGCCAAGGGAGAAGAGAAAGTTTATTAGGGATTCCCCATAATAGGTAGTCTTCAGAAATCCCACCCTTTGTAGCACCTGTTTTCACAAGCGGGCCAGATTCAATCTGTGCTGAGCTAGATTGAACCTGAGCGCCTTCATGGAGGCAAGATGGAGATTAAATACACAAAGATTGTAGGAGGGATTGAGGGGTGGTCTGGGGTGACTAGAGGAGGGCTCTAGGGAGGGTCCTGAGGAGGAGTCTAAGGAGGACAAGATGAGGTCAGAATCCAGGAACCAAGAGAATGGGATTAAGGGCGGAAAGTAGCTGAAGGCATGGATATTGATAATATCAGGGTTGGGAAGTAGCTGGACAATAAAGGGCAAGGCTAGGTAGAGATTTGGGCCTCATGATAATGTAAGGTTTATAGCCTTAGGGGAAGGCCATATCTTGTTGGAAGATTCAAGGACAGTTCAACGGGGCTCCCAGAGACTGTATTCCAGATTCAAGGGGGTTCCCAGAGACTGTGCCCTCATCACAGCCAAGGACTTCCTAATGTTTTTTTTTTTAAACCATTGGGTTGTGAAAGTCCTTGAGCAGAACTGATTTTGTTCCTTTAAGATACACGACTGTAATAATTTGAGTCAAGAAAGAGGTTTTCATAGAAAACTGCAGACAATAGTGAGATATACTAGTCATGTTGTAGTTTGAAGGAAATGAGCAGTGTTCACAAAATAACCCAGGACTGCTTTATAAATTGCATATTATTTTTCCATAGCAGTCAAACATCTTAAGTCATTGAATATAAAAGTGTGTTCTGAAGCTTCTCTATGTTAAACTATCTGAAATATTGGAAAAGATAAAAGTATCCACTCCTGGAAATACACCGGTCATCTAGTAAGAGAGAAAAGGCTTGCAATAACTAGAGGTATTATCTCTATGATTTTGCATATGGCTGTGTAGAAGTGATTCATTTGAGGAAATAGTATGATAAATCAGATGGCACTAAAGGAGTCTGAATAGACCACTAACTTTGCAGGTGGTATCTTCACCTTATCAACTATCCTTAACAAACTACTATTTAAGGATAAAACATAAAACTCAAGAAAAGAAAAGGATAAGAATCAACACATCTCCTGGAATAAAAAGTTAGAGTTTCATGAATATACTAACCTGAACAGCCAAATTAAATAATAGCTGGCATTTATCTGAAGCTCTTTCAATTTTAGAAAGTGCTTTCCATATAATATCTCCTTTGTTCCTCATTACAACCCTTAGAGGTAGGTGTTATTATTCTTATCTTACAGATGAAGAAACTGAGGCTGAGAAAGGTTAAGTGACTTGCCCAGGGTCACAAAACTTATGTTTTTGAGACAAGATTTGAACTCAGGTTTTCTGACTCCAAGTTCAACACCTTATACATTGTACCACCTTGCTACCAGGACCTAGGTTTAACTTGTATCTGTCCATAGTAGCCATTCCTTTCTCTCTGTCTATCTCTGTCTCTGTCTGTCTCTATCTTTGTCTGTCTCTCTGTCTCTCTCTGTCTCTATTTCTGACTCTCTCTCTCTCTCTCTCTCTCTCACACACACACACACACACACACACACACACACACACACACACACAAACACACAGGGAGAACATTTTGAAAGAGGAACACTCATAAATTTAAGGCACTTGGAATCCCCCTGAGGCTAATATACCCAACAAAAATCAAATTAGTCTCAGAGATGGAAGCTAAATTGGTCTATTTTGTTGTATTTGTTACACTCAGAAAACTTGAACTGGAAATGGTAGCATAATGAGTAACTCTCTCCTATAAATGGATTATGGCAAAACGTACATAAAGCCAACCTCAGATTTCTCCAGAATGAGTGGGCTCATTCTATCAATCCAATTTTGTTGTTCATGCTTCTTAAGATACCAAGATATATGATGCAAGTACTTTACAAAGATTAAACAACACCAAAACCAATAATACCATATCTACTTATACTCTTTGTATCTGCTCTCCT
The DNA here is from genome assembly GCF_011100635.1 of Trichosurus vulpecula. Classification (NCBI taxonomy): domain Eukaryota; kingdom Metazoa; phylum Chordata; class Mammalia; order Diprotodontia; family Phalangeridae; genus Trichosurus; species Trichosurus vulpecula. Next base: position 87,831,897 of record NC_050576.1, on the reverse strand, counting down.
GCTTCAGCTCCATACAACAAGATGCTCCTGACTGGGTATGCCCTGGTGTTCCATCTCTACTTTCCTGCTTCCTTTTGTGTATTGGCTCTCCCTTTAGACTGTAAGCACATTGAAGACAGGGACTATCTTTTTATTAATTATTAATCTCATTAATTAATCCTCAGAATTTAGCACAGTGCATAGAATATCATAGGCACTGAATTAATGGATTAAACTAGATTGAATTATATTCCCTAACTCCCATTTTAAATAGATGTATATTCACTACTAAAAAGTGAAAGGGAGGATAATAGCTTGATCCTATCTGTTAACAACTGAATGAGGATTTAACATTTATTCAATAATTATTTATGACTTAAGGTTAGTGGCAAACCTCTAATATAATTTTTCCCCTGGTAGAACTTGGCATGAGCAGTCAACAAGTTTGGAACCGTGGTTAAACATCTTCCTTATATTCAATTTACATTTATCAATATATCTTCTATAGACTGGAACTTCCTATTTAAAGAACTTCAGATTTCTCCTGGCCATAAATATAATTTATTTTTTAAGCATTTATAATATGTGAGTCCTAGCAATAAGAATAATGTAACTCCTACCTATTCTGGCTTGCATTTATTTTTATCAGCCAGTGCTTTATTTTGACAGCTGTGATCTCCCTCATAGTTAGAGGTCTTATAGATATATGAAATTTTACCTGGGAATTGAGGGTGCCCAGCTGTTATTATTAATGTTTTGAGAGATTCCTTTCCTAAGCCTAGTAAATCTTTGTATTAAGTATGTTTAATTGTAATAATTTTTCCTTCCCCACTAAGAATTAATAGTTTTCTCTGAATTATGGCACATTGTAATCTCTTAAATGTGCTTATCAAAAGTATAACAATTTTGGGTTTTTTACCTTTTAACTCCTACAAAGTGCCACTCCCTTTTAGTTAAAAGTAGCTTTTGTCACGATTGGAAATTTATTAATTTTTAAGATGGGTAGCCTGATGTTCTTTAGAAAACCATGAACTTCCAATGTCACTGACCATATTGAAGCTTTAGATGCCTTATAATTTCACTTCCTGGGAAACAAGTTGCTTCATTTGAAGAAGATAAAGGTCAAAGACCTATTAGGAGTATAAAAAAGACAGTCCTTGAGCTATGTACATGTTTCCTCATCAATTAATACTCAAAAACACTTTCCACAAGTTCTGGCACATGCCATCTGGTCAAATAGTAATCTTATAGCTTCAAATACACTTGCAAGGCACTGGCTTCCTGATAGGGACCTTTTCATTATAAGTAGGAAGAAATCTGTCTCAAATAACATTTTTCTAAAATTTAACTTGGGACTCATTGGTGTATGCTATAGCATGGAGAAGCCAGGCACAAGATAAGAAGAAACTTCAAGGCCCAGAGAACTGTGCCCTTAATCTGAAAGTACCTGAGGTGATCGCTGGCAGCTTTCATGCTCCCTACATTTTCTATTCATCTGATTTCCAATTGTATGTAACTGATTTCCACAATAGTTTCTAGTTTAAGAACTCTAGATATCTCCTAGCCATAAAATCTCCTTTTACAAATCAGCCTGAAACGTATGGTAGTTATTCACTGGGTTTTGCTTTTACCTTTTAGTAATGAAGGAATAACATTTACCATATAACTTAACTATTCACTTAGAGAATATTAGCTGCTAAATGTTGGGGAATAAGCAGGAGAGCCAGATCACTCTCTTTTAAATGTATTTTATTTTTTTCCTAATTATATGTAAAAATTTTAATGCCTGGAATTGACTTCATAAAAGTAGAACAATGAAATATCAAAGATTTAGAGCAGGAAGTGACCTACTCCATTATGTACTCAATTCTTTCATTTTGCAGGTGGAGAAACTAAGGCTGATAGAGATCTGTCAAAGGTCACACAGGCAGCAGACTTAGGATTCAGACCCAGGTTTTCTGACTTTACATTCATAGTTCTTTCTACTACATCACACTTCTACTTCACCACATCATCATCATAAACTTTTAATGAATCCAGAGCATCAAACAGCATAACTTAATGGATACAGTTGTGGGGCTAGAATTAGGAACACGACTCCAAATTCTGAGTCTGACATTCAGCAATTGGCCCTGGACAAGTAATTTAGCATTTATTTCTCTTAGTCAACTCCTAGGGCTTATCTACTAAGCTATCCATAGAAGGGTTATGAGATTTTTGGGGAGAAGGAATTTCCACACCAGGACTTCCCTATACTAAAGAAATACTTTATTCCTTCAATAAGCATTTATTTTGTGCCAAACACTCTTCTAGTTACCTGTGACACAAAGACATAGACTCTTTCTGCTCAGCATACCGCTTTAAATTAGTGATTTGCCAAATAGTCAGAAGGTAGTATTAGAAACATTGACAAGAAATTGAGATCTCATTGGATGATTAAATTTTATGGGATTTTGTTTCAATCTCCCAAAAAGGCTATAAGGAAGTTTTAATTGTGCATAGCTAAGTTCACATATTATTTTTCAAGAACACTTAGCTACTTCAATGCATCTGTGATCTAATCAAGGTAGATGCTCAGGTTAATTGTATAAAAAACAATCCATCCATTCATGCCTTCTAATCCTGAGTGACCCTTAAAAATACTCTCACAGAGGAGTCAACCCAACTTGTTGGAGACTTTCTTCTAAATCTCCTGATATTGTGTGGGGATTAATGGAGCACATGGACTCTTTAGGAGTTATCCCTGTCTTGATGACATGACATCTTTCTATATTTCCTTTCCTTCACATCAGGGTTTCTTAAGCTTTTTCCACTCATGGCTTTTTGCATTTCTGCAGCCTTCCTTGGCATTGCATGGCCTGAGGGCATGTGCACTGCAAAGTGAGCATGCTTTTCGTTCAGAACCAAGGCTGCAGTGAAGTTGCAAAATGCAACAATAGCAAGTGCTGCCAGAAACACACATTTGATTTTGAATTAATTTTTGGTTGTCGTGCATTCAGAAACCTTTTACTATTACCAAATTTTTCCTGATCCCATGATCCACAGTTTAAGAAGCGTTGCACATCATTCATCTTCCACTGAGTATTTATTTTGTTGTATTGTAGGTCATCTTTAAATGAACATATTTTTCTCTATGACTAGAATGTAGACTCCTTGAAAGCAGAATCAGGACTTATTTTAGCTTTCTTTCCCATGACATACTTACCCAGCCCAGCGCATTGTAAATAGTAGGCAATTAACAATAAACTTAGATTGCTAAATTAATTGAACTTCACTCAGTACTGAAATTTGATCATCTTTTTAAAGGCAAGTCCCATAACTGCCTTGGGCCTTTGTTTCCTCAAATGTAAAACTAAGGTGTTTGATTTGATGGCCTCTGAGGTCTCTTCCACCTCTTGGACCCTAGGTTGTTCTGATAGAAATCACCTTCTCTACATGTGTTTTCATAGCTCTTGTTGTTTCAAATTTAACATCACAAGTACACTAAAAATGCTTAACTAATATGATGTACCTAGAAATCAGGAAAAATGAAAAGATTTTGAAATGGTGTTACATTTATTGCTAAAGCTTCACGCTCTTATCTATTAAAAAGAAAAAAATAAAATGATCTAAAGTAGTATCTAAGGATATGATTGCTACTTCTATGTTTTATATATTTGAGGGGACTGTTGAATGAAGCAGCATTATTTTTTATTTTACCATTTACTTTATTTTTTCCTTAACAGTGTTTCATTCTCCCCCCCCCCCCCAATTATATGTAAAGATAGTTTTCAACATTCATTTTTGTAAAATTTTGGGTTCCAAATTCTTCTCCCTCCTTCCTTTGCCTCTCCTCTCCCCAAAAAAGCAAGCAATCTGATATAGGTTATACATATACAATCATGTTAAAAATATTTCCACATTAATCATGTTGTGAGAGAAGAATCAGAACAAAAGGGAAAAACCACGAGAAAGAAAAAAAAAACAACAAAAAAGTGAAAATAGTATGCTTCAATCTGCATTCCGACTCCATAGTTCTTTTTCTGGATGTGGATAGTATTTTCCATCATGAGTCTTTTGGAATTGTCTTGAATCATTGTATCGCTGAGAAGAGCTAAATCTATCATAGTTAATCCTTGCACAATATTTTTGTTCTGTGTGCAATGTTCTCCTAGTTCTGCTCACTTCACTCAGCCATTCCCCAATTGATGGGTCTCCCCTCAATTTTCAATTCTTTGCCACAACAAAAAGAGTTGCTATAAATATTTTTGTATATGTCAGTCCTTTTCCTTTTTTTTATGATCCCTCTAGGCTATAGACCTAGTAGTAGTATTGCTGGATCAAAAGGTACGCAGAATTTTATAGCCTTTTTGGGCATAGTTCCAAACTGCTCTGTAGAATGGTTGGATCAGTTCACAACTCCATCAACAATGCATTAGTGTTCCAATTTTCCCACATCCTCTCCAACATTTATCATATTACTTTTCTGACATATTAGCCAATCTGATAGGTATGAGGCAGTACCTCAGAGTTGTTTTAATTCACATTTCTCTAATCAATAATGATTTAAAGCATTTTTATGTGACTATAGATGGTCTTAATTTCTTCATTTGAAAACTGCCTGTTCATATCCTTTGACCATTTATCAACTGACAAATGACTTGCAATCTTATAAATTTGACTCAGTTCTCCAAATACTTGAAAAGTGAGGCCTTTATCAGAAACATTGGTTGTAAATTTGTTTCCCAGCCTTCTGTTTTCCTTCTAATCTTGGTTGTGTTGGTTTTGTTTGTGCAAAACCTTTTTAATTTAATGTAATCAAAATGATTCATTTTGCATTTCATAATGTTCTCTATCTCTTGTTCCATCATAATTATTCCCTTCTCCACAGATCTGACAGGTAAACTATTCATTGCTCTCCTGCTTATGGTATCATCCTTTGTGTCTACATCATGTACCCATTTTGACCTTATCTTGGTACAGGGTGTAAGATGTTGATCTATGCCCAGTTTTTGCCATACTAGTTTCCAGTTTTCCCAAGAGTTTTTGTCAAATAGTGAATTCTTATCCCATAAGGTGGAGTCTTTGGGTTTGTCACATGGTAGATTACTATAGTCATTTAATTACTGTGTCTTGTGTACCTAACCTATTCCACTGATCCACCAATGTATTTCTTAGCCAGTACCAAATAGTTTTAATGATTGCCACTTAATAATATAGTTGTAGATCTGGCACAGCCAGGTCACTTTCCTTTCCATTTTTTCATTAATTCCTTTGATATTCTTGACATTTAGGTCTTCCAGATGAATTTTGTTATTTTTTTTCTATCTCTGTAAAATAATTTTTTGGTAGCTTGATTGGTACACCATTGAATAAGTAAACTAATTTAGTAGATTTTTCATTTTTATTATATTAGCTCAGCATACCCATGAGTAATTGACATTTTTCCAGTTGTTTAGTTGTAACTTTATTTGTGTGAAACTGTTTTGTAACTGTGTTCATATAGTTCCTGGGTTTGTCTTGGCAGGTGGACTGTCAAATATTTTATATTGTCTAGTTATTTTAAATGGAATTTTTCTTTCTGTCACATGTTGCTGGGCTTTACTGATGATTTATGTGGGTTTATCTTATATCCTACAACTTTGCTAAAGTCATTAATTGTTTCAAGTAGCTTTTTAGTTGATTCTCTAGTATTCTCTAAGTTTGCCATCATGTCTGCAAAGAGAGATAGTTTTGTTTCCTCATTGCCTATTTTAATTCCTTTTCTCTTATTCCTAATGCTAACATTTCTAGTGTGGTATTGAGTAAGGGTGGTGATAATGGACATCCTTGTTTCGCCTTTGATCTTATAGATACTGCTTACCGTTTTAAGGAGAACTCCATTTATTCCTATGTTTTTAAGAGGAATGAGTGCTATATTTTGTCAAAAGCTTTTTCTGCATATATTGAGATAATCATATGATTTCTGTTGGTTTTGTTATTGATATGGTCAATTATGCCGATATTTTTCCTAATAATGAACCAGCCAAGCATTTCTGGTATAAACCCTACCAGATCATATTATCCTGGTGATAAATTACTATCATCTCTTTGATAACATTTTATTTAAAACTTTTGCATCAACATTCATTATTAAAATTGGTCTAAAATTATCTTTCCCTGTTTTGGCTCTTCCTGGTTTAGGTATCAGCATCACATTTGTGTCATAAAATGAATTTAGTAAGACTCCTTTACATATTATTTTCAAATAGTTTACATAATATTGGAATTAATTGCTCTTTAAATGTTTGGTAGAATTTACTTGTAAATGCATCTGGCCTTTTCAGTTTTTTTCTTAGTGAGTTTATTGATGGCTTGTTCAATTTCTTTTTCTGAAATGGGGCTAAGTATTTCATTTCCTCTTCTGTTAATCTCGGCAATTTATGTTTTGTAAATATTTATCCATTTCACTTAGATTGTCAGATTTATTGGCATACAGTTGGGCAAAATACCTCCTAATTGTTGCTTTAATTTCCTCCTCATTAGTGGTGAATTCACTCTTTTTTGTTTTTTGTACTGGTAATTTGGTTTTCTTCTTTCTTTTTTGCAAACCCAAATTAACCAAAGGCTTATGGATTTTATTGGTTTTTCATAAAACCAACACTTAGTTTTATTTATTAGTTCATAGTATTCATAATTTCAATTTTGTTAATCTCTCCTTTGATTTTCAGAATTTCTAATTTGGTATTTAATAGAGAATTTTAATTTTTTTTCTTTTTCTATCTTTTTTTAGTTGCATGTGAAATTCATTAATGTCCTTTTTCTCTATTTTATTCATGTAAGCATTTAGAGATACAAAACTTCCCCTATGAACTGCTTTGGCTGCCTTCCATACATTTTGGTATGCTGTCTCATTATTGTCATTCTCTTGGAGGAAGTTATTGATTGTTTCTATGATTAGTTTTGACCCACTCATTCTTTAGCATTAGATCATTTAGGTTCTAATTAGTTTTTAGCCCATCTTGCCTTGGACCTTTATTACATGTCATTTTTATTGCATCATGATCTGACAAGTATAATATTTCTGCATTTCTGAATTTGATTTTGAGGTTTTTATACCCTAATACATGGTCAGTTTTTGTGTAGGTGCCATGTACCATTGAGAAAAAGGCATTTTCCTTTCCATTCCCATTCAGTTTTCTCTAGAGGTCTATCATATCTAACTTTTCTAAAATTCTATTCACCTCCTTAACTTCTTGCTTATTTTGTATTTAGTTTAGCTAATTCTGAGAGGGGGAGGTTGAGGTCCATCACTAGTACTGTTCTGCTGTCTCACTTAAATTCTCCCCTAAGAATCTGGATGCTATACCACTTGGTGCATATATGTTTAGTATTGATATCTCTTCATTGTCTATTGTACCTTTTAGCAAGATGTAGTTTCTTTCCTTATCTGTTTTAATTCTATTTATTTTTTCTTTTTCTGAGATCAGGATTGCAAACCACCCCCCCACCCACCTTTTTAACTTAAGCTGAAGCATAATATATTCTGCTCTAGCTTTTTACCCTTACTCTGTTTGTATCTCTCTGCTATAAATGTGTTTCTTGTAAACAACATATCATAGGATTATGGTTTTTAATCCAGTATTTTCTCTATTTTCATTTTATGGGAGAGTTCATCCCATTCACATTCACAGTTATGTAGCTAACTGTGTATTTCCCTCTATCCTATTTCTCTCCTGTTTATACTTTTCTCTCTCCTTTCACCCTGTTCCTCCTCACCAGAGTTTCACTTCTGACCACCACCTCCCTCAATCTTCTCTCCCTTCTATCAGCCCCATTCTTTTTCTTTCCTCTCCTACTTCCCATAGGGTAAGATAAATTTCTATACCCAACTGAGTGTGTATGTTATTCCCTCTTTGAGTCAAATCCAATGAGAGTAAGGTTCAAATAATGCTCAACCCCTCCCTTCTCTCCCTCTATTGTAACAGTCTTTTGCACTTTTTCATGTGATGTAATTTACCCTATTCTGCCTCTCCCTTTCCTCTTTTCTCAGTATAATCCTTTTTTTACCCCTTAATTTTTTATATTATCACATCAAAGTCAACTTATATCCATACCTTTTGTCTATGTATACTCCTTCTAACTGCCTTAATAGAGATACAGTTCTTGAGAATTACAAGTATCATCTTCCTATGTAGGGAAAACAGTGTAAATCTTATTGAATAACATGGTTGTTGTTTTTTTTTTTATTTCCTGTTTATCTTTTTATGTTTCTCTTGAGTCTTGTATTTGAAGATCAAATTTTCTGTTCAGCTCTGATCTTTTCATCAGGAAAGGTTGAAAGTCTCCTATTTTATTGAATGTCCATCTTTCCACCTGAAAGATTATGCTCTATTTCGCTTGGTTGTAATCCAAGGTTCTTTGCTTTCTGGTCTATCATCTTCTAGGTCCTCTGATTCTTTAATGTAGAAGCTACTAAGTCCTGTATAATCCTGACTGTGGCTCTTTGAAATTTGAATTGTTTCTTTCTGGCTGTTTGCTATATTTTCTCCTTGACCTGATAATTCTGGAATTTGGCTACAATATTCCTTGGAGTTTTCATTTTTGGATCTATTTCAGAAGGTGATCAGTGGATTCTTTCAATGACTATTTTAGCCTCTAGTTCTAGGATATCAGGGAAGTTTTCCTTGATAATTTCTTGAAAGATGCTGTCAAGGCTCTTTTTTTTGATTATGGCCTTCAGTTAGTTCAGTAATTCTTAAATTATCTCTCCTAGATCTACTTTCCAGGTAAGTTGTTCATCCAATGAGATATTTCACATTTTCTTCTATTTTTTTTTCATTCTCTTGATTTTGTTTGACTGATCCTTGATGTCTCATAGAGTCATTAGCTTCCACTTGCACAATTTTAATTTTTGAGGAATTATTTTCTTCAATTAGTTTTCGTACCTCCCTTTCTATTTGGCCAATTCTACTTTTAAAGAAGTTGTTTTCTTCAGTCTATTTTTGTGCCTCTTTTTCCAGGCTGTTGACTCTTTTTTCATAATTCTCCTGCATAATTCTCATTTCTTTTCCTAATTTTTCTTCTCTCTCTTACTTGATTTTTAACATCCTTTTTGAGCTCTTCTAATAGGATTTTTTTGGGATTGAGAGCAATTCATATTCCCCTTTGAGGCTTCACAAGTAGGCATTTTGACATGGTCCTCTTCTGACTTTGTGTTTTGATATTCCCTGTCACCATCATAGCTTTCTATGGTCAGGGCTCTTTTCTGTTTCTTACTCAATTTTTAGCCTATTTCTTGACTTTTAAAGTTGAGTTCTGCTCCTGCAGCACAGGGGGCATGATCCCAAGTTTCTTATGTGCTGGGGGTCAGGGGCCTGGTCGCTGGCTTTACATGCTGGAGCCTCAGGTGCTTTCAGCTTGCCCACTGCACTTGGGGGTGTCCCAGCCTAGTTGTGCCCCTTTTACTGGGGTTCCAGGGCTCACAATTGGCCTTCTGCACTGGGCCTGGAGGCCTCACTGATGGCCTGCTGAGCCAGGACTGAAGGGCCTCGGTTATTGATATGTGCTGTGGCTAAGAGCCTCTCACTGGCTTGCCCAGACACTATCTGCCCCTGGGCTGCTGCAGTCTCCTTTTACCCAAGTGAGATAGAGCTTTCCTGAAGTCCTTCTAAATTATCTTAAGCTGGAAAATTGTTTCACTCTGTCTTTTTGTGGGTCCTGCCACTCTAGGATGTGTTTAGAGGCTTATTTTAATGTTATTTCTGAGGGAAACTGGGGAGAGCTCAGGCAACTTCCTGACTTCCCACTGCCATCTTGGCTCAGCCCCTCATGAACCAGCTTTCTAAAAACCCTAATCTAAAAAAGACTTAATCTTTCTAATCACAATTTTATAGTAAGACTGGACATTTACTAAAATATATTTAGCCTCTTGATCTTCAAATTTGTGAATAACCCAAATTTTTTAAAAGCCTAGTAAGTTGATATTGTTTCCTTATGACTAAGAAAATGTGAAATGTTTGTGAAGACCAAGCAATATGTTAAATAATCATTAGCGTATTTCTATTCTTCTAAATCTCTCCAATTCTGATTTTTTAAGCTTCACACAGTATCTTTTGCCTCTTAATTTTTAAGTTTCCATGACTCCTTTAAAAAAACTATTCAATTATTTCTCTTTTATGATTAATTAATGTTCCAGAAGTTGGAATTTAGCCAGGTCTCTGTTTTTCTTTCACCATATTGGAAAAAGAAAATAAAAGATGGCAGTGGAGGGAGCTGGGAAATGATTCTGGAGCTATTCCAATCTAAAACTACTTAATCAAAATCATTGCTTAATGCATAGCCTATCACTGAGTCACATTCTCATGCTAGCTAAATAATTAACTTGTAATTAAGAAATTCTAAATTATTAGGATGTCCTTGAATTACTTTTAGAGTGCTTTTTAAATCTCCGTTGTGTGTGAGTGTGGGTGTAAGTGTATGTATGTATATGTTAACCATATTAGGCTACTTGGGAAGTTAAACACTGTAGATTGAGAATTCTAAAATACCTAAGAAGAATCCTAAAGCCTTTCCTTATTAAAAAAAAAATAAACCTTTTACATGAAAAATCATTGCTAAGATGGCAAATGTCTGTATTCAAAAGGAGACAGAGAAATGCAAAAGAAAAAAAAGAGTAGATTGTTAAAACCAAGTTAACAAATGGGATAGATTAAAATCAGGCATCTAGTCATCAAATATTTGTTAAGCATTTTTAGCCTGTTCCAAGCACTATTCTAAGCAATGGATCTATAAGCGTAATGGGCAGTGTGACACATAAGCAGACCCCATCAGCTTGCTCAGCTCTCGTCACATAGAGGGCACTGGAGAGCTTGCTTTCAGGAGAATTATGATGAAATATAAGGGAGGAGCCTTTCAGAAAATATGGAGCATGAGTGGACATTCTGTAACTGGTTCCAGTCAATATTAAACCATGTAGTAAAACAGGAGGCCTTTGGGTTTTAGAGGCATAAAAAATGCTTGTCAGCTTCAATTTAATTGTTTCATTTTTGTCTGGGGGAACTCACTGATTTTTTTTATCCTGGCCTCCTTTGAAAGACCACACAGTTGGTTTATGCCCTTAGGGCTTTCTTCCCCTCTTAGCACATGTGGCCAATAGAAACAGGCTTTCTTGGACTTTTTGTTCTTTCTTTTCCATTTCAGGTGAAAAGAATGGAATCTCTAACCTTTGTGAGGAGAGCAAACCATAATAATCCAGGAGTCTGAATCCAAGTGTTTTAATTTTTTTTGTAGCAAGAATGGCACTAGTGTCCTGAAGAGCAAAGAACAAAATTCAGAAGTGAATTTTGGGACCCCAGTACACTGGAAGGATTCATCTAAGAATAATGCTGCATTTGGACATGAATTTATTAGGACAAGTGCTATATATGAAGTGAGCTAAATTATGAACCCAATCTCCTTTGTGTAAAAGAAAAAAAACTAGAGAAGAAAATTTCCCAATACCTCAGGGTACCCTGGCACCCTGAGGGCCAGATGAATCAGACTATCTCCAGGAGTGTGGGGACAGAAAGTTCATCTGCTATACAAAGAAGGCAAAATCATGGTTGCTGACCTCAAGGGGCTTATAATTTAATGGAAAAATCAATATGCAAATAACTATATTGATTACATATATATCTAAATGCAACTTTACGTATATATACAGACACATTGTAAATGGAAGGTAATCTCAGAGAGAAGGTGCTGGGTGGAGGTGGGGGCACCAAGAAAGGTGTGATTGGTGCCGAGTCTTGAAAGAAGCCAGAAATTAGGAAGAGGAGATGAGGGAGAACATTCCAAGAATGAGGGAAATTTTAAAGGCATGGAGTCAGGAGATGAAATGTCATGTATGTGGGATTGCAAGCAAACTAGTGTAGCAAGAACTTAGCATGTGTAGGGGGGAGATAAGCACAACAAGACTAAAAATGTAAGAAGGGGCCAGGTTGTGAGGGCTTTAAATGCCCCAAGGATGACTTTGTATCTTGGAGGTAACAGGGAACACCTGGAACCTATGGGACAGGGACAAGACATGGTCAGACAAATACTTTAGTAAAATCTCTTTGGCAGCTTAGTGAAGTATATGGATTGGAATGTAAAGAGACTTCAAGAAAGGTGACCAATTGGAAGGCTATTTCAATAATCCAGGCAAGAGGTGATAAGGGGCCAATACTAGGGTGGTGACTACTTACATGGAAATGAGGAAGTATATATGTGTGTGTATATATATACACACACACATATATACACATACATATGCATATATATGTATATATATATACACACATACACACATATATACACATGCATACATATATACGAGATATGATGAAGGAGTATGTGGCTTGCTTAGCAATCTTGCCAATAACAATGCAGGGAGAGATATTTGATACAGTGAATGACAGCATAGTGATCCAAAAAGATATGGATAGACTAGAACCATTATTTGATCTAAATAAGATTAAAATTAGTAAGGGTAATTGTGAAAATCTATACTGGAGTTTGAAAAATCAACTGCACAAATATAGGATGAGGAAAGCTTGACTGAACCAGAGATCATGTGAAAAAATTCTGCAGGTTAGAATAGACTGTAAGTTCAGTATTTGTCAAAGTAAGAAATGAAGGGAGGGAGGGAGAGGAAAAAGCATTTATTAATCACCTACTGTGTGCCAGAGACCGTGTTAAGTGCTTTACAAACATAATTAGTATCTCTCAAAGGTGAAGTAAGTAGGTATAGTTGGGTCATATCTAGTGGATTGTGTTTAATTTTAGGTGACAGATTTGAGGAAAAAGATTGACAAACCTGACAAAATAGGGAGACCATCTATTTCAGAATAAAGTGATAAAGATGGTGATGGACTAGAGACCAAAGTATATCTGATATTTATATAGCACCTCATTAAGCTTTGGAAAGTATTTTACACAATTAACTTATTTGATCCTCACGCATAAATACTGAAGGTATTATTATCCCTGTTTTACAAATTTGGAAATTGAGGTTCAGAAGGGCTAACTAACTTAGCCATGGTCACACAAATTGCAGTTGCCGGGGAAATCATTTGAACCTCTCACTTTATTTCAGGCCCAGTGCTCTTTCTACTGTCCTGCCTCCTCTCTCACATGAGGATAAGGTGAGGTAACTAATGATGTTTAGCCTGGAGAAAAGAGGGAGGGGAAATTTGATAGCTATCTTGAACAGTTTGAAAAGCTGCCATGTGAAAGAGAGATCAGAGGCTCTCTGCTTGGCCCCAAAGGGCAGAACTAAGAGTTGTAGGTGTAAGACACTGACAGATATATTTCAGTTCAACATGGAGGCAAACATCCTAACAACTAAAGCTGCCTCAGAGGGGTGCTGGATTCCCAATCAACAAAGATTTTTGAGTGGGAGACCAGGTGATCACTTTCCAGGCAAGCTATAGAGAGGATTCCTTTTCTGGTATGGTTTAGAAAGATAATCTCTTAGATTTCCCTCCCTTTCTCTAAAAGCATGCAGTTCAGCCATTCTGTTACTATATGGTCATTAAGATCTGTGGCAACTATAAAATTCTATGACTCTACCATTCCTAGATGTATCATTCTGCTGGGGAGACAGGCTAGAGCAACGTGAACATGACCTCCAGAAAGATTCTATAACCTGGTTTTGCTGTTTTTATGCTGCCCTGCTCTTTATTATTATATTGTTTTACACTTGGAGCTAGGTATAGCCTCTGCTTTCCACAGAAAAGAATGAGTCAAAAGCTAATCATAATGAGTTATATCTTCAAGGATTTTACTTTCATTAAAGTCATAACAAAACAATCTTTCCGGAGGCATTAAATATGACAACGTGTCATGGTCTTACAAATAGACACAAAAATGGATTTCATCAGCCTCTGCAGGAGTCTGCACAGCAGAAACCTCAAACCAAATTATTTTTTAAAAAATAAATATTTCCATTCTATCCAATCAGACTATTAAATCTATACACAAATTCATTTTTTCATCATTTTAGGTCATATATATTAGATAGGAAAGCCTATTCTATCTATGCTGTTTAAAAAAAAAACAACATTGTTAGATAGTTTGCTGAAAGCAATTGAGATTCATAGGAATTTGTTTGCATTTAATCCTACAAGGTGAATTAAGGGGAAAAGTATGCTATAGTTTCCCTTCTTTCTCAAGAAAATAGCAAATGCTGTTTTAATCTTGTAGTTTAGGACTCTGATATATTGTAGGACTCCACTGTATTTGATTTTGTAGTGGATGTGATTTCCATGACATGTCAGGTGTTATGTGTGTAGCTGTACTTAAAACATGGACTTTGTTACAAAACTGATTTGGCCATTTGAGGGACTTAGTTGTGGAGCTACCAAAATTGTTTCTTAAAAAAGTAGTTTTTAATTATAAAGGAGTTTCCAGGACATGAGTACCAAGGACGTAATTATATCAAAATGCTTGCTTTGTTATGTTATGGCCCAGGATTAGAGTTGTGATATATTCAAATTTATTTAATAACAATGAAGCAGGTAATAATGGAATCCTATTATATTTCTTTACTTAAGGTTATTCTTGAAATACCAAAGTATGTATTGGGTTGACTTTATCCAGAAATTACACCTATCTACCAAAGAGATTGTAGCTCTGTCTGCCTGAAGAAAGCTTTATCACAGTTACACATGACTTTATGACCTCCAGACTTTATTACTGCAATGTATTCTACTTGGCCCTACCTTTGTGGATGACCTGAATGCTGTAGCTGATGGAGAATAAAATAGTCAGCCTGCTTAATGTCAAGGACTCAGGCAGAATGGGCTATAATTCTTTAATCTGGTACAGATCTCTGAGGTCTCTGGAATGCTTTCAGAATCTAGATAACAGCTCAAACCAAAGGAGAGAGAAAGTCTTGATGCTGAGCTGTCCATTAAATATTAGAATCAAAACTGGACAAAAAAAAAAGATCAAGTCACAGAGCTGGTCCTGTTCTACATTATTAGAGGACATACCTCTCATTGCACCATTTGTATTACAGGTCTGGTTAAAAACAAAGAAAAATAAACTTCATAAACCAAATATTAGACTATACTTTAAGATAATATTCCAGTACACTACATATTTGAAATAATCTTAAAAAAAGAAATAATCTTATATTTAGCTATCTAGAAAGTATGAGAAAAAACAGGACAAAGCCCTCTTGGGAGTACTAGCCTCTTATTTCTATAAGGATATTATTTTCCCTAACGTTTTTCCAGTGGTCCTCTTCATTTTTTTCTGTCTAGAATTGCTTCCTTAATAATCTTACCTATTCCCATTTTATCAACTTCTACACTCTTACTTTTGATTCCAGATATTTATTTCTGACTTCACAATTTCTCCTGCACCCTAGACTGCAAATTTGAACTACTTATTGGACCTCTGGTCAGGGCAGCTAGGGGGCACAGTAGATAGAGTGCCAGGGCTGAAGTCAGGAAGAATCATCTTCCTGAGTTCAAATCTGGCGTCAGGCACTTACTAGCTGTGTGACCCTTGGCAAATCACTTAACTTTATTTGTCTCAATTTCCTCATCTGTTAAATGAAGTGGAGAAAGGAATGGTAAACCACTCCAGTATCTTTGCCAAGACAAACCCCGAATGGGGTCACCAAGAGTCATTCACAATTCAAGTAACTGAACAACAATAAAAAATTGAACCTCTGGCCTTGGATAACCCAGCAGGACCCAAAATTTAATATATTCAAAATAGTAGTTTTTTCAAGCCCCAATAGGAAGAGATACAGGCATTTGTAAGGAAATATGGGAAGGCTCAGAAAGAACATATTATTAACCTTTTTGACACAAAATCATCAGTGACAAACCCTCCAATATCATGCCTCAAACTTTGAACAGCTTCCAGCATAGCTAACCATAAAAGACTTCCTTAAGGATACGCACAATACAGACAGGAACTGTGGGCAAACACATTCAGGTAATGAAACCCAGGAGCTCCTGGTATAACACTTTTCTGCCACAAAGAGATATTAATTGGCTCTGTTTCCTATTCAAAAAATTAATTGAGTAATCTCAGAATAAGAGGCAAATTTAGGAGCATAAGCTTAGAAGTTGTGGCTATTTTTGCTTCCAGCCTTAGCAGATCTTCAGATTGGGAGAAAGGGTAGGTGCCTGATTAGGGCTAGTGGCAACACCTGTTGCACCCTTTCCCAACAACTTAATTGACCAGCTTTCCTGGTTGTAGTAACATTTACCTTTTCCTCCAAATCAACCTCTTTTGATTTTCTTACATTAATTACATTACCATAAACTAAACAACGATGTTCAAAATCATAATGTTATCTTTAACTCTTTGCTCTCTATTTTCAATATTCGCCCCCAACCACCCTATATCTATTCTGTATATCATTTGACTATTAATAGCTGGGATGTACTAGAGGCAGCTCAAACCAGCTAGCCAGAGCCAATTGTTAGTTTTCAGTGCCTGGATTTACACCTTGAAAATTGGTAAATGCTACAAATCAAGGCTTTATTTGTTTCTGTTGATTCTCTAGACTTAAGAAAGTGATAAATAAAAATGTTAATAATGAAGATTAAACTCAAATATTTTTATATTTTTGTTTTCTTCTTTCTTTCTTCCCTCCATCCCTTCCTTTTTCCCATCTTTGCTCCCTTCATTCTTTTGTTCCCCCTTCCTTCTTTCCTCTCTCCATTCCATTCCTTCCTTCCTTCCTTTCTTCCTTCCTTCCTAGCTACCTACCTCCTTTCTTCTCTCCTCTTACCTCCTTCTCTTCTTCCTTCTGTCTTCTAAAAGCTAAACAGTGGAATCTACATTCTATCCTAAAGGCAATAGGGAGCACTGGAGTTGGTTGAATGGGAAGTCACATTGTCAGATGTGGGCTCAATATACCAGCACATTTACCAGAACACTTGTGTGTGTGTGTGTGTGTGTGTGTGTGTGTGCATATGTGTTGTCTCCTATGGCCTGATTATAATTTCCATGAAAACAAGAACCATTTTTTCTTTTTGTCTTTCTATTCCAAAAACCCAGTACACTTCCTGATACATAGGAAAATAATGAATATTGATTGATTGAAATGTGTCAGCTAAGTGACCATGAAATAAGGAAGAAATTTAGGAGCACAAACTCAGAGGATATGTGTTCTTTTGACTTCAACAGTCACTATTCTGCCACAGGACCTTATTACCACCTGCTTAGACAACTCAATGTTCCAGTATTGTGTTAAGCACTAGGGACAGAAGGGCAATAATGGTCCTTGCTCTTGAGAAGGTCCCAGTCTAATGGCAAAGAAAATATACAAATAATTCTGAACAAACAAGATCTAAACAGCATACACTGGAGATAATCTCAGAGAAAAGGCCCCAGCATTAAAGGGAACTGGGAAAGGCTTTCTACAAAAGCTGAGATTTTAGCAGATACTTGGAGGAAGACCAGAGATGGAGATGAGGATGAAGACATTCCCAAGCATGGGGAACTGCCAGTAAAAATGTAGTATGTGGAGATGGAGAATCTTATGCAAGGAATAGTAAAGAAGCACAGCCACTGGATGAAGAATACCTAAAAGGAAGTAAAGTATAAGATGACTGAAATGAAGGAAGGGGCCAGGTTACGAAGGGCTTTAAAAGTCAAAAGGAAAATTTTATATTTGTTGCTGGTGATAATAGGGAACCATTGAATTTATTGACTGGCTGGGGTGGGGGGGAGATGGTAACATGATCAGACCTGCATTTTTAGGAAGATTGCTTTTATAGCCAAATGGAATATGTGTTGGGTGGGGAGAGATGAGGTAAGGAGAACAATCAGCAGTTAATTGCAACCTCCATGCATGAGGTATTGAGGATCTACACCAGGGAGATGGCAGTGTCAGAGTAGAGAAGAGTTTGCAAGAAATGTTGCAAACATAGAAATGACAGGACTTGGCATCTAATTGGATATGTAGAGTAAGAGAATGAGGAATCAAAGATGACCTCGAGGTTGGGAAGATGGGTGTGCCTTCAACAGTAACATGAAAGTTAGGAAGAGGGGGGGGGGGGTTTATGGTGAAAAGATAAATGATTTCAGTTTTGGACATGTTGAATTTAAGACATCTATGGGATATCCAGTTCCAGATGTCCAAAAAGTAGTTGGAGAAATGAGCTTGGAGGTCAGGAGAGAAGTTGTGGTTGATAAGTAGATTTGAGAATCATCTGCATAGATAGGATCATTGAACCTATAGACAAAACCAACCAGCAAAATAGTAGAACTAGAGAGGAGATGAGGGCTTGCAAGAGAACCCTGAGGGCATAACATTCATGGGCATAATCTGCATAAACATCCAGCAAAGAAGACTGAGGAATGATCAGACAGGTATGAAATATATACCAGGAGTGAGCAGTGTTACAAAACTTAGGGAGAAACTATCAAGAAGGTGATTGATAGTGTCAAGGGCAATAAAGGCAAAGATGGATAAAGATGGAGAAAAGGTCATTCAACCTGGCAACTAGGACATCACTGGTAACTTTGGAGAAAGTAGTTTCCATTGAATAATGGGGTCAGAATTCATACTCCAAAAACAGAGAAGAGGAAAAGATAGTCTCTTAACTGGTTTTCCTTCTTCAAACTACTGTCAGATCAATCTTCCTTATTAATATGTGTGATCAAGTCATTTCTCTTTTTAAAACTTTTCAGTGCCTTTTAAATAAAGTTCTAACTCTTTAGCCTGATTTACAAAGCTCTCTATAACCTAATATCTCTCTTTTTAAGCCTCATCTCATACTACTCCCATGAACTTACACAATTTGCTACAAAACAGAAGTATTTGCCATATTTGTGCACATCTAGTGCCTTTCCACCCAGTACTTTTTTCTCCCATGTCATTCTTGATGCCCTGAATTCTCTCCTTCCCATCTTTGCTTTCTGAAATTCTACCCATTCTTTATGGTTTAACTCAAATACCACTTGCTCCATGAATTTCTCTGAATTCTCTCCTACAGTGGGGGATCTTTAGGATATTCTGCTTCTCATTTAATTGAATAATCTAATGAGTTTATTGTATATAATATTGTATATTTTTGTTTGCATCATAGTTCCCTGGCTACATTCTAAGCTTCACAAAAATAGAGCTCATGTGTTAATTATCTTTGTTTCTCTGACACCACCCAGCACAAAGATTTTCTCAGAGTAGGCACCTAATAAATGGCTATTGAATGAATAAATCAATGAATAAATGCTAGACAGAGAATACTTGAACACTTGTGCCTGGCCAAAGTAAGAAGTTTTTTTTAACCCTAGAATGGTTATTACAGAGAGAAAATTGTACATTTGCAAAGGCACATTTCCCTGGACCTCTGGCATCATTTCCCCAGCCCAGGGCTATGCACTGGTGGGTCAGACCCCTCCACAAGAGAGGACACATTTTTCATACTCTGAATTGGTTGATCCCTAAGTACCCAAGAAATTTTTACTCTATTAATTCATTTATGTCATACTTTGATGATGCAGTTACTAATTTTTATTAATTTATTAATTAATCTAAATATCATGGTTTAATCAGATTTTGTTGAGTAAAAAATATTGTTTTCGATTTTAGATGCTCCCTGATTTAATTTCATGAGCTCATAAAATTATAAATTTAGCACTTGAAGGATCATTAGGGATTATCTATTTCAATCCCCTTATTTTACTTATGGAGAATTTGGGGACAGAGATGGTCAATGACTTGCCCATAGTAAAAAATAAATTATATAGTGGTGGCTGGATTTGAACGCACGTCTGGTAACTGTATTCCACTACGCCATTTTGCTAAATTAAAAAAAAAAAACAGTGCTAACAAATACTTTTGCCCCATTGCTTTGAAGTATGGGCATACTCTGGAAATATTGCTGGTTCGGTTCCAGACCACGACAATAAAGCAAATATCACAATAAAACAAGTCACATGAATTTTGTTGGTTTCCTAATGCATATAAAAGTCACATTTACACTATATAGTAGGCTATTAAGTGTGTAATCAGATGATGTCTAAAGAGACCAATGTATATATTTTAATTAAAATTACTTTATGGCTAAAAATTGCTAATCATCATGTGAACCTTCAGTGAGTCATAAACCTTTTACTGGTGGAGGGTCTTACCTTGAATCTGATGGCTGCTGAGTGATTGCTGAATTTCTTAAAACAAGACAACAATGAAGTTTTGCCACATTAATTGACTCTTCCATTCAACTGAACACTTGGAGGCCATTGTAGACTCATAAAATGGCCCAATTTCAATATTGTTGTCACAGGAAATAGGGAGGCCCAAGAAGATGGAGAGAGATGGGAGAATGGCCAGTCAGTGAAGCAGTCAGAATGCATGCAACATTCATTGATTCAGTTCATCGTCTTATATAGGCATGGTACATGGCATCCCAAAATAATTACAATACTATTATCAATGATCATTGATCACAGATCACCATAACAGATGTAACAATAATGGGAAAAAAGAAATATTATTAGAATTATCAAAATGTGACACAGAAACATGGCATGAGCCATGCTGTTGGAGAAATGGAGCTGATAAACTTGTTTGATGCAGGGTTGCCACAAACCTTCAATTTGTAAAAAAAAAAAAATGCAATATATGCAAACACAATAAAGTAAAGAGCAATAAAACAAGATATGCCTGTAAAAGCTCACAAAATATGTTTTATTAATGCTAATACTGGTAAGCTATGTGATTTCAATATAGCCTTGTGTAAGTTAAAATTGATCAAAGTGTTTCCAATTATATTTCATTGATTTTTCAAAAAAAAGTTAAAACCAAAGCAGTATTTTTGTTAGAACACATTTGAGGAATTTGTGACTTTAAAGTAATAAAATAGTGCTATTAAGCAGGTTGAGTGATTAACTGAAATTATTCATTTGTCAGTCTACAAGGATTCAGTTTAATCAAAGCATTATTAATTTCTCAGACATTTTTTCTATGCTTTATATTAACAAGTAAGACTAAAATTATAACTGCTAATTCAGATCAAACTCCCATGTACCACTACAGTATTGAAACATTGCTCAAATGAGACAAATAAAGACGGCTGTAATTGCTACTAAATATTCGGTTCAGTTATTAGGAATCCAATTTTAGAACTAGATGTTTAGCTTTCAGAACCTTGGAGAGGGACTAAAACAAAAAATGGAAGCTATATTTAGAAGTAGCCTTGGTAGTAATATTTTTTCAAGAAGCTGAGATATTGGTTTCTGTACAGAAAAGAATTAGCTGAAAGGATAATTTATAAACTCCATTTTCCTGTCCTAATTAATTGAGGATATATTTTCTATATTGGAATTGGAATTAAAGTATAGGACATGGATTTGATTTTTATATATGAGGTACTCGTTGGGAATTCCTTATATACATATATGATAATAAGCTGTCTAAATCTGTTATACACAAAAACTATGTCAGTTTTATTTTTTAAAATGAGGATGTGGAGATAGCTGTTTTTTAATTAGTTTGGTCATAAACATTCTTAGTCATCTATCTGTTTTCATTTTCCTTTACATTTATTACATGTACACAAAACAGAGGATAAGTGTATACATTAAAAAGACTTTTCTAGGTGTAGTGGAAAGAACATTAGATTTGGAGTATTAGGTTTCAATTACTTAAGTTGTGTTGACTTCCTAAACTTTATTTTCTTTATGAGTAAAATGGAAGTAATAATACTTTCATCACCTATATCATGGGGTTATTATATCAAGTGAATTAATATATAAATACAAAGTTATTATTATTATTGTTAATTATAACCTTTACCTTTACAAAATTGATTAATTCTCAAGACATCTGTTTAGCTTTTCTTTCTCATCTTTATTCAATCAAAAAGTATTTATTAATCACCTACTATGTTTTTAAAGCACTTAGCACAGTGCCTGGCATATAGAAGATACTTAATAAATGCTCACTTTTTTCCTTCCTTCCTTCCTTCCTTCCTTCCTTCCTTCCTTCCTTCCTTCCTTCCTTCCTTCCTTCCTTCTTTCCTTCCTTCTCTCTTCTCTTAACATGAAAGCTAAAGAAAGAAATTAACATTCTATCTTGGAGGTAATAGGGAGCCACTGGAGTTGGCAGAATAAATGAGTTGCATGGTCATGTCTGGGCTTAATGAAAATTATTTTGATTTTAGGTTGTACAGGAGTAGGGACAGATCTGAGGCATGAGACCAATTAAAAGACTGTTGCAATAATCTGGGCAACAGTGTCTTTGTATTTGTGTGTGTGTGTGTGTGTGTGTGTGTGTGTGTGTGTGTGTGTAAGAAGAGGGTAGCTGTTTGAATCAGCGTATATATACATATATATATATGCAAGAAGGGATAAGTTGGGTGAGATATTGTAAACAGATAAATGACAAGATCTGTCAGTTGATTAGGTTTGTAAGATGAGAGGGAAGAAAGAGTCTAGGATAATACCAAAATTATAAACTGGGAACCTTGGAAGGATGGTGGTATATTCATCATAAATATTGAAGAGGGGAAAGTTTAGAGGAAAAGATGAGTTCACTTTTACACAGGTTGAGTTTAAGATGCCTCTAGGACATCCATTTTGAAATATCTAGTAGGCAATTGGTGATACAAGACTGAAGCTTATGTAGGAGTGTGTGTATATGTGTGTGTGTGTGTGTGTGTGTGTGTGTGTGTGTGTGTGTATGGGGTATCTGCATGGAGATGATAGTCCAAACCATGTGAGTTGATGAAAGTATGAATGGAAAAGAGAAGAAAGTATGAATGGAAAAGAGAAGGCCTGAACCTTGAGGAACACTTGTAGTTAGGGGTGCGATGAAAAAGCAAAGGAATCTAAGAAAGAATAGTCAGATGAGTAGGAGTTGAACCAGACGATTGTGTCACGAAAACCTAGAGAAGAAAAGGTAGTCAACAAATGCAACAGTTTGTTAAGGAATAATACTGAGAAATAGACATCAATTTTATTCAGTAAGAGATCAGTGATAACTTTGGAAAGAACAGCTTTATTTGGGTGATGTAGTCAGAAGCTCAATTACAAAGGGTTCAAGAGTGAGTGACAGAAAAGAAAGTAGAATCAGCAAGTATAGGCAATTTCAGGGAGTTTGGCTGAGGAAAAGATAAAGAGATATAGAAAGATACCTTAAGGGGATAGTAGGGTCTAGAAATAGTTTTTTTAAAGATAGGAAAGACTTGAGAATATTTGAAGGCAATAGGAAAGCAATCAATTTATAGGAAGAGATTAAATATTCCTTTCCATTTGGTGAAAATGGTAGGAATACCCAAAGAAGTTCCATTTTTCTTTCTATCCTTTGTCTATGGGAAAATTCAGAAAGGTGAAACATGAGAAGACTTTCAAGCCCTCTATATGTAAAAGGGAATGAAAAGTAACTGGAAACGAATATAAATAGTGATTCTCTGCAAACCAAAGTCAGAACAATGTATACCTAGAAGTTATGACGTGTCCTAAATCCTATTTAGTTTTACCTCAGGGATTAGCTCCTGAGGGGCTTTGAGATGCTTATACTTTGACCAAAGCTAAACAAAGGCATCTGTGTATCTTTCTATTTACTAAAAAGGACTTGACAATGGCTGCCAGCTGTTGCTATTCTGAGATGATTTTTACTGTTTCTGTAACATTTACTAGTTAACAAATGCATGAGTAAACTTTTTTATGGGATATCAGGTAGTGGTATTCAGTGGAAAATCTAAATATAAGAAAAAACTAATAACCTACAAATGAATGAACTTAAATACATACTTGATATAATTTCTCTGAGGCCAGTAACTGTTTTCTTTTATCTTTTTTATGCCTAACACCCAGGATGATGCTTTGAAAATAGTGGGTGCTTAATAAATACTTATTAAATTGAATTTTACCATTGAAAATGGAACTGGGGTAAATAAACAGTATTTCTTCATTTACAGGTGTCATTGGTATTGGATGGTGAGAAGCAGTACCACTACAATACAAATGAGAAATATAATACTAAAAAAGTGAGAAAAAGGAATAAACTAGTCCTTTCACACCTTCAAACCTTCTTTCTCCTAGTCAACTCTACTTCTCAGTGGAAATCAAAGTGATTTATTTATCAAACTGAAGGAAAACTATGGTGATTCAAAACCTGACTCCCACCATTGAAAAGAAGAGGTTAGGGAATATGGAGGATTATAAAGTTGCCTCTTTAATTGGTCATAGGTTAGTCCTTCCAAATTTTCCATTCATCACTCTCTCTTTCCCCCCCAAGATTTAGATATCAACAAAGAATATTTAAGAGCTTCCATTTTTCATATAATGGCAGTGAAGTGTGCCTTGTAGATACAGTCCTGGCTCTGGATTCAGGATGCTCTGAGTTCAAATGTGACTTCAGATTCTTAGTCATTTGGTGACTTTGGGCAAGTCACTTGACCTTTGCTTGTTTCAGTTTCTTCAACTATAAAAAATGGATAATATTAGCACCTACCTCACAGGGTTTTTGTGAGGATCAAAGAGATAATATTTGTAAGTTCTTAAGAGTGCCTAGCACCTTATAGGTGCTATATAGATGCTTGCTATTATCATTGTTGTTATTGTTACGGTTTACAAGTTTATTTGGACCAAATTTATTTATATTCATGTATTTCCATGTTCCTTTATCTTTAAAAAACTTTCATTTATTTGACCCAAGTATGTAATCTTGAAATACTGTGCATTTAGGTATCCCCCCCCATCATGGAAAAAAAACACTACCAAATTTAGGGAAATGATAAATCATCGCATACACAAAGGGACAAAATTTTCTTAACAATGACATAAGATAGGGTCACCTAAATATTTCCACATAGAATTATTTTTTGACCAATTAGGTTGATATTGATTATGAACAGGAGGCATCTAACTGAAATAATTTTTAGGGAATTATGACCGCCCATAATTTGCCCAGGTTCTGTGAGTATATGTCCTTCATCACTCTCCTTACCATCCTCCTCTTCTTGAAATATCCCTGCTTGTGTTTTCACACTTCCCCTATTACCAAGCCCTAGGCAATGTTGGGAGGAGAAGAGGAAAGAGAAAGATAGGTTGGAGTGAAGGGATTTGCAGAAATTCTTTCAGATTGATAACTGTGTCTTCCAAAACACTCTCTAAAAGTAGAGAGCAATAAGAGATTGTTATAACTGTCCAATATTTGCTACCCTGGCCCCCACTGCCTTGAAGCAAATGTGTTACATCTTACAACTTTCCCAGAGGTTCTCTGGTGCCCTTTAGGGTTTTGGGATATCTAGGCTCTCTGCCAGCAACTCCAGCCCCCATTAATGGTTTTCCCTAAAGTATAGGATGGTCTCCTGTACTTCAGTACTTTTTAGTCTCTAAAAGTCATATTTGCCTTTTCAAAGAAATATTTTCTTTAAAGATATAATCACAAATAGTCAAATTAAATGCCCAATATATATGGCTTAATCACCATCTGTCCTTGAATCACCTCAATCTCTGGGGAGGGGATTAGATTTATAGTTTATCTCAGTTCCTATATAACACACAGTCTCCATTCCAAATCCAAAACCCACCTTGGGCTCAAGTTCCGAACACCCTGGATTCTCTGAGCTTCGATATCAGGTTGGTTGGCTGTACCATGTTACCTGCAGTCGGCTCCATGGTCACCCTGGCATGAACTCCTAGGTTTTATGGGAGATCACCACCAGTACCTGAAAATGAGAAGAACAAATGAAATCTAACAGAAACACCAGACCCATTTCTCAGATCTGGTGTAATAGAAAGACTTCAGTTCATTTTATGGCACCTGTGCTATGGGTGAACTGCAATCTTTACCCCCTAGATGCAGCAGGAAAGAGCATGAAAAAGGAGAGACTTCTACTTTGATGATTTGTATAGGCTTTGTAGCCAATCAAAAGAGGTTACTTCTACCAATGTGGTAGGAAGATATAGGGTTCCTCCATGTTAGGTGATATGGACATACTTCAAAGCTTCATTACAACCATGTACAAAATTCTTCAATCACTTTATTAAGTCTCCAAGCATGGTATATGTTATCTTACCTGCCAGCATATTGTATGTACTAAGATATGATTTCACAAAATGACCATAAAGGAGATGGAGAGGCAGGGGATTGAAGTGGGGTCTGCCAATCCAAAAGACTCATGAAGGAAAATGTTATCCATATCCAGAGAAAGAACTATGGAGTCTGAATGCAGATCGAAGCATACTATTTTCACTTTTTTTGTTTTTTCTTTTTTCTTTCTCGTGGTTTCCCCCTTTTGTTCTGATTCTTCTTTCACAACATGACTAATGTGGAAATATGTTTAACATGATTGTACATGTACAACCTATATCAGATTGCTTGCTGTCTTGGGGAGGTGGGAGAGGATGGAGAAAATTTGGAACTCAAAATCTTGCACTAGATGCTTCTGGCCATATGTAACTTAGCGCAATTTGAGGACTAGGGCAATTTGAGATAATGAGCCCACCCTCTCAGTGGCCATTGAGTAGGAAGAGTGAATGACTCAGTAAATTAATTAAGTGGAGTGACCCACCCTCAGTCATCCCTATCTTCCTTTAATTCTCCCAAATGACAAATAGATCTCTTTTACTAGATAGTTCATGAGAGAATGAGAGAGAAACCATACCTCTTCCAAACCCCATCCTAGGCTTTATAACAACTTTTCACAAGTATTTGAGTAAGGAGCCCAAAAATGTGAGAAGATAACCTAACTGATCTCATTAGAGGCCAGACTCCCCTAAGATTGAAGGAATTCTGGACTACTTGCTTGGATATAGAACAGAACTACCCCTTTATGGAAAGAGATTGAGTATAATACAATAGCCCTTTGGTTCTGGGGTACTATAGCAAGTTTGTATTGTTAGATCCAATATAGTATTTGAAGAACTAAATCAAATATGCCCTAGGTACTAAATCTCTTATTTGGGAGCCCCACACAGTCTCAGGGTTCATCTGAAATTGTATTCTTTTTAAAATTTTTTAACATCTAACATTTTATTTAATGTTTTGAGTTCCAAATGTTATGTCTCCCTCTCTCTTGGTAATGACCATGAGTTCAGGAAGCCCATGCCAGCAGAGGATATATTTTAGCTATACTATGAAGCTAGAAAGGCTTTAAGTTTATTCCTTCCACTAAGCTGTTGTGTGAGGATTTGCCTAGCTCAATGAAGAGATGCTGATCACCAAACATTTGGCCATGAGATATGGAATCTTTGGCTACAGTAACTCATGTCACTATCTATTAAGGTGTGAAAGAATTATAATTTCTATCAGTGGAAGGAATATCTGAATCTGAAAAATTCATATTTTGAAGCAATGAGTTATATAGCTCTAAAGTATATGTATATTGGAAAAAGAGAAATTATGTAAGTAGCAGTGTGCTGAGTCAAAGAGTCACAGGTAAGGAGACCTAACTTACTTGTCCTAAGCTCCAAGACAAGATCTAACTGCTACCTAATCACAGGCACAAGATCTATGGTGTAAACTGAGTCTTGAAGAGGATGTGTCAAAAAGATTAAATCTCCACTATTTAAGTAGTAGCAAAAAATTGACAAAGGGTATTCATTGCTAAGATAAGATTCACTCTGTGGTCTGTCCAACCTGAAAAACATTTCATGTATCTTGCAATCATTCCATGTGCTTAATATAAACATTTCTCATTTTATCATCTTAATGAGTAAGGCATAGGAATGAATTTAATTATTATATCCTAATGTCACAAGATTACAACCTATCGCCATGAGATAATTAAGGGTATTAATGATGTTTCAGAATTTCATGGTCTACTTCACTTCCAAATAATAATTATGGGAGGAGATTTACCACCTGACAAGACAGTAAGAGCAGAATATTAAAAATGAGTGTTTCCTGTGGTGAATTTGGTATATAGTTATTAAATTGAATTTGAAATGCTTATTGTCTGTAAATGTATAGTTTATGATGCAAGAAATGGAAAGAATCTTAACATTAATCAAAAGTGTTGAATGTGGTTCCATATTTCTGCATTGAATTTAAAAATTAACTATTGACACTGCTCAGAACAACAAGGTGACTTTTTTTGGTTCTCATTATGATATAAATTATGTCCCATAATAGAGATTTGCACAAATGGATAATGGACTGCTTTATAACATAAAAATATCTAATAAAAAATTCATGAATATTGGTTTTCAACTTACTTTGTGACAAATGAAGTGTTTTAAGATGTATTTACATTTATCATGCTCTGTTACCAAGTATGGGGAAGTACTTTCTCTTTTTAACCACTGATAATGTTGGCTTCCAGAAAGCAAAGTAAGCAAGGCAGTCTTATCCTCTTGTGATGACTGTGGACAGAATAATTTCTGATCCAGGGAATTAATCCTAAGAAAATAGAGATTCATTTTTCTATTATTTAAAATGTTTATTAATGAATACTTCATAATACATAACTAGGTCCACTCCTGCAGTAGAACAAGATATTTTGGAATGAGAAGGAAGCTACTAATTCCTTATGGTATGATTGAATCAATCAATTAATCAACAAGGATTTATTAAATGCCTTCTATGTGCCATATGAAGCTCCACAAATTTAGGTTAATAATGAATAGAACAGGCAAGTAATCCAAAGACAGGAAGGGTGGGCACAGTATTACAGCCTTTTGAGCATAAGTAAGATGGTTAGATCATTTGACAACTCCACCAATAGTGCATTAGTGTTCCAATTTTCCCCCATCCCCTGCAATTTTTATCATTTCCATTTTCTATCATATTAGCCAATCTGATAGATGTTAACTAGTACCTCAGAGATGTTTTCATTTGCATTCCCTTAATCAGTAGGGATTTAGAGCATTTTTATATGACTATAATTTTGATTTCTTCTTCTGAAAACTGCCTGTTCATACCCTTTGACCACTTATCAATTGAGAAATGACTTGTATTCTTAGAAATTTGACTAAGTTCTCTATATATTTGAGAAATTAGATCTTTATCAGAGAAACTTTCCATAAAAATATTCCTCAGTTTTCTGCTTTCTTTCTGATTTTGGCTACATTGGTTTTCTTTGTGCAAAACCTTTAAAATTTAATGTAATCAAAACTATCCATTTCACATCATTATGTTCCCTATCTTTTTTGGTTATAACTTATTCCCTTATCCATAGATCTGACAGGTAAAACATTCCTTGTTCCCCTAATGTGCTTCTTAATCACATAACCATTTTGTACATTTCTTAGTTAATGGTGTGAGATATTGATTTATACCTAGTTTCTGCCAAAGTGTTTACCAGTTTTTCCATCAGTTTCCCATCATCAAATAATGAATCCTTGTCCCAAAAGCTGGGATCTTTGCATTTATTAAACATTAGATTAATATAGACATTACTTACTGTGCATTATGAATCAATTTACTCAACTGATCTGCCACTCTATCTCTTAGCCAGACAAGACTGCTTTTATGAATACTGCTTTGCAATACAATTTGGGATTTGGTACAGCTAGGCTACCTTCCCTCACACTTTTTTTTCATTAATTCTCTTGATATCCTTGGCCTTTTGTTATTTTAGATGAATTTTATCATTTTAAAAGATCTACAAAGTGGTTTTGATAGTGTGATTTGTATTGCATTGAAAAAGTAAATTAACTTAGGTAGAATTTTCATTTTTATTATATTGGCTCAGCTTACCCATGAGCAATTACTATTTTTCCAATTATGTTGATCTGACTTTGTATGAAAATTGTTCTGTAATTATATTCCTATAACCTGGGTTGGTCTTGGCAGGTAGACCCCTAGTATTTCATATTGTGCAGTTATTTTAAATGGAATTTCTCTATATCTTTCTGTTGGACATTCTTGTCAATATATAGAAATGCTGGTGATTTATGAGGGTTTATTTTGTTCCCTGAAACTGTGGTAAATCTGTTAATTATTTCAACTTGTCTCTTAGTTGATTCTCTAGGATTCTCCAAGTGTACCATTATTTCATCTGCAAAGAGTGATAGTTTGTTTTTCTCATTGCCTATTCTGATTCCTTCAATTTCTTTTCCTTCTCTCACTGCTATACCTAACCTCTAATACAACATTTACTGATATGGTGATAATAGGCATCCTTGCTTTACCCCTGATCTTATAGGGAAAGCTTCTAACTTAAATCCATGCTAGATAATGCTTGCTTATGGTTTTAGAAAAATACTACTTATCATTTTAAGGAAAACTCCTTTCATTTCTATGTTTTCTAGTGTTTAATTGGAATGGGTATTATATTTTGTCAAAAACTTTTTCTGTACCTATTGAGATAATCATATTATTTCTGTTGTTCTTACATAGATAATGGCCAATTTTGCTAATAGTTTCCATAATATTGAACTGCATTTCTGGCATAAATCCCACATCATCATAGTATGATCTTTGTAATATATTATTGCAATTTCTTTGCTAGTATTTTATTTCAAATTTTTGCATCAATATTCATTAGGGAAATTGGCCTATAATTTTCTTTCTCTGTTTTGGCTCTTTCTGGTTTAGGTATCAACACCATATTTGTGTCTTAAAAGGAATTTGGTAAGAATCCTTTTTTTCACCTATTTTTCCAAATAGTTTATATAGTATCAGAATTCTTCTTTAAATGTTTGATAGAATTTACTTGCGCATCAATCAGGTCCTCGCCCCCTTACTGTCTATGGACTGAGAACTCCAGAAGTCACCCATGTAGATTCAGTCACTCCCAAGGCCTACACTGGTTCACCTGGCATGGTTCACCTATACTGAGCTGTGCTCCACTCTCATCCCAGTGAGACAGACTCTTCCTATAAACCTTTTAAGTTATCTTAGACTGGAAAATTGTTTTACTCTGTCTTTTTGTTGGTTCTGCTGCTCCAGAATTCATTTTGAAGAGTTATTTGAAAGTTTTCTGGAGGGGAATTTGAGAGAGTTCCTGTAAGTACCTGTATTTATTCTATCTTCTTGGCTCTGCCCTCCAGTTTATGTTAGATGGTGACTTTAGCTTCTATTTTTTAATTTGCTCATAGTCGGTTCCTTCTTTGTAACAGGACCATGCTGACAACGTCCTGTTGTTGGTTCTTATAGGGTTCAGGAAATAGGGAGTCCTAAAATTATCACCCTCTCACTTACTTTTTATCATTTCAACCCAACAAACACAGAAATTTAGTACATTGTACATATTCATTTTTAACCTCAATTAGAATCAGGAATAACAAAATTAGGTATTAATAGGATGCAAAAGAGCAATGTCATTTGGTGTGGAGGGTGCTGTTAAGCATCTTTGAAGTACAGCTAGAAAGTCTCTTGGTCTCACTATTAATTTCAGCTTTTTATATATTCAATCACAATAATAATTTAGAATTAAGGTTTTGATTCCCAGAAACAATTATTTTGATTTTTACTTCCTAGAAAAAATTACAAAAATGTTGACATGGTGCCATCAGTATTGAAACTCATGCCTTTCTATTGCAGAATGTAGTTTGAAACATAAAGCAGGCATTAGTGATGCAGGACAGCTGTATAATTATTTTACACAAAAACAAAGGGATGAATAGATAGAACATTCCATGTCCAAGTCAAATGCACAAATTATTTTCATTATTCTATGGACATTGACAAATGCAGAAATTGCTGGAAACATTAGCAGTGAATG
Source organism: Trichosurus vulpecula (assembly GCF_011100635.1). Classification (NCBI taxonomy): domain Eukaryota; kingdom Metazoa; phylum Chordata; class Mammalia; order Diprotodontia; family Phalangeridae; genus Trichosurus; species Trichosurus vulpecula. The sequence continues at coordinate 87,800,344 of NC_050576.1, read as the reverse complement.
AATAACATGACAATCATAAACATATTTATTAAGTTCCCTCAGAAACAATAAATTGAATAATTTGAAGCAATGACTAGATCAGGGGTGGGGAACCTGTGCCCTTGAGGCCTTCTAAGTCCTCGGATGTAGTCTTTTGACTGAGTCTAAGTTTTACAGAACAGATCTAGATTCTAATCCCATCTCTGACACCAAATAGCTTAATAGGCCATGAGCAAGTTCTCTAACCTCTGTGAACATCAGTTTCCTCATCTATAAAATGGGTGTAATAAAATGTATAATATCTACTTCATGAAATTTTTGTAAGGTCAAGAGAGGTAATATAAATATTTGATTTGTAAACTATCAAACTCTATTTAAAAGTCATTTGTTATTATGATCAAAGCATTTTGCTAGATGGAAATAGAGGCAGCTATGTGGCACAGTGAATAGAGTGCTGGACTTGAAGTCAGAAGACTCGTCTTCTTGACTTCAAATCTGTCCTCAGACACTTAATAGCTGTATGACCCTGGGCAACTCACTTACCCCTATTTGCCTCAGTTTCCTCAAAGTGAGCTAGGGAAGGAAATGGAAAACCACTCCAATGACTTTGCCAAGAAAACTCCAAATGGGTTGATGAAGATTTGGACACGACTGTAAGTAGCTCAAAAACAACAAGAATAAAGATGGAAATATGAAGATAGCCATATTAAAATGGCCAATGCCTTCAAAAAGCTTATAGGTTACTTTGGATGGGATGGAGGGGAAGCTTGAACATGTACAAGTTTATTATTAATAAAAAGTGCTTCAAGGCTTTGAAGTTCTTGGTTACAGTATGCTGTTTCCATAAACTTAACCTGACTTACTTTGTCTTTAAAAAGTTTAAATTTGTTAATTTGGGGTTATTTTTTCTCTATAATGCAAAAAATGCTTTTTCAAAGAGCTACAAATGTCAGTCAAGCTTTAAGCATGTTTAGTGGCATAAACTAGATCCATTAACTCAAAGGGATAGTCACCACATTCAACATTTTCAAAAATCCAGCAAAAATATGAGACTCATACTGAACACATTGTACCTTGATGTTTTTTTTTTAAATGTGAAACAACTAGTGTCAGACTTCTTAATCTTAATCTTGAATGCAGAGAACTATTTCATGTTGGTTTTGTGTTTCTCAAAGCCTACTGCAGGAACTTGTACTTTCTAGATGCTTAATAAATTCTTGTGGAATGAATGAATGAATATACATAGCAAAGCTTCTACTCAAGTGCTCCTTGGTTCCCTCATGATAATAAGGTGCCCACAAAAAGCATACTCTGACAATCTCTACTAAGATAGAAATATTTCATGTCTGTTTTGGTGAAGAGCTGAGTGCCCATTGAAAGTGTAAGAGTAAAAGTATGCTTGATTTCAACAACACAGTTATAATCTTTTTTTTTTTTTTCTGAAGCACCTTAGAAAGACTTTTTACAGGGATGTGGAGGAATTACAATCCTCTCTGGTAGAGGGAGTGCCTATAGTGATGAAGTCATAGAGCCTTGAAATAGATATTAGAATATGCAACTATATGCTTGTAATATTAATGCCCAGGTTTCAACTTTTCCAAAACATTTGCACACAAACAAGATTTTTTTAAGGATTTGATATTTTATCTTGCTGAAGATTAAGCTTTATGTTTACAACTTTGAGGTTCCACTTCCCAATCATCCCAAGTTTCCCAAAGTTGACAAAAACAATCATTATAAACATTGATGGAGCTTTGGGAACACAGGCATTTTAATGAACTACTGGAGAAGTCATAACATGATTCAACTTTTCTAGAAGAAAATTTGAAATTCCATTAAATATCCCCATTTACTCTAGTAAAGTATAGTAGTGATATTACTAGTATATATATATATATATATATATATATATATATATATATATATATATATATATATATATATATATATATATATATATACATATATATATATATATGTGTGTGTGTGTGTGTGTGTGTGTGTGTGTGTACCAGAGAGGACAAAGAAGACCTTTACGATGTCCTGTGTATACAAATGTATTTGAATACAATGAAATATTACACGATAGAGAATAAAAATGACTAACATTCTTTACAAATATATCATTTAATTCTCATAACAACCATAGAATATAGGTGCTATATTATCCCTTTTTTACAAACGAAGAAACTGAAGCAAATAGGGGTCAAATGACATACAGTTAGAAAGTATGCAAGGCCAAATTTGAACTCAGGTCTTTCTGACTCTGAGTACGACACTTTATCCCCTGTGCAACCTAGCTTCTTTGAAGAATTCTGAGCAACTTGGGACAGCTTATATAATCTGATGCCAAGCAAAGTATGCAGAACCTAAGGAACAATGCACAAAATCACCACAATAAATGAAAGTACTTTGAAAAAACTTTGAACTCTCATCAGTGCATTGTCTTACAATGATTGCAGAAGACTGACAGTGATGATGCACACTTCTAGCCTTTTGGTACAGGCATGGTAGGCTATAGATGGGACATGAGCCATATGTTTTTAGACATTGTAAGGTATTTATCTGTTTTCATTTACTGTGCTTATTAGGTACAAGAGAGTGTTTATTACAGAACAGGGAGAGGGGGGAGAATTGGGAAGTAATTGTGGTACAAAAAATCAATAAAAATTTGTTTTAGAATGATTAAGCTTTGTGAATAATTTGATTTTGTGTGTATGACATTCAAAGGAAGAAATAAAAAGGATTAATCAGTTATAACTGTTTGGGGACATTATCCAAAAGAAAATAATCATTTGTCACCCTGCATTCAATGATTCTTTTTGTATTTGGTTTTCCCTTTGGATGAGCCCTAGGAAAAACTGTGAAGTATGTGGCTTGTCTTCAGAAACTCAGATCTCCTTGAACATTTTCCATTCCCCTGTATCCTTTAGGCACCCTCTCCCTATCTAAACCTCCTCTCAGCAAGTATCTGATCGCATTCCTTATCTCTCTATGTAAATTCATTTTAAGTTTTATAGGTAAACATGTAATGAAAGCCTTTGTCCCTTGTTAGATTTCAATCATTAGTGATTGAGTTGGAGGAAGAGACCTGAAAAGAAAATAACCAGTAGACTAGCATTCACGCCACTTAGCCATAATGCTTGTAAAGATTGTATTCAGCAAATACACTTAATCAATAATCAGGGTTTTAAGAGTTCCATTTGAGGGTCCTGAAATATGAGCCTTCTCTTTCTCAGGCCAGCTAGGGATACATTTCCTAACCATCTATGTGCCATCTGAAAGTTCTCAATCTCAAATTAACTTAATTATGATTAGTATTAATTAATGATTAGTAAAATACATTGAAATGAAACTTATAAAAGGGATATTAATTGGTTCTGTGATCTTGGGTGGGTCAATTAAATTTTTTGTTCTTATTTTCTTCATCTAAAAAAGGGAAAGGCTGAAGTAAAATATCTCTGATATTTTAAAATTCAATAATGTGTTGGTGAGATATGCTGTTGTTTGGAAATAGGAGTGCATAAATCTTTTCCACGTGGAAAAATTTTTTGTTAATCAATGCTTCTCTGTGCATGTGTGTGCATATATGTGTTTAATGATTTAGATATTTATTTCCCTGGGTTTATGGGGGTGCATCCCTGAAGGTTGTGAGATGAACTATACAATTTCTTTGGGACCATAGCATTCTGTGATTATAAGAAGTCTCATTTTAGTCCTTTAATCTCACAATCATGCCAAAATAAAAGGTGGCAGAAACAAATCCCATTTTAGGTAACCTTGGTCAAATACCACTTCTGATACAAACTATGTGACCATATTGTCCAATACCACAACGATCTAGTTCTGTACATAGTCTATATAGTATGTTGTATTTACTAGAACAGTATAGTTAAGTATATAGGATCTGGTATCTTATTTTCTCATTTAACACCAGGGACCTAGCTTTTTTCCCTCTTTCTCACTTTTCAATATAAGTGAAGGGAATGGTTATTGACATCTGAAGATATTAATCCTCAGAAAAATTTTATAGACAACTTAAATTACATTTATTTATATTTTTCCTATATTCCTTAGATAATCCTTTTATAATACCAATTGCTAAATTAGACTTGGAGAAAATTAATGAAGCATAATTGTGTTTTTTTCCATTTATTCTAATGATGAAAGTCTGATTAAGCATTTAATAATGGAACTTATCAAATAGCTAATCTCTTCTTTTATAGTACATGAGGATCACCCACATATTGGCTGTCAGATTTACAATAAATACTGCATTATTCTAAGAATAATCCATTATAAAATGCCAAGAAGATGAAAATAAATTTTAAATTATTACAAAGTAAGAAAGTCTTCCTACTAAAATCTGGAGAGAGGAAAACGAAAAAACCTAAAACGCAATTATAGTAAAATGTTTGGGTCCAGGAAAGTATGAATTCAAATCCTACATAACTGTGTGACCATGAACAAACCATTCTCTATACTTGATTATTTTATCTGAAAACTGTATTCATAATACCTTTGGTTAGTAGAATGTCATCTATAAACAGGAACATTTAGAACACCTCACCATCCACAGGGAATATCTCTTCAATTTGCATTCTACAATAGATTTTCTCTATCAGAGCAAGGGATACCTTTGAAGGCTACCACATATATTCTTGTTTTATACCTCACTTGATGTTTATTCACAAGGTTGCTTGACAGAGTGATTTCTCTTAGTCTATCTCCCCAAATCTTGAATTATCTTGATATATAAATAGAAGACACCACACTGAAAAGCTTGTAAAGTGGTGTTTTGCTCTACCAAATCAATGCTTTTTTATAATCAAACAATAAGTGGGATCTTACACTCTTTGTATCTTCCACTAAAGTATGAAATGGTGAAGATATGGTTTCATTGTTGAATATTACCAATGAAAGATGGTTTGTTCTCTGTAAAGAACTCTCATAAGGATTCTTCCAATTCGTGTACAAATGATTTTGTATAGATTGAAAAATTGGCACAAAGTTTAGTAATTACTAATGTTGCCTGGAAACCTCTTTTTAAAAAGTATTAATAAGATCCAAAATATATTCTATGTCTTTGGTATCTTTCCCTCCTTCAAAAACTTTGCCCATGAATCCCTCAAAGCCCTCACAAATGTGTTACCTGCAGTACATGTCTCTTTAGTTCAATCCCACAAGGAATACAACTGGTCCAATCAAAATGCTTTTCCCGTATTTTTCCTCTTTAGTGTAATTTCTGCTTCCTCTATAAGGACATCTACACCAGAGATATTTTTGCTCAAGTATATTGTTCTGTGGTCATTGACAAAGAAAACAATTTGTTATAATGTTTGCAAATCTTTTCAATTTTTCTTAATTTTCTTCCTTCTATTTTTATCTTTAGGTTCTCTTGAGATGACTTTGCTTAGTTAAATACATTTGTTTAATCCTCTACTACTTCTCTCTTCTTCATGAGACAATATTTCTCATAATCATCAGTACTTTTTCATATGGGTTTTACAAACAAGTTCATTTCATAACCCTTTGTTGTTTTGGGTAGCTCTCTGGCAATTAAATTTGATGTTTGCTGATTAAGTATTTTCTGAGTTCTTTAGGACTAATTTTTTTGGCAATTAACTTACATTGTAGAAACTTCCAAAAAATATTATAGTTAATGTTGATGTAATTTCTCTTGTCATTCCTTCTGTGAAGTCTTCTCAATTTTCCCATTGTGGAAGACATTGTACTAATTGCATCAAACCCTAGAATGTTGTAGATCTTCCTAGAATAAATCTATGAATTTAAAGGAGTCTGACCCAACTATTCACAGAATAAACACAAAGTTGATTAAGAATATTTATTGGCCAGATTATAACCTATTGAGCTTTCCCATCATATGTACATCGGGGATAGATAGGAGAGATGGATAAGTTGGACCAAGAGTTGAACAAAAGGAGAACAGATTGGATAGCCTTCTGACCACTGCAAATCTTTTAATGATCTATCTTCCAAGAAAAGACTTATTTTTTAATGTTATTATTCTGCCAGTTTTGCTCTGTAGCAGTGAAACATGGAATGCAGCAGCCTGAAGAACTCAGAATGAAAATCATACAGAGGACAATGGAGAGACACATGGTGGATTTGAAGAGATTACAGCATAAAACCAATGAAGAACTTTGAAGAAGTGCAAGAGCATGAGATGTCACGACAGAATTGTAGGATAGTAAGAGAGATGGCCTGGTCACACGGCAAGGATTGGGGATAACAGGTGGACAGCTAGAGTATTCCACTAATATCCTCATGATATCAGAAGAAAGTAAAAAAAATCTCCAGAGAGCTCTTGTTATTTTGCTACTCCTTCAGAAAATTATTGGAATGAGGGAGGATCGTGGAAAATATATTGGAAAATATAAGAATCACTAATCAAGAGAGGAGAGAGATACTTGCTAATGGGTTGAGATATATGTTGTCTATAATCTAGCCATACTAAATTAATAACAATTTTCTAAGATAACTTTTTCAACCAATGTTTCAATTAAGGAAGGCATAGAAGATATTCTTCTTCTTAATAAAAAAGTTTTGATAAATGCTGGAGAGGATATGGGAAAATTGGAACATTGTTACATTGCTGGTGGAGTTGTGAGATGATCCAGCCATTTTGGAGAGTAATTTGGAACTATGCCCAAAGGGCTACAAAGATGTTCATACCCTTTGACCCAGCAATACCACTTCTAGGGTTGTAATCCCAAAGAAATCACACAAGCGGGAAAAGGACCCATATGTACAAAAATATTTATAGCGGCTCTTTTTGTGGTAGCTAAGAATTGGAAATCAAAGGGATGCCAATCAATTGGGGAATGGCTAAACAAGCTGTGGTATATGAAGGTAATGGAATACTATTGTGCCATAAGAAATGGGGATGATACGGACTTCATAACAACCCAGAAAAACCTACATGACATAATGCTGAGTGAGCGGAGCAGAGCCAGGAGAACATTATACACAACCACAGATACATGGATTCCGTGAGGACCAACCCTGACAGACTTCACTCTTCTCAGCAACACAAGGTACAAAGACAACTCCAAAGCAACGATGGAGAATGCTATCTACATCCAGAGAAAGAACTATGAAGTATGAATGCAGATTGAGGCACACTTCATGCTAGCCTTTCCCCAGCCCCCTTTTTTTTCCTTTTTTCTCTCTTTTTTTCTGTTTTTGGGTTGGTTTTTTTTTTTTTTGGCCCTGTTTCTTCTCTTGCATGATTCATTTCATTGATCACAGTTCTTCTCCATAACTTGACTAGTATGTAAATTAATTCAATGTGAAGTTATACATGGAAGCTATATGGGACTCCATGCCATCTTGGGGAGGGAGGGAGAGAGGGAGGGAAGAAAATCTGGAACTCAAAATTATGTAGAACCAAATGTTGTAAACTAAAAATAAAAATTAAAAAAAATAAAAAAAGTTTTGAGGTTTTTTGGAGGTGCTTGAAGTCAGTTGTATAATGGAGAATTTGTAATAAGTCAACTGAAGAGTTAGTCATTTCTCATTGGATTTATCTGCCAACTACAAAGATACAAGTGCTAAGGTCAATTCACTATACAAAATAGAAAGTATTTTTATTAGTGAATATTATAAGAACTGATGATATTGTCACAAGCTACTAATTGAGAACATGATACTATCATGAGACATCCCTGAAGACTTCTGGCAGGCCCTAAGAAAAGCACACTATATCTGGAGTCAGAGTACTTTGATTTGAATTATGGGTCTACCATTTTCTATTTGTGCATGTAATAACCTCTCTGGGCATTAATTTCCTCATTCTCAAATAATGGGGTCATGCAAGCTGACCCTCCAGGTCTATGCCAGATTGAAATCTATGATCCTATGAATAAAATGCAACCAATGAGAAACTTGTGGACATCTGTGACTACACACTAATAATTCTGGCTAAAATAGATTTTAGAAAATATGGGAAGGATTGCAGTAAGAGGACATTTAAAAATACTTTAATAAATTTGATTAATTTAAATTATTTGTCTTAAATCAAAGGTATTTTTGTAGACATCTTGAGGTAATTTGTAAAGACATGAAGCAATGTCTGGTTATGAGTCAGTAACTATGGATAGCACTGACATTCTCAACAGGATTATAGGCACACTTAGCAGCTTGCTAAGGGGTTATTTCCTTGCTATCAAAGACACTCTCTCTCTCTTTCTCTCTCTGAGTCTTACCGGCTTTTTCTTCTGTCTATCTCTGTCTCTGTAATCTGTGTCTGCTCTCTTTCTTTCTCTTTCTCTCATCTCTTGGTCTCTCTTTGTCTTTTTCTCTTCTGTCTCTCTCCATGTCTTGGTCTCTCACTTAACTTCCATATTTAGCACCTTTCCGTATGCTTGAGGTTGTAAGAAGCTTGACCTCTATAGTACACCATTTGGAAACAAGGATTGAGTGAATTTTCCCTCACCAACTGACTGCTATGTTATAGAAATAGCACATATCACGGTGCTCTTATGTATTAAGTGATTAATAAAAGCTTATTGAATAAATCTAGTCCAATCTATATCAGTTTGATTAGAGTATTGAATGAGTAAAAGAGAGTATTATGTAATCAGACTTGATAAATAGGCTAAAGCCAGCCTAAATGCCAAATAGGGTTTTCATTTTAGGCAAAGAATAGCCACTGAAGCTTTCTGAATGGAACAGAGAGCTGGCATCAGAAGCACACAATAATAGAATCTATAGAGTTAGAAGAAAGCCCAGCAGCCAATCTAGTCCAAATCATACTGAAAAGGAACTCTCACTATAACATAGTCGGACCTGGACTTTAAAAATATCATTTTGGCAACTTTGTGAAGAATAGTTGAGAGGGAAGAGACTGGATCCAGAGAACCAGTTATGTGAAATTATAATAGTTCACATAAGCGGTGTCTAGTGCCTTGACTTAGGTGGTTGAGGTATGAGTACAAGAAAGATGATGGGTGTGACAGATGAGAAAGTAAAATCTAAGGACTTGGCAACTAATTGGATATGGATGGATAGAGAGTAAAGAATTGCAGAACTGTGGGAAAGAAGAATGGTGATACCTTTGACAAGAATAGAGAAGTTAGGAGAAGAAGTGGGTTAAGGAAAAAGATAATTAATACTGTTTTGGGCATGAGGAGTTTGAGATGCCTATGGGATTATCTAGGTGGTAAATTCCAGTAGGCAGTTGGAGAGGTGTAACTGGAGTTTAGGAAAGAAATATGGTCTGGATATGTAGATTTGGGGAGACATATGTATAGAGACAATAATTCAATCCAAGGGAACTGACGACATCATTGAGTATGTAGAAAAAGAAGAGGTTCTAAGTTAGAACTTTTAAGTTGCATCTGCTTATTTGGGGGAAGACATGGATATAATAATGTGAAGGAGATTGAGAAGGATGGGTTCAACAAGTAGAAAGAGAGCCATGACTGGATAGTGTTATGAAAATTCAAGGAAGAGAGAGTAACCAGAAAAAGGAGATAGTTAATAGTGTTAAAGACTGAACAAATCAAGTAGACTAAGAACAATCAAATTAAATAATGCAATAAGAAATATATTTTACCTTCAAATCCAGTTGGTCTACAGAGGCTCATTTTACCTTCTAATTTCAATCCCCCTCACTTTGCTGATTTAACTTAAATACACACACACACACACACACACACACACACACACATGCATATATGTACATATACACAGAGTATCTCAAAAGTCTTATTTTAGTTTTAAGTTTAAGTAGCTTAAAACTTCTCTAAAATTTGAAACACCCCATATAAAAATTTACATAGCCTTATCCTGGAATTAAATGGACAAATAGATCAATGCATTTATATTTTATTTTCCTATTGTGTTAAATTAATTTTTTAATATTTAGGGAATATTTCATGAGAGCAATGTTCTATGCTATTTTAACAATATTTACTTATAGTAAAATATAAAAGTACCAGAAATATTATTTATTAATTCTAAAAATATGGAAATCGTATTTATATGATAATATTTTGTATGTAATGCAGATATGAGAAAACATTTCTAAGGAAAGTAAGAAAAAATACTTTCAATTATGCAAACCTTTGAAGTGATAGTCAAAATTCTAGGTCAATTTCATTTACTAGTCAAAAACTAATTTTCTCTGCCTTTGTATAAGAAACTTGATCTCTTTGTGCCTGTCTTTAGACAACTATTAAAGAAAAATGTAAATAACACAAAAAGTATTATATAGGATAGCTAATGCATTAAAAGTACCTTGAGAAAGATCTCAGAAGTAGTAATGCATATTGTTTCCAATGAATTTATTGACCAAATGTCAATTTACAATTTAAAGACAAATTTTACATTCCTAAACCTGGAGAAATTTTAGTTATTTGTTTATGTAATTGTTTACATTTCACATGTACACACACACACACACACACATGAATGATCCATTGTATTTTATTTCACAAATATCTAATTACCTCAAATTCTGACAGTTCACTTTAATGTGCATAAGAAAATATTAAATTCTAGGCCCACATCTCGTGAATTAGAATCACAAAAATTTAAAACTGGTAAAGATTTGAGGGAAAATGTATTTATCCTTATGGTACACAGAGCTGGGACTAGAAATCAAATCTCTTAGCATGAGGTCAAGGACCTCTTTCTTCCTTCTACACTCCTCTCCCTGTTCCACTCCTGACCCTCTGTAATTTCTCCTCCATGCTATAGCAGCCTTATCACCCTGTAATTTCACTTTGCCTAGCTACATCTTTTCTATTATTGGCCAGTTTGTCCATTGTAAGGCATGTGCCTAGGCCAACCACGTTTTCAATCCTCTCTAGGTTCTATTCCTGATATGCTAGACTTTCTCCATCATACCTCTGTCTTTTCCCACCTTTCCTGTATTTTATCTTTTTTTAAAATAAGTTGTCTTCACCAGTTTCTACCTGGTGAAAGCTCCCTAAGTGTAGGTGGTATCTTTTTGTTTGTATTTGAATTTCCAGTGCTTGTAATAGTGCCTAATACATAGTAAGTGTTAAATAAATGCTTGATGACTTTATTTATAACAGCAATGGAGAAAGGCACTTGTCTTACTTTTCTTCCTTCCTTTCAAGAAACCACACATTTGTCTCCTAAATTTCTTGTAATCAGTTAAATGATCATTGGAAAAGCTTCCCCCCACACCTTGATAACTGATCTTCCAGAGCTAACTAATAATATTTTCCAGATATATATTGATTCTTTGCTTTACATAATCACATGGACCTGAGAAAGTAGGTCTCTTGGAAATAGCCTATATAACATGATACCATAATGACAGTGTGTTGAATCTAATAAAATAAAATTTAACACAGATAAATGTAAAGTTTCATTCTTGGGCTCAAAAACTCAATTTCACAAATACAAAATGGAGTACACATGGCTAAATGGTAGCATATCTATGTTGGATTAGAGAGCCCGACACAAGTAAGCAGATTTCCCTGCAAGTGTCACTGAGACTTGATGTGATATGACATAGGCATTCTAATACAGCTCTGGAAGGGCACAATATTCAAAAAGAACAGAACAGCTGAAGAATGGGTAAAGAGAAGAAATGTATAATAACTAATAAGCAGGTACACATAGCAGTGGATAAAATACCAGTTCTCAGGCCAGGAAGACTGAAGTTTAAATCTATCTTCAGATTCTCAGTAGCTGTATGACCCTGAATTAAGTCATTTAATTTGTCTGCCTCACTTTCTTCAACAAAATAGGGATAATAATAGCACATGCCTCCCAGGGTTGTTGTGAAGATAAAATGAGATAGTAGTTATAAAGTGCCTTGCAAAAATTAAAGTTCCATGTAAACAATAGTTATTACAGTTATTATTAAGCAGATATACTCATATGAAGACATCCATTAAAATAGAGAGGATAAGCGTCATGCATAGCATGTGAATGAGGCTCAACTACCTTGGCTGTATACTACAGACTACATAGAGAGCAAAAAGAAATGGATGAAGAATTAAGGAAACAGCCTGTCAATAAATAACACATGATATAGTAATGTAGTTCCTTTTACCCACTCTGCCAAGGAGATTTACAAGAATTACAGGCTGAGGATGAAGCCTGAAGCTTGGGTCAGAAATCTTAAGTTTGTTATGTTTCACACACTAAGGAGGGATTATACCTTATAGAGCTAATATTGCCTTCCTCTCACTCTGGTGATGAAATTTCACAGGGGACAAGATAAGAAAAGACACTTGAGGGAGACAGGATCAAGATGGGGCAAGGAGTGGGGGCGGGGTAGGGTAGAGCTTAGTGGAGCCTGATGAGAAGCTAACTTTGTACAATTACTGGGCCTCTACCCTACCTCCACCATATTAACCTGCAGATTTCCCTAGAGCAGTCTGAGGATGAGGACAGGTACATTTAGAGAAAACTGGTAAATGCAGTATTTTCCCCTTCATTGAGAAGAGACACCCAGAAAGTAATTTGCCTCTCTCTGCTCCTCCTCCTATTTTGCTTCCTACTTTGCGGAGTACCTATGTTGAATACAAATTTATCTATTCTTTAAAATTTGTTTAGGTTTCTGTTTCATTAGTATTGAGATGCTGACATAATATAAAACATATTAATGAGCATAACAGTTTCTGATTTACATATATTTCATTATTGTGAATGCCAAGTAAGAGTAAAGGGGGAGAGAGACAGAAAAGAAAATTTTATTAATTTTTTATTCCATAGCTTCCCAAAGAGAGAATAAAAATTACATCAAATCATAACCCATGCATTCCTCTGGGCACAGTCAGGCTAAATATTGGCATTGCATAGGAGGAAATGAGGCTTGGTAAGGAATAGGAGGAAATTTTCATCACAGGCAACATCCTCTAGCAATTTCACTATCGCTCTCTTGGTAAGTTCCAAATGCTTATCTATTCTTGAGGAAAGGATAAAATGAAGATATTAACTAAGGTAAAGTCATACCCATAGGACAACTGATTAAAGGAGCTGAAAAATAAACCTAGCTTTTGTGTAGCTCTACCTACACCAAGGTGGGCACCATCCAAGAGCGAGTAGCTATTTTTTCTGTTAAAACAAATACCTCTAATTTCAAACACTGTTAGGGTAACCATGTGGAACTTCCTGTATATAAACACCTACTACAGTAGATATTTCTCTGCAAAAAAGCAGAACAGGTAATATTGGTTTATGATTATATCCTTTAAAAAAGAAAGTAGAGGGAATGACATGGGTAGCTAATATTCTAAACTTGTTTTCAACCAGTAAGAAGGAACTGAATTATAAACGATTGGAATCTTGAAGGGAATTAATCAGTCCATTTTAGAATTCATTATAAAATATAAAATCCAGGGATAGTTTGATATGCCTCTAGAATTGATGAGAACATTCAAAAGATTCAGACAAAAGTAAGGTAGGCTACCATGGAATAAAATTCTCCAGAAGTTAGCTAAAGAGGGATAGGAAACTTTCAATAATAGAGTTCTGAAAGTGTAATGGGAAACTACTTCAATGAGAAAGAAAAGGGGAAGGGAGAGTGTTAAAAAGGCTGTTATGGATACCCAGGGATACCCATATCAACCAAATTAGATTTTTAAAGATATATAAAACTAGATATAAAGTAAAAAATTAAAGTCCCTACCCAAAAGAGATATAATATATATGAAGATAAATATACATAAAGTGTATACAAAATGCAAAATAACTTCAAAATGGAGAGATACTAGTAAATGGAGCAGAAAGATGTCAAGGTGACAGAGTAAAGGCAAGAATTCACCTGAACTCTCCCAAATTCCCCTCCAAAGAAATTTAATAAAAACACACCTCAAACTGAATTGTGGAGCAACAAAACCAATTTTACAGCCCAAGACAACTTGGGGAGTTGCCAGGAAAGGTGTATCTTACCAGGGTGGTGGCCAGGCCTGGAGTATGGTGTGGTGAAGGCTGTGTCCCAGCAAGTGAACACCTGGAAATGGCTATAGCTGTGGCAACAGCAGCTTCAAATGCTCTCACCCACAGTTGGCAAGGGATTGGACAACTTGTCAGAAGGAGATTAGAGGAGACCCTTTGCTGGCACTACATGCCAGACTGTTGTATTGCCTATATACAGTTCTAGGACTTAGTCCCACAGCAAAGAGGAGTGGCAGTAGGGGAACAAGGTCCTTGGTTACAGTTTCAAGAAGGAAATGAGTACTTGTAGTTGCTCACCGACCAGTGCACAAACAAGAAGAGCAATGACCATCCCTCTCCTTAGATCATACATCTCGGAAGAACCAAAAACTTATAGAACCCCAGAACTAATTCTGAAAACAAAAGCAAGAAAATCTGAGACTTAAAATAGTACCCCATCTACCTTGGGAGCAGAGCCCAACTTTAACATAAAGGTAAAAGTTAAGAAATAGGCTGGGAAACTGAAAAACACAATTAAAAAACAAAACAAAAACAAAACCTCTGACCATAGAAAGTTACTATGGTGACAGGGAAGATCAAGATGCAAACTCAAAAGAAGACAATGAGGTCAAAATATACACATTCAAAGCCTCAAAGAAAAATGGGAATTGGTGTCAGGCCCCAAAAGAATTCCTAGAAGAGCTCAAAAAAGATTTAAAAAACCAAGTGAAAGAGGTAGAGTAAAAATTGGGATAAAAAAGAAGAACAATTTGCATGAATGCACATGTATAATCTATAACAAATTGGTTGCCTTCTCAAGAAGGGGAGAGTGAAAGGGGAAAGAGAAAATCTGAACACAATTTTTTAAAAATGTTAAAAATTGTATTACATGTAATTGAGATATAAAAATAAAATATGCACATTTTAAATCCCTAAATTAATCTCAGAAAAAAAAGAAAGAAATGAAGCATTACAAGAAAATTCTGAAAAGAGAGCAAACATTTTAGGAAAAGGGGGACAAAAATACTGAAAAAATAACAGTTTCTAAAAAAATAGAATTGGCCAAGTGGTAAAAGAAGAACAAAAGTTCACTGAAGAAAATAATTCCTTAAAAATTAGCACTGGGCAAGTGGAAGCCAATGACTCCATGAGACATCAAGAAACAATAAAACAAAGTCAAAAGAATGAAAAAAAAGAAGAGGGTAAGAATTGCTTGAACCTTACTCTCATCTGATTTGGCTCAAAAAGGGACTAACATATGTACTCAGTTGGGTAAAGAAATCTATCTTATCTACAGGGAAGTAGGAGGGGGAGGTGAAAAGAAAAAGTAGTGGGCTGATAGAAGGGAGGGCAGATTGAGGGAGGCAGTGGTCAGAAACAAAACACTGGTAACAAGGGACAGGGTGAAAGGAGAGAGAGAGAAAAAAAGTTAAAATAAAAGGAAAATAGGATAAAGTGAAATACACATGTAGTAATCACAACTGAATGTGAATGACATGAAGTCACCCATGAAATGCAAGCTGGGTAACAGATCAAATTAGAAACAAGAATCCAACAGTATGTTGTTTACAAGAAAGACATTTGAAGCAGAGAGACACACAGAGTAAAAATAAGGGGCCAGAGCAAAATCTATCATGCTTCATCTGAATTGAAAAAGTCAGATGTAGCAATCATGATCTCAGACAAAACAAAAGCAAAAATATATCAAATTAAAAGACATAAGTGGAAAAACTACATCTTGCTAAAAAATGTCACAGACAATATAGTAACATCAATAATAAACATATATGCACCACATTTTATAACATCCAAATTCTTAAAGGAAAAGTTAAACAAGTTACAGGAGGAAATAGACAATAAAATGATACTAATAAGGGACCTTGACTTTCCTTCTCAGAACTAGGTTAATCTAAGCAAAAATAAACAAGAAAGAAGTTAAGGAGATGGATAGAATTTTAGAAAAGTGAGATATGATGGTCGGTCAGTTGTTGTCCTTCGTTCTCAGAGAGGACCAAAATGACATCACTATGCTAGAATCAAGTTTCAATATGTCTGACTGTGGATGATAAGACCAATATGAGCTCAGAATGCTCTACCACAGGTCAGGCATAAATAGTGTGTGTGAACATTTGGGGTAGATACCCCAAATCTGTGCATCCTGCATTTCTTTTGAGCTGTCTCAATTCTGCTTTTCTCATGGAGCACAGCACCTTCTCTGACATGGGCAAGCCATGCTGAGTTGTCCTGTACCAGTGTCTCCCATGTCGCACAATCAATTCTGAAGTTCTTAAGAGAGACCTTGAGAGTATCCCTGTATTGCTTCTTCTGACCACCATGTGAACACTTGCCATATATGAGTTCTCCAAAAAATAGTCTTTTTGGCAAGCATACATTTTGCATTTGAACAGCATGGCCAGCCCATCAAAGTTGTGCTTTCTGAAGCAGAGTTTGAACGCTTGACAGACCTCTGGAAAATATTGAGTAGGAACAGAAAGCAATATGCTTTTCTTTTAGTTATACATGGCACCTTCACTAAAATTGACCATGTATCAGGGTATAAAAATCTCACAACTAAATGCAGAAAAGCAAAACTATTAAATCCATCCTTCCCTGATTGTAATGCAATAAAAATTACATTTAATAAAGGGCCATGGAAAGAAAGATTAAAAATTAATTGAAAGCTAAATTATCTAATCCTACAGAATGAGTGAGTTAAAGAAAAAATCATAGAAAAAATAATTTCATTAAAGAGAATGACAACAATAAGACAACATACCAAAATTTGTGGGATGCAGCCAAAACAGTACTTAGGGGAAATTTTATGTCTCTAAATGTTTACATCAATAAAATAGAGAAAGAATAGATCAATGAATTGGACATGCAACTTAAAACACTAGAAAAAGAACAAATTAAAACCCCCCAATTAAACATCAAGTTAGAAATATGAAAATATGAGGAGAGATTAATAAAATTGAAAGTAAGAAAACCATTAAACTAATAAATAAAACCAAGAGCCAGTTTTATTTAAAAAACCAATAAAATAGATAAAACATTGGTTAATTTAATTTTAAAAAAGAGAAAACCAAATTACCAATATCAAAAAATGAAAGGGTGAATTCAGCATCAATGAAAATGAAATTAAAGCAATTATTGGAGCTATTTTGCCCAATTGTATGTCAATAAATCTGATGATCTAAGTGAAATAGATAAATATTTACAAAAAATTATGTAAATTATCCAGATTAACAGAGAATACTTGAATAACTCTATCTTAGAAAAAAAAGTTGTACAAATCATCCATGAGCTCCCTAATAAAAATTTTCCATTACCTAATGGATACATAAGTGAATTCTACCAAACTTTTAAAGAGTAATTACTTCCAATATTATGTGAAATATGCGGAAAATAGGCAAGAAAGGATTCCTACCAAGTTCCTTTTATGACACAAATATGGTGCTGATACCTAAACCAGGAAGAGGAAAAACAGAGAAAGAAAACTATAGACTAATTTCCCTAATGAATATTGAAGCAAAAAATTTAAATAAAATGCTAGCAAAAAGATTACAGCATGGTATAACAAAGATCATACCCTATGAGCAAGTGGGATTTATCCCTGGAATGCAAGGCTGATTCAAAATTCAGAGTACTATCAGTATAATTGACAATATCAATGACAAAAATTAGAAAAATAATATGATTATTTCAATAGATGCAGAAAAAGCCTTAGATAAAATGCAACACTCATTCCTACTAAAACACTAGAAAGCATAGGAATAAATGGAACTTTCCTTAAAACAATAAGTAGCATTATCTAAAACAATCAGCAAGCATTATCTATAAATTGGCTAAGCTAGAAGCTTTCCTAGTAAGATCAAGAACTAAGCCAGGATGCCTATTATCATTACTATTAATCAATATTGTTGAAATAATAGCTGAAATAATTAACTACTTCAGCAAAGTTGCAGAATATAAAACAAACGTACATAAATCATCAGCATTTTCATATATTGCCAACAAAATCAAGCAGTAAGAGAAAGAGAAATTCCATTTAAAAACAACTGCACACAATATAAAATACCTGGAATTCTACCTGCCAAGACAAACCAATGGACACACTTATAAAACAGTTTTCATAGAAAATGTCAGATCTAAACTAACTTAATTAGATCTAACAAAATTAATTGAATTGTAATTATAATTATGATTGAATTAATTGAATATTAATTGAAACCATTGAACTGAATATGGACACACTTATAACAGTTTTCACAGAAAATGTCAGATCTAAACTAGTATTAGTATTAGAGAAATATTAATTGCTCATGGGCAGGCCAAGTCAAGATAATAAAAATGACAATTCTACCTTAAATAATTTACCTCTATCAATCAAACTACCAAAAATTATGTTACACAGCTATAAAAAACAATAACAAAATCCATCTGGAAGAACAAAAGATCAAGAATATCAAGGGAATCGATGAAAAAACAATATGTTAAGGAAGATGGTCTAGCAATACCAGATCTCAGACTGTATTACAGAGTGTTAATCATCAAAACAATCTGGTACTGGCTATACAACTCATTCCCCACCTGATAAATAGTCAAAGGATATGAACAGGCAGGTTTCAGAGAAGAAATCAAAGCTATCTATAGCCCTATGAAAAAATGCTCCAAAACACTATTGATTAGAGAAAGACAAATTAAAACAACTCTGAGGTACCATCTCACAACTATTAGAGTAATTAATATGACATAAAAAGAAAATGACAAATATTGGAATAGGTATGAGAAAAATTGGCATACTAATGTACTGTTGGTAGAATTGTGAAGTGATCCAGCCATTCCAGAGAGCATTTTGGAACTAAGCCCAAAGGGTTGGTGCAAATACCTGAGCAATACCACTACTAGGTCTGTATACCAAAGAGATTTTTTAAAAAAGGAAATGGACCTTTATATTAAAAAACAGCAGTTCTTTTTGTGATAGCAAAGAATTGAACATTGAGAGGATGCCCATCAATAGGGGAATAGATGAACTAGCTGTGGTGATGGAATACTGTTGTGTTATAAGGAATGATGAGCAGGATGCTCTCAGAAAAAAAAAAAAAAACCTGGAAAAACCTACATGAATTGATGCAAAGTGACGTGAATAAAACCAGGAAAACATTATGCATACTAACAGCAACATTGTACAATTATCAACTGTGAACAACTTAGTGTACTCAGCAATATAATGATCCAAGACAGTTCTGGAGGACTTATGATGAAACATGCTATCTAGCTCCAGAGAAAGAACTGTTGGAGTTTGAATGTACATCAAAGCATACTTTTTTTTTACTTTATTTTTGTCTGTTTTCTTTTTCAACATAGCTAATATGGAAATATACTTAGCATGACTGCTCATGTATAGCCTGTATCAAGGAGGGGGAAGTTGAGGGACAGGATTTGGAACTCAAAATTTAAAAAAAAATCCTAAAAAATTGTATATGTAACTGAGAAAAATGAATTTAAAATAATTAAAAAGAACAATCCTGGTACAAAAAACACTTGAACACAGCTTCAGAGACTAAAAGAGTTTTGGCCGCATACTGGGTTATCAGGATAAGCCTTACACAAAAGGAATATAATACGATTTGAAAAACACTGGGGATGTATCACAAATAAAATTAATTCCATTATTCTTTCATTGCATTCTTCCTTAGGGTTCATCTGTATAAATGCATACATTATCGATTTCATATTGAGTCTTAAACATCTTCGTATGAATGAA
Organism: Trichosurus vulpecula; assembly: GCF_011100635.1. Classification (NCBI taxonomy): domain Eukaryota; kingdom Metazoa; phylum Chordata; class Mammalia; order Diprotodontia; family Phalangeridae; genus Trichosurus; species Trichosurus vulpecula. The sequence continues at coordinate 87,780,711 of NC_050576.1, read as the reverse complement.
TTCAATTCACTTTCTTGTCTTTCTCCCAGGAAAATATAAGACATTACAATATTTGACATTAGTGGGCAATGGTTACTAAAAAGAAAGAAATAGCTAAAGGTGGGAGGGACACTTGAGACAAATTGACCATGTTATATTTTTACCTTGAGTCTACTAAATGAAGTCAGAGCAGTTGTTACATAGAATGAATAATCAATATCCGAATGACTTAACTAAGCCTGTTTTCTCACTTTACATATCTGTGGTTGTTTGGACCATTATAGTTAGGGAAGCAAACCTTCTCTACTATGAATCATTTACACATAGAAAGAAAAGTGGAAGAAAATGTGTGGAAACATTTTTTCAGTAATTTCTTTTTTTTAAATTTTCTTTTGGAGAGGGGAAGGCAGGGAAATCAGGGTTACGCGACTTGCCCAAGGTCACACAATTAGTAAGTGTGTCAAGTGTCTGAGGCCGGATTTGAACTCAGGTCCTTCTGAGGGCTGGTCCAGGGCTGGTGCTCTATTCACTACACCACCTAGCTGCCCCTCAGTCATTTCTAAAGATGAAAAACAATGATAAATGTGTGTATTTATGAAAAATATGTACACACAAACTTCAGAGCAGTTAAAAGAAATTTGTTCCTCACAAGTGTCTTTTGAATTCATGCCTTTGGGTATATTACCCCTTATGTATTCTGAGATTGAACAATAGTGAGTATACTTGTAAACATCTCCTTTTCATATTGAGTCTGGCCAATGTCTCCTGGTGAACAAAATCTATGACTTACTAGATTGTATTCAGAAAATCTTTCTTTTCCTCATTACTACTGTTATATGCAGGGAGAAAAAAAAAGTTTGTTCAGAAGCCCAGCAGCCTCTTTTGGCTCTCTGCTGAAAAGATGAAGTTTCATTTAAATACCAAGTAAATGGAAAACAGTGCTAAGTCCTCACTTTCTCCCTCAAACTTTTGGGAAGATAAGAAGAGTTCTACATGTTTATTGCTTTTCTTTCTGCCCCCACCCTAACCAGGACAGCATGTTCAAAGTTTATAGAGAATTATCTACTAGATTGGGTGGGCTTCTTTCATGAGCTTCTAATATGGAATAATATGCTGTAAGACAGGTAACACTACCACACAGGAGGGCTGCTAGCACAGATTCACTCTTGATCTGGTCAGACAGGAAGAAAGCTTTGGAGGGTTTAATAATCTTACTTTATAGTGGCTCTTTTTGTAGTAGTAAAGAATTGGAAATCAAGGGGATGCCCATCAATCGGGGAATGGCTGAACAAGTTGTGGTATCTGAAGGTAATGGAATATTATTGTGCGATAAGAAATGGGGATGATATGGACTTCATAATAACATGGAAAAACCTGCACGATATAATGCTGAGTGAGTAGAGCAGAACCAGGGGAACATTATACACAACCACAGATATATGGATTCTGTGATGACCAATCCTAATAGACTTTGCGCTTCTCAGCAATGCAAGGTGCAAGGACAACTCCAAAGGACTCAAGATGGAGAGAGCTATCTACATCCAGAGAAAGAACTACGAAGTATGAATGCAGATTGAGGCACACTGTTTGCTCTCCTTTTTTTGTTTTCTCTTTGTTTTTTTTTCTCTTTTATTTGTTTTTGTTTTTTTTTTTTTGGTTTTGTTTCTTCTTTCTCCTGATCCATTCCATTGGTCATAATTCTTTACAACTTGCCTATTGTGTAAATAAGTTCAATATGAAGTTATATGTAGAAGATATATCAGATTCCATGCCATCTTGGGAAGGAAGGGGGGAAGGGGAGAAGAAAATCCTCAACTCAAAATTATGTGGAACTGAGCATTGTAAACTAAAAATAAAAAATCTTAATTATATGAAAAAGAAAAAATCTAGAACACAAAAAAATTCTTACTTTAGTCTTCTCAAATGAGTTGCTGATAATGGGAGCACCAACTCCTACAGCAATCCCTAATCATCCTTCTCTCAGGGGCTGGCTAGAAGGGGTGGGGGGGCGGACAACTATCCCTATGCATCATTGGAGTCAATGAAGACAAGGCACAGCTTGTGGACTACCCTAAGTCCCCTCAAGATTCAGTAGGGGCTGGTTGAGGCAAACACAGATTTCCCCCAAGCCTTGATGGTGACCCATCAAGGCATGCACAGCATTCCAGCTTGTACATTCAACCCTACTCACTAACCAGTGCCCACCTGCTTTATAGGGCAACAGACAGGGCATATTGCCAGCAATAACCTCACAAGTTTACGTTATCTCACCATTATACCTCACTGCACAGTTGCCACAATTTAACACAAATGTTTATATTATTTATTACTATATAATGCTATGCAAGCATGGTGAAGATGTTTACAAGTCATGAGCCTGGGAAATAGAGATTGTTATGGCCATGAATCCTGGGAAAATAAACTCCAAGAAAGAATAACAAAAATCCACCTTACACACTAAAATCCACCTTACATGCATAAGCATAGCAATCAGAATTTTGAAATATTTTAAGGAACCCCATAAGTTTAAATATTCTTGTTTCAAAGACATTATTATTTCCCACAGAATTCCAGAATGTTAACACAAACTTGAAAAAAGTAAAATGACATTTACCATCATGTACAAAGGAAATGCAAATGGTTTTAATATATGATTGTGTACAGTTTGGATTTAAACAAGACATAACTGAGTGAGGGAATCAGAGCAATCTCTCATTTTCTAAAATTTCTTTAATCCTAGATGCATGTCCTAAAGCTGTGAATTGTATTCATTCTTCTGTCTCTCTTACTTTTTGTTGTATAATCCAGACATGCCTGATCCATTCATAATCATCACAATTTAAAGGGTTAACAGTACAGGAATAGTGGTTACTATTCTCAGGAAGGTCAAGGAAGCAAAATAATGATGGCCAGAGAGCAGAAAGGTTATTAAAAATTGAATTTTTGTCCTGGAGATTGCTTTTTCATAAAGACTATTAGAAAATTAAGGGCTCTTTATTATTATGTTATTAATTATATTTGGGCTATTAGCAAATCAAATTTAACAAGATAAGTATTCTGTAAATTTGTAGTTTTTGAAACACTATGTATGGATTGAATCTTGTAAACAATCTTGCAGAATTGTTAGTATATGAAGAATCTTATGTCTGCAATTTGAGATTCATACTACTAAATTGTGTTGTTGATAGCTCATGTAACAAATTAATTATTCTTTCATTTTTAAGGTTTTTGTGACTAAAGGTCCAGAGATGTTTTTATTTATAGCAATTTTGCATTTCAAAAAAATTAATCTTTATTAAAACATCAGCACAAGGTTTTTTATAAGCATATTATATAAAAAGTATATAGTAAAAGATACAAAATAAAAACAAATATTTAAATAAAATCAGCTGTGCAGGCATGTTAAGCATGTTATAGTGGAGAATGTGTTTGACCCAGAGTCAGGAAGACCTGAGTTAGGACATATTATTAAATTTGTGGCCCTAGGCAAATCATTTAACCTCTCTTGGCCTTATTTTACTCATCTGCATAATAAAAGAATTGAACTCGATGACCTCTAAGATCTTTCCAACTCAAAATCTATGACCTTGAGTGAGCTTCCTGATACTTTTTTTCTCAATATCATTTTATAATATCTATCTGCATTGATTTTTACTTTAATCTTGCTTAAGTCTATGAAATTTTACTGCAAAGAGTAATTTTACAAACATACTAAATATATACATTAAAACAAGCATCTTCGCTCAAATTTGTCAGCTAGATATTCTTTTTCCAATGATGTTACAAATAGTACAAATAAACATTTTTATCATTACTTTTCATATTTAGAAATGACTGAAAACATGTTTCCACATATTCCCCTCTACTTTTCCAACTACATTTCCATTACTTTTAAAATGTTTGGTATTCTGCCTATGCCAGGGGTGGGGAGACCACTGTCATTCCTTTACTTCTAGCTCATAATTTCTATTTTGAGTAGATCTGAGGGTTCATGAGGAATGGAGAAAACATCTATGGAATTTCTTTTCTCTTTCATAGGTGACAAATCTTTGTACTTTGAAGTCATTTCAAGTCAAGTTTCATAGACTCACCACCATTTATGTCTAAAAGAGCCTTAAGCAATCATTTCATCCAATTTAGTCTCTTCATTCACAGATGAGAAGTCAGAGTCCACAAAGGTTGTGAATTATCCAGGATCACTAGGTTGTAGGTAGTAGATCCAAGATTAATATCCAAGTCCTGTGATTCCAAATTCAGTCTTTTGGAGAAAGTTATGCAATTAACTGTATAATAGCATTTTAGTGTAAACACAAAGTATGTCAAGCCAATGAGACTGATAACATTTTTGCTCAGCTCATAACTTGATGTAATAATGCAAATCTCAAAAAGCTCCCTGATATGTTTTGAATAATGAATGAAGGTATGAGCAATTCAATAAAATAAAAATCTCTATTAAGCATTTAGCATATGCCAAGCACTATTCTAAGCTTTGGCTACACAAATTCAAGTCAGCTAGTCCCTGCACTCAAGATTATATTCTTTTTTTTCTAAGAAAATTTTATTGATAACTCATTTTAGAATCACCTCAATTTCTCCCAGTATCCCTTTGCTATTCCCCTTCCCAAGAGCCATATCATACAAAAACGAATATTTTTAAAGATTAAAAAAAGAAAAACCAGTAAAACCAACTGACACATCAGAAAAGTCTGAAAATGTATACAGTGTTCTATATCTGTGGTCCTCCACCTCTGCAAAGGAATAGGAAAAGGTGTCAGTCTTCTTATTTATTTTCTTTGGAGTCATGCTTGTTTTTCTGCAACTTTGCAGCATTCATTTGCAGTTATTTCATTGTAGTAAATGTATACATTGTTTAGCTCTGCTTACTATATTTGCATCAAATAATGTAAATCTTTCCATTCTTCTCTATATTTATCATATTCAACATTTCTTACAGAATAGCAAAATTCCATTACATTTAACTATCACAATTTATTTAGTCATTTCCAATCAATTGATCCCTATTTTGTTTCCAGTGATCTATTGTCAAAAAAAGTGTTGCCATACCCGAGAAAAGTAATTTTTCTGGTTTTTGTTCTATAGTATGAACTTTATTACAAGGACAAGCATCATTTGTAGAAACTTCCCTCTGTCCCTGATTATGTGGTTCATTTCTACCATATTCCTTCCCCATGATCATTTTCTTTCACATTTTCCATGAAATCTCCTCTATGAGTCCATGCCCTTCCAATCTTTTGTATGCTGGTTGCCCCCAGGATCTCTGGTTTACCTTTTCATCAGGCAGGATGCAGTCCATAGAGGCACACTGTCTCAAGTGTTCTCTGAGTACCCAAATCCCTACAGATTATAACTGTTAAGGTTGTTACCATAGAGAATGTATCTTTCCTCCTGCCCATGTGAGTTTGCTTCACTGGGACACTTGCTTACCAGTGAATAGAGATTCCCCCTTTTCTTACTCCCTCTTTCAATCCCCCCCTTTGCCATTTCACCCATTTTCCTGTAGGTTGGCCTTCTCATGAATGACTTGAGAAGTTCTTTGCCCTTCATTACTTACCATTGATTTGATTAGTACATATAACACATGTCCCTCAACCTTCTCTCTCTCCTCTCTCATTTTATGCACCCTCCCATTCTGGAGTTTTGTCCTACCAAAAAATAGTTACTTGTAGGTAGAGTATTGTGAGATTTCAGACCTGTTTCACCTCTATCATGGCTCATATTAAGCTCTATTTGCATCTTTATTTTTGAATACTTTTAGAAAGACGTATCTTAAAAGTTCCTTTATTATTTTGTTGATATTTTTATTGCTTTTAACCCCAGAGGCAAGTTTCTTATTCTATTTTTTTCTTCTTTTAATAGTGTCTAGAGATCAAGTACCTTATTTTATTTTTTGTGCTTTCCTTGATAGCTGTATTTATTTATATTTCTTGTATTTCAATTGCAGGAATTTTTTGGTAAGAATGCTTAACCTCCCTCCCTTTTATTGAACATTCATCCTTTTTACATTAATAATTATGCTCAGGTTTTCAGGGCATGTCATTTTGTGTTCATCTCAAGCTTTTGCTTTATGGAATATATTGTTCCATTCCCTTCTGTGATTTCTAGCAGGTACAAACTAGGCTTGACTTATTCAAATTTAGCTTTTGACCAAACCTGGTAGCTACCCAATCATACAAGATGTTTTGTTCGTATATTAAGAAATTTTAGAGGAGTAAAAGATCTAAGAGACTATCTAGTCCAAAGCTCTTATTTTGCAAATACCAGGGGAATGAAGTGATTTGATCAAGGACATACAGATAGTAGTAGAAGTGCAACTAGAAAGTGTTATTTAACCAAGTTCAGGTTATTATCTGCTAGACATCAGTTGCTAAAGGATTGGGTTGAGTTTGAGTGAGATAATGTATCATAAAGACATAAATAAGTTTAGCTACCCAACATTATCCTAAAAAAAACCCACAAAAATAACCAAAAACACTCAAAGGAAAATTGTCTCACAGAGAAAGAGATGAAGAGATGAATGAAAAAGGTGAATGAGGGAGGGAAGAAGAAAAGAAGGAAGGAAGGAAGGCAGGCAGGCAGGAAAGAAGGAAGGAAGGAAGGCTCAATATAATGAGTATAATGAATAAAATTGTTGGATTAAAGAAACAGAAGAAAAGACAGAAGAAAAAAACAGCAAATTAATATAACCAGTTCTTCTAGAAGGAAAGATGAAACTATATTAAGACTCATTATTATGAATAATAATAATTCTAAGTAAAATAAGTAAAGGTCTGATATCAGTAGGGAAAGAACTAACGTGAGGATTCAAGGGGGAGGGGGGAATGACAAGATGATAATGGAATGCAAAAGCCTGGAATTATCCATGTGTAATGTAAATGAATATGGATTCACAGAGAAATTGAATTATCTTATTTGAAGTAATTAAAAATAATCAGCAAAACAAGAAAAAGACAAATAAATTGGAAGAAAATTCAATTACCTTCTAAGCAAAAGTAATAAAACTAGAGGTTAAACATAGAGAAATAATGCATAGGTTTTTTGATTCCCTGAAAAAATGTAGAAAAAGTATCTGACCACAAACTCTTAAAAGGAAAATTTCCCGAATTATTAATTACCTATATAGGTGGCATAGGGATTTTTACTTAAATAGATGAACAGCAAGAGTTGTAATATGATATATAATAAGTTCATTCAATTCAATAAACATTTATTAAGTAGCTACTATGTGGCAGGCATCATACCAAGCACTGGGGATACAAATAAGAAAAATAAATATGGGCCTTGCTCTCAAGGAGCTTACAATCTAATAAGCAAAGACAATACACAAAAAGAAACTGAAAAGTGGAGGCATTGAGCACAAGGAGGATAACTGCTTAAGGGTATGAAGTTTATGGAGTTCAAGCAAGCAGAGCTGTTGATGGAAAAGAGAATTACTTGAAAAATTCTGAGGCTTCTATAAAAGAGAGCTTTGGGAGGAATTTTTTGCTCAGCCCTCAAATGAGAACAGAGAAGCAGCTGATAGAGCTGAGTAGGTGTTGAGTATTGAAAAGCTGAGTCAATCTGCATGGTGATGACATTTCAGGTTATCAGCTTATCCTGGAGGAGGCATGGTGTTCCAGGAGTTGAAACCAAGAAGCCCTGCTGATGGAAAATGGAGAGATATCAAAGATATTTTGACTTCATATAAAAGTTAGGTACCCAAATAGATTTAGTTTACTTTTGCAAGATAAAATATGATAATTTAATATAGCAGGCATTTCATGTATTCCTAGAGAAGTTGCAGAGGCTAGAGAAAGACTTTGATATGGAAATCTACTGTGAAAATCATTAACAAGTTAAATGAATTTCAAAGCTAAGAATAGCTACATATTGATTTGATTTAAATTCTATACAGGGAAAACAAAATAACAATAGAGTTATTTTGACATTTAACTTTTTTAAACTAACCACAAAATGTTAGAGGATTTGATGAAAGAAGCTCAACAAGAAACAGGCATATTCAAATGATTATGGATGATTAAATACTACCTCAATGCCATTGCCATAGACGGACGTCAAAGTAACAATAAATTTGGCTTGCTTAATGATGTAAACTTTACATGAGGAAAACAAAGCAGCAGTTCCATTATTACAACTAAAGCACACCAATAATTTTGAGAAATGGGGGAGGGAAATAAATATATGATTAATTTTAAAGTAAAAAACAAGATAAGGAAGGCAAGGAATATTTCTATTATTTTTATTACAAGATAAAAATAAAGAGGAGAAAGGGAGCTAGATAATAAAATACCAATCTTTGAGAATGGGAGAATAGACAAGTAAAATTTACCAAAAAATTGTAGAAGTTTTGTTCACTGGTCCATCTATTAGTATGTTAAGCATAAAAGTACAGTAAAGTTCTTTTGGATTGGTACTAGTAAAATATTAGATCATAGTCTTTCATAATAAATAGCAAAAGAGTATGATGGAGAAAAAAGAAATGTAACAATTATACCCTTGAACATAAATGGAATGAATACCCTTACAGATTTTTTTTAAAAAATGTTGTGAAAATCAATGCTGAAAACCAAATATGTTAAATAAATAAATTGCATATATAAAAAAAAGTTATTCCAAAGATTGAAACTCAAAGCAAAAATACATTATCTGACCTCAAGAGAGAGCTCATGATTAGATGAAGGCATTAAACCCTCTCCGTGTTCCTTGGTAAAGTTGCTATTAAAACTGCATGTGCCATAAAAGACTATTCTTCGTTCTAGAGTTTCAGTTTTGAATGTCATGAAAGCCTAGGGGGAGGGGGGCGGGCAGAGCCAAGATGGTTGCTGGAGAGCAGGGACTTGCAAAAACCTCTCCCCCAGGACCCTCCAAACAACTACAAAGATAGCTCTGAACAAATTCTAGAGCTGTAGAACCCAAGAAATAGCAGATGGAAGCAGGGATCCAGCCCAGGGCAGCCTAGATGGTCACTGGGTAAGGTCTATCGCATGGAGCTGGGAGCAGAGAGGAGCAGAGCCCAGCATGGGCTGCGCCAGGACCAACCAGACCAGGAGCCAGGCAGAACAGACCCTAGCACCCTGAATCAGTGAGTTGCAGCAGTTACCAGACTTCTCAACCCACAAACACCAAAGGCAGCAGAGAAGGTTAGTGGGAAAAAACTGCGGGGACAGAGTAAAAGAAGTTCGAGGTTTGGCTACCACCCCAGAGGCAGCAGAGGTGGTGCAGCTACAGAACTACAGCTGAAGTTGCTTCAAGCCCCAGGCCCACGTGGTGGGAGGAATTAAGTGGCAGATCAGAGCAGGAGTGCAGAGCCTGCTTAAGATCTGTGTCCAGTGCAGGTTGGCAATTCTTGGTGGAGGGGTAGCGCTGGTGTGGCAGAGCTTGCTGTGTAGAAATAGTTCTGAAAACAGTGCAGCCCCTGAAGCTTGGGACAAGGTAACTCTGTACTCTACAAGCAGTCATACCCTGATGAAAAACTCAAAGGTCAAGTAGTTGGCTGGGAATGGCCAGGCAGTGAAAACAGACTCAGAATCAGTCTCAGAATTTGGAATCTTTCTTTGGTGACAAAGAAGACCAAAACATACAGTCAGAAGAAGTCAACAAGGTCAAACAGCCTACATCAAAAGCCTCCCAGAAAAACATAAACTGGTCTCAGGTCATGGAAGAGCTCAAAAAGGATTTGGAAAAAGCAAGTTAAAGAAGTAGAGGAAAAATTGGGAAGAGAAATGAGAGTGATGCAAGAAAACCATGAAAAACAAGTCAATAACTTGCTAAAGGAGACCCCAAAGATACTGAAGAAAATAACATCTTAAAAAATAGATTAACTCAAATGGCAAAAGAGTTCCAAAAAGCCAAAGACAAGAAGAATGCCTTGAAAGGCAGAATTAACCAAATAGAAAAGGAGATCCAAAAGACCACTGAAGAAAATACTACCTTAAAAACTAGATTGGAGCAAGTGGAAGCTAGCGACTTGATGAGAAGTCAAGATATTATAAAACAGAACCAAAGGAATGAAAGAGTGGAAGACAATGTGAAATATCTCATTGGAAAAACCACTGACTTGGAAATTAGATCCAGGAGAGATAATTTAAAAATTATTGGACTACCTGAAAGCCATGATCAAAAAAAGAGCCTAGATATCATCTTTCAAGAAATTATCAAGGAGAACTGCCCTGATATTCTAGAGCCAGAGGGTAAAATAGAAATTGAAAGAATCCACAAATCGCCTCCTGAAAAAAGATCCCAAAAAGAAAATTCCTAGGAATATTGTTGCCAAACTCCAGAGCTCCCAGATCAAGGAGAAAATACTGTAAGCAGCCAGAAAGAAACAATTTGAGTATTTTGGAAACAAAATCACGATAACCCAAGATCTAGCAGATTCTACATTAAGGGATCACAGGGCTTGGAATATGATATTCTGGAGGTCAATGGAGCTAGGATTAAAACCAAGAATCACCCACCCAGCAAAACTGTGCATCATGCTCCAAGACAAAATTATAGACTTTTAACAAAATAGAGGACTTTCAAGCTTTCTCAGTGAAAAGACCAGAGCCGAATAGAAAATTTGACTTTCAAACACAAGAATCAAGAGAAGCATGAAAAGGTACATAAGGGACTTACTAAAGTTGAACTGTTTTGTTTACATTCCTACATGGAAAGATGATGTGTAAGATTCATGAGACCTCAGTATTAGGGTAGCTGAAGTGAATATACATACACACACACACACACACACACACACACACACACACACACGTAAATATATATATATATATATATGTGTGTGTATATATATATATATAGACACAGAGGGCACAGGGTGAGTTGAATATGAAGGGATGATATCTAAAAAAAATAAAATCAAATTAAGGCATGAGAGAGGAATATATTGAGAGAGGGAGAAAGGCAGAGGTAGAATGGGGTAAATTATCCCATATAAAAGTGGCAAGAAAAAGCAGTTCTGTAGGAAGAAAAGAGGAGGCAGGTGAAGGGGAATGAGTAAATCTTGCTCTCAACACATTTGACCTGAGGAGGGAATAACAGACACACTCAACTGGGTATCTCACCCCACAGGAAAGAAGGAGGAAGGAGATAAAAAAGGGGGAATGATAGAAGGGAGGGCAGATGGGGGAGGAGGTAATCAAAAGCAACCACTTTCGAAAAGGGACAGGGTCAAGGGACAAAATTGAATAAAGGGGGATAGAATAGGAAGGAGCAAAATATAGTTAGTCTTTCACAACATGAGTATTGTGGAAGGGTTTTACATGATGATACACCTGTGGTCTATGTTGAATTGCTTGCTTTCTTAAGGGAGGGTGGGTGGGGAGGGCAGAGGGGAGAGAATTTGGAACTCAAAGTTTTAAAAGCAGATATTAAAAAAAAAGCCTTTGCATGCAACTAGGAAATAAGATATACAAGCAATGGAGCATAGAAGTCTATCTTGCCTTACAACAAAGGGGAAAGGGCATGGGGGGAGGAGTGGGGTTACAGAAGGGAGGGTTGCCTGGGAAATGGAGCAATCAGAATATATGCCATCTTAGAGTGGTGGGGAGGGTAGAAATGGGGAGAAAATTTGTAATTCAAACTGTTGTGAAAATTAATGCTGAAAACTAAAAATATCAAATAAATAAATAAATAAATAAATGGATTAAACATAAAAGCCTGTGAAGGAATAAGTCAACCAAAATTTCTTAGGAGGAAACAACTGTGGACTTTTGTTTTTGCACCATTACACACTGCTTTCTGGAACAAGGTCTTATTTTTACATAAGGAAAGGAAATTATTCTAGAGACACTTAAAGACTTATGACAGGTAACACCAGCCACTCTGTTTCTCTGTGGTTCTTGGCTTTTACATCTTTGTGGCTACCTCTCCCATCCGAACACCAGAATTTTTGAGCAAAAGGTATGACCCCACTTAAAATGGTAAATCTTTTTTTCTTCCTTTTCAAAATATACAAATAATAATCAAACTAAAATAAGCATTAACAGACATTAAGATTTATATACATTTGTATTTTTAGATTACACTGACAATGAAAGAATGAGACTAAATTTGTACTCATGATTAATTATAGCACTGAGTTGACCTTAGCTTTTGAAAGTCTAAATCCAGCAGAACATAAGTGTTAACAGTAGAAAAGTTAACTATAAAGACAAAAGCCCAGTGACTGACAACATATGTGTTGGCTAAGTTCAGAGAGATTCATCACCAAATTAGCAGCAGATTGATGAAATTATTGCTCAGAATAAGACTTTTTTGTTGCAAAATTTATTAGGTTTTTTTAAACATTCTTTTCTTTTAACAATTTGAGTTCTAAATTCTCTCTCTCCCTCCTACCAATCCCCACCAACTGAGAATGCAGGCAAAATGATATTAATGATATACGTGAAATTACATAAAACATATTTCCATATTAGCCGTATCATAAAAATATTAAGAAAACTAGAAAATCATGCTTCAATTTACACTCAGGATTCATCAGTTCTCTCTCTGGAGGTAAATAGCGTTTTTTAATCATGAGTTCTTTGGAATTGTCTTGGATCATGATTAAGTCTTTCACAGTTTGATCATGATTACAACATTGCTGTTACTGTGCCAAATTATCCCCCAGTTCTTCTCACTTCCCTTTGCATTAATTCATATAGGTCTTGATAACTTGCAACAGCAAGTGCTAACACTCTTCTCTGTCCTGGGACTGTGACCAGGTCCCCTGCTCCACTGAAGCTTCAAGCTCTAGGGCTCCTCTCTTCCTTGGAATTGGAACCAGGACCCCTGTTCCCTTGTAACTGACCAGAAGTAACACTTTCCACCCTGGACCTGTGATCTAGAATAGCTTATGGGCAATAGAGTTACAAATCAGTGCCAGCAGCACCCAGTGTCAGCACAGGGTCCCTATATTCTCTTTCTGACCAGTTGTCTGACCCTCTGGGCTGAGACTGTCTGGGCTGAGAGTTCTCAAATCATCATCATCATCATCATCATCATCATCATCATCATCATCGTCATCATCATCATCTCCTTCTCCTCCTCCTCCTCCTCCTCCTCCTCCTCCTCCTCCTCCTCCTCCTCCTCCTTCTTCTTCTTCTTCTTCTTCTTCTTCTTCTTCTTCTTCTTCTTCTTCTTCTTCTTCTTCTTCTTCTTCTTCTCCTTCTGCTGCTGCTGCTGCTCTTGGAACTGCCTCCAAGGCCCACAGCTGGCGCTCTAGTCATGCTCTGGATTGGTTTCCATCCAGGTGTCACACACCTTTCCTGAAGACCTTTTAAGTTTTCTTGGGCTGAAAGAATGTTCCACTCTGATCTTTTGTTGGCTCTTATATTCAAAATTTTATCTGAGAAGTTATTTTAAAGTCGTTTGAAAAGGAATGTTGGGTGAACTCATCTGAGTTGCTGCCTGTACCCTGCTATCTTCCACAATAATTTTTGAAGACCAATCCTTGAGTTTCAGAATAATCTGTTTTAGTAGAAGTAATACCCAGCAGTACTGTAAAACTCCAAAGAGACGATGTTTGTAAAACACTTTGTAAGCCTTAAAGATCTATAGAAATGGTTATTATTACTATCATCATCATCATTATTGTCATCGTCATCATTATCGTCTTCATCATCACCATCATCATTTTCATTATGTTATAGTCATCAAGTCTCCAGTCTGGTGATGACTTTCTTCCCAGAGAGAGCTCAAGAAAAGTTTATAGAGCAATCTAGAGATGTGCTAGTAAATACTTTATAACTGGATTCTCTAGAAACAAAAAATGTACACTGGACACACTTTTAAGTTTAATATGCATTGTTAACATTTTCTGAAGTCTGGACAATCAATAAAACAGTAATTCAGTTCAAGATTGTAGCTATTGCCTATATCTGAGGTATAAATACTCACACTGAAAATGTAATAATTGGCTTTTGCAAGCTGGATAGAGCTGGTCCTAGCTCTATATCTGTACTTAAGAAATTGAACATTTTAACAAAAAAGTATAACTTTTAAAAATTATTTATCTAATATAAGAGCAAACATTAAAATAAATGAATAAATATCAGAAATTTTCTCACTGAATATAAGGCTAAAGTAAGACTATCCACACTCATGATGTTATCTATCATCATTTGAGAAATGCTAGCAATAAGCAAGAACAAGAAATTAAAGGAATAACCACTGACAAAAGAAAGATTTTATGATTAATTTAGAAGATCCAAGATGTTCAAAAAAGGTAAAATAATTATCAGTTATCCCCAAACCAAAGTAATAGGGTATAAGGTAAACCAACAGTACCCACATACATTTTTATTAACTAAAATAAATGGTTCTCTTTAGATTTTCCTCTTTTCATATTTGTTTTAACATTTTTGTTAGAATTATACATTTTTTTTCTTTCAAGAATTTGCATTTTTATTCATTTTTTCTAGTCTTAAAGCATGTACACCTCCACCATGCCCTTCTCCCTGCTTTTTGTACTTAATTACATTAACAGGAGAGAGAGTGATGTTAGAGCAAACTAGGTCCTTTAATTTCCAGCTACTAATGTCCCCCCTCCTTCTTCTTTGCAAATTCATTTATCTGCTTCATGTTTCATATATATCTATATGTATATACTTATCTATATCCCTTGATAAAACAAGCTCCATCAGAGAAAGAACTCTTGCTTATTTTTTCTTTACATACTCAGCATATATCGAGGGATTAATAAGTGCTTGTTGACTAATTAGTTAATTTACTCTATATTTACTTCCTGCTAAACACAGCTGTCCTGGGGAAAAATGTGATAGTTGAAATAAGTTACTTTAAAATAAATTATTATATGCCATCTTCTTATTTGCAAGTTTTTAATTCCTTATTAACATCCAAGAAATAGTTCTGCAACATTCATATATACATGTATGTATGTATAGATATATATAACTGTAAACCTAATTATATATCAATAAAATCTCACTTCAATCAATCATCTTTTGTAATAAGCTGTCAATAATAATAAAGAAAAAATCATGCCTTTATTGGCTCTTGAATAACAAATTCTTCCAAGAATTTTTAAATAGGTTGCTTTTATTCTTTCCTACTTCATCTCCTGTTTTTGGCATCCTTTGTAGGCTGGTCACAGAAAGCACAGTAATAATAGAGCTTTCCCCTGTCCCTCCCCCATCCCATTCACTGAGCTTATTAAAATGTCCCCATAGCTTGGCCAAAAAGCACCAGTACTTCTTTTCTAATGAGTCTACAACATTAATTTTATTTTTTTTAAATTAGGCTTCTGTGAACAGCTGAATGTAACTGTCTTATTACAAAGTTGGTTCCTTTATGAACATACCAGACTTGCAGGGAATGAAGGTTAAAAGCAGAATCATTTGTCCTGAGGAACAGAACAATAAGGGAAGAAGCTAAAGGACATTCAAGTGAAAGGTCTGAGAAAAACCAAGAAAACTTGTTTAATATTTGCTTTTAAATTTCAACAAGATTCAATGTTCTTTTGAATTTCTTTTAGCAATAGGTTCTTTTTATAGTGCAACTGATTTTTTGTGAATGATTGTCAAATGCAGAGTTTTCTGCCATTTTACAAAACTATAAAATGTTCAGCAGGGATGGGCAAAAGCTTAATTACTAAAATTTATTTGGTGTTTGAAATTTTAAAGCTGGGTCTTCAACTCTCGCCTTTGTTGGGACATTTTAGTGACTGTCCTAACTCATTCCCCTCTCTTGCCAAGAAAAATACAAATAAAAAAGCTGTTGTTTTTATGTGTGGGTTTTTGTTGTTGTTGTTGTTGTTTGCTTAAAGATTGTGTCTCCTTATCTTACCCAAGCTGGAGCTGGGACATGATTTTGCTACTGAATTGCATTGAAAGTATGACCTGTGCTAATTCTCATCTGGGTGACCTCCCATATCCTCAACATATTGGAACTGGACTTAGCATAGATATTCAATTGACATATGTCATAACCCAAGCTCAAGCAATCCACCAGCCTCAGCCTCCCAAGTAGATGGGATTACAAGTGTGCCCTTCTAATCCTGGTATAAAACAGTTTTTAAACAACATATTCCTTATTTTTTAGATTAGTTATTTAGTATTTTATTTTTCACAATTACATGTGAAAACAATTTTTAACATTCTTTTTTAAAAAAAACTTATAAATGCTTCCAAGGCCAAACTCTTTACATTTTCCTTGTGTTGGAGTTTTTCTTCATTTTGGTAAATATCAGGACTCTTGGCCAATCATCCATTTTTCATTTTTTAATTTTTGTTTTTTTTTTTGGTTCTGTTTCTTCTTTCTCGTGATTCATTCCATTGGTCAAAATTCTTCTCCACGACTTGACTAGAGCATAAATTAATTCAATGTGAAGTTATACATGACAGTTATATGAGACTTCATGCCATCTTGGGGAGGGAGGGGGGAGGGAGGGGAGAAAAACTGGAACTCAAAACTATGTAGAACCGTGTGTGGTAAACTAAAAATAAATAAAACACCTTCAAAGATAAAAAAAAAAATTTCCCACTTAATAGTACTTCAGTTTTTTCCAATTACATGTACAGATAGTTTTCAACATTCACTTTTATAAGATTTTGATTTCCAATTTTTTTTTCTCTGCCCCACCTCCCTCTTTAAGACAGCAAGCAATCTGATACAGGTTATATATTTACGATTATGTTAAATATACTTCCACATTAGTTGTGCTGTAAAAGAAGAATCAGAACAAAAGAGCAAAACCATGACAAAGAAAAAAAAAGTGAAAATAGTATTCTTCAATCTGCACTTAGACTCCATAGTTTTTTTTTATTTTTTCTGCATATGGATAGCATTTTCCATCATGAGTCTTTTGGAATGTCTTGGATTATTGCTGAGAAGAGCTAAATCTATCATCACCAATCATTGCACAGTGTTTGAGCAACATATTCTTAAAGAGATATAGCCATTTTTTTTTGGAAAACACAATTTCCAAATTATGAAGGTATTTTCTCTATTCCTAAAACATTAAATATGTTGTGCTAATCATAAACATTCACCTAAGTTTAATATTAAATATTAGTTTTCACTCAAAACAATTTGTGGTAAATCTATATACCTTTTGTCATCCAAGACAATATTTAGAATGTTGATATCTGGTTATGAATTAGCAGTTCAAACATACACTATTATAAAATAGGCAATAAAGCTGAAAACAGAGAGATATTTCTCATTTTCAAATACTAACTCTATGGATCAAATAACATTTTTGGATTATGGCTTACCTATGTCTACTCATTCTGATCATTCAACTTTGTGATTAAAAGTCAGTTGTCTAGTTGATCCACTCTAAGCAAAATTGGTTCTGCTTTTTTTTTCTTCTCTTTTTGTATTTGCACTGTAGAACTGCAAAAGCAGTCTAGAATCTTTTAGCATTCTTATTGTGGGAGATTTCCATAGTCTATAACAAATAGTAAAACACACATTTTTGATGTTCTATATGGCTTTCAGTGGTAGCAGTAACAGCTAGAATGTAGTTCTAGAGTTCTGACCTTGTTATGTATTATTTTAGAATTTCACACAATGGTTATATGTAGCAATCAATTTCCATAATATACAGCATTGCATGACAGTGTGCAATTTGATTAATGTGCTATTTCAGTAAAGTTCATAATGAAGCCTGCTGTGAATATGAAACTACATTTAATGAGCTAGACTGAAAATATAAATGTTAATAGTAGAAAATATTTGTAATACAAATTCTAAGTGCTAATTTTTGATATTATTATTCTTAAACTCCTCTCCTTTAATAGTTCTGATACTTGAGACAAAACATGATCCATGATTAGATAAAATCTTTTTTTTTATCCCAGGGAAATAGTTTTGTTAGCAGATGGTTTATTAAAACCAATAGGGCCATGGGGAAAGAGTGTTCAGTTTAACTAGTCTCACCTCACTTGAATTTTTTTTCTATTCATTTATCATTATCTCACAAGACATTTAGAAAAAATGGATAAAATACCAAAATATTGGTGATATAGTTGAAGCAGCCCTATGAGGAAATATGTGTATATGTATGCATAGATAGATAGATAGATAGATAGATAGATAGATAGATAGATGGATATAAGAGAATTTTTAAAAAGAGAATGCAGAACACCCCCCCCCATTAGTTAATTGGGAAAAACCAAATGTATAAAATGAGAGAAATAAAATGGAAACAAAATACTATAGAAATAATGATTTGTTTTTTGAAAAAAATTAATAAAATTCATAAAGCCTTACCAATTTTACTCAGAAATTTAATTGAACAAAGCATAAACTACCAAAGAAAAAAATGTCCTGTTCTCTATAGATTTAGAAGTGAGTTCTATAAAAGCTTAAAGAACAATGACTAATTATGTTATTTATATTATTCTTTATAATTGATAGAAAAAGCACTCTCAAAATCATTTCATTAGATATATAGTCTTCATACTGAAAATAGAGATATGAAACAAATAACTATGAGTTAATATCATACTGATTCTAAAATTTTAAATAAAAGACTAACAGAAAACCTAAAATATATCCAAAAGTATTTGTTATGATCGATTTGGACCTAGATCAAGGATGAAAGAACATCCTAAAGTTGGGGAAATAATTAGAAAAATGAATCATATTAAAACATATGGGAGGTAGACCAAACTGAACCTCTGAACTGAAATCTCCCCTTGCACCTGATGGAACAGCCTAAGACCAAGAATCTAAGAGCCTGTAGAATTTGAGTGTCCTTTAGCAGTTCTGATCCCAGCCCAGAACCCACCGCCATCATTGGAAAAGAGAGGTGCTAGCCCATAGGGAAAACTAAAAATAGCCCACTTTGAGAGTGAGCTTTTGAGTTTGGCAGCATGCATCAACTAGGAGAACAATTATACCAAAAGACAGTCATGTTTAAAAGCTATTTACTGCTATAGTCATCATGAAATGAAAGCAAGAAAGAACCCTTGAGGAAGGATAATGTAAAAATATCTGATCATCTACAAGGTAGCAAGATGTCCAACACAAAGAAAACAAAATTGAACCTCTAACAAGAAACAGAAAGCCTGTACACTATTAATAAAAAGAATGTTAGTATAGTTACATAGACAAAAGTGATTGAAGCTCAACTCCTCTGTGAAACTGGAAGATATTAGGGGCAGAAATGACCCATAATTATTAACTCTAATATTTCATGGAGGAAAACGGATTACTGGCAGGACATTTTACTATTGTCTTCTCAGGCATAATCTTAATCTGATCTTTTAAATCAGAAGACATAACTTATTAAGTACCAAAACATAACAAGATTTAAAGAACAATTACATGTCCATGCATGATATAAAAATATTCACAGCTCATGTCATTAAAAATCTATAAAAAATTACAAGAAAGCAATACAGCAGCTGAAGCACAAAAATGGTGTTCCAAAAATACCAATTATTAATGCAGAAAGCTATTGATTTAATCACTGTTGAACAAGCTACCCCCAAACACTACAGTATGTACACTGCCTCTGTTAACAACTGCAATCTTTGATATATGAACATATAGATTGTTCGTGTTTAGCAAATGCATAAAATAGACCAAATAATAGTGAGAAAGCTACAATATTTGATGTCCACATGGAATATTTTCTATTTTGAACCTGCCTTAATACAATGCCAAGAACAAGTCATGTAAAATTTGACATCTTTTGGGCCAACAGTTTAAGCCCACTGTGGTTCTGTGTAGCCTAACTACATTTTTATTTTTCTAAAATAGAACTAAATGTTACTTCTAAATTAAAGAAGTCAAATTAAAATATCTTCCTTGATGTATATTGATGACTTCTAGCTTTTGGTTCCACCCAAAACCCAATCAGTCAATTAATTAAAAAGATAATTCTTTTGTGGAATGTTTCTTCAAAGATATGAAAATGCATTCATATTTGAAAGGTGTAAAACTCTTAATGTTCACCAAGGAAAGACAGAAGTAGAAAGCTTCAACATTTTATCCAGATGTCAGATAGGTAGAATGGACCAAAATGATATATAACTCTGACAGTGATCATTGTATGTTGTACATTAAACTTTAGAAATGGTACAACATATTATAGCAGACTAAAAAATTTGGTATCTACTGGTTATCACGCAAAACATGACCTGATAGCTAGAATTATGTATCAGAAGCTCTGTATCTTTCATGGAATAACAGACAACAAATTTCCATGCTACAAATAAAGATCTTAAGATTTCCTTGAGAACTCAACAGTACAATAAACTGTACTGAAACCAGATCATCAACATATACTGAAACGTTGCCTCAAAATACATTTGAAAAAGATGAGAATGAAAACGTAATAATTATCAAAATAGTAAGAATAACAATACCTGACATTTATATAATGCTTTAAATTTTGCAAAGTATGTTATATACATTATGCTATTTGAACCTTACAATAACTCTATGAGGTAAGTATTCCTATAAATAATAACATTCCCATTTTATAGAAAAGGAAACAGACTAAAAGAGGTTAGTTGATTTTTCCATATTCACATAACCAGCAAATTTTGGAAGCAGAATTCAAACCCAGGCTTTTTTGAGTACATGTCCAGGACTCTATTCAGTTGTGTCATGTTTCCTGTACAGAAGTATGCTTAAGCCCTTTGGAAATTTAGACACGCAATGTAAAATCCATCCTCCCTATTAATCTAATCAGATTCAATCTGTAGATAGCTCTTGGTTAACACTAATATGTCTCACATGGGAAAAACTAGTGTAAGCCTGGCTTATAGCTAGCTCCTAGATGACAGAAGTGATCCCATGGTTGACTACTGATTGACTCACTTATGTATCAAAAAGTTCCTATGTACCTATTACTGTTCTAATCAGTATCATTTAGGCAACGAATGCAAGAGCCTATTGATCATAGTCAATAACCAGTTTTTTTTTTGTTTTTGAACATCTGATTTTAAAACTTTGAGTTCCAAATTCTCTCCCCTCTTCCCTTCCCACCCACCCTCCCTAAGAAGTCGAGCAATTCAACCTAGGCCACACATGTATCATTATGTATAACCCTTCCATAATACTCATGTTGTGAAAGGCTAACTACATTTTGCTCCTTTCCAACCCATCCTGGTTTATTGAATTTTCTCCCTTGACCCTGTCCCCTTTCCAAAGTGTTTGTTTTGATTACCTCCACCCCCATCTGCCCTCCCCTCCATCACCCCCACCTTTTATTTTTTTTTATCTTCCTCCCTCTTCTTTCCTGTGGGGTAAGATACCCAACTGAGTATGTATGGTATTCCCCCTCAGGCCAAATCTGATGACAGCAAGGTTCACTCATTCCCCCCTCACCAGCCCTCTCCCCTCCTCCCACAGAACTGCTTCCTCTTGCCACTTTAATGCGAGATAAACCACCCCATTCTATCTCTCCCTATCTCCTTCTCTCAGTATGTTACTCTATCATCCCTTAATTTCATTTTATTTCTTTTAGATATCTTCCCTTCATCTTCAACTCACCCTGTGTCTGCTCTCTCTCTTTTACATATATATATATACATACATAAACACATATATACATATATATACATATACATACACATACATACATATACACATAGATATATACATAACAACACATTCACTTATATATATATACATAAACATATATATATATATATATATATATATATATATATATATATATATATGCATATTCCCTTCAACTACCCTAATACTGAGATCTCATGAATCATACACCTCATCTTTCCATGTAGGAATGTAAACAAAACAGTTCAACTTTAGTAAGTCCCTTGCAATTTCCGTTTCTTGATTACCTTTTCATGCTTCTCTTGATTCTTGTGTTTGAAAGTCAAATTTTCTATTCAGTTCTGGTCTTTTCACTGAGAAAGCTTGAAAGTCCTCTATTTTATTGAAAATCCATATTTTGCCTTGGAACATGATACTCAGTTTTGCTGGGTAGGTGATTCTAGGTTTTAATCCTAGCTCCATTGACCTCCGGAATATCGCATTCCAAGCCCTTCGATCTCTTAATGTAGAAGCTGCCAGATCCTGGGTTATTCTGATTGGGTTTCCACAATACTCAAATTGTTTCTTTCTGGCTGCTTGCAGTATTTTCTCCTTGATCTGGGAGCTCTGGAATTTGGCGACAATATTCCTAGGAGATTTCTTTTTTGGATCTATTTGAGGAGGCAATCGATGGATTCTTTCAATTTCTATTTTGCCCTCTGGCTCTAGAATATCAGGGCAGTTCTCCTTGATAATTTCTTGAAAGATGGTATCTAGGCTCTTTTTTTGATCATGGCTTTCAGGTAGTCCAATAATTTTTAAATTATCTCTCCTGGATCTATTTTCCAGGTCAGTGGTTTTTCCAAGGAGATATTTCACATTGTCTTCCATTTTTTCATTCCTTTGGTTCTGTTTTATAATATCCTGATTTCTCATCAAGTCACTAGCTTCCACTTGCTCCAATTTAATTTTTAAAGTAGTATTTTCTTCAGTGGTCTTTTGGACCTCCTTTTCCATTTGGCTAATTCTGCCTTTCAAGGCATTCTTCTCCTCATTGGCTTTTTGGAGCTCTTTTGCCATTTGAGTTAGTCTGTTTTTTAAGGTGTTGTTTTCTTCAGTGTATTTTTCAGTATTTTTTTGGGTCTCCTTTAGCAAGTCATTGACTTGTTTTTCATGGTTTTCTCGCATCCTTCTCATTTCTCTTCCCAATTTTTCCTCTACTTCTCTAACTTGCTTTTCCAAATCCTTTTTGAGTTCTTCTATGGCCTGGGGCCAGTTCATGTTTTTCTTGGAGGCTTTTGTTGTAGGCTCTATAACTTTGTTGTCTTCTTTAGGCTGTATGTTTTGGTCTTCTTTGTCACCAAAGAAAGAATCCAAAGTCTGAGACTGAATCTGGGTGCGTTTTCGCTGCCTGGCCACATTCCCAACCAACTAACTTGACCCTTGAGTTTTTCAGTGGGGTATGACTGCTTGTAGACTAACGAGTTCTATGTTCCACGTTTCGGGGGGAGGTGCCAGCTCTGTCAGACCCGCACTACTCCTTCCCCAAGAACCCCCAGTCCAGACTGGGCTTAGATCTTCAGCAGGCTGTTGCACTCCTGCTCTGATCCGCCACTTAATTCCTCCCACCAGGTGGGCCTGGAGCCGGAAGTAACAACAGCTGTAGCTGCCCCACCTCCGCTGCCCCTGGGGCTGGAAGCCGAACCACGAACTCCTTCCACTCCCGCAGCTTTTCCCACTAACCTTCTCTGCAGTCCTTGGTGTTTGTGGGTCGAGGGGTCTGGTAACTGCCGCAGCTCACATATTCAGGGCGCTAGGGCCCACTCCGCCCGGCTTCTGGTCTGGATCGTCCACGCTGCTCAGGCTGGGCTCTGCTCCACTCTGTTCCCAGCTCCCAGCTCCCAGCTCCGTGTGGAATAGACCTCACCCAGAGACCATCCAGGCTGTCCTGGGCTGGAGCCCTGCTTCCCTCTGCTGTTCTGTGGGTTCTGCCGTTCTAGAATTGGTTCAGAGCCATTTTTTATAGGTTTTTGGAGGGACTCGGGTACGGAGCTCACTCTAGTCCGTGCTTACCAGCCGCCATCTTGGCTCCACCCCCCAACCAGTTTTAACTTATCCATTAATTGAAGGTTATCAAATTTTCCTAATCGCAATATCTTTGTGGTCATTAAGTGGGATTGTGTTAAGTGTCAGCCGCCGATTGACTGCCCCCTTCCACTTGGTCCCTGTGAATCTTCCCAGAGAGCACAATTAGATATAATGGCAGAGAACCAGAGATATGGACTCTCAATGACATTACTCATCTGTCTGTACACAGGTGCTACCACCTGTCCTTGCCTGTTTAACTGTGGAGATGTGGAGCCAAATCATTGCATGCATCCCTGTGAGTAATTAGTTGATTCTTGAGCCTTTCAGCATTTGTGTCCCTTCTCTTTCTAGGTACCACTCCCCTGCTCTCCTAGCCAGTGGTACGCAATTGGTGGTAGATAAATTTAAAGGTACAGAATTTGTGACACAAATTCAACTTTGCAACTCTCTTGGATCATTTCCAGTTTTTGCAAGTTTTTCTCTGTGTCTGCTGGAGACTCCTAGAGATATTGCTAAAGAAAATTCAGATACCTTGGTTAAGCATGGATTCTGTGTGCCTTCAGGCCAGGTAATCAGGCCTGACTTTTTGGCCTGCTTAGCACTTGAGATAGGCTTCTTGGGACCACCCAGGGAGAGATTTGACCTCTGAAGCTTAGACAAATGAGAATGGCCTATGGTGAGCAAGTAGGAAAACATTACTCATCCAATACATTTATCATTTGTATTTTACTTAAACACAAATTCAAAAGAAAAATTTTAATTAAATTAATTTTATAAATCAAGTAATTTGAACTGAATACATTCTCTCTGTGTTCTCTGAAATCCCCAAGACCAATTCTTTAGCTTGAGAGAATTAAAGAAATTTAACTTCGTTAAAATTTGTTAAAAGAATATGACTTACTAGGAACAAGTTTCAAGGCCATGTCATACACATTTGCAATCAATATACTGATCCTATTCTAAATTAAGCATGAGGTTACAGACAAATTATATATTAGGAAAAGAAAGTTTCAATTTAAAATGAAATTAGGAAAATGTACAAAATTACAAAAAAAAAACTTTAGGTGAATTGAATGTAATCGGATTTTTACCTAGTAGTAAAATCTAAATTCACTGTGGCAAATGTAAAATTAGTTTCACTATGCTTCTTATGTTTGTTCTCATACCATAGAAAATATTTTTACCTAATTTAAAATTGCAAAGTCCCATCATACCTGACCTAGTGTTAACATTTGCAACTGAAGACAGTAGAGAAGAAATCCAGAAGAGATCTACTGATCTCTTCCTTTTCCTCTTATTTGCAAATGAGTGTTTTGTCTGTTAGATAGACCAACAAAATAGGAAAGCTTATTTTTGTGACCTCAAATAACTACATTGATTTTTTTACCCTTACTCTTTTGGCATTGTGCAGACATAACTTCTGTGAAGAAACCACTTTATATTTTGTTGAAAATGATCTTATGGTTTTAAAAAATGTTTTAAAATGTAGTTCTGGTGGAAAGGATCAGATTTTCTTAAAAAGTGAATAGTCTCTGTTAAAGATTGGGCTGAATAGCCATGGTAATTGGAGGGATCAAATAGTACTTGGAGAACTCAGTGCCACTAATTGTGAGTGCAGAGACAATTTAATAGCTCCTTCTTATTAATTTATTATCAAAAAGGGAAAGTTCTGTTCTCCCAGAGGCAAAATAAGGTAAATTGACATTTTTGTTTTCTCTTCAAGCCTAAGGGTTAGCCAGCAGTGGTATTCATCGTGGGAGTGGTGGTAGTAGTAGTAGTAGTAGCAGCAGCAGCCATATTAATAATTGACATTCTTATAGGTTGTTCCAAAAGACTTAGTGCAATTTTAATCTGTTAAAGCTATCTTGAAACATCCTGTATAGTATCTTAGTTAACAGAATACTATGCATAAATTATTTCATTTGACCTTTATGATAACCCTTGGTGTTCATTGCTTTAAGTATTATTATCCACATTGTACAAATGAAGAAATTGAAAATCAAAGAGTACCTGTGATATACACAAGATCATTCTAATAATTTTTTTTTCTTGAAGGCAATCAGAGTTAAATGACTTGCCCAGGATCACACTAAGTGTCTGGGGCTGGATTGGAATTCAGAACTTAGAATAACCTACGCTTACTGCCACCACTTTCTCCTAATAATTTACTCCTCAATTTTCTGAAATCTGGTTTTAGATTCCATTATTCCTTTGAAATTGCTCTAAGTCACCAAAGAAATATCATTTGCTAGACTGGATTTTCTTATCCTGCATTTTCCTTTCTTTTTCTGTAGCATTTGACAGTGTTGCTCACCTCTTTCTGGATAATTGTTCTTCCCATAAATTGTGGACTGTTTGCCTTTCCATTTCTCCCACAACCTAGGTGGAGGTTTTTTAGTTCAATGACCACTCCTTCTAAATTTCCATTAATTTCTATTATCCTTCTTCTGTTCTTAAGTATGCATGTGCTCCATGACACTATTATCACCCCTCAAATCTAATTTAACTACTCTTTTATCATGTCATTAACTCCTATGTGTTCAATTACCACTTCTTTTTTTAATTTAATATTTTATTTCTCCCCAATTACATATAATGTATACATATACATTCATCTTTTAAAAATTTTTAGTTCCAAATTCTCTTTCTCTGCCTTCCCACCACCCTTCATTGAGAAGGCAAGCAATTTAATATAGGCTATACATGTGTACTTATGTGAAAAATATTTTCATGGTAGTCATGTTGTGAAAGAAAACAGACAAAAAATAACAAGAAAAATAAAGTAAAGAAAAAATGTGCTTTGATCTGCATTCAGATTTCATCAGTTCTTTCTTTGGAGATGGACAGCCTTTTTCATCACAAGTCTTCCAGAATTGTCTTTAATCAATGTGTTGGCAAAAATAGCTAAGTCATTCACAATTGATCACGAAACAATATTGATATTCCTGTATACAATGTTCTCTTGGTTCTGCTCATTTCACTTTGCATCAGTTTATTTAAGTCTTTCCAGGTTTTTCTGAGAGCATCCTGCTCATCATTTCTTAAAGCATGACACTATGCCATAACAATCTTTTTCAGCATTTCCCCAATTGATGGATATTTCCTCAATTTCCAATTCTTTGACACCACTAAAAGAGTTGCTATGAATATTTTTTAACATATAAGTCCTTTTCCTTTTTTTTTTTAAAATCTCATTGGGATACAGATCTAGTAGTGATATTGTTTGGTAAAATGATATGCGTGGATTTATGGATCTTTGGGCATAATTCCAAATTGCTCTACAGAATGGTTGAATCAGTTTTCAACTTCACCAACAATGTATTAGTGTCTCATGTTCCTACATCCCTTCCAACATTTGCATTTTCTTTTCTGTCATATTAGTCAATCTGATAGGTGTGCAATGGTAGCTCAGAATTGTTCTAATTTGCATTCTTTAATCAATAGTGATTTAGAGCATTTTTCATATGATTATAGATAGTCTTGATTACTTTGTCTGAAAACTAAAAACTGTTCACATCCTTTGACCACTTATCAATTGAGGAATGGCTCTTATTTCTATAAATTTGACTTACTCATCCATGTATTTGAGAAATGACATCTTTATCAATGAAACTTGCTATAAATTTTTTTCTCAGTTACATTTACTATGTATTTCTTCCCATGCCATTTTCTCCATTTATCCTACTCTCTCTCTGCTTTCACCCTGTCCATTCTCAAAAGTGTTTTGCTTCTGACTTTTATCTCCTCCAATCTTCCCTCCCTTCTATCAGCTCTCCCCCCTCTTATCCCCTTCCTCTCCTACTTTCCTGTATTGTAAGAAAGATTTCTATACCCAAATGAGTGTCTATTTTATTCCCTCTTTGAGCCAATTCTAATGAAAGTAAGGTTCATGTACTCCCCATCCACTTCCCTCATCTTCCCCTCCATGGTAAAAGCTTTTTCATGCCTTTTATGTGAGATAATTTACCCCATTCTACCCCTCCTGTTTCCTGTCTCCCAGGGCATTCTTCTTTCTCATTCCTTAATTTTATTTTTTTAGATAATTATCCCATCATATTTATCTCACACCCTATGCCCTCTGTCTATATGTAGACAGTTCTAGTTGCTCAAATAATGAGAAAGTTTTTAGAAGTTACAAGTATTATTTTCCCATGGAGTAATGTAAATAGTTTAACCTCATTGAATCCCTTATGCTTTCTTTTTCTTGTTTACCTTTTTATGCTTCTCTGGAGTCTTGTATTTGAAAGGTAAATTTCTTATTCAACTTTGTTCTTTTCATCAGGAATGCTTGAAAGTCTTCTATTTCATGAAATATCTATTCTCTGCCCTCCCCCCCCAAAAAGGATCATACTTAGCTTTGCTGAATAGATGATTCTTAGTTATAATCCTAGTTCTTTTGCCCTCTGGAAAATCATATTCTGATTCATTAATGCAGATACTGCTAAATTTTGAATAATCCTGTCTGTGGGTCCACAATATTTGAATTGTTCCTTTTTGGCTGCTTGGAATATTTTCTCCTTGATCTACCAGCTCTGGGATTTGGCTATAATATTCCTGGAAATTTTTATTTTGGTATTTCTTTCAGGAGGTCATCAGTAGATTCTTTCAATTTCTAATTTTATCCTCCAATTCTAGAATACCAGGACAAGAGTCCTTGATAATTTATTGAAAGATGATGTCTAGGCTTTTTTTTTTAATCATGGCTTTCAAGTAGTCCAGTAATTCTTAAATTATCTCTCCTAGATCTCTTTTCCTGGTCAGTTGTTTTTCCTATGAGGTATTTCACATTTTATTGTATTTTCTCATTCTTTCATTTTTTGTTTTAATGTTTCTTGATGTCTCATAGAGTCATTAGCTTCTATTTGCCAATTCCAATTTTTAAGTAATTATTTTCTTCAGTGAGCTTTTGTGTCTCTTATTCCATTTGGCCACTTCTACTTTTTCAGGAGTTCTTCTCCTAAGTTCATTTTTGTATCTTTTTTCCCATTTGTTGAATTCTGCTTTTCCAGGCATTCTTCTCTTCTTTGGATTTTTGTGCTTCTTTTTACCATTTGGCCTCTTCTGTTTTTGAAGGTGTTATTTTCATCAGTGATTTTTTGTGCCTCCTTTAACAAACTGTTGACTCTTTTTCATGATTTTCTTGCATCATTTTCATCTCTCTTCCTAATTTTTCCTCTTCCATGGCCTGAGCCCAATTCATTTTTCTTTGAGGCTTCAGATGTAGCAGTTTTGACTTTGTTGTCTTCTGAGTTTGTGTTTTCATCTTCCCTGTTATCATAGTAACTTTCTATAGTCAGGATCTTTTTTACTCCTGTTTGCTCATTTTTTCAGCCTATTCCTTGACTTTTTACTCTATGCTAAAGTAGTCTCTGCTTCCAGACCAAAGGTGACACTGTCCCAAGCTTCAGGTTTTTCATACAGCTGTTTTCACAGATAATTCTGGGGACCTTCAAATTTTCAGTTCTTCCAAGGTGGTATAACTTAGGGAGAAATGTGCTTACTACTCTCCTGGACTTTGCTCTGGTGTGTGAGTGATCACAAACCTCTTTCCCACATCTTTCCCTGTTCCCCTACAGCTGCCAGTGGCCACAAGCTCTAGTGTTCTAATATTCTTCCTTGCCCTGAGAAGAGACCCAGGACTAAGACACAGATACAAGTATGGGCAATGCAATAGACTCCAGTTCCAGCAAAGGCAGTCCTGTAGTCTGCTTCTGAACAGTTGTCTGACCTCCTTACAATGTAAAAGTTATGAAATTTGGAAACTGCCGCTACTGTCACTGATTCAATTGCCCCAAAGGTCTATTGCTGCTTTGCTGGGGTGTGGCCTGCACTCTACTCTCACCTAGGTGCAACACACCTTTTCCTACAGATTTTTTATGTTGTCTTGGGATGGCAAATTGTTACATCCTGTCCTTCTGTGGGTTCTGCCACTCCAGAATTTGTTTTGAGGCATTATTTGAAGTTATTTGGAGGGATTTGGGGGAGAGTTTAGGTGAGTCCCTGCCTTTTCTGCCCCATCTTGGCTTCAATTACCAATTCTATGGAGTAACTTCCAAGGTAATATATGCATTCCATCTTTTTCCCTGAGCTTAATTCCCACATCCAACTATGCTAGACGGGTTCATCTGGATGGATGGATGGAACCTCAAACTCACCATAGCCTACAAAAAATTCTTCATTTTCCCCCTTAAATCACCACTCTCCTTCCAATTTTCATATCTCTGTAACCCCATTTCCTTATCAGCAAAATGGGGTAAAATAATAGGACCTATCTTATGGGATTTTGTGAGAATTGAATTAGTTAAAATATAAAAAGTTTTTTGCAAACCTTAAAGCACTATTTAAATGATTTTATCAACTCTGCTAATGCTGCCTAGTTTTCATCCTTATCCTCTCTCATCAATACTATTGTAAGAGCTGACTATTTGTCATAGAAAACTGAGACCCATAGCGTCTTCCTTATCCAATTTAGCTTTGATTTGACTACTAAAATCTTCTCTATAAGGCATAGACCTGATCATGCCAACCCTCACTTCAAAAACCTTTAATAATACTTCCTAATTGCTTCTTGGATAAAATGCAAAGTGATTAGCCTGGAATTTAAGACCTTACATAACCTGGCTCCCAATTATCTTTTGAGACCTTGGTCTCACTTCCATACTAAATGAATATTATTGGATTTAGAATGAGAGTGATAAGGTACAAGGTCACCAAACTGTTGATGTGCAAGGTGTGTGTGTGTGTGTGTGTGTGTGTGTGTGAGAGAGAGAGAGAGAGAGAGAGAGAGAGAGAGAGAGAGAGAGATGGTGTCTTCTCAAAATAATTTGCTTAGGCTGTCTCCAAATCAAGTAAAGGCATTTATTCTGGGTAACACACCATGCAGGCTCTTCCTTAAGGGATGTAGCACCCAAGCCAGGACAAGCTAGGGATTTTATAGAGGAAAACATGTCCTGGGCAGGGAGATGAGGCAATCAGGCTCAGAGAGGTGAGGTAACCAGGGACAGGAAGGTGAGGTAGCCAGGGGCACATAGGCAACAGGGTGTAGCTCAGAGTTTTGTGCATATCATTATTCCATTGGTTGGCCCATTTGCCCAGGGAGGAGAGGCTCCTGTTAGTTTCAATATTTCATTGACCAGCCTATTTGAATCTCATAATCTCACTGACCAGTAAATTTACCTAGGCAGTAGGGCCTCTGTTTTTCTCATCAAGAGAATCTAGATTTAAATTGAACTCTCTACTTACTACCTGTGTTATTTTAGGAAAGTCATTTGACACTTTCTGCCCTTAGTTTCCTTATCTATAAAATGAGGAGGTAGGACTAGATGACCCTGAAGTTCCCTTCCAACTCTAAACCTATAATCACATGACTCCTATATATGGAAACATATTTTTTAAAAAAAAACCCAAAACTTTTAGTTTAACTGAAAACATTAAGGAAAAAAAAATATCTCTAACTTCAAACCTTTCCAGACTTTTTCCCATTAAGAAAGCAGGTAGAAAAAAAAAGTTAAGGGACTAATAGTAATGACAGAAATTAAATTTTGTTTAGATAGGAGCATTGCCTCCCCACCCACTTGAAGTGACTAGCACCAGGACTCAACAAAGGGCAGTTTCCTCCTTTATATTAAGGATTTAGATACTGTTCTTAGGGAAGAAACCTTTTTCTATGTATAGGGTGGTGCAGTAAGGAACTTGGTAAAGACTATGATTTTGGAATGGTAACACACAATTGTATTTTAACTTAATTTTTTTTCTAGTTCAAAATTTTCATATAAACCTTACCTCAGATAATCTGGGAGTACAGACATACTGGAGGGCATGGGAAAATTACCATTTAGGGCTTCTCTCACTATCTCTCTTTCTTTTTCTTCTCTCAATGCTTAGATATTTGATTAATAATGAATTAACAAAATTGTTTTGTCAGACTTATACCTAAAATTCGGAGTACAACATAAATATTTTTCTTCAACAGTCACACCTAAAATGGATGAAGAACTTGTCAACCTGAAATAAAGAGGACTACCAAAGTAGCAACAACAAGAGTTTTTAATTGAGGAACTGTAATTCAGGACACCATATAGCACCAAAGTACAGAGTGCCCAGGAGGGACAAAAGGGGTAGGGTTTAAAGGCACTTTAATAAGGAGGGAATCTCATGGAAGGTATAATACCTTGAAGCTGTTACATAAGTTGTTTTGCAAAATAGCTGAAAGTCCATAGAGAAGTCTGGGAAGGATTGGGGAGTGATGACATCTGGTCAGAACAGTGGGCTCCAGGTGCAGCAACAAGGGGGTTCCAGAGAAACCATAAGACCAATTCCAACTGGTTCGAACCTATTCCTACCACAGGTTCAGGGTCAGGTAACCACTGTGATAGCTTCATTCTAAAAATTATTCCTTAATTTCATGCCATCCCTGCAGCCAGCCAATCACTCAGCAAATTCACAAATGCTGCCCTAGTGCCTGGTATGTACTCTTTTCTTCTCTACCTATAATACTGGAATATTTCTCTTAATTTAAAGCTATGGCCAAATGTTACCTTTCCTATTAAGCCTTCCCTTATTCTCTCTAGATGAATATATTCTTTGCCTTTAAATGAGCCTTCTGTTCTTTATCTGCCTTTTTCAAGTCCTATTACACTATGCCTTTTATTATACATATTGGCATATATCTTTCATTTCTATGAATTGATTATGTTACTTAAAAGGAAGAACGATGTTACGTGTGAGTTTTTAATATAGTATGTTTAAACTCCTAAGCACATTGCAAAATTTTGTTTGAATTGTATTAAGAGGCTGTATGGTGTTGTAAAAAGAGTACCAGGCCCACACTTAGTAAAGCTAGAACTGAATCCTGATACTGCCACTTACTAGCTATATGAAACTAAACAAGTTTCTTAACCTCTACTAGCCTGAATGTTTTTCACCTATAAGGTGGCAATAATGGCATTTTACTACCTGTCTCTCAGCACCCTGAGGATGACCATTAATAATGTTTTTCAAAAAATAAACTATAATTATAAATCTGGGATAGCCAGGTTTCAGGAAAACCTAACACCATTAAGGTTACCATTCCCTCACTGTCTTCCCTTTGCATCCCTTGCTTTGTCCTGGGACATTTGGAACCCATCTAGCCTAATTGTTCAGATTGGTTGATGAAGATGGGAGTCACTAACTCCAATTCTCCCAGAGAGATGGAGGATTACCAGGCCTCATTACCTGCCCTACCACAGCTACCTGAGATCCTCTAGGTCTTAACATCTGCCCAGTCTCTACAGCTTCCAGATCATTAGTATTATCTGATATATTAATGGACCCCTAGCTCTTGCCATCAGGACCACTGATCAATTCTTAGGACTTGCTAGCCTTTCCAAATACCTTACAGCTGAACTTATTTTTCTATTTTCTCCCTCAATTAAGGTATGAGAGCCTAAAGAATAGGAAGTGCCTAGATTTTTCTATTTGTATTCAGGATATTTAGGATAATTCATAGCATATAATAAGCACTTAATACATGCTTTTTAGCTTATTAATTTTGATGCTGATGATAAATTTGAGAACACAGTTTTGTCAGTCATCATTCTAATTTTAAAACTATTTCATATGCCAAAAGCTGGCAACTAAATTCTCGAAATTCATAACTGGATGAAGATAGAATCATCCAAAGAATTTAACATCCACAAGTTCTTTTTCCTCTCTTCCTGCAAATGTTCTTTCCCACTTATTTGTTTAGCCTTGTATTTTTTTTCCTTTTGTCAAAGTAAAACAACAAAGGGATCCTTCTGTAAAGAAAAGTTTTCAAGAAGCCAGAGTTCAGTTCATGGAGGCAACTGTTCACTTTGACCAATGTCAGCTTTCAACCTTTTATTGTCTTCCTTTTTCCATATATTTCTTCCCTATGTTTTCAAGCTGAAAACACAGCTTGGCTCCGGCATTTGGATTAATCTTCCATCAAGAACAATGAAAAGCCTGGTGTCTCTAGAAGATGAAACAGAAGGAAAATGTTATCTGTGTGTCAAGCAGATGTGAATTTATTTTCTTTTTGAATCTGACAAAAATGTAAGGAGTAAACAAAAATAGATATAAATATCAGTGGGAGGTTCTTCTATCAGGAGAGAACCACACATAACTGGAAGAAATAATAGAACAATGAAAGCAAGGTAAATAGAAGAAAACCCTCTGAATGAAAAAAGACCATTAAGGAAAGCAAAGACTGTATAGAATAATAATTGAACATAAGAGTTGAAATCTGAGCAGGCTTGAGAAAGCATGAAAAACATTCAAGAGAGAAAAATACTGCTCATCAGAGTAGAGACAAGACAGGTTAACAAAAAAGAAGTTGGAGGAGCTAGAAATAAGGATGAAAAGAAGAAAATAAATTTCCTCTGATGGATAAAGATTTATAATTAGGAAGGAAAAAGACCCTAAACAAAGAAGTTAAGAAAATGAAAAATAGAACAAAAATGGAAGTCATTATTAGTATTAAATAAATTTTAATCAATTATTAGAGTGAGAGAAAGACTTGAAGAAACAATACAGGATATTTGTTGATGACAATTACCTCCCAGCTAACTAAAGTTTTGAGGTAGTGACTATATGGAAGAGCTATTATAATTCAATATGATATATTAAACAAATCTCGTAGTAGCAAATATATTGATATTGAGGAAGAAACAAACTAGACCACATAATTGAATCATTTTAGAAAGCAAAGAGTAAATCATTTTTAGGGTGGTCAAGCACCAGGAAGAGGGAAAATTTACTTAAACATAAGGGGTATATCAGAAATGCAATTAATGTCAGACATTTATGAAGTCACAATAATGGCATTTGACTGGCATAAGAATACCAAAGTAAAGTTAAAAATAAACCCAGAAAGGAATACTTAACTGTTTCTTTTCCTGTTTTCCTCTCCCTTGGAGCACGATGATTTCTCTCTCTTTTTTTTAATTTACATTTTGTTTTTTGATATTGACTCAATAAACATTAACATGAACATTTAAAAATACAAAAAACTTAACTTTCAAAATTTCTTGTCCTCTCTTTTGAATATTTGTAAACATTCATTGATGTTGTTTTCTTTCTTTTCTTATTTTTATATTGCTATTAGTACCCGCCAACTCTTCCTCTTTCCTAAAGCCTTTATTTGTAACAAATAAGTGTAGTTAAGCAATTATAAATTCACAAATTGGCCATATCTGAAATGTATGGCTCCTTCTGCACCTCTAGTCCATCACCTCTCTACCAAGAGTAGTAACAATGCATCATCTTCAGTCTTCTGAAGTCATGTTTGATTATTGCATTGAGCAGCTAACAAGTTTCAAAGTTGTTTTCCTTTAAATTACTTTAGTTAGTAGAGGATTCTGGGAGGATGACAGGGAATAAGATTCTTGGGATGAAATAGGGAATGCCAAGGTCTCCAAAATTCTCACATAAACAAGATAAAATATCTCCTTAAAGAGAAATTTGAGCAGCAGAAATAATTAAAAGTGGGGGTAAAGCAGTTGTCTTCCTACGATGACTTGAGATGACCTTGGAAAGACCCAACTGACCTAGGTTGGAGGTTTGCCCCAAATGAGCTGCAAACACTTCCAGGCAGACTCCACTGAATCAACAAACAAGCCCTGATGGAAGCTGGATCAGGCAGTAGTCTCAGCTTCAGGAGCTTTAACCTCACAGTGTGGAGATCAGACAGCTGACTAGGGGAAGACTGAAGGACCCTCTGCTGTGTCACAGGACACCAGGTCCAGTTGTGCTGACCAGATGTGGTCCTGGGCTCTGGCTGTGGATAAGGAGGAACAAGCACATCCATGCCTGGTGAGTGAGGCAGAGGTCCTGCTGTCTATGGACACCTATAGCAGAACAGAGTCTTTGGTTTTGGTTTCAGGGAAGAGAAGTGAGCTGAAATTTGCAGCTGCAGAAGCAATTCCACAGAGCAAGAGCATTTGTGGTGACAGTGTGTCTGGGGGCTCTAGAGGTGGCTCAAGGATAGAGAGGAGGGCACAAGTTTGAGATCCCAGAGAGAAGTCTGAAAACAATAGTATAAAAAACCTAAAGCCTAAGGCATCATTCCCCACACTCTCAGGACTAGAACCTGACTATGATAATAAGCCACTAAAAAAATAATGAGTAAGCAAAGAAGAAAGGACCCAACCAAAGATTGTTAGTATGGGGATAGAGAAGATCTGGGTTCATACTCAGAATAATATAGTGAATTTTTAAAAGCCACTCCTACTTAAAAAAATGTCAAATAGCCATAAGCCCAAAAAGAGTTCTTGGACAAGCTTAAAAATGATATTAAAAATCAAAAGAGAGGTTGAGGAAAAATATTTTTAAAAAGAAAATTATTAGAAGAAAGTTAACCAACTGGAAAAAGAGATCCAAAAGCTTATGGAAGAAAATAGCTCCTTAAAAATTAGAATTGGGCAAAGAGAAGCTAATGACTTTATAAGACACCAAAAAATAATAAAAACAAAATCAAAAGAATGAAAAAATAGAAAAGAATGTGAAAGATCTCATCAGAAAAACAACTGCTTGAGAGAACATATTGAGGAGAGACAATCTAAGAATTGTTGGACCACTTGAAAGTTATGATTTTTAAAGAAATAGTCTAGATATGATATTATTTTACAAAAATGATATATTTTATAAAAAAATAAAACAATACATTGGTCAATGTGATTAAATAGAGAAAACAAACCACTAATATTAAAAATGAAAAGGGTAAATATACCATTAATGAAGATGAAATCAAAGCAATCATAAGAGTTATTTTCCTCAATTATATTCCAGTAAATTTAATAATTTAAGTGAATTTGAAGAATATTTACAAGAATATCAACTGCCCATATTAACAGAAGAGGAAATTAAATATCTAAATAAATCTATTTTAGAAAAAGAAATTGAACAGGCCATAAACAAGCTTCCTAAGAAAAAGCATGAGGACCAGATGGATTTACAAGTAAATTCTACCAAACATTTAAAGACTAACTAATTCTAATATTAAATAAATTATTTAGAATAATAGGCAAAGAAGGAATCCTGCCAAACTCCTTTTATGAAACAAATATGGTACTGATACCTAAACCAGGAAGAACAAAAAGAGAAGGAAAATTAAAGAGCAATTTTATTAATGAACATGGATGCAAAAATCACAAATAAAATAGGAGACTACAAGAATGCACTACAAAGATTACACATTGTGATCAAGTGAGATTTATACCAGAGATTCAGGGATGGCTTAATGTAAAGAAAAGTTTTACCATAGTTGATTACATCAGTAACAAAAGAAAAAGATCTGGAAAACAGGTAAAAAAATAAATAATTTTAAAATGTTCAGACTTTCTGTAAGCTACCATCTGAAATAAGTCTATATACTATAGTTCAAGGTTTTATAAATTAAAATTACCCAGAATTCTTAGAACTAGATAGAAAAACTAAAATAAAAAGAATCCACTAGTCACCTCCAAAAAGAAATCCCAAAATGAAAATTTCCGGGAACATCATAGTCAAAAATACAGACCTTCTGGGTCAAAGAAAAATATTACTAACAGACAAAAAGGAGTTCAAATTTCAAGGAATGTCAATCTCTATAATACAAGACTGAACAACTGCTACTAAAAAATACAGTAGAGTTTGGAACATGAAATTACAAAAAGAAAAGATAGAAGTTTATGGCCAAGAATAATTATACAACAAAACTAGGTGTAATCCTGGTGGGGAGGAGGAGGGACACCTAGACACTTAATGGAACAGTGGAATTATGAGAATTCCTGATATAAATAGCAGAATTCAGTAGATATTGGGAAAGGAAATGCAATTATAAAGTGAATTACATATATATGCACATTTGAAAAGGAATATGTAAGGATAGATGAATTAGTTATATCTTAAGATAGAGAAAAGAAGCAAATGTCTTCTCAGAACACTAATATCTTTAAAGGTCACAGAGAAAAACTAAAATGAAAGAGCATCTGTTGATAGTTTTGCTCCATTTTAGTGGTCTTAGGAGAAGATAATTATATGAGGGAAAGATTACTATATGGGGGAATTAAGGAGGAGGGAAAGGGAAATCACATATCACCATTTCATAAAAGAGGTGCATAAGATCAAGAACATATAGCTATGAAGGAAAGGGTAGTTTAATTGGGCATCCTATGAAATTTCCTTCATTCTGAATCAGATAAAAGAAGATTGAATACAATTGCATACATATATACACACACCTAGAGATGTCATTATAAAACTCAAAAGGAAAACAGTAGACACAAGGCAGGGATCAAGAAAAGAGTAACAGAATGGGCAAGATATGTAAAGAAATAGTCATAGGTCAAACATCTTAAATGTTGGAGAGAGGAATAGAAAGGGAGGATTAAAAAGAAATGAAGAAAGAGTAAAAACAAATAGCTGGAAATAGAGGCAAGGTAAGAAGAGAAGAGCTGAAACAGAGAGGAAATGTACTCTCATGTATAAGAACACAAATGTCAGGCAAATTTTCTGTCCTCTACTATTTTCTTCTTATGTGTAGAAAGAGGTACAGTAAAAAGAGGGAAAATAATAAAGAGGACATGCTAGATAGAAATATACAATTAATAATCACATCTATGAATGTAAAAGGGATGAACTCATTCATAATATGGAAGAAGACAGCAGAATGAAGTAGAAAGCAAAATCTAACAACATGTTATTTATAAGAAAAACACTTGAAACACAATGTTGAAAATGGGAAGCTGGATCAAAATCCATTGCGCTTCAGCTAAATTCAACCTTATGAGGAAAGTCCCTCTACTAATGCAGATTAGCGACTGTTCTGCTACTTATAGTCTTAGAAAATTATCTGGAAGAACAGAAAGTTTAACTGGCTTGCCCAAGATCACACAACTAGCAAGTTTACAGGGAACTTACTGAGATAACTTACAGTTATTCAAATAGATCTCTTATCTCAATTAAGAAGTTCCCTCTAAGACTGCAAATTACAATAATGCAGCATGTCCATAGTGTATGACTCTCATCATTATTCTCCCATTAGTTCAACCTGGGTGACAGAGGAGGCATCTAAACATGTTCATTGCCTTGCTTTCTTTCTTCTGACACTAGAAACTTACCAGTGGAACATTCTTACTGTCTACCAATCATTCCTCATTCTTGCTCCTCTTCTCTTTCTATTATATAATTCCTTCATGATACCTTTTAATAATATTTTTCTTTGGAATTGCTCATTGATTTTAATGCTGTATCCTGTTCATATCTATCATGACCTACTCCATTGATCTTTGTGCGATAGTGATTTTTATTTTTTCACAGGCAGTTGTATTCCATGATTTGTTGTCATATAGTAACATCAGTAGAAACTTAGAATAAAAAAGATGAATACATGAATGAAAAGTCATTCATTAAGGGCTTACTATGTGCCAAGTACTATATAATCACTAGGAATATATACAGAAAAAAAAGTTTCAACTCTCAAGGAGCAGCAAGGAGAACACAAGATATAAAAGAAGGTTCATTTGCCAGACAGATTAAAAGCCCCAAATTCCTAAGCATGTTGCTTTGGGGAAGATGCCAAAGCCTAGAAATACTTAGGTTATGAAAATAATTAAGATGACAGTGCTGTTTTACTGGCACATGGTAAACAGTATGGTCTGTAGGATTTTAGGAGGCAAGGGAAGGGAAGAAGGTAAGGTCTAGTGGTCCTCCATGGCATCAGGGGTTATGGAATTGTTGACTCCCATCGAATCCAAGTCCTGTGAACAGTCAAGCAGTTAGGGCAAAGGGAAAAAGTTATCCCCTGTAGTGAAAGCTCTTTCTAGTACTCCTATCTATCCTGGATTTAATTTAGTTGACTGCCCTTTGCTTTCGTGAGAAGCTTGGGATAGGTAAAAGAGTTATGCAATTTTCTAAATGAAATCCAGTCATATCTTCTCCTCTTGATAAAGTTTAAACCCAACCCAGAACATGAAGAAATCTGGACAATAAACATTCTTCATCCACTTGGCCCCTCCTGAGTGGATACGTAGGTCAATCTTCTTTGATTAATTACAGGATTCTTTCAGGATGTTCAGCTATATATCAGGGTTAGGTGGAATCTATGCAATGTTATTGACAACCAAGGCTATCTGAATGACCTCACCATCTGCTGAGAATCCCTCTTTGACCTAGTTTCTGTATCAGATCTTCTAAATTGCAGTGATGAATATCTTTGGCAATCATACATCTCCCTTTTTTGTCCCTTGTCTGGTGTTTTTTTTTTATCAGAATGTCATTTAGGATGTGGAGTCAAGATGGCAGAATAAAAGCAGGGACACACCTGAGCTCTTCCAAATTACTGTCTAAACAATTTTAAAATAATGCCTCAAAATGAATTTTGGAGTAGCAGAACAAAAATAAATGGGGTGAAATGATTTTTCAGTCTGACAACTTAGAAAATCAATGGGGAAGGTTTGTTTAGTGAGGGTGAGAGTGGAGCATAGTCCAGCTGCAAGCCAGCAACAGCTGCCCCCAGCAAACTAGCACAAACCTTGGGGGTAACTGAATCAGCATCGGTGACTTTTAAAGCTCTCAGCCCACAGATGGTAAGGGGGTGATACAACTGGTCAAAAAGAGATTACAGGGGATCCTTTGGTGGCTCTAGGTGAAGAATTCTGTTGCACTGCCCATATGTTGTTCTGGGTTCACAGTCCCAGGGTGGGGAAGAGCACGAGAACATTAGAACTGACAGCCACAGAGAAATGAGGACCCTGGTCACTGTTCCAGGGTGGAAAAGAATGCTTGTGGTTGCTCACAGACCAGAGCACAGCCCAGGAGAGCAATGAGGATTCCTTTCCTGAGATTACACCACCTTGGAAAAACTGAAAACTTATAGATCCCCAGAACTAGCTCTGAAAACAGCAGCATGAGAAACCTGTAGTTTAGGACAATGCTTCCTCCACTCCAGGAGCAGAGCCCAATTTTAACATCAAGTTAAAGGTCAAGAAATAGGCTGGAAAAATGAGCAAACAATAGAATGTTATTGAACAGGATTCTATTGTTCTACCTTCTAAAAATTCTTGAATCATGTTGTATAACCAGTTGGGAGACATTTTGTTGCATAAGAGCACATAAAGGTAGAATTTTCTTTTTATCAAATAAATACCTTTTAATCAACAAACAATAGAATTTTATATTTTCTACATAATTCATTTAATTTTGAAATTGTAAAGATGCAATTCATTGTTGAATATTAATTATAATAATCTACTTGTTCTCTAAAAATAGTCCTCACTGAAGGTCCATTAATTCACATATGGATTATGCTTATAAAATATTATATTAAAAGAGTAGGAATACATGTAGGTAGTAATTAATATTCTTTCTGTAATTATTTTGTCTTTAAAAAGGTCTGAGATTTTTTCCCCCACATCTTTATTATCTTCCCTTCCTCCAGATAAGATATATGTCAATTCCATCACAGTTGTGTTGCCTGTAGTATACATTTCCCCTATGTGTATTTGGTGCAGTCCATATGCTGTTTTTTAGAGAATTTTTTTTATTTCCTTTGTACCCATATCCAAGATCACGATGTCCTTGAGTCCTTATTCAAGAAAAGTTTACTACAAGGATTTCTGAAAATATTTTTCTTCCATAGGTCAATATCTTTGGAATGGATAGAGCATTGGATTTTGAGCCAGGAAGTTCTGAGTTCAAATTCAGACTCAGTTATTAGCTACCTTATGACCCCGGGCAAGTCACTTAACCCCTATCAGTTTCAGTTTCCTTACCTGTAAAATAGGGATTAAAAACAGAACCCACCTCTCAACGTTACTATAGGGATAAAATGAGATATTTCTTGCAAATCAAAACAATTCTGAGGTACAACATCATACCTATCAGATTGGCTAACATGACAAAAGAGGAAAATGATAAATGTTGGAGAAGATGTGGGAAAATTGGAACACTAATTTGCTGGAGGAGTTGTGAACTGATCCAACCATTCTGGAGAGCAATTTGGAACTATGTTCAAAGGGCTATAAAACTCTGCATAACTTTTGACCTAGTAATACCACTTCTAAGTCTGTATCCCAAAGCAATCATAAAAATGGGAAAAGGACCCACATGTGCAAAAATATTTATAGCAGCTCCTTTTGTGGTGGCCAAGAATCAGAAACTGAGGGTGCCCATCAATTGGGGAATGGCTGAATAAGTTGTGGTATATGAATATAATGGAATACTATTGTGCTATAAGAAATGATGAGCAGGCAGACTTCAGAAAAAACTGGAAAGACTTACATGAATTGATGCTGAATGAAGTGAGCAGAACCAGGAGAACACTGTACACAGTAACAGCAACATTGTGCGATGACTAACTTTGATAGACTTAGCTCTTCTCAGCAATGCAAGGATCTAAGACAATTACAAAAGACTCATGATGGAAAATGCTATCCACATCCAGAAAAAGAACTATGGAGTCTGAATGCAGACTGAAGTACACTATTTGCTCTCTTTTTTTGGTTTTCTTTTGTTTCTTCTTTCTCGTGGTTCCTCCCATTGGTTCTAATTCTTTACAACATGAGTAATGTGAAAATATGTTTAACATGAATATATATGTAGAAGCTATATCAGATTGCACACCACCTTGGGGAGGGAAGAGGGGAGAGAGGGGAAGAAAATTTAGAACTCGAAATCTTATGGAAGTGAATGTTGAAAACTAAAAATAAATAAATAAATTTTAAAATAATGAGATATTTCTAAGTTATTTGAAAACCTTAAGGCAGTACATAAATGATAGCTATCATCATCATCCTCTTTATTGTCTTCATCTTCTTCAATTATTTTATATTCAACTTTTTGCAAATACTTTTTATTATTATATTATGACTAAATATCCCATGAACTATTTTTTCTTGTCTATAAGTATGCAATAAAACCCATTCTTTGATTTCTTTCTTGGCTTCTCTAAGGAGTAGCTTTAAATATGTTTCATTTAGCCACAATTTACTTATTTCTTCTGGTTTAATTTTTTAGCAAGAATATCATATTTATATAATTTGGCTCCTCCAAATATATGTCCACTTATTGGTCATTAAAAAATCTCATGTATAAAATACTAGTAGTCAAATTTAAGTTAATTGATTATCTTGAAGTCCCCTTCTTTGCCCCTATGCCACCATCACTGAAGAAAAGGAATTAGGCCATAGAGAACTGAAGACCATTTAAAACTTTGGTTTCTTTGCTGCATGTATTACCATGTCCATCCCCTCAACCCAACGCATCACCTATTAATTATCCTGATGGTGATGTGCCTCTACATATTGAGTTCAGTTAGTCCTCAGAAAACAGATTTGGTCTGTTGCCAGGGCCACATTTAAAGCCTTTCTACCATGGTAGAGCCTGTCAGTATTTAAGCTCTACTGAGTTAACCTCAAAGTCACCTCCATGCAAGAATGAGGCATTGAAGCAAGATGGTGAATGCTTTATTAGAGTCAAATTAAAGGTCAAATTAGAGTCAAATTAAATAGAAAAAAATGTCAATATAAAACATGGCTAGCTAGGTCCCTTTTGTCCTGATCTATGACATACTAAAACACATGTGAAATCTGACCTGGTCAACACTCATAGGATTAAGATCTTAATAAGTATCTCCTGAGCATAGCATTTACCCTTCACACATGCACCAGTCAAGGGTAACATGAGCCTATGCGTCTTTGAGTACAACAATCATGAATAAGCTTAGATAAGAATGAACTCCAGAGCTCGAAAAATTTCACTGGTACTCTGTAGTTTAAAAATAAATGGATTCATCAGTACTTCTAGCTCCTTATTTCATGTCTTTCCTCCTAGCTTTGGAGGAAAGGCCCTGATCTTATTAGATCGATGTAACTTCATCCTATATTATTAATGAATTTGAAATAGTAAATTCTGGACTTAGAGCTGAGAACAATTTGGGTTGATTCCTGTTTCCGAGACTAAATTATATGACCTTTAACCTTTCAGAGCCTCAGTTTTGCCATCTATAAAATGGGTTCAATGATACCTACAATATCTATCTCAATGTTGTTGTTTATAATAAGTTATGAATATAATGCTTTGCAAACCTTAGAGTGCCTCAAAAAAGTCAGTTTTTCTTAAACCTTCCAATGATTACAGGCAGTTTATTCTTTCCTGGTTTCCATGAGCAAAGGAGCACTGTGTTCATTTCTCTTTTACTTGTTTGACAAAGAAAAGCATATAAGGGCAGGAGTCCAATTAACCCACATAAGTTATTACATGCTACCAGATATTGATCGACAAGGCAAAACTATCCCTGGACCTTTTCTTTTTCTCTGAAGAGCACTCTCTTTTGGGAACAGTAAGCAGAAAGGTAAGAGAATGGTGGAAAGGAAAATGAGATAGCTATTAAGAGGAGGGGCCAATATGGAAATCAGTGCAGTAACTGAAAAAATTTCCATATGTGGTGTTATTGATGGG
The DNA here is from genome assembly GCF_011100635.1 of Trichosurus vulpecula. Lineage (NCBI taxonomy): Eukaryota > Metazoa > Chordata > Mammalia > Diprotodontia > Phalangeridae > Trichosurus > Trichosurus vulpecula. The sequence continues at coordinate 87,736,725 of NC_050576.1, read as the reverse complement.
AAGAAAGGAATAAAGTATTGTTAACCAACTGTATTATTACAGCTAAACATAGGAGCCACATAATTCCTCTTACCCAGAGGTTCCTAAACTTATTTGGTCTGCTGTCCCCTTTTCAAAAGAAAATTACTCTGTACCACTTCCCCTCTCTGAAAATCTACTTTCTTTAACCCTTTAGCAGTTTTTTTTTAAATTGTATCATTTCAAAAAATATATAAATTTTTAAAATGATGCATCTTAAATTTAATAATTTAGTATAAATTTGTGGGGTTTTTTCCTGCATTGAAATTTTGATGATGCAATATTGCATCAAGTAACCATATAGTATCATACTGAAAACAAATCATTACACACACGTATTTCTGCTGATACATACTGAATTCCCCTACAATGCTGGACATACTCACCTGCTGAAACTTGCTTGTTAAGACATATTATCAGTGGCCTTGACCATTGATCGGTTATAACTTGCATTTTGTGTGTTTATTTGGAAAATAATGCAATCACTATGAATTCAATTCTGTTATACAACAGATGAAACATTTATGAATGGTTTTTCAAAGTTTTCTTATCTTCTCTTCTTTCCTTATACTTCCACTACCCCCTTATTTTTATTCAATACCCCCCAATTGTACTTGTGGCTACTACCACCCCCTGGATGGTCTAGTACCCCCCCAGGGGGCAGTACTGCCCACTTTGGGAACCTCTGCATGACTGTCACTTTCAACCATTATTCTGTGATTCTTTCATTTCCACTGAGATCCCTGTAGGATCTATTGTCAATCTGTAATCTCTATGACATGAATGACTCAGGAATATTCCCTAACTTTTGTTCTATTTTTGCTACAGCCTTACCCTTATCTGACTTTGGATTCAACATTCAAAGAGAAATATGGAAAAACAAGAAAACCTGAACAAGAATGAGAAAAAGTCTAAAGGATGGGAAATTTTCAATAGTAGCTAAAGATTTGATTTTTCTTAAGTTAAGGGAGACAAGGCCAATAGGGGGCTTACTGATTCTCCAAACTTTTAAAAATTTTTAGATAAATAAAAGTAATTTTATTTACTTTTGTTTATTTATTTATTTAGATAAATAAAATAATTATTCATATCCCTATGGTATTTAGATAAATAAAATAATTATTCATATCCCTATGGTATCTAAAGGTTTGCAAATAGCTTTTTTTCTGCCCTTTATAAAAAAATCTACTCCTTTAAGTTAGTTAGTGCTAATGTATATTATTTCCATTTTACTTGGAATCCAGTAGGTGAGGTGACTTATCCAAAGTGACAAAGCTAGTAAATGCCAAAAACCAAAGAAATCTTAGTCACAGGCCTTTTGACACCATGTTCGGTATGCTTTCCCCTACAACTCCATCATTACATAATTAGTTAAAAAAAGAAAAGAAAAGATAATACGAGAGAAACATGAGTCAATTGCAGGGATACTCGAACCACTGACTATTACAAACAAAAAGAACCTCAGAGATCATCTGGTCTTATCTCTCACCAAAAGGAGGAATCTTCTGTACAACATCCCTGACTGGCAATATCCAACTCCAAATAAAACAAGAAATACTTTCCTGAACGTAGAGGTTGTTGGTAAATAGAATGGACTGCTATAGAAGAGCATAGACCATTGCATTGATGACAACTTAAAAAAACAAAACAAAATAAAATTTGACTAGAAAACCATCTCCCATGGATGATTTAAGCATAATACAACTTAGAGGTGGGGCAATAAGGGAGCTGACCTCTTGAGGTCTCTTCTATCCCAATGATATCGTATTCAGTATATGATAAAAAAAAAGATCAGAGACAAAGTAGTGCTGCAAGCATAAAATCAAGCACCTTTACTTCAATAGAAGTTTTTGTGGATAATGTAAAGCCTGAAAAGAAAATTCAGGGTTTGTACATTATCTGTATTACATGCTAGTCATTAATAAAAACAAAAAAAATGAGTAGGACACATATAAATTTTCCTCTTTAAAGGAAATCTTTAAACCACTTGAAAAAAATAGAAGAAGCTTTGACAATTTGTTTTTCTTGTATGTCTCCAGCTCATATTCTATGCTATTCATTAAACAAGAGTAATTTATGTGAAGGTAACATCCTTTTTTAAAGCTAATAAAGTATATGGAATAACTAAAGAAATTAAATTGCACTTGTGTTGACAATATAGTTCTCAAACGAATGGTTTCCTTAACTGATTGCTTGTAACCTGATTATCAGGTTGTTAGTATGTAAAAGAATATTTATTGACACCAGCAAAGTAATACATTGTTCTTGTGAGTTTTGTAATGATTTATTATAAATTTAATATTATCAATATGAGTAATTAAACTTGTTTTGTAACTACATTTAAATAAATTAGTTTTTATGCACAAAATCTCCTAAATTTTGAGTCACCACTTACATTTATATCTTCTTGTTAGAAACTATAATTTCATTGTCATTTTGTAATTTCATTGTCATTGTGGAAACTCCCATCACTGTCTAGATCTGCAATTATTTTTTAACTTTTCCTCTTAGACTGATGACTAAAACCCTACAAGGTTATTAGTGTATGGGGCAGAACCTGTCAGAAGTAGGACATGAAGTCAGGTCTTCTTGACAGCAAAGTCAGGTAACCACTTGGCCATGCTCTCTCTACTTTCTACACTATTCAGTTATTCATTTACTTATTGTTGGCCAGTTAGATTGCTTCATGTTTTTTTTTTTTACAAATACTATTGCTATGAAAATTTTGATCTTATAACTTTGAAATGGAAAGGGACATCTGAGAAGAATATAACAAGGGTCAGAGTTGGCCTGCAACTGAACCCCAGACTAGCCTAAAGAAGGAGATTCCCAGCCCCTACCATTACTGTACAACATTCCCAGGAACATGGCCGGGCATGGTCTTCTCTAAGGGTGGAGCTGGCCTATAGTAAGGTGGTAGAGATCTGAAGGAAAATCCTGCTATACAGAAAGCTGAATTGCATTGCCTTCTACACCTGGGCTTCCAAAGATGAAGTGCTGCCCTGCAGGGGCCAATACCCAGGGAGGACATTGTAATGTTAATGGATAGGAAGATCTTCCCTGTACATTAATAGGCCTATGTAGCCACATGTGTTCAATCACAGCTGTGATACATCCTGAGTCACATAGAGCCCATTGGGGGAGGAACTTGCTTAAGGAGGAGCTTGCTTAGGGGGAGGTTTGCTTATAGGAAGGCTTCCACACCTTTTGTTACTAAGCTAATTAGGAACTGAGTCACGAGGGTTGTGATGCCATCTGATGCTGAGAAGTGTTTGTATATTGTGAGGTTGGTATTTTGCTTATGAGAAGGACCTTTTGATTCCTTGAACAGAACCCTCAGCAGCCATTTGTTCAGAGCCGTGCCCCCTTGTCCCCCCCACTACTCAGATGTATCTGTGCTTCCCCATTCTGGTGGTATATGTAGGTGGTTGTATTACTTGTTCAGACAGCTGGAGCCCTGTCTGTTAATCTTTGTGCTAATTTCTCTGATTGTATTTTCTCCACGTTCAGGATGCTGACTTTAACCCTGAACTAGTGAATGTAATTAAAGTAAGACTGTCAACCTCTTTAAAAGCTATTTTTCCTTCAAAAGCAGATCAAAGAATCTGTGCTAGCAGGTCACCCTGGGTGTGCCAGGGTGCCTGCTGTTATAGACATCAATATGATTACAAGTGCAGTAGAGAGATGGAAGAAGGGAGAAAAGTACTGTAGTTTTCACAGCTACTTGCACTCTACAGAACAGAGGACTGACCTCATTGGTGTTAAATCTTGTCAGATCCTTAAGACAAAAATGCTTCAGAGCCCACAGCTCCTTAAAAGGAAGATCTTGTAGAAGAGCTAGGAAGGGGCAGAGCCAGAGTGAATTGTCTTCTTCCTCCACCTCCATTGGCTCCTGAATCACTTGAGATGATGTTTGATTGGGAGAGGACTATTGTATCTTGCAATGCCTGAGTATTATGGCCTCTACCAAACTTGTTTCTGAATATTACATTCATGCCTTGAGTCCTACTGAGTACTTCCTATGATTGAAGAGAATATGATCTGATGCCTATATTCCAGTAGAATGAGATAGTTTCTCACCTCCTCACCCCAGGTGACATACAATGTGAGGTAAAAAAGGATTAACTGTGGATTTTTCTGTTCATCTACTTGAAGGACACTCAGAAGTAAATGCTGAATCATATCCACTGGCTGATGACCAACATTCCAGGCAACAGGGTAGCTACAGGTTACCCACCTTTTACCACGACCTCCTACTCTTACCCTCCAGAGGAATTTGTTTTCACTATCTTGCTTTCTATTTGCAGGACCACCCAACTTCTCTGAGGATAGCTACAGTCCTCCACTGAGAAACGTTTGCATCTTTGATTTGTTTGAGAAGCACCAGGAAACCATGGCCTCTACTGTCCTGGATTTCCAGTGCCATTGGGATGCTACTTTGTACATATGTTTCTGTATATTGTATCCAGTCCACTGACAGACATTTCTCTCTCTTTTTCAACAAGTACCAAATCACTTTAATAACTGGATTATGTAGTGTGAGATCTAGTACTGATAGACCCCTTTTCTTCCCACTTCTTTTTTAAAACAATGACAGAAAATTTCTCTCGACCCACAAAATTACCCCTAGAACGTGAGCGGGGCATGTAGTCAGCTTAGTTCAGGGAACCTGCTCATCAGCAGGAAAGGAAATTAGGTCGAGGATTTCTAGCAAATAGATGAGTTACTCTCCCAAGATATTTTTCCTTTAAAAAAATTATTGTCTTTATGCTGTTGTTACCGTTTTTACATCATAATCATTTCCTTATGTGCCCTTGGGTTTATTGAACATTGGCTACTGTGTTTTTTTTTCTTTTACTTCTAGGTATTGCTTAACTATTTTCAATGAGCTGGTTTTCTATTTCTTTACTTGGATCCAAATTATTTTGATGACTATTATTTTGTAGTATGTTTGAGAATTAATAATCATAAGATTCCTGCATTTCTTTCCTTCATTTCCCTTGAAATTCTTGGCTTTCTGTTTCTACCAATAAAATTTATTATTCTTCCTAGTGCTATAAATTCGCCTTTTTGGAGTTTGTTTGATATGGCTCTAAATCTATAAATTCACTTAGGTGGTATCATCATTTTTGTTGTGTTGTCACAGTGTAGCCATGAACAATGAATAACTACCAGTTCAACTCCAAAGCATACCATCTACACTTTGGCCTTCTCTTTCCCCACACTGAAAACTCCTACTACTGGAATCCCAGTATGACTGATGAGGTTTTACCTATCTTTTTCCTGCTCTTCCCTTTATAATTCCAGATCTCCTATCTGTGTTGTTCTCACCTCTTAGGCTATAAGCTCTTTGAGGACGACAGTATTGATTGCTTATATGACAGAATGCATGCATACATGCATTTATTAGTCAATCAACTAGCATTTAAGAGTACACTGTGTGTCAGGCTAAGTTCTGGGAGTCCAAAGAAAGCCAAAAAATATTCCCACTCTTGAGAGCTCACATAATGAGAGAAAAGACATTCAAACAACTTTGTATAAATGAGATATATACAGAATAAATTATCAATGATCAACAGAGGGAAGGGACCAGAATTAAGAAATATCAGGGAGGAAATAATGGGATAAGCATTTATACGTTGCCTTCTAGGTTTAGGCACCGTGTTAAATACTTTTACAAAGATCTCAGTTGATCATCACAACAATCCTGTAAGATAGTTGCTATCATTATCTCCACATTACAATTGAGGAAACTAAAGCATACGTAACTTAAGTGACTTGTCCCGTTCATAACTCCACCAATAGTGTGTTAGTGTCCCAATTTTGCCACATCCCTCCAGCATTTGCCATGTTCCTTTTCTGTCATGTTAGCCAATCTGATAATAGTGAGTATCCAAGGCCACATTTGAATTCAGGTCTCTTTGACTCCAGGCCCAACTTCTATCCACTGTACCACCCGCTGCCTCTACAGAAAAAGGCTTCCTGTGGAAGGTGGAATTTTAGCTGGGACTTGGAAGTAAAGCAGAGAAGCCAGGAGGTAGAGATGAGGAGGAAGGGTATTCTGGTATTCTAGACATAGGGGACAGAGAACGGAAATGTCTAGAGTCAGGGTAAAGAGTGTCTTATGAAAGGAACAGCAAAGAAGCCAATGTCACTGGGTTACAGAGAAGGGGAGTAAGGTATAAGAAAATTGGAAAGGTTGGAGGGGGCAGACCATGAAGGGCTTTGAACATAAAACAGAGGATTTTGCATTTGATCCTGAAGACAATAGGGAATCATTGGAGTTTACTGTGTAGGGGCGCTGACACCATTAGACCTGAACTTTAGAAAATTTTCTTTAACAACTGAGTAAAAGATGGACTAGGGTGGGGAATGACTGTCAGGGATACCAAACTGAAGACTTTCAATAGTCCAGGTGTGAGGTGAGGACAGCATGCATCATTGTGGTGGTAGTGTCAGGGGAAAGAAGGGGGCATACATAAGAAATGCAAATAAAGTAAAATTAGCAGACCATGGCAAGAGATTAGGTATGGGGGAAGAGGGGAGAGTGAAGAATTAAGAATAACACCTTTGCACTGAGACAGGGTAACTGGGAGGATGGTGATACCCTTAACAGTAACAGAGAACATGTCATACTTATCAGATTGGCTAACATGACAGAAAAGGAACATGGCAAATGCTGGAGGGATGTGGCAAAATTGGGACACTAACACACTGTTGGTGGAGTTATGAACTGGTCCAAACATTCTGTAGAACAATTTGGAACTACACCCAAAGGGCTATAAAACTGTGCATACTCTTTGGCCTAGTTAGTTCTGTATCCCAAAGAGATTAAGGGAAAAGGAGCTATTTGTACAAAAACATTTATAGCAGTGTTTTTTGTGGTGGCAAAGAATTGGAAATTGTAGGAATGCCTATTAATTGGGGAGTGGCTGAACAAATTGTGATTGTAATGATTATAATGGAATACTATTGCGCTATAAGAAATGATTAGCAAGAAGCCTTCAGAAGAACCTGGAAAATCTTATGTGAAGTGATGTAAAGTGAAGTGAGCAGAACCAGTATACTGTATACAGTAACAACAATATTGTAATGATGATCAACTGTGAAAGACTTAGTCACTCTGATCAAGACAATCCCAAAGGACCCATGATGAAAAATGCTATCTACATACAGAGACAGAACTGATGAACTCTGGCTGTAGATTCAAGAATATTTTTTCACTTTATTTTTCTTGTTTGTATCTGTGTTATCTTTTACAACAAGGCTAATATGGAAATATGTTTTCCCTGACTTCACATGTATAATTGGTATCATATCGCTTGCCTTTTCAAAAGGTGGGGGAGGAACAGAAGGGAGGGAGAGAATTTGAAACTCAAAATTTTTAAATAGGTATTAATCTGCTAAAATATAATTAGGGGATATTTAACAAAAATATTTATAAAACAGTAATAGGAAAGTTAGAAAGAAAGTTAGAAAGTTTAGAAAGAAAAATAGTGAGTTCAGTTTTGTTTATGATGAGTTTAAGATGTCTGCAAAGCCAGATGTCCAATAAGCTGTTGGAAAGATGATACTTAAAATTAGCAGAGTGGTTAGGTCTAGATAAGTAGATTTGAGAATCATCTGATTAGAGATGATAATTGAAACAATGGGAGCTGATGAAATCACCAAAGGAAATAGTATAAAGATAGAAGAGGGCCCAGGACAGAGTCCTGTTGCTTACTCATGGTTATCAGGAATGATCTAGATGAAGATTTCAGTGAATGTCTTCAGCTTTTTAAATGAAATATGAAGAAAGTTTCTCAGTTGAGAAGGTAGAAACAAGAGGAGCTACAGAGATGAAAAGCTTTTGGAAAAGCCCCTGGGTTACTGGGATAATGAGTCAGTACAGACATATAAAAGGATTGCCTTGACACAGTGAGAGTCCAGTTGAAATTACATAACATAAATCTGTAGTGGATCCAGTCAGCAGTTGTTTGATTTTTCTCCTGCTTCATTCAGCACCCTAAGAGTAGGAGTGAAGGCAGCAGCAGATGGTGGGAGTAATCCAGGGCTCAGGTGTGACAGGGCAAGTTTGGTGACAGGATAGAAAGTAAAAGATTCAAGAGAAGAGAATAGTATAGAATTGAACTGGTTCACTAAAGAGTCAAGATAGGGAAGGAAAAAGGGAAGAGCCAGAACAGGATTGATGGCCTGGGGGTAAAACTAAGGGGTCAAGGTGTTTGAGGTCACAGTGAGGATGGAGAATGGGGGTTTGGAGTAACAAGGCAAAAGAGCAAAGTTGAAAGACAACCAATTGTGATCAGAGAGGGAATGATGGGGTAGAAATATGTTAATCTTTGAGGAATGTGTTCAGGTGGATTACTAATATCACTAAGTATTTGGTCTCATAATGGACTCTTCTTAGGGTATTAGAGCGATCAGGTAAGAGGATTAGTTGGTGGAAGGGGAGCTGATGGAATGATGTTTCTCTCCTATCCCTGAAGGCAGGACTGGCTAGGAGACAGGCAGAGGATACAGGAAGGGATGGAGTTTCTCTGTCCTCTACGGGCAGAAAAAGGCTTGGTCAGGAGAACAGCAAGCAATGGAATGTTACCTCTCTTAATCGCAGCAGACAAGAAGAGGCCCCTAAAAGCAGGAAAAGATCAGGTCAGGAGACTAGCCATTTAGAAAGGTGTCTTTGACCCCCTGCAAGAAGGAGGAAGCCCGGTCAAGAGACTGGCATTCAAGGGAATGGCATTCTCAACCTCCTGCTTACAGGAAGAGGCCAAGTCAAATGACTAGCACAACAATGGCTTCTATCTGATCCACTGCAGGCAGAAATAGGACAGGTCAGGAGACAGGGATGACATTTGGAATGACATCTCTGGTCCCCTGCAGGAATGAAAGATTCCCTATAGGCAGGAAGAGTCCAGGTCAGGAGACCAGCAGTCAATGGAATAACCTATCTCTGATCCCCTGCTAACAGAAAGAGCTTAGTATTTATCATTGCTATTGCTGCTGCTGTTGTTATATTTACTTTATTTAGTATAAATATTATAATAATAGCGATAATAATTACTTACTTTGCACGAGGCTCTATGATGAGCCCTGGGGATACAAACAGAAAAGCAAAAATAGTTTGTGCTCTCAATGTGTTCACATTTTAATAGGAGGGACAACACCTATGGAGGGTTTCAGCTGCAAGAGAAATGGAAAAGTCCCGTGGTCCTTAGGGCATAGTAGAAAAATAGATACTAATGCTTCTTCTTTAATATCATTTTCACTGACAAAATGATGTTTCTGATGTTGAACTACTTAAGAGTGACAAGGACTTTGGTTGCAAATAACTTTCCTTTTTGGGTCTTCAGTAGCTTTGGCTGTAGCACCTATAGAAGCAGTTGCCAGGCTGCATCTCCACAGAGGTTGTTTCCCAGCATGATGGCAGAGGGCACTGGACTAGAAGCAAAAATACCCCCAAAACTCTTGGGTATCCTGGGCTGTCTCCATGAGGGTTCACAGAGAGATGCTGGTAAATGTGGTAGTGGTGATTTGATCTGCCTGGCGCATACTGCCTTCTGTGTCCCTCAGGATGCCTTGCTGTTTCAGCTAAGCTGGCTTGCCTACCTTGTGTATAGTAGTTAGCTGACTAACTAGGTAGAGATTGCTGGTCTCTTCTTTACAGGCATTCCTTCCCCAGATGATGGCTATGAGGGCTGGGCTGGAATGGTCTGAGGAGTACTGCCACTTCAGGGTTTCTATGTCTATATGCCTGTTGCTGGCAAGGGGTCACACCTATCTGATTGTGTCCCTCCCCTCCCCTATTCCTCTCAAGAAATTCCATTGATTTCCTGTTACCTCTAGGATTAAAGGTAAAGTTCTCATTTTGGCTTTTAATTATGGCTCTCCATTATTTGCCCTTTATTTACCTTTCCAGTCTCCTTCACCTTTCTTGTCCCAAGATCTGTGATCTACTCTGTGATCTACTGACACTGGCCTCCTTCCTGTTCCTCACACTCAACAAGAGTTTTCACTGACTGTCTTCCATGCCTGGAATTCTCCCTTTCCTCGTCTCTGCCTCCTAAATTCTCTGGCTTCCTATAGCCCTCTGCAAGAAGCCTTTCCCAGTACTCCTTAATGCTTTCTCTACGAGATTGTCTCCGCTTTATCTTGCATGTATCTGTATATTTTGTTGTACAGAGTTGTTTGTACGTTGTCTTGCCAATTAGACCATGAATTCCTTGAGTGCATGGACTGATTGTTTTTCCTTTCTTTGTTTCCCTAGTGCTTAGAACAATTTTTGGCAGATAGCAGTTGCTTGGTAAATGCTAGTTTACTGACCATGTATTATCCTTTAAAAATAAACTAAATTTGACTTTGTGGAACTTCCATCCAGTGTTCTTACTTTTGCTTCTGGGATTTAGTAGAACAAGTTCAATCCCTATACTCTTTGACAGATACTTAGTCAATTATCATATACCTCCTACCATATTCCCCTGAACTTCTCTTCCACAGGCCAAAGTTCTTCAAACCAACCCTTACATGTCATAAACACAAAGCCCTTACTCTCCTCTAGAAACTCTGCACCATCTTGTTTTTTTTTTCTTTTGGTCTGGGACCCAAAACTGTACCCAACAGTCCAGTATGGCGTGGGACTACTGACTATAACCTCCCTAATCCTAAATGGTATTTGTTTCAGTGAAGACTAAGATGTAATTAATTTCTTGGACACTATATCACTATGCTCATACTGAGCTTATAATCCATGAACTCCTATTTCCCCAATTCCAAGTTTGGCACTCTATCCACTATGCAATCTAGGTGCCTGTATGTCAAATCCATTTCCAGGTGAGGAAACAGAGGCACAGTGAGGTTAAGAAACCTGAACAGAGTCATATGCACACACACACACATACATACACACACACAAACTGAGAAGAGCTTTGAGTCCAAATCTTTTTTACTTTAAATCTACTGCCCTGTTCTGTTGTCTCTATGTCTTAGCCCTTTTACTATTTTTAGATAGTTATCATTTAGTGATTTCTTGAGGCTAACAATCTATTTTCTTCAAATGATCCTCACATGCCATGAACACAAGACCTGTCACCATCTTGGTTGCTTTCCTTGAGAGTAGCGACCCTCTTTTTTTGTTTCTTTTTTATCCCTAGTGTTTAGCATAGTGCCTTCAGAAAGAATAGGCATTTAAGTATTTAACTGATTGACTATGAGTGACTATAAATATTATTCCTAAACAGTGGTGTGTCAGACTGAACACAACGCTGCAGATGTATTCTAAACTGAGTATAGAGGGACTATCCCTTTCTTAAAACATTTGCCCACCCCTGGAAGCTATGCCTCTCAACCTAATTCCCAAGGCCTTAGTAGGAATTCCCACTGGAAATGCTGAACCTCAAGAGTCCAAATACACACAATTGCTATAGCATAAAGTAAGAGTTTTGGAAAAGACACTAAATTAGGCATCGAGAGACCTGAATTCTATCCTAGGCTCTATCACTAACTCTCTGTGGAACTCTTCTTGGCTGCCATGTCACATTGCTGATTCATTTTTATCTTGTGGTTAACTAAAATCTTCAGGTTTTTTCAGAGAAACTTCTCTAAAGCCATGCTTTCCTTATCTTTTACTTCTGAGTTTCATTTTCTGAACCAAAATGTAAGACTTTGTCTATTAAATTATGTCATTAGATTCTGACCAATGTTTGGCAACATTTGGGAGAGGGAGTGTTAGGGGCCGAGTTAGAGCTGAGCCCTGTCCTCCTCGGACCTCCAGGCCCAGGGGCCTGCAGAGATAGACTCAGGGCTTTGGGATGTAGGTGGAGCCAGGAGGAGGGGTCTTGCCTTTGTTGCCTCCCTAGCAATTCCAGGTCTTTGCCCGGGCCTGCCTGACCACATGGAACTTCCGGCTCTCTGTCTGGGCTTGCCAGAGCTTGTGGAGTTTCTGGTTCTTTGCCTGGACTGCCTGACTGCAGGGAGCTTCGGGTTAGCTTGGGAAGAGAAGGGGAGGAGAGTAGGTCGAGTCAGGGCAGTCCTAGGACCCAGGTGTATTGAGTCTTACCTGTCCTTCACCCACGTAACCAAAGAATGTACCTACATCACTAAAGATATAAATGTGCTGCTTGCTGAAATAATAAACGGAGTCCTTCACCATCATTCGGCTCCCGACCCATACATTGTCCGCGAGATCAGGTCCTTTGCTTAGGCAAAGGCCTGGGGCCTGGGGGGAACCTCGAGTATAGTTACGAGGCTTCAGGAGCCCGTAACAAGGGAGGGTAGAGAGAGAAGGGATTGTGAATCTGTCATCCAACTTGTAAGCCCTAACTCCCAGCTTTGTGTCATCTGTAAATCTGATAAAGGCATCACCTATTTCTTTAAGACATTGATAAAAATGTTAAACAGAAGAAGGCTAAGGACATGTCCTTAGAGTCATCTATTGGAAACATTTTAAGTTGACACTAAGCCATTAATAACACTTTGGGTCTAGCCATTTTAGACATTTCAGAATCCTTCTATTTACATTATTATCTAGCCTTTATCTCTCCATATTTTATAACAGAAGAACAACAGAGACTTCCTCAAATATTTTTCCAAAACCAAGGTGTTTCAACAATCTGGCTAGCAGCTTCTGTGGGGGTGTAAGAGCCCATAGCCAGCACCTGGAAAGCTGCCAACAGCACAGGGTCTTTTGATCTGCTTAACTAAGGAAAGCAAGGTGAAGGGGTTGACAAGCTTACTTTAATTCAGCATACAAATATCATTCACTTAGTTCAGGGGAAAAAGCCAGCACCCTGAACTTCAGAGCAAATTACAAACAAAGCACAAACATCAACAGACAGACCCCATACAGATTCATAGTTACCAACATCTAGGTTCAGCCGGGGAGCTCAGAACAAGGGCTGGCCCAGAGTCACCCGGCCACCACTGCTGCGGGAATGAGCTCCAAAGAACAGACAGCCAACCCCTGGTTTTTATGTCGTTTTCAGCATCAGGGGTGAGTCACACATGCGACTCACCCAGGTGACCTAGAATCGTCACAAAGAGGCAGACTTAAACCCACGTGGTCTAAAAGCCTCTGCTCTCCCAGACATGTACACTAGGCCCCACCTTGGGCCCCACCTTAGTTGCCAATCCACACCCACTAAGGTTTTACACCTATTAGAGGTTTGGGCCTGGGGCTTAGCACCTAGTAAGGATTACTCAAGTAAAACAAAGGCCATTTTGCTTACCAACACACGAGGTAAACAAGATGCATAGCTAACAGTTTAGTAAGGCTGTAATAAAATAAAAGAACATTGTTATGACTTTTTTACTTGATATACATACTTTTGGTGTTGAACACTGCTTTTGTTATATGTGAAGTCACTTAAAGTGGGATGGCAATACAGTCTTAGGTATACTAAATTCTCAAGGCTCAAATATTAATCTCGGTTGGAAATGTACTACCTTAAGAATTAAGAACTGTGCCACCATTATAGCATAAAGTGAGATTCATGGAAAGAACTCTAGACTAGGCATTTTTGTATGATCACGGGGAAGTCACTTTGTTACACTTAAATTTGTTCTGGATACCAAATGATAGGACTGAACTAAATGGATCTCTAAAGTCCTTTCTTTCTAACATCCTCTGTGTTGGTGTGAATCTATGAGATTGGGAAAAGTTTTCATATCTCTGATCTGGCTCCACCCATTAAAAATCAAACAACTATGAATCCTTGTAGATAACATAAGAGGGATGCAGAAGTATAGAGTGCTGGACTTGGAGTAAGGGAGACTGGAGTTCAGATCCTGCTTCAGACACTTACTAGCTGTGTGGCAAGTCACTTAACCCTTCTCAACCTCAGATTTCTAATCTATAGAATGTTTATAACGACACTAACCTCCTACTGTTTTTGTGAGGACCAAATGATGATATAATGTAAAGCACTTTGCCAACTTTAAAGCTCTGTGTAAATGCTAGCTATTATAATTTAAATATACATATATTTAGTGTATGCAGAAACTAAGCAACAACTGACCCTAACTGTTGTGTTCATACTCACTAGCTATTTCTCACTATCTTAAAAGTATATATGTGAACATAGACTAGCAGCTGAATATAGATGTAGGACTTGTAACAAATGTACAAAATGTTACTGGTAAAAAATGGAACATACCTAAGAAAACATCAATGAAATGAATAGTACCCATCCAAATTCGATTTGCAGCATCTCTTTTGTTTCATGTTTGATACCACCTAGTATTGGTCTTTTTCATGACTGATGCTTTTAAAAGAAGAATTACTTTATCCAACAAAGCATTCCATGAGTCTGTTATGATGCTATCATTTGGGTTGCATTTCTTTTATTTCTTAAATGTATTGAATTATCTCTTTACTGTATTGGAGTTACATGTGTTATAAAGATAAAAAATGAGTCTCATCTCAAAAGACTAGATGTTGCCTGAAGCTGGATACTACCATATGCAAAACCAACAAATCTTTTAATATGTGACCTGAGGAGGATTCAAAGGCAAAAAACCAAACACAACCCATTTTAATTGGTGCCTCATTTTTTTTTAGTTGATCCATTATTTCTTATGGGCAGCCAGATGACACAGTGTATACAGTGCCAGGCCTGCAGTCAGAAAGACTCATCTTCTTGAATTCAAATCTGGCCTTAGACACTTATTAGCTGTGTGACCCTGGGCAAGTCACCTAACCTTGTTTGCCTCAGTTTCCTCATCTGTAAAAGGAACTAGAGAAGGAAATGGCAAACCACTCCATTATCTTTGCCAAGAAAACCGCATAGAGGGTTGTGAAGAGTTAGACATGACTGAAACAACTGAACAAAGAAATTAGCTCTTGGCATTCCTCTTTTTTTCCACAGGAGACCTCACCCTCCTATTCCTGCAAACATTGGCAGAGCAGGATCTTGTTGCAAAAACAGAATGGAGATCTTAGTGTAATCTACTTTTGTTCCTTGAATTTTTAACTTTCTATTATAAGATGATTTCTAATCATCAGTTGCTGTCAAATCTCATACATGCTTTAATCATTGCTCATATTCATACTGTATATTAGAGGTATATAAATTATAAAGTGTGTCTATGTAAATGTCCTCTGTTTAATATCATGTAATTGAGCTTCACATATTAATTGATTCATGTATAATTGTACTAGAAGATCAATAAGCAATTGAATGAATCTGATGCTATCAGTAAAATGAGAGTAAACTATTCACCCTGTCAAAGAGTTGTGAATTTTAACTTACTTAAACCTCTAGAGCAAATATATTATGCACAAAGAAGTAATTTACTAATGGAAATTAGTAATTTCAGACAATACACCTTTTATAACTTAAACAGTTCTCTCCATCAGTCCTAGTGTGTATTAGAAGCATAAGGCCAAAATTTTAGAACTACTTAGAAGTTATTTTTAAATGGTATCTTTAAAGGATGGATATCTGCATAGGACCCAATGGAAAAAAGATTACCTCTAATTGGCATTACTATATATGCTCCTCTTTTCAGATGATATTATATTGAAATGCATCAAACCTCGGAGCATTACTGGGCCTCTTCAGTGAGATCTATAATTACTCAGAAGAGACCAGCTTACCAATTCATAAAAGAAAAATAAAATAGAAGAAAAATCCTGTTTTCGGGGCAGCTAGGTGGTGCAGTGAGTAGAGCACCAGTTCTGGTGTCAGGAGGACCTGGGTTCAAATCTGGCCTCAGACACTTGATGAGTTTACTAGCTATGTGACCTTGGGCAAGTCACTTAACCCCAATTGCCTTGCCTTCTCCCCTCAAAAAAAAAACAAAGAAAAATCCTGTTTTCTACACTATGATATGCTTTTGCATAGGTAGCCCATTAGGTTCGTCTATCAGTACTTATATCTAGGGATATTCAAATATGTATATAGCCTCATATGGGCAGGGTCAAGACACGTGCCCCATTAGACTGTGAACTCCTTAAGAACAAGGGCTGTCTTTTGCCTAGCACACAGTAGGTACTTAATAAATGCTTATGGACTGACATGGTAAATACAAATGGAAACAGGCACTGGATCTGTAATTTATTGGTATAGGCAACCTTCTATGAGAAAACTACGTCTACTTACAGAAGTCAGCACCTTCTCTGCAATTTATGCTCAGTTACCTAGAGCAACTGAGAGGGTTAAAGTGATGCCCAGCATCACATAGCCAGTATGTGTCAAAGGCAGGATTTGAACCCAGGTCTTCTTTGCTCCAAGGCCAGCTCTCTATCCACTATGACACAATAGCTCTTGGTTTTGAATAGTCTGCAGGAATAATATGAATGGAACAGTAGGCCATGAGGCTAGATGAGGTCTGACAGATAGCCTTGGTGTTACACTACAAAATGTCAAAAGATAGGAAAACTTTGAGCTTCTTATGAATAATCTACGGAAAAACATGGGTAACAATTTCATATGATGAGAAGGCATGAAGGGAGTATCATTCATAGTGACCAAGACAATACTCACATCAATGGGATCACTGATCCATTGCAATTTGAAGCAAAGTAAAAAAGGACAGACTACTGACACTTTTTAAAAAAAACATATTTTATTTTTTCCCAATTAC
The DNA here is from genome assembly GCF_011100635.1 of Trichosurus vulpecula. NCBI lineage: Eukaryota > Metazoa > Chordata > Mammalia > Diprotodontia > Phalangeridae > Trichosurus > Trichosurus vulpecula. The sequence goes on along the minus strand of NC_050576.1, from coordinate 87,720,129 downwards.
ATAAAACAGTTTTAACACTTTTTTTTCCAAATTTTGAATTCTAAATTCTCTCCCTCTCTACCCCACCCCTTCCGCCCCCATTGAGAAGGCAAGCAATTTGACATAGGTTATACTTGGTAGTCAGGCAAAACACACTTCCATTTAAATCATGCTATGAAAGGAAATAAACCAGAACAACAACAAAAACAACTAGAAAAATACAGAAAGCTAAAGAAAAATGTATCTTCAATTGGCAGCACCTTTCATCTAAGTCCTTCAAAATTGTATTGACAACACCTTTACTAAAGTCTTAATCTGATGTACTCAAGGGAGCCTAAATTTTTGAGACATATGCCAGCAGAGTGCTAAACCTCATAGGCCCTATCAAGGTATGTTGGGTAAGAATCGTAGGTCTAGTATCTGCTGATTTTCCTCATTAAATTCAGGTGAATTTAATTTAAGCTCCTACTGTGTTCTAGGCAGTGTTCTTGGCACAGAGTCTACAAAGATGAAAAATTTTTAAAAAGTCCTAATCTCAAGATGTTTAAATTCTACTGGATTGGGTGCAGAGAGAGTCATTATTACAAGACAGGATGTCACCAAGCAATGATATTTTTGGCAATGGCAAGTCATGAAATAAAGAAGAGCTCTGCTTTCCTTTGGAAGATACTGAATGAAGAAAACATGGATTTTTAAAGGATCACTGGAAAAACTGACCATTTATGTTTTTAAATTTAGTGCATTGCTTAGTTATCCTCATCCTGTACATGTAGATATCCCATGAATTTAATCATATATTAAAAAATGAAATTAGTAATACAGTTTTTATAATTTCTTTACAAAGCCTTCCTTTCCCTTCTCATTATTCATAGCAAACAGAGAAATTTTGAAAGAGCAGCATTGTGTAAGTACTGGATTTGACATTGGCAAATCTGAGTTTGAATGCCAGCTCTGGTTCTTTCTACCTGTGTGACACTGGGCAATTCACTTAACCTCCCTAGGCTTCTGTTTCCTTATCTGTAAAATGAATGGGTTTGACTAGATTATCTCTAAAATCCTTTTACAATCTAAATACCATGATCCCAAAAAGTGATAGTGTTTTTCCTGTTAATTCTTTTGGCAAAGCACATCCAGATGTCAAGGGATAAGTTCAAGTTCCTCAGTATGACAGAAGTAATTTCTTGACATTTTCACACTTTTTTTTGAGCATAATGTAGTGCTCTTCTCATAGAAAGAGTTCAACAATTAAAAACTGTAAAAATAGTTTTGCTACAAAGCAATGATATAAACTGATACCCATGGGCATCAGTGATGTGCCTGCCTCTCCAAGTTCCAGTAATCATCTGATGATTGTTGCAAAAATTAAATCTTTCTTGACTGTTGCAAAATTGTTGAGCTGTGTTGAAGAATATTTGCTTGTCAGGTTTTAAATGTAATTTCCCTAAATAACTTTGTTCTTTGAAATAGTATATTTATTACTGGTCATTTACAACTCTCATGATCAAATCATGAGATTCAATTGCTTTTCTAATTGGAACTATCTTGCAGCTTTGGGATGATTCCTAAAATTTATTTGTCTACCAAAATTTTAACTGGTCAGGAGTTATCTCTCACTTTCTATCCTCAACCCTTGACCAATGTGATATGCTACTCCCTACCACGACCTGAATAAAAGGAAGATTTTGTTCTATTTCCCTCTTTTCAGCTAGATAGTATAAAACAATATATTAACTTCCTATTCATATATCAGTGTGGCTGATTATGTGCATACCTGCTGTCCAAACCTATACCTTATGATTTATGCTTGATGGTAGATAGATATAGAGATGTACATATGCATATATACATATGCACATATGTGTAAGTGTATATATGTATGTGTTTAGATATAGAAATAAAATGCGTGTATATATAATGAGAAAGAGAGAGAGAGAGAAAGAGGGAGAGAGAGAGAGAGAGAGAGAGAGAGAGACAGAGAGAGAGAGAGAGACAGAGAGTATCAACTAGTGGAAAGTAACTCCCAAAACACATGCAAACCTATTGTCCTAGCATCATGGGCATAATTACAGGAGTTACAGGGGTGATCAGCATTTTCTGCTTATTCCCCACCATTTAGCAGCAAATGTCCTCTAACTATTTAGTTATATGGTTAATGTTATTTCCATATCACTGACAAAAAAAGAAAGAACAATTCAACATATAACTAATATATTAGTTTAATTTATTGAAGGTTATGAATTATTGAGATGTATGTTACTCTGGCTGAATATTCAATGAATATTGAATAAAACTAAAATGAAAGTGGTCAATATCTTACACTGGGTACTTCCAACTGAATAGCATGTTCCGTTGGACCTGTAGGCATGTCTGAGTCCCTCTCCTGCATCTGACCTAATGGATCACTCAGACCCTGAGCATTCAAGCAAGCAGTCTTTTTGCTAAAAAAAAACCAAAACCAAAAAAAAAAACCAAAAAACAAAACAGTTCTCAATGTGGTTAAAAAACATTCAGGAAGATGGAAACAAATAAAAACCATCATCAAGAAGGTCACAAAGAAGTCACCAAGGAGGTTCCCTGGGGTCTCATGAGCTCCCCTACAAAATCCAAAAAATTGCTTTTATACTCTTCCTGTCCAGAGTGTTTACAGCTGGATCTTAGAGCAATACATCTAAGGAGAAAATAACCTAAATTTCCCCAGTTCAGCACCACGATTTACTTGCTTGTAATAGTTATGGGAGTATTGGAGTGTTCACTCATACCTCCCCACTTCACCTGGCCTATAACTTGTTCGTGTTATTTCAGTAGCTTTTTTTCACACCAGAATAAGCACCAGTATCCATGTGAGGCTTATAGGACAGTTTTGACAGCAATACATCCTGTGAAATAATAACTGACAACATTTATACAACACTTTAAAGTCTGCAAATCACTTTACAAATATTATTTCACCTTATCCTCACAACAATTCAAGGAAACTGAAGCAGAGGTTAACTGACTTACCCAAGGTCACACAGCTAGTAGCTATATGAGGCAAGATTTGAACTCAGATATTCTTGACTTCTAGTTCAGTGCCCTATCTTACTGCACCAACCTAGTTGGCTCTATATTACTCTTGTCTACGTAGACAAAAAGCTGTGCTTCTGATGTCACTTAGCCCCTGCTTTTCTACTGAGCCTGAAGACTTAAAAGCACTAATGGGTAATTATATTTCTTATGGTAATCTTTTCTAAGTGTTAAGTGGTCAGGGCATGTGTCCAGTGGTGTGCTGGTAAATGTTTAACAACCAACTTTCCAAAAATAAAAAATGTACCTATCACATACATTTAAAAGTTTCATCTGTATTATTAACATTTTCTCCATTATTTTCTCAAGTCTAGGCATTCAATACATCAAGCTCATTTGTAACATTTGCTCACTTCCAAGGGGGGTGTTGTTGTTGTTGTTGTTTTTAGTGCTCCCACTGAAATTTTAACAATCAGCTCTCCTTGGGCCATTATAAGTGGGCTCCAGCACACACCTGCCATTTATCTGACCTTGTGGAGAGACTTTTTCGCTCCCATGATTGGTTTTTGTGGCAGCAAGTATTCAAGACTTTTGACAGCCTCAGATGTAGGTGACTATTGTCTGAGGGGAAATCTATGTTGGGCTGGCTTTCATAATTAACTTTAAAATGGCATATGGTCAGGTGACAGTTATCTTAGGTTGGGAAATCTGCTCAGCCGAGATACTAATAAATATCCTTAGAAAGAACTTTATAGAAGCCACAGAGAAGGTGACCTTTTGCAGAAGTTAAAAGGAGGGGGAAAAACAAAACTAAACATGTTGAACTTTGGGCATGCTAAATTATGAGGCTACAAATAGCTATGCTTCAAAGAACACTATTAACTTTTAACATACAGGAAAAAATGGTCAAAATAAATACGTTTATTACACGTGTTTCTTTTGCTTAGTAAAAAAATCTCACCAAAGGGGGGTGGGACTGAACTTATGTTTACAGTAAACAGTGAATAATAGCAATAAAAATGATGATAATAATGATAAAACAATAATAATACCGGCTTGATCCATCACTTAGCCTCACTAATACAGGTAGAAATTCATACATCAGCAGCTTCTGAACTGGGAGATGGATCACAGCAGTCAAAATAAGGTATCTGTTAATGAAAAAAAGGCCACTAAAGGACACTATATATCACTAGATGAAGTCTATAATCCTTTAATAAAAGTCTGACTTCATAGCTCAGGTTTTTTCAGAGGGCTGTCATTATCATCTATTGTGCTCTCCTACCTACTATAATACTCTAGGATAGAGGAAAGAAATATCTGTCAGATAATGAGGATTCTGGCGAAAGAGGCTAGCATGCAGTGTCTGAGACTGCAAGGGCACACAGCTGCAAGTTGTTCTCCAGGCCTATTTAAGGAGCACCAGGAGGTACCTTCAGTACCAATGTTAAGCACATTGGAAGAAACTAACCCCTGGGTATGTGATAGGAGGCTTAGTGTATGGGCTTTTAATAGAGTTGACTCTAGGATTCAGATAAGAAATCCATAGTATGTTTGCAAGAGGAAAGAATAAGTAAAGAGTATTGCTTAGGAAGAGGGAACCTGTGTGCCGGAGGAAAAAAAAAATTTCCATTGCACAGCATAACTAAATGGCAAGTTTCTGAACTGTAAGTAGCTTCTTTTTTTTTTTCATTGTTAAATTTTATTTTTAATTTATGGGATGAAACAAGCATTTCCATTATGTAGTGCAAAAAAACCCCCAATGATTGAACATGAAACTGCAGATCTATGATGCACAACTTGCTCTTCCTTTCAAATATATAACAAAATTATCATGTAAATTTCTTTTTTTATCTTCTCTTCCTCCCCCCACCCTAGAGATGGTTACCAGCTGCCATTAGACATAAATAAAATTATTCTATTCATCTAATTATCAGTTCTTTTTCTTGATGCAGATAGCATCTTTCTTCATATATCATTTATAGTTAATTTGAGTATTTATAATTTATATATATGCATATACAATGTATATATGTGTGTATGTATATATATATATATTTTTTTCTTATGGGGAAAAGAGTGTGCATGGGGGGAACAAAAGAAGACTTATAGCATAGGGTATAGATGATTGGAAAGGCTAAGTGTGTCAGAATACATCTGGACAAGCTCTCAAATAAGTGCTTTTCAGCAAAACCGAAGTTTGAGTTTCTTCTATAGCAGCTTCTCAAAGTGATTTCTGTAATCCTCAGTGAGTTCTTAACTTCTATTCTCTCAAAGTCCACACCAATCTGGGACAAATATATGACTAAATTTCTGCAAGCAATCCTCACCAGATGAAAAAACAAAGGAGTACACAAAGCTGGTAAGAAATGAAAAGTGGGACCCCCTACTAACAGAGGAATAAGAGTTATACAATTCTGGACCCTCATCAGTTACCATCATTGTACCAGTGCAAGGGCAGGTATAAAAAATGAATAGCTGGCTAAGGTGGTGTCAGACAATAGAATGTGGATTTCTGAATCACAGATTAAAATATAAGAATAGCTCCTAGCCACAGCTGGAATTTACTTTACAAAGATCACCAGAGGGCCATCTCCATTGCCTTGTCTCTCTGCTGCTATGGCCTCAAGGCCGCTGCCTCTTGACCCTCCTCCAATACTTTCTCTTATTCCTTCCTTCTGTGAGACAAGTTAACTAATGCTTTGTAGGATGCAATATGATCATATAATACACAGTTGGATCTCTAGGTCCACCCCAAGTAGTGTAATCATATGCCTCCCTCAATGGACTTGTCCCTAAACACTGATATTCTGTCTGGATTATTCTGATATTCTGTCTGTGTATTAACACAAGAGTTAGCATACTCTCATCCTTTATATTCCCACCATCACAGCATTTCAGGACTCCTGCCTATCAAAGTATAAACCATTGCCTGTCGCCTTTACTCCCATTTACCTCAATCCTGCCCACTTAGGTGTTCCAATCCACATATGCCTGCTTCTCGTATGGTACCCTTTGGAATGTCAGTTATGTGGCCAACAAACTTCCTTCCATCTTATACCTCTCACTTTCTTACTGCATTCAACTTCGGGCAGTTACTGAGATCTGGCTTTCTCCTGAGGACACTGCATCCCTCCCTTTCCCTTTCTAATACTACCTACACTTTCTTTTCTTCCTATGGAGTCAATAGTGTTAGTTGGGAAGTTAAAATACTCCTTACCCCTCATTACTACTTGCAGGCTACCTCTCTACCACAATTGCTCAGCAACTTCTGTTCCTTTGAGTTTCATAGTATCCAAATTTTCTGATCCAATCCAATCTGAAAGCCCTTATATATGGTCCTCTCTAGAATATCCTCCTTCCTTTCTCAACGAATTCAGTTCCTGATTCAGTCTTTCTCTCCTCCTCCATTCTGGTCAGCATGTCGGAGACTCCAACATGCATAGTATTGCTCCCTCAACCAAATTTCTCAGTTCCTCAATCTATTCAATTTCCATTAATTACTCCTCCTTCTAGTTAGCCACACAGAAATAAGGTCAAACCCTTGATCTGGCAATCAACCACAAGTGTTTTTCTTCCATGTTCACAAATGACAAAATTGTTTTATCTGATCACAATCTTTTATCACTCCACCTTTTCTTATGCCTTATGAACCTTAATCCTGTTCTTCATTCTCACTATGCTTTCCATTCCTTCTAGTTCTAGGTCCTTGGGTGTGGCCTTTTGACTGAGTCCAAGTTTTACAGAACAAATCCTTTTATTAAGGAGATTTGTTCTGTGAAGTTTGGATTCAATCAAAAGGCCACACTTGAGGACCTAGAGGGCCACATGTGGCCTCAAGGCTGCAGATTTTCCACCCCTGTAATCTAGTCCTTAGTTCTTTCTCTCTTCCACCCTTCACTATTTCAGCTCTTTGAAGAACCCGTTCATTGCTAACTGCCCTCTAGAAGCTCTTGCCCTACTATGCTATAGAAAATCATACTTTGCTATACCAAAGCCATGGATTATCCTCACCTTCTTCCTTGTTTCACTCCTATTCATGTGTTGCTGAAAAGAATTAAAGAAAATCATGAAATTGTGACAACTGGGTCCATTGCTAATTTGTTTTCTAATCTCAGTTGCACAAACACTGCACTAAAGCAATCATTCTTTTCCTCCCTAATCAAGTCACTATTCTACTCTTCACAGTAGGTGTTGCAAACCTCATCCCTTCTCAAGCCTCCCTGAGAACCTCCTCTCACCACCCTCTCAGCTGAGGATCTCACCTTACACTTCACCAAAAAAAGATGTCATTGTCCATAAACTCCCTCTTCACCCCTGCTCCTCAACTCACCACTTAGATATATTGCTCAACTATCTCTTCCTTCACTTCTGATTTGGCCAAGGGATATAATATATACATACAATGTGTGTGTGTGTGTGTGTGTGTGTGTGTGTGTGTGTGTGTGTATTTATCCTAGGTCCCATCCTTTCCCTTCTTTTCCATCAGATTGCCTCACTACTATTTCCACTCTCTCTTAACTTCAGTGACTCCCAACCCAATGGCTTCTTCCCTGCTGCCTACTGTTACATGTCTCCTCCATCCTGAAAAACCCTTACTTGATTCATCATCTATTCCAGCTGGCTATTACCCTCTCATTTGCCAAACTCCATAAGATGTACACTCTAAGTACAACCACTTCCTCCCTTCTCACTCATGTCTTAAACCTATGCAATGTGGCTTCTGACCATATCATTCAACTGAAACTACCCTCTCCAAAGTTACCAATCATCTCTTAATCCCTAAATCTAAAGGCCTGTTCTTAGTCCTCATCCTTCTTGAAGGTCAAGCTCTTTCTCTTCCTGATACTCTCTCCGACTTTGGTTTTCCTAACACTATTCTCTCCTGGATCTCTTCCAATCAAATGGAAGGGGGTGGGAAAAAGCTCACTTTGAGTGAGGCTATGCCCATTCAGTGAACAGACCTCTTTAAGAAGTGAGTCAAGGGATGGCCCCTTTAATTAGAAAAAAAGAAAAAGAAAGAAAAATCAAAGTGGGAGGAGATGACCTTCAGGGTTGCTGGTCAAAAGCGAAATGGTTACCATTGACATTCACTCTGATCCAGGAGGGCACCAAAAAAAAGTGAGAACCTGAAAAGACCTTGGCCTAAAACTTAGGCCAGGTTCTCCCATTCCATCCTGGGCCATCTCCAGTCGTCCTGATGACTATCTGGCTACTGGACGCAGATGGCTCTGGAGGTAACCTTGCACAGCCCTCCCTCACTCAAATCAAAGTCAACTGCAAGACATACAGTCATTTTCCTGATGTCATGGTCCTCTTCAAAAACGAAGGACAAACACAACCTGTGAGTAGTCTGAGCTGCCTAAATGGGGACCCAGCCAGTTGGGTACCTCTGCTCATCCTCTCCCTCTCCCTCCCCCACTCTCTCTCTCCTCTCCAAAGGAAGGTAAATTTTGACGGCTGGAAGCTCTCCAGTTAACTTGGGGTTTACTGACTAGATTCCTGCCTTCCTTCGTTTCTTTCTTCCTTCCTTCCTTCCTTCCTTCCTTTCCTTGCTTTTCTTTTCTTTCTTTTCTTCCTTTCTTCTTTTTTATTTCCTTCTTCATTTCTCTGTCTCTGTCTCTGTCTCTGTCTCTCTCTCTCTCCCCTTCCTTTCTTTCTTTTTCTTTATTTCTCTTTAAGACCAAACCTTAAATCCATTTCACTCTGAAGCTCACAGATTGGACCACAATAGGTCCCTGCCCAAAGTATACTGAGGAGAGAATCCAGGAATCAAAGGTAGAGAATTTCTGGGTGAAGATCAGTCACAGAGAAGAAAGAAACAGAAGAAATTTTGTCATTAGTATATACTGCTAGAGAGAACAGGCAAATAAAGAGCTCAATAAATAGGTCACATAACTGGCACAAAAAAACACCATTTAGCAAGGATGGAAGATATCAGTCATTGAGAAAACTACTAAAACTTTCTCCGGCAAGAATCTCTAGAGTTTATAACTTTTTGACTTAATGAAAATTTAATTCTTCAAAAGGTGGAGGAACCAATAAGGAGATATTCTTTTCTGGACATGAGTCTCAGGAAAAAAATAGGAACTGGTTGCTAGGGTGAAAATAATGGAAACTTTAGGTGAACGTTATCTCTCCCTGCCAGAATTCATTATAGAGAGGAAAGCCATGTATAGTATGACATGTACTGTATATCTTAAGAGCAGATTTCAAAGGGATCAGTGGAAGTACAGGACTATGGACTAAAATTCAACAAGGGAAGTCAGCTGAGAAACTCTCAAGAATGAACTTTTGATGACACAAAAGAAAGTAATTCTTATTAAGTGGAAAATAAGAGTTGTCTGAAGTTAATCATGTGGAAACACTGAGAACTCACTAGCCAGCTTAAATTTTTAAGAGTTATTTACAAAAGATGGAAGCAAAGGAAGGTAACAAGATGAAGACAAAAGCATGATGTAATGAAAGAATATCTTGGGAAAACTGAAGCTCGGACTATGATGATGTAGGTAAAAAGAAAAATTAAAAGCAATTAAAAAATAAGTTATATTCTTGGAAAGAGGAGAATCAAAGAAGGGATAGAGATGCTGGTAGAGTGGACAAAGTGATGACTAATGAAAGAATGGTCATAAACTGTTTGACTCCTATTTTGCTTCTGTTTTCTCTGCCAAGGAGAATAACCCATTGACTGTAAAGGACAGAATGAAAATAACTAGTAGGGAATTGATACCCAAGATAAATTTAGAACTGGTAAGGCAACACCTCACTGCCCTCTGTGAAATTAAGCATCTAGGCCTCAATAAACTACATCCTTGGGTATTGAGCAATCTAGTAGGTGTGACTGCTGAGCCACTGCCAGTGATATATCAAAGACTGTGGAAGAATGGTGGAAGTACTGAAGGCCAAAAGAAGGGCAAATGGTGTTTTGATTTTCAAAGAAGGAAATAATCTAAAAGCTATAGGCCAATCAATTTGACTTCAATTCCTGGTAAAATGTTAGAATGAACTAAAGGGATGGCTAGAGAACAATTAGAAAAGAAAATAGTAAATATGAGGAGCCAGTATGGCTTCAAGAAGACGGATCATGCCAGGCTAACCTAACTTCCTTTTCTGATAGAATTGCTAAATGGCAGATTAGGAAAATATTGTGTACATATTTTAATCTACATTTTAGCCAAGCTTTTCTGAAGTATATAATTTTATTTTTATAGAAAAGATGAACAGATGCTGACTAGCCAATTGCATAACTAGATGGATTCAAAATTGGTTTAATAGTCATGTTGAGAGTTATTATTCATTAAATGTCAATTTAGAAAGAGTGTCCTAAGGATATATGCTTGGCTCTGTGGTGTTTAACCTTTTTATCAGTGACTTGGATACAAATACAAATGGCATCCTTCACAGAGTTTGCTGATAATATAATGCTGCTATAGATAGCTAACACACTGCAAGAGGGGCTGGAGATCAAAAAAGAAAAAATAAACTTGACAATCTAGAAAATTGGGCAGAAAAAGAAATTGAATGAGGATGAAGATGAATGAATATAAAGTCTACTTACTTGGGTTCAAGGAATCAACTTCAAATTACAAGGTGGAGGCGGGGGGACGGACATGATAAAACAGCGTTTTGCCTGGAAAAGAGCTGGGGGTTTTAGCAAACCACCAAATTCAGTGTGAGTCAATTGTGTGAAATGAGAGGTAAAAATGGAAGTTTGGGCCACACTAAGAGAAGCATAGCTTCCAGGAATAAGGAAATGATAGCTCTGAATTCTGCCCTGGCCTGACCACACCTGGAATAGTGTGTTCTCTTCTGGGCACCAGAATTGAGGAAGGATATTAATAAGATGAAGAACATCCAGAGGAGGGAAACAGGAGAGTGAAGAACCTTGATTCCATGTCATATGAGAATCAAGTTAGGAGGCCATGTGGTATAATGGATAGAGTGTTGGGCTAAGAGTCATTAAGACCTGAATTAGAATTCTGCCTTAAATACTCACTAGCTGTGTGGTCCTAGCAAATCAATTAACCTCTCTGAACCTCGATTTCCTCATCTGTAAATGAGAGATTGGATTCTGTCTTCTGATATCCCTCCAGGACTAAATTCATGATTCTATAAATGGAGAGGTTTTAGTCTTATGGAGAGAAGATACAGAAGAGACAAGCTAGCTGTTTTCAAATATTTTAAAGGCTGTCATGTGGAGGAGGAATTGGACATGATTTGCTTGGCCCCAGAAGGCAAAACTGGAAGCAGTGAGTGGAAATTCCAAAAGCACAAATTTAGATTTAATGTCAGGAAAAACTTCCTAATAATTAGAGCAATGTTTATAAAAACATGTTTTATCCAATAGATGAATACATCTGGAATGTCATATGTATCATTTAAAAAAAAAATTAACGTGTTTGAAATCCATTTTACTTAAAAATTTCTATGGTAAGTTTTTGTTTTTTTTTTTTTAAAAGCTAAGGATCCTTTTCACCCTAGTTCAGGCCCCAGTTGCTTCTCTCCTCAATGATTGCAAGAGTCCTCTAATTTGTTTCCCTGTTTCAATTCTCTCCCTACTGCAATCCATCCTCTACTCAGCTGCCAAAATAATTTTCCTAAAGCATGGGTCTGACCACATAACCTTCCTATTCAATAAACTCCAGTGGCTTCCTATTGCCTCTAGGATCAAATATAAAGTGCTCTATCATTTAAAGCTCTTCATAACCTGGACCTTTCTGGCCTTTCCTGTCTTCTTAAACTTGACTCTCCTTCGAGAACTCTGTGATGCAACCATGCTAGCCTACCTGCTGTTCCTCACACAAGACATTCCACCTCACATCTCTGTTCCATCCTCCATGCTTAGAATACTCTCCTTCTTTACCTAGCTTCTCTGGCTTCCTTCAAGATCTGGCTCAAATCCTAACTTCTGCAGAAAGCCTTTGTGGTCCCCATGGCTACTAATTCTTTTTCCTCTGAAATGACTTTCCACCTACTCTATATAGAGTATGTGGGAACCTAGTTATTCCCACAGTATCTTCCCCATTAGAATGTGTGTTCCCTGAGGACAAGGGCTATTTTTTACCTTTCTTTGTATCCCCTGGGCTTAGCATAGTGACTGGTACATAAATATTTAATGAATCTTTGTTGGCTTACTGAATTTTCTTAAAAAAAAAAAAGACACTCACTTGGTTGTTCTATAACTGTGTATTTCTTCTATATTGCTTCCCCAAAGTGTAAAGCATTAATTTATTAAGCTGGAATGCATTTTTCACCCATTGTCTCTTATTCATCTACTGTCTCTCACCTTATCCTCAGACAATATAGAGTCAAGGCGTTTGCCACTCTGGTTGCCCACATTTGGAGGCATTCCACTTTGTCAGTAACCAATCTAAATTTTCATGATAAAATTCACTTCTTTAAAAGATGCAAATGTGCTGGTTCAGTAATCGGACAGATATAAGCGTTACAAAAGTTTATTAAGGAACAAAAATGAATAGACTGGTATATGGTTTAGCCCCACTTTTTCTAAGTAAATGATGGCCAATAGAGAAATTTATAGTCTTTTACATAAGAAAAGTGACTGAAACAAATCATTGGTTATGGGAAAATGAAAGGTCTAAGAAGCAATGGAAGTATGAATAGATTTAAAGACAATCCAGAAATGGAAGATAAACAGGTTGAAACTGATATTAAAGACAAGCAAGGATGATGCAAAAAGCAAGTAATTGATGAGGTCACTGATTTGGGAAACAGTAGTTTGAAAGGGAATAGAAAGCAGAAAAGAGAAAAGGGATTAACATATCATGAGAAAATCTACAAAAATTTAAATTAGATGAAAATCCAAAGAATTTAGCTTCAGGGAATAAGAAAAAAACAATTGTAGGAATAATATAAAGGATTTGTGGCAAAAGTTTATCAATAGTATGCTTGATAGGGAGAGAAAAAGGTGTGCCACCTAATATCTATGCCTAAGTGATCACCACATCAATGACAATGACAGAAAGCAAAAGGAAGGTATGTGCAGGCTAATGGAACATTAGCTGGTGAAGTATTCAGAGAAAAATAATAGATTTAGAGCTAAAGATTTACAATTGTTCAAAAGGATAATGGAGAATGATAAAATTTTAAACCTCCTTTAAAATAGAAGCTATCAAGTGTCTAGACTAACTCCACACAGTGAGAATAGAGGAGAGACAAGGGAAGAGCTTCAAGGTCAGCATGTAGCTTAGATCAGTCAAGAAAAATCAATCGGTCAAGAAAAATCAATCGATCAAGACATAGGCATTTACCAAGTGCTTCCTTGGCACTAGGTACTTGGTAGTATGCACTGGGGTTTTACAAAGATAAAAACTGAGTCTCTCCTGCCTTCAAGAAGCTTCTATCAGAGTAAACAGAATGTGCACACAAACATAAATGAGAATATATTCAAAGTAACTACAAGGTAACTTAGGGGAGGAAACCTTAATAATTCAAGACGATCAAGACCAGCCCGTTATAGGAGGTGGTGCTTGAGTTGAGCTTTGAATGAAGATAGGAATTCTAAAAGGCTGGAGCACACTCCAGGAATGAGGGACATATAATCAGTACAAAAGTAAAATGATGGTGCTGGAATGTTCTATGACTATGTGACAACTAGCAATAAGACAAGTTTGGCTGGATCTTAGGGTATCTGAGGGGGAGTAATCTGTAATAAATAAAGAAAAACAGCCTGTCAAAGGCGGCAGATAGGTAGTACAGTGGATAGAGCGCTGCCCCCCTGGAGTCAGGGAGACTCATCTTCCTGAGTTTAAATGTGGTCTCAGAAATTTACTAGTTTTGTGACCCTGGGCAAGTCACTTAATTCTGTTTGCCCCAATTTCCTCATCTGTAAAATGAGCTAGAGAAGGAAACAGCAAAGCACTCCAGCACCTTTGCCAAGAAAATCCCAAATGGAGTCATGAAGAGCCAGATATGACTGAAAAACGACTGAACAAGCTTACTTTACATTAAGGTAAGTAGCTAAAGAAAACAGAATGGGGAAAGGAAAAGCAAACACCCTCACTTAAGGAAATAGGTTTTTGACATACAACAACACTTCGAATATATGGTAAATAGAAGATGAAAAATATATGTGATCAAATCTTTATAACACTCAGGAGAACTTCACACATTTCCTAAGGTTTCCTGGAAAGTCTTACTTTCCATTTCATAAACAGTTAACAAATATTCTACTAAAGTATATGTTTTAGTGACAACAGTCAGATCCATAGTTGGTTGACATAAAAGCTTCCTTTTTCCATTGTGTGTGTAGATAAGTCATTATCAACCTAAAGACGTAAATGGCCTCCTTTGTCATGGACTTGGCTTAAAGGAAGACAAACTGTCTAATCATTCTGAAAGTTTACTTTCCATATGGGTGGTTTACAGGAAGACATCAAGCAGTGAAACAAGACTGATCAATTCAACATTGTCCCAATACTCCAGAGTCACATCTTCACAGTGCTTCTTTTTCAGATCATTTGAAGGGAATTTGCAGAATACCAGAGTTGGCTGTATCCAAATGTAAATATAAAATATAATAATGTAAATACAAATAACATAATGATGTTATATAAAATGTACTTGCGAATTACCTAACCTTTTGAATCATCCAAATATTTTTTCTCTTTATATAAATAATTGTGAGTTAAATATATTTTTTAAAGTTTCAGATGAAGGAAGTGGGAGAGATGACTAATACAATGTTCTCTATACTTAGAAGACAATTATCATTATATATGATATTAACATTAAGTGTCAGGCATTCAAAGAACCTATCAAGTTTTTTTTTCTTTTTTAGGTAAGCCAACTGTAAACAGTGTCATGGAATCCTAATTAAGTAGAACTTACTATTATTTAGATGTTGAGGCCCCAGTTTATATCATTATAAGGTGGTCTCTCTGAGTCTCGGAAGACATGAAGATATGTGACATTACATCCAAGGACATAATTAGCAAAGCTAAATATTAGGGTCTAAGTTCATGCAACCCCAAGTGGAACACTGAGAAGAAATCCCTCACCTACACAAGTTAAGACAACAGAGAAAACTAGCAAAGCCCAAACTACACAATTTTGCACCTTAGGCTAGCATACCTTCTGTCGGTATGGGAAGATCAGGATGGAGAAGAGGAGATTTTGTTGTTGTTTAGTCATTTTCAGTCATGCACAATTTTTTTGTGAGTTTTCATGGCAAAGATACTGGAGTGGTTTGCCATTTCCTTCTCCAGCTCATTTTACAGATGTGGAAACTGAGGCAGGTGGGATTAAGTGACTTACCCAGGTCACACAGCTACTATCTGAGATAAAATTTGAACTCAGGTCTTTTCGACTTTAGGCCTGGCACTCTATCCATAGCACCATCTAGTTGCCTAAGAGAAAAAGAGGAGCTCACCCCACTCTGCCATCTGGTATCTTCTTATCTTGTCTCATTAATTTTGCAAAGTGGGGCCAGCCATTCATTTCTATTCTGGTAAAGCACTAGTGCTATGCTGCACTAGCTTCCTTCAAGTCTCAGCTAAAATGATACCTTCTACAGGAAACCTTTCTCAATCTTCCTTAATTTAGTGTTTTCCCCATGTTGATAATGTCCAACTTATCTTGTATGTAGCTTGTTTGTACGTATTTGCATGCTGTCTCCACCATGAGATTGTGTACTCCTTGAGAACAAAAAGAGTCTTTTGCTTTTTTTTATCCGCAGTGTTTAACACAGTGCCTGACAGGTAGTAGATGCTTAAAAAAAACGTTTATTGATTGACTGGCAGTACCTTCAAAATTTGGTGTCCTGGTGCTGAGCCCTAATTGCCCTGTCCTAGTTATACCCACAAAACTAGTATCCAAAAGTAACCAGTATCAGAATCACATGCCTAGAAGAGTATGTCACTACTGACATGAGTTGTCAAGTAAAGGCATTGTATAGTTTTTAGACTCCCTTTGATGGGAACTTATGACTACCCTCTCTTATTAAAACAAATGCCCAAGGCAGTGTGATTATTATTCCTACCACAAGAAGAAATAGAAAAACTAAGGAAAAAAGGTTCAGTTAATTTTGAGATATCAGTTGGAAGTCATAGCCTGTTGTCCACTTGGTCTGTTGGCTTCAGGTCTCTTCACTAGTTCTTGAAACACTGACTTATTAATGCACAGGTCTTCAACTTCTCATATCTTAGTATTCAAAGACACCATTCTGAGTGAAATAATCAGAGATGCCAACTTGTGGGGAAGTTATTTGGGGAAATGCAAAAGCACTAATTGTCAGAATAGCAAACACTGAATAAAATCTTGCCAAAAAGCAAATGTGTATCATGTATGGTCATGTATATTCAATGCATTTTCATAATATATTTTAATATAAGGATAGGTTCTATGTATAATTCATGGTGACCTGAATACAGAATGAAGTTCAACTTTTGGAAAAATTTTATCCTTGTTGTGTGAGTTATTGAGGAAATCTTCAAAAAAATCTCTTCTGATTTCTTTTGGGGGGTTGAGGAGGATAAAAATGGGGAAACAAACATAATTTTCTCACTGCAGAAAACTTCTCATATGGGAATATATTTTGTTTCTGATCTTTTACCACTACAAAAAGTATTGCTATAAATATTTTGCTGTATAAGGGATATATATATATATATATATATATATATATATATAGGTATATATAAACATATATAAATAAATATACATAGGTATGAGTACATATACGTATATTTACATATGCATACACATATGCATATGTTCATATAGTGTGGTAATATTATTGGCATATAGTAGGCAATTAATAACTGCCTACTGACTGACTGACAGCTCTTTTGAGTTATTTCCTCAACTCCTATTGTTAACTCCCAATCATTAACTCCTCAGTTTCATTTACCAAGGAACATTTATTAGCTTATTACAAGAGGGTATTTACTTTGGAAGTGGAGCAGGAAAATAGGTGCAAACATTCTTTTCCCTAAAACACCTAGAGACACACTCTCCTCTATATCGCCTCAATCCCTAGAAGAGTGGGCTCACTTTTAATGCTGTTTCTACCTAGCACTGGTCTCACCAAGTTCACATATAAATACTAAATAGTTGTTGGTGTCACATCTCACTTCCTGATTGACTGAGTTCCAAAGGTCATTTCTCAGAGCCTCAACGCTAAATTGGTTGTTGACAAAACTCAGCAAGGACTTTCTTCCTAGACCTTGCAGTGATTCACACATCTGAACTTTTGAAGCTCACAAGGTCATAGTCATCTCAAAAAAAAAAAAAAAAGAAAAGTTCAGAACATAGAAGCAATAGCATGTTTAAGTATTATTGGTTTCATTCAGGATAAGAGGGCCCATGATTCCTCTTCCACCCATAGGTCCTCAACAACTTTTCCTCATTCAACACCAGAAAGGTTGGAATGCATCGCATCCTAGTTCCGGATGGGTAGTCAATCAAATAGGTTCTTCTACATCCCATGTTTAGCAGACCAGAACCAATTACAAAAATGTCTGTATGTGCTCAAAATTGGGGAGCAAGGCACTTCTTATTGTATATCATCATGTCTTTTCAGAAGCCATTTCCTTCATAGTTCCCCCTTCCCTCCTCATTAAACTCACAATGATAACATTGTAAATAGAAAGAACAACAAAATTAATGAAATTGAATGCAACAAAATTATAATGGCTAAGCTTGTCCCTAAAGAATATATAGAAGGCACCAACCATCAGCCATTAAAGGATGTAGGAAAGAGGGGTGAGAGGAGTCTTTGGGTATGGAACACTGAATAAAAATTGCATATTATGTCATACTTTTTCAATGTGTAGGTTAATTTTGTAGAACTTTGTGTGTATTGTTGTTCTGTTATAAGAGATGGTTCTCAGAGGGATACAGTGGAAAATATAGGAGATAAATGAAATTAATAAAAATCAATTTAAAAATAATATTTTTATTCTTTTAATCTGGTGACATGTTTCCAATCTTTCCTTTTTTTTTAATTTTGTGACTAAAGTCACATTAATAATAGGGTATTCTTGACAGTAAAGATAAAAAACACAAAAGGTTAAATAATAAGGAAGCAGGTTGAAGAATTACAATTAAAAATCAGGACAATTTGAAGATTGACACAAGAGAAAAGGCATCACAAATAGATGGTGAATTTTTTTAAAGAGAAGAAATGATGGAAAGCATTTATCAAGCACCTACTATTTGTTGTACACTATGGTAAGCAACAGGGAATTCAATAAAAGTCAAAAAACAGTCCCTGTCCTCAAAGAGCTCACAATTTTTTAGGAGAAGATAACACACAAACAACTATGTACAAGCAAGATATATACAGGCTAAATTGGAGATAACTAATGGAGGAAAGTGCCAGCAATGAAGGGAATTTGGGAAAGTTTTTTTTTTTTAAGAAAGAGAGATTCTAGGCGAGACTTAAACAAAGCCAAGAAAGCCAGAAGGCAGAAGTAAGGAGGAAGAGTTCTAGGCATGAGGGACAGCATGTGAAAATGCACAATGGAGTGTTTTATAAGAGGGAGAAAAAGGATGCCACTGTCACTGGATCATAGAGGATGTGGAGGGGAATAAAGAGAGAAAAGAATGAAAAGTTGGAAGAAGAAAAGGGATGAAGTACTTGTTTTTTAAACAAAGGGTTTTTAAAAAAAATTGATCCTGGAAGTATTGGGGAGCCACTGAAGGTTACTGAGTAGAGGAGGGAGAAGGACATAGTCAAATCTGCACTTTGGAAAGATTATCTGATAACTGAGTGGAAGACAGACTGGAGTGAGGAGACACCTGAGGCAGGGAGGCCAACCAGAAAACTATTCTTATAGTTTAGGGTGCACAGTAGAAAGAGTTACACAAGAGATGTAGAAACAACAGAAACAAAAAAGGTAGAAACAACAGAACTTGGCAATAGATTAGATAATGGATGGAAGAAAGAGGGGGGAATTGAAGACAATACCTAAGTCGAGAGCATTTATACTTGGGAAGATGGTGATTGTCTCAACAGTAATAAGAAAGTTGGGAAAAGGGAAAGCTTTAGAGGGAAAGAAAATGAGTTCAGTTTCAGTCATGTTGAGTTTAAGGGTAACAATGAGATATCCAGTTCAAGATGCCAAATAAACATCTGGAGTTGCAAGATGGAGGTCAGGAAAGAGGTTAGGGCTAGATAACCCTGAAAATCATTTGTAAGGATATGATCATGGAATCTCTGATAGCTGATTAAATTACCAAACAAAACAGAGATGAAAAGAGGTCCAGAACAGAGATTTGGGGGGCACCAATATTTAGTAGGGCAGAATAAGAGTTAGAGATTTTTAAGCAGAAGAAAAGGTAGAATGCCAAAAGATAATCAGATAAAGAAATTTCAGATTTCATAAGCACTGAAGAGGAAACCTTCCAGCTGATGAAAAGATGATGTTTACGTCCATCTCTACATGTCGCTGAAGTGGAGTGGAGGAGTACGTCCTAGGAACTGAGTAAATCAAGGAGCTGAGAACTTAGGAGTTAGGGTATTCGTACCCGAAGATTATGTGACCCTAAAGATTCACACATTTCCCCCCCCATTATTAAATGCAGAAATACTTCACTTTTGGCAAGAGAGAGATATTTAAGACATGTTAGAAATTCTAGCACTTTATTTTTAAAGAGCTTGCTCTATTTGTTCTGGCAGGAAAAGATAATCCTCTTCCTTAGAGATCTTACATTTTTGGAAATCATTAATCAAGCCCTAAATAGCTTAAAGTATATGGTAAACACTTAAGATGAGTCAAGTTATCTAAATCTGTCCTAGTGTTCCTTCCTTTGGAGTCCAAGTTTTGTTTTTTTTCCTTGTGAGATTAATTCTTGTCAAATTTTTTTGAAGGATTGAGTGGTGAAATCAACAACTGGTGCATTTCTGGGGGACATTCCAATGCATTTATGGACAGATTTTAGCTTACAATTAGTTCTGAATGTGCTAATGTCATTGGTCACTGGTATCCATTAAGGAAAGAAGGGTCTCAGGGGTACTCTTTTGATTGGATGCTAATGCATTTTGTTAATAAGAAATCCAACATCAGATTCTAGCAACATATGTTCAATGTGGGAGGCTGGGATTTACTGAAAATCTCCTTTAATATAATGCAGTACACATAGACAAGTTTTTTTTTTTCCTTCAAAACACTCAAATAAAAATATTCATGCCCCACCAAATCAATTCTCATATTTATCGGGGTTTTTTCTTCAAAGAAACATATAATGTATTATGTATGTGGTGGAATACAGCTGAAATAACATTATGTGATTAGAGAAAATAATGGAAAAATGTTAAAATATGGAGTTGTTTACTTCTTAATCTTGAAAATACCCTCTAGCCTCGTGTTCTGTCATCTTTTCCTCTTTCATACATTCAGAAAGTACTTTATTTCCAACTCCATTTTATACTTCCTTTTGAGACTCTGAAAACTATACTTTTTCTTTTTTCCTTTTTTATACAATTTAAACTTGTACTCTATTATGGAACAGCACA
Source organism: Trichosurus vulpecula (assembly GCF_011100635.1). Taxonomy (NCBI): domain Eukaryota; kingdom Metazoa; phylum Chordata; class Mammalia; order Diprotodontia; family Phalangeridae; genus Trichosurus; species Trichosurus vulpecula. Next base: position 87,699,668 of record NC_050576.1, on the reverse strand, counting down.
TAATTGAACCAACTGTGATGATGGTATCATTTATCTCTACATTGTGGAATCATTTTTAACCTTCTTTCAACCATATGCTTCATCATATATTAATAAATGACTCTCCATATACATATGTATATACACACATAATATATACATATATGTATATATATATATATATATATAATATGTGTGTGTATATACATATATTTGTGTGTGTGTATGACACTTCACCTCAAATAAATATGCATCATCTTTTATAGGTTCTTCAGACTAAAAATTCAACTGGTCTGGATCAAGTTATATGACAAGTATACTAGAAACAGACTAAGGTTCTAGTCCCTGTTCCACCACTAGCTAGCTGAGTAACCTTAAGCCAACCATTTTCTATGATGAAGTAGGTATGTATTTCCTGTATGAATGTACAGAGATGGGAAGATGAAGGTTGCACAAAAAGTGATCAGGCCAGAAAGGTTATGACCTTTCTGATTCTCAATATTTTACATAGGGATAATGCATCTATCCTATTTTCCTTACAGGATTTTGAGTCACCTAATAGGATTTGAGCTATAAAGGAGTTTAGAGATTGTCTTATCTAACTCCCTTGTATTTATGATGAAACAGAACCAGAGAAGTCAGTTGTTCAGCTCTACATCACATTTGTGGTAAATTGAAGTAGTTAGATTCAAATCTAATTCTCTAACTCAGGGGTTCTTAATCTAGGATCCACAGATCTACAAGGGATCTATGGTTAGATTTTGATAGGTCTGTGAACAGATAAGAAAAAATACATCTTCATTTTCACTAATCTCTAATTGAAATATAGATTCCTTCAATTATGAATATGGGCAACAAATTTTATTCTGAGCAGGTGTCCCTTGGCTTTCCCAGACTGCCATAGGGGTCCATGACAGGAAGAGGTTAAACCCCTGCTCTAACTCCAAAATGAGAATACCCGCACTACCTCAGTTACTAGTAACTCACATTATGCAGCATTTTAGAGTTTATAAAATTATCACAGAATAACACTGTGAAGAAGGTAATACATCATTACCCTCTTCTTCAATGCCATTTAAGACTGCAGTGAGGATGTACAACTGAGATAGAACAAGTACTCTTTCTCCAAGTTGGAGAGAGTGTCCTAATTAGTCTCCTTTCTTCCAATTTCTTCCCTTTTCAATCTATCCTTCACCTTGTTGCCACAATAATTTTCCTAAGGCATTGTTCTAACCATGTCCCTTTCCAACACACACGCAAAATTTTTTTCGGTAGCTTCCTACTGTCTCTAGGATAAAATATATACTTCTCAGATGGACATTTAGAACATGTTAGAACAGTCTAGTTCTAACCTAACTTTCCTGCCATTTTATATTATTCTTTTTCTTTGTTCCAGGAAAAAAATGGCCTAGTATTTTTTCTTTCAACTTAATATACTATCTGGCCTAGGAGCTATTCTTTTAATTTAATATTCTATCTTCCTAACTCTGTATATGTACACATTCCTAGAATTAACTCCCTTCCCACCTCCACATCTCAGAATCCTTAATTTTATCAAAGTTTAGATAAGAGACCAACCCATATTTTGAAGCCTTTCTTGCCTTCCCCAGTAGTCCTTCCTCAAATTGCCTTTGATTTACTCCTCTGTTAACACATTCTCTTCCACCAATAAAATAAAAGCTTCTCGAGGGTCAATACTGGTTCATTTTTGCCTTTGAATCCCCAGAGCTGTGGTACAGTAATGAAGGCACTGACTGGAATTAGAAAGCTCAATTTCAAATCCCAGCTCTGCGACTTTGCTCAAGTCACTTAACTTCCCTGGACCACAGGAATGTTGGACCACTATAGATGATCTCTAAAGTCTCCTTCACCCTACCTCTAGTCAGGTCTTATGTGTACTGTATGTTGCACCTCCTCTCTTTTTATGTCCAGATTTGTGATTTTATCAGTGTGGAAAAGCATGAGAAAGTTACTTCCACCAATGTAGGTTAGCAACTTCTTTGTAATTTGTTCTTAGAATTGCTTGGAGGCACTGAGAAATTAAAAGATTTACTCGTGTATCACACAGTTCATATCATCAAAGGAAGGACTTGAACCCAAGTCTTCCTTGCCCTTGAGATGGACCTTCTAGTCAATGTTTCAGGTTTTCTTTTCTCTTTTACATAGATATCCTTTATTAAATGTCATTTTTTATTAAATTGTATGGGATGATGTATTTTAAAGTACTTTGAAAAACATTCAGCAGTATAAAAATATTCCTCATTACTCCCCAGCAGGGCTTCTTTTCCTCTGGCAGGCTGAACTCCTCTATCATTCCTTGCAAGCATTCGATCATCCCTGTTTTACCTTACACTCTTTCTTTAACCTTGAATGACCTCCCATCTAATTTTGATCTAGTTATGTTTAAAATTTCTCATTTATTCATTCGTATTATAGATCTTTGATTACCTTCTATGTTCATTGCATTCTACCCGGCACTGTTGACTGGAAACAAGTATGGTACTTAGTCCTTGCCCTTATGAGATGATGATACACAGAGGAGAAAAGATATACTCACAAAACTAGTAATTACTATATATTTCTATATATAACTATATATTTCTATAACACTTTAAAAGTGATTTTTTTGGGTAACATTCCAGTGAAGTTCTATATGTGGTCTAAGAACTGTCATCACCATTATTCAGATGAGGAAATTGAGGCTAAGAAGCATTACATGTCTTGCCCAGGATCACACAGCCATTATTGTCAGTATGTGGACTCATGTAAGTTAAATGATATGGTAGGCCTGTTGGATTTCAAGTTTGTTGGACCCTGCCTTTCCCCAATCAGGCTCCTTCACTAATTGCTGTTTAGAATTGTTGAAGACTCACCTAAGACTAATGATGGGTAGATAATATTATATCATTAAAGTGATTAGATAGATGGACGGATAGACAGATAGATGTAGATGAATAGACTGACGTGTTCATCTAGCTATTTTTCATATGTTTATCTATCTACCCATAGTTAACTTTGGTCTGTTGACAATATTCTGTTGCCTCTTGGGATATAATAGTGAGTTCTAAGTGCAACGCATACCCTGTCCTTAAAGTCCTAAACTACAGAATTAACATGCAGCTTTTAGCTGGGATTAAAAAAAAAAGATGCAAAAACAGAACAGTGGTTAACATAGATCATCGTAATCAGATAAGAAAATGAAAACAATTAGTGCATGATTATACAATGCTACATTGCATATAGTCAATAATTGGTTAAAATATTCATTTTAGCAACTCTTGCATAGTGTTCAGAGTATCAAATTATCCTTCACTTATAAAGGCCTTCTTTGGTATGATTGATTTATGACTAGGAGAAGTATCTTCTTTGCTAGCTCCACTTATGATTGGATTTCAAAGGCCCTAAATGTTTCTGCATTTTGTCTAGCAGTGGCAATGTCACTTCACCCCAACCACCCCCAAAATTTTTCATCAAAGTGTATTCTTCCTTTTATCTCCAGCACTGATACTGGACTATTTCTCTCAATTAATATTAAATTGCTGTCCCGAAAAGATGATAATGTGAAACCACAGAATAGTTTATAATTTTTTTTTTGGAAGGTGGAAGGCAGGGCAGTTGGGGTTAACTGACTTGCCCAAGGTCACATAGCTAGTGTGTCAAGATGTGCCCTAAATCTGGGGGGCTCCAGATCCATGTGGTTGGGAGTTTTATGACCTTAGGTGGTCAGGAAATTCAGTCAAGGGAGGCAGGGCCCAATCAAGTCCCAGGGATAGCTTTGTTGCCTACTAGGGAAAACTAATCCCTTCTAAAGGTAGGTGGGACCCTGATCTGATTACAGAGTTCTTCTTTATTTAAAAAGACAAATCCTGCAGGGGAAAACCATTCACAAACACACACACACACACACACACACACACACACACACACACACACTCCCCTATTCCAAAGAGATTCTATGATCTCTAGGGGAAGTGCCTAGAAATTTGATCAAATAAGTAATGCGAACCTCACATACTTCCCAAATAAATGTCAAGATCTTAGAGGAAACTATAGAGCTACACAACTATACGTTGTATGTTCACACAAGTACATGAATATATTTAAGCTGTATAGATACCTTTTTGATGGAGTAATGAGAGGACAAAATAGTCTAAACCATCTACGTGTTACGAATAAATGGGGCTATAAGAGTTGAATTTGAAATCAGAGAAGTTTGAAAAGCTCCATTCATATCCTGGCTCTGCCATTTACTTCTCATATGACCAATAAGAAAGTCCTTTAACTTCTTTGGGCCTCAGATCCTCAACTTTAAAATGGGAACTGTATACTCTCTAAAGTTCCTTATAATTCTCAATTTATAATCTTTAGTGATGGAGGGATTTTTACCTTGATGGGTTATTTCAATACGTGACAAATGAAATATCACAATAACTTTCTTTTCAATATTTGTAGAATTCCTAATTGAGTGAAGACCTCAATGATTTGTTGACTAGTACTGCATGTCTTGCCCACCTGTCTCTCTCAAGTATTATGGTGGATTATGTGAAAGAATCCTTTTAATCAAACATAGAATGCACCCAACACCCCACCTAGATTTTGTGTGATCTCAATGGTCAAGCTGTGGAATAAGACAATATTGGATATTCACTATTGTATATATAATTCAGCAACATTAAACACTAACGGTGGGAGGTCATGAACCAATAGCTCATGAAAGTGGATGACCTAGGTTAGTGCATGGCAACATCTTTTGCCAAAATCTTAGGACCTGAGTCAGACAATGTGCAGAATCAAGGATTGGTCAATGTGCTCTAAATATTGCCTGCATAATAGGAACTCTATAAACTCCTGCTTATGCTATAATAAGCCTTTGTAATTCAAGATGCAAAGCTACCTTATTCAAGGAAAAAAAAATATTGGGACAGTATGAGATGATGAGAAAACCATCTGCCCATAGCTGTAATTTATATTTAAATGGGACATAGCAGCATGCAATGGAAAAACACTGATTTTGGAATCAGCTCAAGTCCCAGTTCTCTGGCTTACTAATTATGTGACCTTGGGTAAATTTCTTAAACTTTCTGAAATTCAGTTTCCTCATATGTAAAAGAGGCATAAAGGTAACAAAATAGTACCTACTTTAAATAGTTGTTGTTTGTAAGGAAAATATTTTATAAAGTGTGAAGTGCTACATAGATATGAGTTATTAGCCACAAAGCAGTTTGGGATAGTGCTAGATTTGGGGTCAGAACAACTGGGTCCTCATCCTGCTTTTGCTGTTCATTCATTGTGTGATGTTGGGTGAACATCCTCTGGGCCTCAGTTATATCATCCCTTAAATGTGGGAGATGGACCAGATGGTCCCAAAGGTTTCTTTCTGTTCTAAATCCTGTGACATTTATAGTTAACGAAGTATTTTCATAGCCACTAACTCATTTGATCGTTACAACTACCCTATGAGGTAGACAGGGTTGGTATTATTATGCTCCTTTTTAAAATGAGGAATATAATATTGAAAGAAGTTAAGTGTCTTGATCACAAAGCATAAACTCAAGTCACAGACTCAAAGGTCAGGGTTCATTCAACCACGTCAGCGGTAGCATCTTTGGAATCCATTCAATTCAATAAGTATTTACTTCTGCAAGATGAAACAAGATAATATTTTTAAAGTGCTTTGCAAACTCTAAAGTTTAATTGCTAGCTTTATTATTATTATCATTACATTCTGGGGATGCAGAAATGTACGTAACACTGGTCCCACTCTCAAAGGGCTTATATACTAATGAGCAAAAGGCATGTATATAAATGAAGGCATAAAACAAATAAGTACAAAAGAGAGATCTGGGCAGTGTGCTATAAGAAAATTGAGAGGAAAGAGATCTCACGCACTTGGGTTTGGGGTAGAGGTTTTCAGAATTGAGTCAGTCAACAAGATTTAGTATGCACATACTATGTGTCAGGCACTATGGTAAGAGCTGGGGAAACAAAGAAAGACAAAAAACAGTCCCTGATCTCAAGAAGCTCGTTATCTAATGGAAGGGCAACATGCAAATAACTATGTATTAACCAGATTTGGGCTGGATAATAAATAAGAGATAACTGACAGAGAGAAAGCACTAATATTAAGATTAAGGAGGACTGGGAAAATATTTCATGAAGGATAGGGTACATAAATTGAGAAGGAAAGAAATCACATTAACAGATGAAGATGAAGAAAGGAATCTTTTTTTTTTTGCGGGGAAGGGGAAGAAGCAGGATTGGGCATATAAAGACTCAGAGAACGAAGAGTACAATACTTCAAAGGGGCCAAAAAGAAACCAGTTTGGCTATAACATAGAGTAGGAGAATCGCCTGTGTTGAAGCTGGCAAGATAGGTTTAAGTTATAAGTCCCTGAGTATCAGGATCAGGAGTTCAGCTTTTATTAGGAAAAGAAAGGGAAGGTGATGGAAACAAAATATGGCAACTAATTTTTTTTAATGAAAAAGCTTGAGATATGTTCTATTTTATTTGTCCTACCTTTTTTATTTAACCATTCAGGATGGGGTGGATTGGAGCAGGAGCATGCTATCCTTTTTTTATTTAGTGGCTTCAGAAGATCTAAGTGAGGCAAGTTTGAGGCCTGATCACACACAGTTGTCAGTGTTATAGCTCATGTGTGAGTGACAGACTTTCACAAAAAGAATGTTAGTTTTATAGCTACATTTCCAATAGTACCTCATACTTTTTTTCACAGCTCAATAAAATATTTCCTAATATTTATGTTAGTATGGCAACATTTGTTCAGAAGAAAAGAAACATCTCTCTCTAAGATCCTAGAATATATATTAAAATGTATTTTCTAGATTGGATTTCACATGAATTATAAATTATTAGTAGTGGTGGCTCACATCTCAAGGTTCCAGAATTTTATTTTATTTTTGTCTCTAAAGACTTATTTAATAACTACAACCAAAGGATGATGGTGATCTTTCTACAACTATCAACTTTTCCGCTTCAGATGAATGACTCATTAGAGAGTAATAACATGATAATAGAAGACAAGGATATCACTTGTCTGGGTATGAGCTGGTAGGGCCAAATTCCAAATATTAATGAAAGACAAGGAAACAAGAACAGCTAACCTAATACGAAATGGAGGAAGTATAAAACAGTGGAAAGAAGTATGAAAACAGCAATGGGACATCTAAGTTTTTGTTTTACTTCTCCCAATAAAAGGTTTTGTTACTTTGATAGGGCTATTTAAATAATCTTGGTCTCAGTTTCCTCAACAATAAAATGAGGATTTTCTTGTAGAAAATATCTAAGGAATCTTTCAAGCCTAGAATGTTTGCATAAATGAGGCCAAGGAGTATTAAAGGATCGAAAAATGTCAAAGGTTCAATTGTACCTGGGCAAGTAGTTAATTTTTCATAATATGGTTAGCTCAGAAAACAGATATGGTTAAGAGTTTCAGTTAAGATTAAAATTTTAATTGTATATGTATTGGTTATAAACATAGGAGCTACTATATAATTTTTTAAAAATTACCTAAGAGAGTCTTTCTACAATAAAGCCCAAAGCACATTTCTAAAGTCAAGAAATTAGCATTGTATGCCATAATACACACATAACCAACTTTTCTAGTATAGAGGTAAAGTGGAGGGAAACCCTTCTCTCCATTACTATTTGTTGTTGTTCTAGAAATACTAGCTATAGTAATAAAATGAGAGAACAAAATTAAAGGTATAACATAAAAAAAGAAATAAAATTATCCCTAATTGCAGAGGAATGCTTAGAAAACCTCAGAGATTCAGTGAAGAAATTACTGGAGACAACGAATAGTTTCTGTAAAATAGCAGGATTCAAAATAATCCTCCTTTCTATGTAGTACTAATAAAAAAGGAAGCAAGAGCAGGGGAAATTCCATTCAAAATAAATAGGAGTTAACCTACCAACACATACACATATCTATTAGATTTATATAAATACAGAAACAAAACACTCTTAACAGAAAGTTTTAAAAAATTGAAAAGATGCTTACTGCTAATGGCTGGACAAATCCAATATATTAAAAGTGATAATTTTACCTAAATCAAAGGACAGCATTATGCAAGTACACAAAAATACCAAGGAGATACTATATAACATAAGAAAAAGCAATAAGGAAATTCACTTAGAGAATCAAGTCTAAAATGTTAACGGAAAAGAACAGAAAGAAATACTAATGATGGGGAAATAGTCCTTAACCTATACTATAAAGTAATAGTCATTAAAGGTAGAACAATATGAGACTGGTTAAATAATAAGGAGAATTCCTAGAAGCTACACACCTCCTTGCTGAAGCTCAAAATCACATTCGTCTTTTTATCTCCCACATTATACTCCTGATTCATATAAAGCTTGTAGCAATACCAATGTTTTATTATTGTTGTTAGACATAAAAAATAATAATAGCATTAATATAGGTGTTTAAGTTTTACGAAGTACCATACATTATCTCACCTGATCTCACAACAACCTTATGAGACACGTGCTATTATTTATTATCCACATTTTACAGTTGATGAACCTGAAATGTTGAGAGGATAAGTGATTTAATCAGCATCTTAAGGAAGAATCTAAGGCAGAATTTCAACTCAGATCTTCTTGACTCCCAAGTCTTGCACTTTAATCCACTGTGCCACTTAAAACAATTAATTGCAGACTAACTAATCCTCTCCCATCTTATATTTGTACATTTGATTTGTTTTTGTCCCCTAATTCAAGACTTATCATTACGGAAATTCATCTTATTGGATTTAGACTAATGTTCTAGCCTATCAAGTTCTAGCTGGTGATGTAGACTCTTTTTAAAAAAAAATATAGTATTTTTTTCACAATAATATGTCAAAACAACTTTTATCATTCATTTTTACCAAATTTTGAGTTCCACATTTTTCTCCCTTCCTCCCTCCCCTTTCCTTTTCTGCAGATGGTAGGCAATTTGATACAGGTTATACATGTGCTATCATGTAAAACATATTTCCATATTAGCCACAGTTGTGAAAGAAGAAATGGATCGGAGGACAGAGTCAAGATGGCAGAGTAGAAGCAGGGACCTGTTTTAGTTCTCCCTCCAAATCTCTCAAAATACATGTAAAAAATGAATCTAAACAAATTCTAGAGCAGCAGAGGCCACAAAACAACAGAGTGAAACAGATTTCCAGCCCAAGATAATCTGGAAGGCCAACGAGAAGGGTCTATTACACCAGGCTCTGAGAAGAGCTCAGCCCAGTGTGGGCCATGCTGGCACAGACTGGGCTGGAGCAGGCCTCAGGGTACTGAATCACTGGCAGTTGTGGTGGTTTCCAGACTTCTCAACCCACAAACACCAAAGACAGCTTTGAAGGTCAGCAGGAAAGGTCTCTCACCTGGGAGAGAGAAGGGTGGTCTGGCCTCAGCCCCAACCCCAGCCCTAGCCCCAGGGCAGCTGCTTCTAGAGTTCTCAGCCTACAGACCATGGAGGAATAGAGCGGCTAATCTGGGTCTCAGTCCTGAGTGGTGGTCCTGGGGTGAGGAGGAGCGCTGGTGTGACCTAGCTGGTGGTGGCTGGGGAAAGGGAACCCTCCTCACAGTTCCAGGGCAGGAAAGAGTGCTTGTGGTTGCTCACAAACCAGAGCACAGGCCAGGAGAGGAGTAAACACTGATCTTTTGATCATACCACTTTGGAGAAACTGAGAATTTACAGGTCCCTAGAGATACCTCTGAAAGCAGCTGCAAAAACCACTGAAATTTGAGGCACTACACACTCTACTTAACAAAGAGCTCAAAAGTCAAATAATTGGCTGGGAAAATGAGCAAACGGGAAAAAAAATATGACTATAGAAAGTTACTTTCTTGGTGAAAAGGTATTTTCTTGTGCCCTTGAAGGTGAGGAAGATCAAAGTATACAACCTGAGGAAGACCCAAGGTCAAGGCTCCTACATCCAAAGACTCCAAGCAAAATATGAAAGAATCTCAGGCCATGAAAGAGTTCAAAAAAGATTTTGAAAATCAAGTAAGAGAAGTAGAAGAAAAATTGGGAAGAGAAATGATAGCGATGCAAGAAAATCATGAAAAACAAGTCAACAGCTTGCTAAAGGAGACCCCAAAAAATGCTGAAGAAAATAACACATTTAAAAACAGACTAACCCAAACGGCAAAAAAGGTCCAAAAAGCCAATAAGGAGAAGAATGCCTTAAAAAGCAGAACTGGCCAAATGGAAAAGAAGGTCTAAAAGCTCACTGAAGGAAATAATTCCTTAAAAATTAGAATGGAGCAAATGGAAGCTAATGACTTTATGAGAAATGAAGAAATTATAAAACAAAACCAAATTAATGAAAAAATAAAAGACAATATGAAATATGTCATTGGAAAAACAACTGACCTGGAAAACAGATCCAGGAGAGATAATTTAAAAAAATATTGGGCTACCTGAAAACCATGATCAATTTCTTTCAAGAAATTATCAAGTAAAACAGCCCTGTTATTCTAGAACCAGAGGGTAAAACAGAAATTGAAAGAATCCACTGATTGCCTCTTGGAAAAGATTCCAAAAAGAAAACTCCTAGGAATATTGTAGCCAAATTCCAGAGTTCCCAGGTCAAGGAGAAAATATTGCAAGCAGCCAGAAAGAAACAAGTTGAGTATTGTGGAAACACAATCAGGATAACACAAGATCTGGCAGCTTCTACATTAAGAGATCAAAGGGCTTGGAATACGTTATTCCAGAGGTCAAAGGAGCTAAGATTAAAACGAAGAATCACCTACCCAGCAAAACTGAGTATAATACTCCAGGGCAAAATATGGACTTTCAATAAAATAGAGGACTTCCAACCTTTCTCAGTGAAAAGACCAGAGCTGAATAGAAAATGTGACTTTGAAATACAAGAATCAAGAGAAGCATGAAAAAGTAAACAGGAAAGAGAAATCAAAAGTTACTTACTAAAGTTAAACAATTTTGCTTACATTCCTACATGGAAAGATGATATTTGTAACTCATGAGACCTTTCTCAGTATTAGGGTAGATGAAGGGAATATACATATATATAGACAGAGGGCACAGGGTGAGTTGAATATGAAGGGATGATATCTAAAAAATAAAATAAAATTAATGGGTGAAAGAGGAATATATTGAGAAAGGGAGAGAAAGAATGGGGTAAATTATTTCACATAAAAGCATCAAGAAAAAGCAGTTCTAATGGAAGGGAAGAGGGGGCAGGTGAAAGGGAATGAGTGAATCTTGCTCTCATCGTATTTGACTTAAGGAGGGAATAACATACATACTCAATTGGGTATCTTACCATACAGGAGAGGAGGGGGAAAAGGGATAAGAGAGGGGGGATGATGGGAGGGCAGATCGGGGGAGGAGGTAATCAAAAGCAAACACTTTTGAAAAGGGACAGAGTCAAGGGAGAAAATTGAATAAAGGGGGACAGGATAGGATGGAGGGAAATATAGTTAGTCTTTCACAACATGACTATTATGGAAGTGTTTTGCATAATGATATATATGTGACCTATGATGAATTGCTTGCCTTCCGAAGGAGAGTGGGTGGGGAGGGAAGAAGGGAGAGAATTTAGAACTCAAGGTTCTAAATACAAATGCTCAAAAAAAAAAAAGAAATTATCAAGGAAAACTGCCCCGATATTCTAGAACCAGAGGGCAAAATAGAAATGGAAAGAATCTACTGATCACCTCCTGAAAGAGATCCCAAAAGGAAAATTCCTAGGAATATTGTAGCCAAGTTCCAGAGTTCCCAGGTCAAGGAGAAAATGTTACAAGCAGCCACAAAGAAACGATTCAAGTATTGTGAAAACACAATCAGGATAACACAAGATTTAGCAGCTTCTACACTAGGGGATCAGAGGGCTTCAATTATGATATTCCAGAGGTCAAAGGATGTAGGATTAAAACCAAGAATCATGTACCCAGCAAAACTGAGTATAATACTTCAGGGGGAAAAATGGAACTTCAATGAAATAGACCACTTCCAAGTATTCTTGTTTAAAAGACCAGAGTTGAATAGGAAATCTGACTTTCCAATACAAGAATCAAGAGAAACATGAAAAGGTAAACAAGAAAGAGAAGCAATAAGGGACTTATTAAAGTTGTACTGTTTACATTCCTACATGGAAAGATGATATTTGTAACTCATGAGACCGTTCTTAGTATTAGGGTGGTTAGAGGGAAGATACACACACACACATATACATACACACATATATGTATATATGTACATATACACACATATGCATAGATATATACACATATGTGTGTATATATATACATACGTGTGTATGTGTATGTAAAGCAAGAACTGTCTGGATGTATATGTGTATTGTTAACCAAAAAACATCATAAGTCCATGAGATATTATGTTGCAACTAGATTTATTACAAGGAAAATTTAAAATTTTAACTTTAAAATAAATACATGAGAGGAAATTTAGAAAGGTGATGTATATAGCAATATAATATTTTGACAATTAACTAGTATTGAATAAAACAGAGATGGAAAAGATTTTGCTTTTATTCTTAATAATGGATTACAAGAAGTTTAATATAATTTGAGGGGAAACCAAATAACATTTAATATCACAGTGAGATAATATGCATTTTATTTCAATTTCAATATATTTATTAAATTTCTCCTTCATGATGAGAATGAGGGGGAGAGGAAGAGAAGGGATACAAAGTTTGAGAAGGACAAGAGGTCATTGTGATGTCTCTGTATATGAAGAAAAATAACATAAATTTTGTCAATTTATAAATTTCTCTTATTTCATAACAATATAGGATTTCATCAAACCTAATGGAGGGGTAGTATAATATACTAGGAGCTCTGCTCTAGAGTCAGAGAAGATTTAGTTTTGAATCTTAGCTCTGACATTTAATGGCTTTGTGACCCCTGGGAAATTATTTATTTGTTTCTTTCTTTGTTTAGTTTCTCTGAGACTCAGTTCTCTCATCTCTAAAATGGAAATACCAATTCTTGCACTACCATCCTCAGGAGGAATGTTTTAAGTATCTTGTATATATTTAAATTACCATATAAAGCTGAGGTGGTAATTATGACAACCCTTTTAAAAATATATCTTTTACGTGTTAATGACCTATAAATAGCTCAATCATTTCATTTTTTAAAAAACTATCAGGTATTTTTGGATGCAATTTTTCCAAAATAATGCTGCCAACATTTCTATAATAAATGGGAGCTCATGATTGTGGCTGACTATTACAAATTAATTACAGATTTAATCAAGCCCCTAATTACAATTAAACACAAGAAATAATTCATGAAAATTTATGGGAAAATGCTATTATTCATCAATGTGTTCCTATTTTTTACTGAATTAATGGAAATATACTGCTCCTACCAGTAAAAATATAACAGAAAAATCCAGCTGACTAATGATATATCAGAACACAAGTAATAAGACAGACTAGAACAAGAAATACAGCTTCCCCAAGAGGAAAGAAAAGATGTGTAAACTTGAATTAACTTAACCTGGAGACATAGCAATTGAAGAGTATTTGAGGGAAATAATGAATATAACAAGTAGTTGCAGCTTTTTCAATTTCTTTCCTTTCTTCTACCTGTGTCAGTCCCTTCTTAAACCCTCTTCTCAGTGGAAATTACTTTCTTTCCTTATCACTCCTGTTTGGCACATCTCAGTTTTCAATTTTTCACTTTCAAGTAACTACACAGTTAATTTTTTTTGCCACTTTTAAACTTATGTTGGCTCCCACTTTTTAAAATCAAAAATCTCTGTCTATATAATTTTTTCAGTGTGATTTTTAACTTAACTTTATCTCTATGTTGATTTTGTCATTTAGCATACTTGTTAGTATAATCATTATGTTTTCCTTTCCATATACTTCCACAAAGATTTATTGAATATCTAATTCATCTTCAGGGATAGGCTTTTTTAGATTTTGCAAAGGAAGCATAAAATATACTATACTTACATTCCAAAAGATGAGCTTAATTATAAATTAATTTCATCAAATGAATATATTTTATAATTTACTTTGGGCAGCTAGGTGGTCCAGTGGATAGAGTACCAGGCCTGGAGTTTGGAAGATTCATCTAGCTGAGTCCAAATCTGGCCTCAGACATGTACTATCTGGGTCACCCTGGGCAAATCACTTAATCCTGTTTGCCTCAGTTTCCTCATCTGTAAAATGACCTGGAGAAGTTCATAGGAAACCACTCCAGTATCTTTGACAAGAAAACCTTAAATGGGGTCATGAAGGGTCAGACACAACTGAAAAACAATAACATAATTTAAGAAATTTATGAAATAAATACTTTTGGTATAGTGAGGAGGGGACAAAATTCAGTAACTGTCAGAACAGTCGGGAGTAGGGAGCATAGATCTAGAGACAGTTCTATAAATACATCAGTGAAAGAGGTCATTTATCAATTATCAGTGAATTGCCAAATACTCTTTTTAGGAAAGCCATCACAGTGATTACAGTGCTAATTAGGACATTTAAGAAAGCTTTGGATGAAATACCATTCTGTTTTTTTCTGGATAAAAGTTACATGATGGAGCACATTCAATCAATGAAAATGCTTCCTTTATGAATTTAGTAAGAAATATTTAATAAGGGCATTAACAGAAGTTTAAGATCTTATGGAATTTGCGAACACCTACAAAAAGACTGAAGTAATATAAATCCAATAACCAATATTTCAAAATGTGTGTTACTATACCTGGAAAATGTAAGCCAAAACTGATCTGAACAGATTTTTAATAGATTAAATAAAATAGCGGCATGGTCATAGTGGACCAAATGGACGGAATATTTGATATGAGTTTGAAATATGGTGTGATAGCAAAAAAGCAGATGTTAGTGAAGTATACATTACAAAAATATGGTATTCGTCCTTTTAATTTATATTGCAAAAATGTGGTACTGGTCATTTAGCATGTAGTTGCTTTAAAAGAGATATTCTCACGAGAAAATAAGCTTGGCACACGCCCGACTTTCACTTTATCTTCATTTCCAAAAGGGATTTCTTTCTTTAAAAGAGACAACGAACCAAACAAATATATTCTTCTTAAGGATGCCTTGCATTTTGAAACTCTTCACAACTTCAATAAATAAGAGTTTAAAAGTGAGTCAAAGCATTTAAGTGTCTTCTGAAATGCACTGTGAAGGAGTTAATGTGCCCTAGTAAAGCAATCATCAACTTTATGTCTCTGTCTGTTTATGTATAGTAGGCAATGCAGAGAAAAAGTAAAAGCTGAAATGTCTTTTTCAATGCTCAGGACTGAAATCAACAATGTCAAATTCTTACTCCCTATAAAAGACAGATGCCAACAATTTCACAAAGTTCAAAAGTTCATCTTTTATATGAATGCTGCAAAACAATTTTAATGACACTCATCCTATGATGAGTAAGACACAACGGTAACTTCTGCAAATAATTGGACTTGTTCAGAAAGACAGCCCCTTTTGACGTAATCTTGTTAAAGTCTTGTTTTTATAGCACTTATATTTATGTTTTTATGAATCTATTCTTGTAGGAGGCACTTGAATGTTCTCTATACCTTCCCTTTACAGGATGATTAACTGCTCAGCTATAATTCATTTTGGAGGAAATGTATTGTTTCCATAGTGCCAAACAATCTTTACCAATGCTATAATATACTTCCCTAAAACAATTATTTGGAAGCCAAGAGGCTTTTTCCCTTCCTAGCAGAGAAGTTGCAAATAGGAAGATTTAAGTTTGATATAAAGAAAACAGATAATAATGCATCAGTTGAAGCAAATAAAGATATTCAACTTAGAAAAAAGGGCACTTAATACATCTTTTCAAGTTTTTGAAGGACTACCCAATAGAAGGATTTGACTTGTATTCGTCCACGAACAGAAGTGCTTGTTTTAAAAGGGAGATGATGCAAAGAGGCAGATTTAAGTTAAACGTAAAACTATTAGAATCATTCAAAAACAGAATGGAGTGTCTCAGGAGTTGGACCATTCCCACTTACTGGAGGTCTTCAGACAAGGACTAGATGAGGCAATTTGTTTTCATGCATGATTTGGTTTAGATTTGTCCTCCCTAATTTATTATAGAATCATAAAAACATAAATGTATAATTGCAAGGACTTCTGAGGTCATGCACTTAAACCCCTTCACTTTATAGATGAGTGAAGTGAGGTTCTAATTTGAGGTTAAGTGGTGTGCCCAATATTGTAAAGGTAGTAATTGACAAAGTAGAAATTTTCTTCTCTTTTCTCTCAAATTCATCCTCTATACAGCTAACAATAGGGCAGCTAGGTGCCACAGTGGATAGAGTGCCTGGCCTGGAGTCAGGAAGACTTGTCTTCCTGAGTGCAAATGTGGCTTCTACTAGCTGTGTGACCCTGGGTAAGTCACTTAACCCTGTTTGCTTTAGTTTCCTCATCTGTGAAATGAGCTGGAGAAGGAAATGGCAAACCACTCTTGTATCTTTGCCAAGAAAATCCCAAATACAGTAATGAAGAGTCGGACATGACTGGAAAACCACGTAACAAAAAGAACTAACAGTATAGGCCAGTGAAAAGTACTGAAATAAATGGGAACCATCAACAAAGAGCTAGGAGAAAGGGGGCATTAGATTGTGAATTCACCGTAGTCCAACTTGAAATCAATACCTGAGATGGGGTCACAAAGGGGAGTAACAAGGTGGTATTCCTGTCTCCTCAGAGCATTCTCCTGTGAAGACAGACATCTGTTAGAACAATAGTGCAATTTAAACCTTCTTTTCTGGCTGGGGTTTGGGTTGTAATATTGCCACATCTCTGAACCCTGAATCACCCAGACCCATAACTAGTTCTATTTGTGTCTCCTGGGGCAGTGGCAGGAAATGAAACCTCAAGTCAACTTTTTAAGGCAGGGATGGGGAAAGAGCGGAGAAGGCAAGATTAATCACAGTGGCTCCAACTCTACCTGAAATCATGCTGGCATGTAATGTCAGGAAGGCATTCATTTGGCCTAGGTGACAAAGCTACCAACAAATAACCTCTTTTGAAAACCTCTCCTGGTGGGCTTTGTTCAAGGAAGGGCCTCAGCCTTTTGCTACTGGTTGCCTGGAGTCAGACCACAACCTCCAACGGTACAAAGAAGGAAAACGGAATCAAAGATCATCTTATGTGTGGACAAGAGGGGATGTAGGGAAAAGGTAAAGGGTAAAAGTAGATTAATATCAGATCTATCCAGTGACTACTGTCCCACATGGATTGACCACTTGCTACACAACGTGAGTCTGACACTACTTTGCTAGTATTGGTATCTTGTTCTTTATCTTTCTGGGATAATGTCCATGGCCAGTAGGGGCAGGAGATATGTTAAGTTCTGTTGTTTCTACCCTGGACAAGACAGAAAGTGTGTTTAATGCCTCTAAATCTGGCATCTGGATCAAAGCTTAGGTCATCTTGCCCTAATTATGGCTCTGGCCCCTATTAATGCTGTCAAGGACCCATGACAAAACAGAAGCTTTTGGGAAAGAGGTCACTGATATCTCAGTCTGAGAGCAATAAAGACAAAGGAGGAAACCAAGCTCAAGGAAAACTGGGCTTGAGGCTGTGAAGAGTTTCTCTGAAAGGATGACAAACACCACTTATTAGAAACTGGAAAGAGCTACTATAGACACTGAGCAGAGGAAATCACTACTACAAGTTCAACCAGGGCTTATTTAGAAGTGATTGAATGTATACATATACATTTACATATGCATATATGTATAGGCATCTGAGGAAGGGTTGTTTATTAGGATGCCCATATACTCCATGATCAGAGAGATAGAGATAGAGATAGAGACAGAGAGAGACAGAGACGGACAGAGACAGAGACAGAGAGTCAAAGACTTAAGGCGGAGAAAGCACTGAGAAACAATGACAATTTGCAACTTTGCTTCACAAAGGCCTCCTTTTTCAAAAGGGTTTTGGAACACTGACAATATAATTTTAATAATAGCAATCATTGTTATATTACAGTTTTCACATCTTTGCACATTCTTTTATCTTGCCAACGTGTTTTGTGGAATTTGTTGATTGATTGATGATAAAAAGAGAAATATGACAAAGAATCAAAATGGAAACAGTGATTATTTTCTGTTGATACTCTCAATAGCAAAAACAAACTTGAGGCATAACCTTACAATACTACTATTAGTGCTTTATGGCTTACAAAGCATTTTTCATTCAAGAATTCTTTTTAGCAACTCTCAATCTATGAACCTAAAATCCAAGTAGGTAGGGTGGAAACTATTATTTCCATTTCAGAGACAAGGAGCCAGAGACACCAAGACATTTAAGTAACTTGCTAATGATTATACAGATAGTGTATGGCTGAACTAGACCCTAAGCCCAAGTATTTTAAGTTCAAATACATAGCACTCTCAATTTCCTTACCCATATGTTGATATCTAAACTTAATCTTATTTGAACTGTTTTATACAGTCAGACTTTGGGTTTAGTTAGATAAGTTAGATAATGTAGTAATATGATAGCATACTAACTAAAATAAACATTTCACACAATTCAACTTATGAATCAATTATATTGATGCCTCAGTTAAGTACTAGCTAGTTTCATATTCTCTTTTCTCCTATATTTCCTCAACCTTTGTGAAATAGGGAACATAGGTTCTTGGTATAGTATTTATGTCTCAAGGCTGATATAATTTAATTCAGATTATATAGTAACAACAACCAACCCTTAGAGTTTTGAGGAGTCGACCAATAAAAAAAAAGAATTTATCAAGTGCTTGCTAGGGCCTGGTACTATGCTAAAAACACTAAAGATAGAAACAAAAACCAAAAGCAGTCCCTCAAAGAGCTTGTATTCTAATGGAGGGAACAACATATCCATAAACAGGTATACGTAAAATGCTTACAGAGTGACTGGAATATTACCTTGGAGAGGAACGAATTAATCTCTCATCACTACCTTTTCTTTTCAGTTATTACACTTTATGGATGTCTTATCCTAAAGCCCCCACTCTCCATTGCCGGTTATATCCCTAACCTTTGTAAGATATTTTATACCTGTCGAAAGGCTTTCTTACCTTTTATCTCATGAGAAACTAATGACACTCCTTTCAGGCAGGGATTACTATCTCCATTTTATATAGATGAAAAAACTGAGGCCTGGAGAAACATGGTGATTTTCTTAAGCTTATATAGCTAGAAAGTGACAAAGCTAAGACTAACCCAGTGCTTCTTCCTCCTACACCCATATTCTTTTCACTGTCTCCTACATGAAGGATGGTAAGCCTATATCATTTATTGATATAATTTTTTTCCTGTAAATTTCCCTCTTAGTAGGTTTTATTCCCCTTTGTTTACCTTCCATTTACTATATACATACTCACACACACATATCTTGCTTGCACATAACTGCTTCAGAATTGTCTCCTCTGTTAGAATGTGAGCTCCTTGGACCATTTTTTTGCATTTCTTTGTAACTCAGAGTTTACTATAGTAACTGACATATAATAAGTACTTATTAAATATTTGTTGATTGGCTGGCTATATAAAATGGAGGCCATGTGATCAACAATACTGACACAGGGAGCTGGAAGTGAAATTTATCTCACTTTTCTGCTCAATTTCCATGATAAAATACAAAGAAAAGAGGTTAAATAAATTCCTGTTATCTTACATCATACATATTTGAGATAATTTGGAAGAAATTATAGGGGAGGAGGGAAATTTCTATAATTAAGGGCAATAGTTTAATATGCACTTTTTCCTAAGAATAATGCAACAAAAGAGTTGATTTTTTGTTGCTGCCAAGTTAATTTTTCTCTCTTCATCATTTTTTTTTACAAATCAATTATCCATCTATACTTTCAGAATTAATATCAGCTCTAACAAGAGACCAAATCAAAACATGGCCAAGTTCCAGAAGTGCTATTTCCTTTTTCATATACAGTATTGAAAATTATTTACCACTATGACATGCTATATACAGTGATGGTCATAAATCTGTTTATTCAGAGGGAGAATAATGGGGGTTGTGTAAATAGGAATGCTTATGGGAAAGCCTTATGTGATACACTACTTCTGTTCAGAATCCCAAGGTGAAATATTAATGGACATGACTTTCTAATAAATTTGAATACTGAAAAATTTCCCTGGAAAATTCTGGGTAAAAGGCTAACAGCATTTTGAAACTTACATTAATGCTTCTGGAGTTCCCTTGTGGGTTAAATTTATACCAGTATTTATACTATGGAAAAGATTAATTTTAGAAAGATTTATGCCATCAGCTACACCCCTTCAAACAATGATCTAGTTAATTGATCAAGTGTAAACATGTAGCTTTAATGACTCATCTTAAGTATTACGTATGTTTCTTCACTATGCTTGGTTCTTTTGTTTCCTTTTCTTACAGCAAAACTAGATGCATAGAGCTGCACCTGCTACATGGTAAATCCTATGACATTTTTTAATTGATAAGAGTTGAAGGTCAAGTGTTTATGTCCCTTCACCGTATGTTAAATATACTTTCTTTTTTGTTCATCTTTATTTGGTAGTAGTTTTCTCAGTATACGTATACTCTGTTCTGCCCTTCCCTCTCCCTTTCCCATTGGTAAAAACTTTCTCAAATATAACTATGCCCACAATCAAGAGCCTCAATCTGTCCTCCTCCTTTTCCTCCTCCTTTTTACCTCTAAGAGCGTCAGTGGATTATTCACTCAATATGATTACTTCTGTGGTCTTCCACTTAATCCAACCACTTAATGGTAGTTATTTAAATTATTTTAAAATAAAAGGAAGCTTTTGACAGACTCTATCCCATCATGATAACTGGTTAGTTTAACGAATAGACTTTGCGAAAGGAGAAACTATTTGCAAAGACTCTCTGTCAAGTAAGAAACCAGCACAGTGAGACCTCTTTATCACTGCTCTTGAGGTACTGATTTCAGGGCTGTGAGAATACTTTGGCATCTATATATTTTAAAACTCAGTTCTAGGTTAAAATCAATCACCATGATCTATTCTACACTGACAAATGAAACAACTGATTTATTACCATATTGGTAACTCAGTTATGATGAACCCATTTTAAATCTCTTTGAAAATCTGGTTAAATTTTAATTTAAAATACTTTATTCTTTGAGAGATATTTTTGAGAGGTTCTTTTAGAATTCTCTCCCTAAAATAGTTCATATACAAAGCAGTTTGAAAAATGTGTTTGTTGCTAAGGGAAACTTCAGTTTCTAAGAGAAACAATTATATGTATATATGAAATAAATACTTAATGGGTAGAAAAAGAGGGGAAAATTGAATTTACAAAGGGAATGGAGTTAAATCAGGTGAAAACACTTCTGGTTAGAAAAACAATGATGGAGGACACAGTTGTTGTCTACAATCTACCATTTTTGCTTCTGCTGTATATAGGAAAGAACCAAAAAGCAAAAGAAATTTCAAGAGCCTTCTTAGTTACTAAGTAGAATTTAAAGAGAAACTAAGACCTTTCCTTACAAACAAAGCAGTCCCCTTATAACAGAGATAAAGAAAATTGCTTCCAAAGGAAGACATATCTCTGGTTAAGGCTTTGATATCAAATTAGCCAAGTCACTCAGATTCATTGGGGGAAAATTTAAATACAAGATAAAGAACAACATGCAATGTAGTTCAGTGAAAAGAGCACTGGACTTGGAGTCAGGAAGACCTTTGTTCAAATTCCACTAAACATACTTACTAACTGCATGAGCTTGAGGAATTAACTTAATCTTTCTGTACCTCAATTTCTGTATACATAAAATGAGAAGGTTGAACTCAATGGTACCTAAAGTCTCTGCCAGCTTTAAACTGATAATATGATGAAGTCTAGGCACATAAAAATTAAGTAACTAGCTGGTCTATAATATAGTATTAATATCTATGCTATCCACCTCACAACTTTGTCATAAAAATGCTCTTTTTAAATTGTGAATTAATATGTAAATGTGAGCTATTATTACTCAAGTTTACAGAAAATCATTAGTTTAAACAGTGATTGAAAATAATTAGGGAATGGTGAGAAAATTTTTTTTCCATTCTTTTCCTCTGTAATCATAATTTTAAAATATGCTCTTGAATGTTGCTTTTTCTATTTTTATCAAGGAAATATATTTGATCTTAAAAGGAAGGATAAACTGAGTGGGAAATTGTATTAGTCTCTATCCCAATTTAATCCCTAAGATTAAAACCTATTTGGACCACAAGCCAGGGACCACCACTTATATGGTTACAAAGCAACCTATTTAAAGTCAATAAATCTAGGAGGAAATAAATAATTTCTTCAAAATAAGACAGATATTAAGTATTTGGGATTCACTGAGAAACAATTTGTGAAAAAAAATCATTGTTCTCAGGGGTTCTTTACATCAACCTACCTTTCAGTAGTTTGGTGAAGCCTATGGAGTCCCAGAATGATGCTTTTAAATGCATAAAACAAAATACTTAGAAATAAAGGAAAACAATTATACTGAAATACTGTTATAAAAATTAAAAAAAAACAACAATCACAGACCTGAGGTTATGAACTATTCTAGAAGTTTTAAAACTGCTTTCTCTTATTTAAATGTATTTAAATAAGCATATGTAAGATTGTATTTAAATGTATTTGATGTATTTAAATAAGCATATACAAAAATTAATTTAAAATTAAAAAAAAAAGTTTAGCCCACTTCAGAAGTCTCAGATCTGGTATGGGGTAAGAAGTAAAATAAGTCTCCATTTTTTTCCTTGTGGAAGAAAAAATTTTCTCTTTGTGTCTTCAGAATTTCACTTTTGACCATTGCATCTCTTGTGGACAGACTTGTCCTGTAGAATTTTATAATGTGGGGTCTTACATATCTTCTCTTTGAAGGCTTTCAAATTTGCTTTCCCCAAATCTAGAGTAAAGGCCAGACTCTCCAGATAGCCTTGCTTTTCCCACAAATTCTAAGATATAGCATTCATTTCTCTCACAAAGTTTTATCACTTTTATCCCAACAAACTATTCTTCCTTGGACTTTGTGCCTCCACTAAATTTGTGCCTAAAATTTGGAGTTGTTACAAATATCCTAACAAAGAAGGGATAGGAGAAATATCAAAAGAATACCCTTTAAAAATTAAATCAAAAACTTGTAAAGGACCATTGATACACTAGAGATAGAGAAAAATTCAAATAAATAATTAGAAAATTATTAAAGAAATGGCTAGTGAATATACAGAAAAGGAAAGAGTAATCAAAAGGGGTCAACATGTCTTTATTAAGTTCATGTCAGATTAACTTCATTTTCTCTTTGGAAAGGCAAGTGAATTCTGTATACATAGTTTACCAAGATCTATCAAAGAACTTGATAAAGTATGCCAAGCTATGGAGCTATTTTTTTAAACAGGGAAAAAAAAATCAAAGAGGAATATTGATATAAATTAAAAAAAAACTTCCTAACAATTAAAGATAGAAATGATTGAAGATAAGAGTAAAATCACATGCCTGAAGAGGTAGGGTGTTCAGAGGGTGTTATAATAGTTTTAGTCAAATCCTGAATGACTTCTTATGCTATATGTTGAAGCCAAGATTCTTTTCTGGTACAGGTAAGATAGCATGGTTTCTGGGGTCCCTTCCATCTCTGAGATTCTTTCATTTTGAGATAATTAGTCCTAAGAGGTCATACCTTACTCATTTAAACCTTATTTTGGTGACAAACAAACCTAAATAAACAATTAGTACAGTAAATTGATCTCTTCCTCATAGTAGCATACTTCTAAAAGCCTCTCAAAGGAAGCTGAACCATCTTCTCAGATAATTTGTGAGAGAAAAAAAGTACATCCCTGATCACAGATGGAGATTACACCTCCATTTGAAAAATGAGATTTGCAAAAAATCTATTTAGTAAGAAATATACCAGGCTCTTTAGGGAAAAAATATCAACAGATTATAAGTGATATGGAGTTTTATCTTCCCAAGGAATGTATGAATTCCTTAAATGTGACTTTTTTCACTTTGTTTTTCAAATATAATTTTGAATTTCTTCTGGTACCTGATTTAAATTTCTACCCCTTTTCCTTACAAGAGACACATATGGAGGAAGCTCAGAAGTGGGGCTGGAAATATTTTACTGCTTAAAGAAACACCTTCAAAACATGATAAATATTCATAAATTCAGTAGTTTAAGGGTGTGAAAAATATGAGATTTTTTTCTTTACTGTCTTTGGTTTTCTTTAAAAGAGCCATGGATCTTGTTCTCTACAAACTTTTCACTCATGAATACATACTTTATCATGGACTCAATCATTTCTGTCTAAAAAAACCCAACATACTATTTTATTGGACTTTTTGATGACACATACACAGGAAATATAAATAGATGTGACATACGACCTTCAGGCTTGTACAATCATTCCAAAGATCAGTGTAATAAAGAACTCCAAAAAGTAACACCATTAATCAAACACTGAGGTCATTTCTTCAATTTTCCTGAATCCTAGAGCAGGGTAAGACTATAGTTCCTTGTCTATGGGATTTTGGTGCTTC
This sequence comes from Trichosurus vulpecula, assembly GCF_011100635.1. Classification (NCBI taxonomy): domain Eukaryota; kingdom Metazoa; phylum Chordata; class Mammalia; order Diprotodontia; family Phalangeridae; genus Trichosurus; species Trichosurus vulpecula. The sequence continues at coordinate 87,675,179 of NC_050576.1, read as the reverse complement.
TGTGTTTTGTCCAGGAATATTTAGGGATCATGTTTAGAAATAGATGTTCACGGAGAAATGTGAGTGTACTAGTTGCTAATAGTCAACTATCAGGAAACGTATTTAAGTCAGGTACCAGAGACAACTCAGGATTATACTTTTTAAAAATATCAACAGTGCAAAATGTCCCATTTAGAGAATACTTTGAGGAATACTTAGAGAATTCTTTGGAGAAGATAATACTCCACTTCGCTTATAATTTGCAGACATTTTTTCCATTAAAGCAATAAGTTTATAGAAGTAGAATTAGAGTTAGGTTTCTTTTTTGATCAACTCAATCTTAGATATATTATCTCTTTATTAATACACATCTCTCCATTTTGTCTACAAGGAGAGCATGAAAAACATTGTAAAATGCTTTACTAAAGCATAGGTAAATTCTATCTACAACATTGCCCTGATCTACTAGAGTAGTTACCTTGTCAAAAAAGGAAATTATATTAGTCTTGTATGACCCATTTTTAATGAAGCCATGTTGGCTTTTAGTGATAAAGACTGACTTTTCCAGATGTTGACTAACCATATCTTTAATTATTCATTAATTCCCCCCTTTCCTCCACAGGAATCAAAATCAAATTCACTGTCCTGTAGTTTTCAGACTTGTCTCTGTTCCCCTTTAAAAAAAAATAGGATATTTTTCCTTCTTCAGTTCTGAAGCATATCTTACAGTCTTCATATTCTTTCAAATATCACTGAGAGTAGGTCAGCAATAATATACACGGTTTTTGTTTGTTTTTTTTAATATCTAGAGATACTATTTATTTGGGTTTTGTAACTTAAACTCATTCAATACCTCTATGTAGTCTTTTACTATATCCTTAGTTATGTGTGCAATTTAGACTCTTGGATTAAGAAGACTTTTCAAGCCTGGAAATGCTCTTGTTTGCTATGCAAATTAACTCAGGGCCAAGATTAAAGGGGTTGCAATGGCAAGCAAAGTGTGACTTTTTATTTTGCTCTTTTTTCTTTTAGAGTTCTAGTGCTTCTCAGCACTAAGGCAATCAAGTGCCTTTGACTGAGTCTTTGATTCAATCAAGAGTCTTTGATGACCTGTTTAAGTCACAAGAAAGCCTAAGTCACATGAGTTTGAGCCACATGGTTTTGACACCCTCTGACCCTGAAGAAGTGTATATATACTATGAGGTTATCGTTTTGCTTGGGGCTCACAAACTGGAAGAGTGTTCATATGATCTGACCAGGCGAGACTCTGAGAAGTTGTTAAGGAGCCCCCTGGCTTAGAAAACCCAGATGTTGGTGCTTCTCTCTCTGGTAATTATGTATGCATTGCTATGGACAGACAGAAGCCCTGTCTGCTGATTTGTGTTATTTGCTCTATTTATATAATTTCTCCTTGCTATTTCTCTTTGTGGTTTCTATGAAGTTCAGGGTTCTGACTTTTCCCCCTGAACTAAGTGAATAATATGTATGTTTAATTAAAGTAAGATTGTTAACCCCTTAAAGTTGCTTTCCTTAGAAAAGCATGTCAAAGAACTTGTGCTAGCAGCCTTCCTGTGTGCTGGTGCTATTGGCCTTACAGCTCCACAGCAGCTGCAAGCAACATTGTTGCTACAGGAGTCTAAAGTGAGCTGCTGGATCTGATAATGTTGCTATCCCCTATTTTGTTACTGGAGGGAAGCAGGACAAAGATTTCCAGCTTCACTGGCTCTACCTGTTTTCTGTCTTACTCTTGAGTTGAACTACTCGACAACCAATATCAAATAGGCTGAAAAGAATCTCTGTCACCTGGTTCCTTTTGCACTTCTGCCAACCTAAGAGTATGATGAGTGAAAAGGAATTTCACTTCATAATTCAGACAAGAGGTTAAATGGAAAGACTCCACACGGCAGCAGAGCTAAGTTCAAAGGACCAACAAATGCCTGAAAACTGACCTAGCTAGCTGGCTATTAATGATTGGGGTCAGAAATCACCAGAGTTTAATAGGCCCTGGGACTACGATCTAAAGGGGTGACACAGCTATCCTCTGAGGAAAGAAGAAACATAGCAGCTGAAGATATGCAGATAATAGTTAAATAGAGATGCCCAGCAGAGAACTGCACAGCACAGAGAACAGAGCAGTGAATGATCCCAGCTCAGAAGAAAAAGTAAGTACAGGACATTTCGTGTTCTGCAAGGGAGCAAGCAGCAACATTAGATTCACAAGTTGCCATGAACACATTTGTTCCCTATACATGAAACCCTCCATCCATATTCCTGGCATATTTCCCTTCTCCTACTGTTAATGTGGAAGAATCTACCCTTTATGGAATGGAGGGCATCTTTCTTCTTACATCTTGCTATCTTGCTTAATTAAATGTCTTGCTTTGAATTATTGAATCCTCCGGTTACTTTATAAAAGAAATACGCTGGTTTCTTTTGATGTTAGAAAAAATGTAGTTTATCTGAACTGTGGTTTTTAATGGATGAAAAACTTCACCCACAATATTCCTCAAACCTGGGATAGCATTCTGGAGTTCACAATGGAGGAGAGTGCAATACTTCTCTTGGGTTTTCCATCCTTATTAATAATTTTTGATCTCTCCCTTCTTGTTCAAGATCATTTTTCTTGGCAAAGAAAACAGAAAAAAATGTAGAACTGAGTCGTTCTGTCTTCTCTCCACTACCTCTTAGCATCCCATCAACTTGACAGTGTTACAATTCCTTCTTTGAAGGTTGTTCAGTCATTTCAGTTGTGTCCAACTATTCCTGACTCTATTTGAGGTTTTCTTGGCAGAGATACTGGGGTGGTTTGCCATGTCCTTTCCCAGCTCATTTTACAGATGAGGAAAATGAGGCAAACAGGGTTAAGTGACTTGCCCAGGGTCACACAGCTAATAAATGTCAGAGGCTCGATTTAAACTCTCAAATATGAGTCTTCCTGATTTCAGGCCTAGCCCTCTATCCACTGAATCACCTAGCCGTCCAAATCCCTTCTTTGGAACTGTGATTTTTGCAATGTACTGAAAAAGAAAATTAGTAACTCATTGTGTTACAGTGGTAATTTTGCAATGCACAAGAATTGATAAGTTCAACCATAGGTTTAGGATAGGTTTGGGATATAATCCTAGTGACAGACTGTCTTTTCCAAAGCCTTACCTAACTCTTCAGAGGTTCATTACCAATAGATGAATTCTTTGACTATGGAAATACAAGAAATAAAGATAAATAAAAAGTAGCCCTTGGTCCTATGCATTCTCCATATGTTTATGCGATGATGCTGACAGAATATTACAAAAGAGAGTAGAGAGGGCTAAGAATCACCTAGTTTTTAAATCATTTGTAAATGTTAATTTAAAAGTCCATATAATAAATATGAGAACCTTGTTGAATGGCCAACATATTTCTCCTAGCATTTTGGGTGGACTTGTTATGGAACATTTATAGGAGGAAACAGGCAACAGTCATGGAGAAAAAGAAGAAATGCATGGGTTGTAAATTGTACCACTAAATGAAATACCTCGGAATTCATGGATATAACAAAGTATAAAAGTTTTAAAGAAACAAAAATGTTGTCTGAATTCTTTTTCAGTCTCAGCTTATTCTGAGATGCTGGCACTATCTATCTATCTATATATATATGTGTGTGTGTGTGCGTGCACACACACACATACATACGTACACACATACACACACACATATATATAAATACATACATACATATATGTGTTCGTGTGTATATGTGGAGATATATGTGTGTGTGTTTATTTCTTACAGTATTTTGTCACACCTTTCTGTTAGGTATCTGTTATCTGCCCTCACTTCCATCTCTTAGATATGCGTTGTTAACATCTTAGGTGATTGATGAGTTCCTTGGGCATAGATATTAGAATCTTGATATAGCTCTCCTTTTTATCCTCACTAGAATTATTTCTGTTTGCATTTTCAGAAATTCTTTCTTGAGAGTTTCTTGTCTTTTTTACCTTCACTCCACCTACAGAATTTTAGGCTTTGGGATCTTATCTATTTTTTCCCCTGAACCTCTTGAAATCTGATTTCTAAGCATCTAGATTGTGTGTTAAAATATGTCTGACATTCAAAAGACTGTAGTGTCACAGATTTAGACCTGGGTGGGACCTTAGATTTCATTCACTGTCTTCATTTTAGACGAGGGAACTGAGGCTCAGACACATTTTAGTTGCTCGTCCAAGGTCACATGGGTAGTGACAAAGATGGATTAGAAGATACATCTTCTGATGCTAATCCAGTTGTCTTTACTATATACTTTTCTCCCCTTCTTGATCATTACTTTTAAAGTAAAGTTTTCACATCTCTTACAAAGTTCCTATCATTTGGCAATTCTAAAAATAGTTGAGTGCAGTTCTGTTCATTTTTCTTTAAAAAAAAGCATTTGGAAATGTTGCTGAAATTCAATTTAATTAACAACTCACCATCATAATACATAGTACAGACTCAATTAGTAACATATTTTGAGGTATGGAAAAAGCACAAAATACTGTTATGTATTTAAAGTATCCTCAGTATATCCCATGACGCATCCTTCTTCCTGGACAACATATGAAATAAATGCATTAACATCAAGGCTTAAGACTTAGAGTCAGAGTGCAGCCAAACAGGGACATGGTGCTACTTTGCCAATTACACAGTGTATAGATGAGCAGACATTAAAATATATATTGCCCTCTCCTTTTTTTCCATTTATCCTTCCATCTATTAGCTGTGGAGTGTACTGAGAAGATTATTTGAACAGCAACATTAGGAAAGGGTCTCAGCTAGGGGCAGAATGACTTATAGTTGGTTATTATGATAAATAAGGCAAGAAGAGATGAGAACCTGGGCCAAGGTAGTAGAAATACTAAAGGGATTCACTATAGATGTTAAATTTCATATTTGCTCCTATTTAGAGATGACATTGGGCTGATGGTATCAAAGTCTATAACACTGCAATGCCTTTTTTTTTAATTGGACATGGCCAATGTATGGAGTTGTTTTCATTGAATATGCTTATTTGTTACAGAATATGTTTGTTTTGTTTTTTGTTTTTTTTCTCACATTTTTTTAATTTAATATATTTAGTTTTCAGCATTGATTTTCACAAGAGTTTGAATTACAAAATTTCTCCCCATTTCTACCCTCCCCCCCACTCCAAGATGGCATATATTCTGGTTGCCCTGTTCCCCAGTCAGCCCTCCCTTCTGTCACCCCACTCCCCTCCCATCCCCTTTTCCCTTTCTTTCTTGTAGGGCAAGATAAATTTCTACGCCCCATTGCCTGTGTATCTTATTTTCTAGTTGCATGCAAAAACTTTTTTTTTTTGTTTTTGAACATCTGATTTTAAAACTTTGAGTTCTAAATTCTCTCCCCTCTTCCCTTCCCACCCACCCTCCCCAAGAAGTCAAGCAATTCAACATAGGCCACATGCATATCATTATGTATAACCCTTCCACAATACTCGTGTTGTGAAAGACTAACTATATTTTGCTCCTTCCTAACCTATCCCCCTTTATTGGATTTTCTCCCTTCACCTTGTCCCCTTTTGAAAGTGTTTGTTTTTGATTACCTCCACACCCATCTGCCCTCCCTTCTATCATTCCCCCCTTTTTATCTTCTTCTTCCTCCTTTTTTTCCTGTGGGGTAAGTTACCCAATTGAGTATGTATGGTATTGCCTCCTCAGGTCAAATCTGATTCGAGCAAGATTCACTCATTCCACCTCACCTGCCTTCTCTTCCCTTCCTACAGAACTACTTTTTCTTGCCACTTTTATGTGAGATAATTTACCCCTTTCTATCTCTCCCTATCTCCTTCTCTCAATATATTCTTCTCTCATCCCTTAATTTGATTTTATTTCTTTTAGATATCTTCCCTTCATCTTCAAGTCACCCTGTGCTCTCTCTCTCTCTCTCTCTCTCTCTCTCTCTCTCTCTCTCTCTCTCTCTATATATATATATATATATATATACACATACATACATATATACATACAAACACATTCACTTATGCATATATATATATACATAAACATATATATACATACACACACACACATATATATATATATATATATTTATATTTATATGAATATCTCCTTCAGCTACCCTAATACTGAGGTCTCATGAATCATACACGTCATCTTTCCATGTAGGAATGTAAACAAAACAGTTCAACTTTAGTAAGTCACTTGCAATTTCTTTTTCTTGATTACCTTTTCATGCTTCTCTTGATTCTTGTGCTTGAAAGTCAAATTTTCTATTCAGCTCTGGTCTTTTCACTGAGAAATCTTGAAAGTCCTCTATTTTATTGAAAATCCATATTTTGCCTTGAAGCACGATACTCAGTTTTGCTGGATAGGTGATTCTTGGTTTTAATCCTAGCTCCATTGACCTCCGGAATATCGTATTCCAAGCCCTTCGATCTCTTAATGTAGAAGCTGCTAGATCTTGGGTTATTCTGATTGTGTTTCCACAATACTCAAATTGTTTCTTTCTGGCTGCTTGCAATATTTTTTCCTTGATCTGGGAGCTCTGGAATTTGGTGACAATATTCCTGGGAGATTTCTTTTTGGCATCTATTTGAGGAGGCGATCGGTGGATTCTTTCAATTTCTATTTTGCCCTGTGGCTCTAGAATATCAGGGCAGTTCTCCTTGAAAGATGATATCTAGGCTCTTTTTTGATCATGGCTTTCAGTTAGTCCAATAATTTTTAAACTATCTCTCCTGGATCTATTTTCCAGGTCAGTGGTTTTTCCAATGAGATATTTGACATTGTCCTCCATTTTTTCATTCCTTTGGTTCTGTTTTATAATATCTTGATTTCTCATCAAGTCACTAGCTCCCACTTGCTCCAATATAATTTTTAAAGTAGTATTTTCTTCAGTGGTCTTTTGGACCTCCTTTTCCATTTGGCTAATTCTGCCTTTCAAGGCATTCTTCTCCTCATTGGCTTTTTGGAGTTCTTTTGCCATTTGAGTTAGTCTATTTTTTAAGGTGTTGTTTTCTTCAGTGTATTTTTCAGCATTTTTTTGGGTCTCCTTTAGCAAGTCTTTGACTTGTTTTTCATGGTTTTCTTGCATCCTTCTCATTTCTCTTCCCAATTTTTCCTCTACTTCTCTAACTTGCTTTTCCAAATCCTTTTTGAGCTCTTCCATGGCCTGAGACCAGTTCATGTTTTTCGTGGAGGCTTTTGTTGTAGGCTCTTTGACTTTGTTGACTTATTCTGGATGTATGTTTTGGTCTTCTTTGTCACCAAAGTAAGATTCCAAAGTCTGAGACTGAATCTGGGTGTGTTTTCGCTGCCTGGCCATGTTCCCAGCCAACTAACTTGACCCTTGAGTTTTTCAGCAGGGTATGACTGCTTGTAAACTAAAGAGTTCTATGTTGCAAGCTTGGGGGGATGCGCCAGCTCTGCCACACCAGCACTCCTCCTTCCCCAAGAATCCCCAACCCGGACTGGACTTAGATCTTCAGCAGACTCTGCACTCTTGCTCTGATCCGCCACTTAATTCCTCCCACCAGGTGGGCCTGGGGCGGGAAGCAACTGCAGCTGTAGTTCTGCAGCTGCCCCACCTCCGTTGCCCCCCGGGGCAGTAGCCGAACCCTGAACTCCTTCCATTCCTGCAGCTTTTCCCACTAACCTTTTCTGTTGTCTTTGGTGTTTGTGGGTTGAGAAGTCTGGTAACTGCTGCAGCTCATTGATTCAGGGTGCTAGGGCACGCTCCACCCAGCTCCTGGTCCGCCCACGCTGGGCTCTGCTCCACTCCACTCCCATCTCGGTGCAGGACAGACCTTACCCAGAGACCATCCAGGCTGTCCTGGGCTGGAGTCCTGCTTCCCTCTGCTGCTTTGTGGGTTCTGTATTTCTAGAATTGATTCAGAGCCATTTTTATAGGTTTTTGGAGGGACTGGCAGGGGGGAGCTCACGCTAGTCCCTGCTTTTCAGCTGCCATCTTGGCTCCGCCCCCTTGAGCTCTGCAATGCCTCTTAAATGAGATCCATGACCACTTTAAACAGTCTGACCTAACTAGTCACAGGAAATAAGTGTTGGAGGATTTTGTCCAGGTGGTTGGGCCAGATTATTCTCCAGAGATAGGCCTTAATGATATATAACAAAGTATTTCTCCTTCCTTGTAATAATGAAGCAAAAGAATACTAGGACAGAAATTTGTATAATGCAGTTTGTATCATTTCTTTTTCTTTTCTTTTGCTTAATAATTTTTACCTATTCTAAGAAAAGAGTCAATCTGGAAACAGTGGAAGATCTTTTTTTTTCCAGAAAAAAAGTCGCGTGTGTGTATGTGTGTGTGTATGTGTGTGTATGTGTGTGTGTGTGTGTGTGTGAGAGAGAGAGAGAGAGAGAGAGAGAGATTGCGCTTTTACAAAGGGGTATCGGAAGACATCAGAAGAAAAAAGTACAAATATTTACTACCCACCCAACATCTCAGGGACACGCCTTTAGCTCATTTCCTACAGAGAACTGATCTCCTGGCTAGAATGAGTCCTCATCTCAGTATCCACTGGCCTGGGTTCAGAAGGTCACTGCCTGCTACTCAGAGCATTAATGCTAGACTGGCTGCAAAACTCAAACTATATTCCAACTTCTAGACTCCTGTGATTCACTCTCCTGACCTCTTAGATTAATCTCTTCCACCTACTAAAGAAAATAAGAAACACAGAAGCCAGAGACTGAAGCCCTCTGACAGGACCAAATTGCTGCATATAGAGAGAAGACCTCAAGGGCTCCAAGGGCTAATATTGTCTCTCACCAGATGCTGTGGGTGAAGGAGTCACACCACTAGAATGCAACTAAAAAAATATGGCCAAGAGGCCCCCCAAAATATATTCATTTTGAAATGACTGCTTGATGCTTTTAAAAACTGATTATTAATTATTCTTAATGATCCCATCATCTCCCTTAAACAAAGATCCGTATTTGTAAAATTATTCTTTTGGTGAGGCTGCAAAACATTGAATCATGGTAGATCATAGTCTCTGAAAAATTAAAAGTTGAAGGTTCTCCAAAGGGCAATAAAGAGGTGCACGACAAATGTAAAAATTCTGTAACACTGGGAGTGTGCTGGAGCCAGCTTGAGCCTGTTTGCATGAGCCAGTTGTTAAATTTTCATGTGAACATTTATATCATGGAAATTGGAAAACACTACAAATCAGGACTTGATTTATTATTCAGTTAATGTCTATCAGTCTTTAAAAAGTGATGGACTAAATGTTAATAATGTAGGTTAAACTTAAAGGTGTGTCATGCATAAAATCTTTTTTTTTGGAGAACTGGTAGTTAAACATTTAGTAGCACATCACTATGAAATGTCTTAGAACCAAGACTTGTTTTAAAAAAAGTGTTTTAACTGCAAAGTTTTTCATGTAATCTCCTCTCTTGCTCTTATTTGTATAGTAAAATACTTGTGTTTGTTGAGGTCGTAGAGGTCATAATAAAATAACTTTTAAAAAAAATTCAGAAATAAAAACCAATATAATCAAAGAAATGTATGACCCGGACAGAAGATAAATTAGACATGTGGTTAGAGAAAGGGATAATTGATAGGCATACTGCATATTTCATTAATATCCAGAGAATGACAAGAGGACTAGATTAAGACTCCTGGCATGTTGGGTGGACCCTATGTGAAGGATTTATGGGAGGATATTGATGAGACTGATGTATGGGCAGGGATGGATTGTAACCTGCATGCCTGTGGAGAGTACCAACTTTGACGAAATCTCAGAACCACTAAGGTATCTTAATATGAACTTCTATAAAACAGGGCATTAGAGTAAAAATATTTCCTTTTGTGCATTTCTCATTTTTAAAGTTAATGACCCTTTTAATGAATTCAGTTTGGTGCTGCGATAATTCCATATGTGTCTTCTTCTAGTCTTTATTCTCCCTTCTAATTTTCTATTTAATTTGACCTTTGTTGTAAGCAGCCAATGATCTGGTTGTTTACTGTGGAAGTACTCCTATACCTGTAATCATGATAGGTGGATAGAAAACATCCAGCTCGTCAATAAGGCCTTGACTTCTTTTATTTCATGATTTACGTATATATGTACACACACACACACCTATACATGTATTTATTAAAATGTGTAATGTAGACTTGGCCATGTTCCTCTTTAAAGGTAAACAATCATTTTATCACCTGATCTTTCCATATGCAATGTTCTGACAGTGTTTTTACAAAGAAAAAATAAAAACTACTAAAATGTTTCATTTCCAAAAGTGGATTGGTTAAAATCTGGAATGCATTTCCTCGTTATAAATGTTTCTCATACTTAATTTCTCAAATAATTTCTCAAAATAGCCATTTTTGCTACTCATGCTATTTGTAGTATTTAAGGAAATATGGTGAGACACAGATCATTCTACAAAAATGCTAATATAAATTTTTATTGTATATCACTCTTTAGGGGGCTTCTGGTGCCAAGATGGAGGAGTGAGGAAGGAACCCTCTGAAGACCTCCCAAATTCCCCTCTAAACAACTAGAAAACTGCCTCAGAATTGGTCTAGTGGCAGGGAAGCAGCTTACTAAACTGGAAGGAAAGGTCTGTCTCACTGGGGTGGCAGCAGCAGCAACCAGCCCCAGAGCAGAGGTCCTGCAGCAGGGCTCCAAGCCTGGGGCAATCCAGAAAGGTCCCACCCCACTTCCAGCAGAAGCCACCAGTCAGGCCTTGACCCCATGCTCACCATTAGTAAAGCTCTGGTCCAAGGATGGCCCAAAGAGGGATTCTATCCTTGGGGCCTAACAGCAGAGAGACTGTTTCCACAGCAACACAGCAGCAGGGACCCATCCCAGGGGTCCAATGATAACAAAAGTATTCCTCCAGGGCCTGCTAGCAGAGAGGCCCTTTTTCCACAGCAACCCAGCCTCAGGGCCTCACTCCTGAGGCAGACCAGCAACAAGACTTCTCCTCCAGGGTCAGCCACCAGAAAGACCTTTACCACAGCAACCCACCACCAAGGCCCCACCCATGAAACAGCAAACAGCTAAACCCCACACCCAGGGGAGTCCAACAGAGAGGCCGCACCCCTCAATACAAGCCAGAAGGAAAGCCTGTCCTCCAGAAGCAAGCAGCTAAGCCCTGAAGCCCAGTGAAAGCCAAAGAGTAAGACCCAGAGCCCAAGGACAAAAGGCTTGGGACAGTACAGGATGTGAGCCCAACTCTCACATAAAAACACCAAGCCACCAAAAAAAGGCAAAAAAGCAAAAAAACCCAAAAAACAAAAAGGAGTGTGACTATAAAAAGTTACTATGGTGGTAAGGAGGTTCAAGGAATAAACTTAGAAAAGGACAATAGTGTCAAAATGGCTACATGTGAAGCCTCAAATGAAAATGAATTCCTGGAAGAGCTTAAAAATGATTTTAAAAAGCAAATTAGAGAAATAGAAGAAAAATGGAGGAAAGAAATGAAAGTAATGTAAGAGAAAAGATATACAAAAGTTTACCAAGGAAAATAACTCTCTAAAAAGTACAACTGATCAAAGGGAAAAGGAAATACAAAAACTCACTGAAGAAAATAATTCCTTAAAAATTAGAATTGAACAAGTGGAAACTAATGACTCTGTGAAACATCAAAATGTTATAAAAACAAAATCAAAAAAGTAAAACAAAAATAGAAGAAAATGTGAAATTGCTCAGTGGAGAAACAACTGACCTAGAACATATATCCAGGAGGGATAATATAAGAATTATTAGACTACTTGAAAGCCATGATCAAAAAAAAAAAAAATCCTGAACATCTTTCAAGAAATTATCAAAGAAAACTGCACTGATATATTAGAACCAGAAACAAGAAAGATAAAATGTAAGAAATTTAAGGTCAGATAATATTTTAACTCTTAACTATTTTATTACTATAAGAGCAATTAGAAGGAGAATATATGGACAGAGGTTGTGGATATAAGGTGACTTTGATGGGATGATACCCCAAAAAACAAAATAAAGGGGTGAGAAGGAACACTGCACTGGAAGAAAGCGGTGGGGGAGACTGGGATAAATTATCCCACATAAAAGAAGCATGAAAGAGCTATAAAGGAGAGGAAGATGTGTGGGGGGAGGGAAAGCTGAAACCTTAACTCTCCTCGAAATTGGCTCAAAGAGGGAATAACATACATTGAATCAAATATAAAATCCAGCTTGCTCCATTAGGAAGTAAACAGGGATGGGGATAAAGATGGGGGAGGGGAGACTATATTGGGGAATGCAGTGATCAGAAGTAAAACACTTCCGAGGACAGAAAGGGTTAAGGGGTGGGGATAAAGAAGCAAAAAATAGCATGGAGGGAAATACACAGTTAATTACCATAACCATAAATGTGAATGTGATGAACTCACTCATAAAATCGAAGCAGATAGCAGAATGGATTAGAAACCAGAATCTTACAATACGTTGTTGTAAACACTTGTGAAGCAGAGAAATACAGGCAGGATAAAGGTAAGGGGCTGGAGCAAAATCTATTATGCCTCAGCTGAAGCAAAGAAACCATGGGTAGCAATCATGATCTCAGACAAAGCAAAAGCAAAAATAGATCTAATTAAAAGAGATAAAGAAGGAAACTATATCTTGCTGAAAGGTACCATAGATAATGAAGTCATATCAGTACTAAACATATATGTGCAAAAGGATAAGGCATCTGAATTTTTGAAGGAGAAATTGAACGAGTTATGGGAGAAAATAGATAATAATACTAGTGGGAGACCTCAACTTTCTCCTTTCAGGATGAGACGAATCTAACAAAAAAATAAACAAAGAAGAAGTTAAGGAAGTTAATAAAATTCTGGAAAAGTTAGATATGATAGTTCTCTGAAGAAAATTTAATGGGAATAGAAAGGAATATACCTTTTTTCTCACATACACAAAAACTGGCCATGCATGAAGACATAAAAGTCTCACAACCAAATGCAGAAAAGCAGGAATAGTAAACACATCTTTTTCAGATCATAATGCAATAAAATTTACATTCAATAATGGACAATGGAAAGAGAGATTAAAAATTAATTGGAAATTAAATAATCTAATACTAAAATATAAGTGGATCAAAGAACAAATCATACAAATAATCGATAATTTCATTAAAGAAAATGACAACAATAAGACAACATACCAAAATATATGGGATATAGACAAAGCAGTACTTAGGGGAAAATTTATATTTCTAATTGCTTACATCAATAAAATGCAGAAAAAGCAGATCAACGAATTAGGCATGCAATAAAAAAACACTAGAAAAACAACAAATTAAAAATCTCCAATTAAACACAAATTGGAAATTCTGAAAATCAAAGGAGAGATTAATAAAACTGAAAGTAAGAAAACCATTGAACTAATAAAGGAAATTAGAAGCTGATTTTATGAAAATACCAATAAAATTGATAAACCACTGGTTAATTTGATCAAAAAAAAGGAACACAAAATTACTAGTCTCAAAAATGAAAGGGGTGAAATTACCACCAATGAAGAGGAAATTAAGACAATGTTTAGGAGCTATTTTGCCCAATTATATGACAATAAAATTAACAATCTAAATGAAATGGATGAATATCTACAAAAATGTAAATTACCTAGATTAACAGAAGAAGAAATAAATACTTAAATAACCCTGTCTTAGAAAAAGAAATTGAACAAGCCATCAATGAACTTACTAAGAAAAAATCCCCAGGACCAGATAGATTCACAAGTGAATTCTACCAAACATTTAAAGAAAAATTAACCCCAATACTATATAAACTATTTGGAAAAATAGGCAAAGAAGGAGTCCCACCAAATTCTTTTTTACTACACAAAAAATGTTGCTGATATCTAAATCAGGAAGAGCTAAAACAGGAAAGAAAGTTATAGACCAATTGCCCTAATGAATATTGCTGCAAAAATTTTAAACAAAATACTCGCAAAGAGATTATAGCAATATATCAGAAGGATCATACATGATGACCAGGTGGGATTTAAAACAGTAATTCAGGGCTGATTGATATTAGGAAAACTATCAACAAAATTGAACATATCAATAATAAAACCAACAGAAATCATATGATTATCTCAATAGATGCAGAAAAAGCCTTTGACAACATATAGAAAGCATTCCTATTAAAAACACTAGAGAGCACAGAAATAAATAGAGCTTACCTTAAAATGGTAAGTAATATTTTTCTAAAGCTATCAGCAAGCATTACCTGTAATAGAGATATGCTAGAAGCCTGCCCAATAAAATCAGGGGCCAAGCAAGGATGTCTTTTATCATCTCTATTATTTAATATTGTACGAGAAATGTTATCTATAGCAATAAGGGAAGAAAAAGAAATTAAAGGAATTAGAATAGGCACTGAGGAAATAAAACTATCACTCTTTGGAAATGATATGATGTTATACTTAGAAAATCCTAGCAAATTAACTAAGAAACTAGTTGAAATTATTAACAACTTTAGCACAGTTGCAGGATATGAAGTAAATCCACATAAATCATCAGCATTTCTATATATTACAAAGTCCAACAGTGAGAGATAGAGAAAGTCCATTTAGATTAACTGCAGATAATATAAAATAGTTGGGAGTCTACCTGCCAAGATAAACCCAGTAACTATATGAATGCAATTATAAAACAGTTTTCACACAAATAGTGTCAGATCTAAACAACTGGAAAGATATTAATTGCTCATGGGTAGGCTGAGCCAATATAATAAAAATGACAATTCTATCCAAATTAATCTATTCAATTCCATGTCAATCAAACTATCCAAAAATTATTTTATGGAGCTAGGAAAAATAATAACAAAATTCATCTGGAAGAACAAAAGGTCAAAGATATCAAGGTAATCAATAAAAAGTGCCAAAGAAGGTGGTCTAGCTGTAGCATATCTCAAACTGTATTATAAAGCAGTAATTATCAAAATAATATAATACTTGCTAAGAAACAGAGTGGTGGATCAGTGGAATAAATTAGGTACAAATTACATTATAGTAAATGACCACAGCAATCTACTATATGATAAACCCAAAGATTCAAGCTTTTGGAACAAAAACTCATTATTTGACAAAAACTGCTGGGAAAACTAGAAAACAGTATGATAGAAACTAGGTATAGACCAACATCTCACCTTGTATACCAAGATAAAATCCAAATGGATAAATGATTTACATAGGAAGGGTAATACCACAAGCAAATTAAGAGAGCACTGAAGTTTATTTGTTAGATTTATGGATAAGGAAAGAATTTAGGACCAAAGAAAATGGAAAGATCTTTACGAAATGTAAAATAGATAATTTTGATTATACAAAATTAAAAAAGTTTTTGCATAAACAAAACCAATGCAACCAAAATTATAAGAAAAACAGAAAGCTGGGAGAAAAATTTGCAACAAGTATCTCTGATAAAGGCCTCATTTCTCAAATAAATAGAGAACCGAGTCAAATTCATAAAAGTACAAGTATTCCCCAACTGATAAGGTCAAAGGATATGAACAGGGAGTTTTCAGACAAAGAAATCAAAGCTATTTATAGACCTATGAAGAAGTGCTCTAAATAACTTTTGATTAGAGAAATGGAAATTAAAACAATTCTGAGGTACCATCTCACACTTATCAGAGTGGCTAATATGACAAAAAAGGAAAATGTTTGCTGTTGTAGGCAATATGGGAAAACTGGGACACTAATGCACTGTTGGTGGAGTTGTAGACTGATCTAATCATTCTGGAGAGCAATTTCAAACCATGACCAAAGGGCTATAAAACTGTGCATACCCTTTGATCCAGCAATATCACTGCTAGATCTATGTCCCAAAGACATCCAAAAAAGGGAAAAGGACCTATTTGTGGAAAAATATTTATAGGAGCTCTTTTTGTGTTGGCTAAGAACTAGAAATCGTAAGGATGTCCATCAATTGCAGAATGGCTAACCAAGCTGTGGTATATCATTGTGATGGAATACTGTTGCTCTGTAAGAAATAATAAGCAGGATTATTTCAGAAAAAACCCTGTAAAGACTTACACGAACTGATGCACAGTGAAGTAAACAGAACCAGGAGAACATTGTACACAGTAACAGCAATATCATCCGATGAAGAGCTATGAATGACTTAACTATTTTCAGCAATACAATGATCCAAGACAATCCCAAAGGACTAATGATGAAGCATACTGTCTGACTCCACAGAAAGAACTGAGATTGATTGAATATAGACTGAAGCATGCTATTTTTCACTTTCTTTTTTCTTTTATTTGAGTCTTCTTGTACAAAATGACTAATACAGAAATGTTTTACATAATTGCACATTTATAACCTGTATCTGATTGCTTACCATCTTAGGGAGACAGGGAGGGAAGGAGGGAGGGATACAATTCAGGACTCAAAATTCTAAATAAAAATTTTAAATATTTTAAAAATAAATAAATCACTCTTTAAAATGTCTGCTCACACATCTACATGGATGCTCAGTTTGGAGTGGGTGAGTATTCTCAAAGTAGGGCCAAAAGAGTGGGCCATATGTAAAAATTCCTGACAAGGAGTTAGCTGACAACAAAAAACCTGGGACTGTAGTTCTCAGTTTGGGGAAAGAAGAAATTAACTCAAAACCCAGATAAGGAGATGGGACCTTTTATTCAGAGCAACAACAAAAGATTCAGGACTACTGAGAAAAATTAGGAGAGGAAGGAGAAGTGGCAGTTGTCTCATGGCAGCAAGTTTGACCCAGACAGTAATCAGCGTCTGCCACATTTTCAATTCTTTCTTTAGATCAGGAAAGATGACTTCTAAGTGCACATGCGAGGAAGTTTTGTGACTGTCTGATTTTTATCATATTATAGGAGAGCTAAGAGAATCAAGCCAGACGAATAGGGCCCCTATCCTGCCCCAGCCTGAATTCCACTTAATTCTGGTTTTAAAATTTTATTCTGTTAATTAATATATTTACCATATTTAGTATCATTTTTTCCTCATAAATAGCTATGGGTGAACCTGTCCTTATGTTGCCAGGTATCTCTTTGTTTGTGGCATTTGAGTACAATGGGAACCACACAGAAGAGAGAGATCTCTCCTAGCACAGGGCTGGGAGCTCTCATCTCACAGTGTGAGTTTTGTTCTCTAACTATGGGCATAAGCACAAGCTGTTTCATAACTTGGTTTCCAATTGCAGAATTACTATTTATGCTGGCCATATTTTTAAAATCTGCCTTATAGACTCAAGGAAACGGTACACATAAACTCATAAATCTAGAACTGGAAGGACATCAGAGGTCATCTAGGCCAACTTCCTTATTCTGCAAATAAGATAACAAAATAAAGATAACAAAAATAAAATAACAGTGGACCAGTGAATTTAAATGACTTGTCAAGGTTACTCAGTAAAAGCTAGAGGTGGAATTTGAACCCAGGTTCTTTGGCTACATATCCAGCATACTTTTCATTAAACCATCCTGCCCTTGAGTAGCAGAAGGCAAATAAACAAAATGTAACTTTTAGTCATTAGATACTTGTTCAACATTTCATGCAAGAACACTAGAATTAATTTTATAACCTAGAAAAAAATGCAACATTACATACTTTTAAATGGAAAGCATATCCTCTGGTACTATAGCTACCCACATTGCTATTATCAAGCTGGGAAAGATTTCTCTCCTGTATCAATATGAACTAGGCTTCTTGGATGATAGTTGGTTGCTAACATAATCACAAAGTTTTAATTAAAATCAGTTATTTACAAAAGTTGCTCCATTTGTTTTCAACTGAGTAATCTGATGTCTGTAGCTGAACACTGATCTTTCATAAGGTAAATAGCTGTAAGATCTTAACTGATATATAAGAGGTGTTCAGTTATTTTACTAGTCAACATATAAGGAATCTAATTTTAAAATGAATACCAATGACACAAGACAGTCTGCATTATGAGATCTCACATTTGGTATTTTTAATTACTTGTTGCCACTTAGTCATTGAGTAGAAAATAAGATATCATTGTATTGAAGGTTTCTTTTCAATACGTGTAAATTGAATGCAATTTATATTTACTTACAATGCACCCAAAAGCCATCTCAAATTCTAATCACAGAGCCACAATAGCTGTTGTTTATCTTTTCCAAAATTACATCACCACAAAACACATTTTAAGGACTGCATCTGCATACATGTGGACATAGGCATGTGTGTATACATACACATATAGACATAGAGATAGATGACAGAAGATAGAGATGGAGAGATGATAGAAATAAAGGGATAGAGCAGAATTGGTAGCAATTACCATGACAGGATTCATACAGAAGGCTTTACTAGGGAGAATTCAAGGGCACTGGCAACTCTAAATCATATGACTTAATGAACTTTCTAAATTTCCAGTTTAGAATTCTTTCTTTGATATACAGATTTACCTATGTTCTCAGAGCTATTATGTGTCAGAGGCAGGAAGTGAGCAAAGCACTCCTGACTCTAACATTGTGTCTCTACCCATTACACTATTCTTGTCACCCTAATCAAAAAAAATGATAACAGCAAACAAAGATGTGCATTAAGTCAGCACAACTGATCCACACTGAATGTGTCACTATTACAACAACAAGATTTGGAAAAACACACTAAAGAAAAAGAGTCAAAAAGCAGATATGGAAATAAATCACAAAAGTGGAAGGGCCCTCATAGGCTACTTCATCTAGCTTAATACCTCAAACAAATGGTCATCAAGCTTTGGCTTGAAGAGCCTCATGAGGAAGAACCCACTACCTACTTCTTGGGGAAGCCATTCCACCTTGGATAGGAAGTCATTCTACCTGTAACTGTAAGAAAATGCATCTTTACATTAAGTTTATAATTGTTCTCTTTGCAGTTTCCACACATTGCTAATATGTCTGCTGGAATGTCTCCTATTGCAAACCTTACAAACTGTCTCTCTACAGGGGAAATGGCATATAGGTGTGTATCTATCAAACCTGGCATATCAGTGCACTGTCCCTACCTACATTGTGCCTGTTGCTTACCCTACATTCCCACCAACTATCTCAAGTTAGGATGGAGAAGGAACTATCTTGGGAAGGCACCTCAACTAATGTGATCATTAATACTTGACAGTCTAATGCCAAAGGAGGAGAAAGAACCAAAGCCTATAAAGAGTTATCTCAACAACTCAAAAAGCACAACACCGAGAGAATATATATGGGAACACAGTTCTATGCTCCATAGTTTCTCATTAAGTATATAACACAATAGCTATTTAGAATGATAAGCAAAAGGCATGAAAAGGTTAAATTATGTTTAGTGTACTCAATTTAAGAAGGCAAAGAAGTTTGTATGTAGTACCTTTAAGGAAAATTTCACTTCAAACCCAATTTAAAATTTTAAAGATCACATTCAAGGATTTTTTCTTCAAAACATCACCTGTACCATATGTGTTAAAATTATAATGATGATAATGATAGCTCATATTTATGTGGTGTTTTCTGGTTTGCAAGGTATTTTCCTCACGCTAACCCTTGGTGGCAGGCAATGCAATTATTATTACCACTTTACAGAGATGGAAATTGAGGATCAGAGTGCCTAAGAGACTTGATTATGATCACACAGTTAGTGTCTGAGGCATGGTTTGAACTCAGGTCTCCCGATTCAAAGTCTAGCATTGTATTTATTTACCGCACTGCATGGTGCCTCTCAAAGCCTAGCACTTTATTCATTCTGATTACGGACAGAAATCATTTAGTGACTTTATTTGCATTGTAGTCATGAGCTATATTACAGAGCATCTCAAATGAACCACGTTTATTGAACAGAAAAAGGAGGGAAATCTGACTCATCATTCTCTTTTTCCTCTTATTATGAGACACTTCATTGGAACAAGTGTTCTAACATGATAGCAAAGCCACTGATGTACTTAGAGAATCCTGAGCCTCCTGAGGACTTTCTATGCTTATAGCTGCAATACTGTAGTGGAAAAGGCGTAGATTTGCAGGTTAAGAATGTGGATTTGAATTCAGGCTCTGTTATTTGTTACATCTCCTGAAGACTAAAAATCATGGGAGTCTTATTCATCTTTGGCACTCAACATCTCCTCGACACCCTCAGTTTCCTCTCCCCTCTAATCAGAAAGGTGGAGGGTGGAGTGATAAACTTTTCCCAAAGCCTCCCTTTATTAAGAATTCAAAATTTTCCACCTAGCTTCATTTACCATCAGGTATGCTGCTTCTCTTCAACTCCATGAACAAGATGGCCTTTACTGGCTGGACACCTTCTGGTGGTATCCTCTCCCCCCTTTTCAATTCCTTTCGTGTGTCTTTCCCTCATTAGATTTTAAGTTCCTTGCGGGCAGGCACTGTCTTTCTTTTTGCTATCTCCAGAGCTTGTTACATAGTAGACATTTAATAAATGTTTGCTGATTATTGACTATTGCCTGTGTCACCTGGACAAGCCACTTAAGTTCTATGAACTCCCTTTTTTAATTCATAGACTGATGGGACCAGATAACCTTGCTATCAGCTCTAAATCTATAATCTTCTTGCAGTCTGGCTGGAGACAAAGTTGGGCAAACTGGATTTGGCTAGTGGGAGTATCTAGGACTTCCCTCTCTCTCTCTCCACCAACTTGATAAGACCAATCAATCAAAAAGCATTTATTAAGAAACTATAATGTGCCAGGAGAAACAGTGTGGCACAATGGGTAGAAATGGCCTTCGAGCTAGGAAAAACTGAATTTAATTCCTGCCTCTGATATATACAGGTTGCATGACACTGGAGAGATCATGCAACCTCACCATCATTTAGGCAACTCTTCAAGACTATAAATTGCAGAGAAGTTTCCAATTTATACTGAGAAAGGGAATTTCCTCATCCAGAATCTCCCAATACCAATGAATAAAAGGTCTGGTCTCTATCACATGAACCACTGTCTGAAGCATTAAGTATTGAGGACAAAAATGCAAAAGTGAAACAGTTACTGCCCTCAAGGAGCTTACATTCTAATGACTGTGATAATATATATTTACACAACAAATAAAATGTTGTTTGCAGAGGGAACTTAATAGCAGCTAAAGGGAACAGGAAACACTTCATGTAGAAGAGAAGTCCTTAATCTGGGATCTCTGATCTTGTTAGACTGATACATGACATATGGATGGACAGACAAATTGTATTTTAGTGTAGTTAATTTCCTTTGTAACCCTATGTATTTTGTTTTATACATTTAAAATCATTATTTTGTGAAGGAGTCCACAGGCTTCACCAGATGGCCAAGGAGGTTCATGACATGGAAATGTTTTAAGACACTTGATTGGAGAAGGTGGTACTTGAGCCGAGTCTTGAAAGATACCAGTTATTCCATGAGTTAGAGGTCATGAAGGAGAGCTACTGAGAAGTCACAGATATGATAGGTAAAGGATCATATGTGAGAAACATTACTTAGGACTGAATTGTAGAGTGCATATAGAGGAATAATGTGAAAATCTAGGAAAGAAGGGACTAGATTGTAAAAAGCTTTAAATACACCAGAATTTATATTTGATTCTACACATAATAAGGAGCCACTTGACTTTGTTGAGTATAGGAATGACATAGTCAGATCTGAGTTTTCGGAAAATCATTGTTCTAGCCATGCAGAGGGTGGACGTGAGTGGAGAGAGATCTGAGACAGACTGATCAGCTGAAAGGTCATTTATTGTATTAGTCTAGGTGAGAAGTGGTAAGAGTCTAAATTAGAGCAGTGACTATAAGAATAGAGAGAATGGAATACATACAAGAGATAATGCACATATGAGAGAAAGTGAAGAGTTGAGGATGATACCTGGGTTGGGATACTAAGTGAATGGGAACATCCTATTACACTCAAAAGCAATAGGGAAACTATAAAGAATAGAGGAATGGGAAAGAACAGGAGCATAGATAACAAATTTAGTTTGGGACATGTTGAATTTAAGATGTTAATGGGACATCCTTTTGGAAATATCCAATAGGCAGTTGGTGATGCAAGACTAGAACTGAGAGAGACTAGGGCAGGACTTACAGGTCTCAAGTCATCTTTAGAAATAATCACTGAATGCTTGGGAGATGTTGAGGTGACCAAGGGAGAAAATGTAGAGAGAAAAATGAAGAGGGCTCAGGACAGAGTCTCATAACTCATAGTTAGATATCATGACTTAAGTTGTGAGTCAGCAAAGGGAGCCACAGAGAACCTAAAAAAGCAGTGTTGTATTAAACTAAGAAAGGAAAGAATATTCTGGAGGTAAGAATGATAAACAATGCTGAATGCTACAAGAAAAGTCAAGAAGGATAAGTAGGGAGAAAAGCAAAATAACCAACCCCATGGCACTAGTTCACAATAGCCTAGTTACGCCTCTTATGGCATAAGTAACCACTAATCCCCTATATGTTAAGAATAAAGTCCATGTGCTCTCAGTTATATTTGTATTTAAATATTTTCATGGATTCATGACTTCAGAAATGTAGTTACCCCTTCCATAGAGCAAATTGCAACCTATTGCTGCCTTCCTATCCTGTGTGGCTCTTGTCCATCACTTCTCATAAACCTTCCATATAACGCTCATCCAATGCAGGGAAGGTCTTTCCGTTATAGCTATTATAAAAACAAGCAAATTTCCTTCATAATAACCTGCAATAAATGAGTACTTTTCAAGCAGCTTATACCTTTCATTGTGCATATATATGGCTATACATAAATGACTTCATCTGTGCTAAGACCTAATAGATTGAACAGGATGCTTACTGCTTTCTCAAAATTGAATCATGCCTGGTAACAAATGCCAGGTGGGAATTTAAGTCCTATAAGTAAATAAATAATGCCCACTAATTTTATTACTAAACTAACGTTTATTAGATATCTTGTGCAGACCAATTCAATACATAGACAGTTCTCAAAGCTGAGCTATGCCATTTTCATGAAATAGACTCAGGATATCAGGCCCTTGGATGGGAATGATGAAGTGTGTTATAAAAAGGATTTAAGAGTTTTCTGGGAAAGAGGATGACTGGCTATACAATGCACTGATATCTCCTACCAACTGTTCCATGGAGTACTATCCAAATTGTATTGAGAGAAACACATCACCCTCAGTACTGACAGGAGCTATAAAGCTAAGCTGGTCTTTACCAGTGAATAAAAAGGAAGGGGAAGCAAAGAATGTAAAGTGAATGCTTAGGAAGAGGAGGCATCTTCTGAAAGCGAGTACAAACTTTATACTTGTTAAGCAATTGAAACATCAGAGCAGATTGTAACAATGCATATGTGTTACTTATGGTTCTGGAGTAGTAGTTCAGTTAGACTGAAATGTATTTCATTCTTTTTTATTGCATTTTCTTTTGGTCTTCTATGTTTTTTCTTTAAAGTGTTCAGAGAGCTTGAGAACTCTTAGAATGGATATGTTTAGTCTATTTGGAATTGGTTTCCTTATATTTAAAGTACATATCCCCACAATGTCCGGTGCTTGAGTGAAAATTGAAAGATTCTGTGGTCTTGTGTGTTCAAAAGAAGAAGATATTTATCATTATGTAGGTAAAAAGTTTATATCTTTTACTGAATCTTTAAGAATTTATTTAGGCATCCCAGGAATGGAGTGATAAAATCTCTGAATCAATCAACAAGAATTGATTAAGTTCTACTTTGTGCCAGCCACGTGCTAGGTACTGGGCATATGAAAACAAAAATGAAACAATGCTTGCCTCAAAAAATTTACGTTGCACCAGGGAAAACAACACATATATGCATACATAAGTAGATGTGAAATGTGTACAAGGTAAAACAGGGTCATTTCAGTGTGGTGAAAGGTCAGAGAGGTGCCAGCCTGTATGGTCTTAGGAAAGAGTTCACATAAAAACAATTAATAAAGAATTAAATGTTGAAGCATATTGCTGACAAAGAGTTGCACATTAGAAAGGATCTAAAATATTTTATCAGAGGAATGTATGACCATCAAAAGAGCTTGGCCAATCACACAGCTGGAGTTGGGGCCATTGAACAGCCTTTGTGCTCCACTGGTTTTTACATAATGTCCAGAAATCTAGGGGACAGACCCTATGCACACTGGATAAATTCTGGGTGAGATTCATTGAAGGATGTGGACAAGAGTCACCAGGTTGGGCAGGTATTTGCAGGATTTCAGTCTGCACTGTCGAAGAAAATATCCATATAATATTAATAACAACAAACACGATGGCAATCATCATCATAGTAATAACTAGCATTGTTATTATAAAAAATAATAAGGTTAAACATTTGATTCTTACAACAAACCTGTGAGGTAGGTGCTATTATCTCCATTTTATAGATAAGGAAATTGAAGACAGGAGAGCTTAAGTTAGGGTGAGTTAAGTGGTGTAGTGGATACAGTTTTGGGCCTGGAGTAAGCAAGACTTACTTCCCTCAGTTCAAATCTGGCCACAGACACTTACTAACTATGTGATTCTGGGCAAGTCACTTAACCCTGTTTATCTCAGTTTCCTCAACTGTAAAATAAGCTGAAGAAGGAAACAGCAAACCACTCCAGTATCTCTGCCAAGAAAACCCCAAATGAAGTCATAAAGAGTGGGATATGACTGAAAAACTACTGAATAACAAAGACTTTAAGTGACTTGCCCATAGTTACACAGGTAAGAAGTAGTGAATATTAAGAAATAATAGACTAATTCAGGCCTTCCTAACTTCAAGTCTAGTGTCCTATCCACTACTTCATATCAATGAAAGCATGGATTCATTAGTATTATCTAAATACTATTGTCATAGAGTACCACATAGTTTCTCTAAAATGAATTTCTAAGAAATTTATTGCAATGTTATATTTTTCAATGTTATTTATATTTTGAGATATGTCTTTTGTAATAGAATCTGAACTTTTTTGTCCTCTAAGAACACTATATGCACAGAAACTATTGAGCTATCAGCTGTCCTGGAAATTATTAGCATTGGAGTTAATAGAGAAAATACGACTATTCGTATATGAATATAATGGAAAACTATTGTGCTATAAGGAATGAAAAGCAGGCAGACTTCAGAAAAACCTGGAAAGACTTATATGAACTGAGGCTGAGTGAGGGAAGCAGAACCAAGAATCATTGTACACAGTTACAGCCATATTGGGTGATGACTAACTTTGACAGGCTTGGTTCTTTTTAGCAATGCAAGGTTTTAAGACAATTCCAAAAGGCTCATGATGGAAAATGCTATCCACATCCAGAGAAAGAATTACGGAGTCTGAATGCAGATCAAAACATATGATTTGCTCTCTCTCCCTTTTGTTTTGTTTTCTTTATTCTTTCTCATGATTCATTCCATTGGTTATAATTCTTCTTTACAACATGACTAATATGATAATATGTTTAATATGAATGTATATGTAGAGCCTATATCAGATTGCATCTTGTCTTGTGGAGGGGAAAGGGCAGGGAAGGGGAGAAAATTTAAAACTCAAAAGCTTGTGTAACTGAATGCTCTAATCTAAACATAAACTAATTAAAAAATTTTTAAAAAGCAAATACTACTACTACTATTACTACCAGCTAACATTTATATATTACTTTAATGTTCACAAAGCACTTTTAAATATATTAGCTTTCCTGATCCTTGAAACAACCCTTTAAATTACGTGCTATTATTATGTCCATTTTATATATGAGGAAGCTGAGGCACAGAGAGTTTCTACAGCTAAGTGTTTGAGGTTTAGGATCAGGTGAAAAAGACACCAGGTTTCATTTAATTACATAATGTTAGAATATGTTAACTAGTTTTTCCTCTCCAAGTGAGAGGGAAAGAAAACATAATTAAGGAAATCTTTAAGCCTGAAGAGTGGGGATTTCTTTCCAACAAAGTTTACACTTTCAAGAAAGAAACTGGCATTCTTAAGTTTTAGATTTTGAGGCGAAACTATATAAAGATAAGAAAGTCAACTGAAATACAAGTAGAAAGCCCATTCAGAGATAGGCAGTAAAGCACTTATGCTGCAAATGCGAGTAATTTTTCTTGGGAGGGAGACAAAAGTGAATTCAAATCTTGCCAAATCTCAGAGGAAACATGGGATTTCTGAATCCAAGAGAGCCAGGGGACCTAAAAGTTATCTCTTTTTCTCTAATCAATTATTTCTGGACATGAGCTTTACAGGAACAATTTAAAATTCTTTAAGATTTTGAGCTCAATAAATATTATTTGTTTTATCTTATTTTAGAAAAACTGGCTAAGATTTCATATTGAAATATTGGTCACAATTCAACTAACTCTTCCTGACAGATACTGTGATTGTACATAATTTCTTAATTTCTCTGAGACTCATTCTCTTCATTTTTAAAATAAGGGATTTGAACTGTATAATGTCTTATGTCCTTCTAGGTCTAACAATTATATAGTTCTAATAATTATATTAATTAAAGGATCATAGGTTTATAAACAGAAGAAAGCTTAGCCCATTTTCTCAATTTATGGATAAAGAAACTCAGAGAGGTCAAATTACTTTCTTGAGATCACATAAAGTAATACATGAACCAATTAGGTTTCAAACCTAGCTTTTCTGAACCCAAATTAATCATCTTTTCAGGTTTAAAAAATCTTCTGAGGTTCTCTATCACATTCTGAATACATGCCCTGGACAGAGAGCAGACTTCCCAAATATTATTATCAAGCTGACAAATAACTGTCTCTGTAACCTTCCACAAGGAATTAGCAATTACTGATACTTTTCTAGCTTCCAATGAAGAAAGTTTATGGAGGAGAGAATAGATGTATTTCAAGAAATGAGCTAAATTTGGCATTTCAGTTTGCTAACCAAGACCAGCCACAGAATGAAGCACATTGGAGGTGAGACGAAACACTCCTATACATTTTTTAAAATGTGAATCCTGCTTTCTTGAATTGTTCTTGTTTTCTATAAAAAGACATACCAATAGAGAAATGTTTATGTTTAGTTTGATTTGGAGGAGATAAATGGTGGAGTTGAAATTTTAGCTTTGGTGCTGGTGGTCCTCCAGGTGTATTTTGCCTTTGATTTCTTGAAATTCCTAGTCTTTAAGTCTCAACTCAAGGTCAGTGTCTCAGAAGGGGCCTTTACTGATTCTGCCAATTGTTAGTACTGAACTCCTCAACTACCTTACATTTATTTTGTCTATATTTTGTATGTATGTATGTATGTGTGTATACATATACATATATACACAGACACATATATGCACATATACATATACATACATACATATGCACACATATATGCCTCTGTGTGTGTGTGTGTGTGTGTATCCCCAAGCTCTATGAGGTTAGTAACTTTTTCATTTTGTCATTGTATCTTCAGTCCCTAATAGTTTAGTACCTGGTGCACTGTATTGGGAAACATGCTGATTTTAAGTGGCTTATGATAGAGGTAAGAGGAGTTTGTTGTTGAGGAAGGTCAACCTGACTGTATCAACTATGAATCTGTGAGGATGGAATTGTAGCTGTGTCTCCACTACAATCCTTCCACATTCACTTCTTTGTCCAGCTGAAGTCAGATATGGATCATATATGATGACCATACTCTTCAATGTTGGCTTGAAAGTTCAAAAAAATCAAGAATTGCTTCTGACCTCTGCTCATGGAATCTAGGTGGTGTGGTAGATAGAATGCTGGGCCTGGACTCAGGAAGAACCTTTGTGACCCTGGGCCAAGTCACTTAACCTCTGTCTGACTTCTTCATCAACTATAAAATGGAGATCACAATGGCATCAACCTCCCACGGTTGTTGTGAAGCTCAAATGAGATAATAAAAGTACTTAACACAGTGCCTAGAACATAGTAGGCATTTAATAAATGCTTATTTCCTCCCTTCATTCATTTCTTCCTTTTTTTTCAACCCTTCCTTCTTGTTTCACTTCTCCTTCCTCCTCAGCAGAACTCAGTGCATCAGTGCATCAGATATCAGGTAGATGCTCTGGTAGCATATAATTTAGTGTATTCCTTTAAGAGTTGGGAAGGCTTTTCTGGATATTGCTTCTTTAGATATAAAAAAGCCCAGCATTAGGATAATGGTGGTCAAAAAACACAGCTAATAATTTAGTTAGCTCTTGGCACACCAAGATGACTTGTTGCCATGAGATTTCTGAGTGCTTGACCTGATGATTATGGAAGCAGAGTGGAATAACTTTTGTATTATTTTGTCTTTGAATTATATCTTTAAAGTCTTATTGAGTAAAGTTAAATTTAATTGGATTTTATGATCCAGAACTGTTCATTAGAGTTTAAACCTCCATACTGAAGGTAAGTTAAGCATGCAATACACATAGTAGGTGTATTACAAAACACATAGTAGTGTTTGTTGAGCTAAATTATTTGTCTTTTTAAATATATCCTTTGAACTCATAGTCATGCCAGTATCCCTCTCCAAAAAAAAGTACAAAAATTAATCTAAATTAAATAATTTATTCTTCTAATTGAAAGTCACTATGGAAATTTAAAGGAAAACAATTAAAAAAACTTGAGAATTTGCATCATTTCAGCGACTAGTCATGACTCCAGAAGATATGCAAAAAAAGAAGGCTTATCTGTTGGCAGGTAGTAGACTCTAGGTACATACAATAAAGAATGAGACACATATTTTCAGCATGGCCAAGATATAAATTTGTGGTTGGGTAGTCATAATGATGTTATAAAAAGAAGGAGGAGGAGGAGGAGGAAGAGGAAGAGGAGGAGGAGGAAAAGAATATCAATGAGGCATTTTAAAAATATGCAGAAGAGGGTTGAATTAATTTCAGAAAGGAACATATAGAAGCAGGGAAGGATTTTATTATTATTATTATTTTAAAATCATATTTAATATTTAAAACTAAATAATAGAAATGCAGCTTCAAACACAATTCTTTTTTTGTTCTTTATATAATGAAACGTTCATGCTCATTAAATTCATTATCTGACCAATTTATAGGATTACATTGTAAATCCTCATTCTCTGGGGTCTCTTGCTTTCTCCAGTCTTGCCTCACACTGGCAGGTATAGCTTCCCAAGAAAGAACCACCACCACATAAATACATTCAAATTCTCTCAGGTGTCTAGGGATAAACCTCTTTTGAGGGAATGTATCCCTCCTTCAATCACCACTTTAGCTCACTAATGTGCTTTCATTTACACAAATTCACACTCATAATAATGACACTTCTATATTTCAAGCATGCTCATTTACTTAACAATAAAGCAAAAGAAATAATGACATCACATGTATTCTTACATTAAAGTAAATGCAAGGATTATAAATATATAACAATACTTACATACATAAACCTGAGTCACACTCTCCCACCAATGCACTTTGAGAGAGAATGGACATCTCTCTTAAAGAAACCTGACAAAGAAACACACAGCTGATGAAAACTCATGAGCTTGACGTAACTCACAACTCTGTGACTGAAAACTGATGTCTTCATTCTGTCTCATGAACTGTCCATGAAAAGTTCTTTGATGATCATGGCTTCTATACTGAACAGGTGTTTCCACTACTACACTGAGTTGAATCATTTAGCATTTGACTAACACCTCAAATTAATCTAACCATTGGGTGATTTCTCCAGTTCTCTGTTTCCAAGCTGTTCATCTGCTCAAATGGACTTACTCCTCTGTAGCACCTGTAGTTTCCATGACTTTCAGTTTTAAACTTAAAGACTGACATTCTGAAATCTGTCCTTTTCACATTTCTCTCTTTCTCTTCTTTTCTGCCTAGTTTCAGTTTCTATCTCCTCTCTGCAAATGATCCTACCTTAGCTTATGTTTAGTAACAAATTTCTTATTTTATAATCAGATAAATTACATTTATCTTGTAATTGTAGTAACATTGTGGTGCCATTATTGTACTAATGTACTACAGCTAGCCACATTCAAAATAAATAACAACTGTCCCAGAACTCTGTCAGAGTACTAGTTTCTCTTAGAAAAACAGAGACAAATGAATTGTCAAGACACTTTTAACTTGTCAACAAACTGTGCCATATTAAACACAGTATTTTAAAATAATAAAAAAATTAAATCAGTTAATTTTCATGCTTCCAAATATGCTTGGGGAGAGGACAGAGCCAGGTCTGTGATTTCATTAAGTTACAGAATGCCCTGTGAGGAAACTGTCTCAGAAATTTAGAGTCTCAGAGAACTGCTGCAAGCCCTGAGGTATTACACAACTGGCCCAGTGGTCACATGGCCAATGTCTGTCAAAAGTAGAGCTTGAACCCAAAATCAGCTTTACTCACGTTCCAATTCTTGATTCACTACCCCACGTTACCTCTCAGGCATTAATATTCATATGTGAGAGTGTGTGTGTGTGTGTGTGTGTGTGTATTGTTGTTGTTGTGAGAAGGAAATATTTCTATAATCTAATGGACCCTACTGAAAATTCATGAAAATCATAATTATATGCAAAACTACGATGAAAAAAGCAGAAACTAAACAGTTTTTCCACAGGAAAACACAAAATTTTAATTAAAATTTTTTTTAATCTTAAGAATATTTCTTTTCATTAGAATCAAAAGTTACCATATATTTGAATCCCAGAGTCTACAGGCTTAGCTAAGAGGCAATAGGATCAAAGTCTGTCTCCCTGTCCTATTTCTAAAAGAGAATAGTTAATCATATTTGTTATAAATGGGACAGCAGGACATCCACAGTACATCTCACACTGATGAACAGGAAGGCTCCATGTATGTAAACATGATGAGAGAGCCTCATCAGTGGGGATTTGTTCACATCCTCGATCTGAAAAGAAGTTGAAGTAGATTCTGTTCAAAGCTTCAACTCTGCCTGGAAATACATGATGAGAGGGTTCTGTTTTGTTTTGTTTGGTCTTGGAATATGGGCGTGTGTGGATGTGTATGTGTGTATTCTCATTTATTTAAGTCCTGAACCACTGTCAATATTGAGATATTATAGCAGTACCATTATTTCTATATACTTTCTATCAAATTTCACTGAGAATGTGTTTTAAATTGTCCACTACAATGAAAGCATTGAAATGGGCACCTGGATTTACTAAATGTATAATAATAAATTATTTAATATTAGTATTTACATGATATTAGTAATAAATGATGAATACAGTTGAAGTTTTAAGTTCTTATCTATCTCTTAAATGCTTTTCTGAGGAACATTGTCATTTTATTGAAGCAATTCATTAGTTTCTATTAATCTGCTTTGGATATAATAAAAAACATAACAGAAAGGAAAATACATTGGCAGTATAATCTATGATCAATGATGTTATATTATGAATGTATCAAGCTTATCTTACACTCTAATCAAGTGTACATTGATTTTAATACAAATCTAGTTCAGTAGTCATCTATAAGTCCTACAGTTCTGGGCACTGAAGATACTATCAAAAATGATATAATCTTAGCCACAAGGAGTTTATATTCTAATATAAAAGTCCAGAGGAATTACCCAAGAAAATAAGCCACTTTAATTATAAATCTTGTCAACAAGTGGATTTCATTACATAAAAATTATCTGTCAGCACCACATCACTTAGAGTTTTGGAAATTGTGTAATAGGGGGCCAACAGTTCAATGCAGGCAACTAGCATTTTGCCAGTTTACAAAATGAAACCAATATTGTATTCTCCTCTTGCCTCTTCATTTCACTGCTGTAGATCAATGACAACAATAGACCAGGAAGTCAGTTCTTTAACATTCTGGAAACAGCCTTATTACACCTTATTTGTCCTCATGTACTCTATGATCCAGTGACACTAGCTTTCCGGCTGTTGTTCCCACAAGACACTCCATTTCTCAATAATAGGCATTTTTACTAGCTCAAGCAATATTCATTGTGTGGTCAATCTGTACTCTGAATGATAACTGCTGGGTGCCACAGCTTTGAAGCTGTGTGTTTTCAATGGCTATGCCTGATATCTAGAATTCAATGTCTCTTTTATCTTCACCTCCTAGTTCCGTGACTCCCTGCAAATCTCAGCTAAGATTTGACCTACTTCAATAAGTCCTTCTCAGTCCCCTTTAATCTTAGTGCCTTCCCTTCTGAAATAATCTCCAGCTCTGAATGCATGTATGCATGTATAGACACACAACACAGACATGTATGTACACATATATATGTGCATATATGTATGTGTGCATGTATACACACACACAGGTTTTTTACATGTTGTCTCCTCAAATATATTGTGAAGTCCTTGAGGATATTTTTCCTTTTCTTTGTATTCCTAACACAGGGACACAGCAAGTGTATAAATGCTTTCCACCTTGGCATGGGGGAAATAACTAAAAGCTACTGAATATCATATGATGAAAAGTAAAAATAAAAATGTCAGTGAATTATCTGTGAGTTTTGCCTTTATAAATGTTCTATTTAGAAGCATGTGAGGAGCGGAATAGATTTTTCACTTTTATCTGCATTTATGTGG
Source organism: Trichosurus vulpecula (assembly GCF_011100635.1). Lineage (NCBI taxonomy): Eukaryota > Metazoa > Chordata > Mammalia > Diprotodontia > Phalangeridae > Trichosurus > Trichosurus vulpecula. The sequence continues at coordinate 87,642,848 of NC_050576.1, read as the reverse complement.
TTGCATAGGAAACCTATTTGGTTTATTTCATATGCATTTCATTTAAAGATGATGCCTCTTTTTTATCACTGATGATTAAGTATAGGATCTATCCAAAAGATCAGGCCACAACCCATTCCTAAGATCATCTAAGTTCCTCCTAACAACAAAAATAGCCTCAAGCACTCAATTAATATCAGAGTTGCAAAGGACCTCATACTGTATCTATTCTAGCCTATATCTGAAACCTATATCTGACCTGCATCACCAACCTATATCTGTAAAAGAATTCTTCAATTCCTCCTGCAACCTGCTTCCGTGTTGTTCCAAACTTTGCTTTAAGACTTTTGGCAAGAGGTAACCCACCACTTTGTGAGATGACGCATTCCGCTTTTGTACAATGCTAATTGTTAGGAAGTTTTTCACTACTTATTTAGATACTTCAACAAATATATTATCTCAACAATATGGATGGTCTCTCCAGCAATGCATATTGCAATCTATCTTGTGGTGAACCCTCTTCCACGCCCTCCTATAAATTTTCCAGAGAGATGATCCAATAAGTTGAGGACTGTGGTAGGCATTGGCCAGTCTCTCCCACTAAGTCCCAGTCACAAATATGGAAAGTATCCCAAGCCTGTGCTTCCAGACACAAACTATCACAAAGGCTATATAACAGGGGAAATTTAACTATGGGGAAAAGCCATAAAAAGTATAAGAAGGCTTAAAGTCCCTGGCACATAACACATCTTTCAAGAATGGCAGGATATCTAAGAACGGTACCTTGATGTGCATTTTATGACCATGTTTGTGTGATTGTCTGAGCAATCTTAAGGCTGACATGGTGCCCAGAAATTGAGAAGAGTATAAAAGCAATCAGAGAGAGGGTTTGTGGGTTTTCTGGTATAGAAAGATCTTCATAATACTGTGAATTGCTGCAACTGAGGCAAATAATATAACTCTATGAGGAAATAGGGAAGTATGGGGAACCTTAGTCATCTGTCACCATCTATCCTGTATCACTAGTGTTCCAATAACCTTTGATGATCTTAGTTAGGCCAGTATTAACATCATTATACTTCAAAACGCTCCTATGTTAAAATTTGAATATGAAGCCCTTTAGGGAAAATCCAGGGAACTCTTTTCTATCTGTTAACATTCTATGGATAACCATATATCATGCAGCCTGCCTGTCGATTATTGCTGCTCTTTTTGAAAGTAAATAATTCACCTCATTTTCCAGTAATAAATCTCTCTGATGTAATCCTTTATAAACACCACACACACACACGCACACACACACACATCTTCATTGGGAATAAGTTGTCACCTATTTGGGACACTTTCTCTGTGCCCTAACGAATAATCCACAATTTTATTCTCTGGAAGAATGGGATAATCCATGATTTGTAGACTGGAAATAATACTTGGAGACAAGAAGACGTGGGTTCAGATCCTACCTCAGATACTTAATAGCTGTGTGACCAAGGATATGTCACTTATGGTCCCTGTGTCTCATTTTCTCTACCTGTAAAACTGAAGTTTAGACTCCAAATCACTCTTTGTGTCTAAATCTATGATTCCCTGATCCTACAAATGATCCTAACACCCTCTGAATTAATATAACTTAGTCATGGAGAATAACACTGGTATATATTACTATAGTCTTTCTGCTAAGATTTTATTTATAATTTTCATCAAAATTAGTTATATTGGTTATTGAAAAGATAAAGATACTTGATTCAAAATAACCAAAATTCATGAAAAATTTTGGAGTCAATTTACCAAGATATATTTGAGACTAGTAAGTATTATTATAAAACAATCTGTAACAAAAGGCATTACCATTGCTCATAACTAGACCATTGTGATAAAACTTATAATGCTACATGAATTACTATATAGATGTGGTACAATACAAATCAAATTGTCAGTGAGTTATTTTATTTGTATTGTACCACCTCTGTAGATGTAAAGCTAGACAGAATAATAACAAACTTCATTTGTAGGAACAGAAAGTCTAGAATCTTAAGGAAATTTTTACAAGGGAAGAATAACACAGATCTCAGAATATATTATAAAGCAACAATTCTTGAACTATTTGTGACTGGTTAAAAAAACACAAAATGTAGATTAGTGGATCAGACTACGTAAGCAAGAATCAGAAACAACAGAGCTCAAAAACATAGTGTTCTCTCAACAAAATAATATAAATTACTTTGGGGAGTATTCTCTATTCAACAATAAACACTGAGAAAAATCAGAAAATTTGGCCCCCAAAAAGTTGAGATTAAAATCTTAGACTATATATCACAAAATTAGGTTTAGGAAATAAGTAATAGGAGCAAGAAGTCCCAAAACAAGGAGGCATATATGACTTCATAGGTATTGTTGAGATGTGACAATGTGAAAGCCATGAGTATACCATAGCTATGAACTGGTCTACCTATTCAAAAGAATCAAAATGTAGAGAAACCAAAAGAGGAAATTCTATTCTGGATCTCATTCTCATTAACAGATAGAAGCTGATTTCTGGGGTGGAAACAAGGAGAGCCTTGGGAGCAACTGACCACTTTTTCCTACGTTTTAGATTGAAAAAGAAGAAGAATCATGAGAATAATACACTATGACCGGGTAGAATTTATTCCAGGAATGCAAGGCCGGTTCAATATTAGGAAAACTATCAGCATAATTAATCATATCAACAACAAAACTAGCGGAAACCATATTATTATCTAAATAGATGCAGAAAAGGTTTTTGACAAAATACAACCCATTCCTATTAAAAACACTAGAAAGCATAGGAATAAATGGAGTCTTCCTTAAAATTATAAGTAGCTTTTACCTAAAACCATAAGCAACCATTATATACAATGGTGATAAGCTAGATCCATTCCCAATAAGATCAGGGGTGAAACAAGGATGTATATTATCAGCCCTATTATTCAATTTGGTACTGGAAATGTTAGCTCTAGCAATAAGAGAAGAAAAATAAAATGAAGGAATTAGAATAGGCAAAGAAGAAACTAAGTCATCACTCTTTGCAGACGATATGATGATTTACCTTGATTATGTTAAATTGAAAAGTTTTTGATTATGTTAAATCGAAAAGTTTTTGTATAACAAAGCCAATGGAACAAAGATTAGATGGCAAGCAGAAAACTGGGAGAAAATCTTTACAGCTAGTGTCTCTGATAAAGGCCTCGTATCTAAAATATACAGAGAACTGAACCAAATTTATAGGAATACAAGTCATTCCCCAATTGAGAAATGGTCAGAGGATATGAACAAGCAGTTTTCAGAGGAAGAAATTAAAGATATCTATAGGCATATGAAAAAATGCTCTAAATCACAGAGAAGTGCAAATCAAAGCAACTCTTAGGTATCACATCTCTCCTGCCAGATTGGCTAACATGACAAAACAGGAAAATGATAAATGCTGGAGAGCATGCAGGAAAATTGGATGATTGTTACATTGGTGGTGGAGTTTTGAACAGATCCAGCCATTCTGGAGAGCAATTTGGAACTATGCCCTAAGAGTTATAAAAATGTGCATACCCTTTGACCCAGCAATACCACTTCTAGGGCTGTATCCTAAAGAGATCACACAAGGGGCAAAGGGACCCGTATGTACAAAAATATTTATAGCAGCTCTTTTTGTGGTAGCAAAGAATTGGAAATCAAGGGGATGCCCATCAATTGGGGAATGGCTAAACAAGTTGTGGCATATGAATGCAATGGAATACAATTGTGCTATAAGAAATGGGGAACATACGGACTTCATAATAACCTGGAAAGAACTATGTGATGTGATGCTGAGTGAGTGGAGCAGAACCAGGAGAACACTGTACACAGCCGCAGACACATTGATTCTGTGATGACTAACTTTGATAGACTTGGTTCTTCTCAGCAATACAAGGTTCAAAGACAGCCCCAAAGGTCTCATGATGGAAAGAGCTGTCTACATCCACAGAACGAACTATGAAGTCTGAATGTAGATTGAAGGAAACTATCTGCTCTCTCTTTTTTCCCTATATCTTTTTTTGGGTTTTGTTTCTTCTTTTTCATGATTCACTCCATTGATCATGGTTCTTCTTTATGACTTGATTATTGTGTAAATATGTTTAATGCAAAGGTATATGTAGAACATATATCAGATTCCATGCCATCCTGGGGGGAGGAGAGAGGGGAGGGAAGGAAAGAAAATTTGTAACTCAAAAACCTGTGGAACTGAGTGTTGTAAACTAAAAATAGAAAAATCTTAAAAAAAATTTAAAGAAGAATAAGAAATTCTGACAGAATCTTATATGTATCCTGGAGTGGAGGAAAGTGTATTTCAGGGTGTTCAGAGGAAAGATCAGTAGTAGCTTGTGGACTATAATGCTACCGCCAAGAAGAGATGCATATAATAAAATATTATTGCACTTAATGTGAAGAATTCAGAGAAAAAGGAGATGATTATATAAACTGGTATAGAGTGAAATAAGCAGAACCAGGAAAGCAATATACATAGTGACAACAGTGATTAAACTGGAAAGAAAAATACAAATTAAGCTGAATTATAATAACTAAGCATGGACCCAGAGAAGAGATGAACAATGCACCTTCCAACTTTCAATACAGATGTGGGGGAGTGGACATGCAATGTTGCATATGTTGTCATACATAGTTGATGTGGGTTTTAGGTTTTGCTAAACTCTCTTTTCCTTTTATAATCTTTGTTACAGGAGGTGGATCTTCTGATAGAAAAATAAAAAGAATCATTGACCAAAGAGATAAGGGAATAGAATAATTTCTCTTAATTAAATACTTGAAAGAAAATATGTCTTGTAACAGAAGCTAGAAAACTTTAGAAAAGATTTAACTTTTTGAAGATTAATCACTCTTTAGGCCTTTATATCTCTAAATACAGGATTCATACAGCCACCAACAAAGAGTAAAGAATATATTAAATATCACTTTTAGCCATTTGGTAGTTCCTCATGGAACTGTCATGGAGGACATCCAGAGTAAGATCCAGTTTGAAAAGGGAAAATCCTTCGTGAATGGTGAGATCCTCTGAATGCTCCTATTTGTGGATGACATTTTATTACATGCACCAAACCTCAAGGCACTGGAAGAGATCTGTAATCAAAGAAAAGAGGTTTGTCTTTCCACCCACAAATGAAGGATGAAATCGATGAACATTATTGCCCAGATTTCAACATGCATCTGGATGGATGCCCAAAAGAACTTGTCCAGGATTATGTAAAGATAGACAATATAAAAGGACAATTATTCAGAATTAAAGTTGTAAAGGTTTCCATAGCCAAGATGTAACCTTTTTCACATCTCAGATAGAATTATGACTTCACTGGGCCTCTGTATTAGAAAAGTTATAGATTGCAAGCACTGAAGAAAAGCTATTAATAGTTTATTGTGTTTTTGAATGTGCTTGGTAGAAGTATTTTTTAAAAATTTAACACTAATACCTAAGCATTTTCTGGATTAGAACATGAGATGTGCAAAAAAAACAAACAAAAAATCCCTCCTTTCTTCTCCTTCCTTGCCCCAGACGTATTTCTCTACCCAAAAAGTTTTATAAGAATCTTGAATAAGGAAAATAATATAGTAAATATGTATATATATACACACACACACATGGTGCTTTGCAAACCCTAATATTTATGTAAATTCTAGCTATTAAAGACAAAGGGAATAACATATGTTATGTGTCTTTGTTAATCTACAACTTAATTTTATTTTAAATCTGTAAATACCTTCTTGATGAATATATTCTTGTTATTGTATATAAGTTTTTAGGATGGGTTAAAGTTTACCTTACTGCTAAAAGAGATCTCAAATTAGTCACAAGGGAAATTACTAAAACACTTTTGTAACCACATTAATCTATTACCGGTGACCTACATGGGGGCTACTGGAAACTAGTATTTAATATTGAGTTCATTTATTACATTGTAGATGAGTTTTGCTCCTATAAAGTTTGATGCAAAAAGGATAGGTTGACTATGCTAGTAATTTTTCTCCCTTTCTATTTGTTTTTCTTTCTTACTTTCTTCCTTAATGGTGGAGGAGCAGAGAGTAGGAGAAGGCAAATTTTCATTGACTGAAAAAAAATTAATTTAAAAAAAGAAATAGCTCATCTGGAAAATAAATAAGAAGATAAACTCCTCCCCAACCCCCAAAATAAGATGTACCACCCCATAGGCAATACTGTGCATCATATACCTACCATTTCCAGGACAAAAGACTGTAGTTATTATTCCTAATGAAGGAATTGTGAAAGGATTAACTGGGAAAATGAGATGTATTGTGTGAAACAATTGGTTTCACTTGCTGTTATGTACCTTAACTTATCACTTTCTCTATCAGTAGCTACTAGTGAATTTAAAAAGATATTAGGTTCACATAATGGTGTACAAAATGCCTGTAATGATGGACGGACAAATTCTCACCACTGATAATCATATTGTTCTTCATAGTGAGATCGTTGCATTTTTAAAGGTTATATATATATAGTCATGGCCCATTGTGCTGGTGATCTGAGTGAGATGAGACCTTATTGCTATCTCACTACAAAATTGTGAAACAAAGTAGATGATTGAAAATTCTGTGTTAGAGATTTTTTAAATGGCTGTAACATTCTGTTGCTTTACAATAATCATATTGTTCAAAAACTAGAGCAGTATGATTGATATCTCAGAAACCTGAATAGCACCTGAATGTTCTTACTGCCTAGAAGAGGTAAGTGAGATTTAATTTAATTGGAAGCTTTTGTGATAAAGCTAATATTGAAGTTTCAGTCTGGAATGTACATAAAGGCTCAGAAAAAGACCAATAGTTTGTGACTGTGATAGGAGCCAACTGAATCAGCTCCAGGTATATTTGAAAAAGCTCCACATCATCTCTGCACCAGGCAGCTACACAAGAATCCTCTTCTCATTATTAAGTAAGATTGTCTCAGAAGCTGAGACACTCCAGTGGCATGGAGAAATTATATGGGACCCAGAGTTGCTTGAATGGCTAGCTATTGGTCACATATGATGACCTAAATCATCAGTGCTGGTTTGACAGTTCAAAGAATCAAGAACACTCTCTGATCTATGTCATGGCAGCTAGATGAAGCAGTGGATAGAGTTCTCTTGCCTGGAGGCAGGAAGAACTGAATTCAAATGTAACCTCAGACACTTACTAGCTGTATGACCCCAGGCAAATCACTTAACCTCTGCCTTGCCTCAGTTTCCTCACCTATAAAATGAGGATCATAATTGTACCTACTTCCCAGGCTTATTTTGAGGATCAAGTAGGATGAAATTTGTAAAGCACTTAGCACTGTCTGGCACATAGTAGATGCTTAATAAATGCTTATTTCCTTCCTTCCTTCTTTCCTTTCTTCCTTTCATGGAGTTTCTCATGACAGGAGAACAATGACTCAAAATGTACTTTCCACGTCTATAACAACCCCATGAAAATAGTATGAACTCTCACTCAATGACCCTTGAAAAGATGTATACAGACTGAATAGCCTAACTCATATATAAGATTGTAAACTCTCACGGGAGTCTAGTTGGTTCACAGTATAGTTATCCTTTTCACATCACAGGGGCTAAGGGTGGGACACCCCCCTGGATTTGGAAAATCTGAGTAAGATGTTTTGGCTTTAAAGTCTGAAATTTTTCTTTTTCTTTCATGGGGTGTTTACAGTACCTTACTGTAAAATTTGGATTAAGTATTTGGTGATAGGTTTTATATTGTCTGCAGGTCTTCATGTGTTGTCTGTGGCTCCACAAAACTCTCAAAAAATCCCATTTAATTTCTTATGCTAATCTGTGACATGCTCACCTGTGATATTCACCACAATGGGGAAAGTTGCAATGTGGAAAGGATAACTGTAATTACTACTGGAATAGCAACCAATATTTGTTATGAAGTAGGACTCAGTGAACTCTCTGGTCTTTGTAACCATCCAGTTGCAATATTGTATTAGTAAGGCAAGATTCATGACCTCAGTGATGACCGTGAACATACCTGAATGGTTCAGAATCACGAAGTATTTAAACTCTCTATGTAGAAGGAAGAGGAAGTATAACATTTATTTAGGCACCAGAGTATCCAATCCCAAGACCAATAACCCCAATTCGATGTAGCAGTAATTATATTCCAAAACCAGTAAGCCCACCTCAATGCAGCAACAAGGAAATTACAACACACTATTATAGAAAGGAACCAAGCTATCCTGTAACTTTCCCCCTTGCCAGGGCCTTCCTATAAACAATCACTCACGAATCCTAACTGTTTGCTTTCCTGAATTCTCTCCCTCCACAGTTCTCTGGTCTCTGAAACTCCCTGGTTTCCACTCTCTGCTCAGCACCCTCTTCTGCAGCAATACTGACTTGGAGTTCTGGCTTCTTTTCTGCCTTCTGAATTTTCTCCTCAGTTTTACTTCTCAGTTCTGCTGCTCTCTGGCCTCTGAACACTGCAGATTTTGGTTCTCTCACACTGTGAGTTCTCCTCACATACAATCCTAGCTGGGTGTCTGACTGAACTCAGGTCTCTTATTGGCTGAATTCACGATTGACTAGAACTCAGTGCACAAGCCATCTGCTCTGGTCTTAGTAACTCCCCTTAGGGCCCTAAGGGCTTCTCACTCAAATTGGCTTAGTACCTGGTAAGTAGAGGTTTTAGACCGACTTAGAAAACATGGTTATAATCAAGCTTTCCCACCTAGTCCCACCTCAGGCCTATTGAATGGGTGGGGAAGATCTTCGATCACATTAATACTACAAATATGCACAAAATTTAATATGAATATTTGTTTTACATGATAAAATTTTTGGATAGAACAAAGGATAGTCTCCAGATGAGAACTATAGGCAAATCAGTAGATTCAGTATTCCTACTCCATAATAACTACGGTTTGAAGAGGCAGAGCATCTACTGCTCAGATCAATCAATCAACATTTATCTATGTGCCAGGCACTGTACTAAGCACTGGGAATACAAAAGAGGCAAAAAATAGTCCCTGCCCTCTAGGAACAACAACATACAAATATATATACAAATCAAGTGATATAGAGGATAAATAGGAAGTAATTAAAGGAGGGAAAACACTAGAATTAAGAGGATGTAGAAAAATTTTCCTGTAGAAATTGGGATTTTAGTTGGAACTCAAAAGAAGGCAGAGAGGTCAGAATAGAGAAGGGAGAGTGTTACAGGCATGGGGGACAGCAAGAAAGAATGCCCAGAGCCAGAGATGGGAGTATCTTATTCCTGGAATATCCAAGAGGCCAATGTCCTTGGATCTAAGAGTACATATTGGGAAGTACGGTGTAAGAAGACTGGGAAGGTAGGAAGGGGCTACTTTATAAAGGGATTTGAATGGCAAACTGAGCATTTTGGGTTTGTTCCTACAGGCAATAGGAAGTGAATGACATAATCAGAAGACCTGCTTTAGGAAAATCACCTTAGTGGCTGAATGGAGAATGAATTGAAGTGGAGAGAGAACTGACACAGACAGATCTAATCTCAGCAGGCAGATACACTAGCAAGCTATTGTAGATCAAAGTGTGAGAGGATGAGGACTTGCATTAGAGTGGTGACTGAAAAAGAGAAGAGGACATATTCAAGAGATGTTGCAAATTTGCAATATAGGCAACTGGCAGGCCTTGGCAATCACTTAGATGTGGGGGAGGGAGGGTGGGAGATAGAAAGCAATCCAGGATGAGTCCTAGCCTGAGGGGCTAGGAGAATGATGTTGCCTTCTACAGTAATAGGAAAGTTAGAAAAGTTAGAAGGCGGAGAGGGTTTAGGGGGAAGATATTATTTTGGACAAATTACATTTAAGATGTCTACCAGACATCAAATTTGAAATGTCTAAAGGGCAGCAGAGATACCAGAATAGGAAACATGAATTTGAGAATCAGCCTAAGGATTGTAATTAAATCCATGGGAGTTAATGAAATCACCAAGTGAAGTAGTATAGAAGAAGAGAAGAGAGCCCAAAACAGAATTCTGAGGCATACTTATGATTAGAAGGTATGACCTGGAGGAATATCCAGCAATGGAGATGAAGAAGGAGTGGTCACATAGATAGGAGAAAAACCAAGAGAAAGTGGTGCTCTGAAAACCTGGAGAGAAGAGAGTACCAAGGAGGAAGGAGTGATCAGTGGCATCAAAGGCTGCAGAGGGGTCAGGGAGAATGAGGATTGAGAAAAGACCATTGGATTTGGCAGCTAAGAGATCATCAGTAACTTTGGAGAGAACAGTTTCAGTAGAGTGAAAAAGTCAGAAGATTATAAAGGGCTAATAACAGAATGAGAGAAGATAAAGTACAAGAACCTATTTTAGTCAACAGCCTTTTTGAGAAGTGTAACAACTAAGGGCAGAAGAGATATGGGATGTTAGTTAGTGGTGATGAAAGGATCAGGTGATGATTTCTTCAAGATGGGGGAGACATGGGCAAGTTTGTAGACAGTAGAAAATGAACCAGCAGAATGAAATACCAATTTGCTTTCAATTGAACTGCCTTGATCCCAGACAGTCTTGTTAATCTGAATATCTTTCTTATGACTTTTCAGGAGATTAAAGGGCAGGCTGGAGACTCAAATATGTTTGAACACTGAATTTTGTCTATACTCGGTGCCTTGCTTTCTGTACCCAATTCAAGGCAAACCTACCCTATGTATCATTTGGCATAATGAGTTCAAATATGACCTCAGACACTTAATAGCCATGGGACCCTGGGCAAGTCACTTAACTCTGTTTGCCTCAGTGTTCTTATCTATAAAATGAGCTGGGGAAGAAAATGGCAAACCACTCCAATAACTTTGCCAACACAAAGAGTCAGATAGGACTGAAAAAATGATTGAACAACAACAACAAATGCAAACATCCAGTTCATTCCTGTTAGATATATCTCCATTGTAGAACTCTGTAGCCTTTTACTTTATTCATTATTACTAATACATATAGTCACCTAGCAATTAAAAAATTTTGGTATATGATTAAATATGTATGCAAATGTTCAAAAAACATATTTCATTATTCTTAACCAGGCATCCAAATTGATTTCCTAGTCTCAAGTCTTTCTTCACTCTAGTTCATCCTTCATATCACTGTCACAATGCTTTTCTTTAAGTGCAGAGCTAACCATGTCACTCTTCTACTCAAACTGGAGTTACCTTTTGCCTCTAGTTTAAGTTACATATGCACATATATATGCATATATAATAATTATTATTAATGATATAAAACTATAACATAAAATATAATGTATGTGTGTTGTTCAGCTTTTAAAGTCCCCCACAAACTTGTCCTAACCAGTCTTTCCTCCAAGTCACCCAGGACTGCAACCTCAGTGTCACCCTCAATTCCTTACTCTCTTTGACCTCCCATATCCAATCTATTGCAATTGCCTACTAATTGATTTCCCTGCCTCACATGTCCATACATTGGTCCATCTTCCATTCAGCTGTCAAATTAAACTTCCTTTCTAAAAGGCAAATCTGACCATGTTATCCACCCCCACACTGCACCACCTCCATGCAATAAATTCAAATGACCTCCTATCACCCCTAGGATAAAGTATAAAATTCTCCGGCCCTTCACAGCCTGCACCCCTCCTACCTTTCCAGTCTTTTTACATCTGCTCTCCACCCCAGTTTGCAATGCAATTGATACTTGTATAATTATTATGCTTGTACAACTATATAATGTATAAATATAATTATTTGCATGTTGTCTCCCCAATTAGATCATGAACTCCTTAGAAGCAGGGACTATCTTTCTTTTTTGTATTTGTGTCCCGAGCAGTAGGATAGTGCCTGACACATAGCAGGCGCTTAATAAATGTTTACTGACTGATTTTCATCATTTACATTATTCCCTTTCCCACACTCTAAGACCAACCAAACTGACTTTCTGTCTGTTCTTCCCATATAGCAATTTATCTCCTATCTTTGTGTCATTGCACTGGCTATCACCCATACCCAGAATGCTTTATTTCTGCTACACAGAATCTCTCTCTTCCTTCAAGACACAGCTCAATCAGCCAATCAATAAACATTTACTAAATGCCTACTATGTGCTAGACACTGCACTAAGCACCATTCTAAGATGTAGAAGTGAGGAGGTAGAAACAATAAAGTTAACTAGTATAGAAGGAAAAGGGATGAAGGCCCAGGACACAGCTTTGGGGCACACCTACAGTTAGTAAACATGATATGAATGAAGGTGCAGCCCAGCAGACTGAGAGGGAGCGATCAGATAGTAAGAAAAAAACACAGAGCAGTGGCACACAAGCCTAGAGATGAGAAAATATCTAGGAGCAGAGAATGGTCACTAAATGGTCTAAGGCTACAAAAGTTGAGAAGGTTGAACGTTGAGAAAAGGCCATTACATTTGGCAATTAAAAGATCACTGATGACTTTGGAGAGAATAGTTTTAGTTGAATATATGAAGTCAAAAGCTACATTGTGCAGGTAGGACTAAGAGGAAATGGAACCACTGGAGTGGAGAGCTTCCTCAAGGACTTCAGAGTAAGAAAGAGATGGAGGATACTAGCTAGCAGGGATGGTCTGATTAAATTATCTTCACCATTAATACCTGTAATTATTTTATTCTTTGTTTTTGTATTCCCTGCCCTATTTTGTTGTTTCTGGTCTATAGTCAGTCCTTAAATTGGTAGATAGGAACTGTTAGGCACTGGGGTATAAAAATGTAAAAATGAGGCAGATGTTGCCCTGAAGGAACTTGCATGATAATGGGAGAACAAATTCAAATTTGGGGTCTAGGAAGTGTGTCTAATATCACTTCAGTTCTGTCTTAACTTTGTTTCTATATGCCTTTTGGAAAACTGTATCTCAAGGAAAGTCTACCAATGCAAAAATTCATTATATACAAAAAAATTCTTTTTCCTCTTTTGCTTCAATACTGCTCAGTCCTTTCAGTTGTGTCCAACTCTTTATGACCCCATCTGGGGTTTTCTTGGCAAAGATACTGGAGTGGTTTGGCATTTCCTTCTCCAGTTAATTTTTATAGATGAGGAACTGAGGCAAAGAGAGTTAAGGTATAGTCTGCATGCTTACCAAATATTTAAATTACAAAAAACTGGGAATGATAGATAACACAGTAGATGACAAGTTCCAGAAATATTTTGACAGGCTAGAACATTGGGCTGAATCTAGTTGGATGAAATTCAATAGGGATAAATCTAACGTTTTACTCTTGGGTACAAGTTATGAGCTTCATGAGTAGCAGATGAGAGGTAGAGAAGTGATGTGACTTTTCCAAGGTCAGACAAGTAAGTAAGAAATGAGGGTGGGGAAGGAAGTCCAAACTGTTGATTCCGATACTCCAGCTTCAAACTCAGTACTCTTTCCACTGCACCACACAGCTCCTCTCACAGTACCTCCTTATTTAACTTAGGTATCATAGGCAGTTGCTTATTAGCCATTTTCTTTGTTCTTTATAATCTTTGCAGAGAGAAATAAACGATAGATAGATAAATGAAATAAAAATGAAATTTGAGTAGCTCTGTTTTTTCTCCGTAACACTGTTCATCTTCAACTATTTATTTTCCTATATGTCCAACCAAGCAAAACTTTGGATTTTAAGAATGAAGCTCCTAAGATTTGGAATAAATGTAGGGGTGGAGTGGGGAGGAAGGAATGTGTTTCTGTCTGGTAGGGATCAAAACTTGCCCCCAAGTCATTTTTAACTGTCATAAAAGTCATTTTATGTGAATTGGGCTACTTGAATGGATCATCAGCAAAATGCTCTGAAATTAATCATATAATTCAACAAGTATTTAAGATCCTTAGATTTATCTTTGTATTGGAGGAGGGGAGAGGAATAGAAAAGAAACCTAAGGCTTAGATGAATTGTAAAATCCTAAAGTATCTAAATTTTTCTTTAGCAACCCTGAGAGTTATCTCTTCCTTTGATCAACTTGGCCATTTTATAGGTAAACAAATTTTAGTTACATCTTTTGTGACCTGAAGATCACAAAGCCAGGCATTAAGAAAGGTACTAGATAGTGAAAAAGTACTTACATGAGCCTTGTATGCCCCACCTCAACTCCAACCATGAAGCCTCTTTAGTCTTAAATTCCTTATTATTATTAAATTCTTTTCACATCTATTTCATCCTAAGAAAACCAGAATACTTAACACCTACCTACCTCACAGGGTCTAATAGTCTTGGGTGATAGTTTATCTTTGGAAGTTTTCAAGAAAAGGATGAGTATCCACTTGATGAGAACTTGTTGAAAGTATTCTTTGGGGATGTAGTTAGGTTAGATGAAAGATGAAGTCTCTTCCAACTCTGTGATTCTATGAAGTTGCTGTTATTTTTTAACGTAAGCAATGGTTTAAGTTTTTAAGTATAGCTCAAGCTTCCTAGTCAGAGGACTGAAATGATATTTTCTTGAACTTCCTTGCCAAGGTCATAATTATCAAAGAGCTTTATAATGAATTGTACAATTGATCCAGATAAAACCATGCAATACTAATCAGTTTGCTAGTGGGCATCTAAGGCCTGCTCAAGTGGTTTAACACCATGTAGTACTGTAATGATGGCAGTCTGGCTATTTTTCAGGCAATACTCCTGAAAGCTCTATGAACTGCCAGAACTTACTACATTCTGTGGTTTCTTAAATGACATTTCCCCCTTTCTAACATATATAAAGAGAGCATCAGAAAATAAAGGCTGATGTTTGATCCATTTGCTAGTCAAAATTGTCCCATGACATGCGGAATAATGAGATTTCCACATGTACACAGAGTTGAATGACTCAGTCTTAACTATCCTTTGGCTTGAGACATGGATAATATTGGTGGGCTGTTGGGTCTCTAATCATCAGGGAACTAAAGTTAGGTTCTTTTGTATATAGGCAGCTAGGTGGCACAATGGATAAGGTACTGGGCCGGGAGTCAAGATGATCTGAGTTCAAATCCATCCTCAGACACTAGCTGCTTGACCCCAAGTGAGTCACTTAACCTCTCTTTGCCTCAGTTTCCTCATCTATCTCCTAGGGTATCTGTGAGGATCAAATGAAATAATATTCGTAAAGCACCTAGCATAGTGCCTGGAACATAGTAAGTACTATATGGCGGTGGTGGTGGTTGTTGTTCAGTCATTTGAGTTATGTCTGATTGTCTGTGACCCCATTTGAAGTTTTCTTGGCAAAGATAGTAGAGTGGTTTGCTATTTCCTTCTCCAAAGCACTACATAAATGTTAGTTATTATCATAGATATATAGGTGATATAATTATCTATATCTACAATAATAACTAACTAGATATGTATGTGTATGTGTATTTATACATATACATATGTGTGTATACATACATATGTGTATGTATATATGTAAGTGTATAAATATATAATATGTATGTGTGTATGTATACATCTATAAAATTTAAGTCAGTACATCTTATTTGGCTCATGTATCCAAATAGTTGTTTCAACCTTTCACTAAGCTTAATCTATGAAAACTAAACTCTAGAAGTGTCCATTTGAATGAATGCCACCTTTACCCCATGTTAGTTTTTATATATAACAGCTCAAATACTTCATCTTTCAGAGTTTGGAGAATGCTTTCCTTATATTATCTGATTTGATCATTTTTCATAGAAAGTTTAGCTAGTACTCTCTGGACCTAAATACTTTTATGAAACAGTGAAGTGTCAGTGGCAGATTTGGTAAAAAAAACTAATTATTTAAGAGAATCTTTGAGAAAATGCTCTAAATTATTAATTAGGAAAACAAAAATTAAGACAACCCTGACATTCTACCTCACAACCATCATATTAGCAGTATTGACAGAAACCAAACATGAAAGATGTTGGAGGAAGTGCGGGAAAACAAGCCTTTAACTTTCGGTGGAACTGTGAATTGTCCTAACTATTCTGGAAAGCAATTTAGAACTATGCCAAAGAAGTTACTAAACTGTATGTAGAGAATGTGTGTATGGGGGGGGGCATGTAGATTATATCTATGCCCACATGAGTTTGTCTAAATGAAGCTTACAGGGAAGTGTGAATAGATTTTTCTGGAATTTTATCCACCTCTCTCCCATGAAGACTTTGGTTCATGTCCAGAGGGAAACAGGTGATTAGGGCCTTTAGCCTGGGCTTCTCTGCTCTCTTCAGAAGGGATATCAGTTTAGAATTACATCTACCTGCCCTCCTAAATATTGCTAGTCTACGGGAAATGATTTTTGCATTCATACTGTTTTCCTGGTTACCCCCTTGACAGGGAATGAGAACACCCAAGCCAAATCTGAAGGTTTGTCTCCCTTTACACAAAATGCTAGTTACACAAAGATCATTACAAATTATAGTAGTGAATAAACTCATTTATCCATGTTGATAGCAAACAGAAAGCAGACAAGTTATACAGATTAGAATATGACATGTAATAAACAAAGTGGATGATACCTGTATGAGATGACATAACATGTGACTGAGATATCTTACCCCAACCAAAAGAAAGAGTGCTTGACCTCACCCAAAGGGAAAGTCTTCAAAGTCCATTGTGGCAAGGTGAAATCAAGGACATGTCAGGGCACTAAATCTTATCTGCTTCTTTTCAAAGTCCAGGGTCCTCTGTCTGAAAAGAGACTGGAACTATATCTGTCCTCTCTTGGAGCTGGAAGAAAGAAGACAAAGATCTCTCCCTTCTCCAAGTTCTCACTAACTTTGCCTCTCACACAGATATGGAGCATAATCATTTTCTTCACCAAAAAGAAGAGTCTTGTGCTTGTACCAGGCTTGAACTCAAGATTTCATATTCATACCCTTTGATTCAGTAATATCTTTTCTAAGCCTACACCCCAAAGATTTAAAAGAAAGAGGAAATGGAACCATATGTACAAATATATTTATAGTAGCTCTTTTTTGTTTAGTGACAAAGAACTGAAAACGAAGGGAATTCCCATCAGTTGGGGAATGACAAAACAAATTATGTGTGGAATGCAGTGTCATACTACTGTGACAAAAGAAATGCAAAAGGGACTGTTTCAGAGAAACCTGGGAAATTTATGTGAATTGAAAGGGTTAAGTGACCAAAACCAGGAGAATAATTTATGCAATAACAACTCTATAAAGACAAATGACTTTGAAAGACTTAAGAAGCCTGATCAGTTTAATGATGCCAGAACACTGACAGTAATGCATACTACCTACCTCCTGACAAAGACATAAACTCATCAAGGTACAAAATGAGACACATTTTTTGATGTAGCCAGTTTGGGGGTTTTGACTGCATATTTGTTATAAGGATTTTATTTTGTTTGATTTGGGTTGTTTTTTTTTTTTTTACAATGGGGAAGAAAGGGAAGTAGGAGAGAAAATAAATGTTCATTGAAAAAGAAAGAAGAAAAGAATAATTTCAAAATCTTTAAGCCCATTTTTCATGCCCATTATACATGTTAACAATTCAATACATACATCATCTCATCCATGACCCTCCAGTGGGTCAGATTGCAGCCTGTCTATACTTTTTTTCTATTCTGTGTGATTCTAATTCCACTACTCTCATAAGTGTAGGTAGAGAAATCTAGGGAGAAAATCTGCCTAGCATGATGGAATGCATCCTCTATGTCTTTTATTATTTTGAGAATGCCAATATAGTATCCAACCTATTGTTCTCTTATCCCATGCTCTTAAATAACACTTAGCTTTCTTTTTTCTGATCATATATTTTCTGTATTGTTACATTTTATGCCACTTTTGTATTCACATCATCATTGGTTATGTTGCAGTATGCTTAACGTTTGCTTGCATCTATTTCTCTTTGGCTCACCCGCCATTTTGATTCTTTGAAGTTTGTAACATTACATAATTTCTAATCATGTAGCATCATGGGGAGCTAATACTGTTGTTAGGGAAGTATCAAGAAAATCAGCTATTATTTTTACTTCGATTTAGTTTGATTACAGGATTAAGCTCCCTTCTTTAGGCAAAGCTAGCCCTAAACAGCTAAGCCAGACCAACATAGATAGGGTCTTAAGTCTAGGTTACCTGTAGATTTAGTGAATACAGTGATAAGATTTTATCATTTTAGTGGCAGATAATTTAGAAGACAAAGTAATCATAAGATTACAAGGTGTTCTTTTTTTGTTTTTTTTTGGGGGGGGAGGGTTTGGCAGGGCAATTGGGGTTAAGTGATTTGCCCAAGGTCACACAGCTAGTACATGTGTCAAGTGTCTGAGGCCAAATTTGAACTCAGGTCCTCCTGACTCCAGGACCGGTGCTCTACTCACTGCGCCACCTAGCTGTCCCATAAGGTGTTTTTTAAGGCTAATTTTCCCTTTCTAGCACAGAGGGGTTAACCAGAGGCTAAGTTCCCCTTTTTGGCAGCCAGAGAAAGGTAAGCAAGAGGTTAATTTCTTCTTTCCAATCTTAGAGGATAAGCTCCCTTTTTTTTCTTGAGCTAGAGTCTAAGTTCAGTAATGGAATCTTCTAAGGAAGATGGGGGAGTGACTGCTAACTACTAACCACAAGATCCTCTTTCCTAGTACACCTTCTGGTTACAAAAGGCACCACTTGCAAGGAAAGAGCTTCTGGGTAGAATTGAGAAAGCCTGGGAAAAGCTAACTAGTCAGATGACCTGCCTTGTCCAATGAATTATGTTCAAAACAAGTTTCTGTATTTTTAAAATTCCTCTTCTCTGTTTTTGTTACTATTATTGCAAGGCCAGGGGGGTTAAGTGATTGCCCAGGGTCACACAGCTAGTAAATGTCAAATGTCTAAGGCTGTTTTTGAACTCAGGTACTCCTGACTCCAAGGCCAGTGATCTATACACTGTGCCACCTAGCTGCCCCCACCCTTTCTCCTGTTATAAAAATTAGCTGGGCAAATCATTCCTTGTCTCTGACCTCTGAGGGGTCAGGTGACCTGATTTGCTAGCTATGCAAATTAAATCATAGATGGCTCCATAACTCTGTTCTCAGTTTCCTTTTTATTCCAGATAATTAATTTTAACAGAAGCAATGTAGTTATATTGAATTTAGTATGGGGGCAGAGGACCTGGGATTGAATCCCAACTCTGCTTCCTCCAGTTGTGTAATCTTGGAAAAGTTAATTAATTCTGTAAGACTCAGTTTCATTATCTCTAAAATGAAGGGGTTGGACCAGATAATTTCTAAGTTCCCTTCCAAGTCTCAATCTATGATCCTGTAACCAATGCCTTGTGGTTCTCCAATTTCCAATTATCTGATGACAGGGATTTTCAAATTGGCAGCATATGACACCATTCAGGTTCACAGATACCTTTATTTTATCCAATTATCTTTTTTATTATGAATTTATTGAACAGCAACATGGATGAATGTATAAAAATGAAAGGAGGCATGGATATGAAACTGTGAACTTCTATCACATATGGCTTTTTTCAAAGTTTATATTATATTTAATGTGAGAATAGCAAAACTGCCTTGCTTGTCTTTTGTACTTCCTCATTTTCTTATGTGTATTTTAAATGTTCACTGGCACCCTACTTTCTTTTCTTTTTTGAAGTGTAATCACAACTCATTCATTCTACCCCAACAATTCTCAACCACTTCCTGCCAAAACCCATTACTTCTAACAACTATAGCTATGAAAAACAAATTCACCATTGGTCACATCTGAAAATATATGTCTCATTCTAGTCCATCACCTCTTTACCAAGAGCTATAAAATATGCTACATCATTAGTCTTCTGAAGTAATACATTGATTATCATTCCTAAGTCTTTCAAGGTTTAATTCTTTTATATTATTGCAGTTATTATATAAATTATCCTCTTAGTTCTGTTCATTCACTCCACATCAGTTCATGCCTACCTCTTAGGGTTCTCAGAAGTCATCATTTCTTATAGTGTAATTGTATTCCATTATGTTCCTATATCATGATTTGTTACGCCATATATAAAATGATAGCTTCCATTTTGTTTCCAGTCTTTTGAAACAGAAAAAAATGATAAGAATGCTTTTAGACAGACACATAGTTGCCACTTTTTCCTGGTGGGGGATTGAATTGTGTAATAATAGATAGACAGATAGATAGACAGACAGACAGATAGAGCCTTACATATCACTACTATAGGCATTAATTTATTTTTCAATCCATCTGTAGCAGCTAAAGCTGATACTATTATGGGGCAATTTTGTATCCTGTCAGGCACATTAAGAAAACTGCCTTTCATTTCCTGCATTTAATACATATTTGAAGAAAAAAGGATGGGGGCATTATAGTTTCTGCCTCACAAACTTCTCATTTTGCCTATCCATAGATTTCCACTAAAAGGGCACAGACCAGCATTAGCTCTGGCTCACACCCTCCCCACCAAACCCTTGTTTCATGAAGGTGGTAATTTTCCAATCACACTGGAAAAGTCTCCAAGGAGTTGCATTTTGGGAGAGTTTGCACCGAGTTAATATGGCTTTGCACAAAAGAGTTATTTTAGCATTTTCATTTGCCCACCATTAGAGAAAGCAATTGGGACTGCATGGTTGGACATAAAGTAAAGAGTTAGAATTTCTGTCTCCAGAAATATGATGTAAGTAGGTAGAAGCACCAAGAGGTGATGTTTATTTAAGAATTCAGGTGTAGGCGTGAACTCTAATACTCTGCCTTTCCTTTCTTTCCCAGACAACCTGGATAGTTTTCTGGTTAACAATCCAGAATTATTTTTCTAGGGCCTTCACTGATGAAACCATACAGATGGAGCCCAGTGGAAGTAAGGGGATTTTGAATAAATGTTTTATAAACATACCTCATTTTGTGAACGATATGCTAAGCCAGTTCATATGCTGTTTCCACGTAGCTTGTTTTTCATCCACCTGAAAAAAAATAGAAATGGAGATCCCAGTTTTCTTTCTGCCTCTCATAAATCTTCTGATACTTCTGATATGTATATTTTGATACTTAAGAAATTGAAGAGTAAATAAATGGGTTACTGCAAATGTCAAAGTGGTACTTTGTTGCCACTTGTTCCTGGTGGGGGACTGAATTGTGTAATAATAAATATTCAATAGTAGGCTAAAATAAGAGACACTACAGTAGGAAATATGAAGCATAAGTGAGTTTAGATTAATGTAAGTGGATTTATTTTAGAGGAAGATATAATCAAATTGTATTTTAAAGAAAAGAGACACAGAGAATGATGACAACAGTAAGTCATGGACAAAACTCATGGAAATAAGAAATCTGGAAATATGTATTATGCACTTGGAAAAAGACTGATTAAGATGAAATTGGCAGTTTACACTACATCCTTAGTAATACAGTATATGGTGGGGCAGGCCAGGTAGGTGGTACAGGAGATGGAGCCCCAGGCCTGGAGTAAAGAACACTTAAGTTCAGATCCTGCCTCAAACACTTAGTTGTCAGACCATGGGCAAGTCACTTAATCCTGTTTGCCTCAGTTTCTCACCTTTAAAATGAGCTGAAGAAGGAAATGGCAAACCACTCTAGTATCTTTGCCAAGAAAACCCCAAGTGGAGTCACAAAGAGTCAGATGCAACTGAAAAGACTGAAAGACAACAACAAAATATAATGGGCTGATGGGTTGTTGTCCTTCCATTCTTGAAGAAGACCAAAATGACATCACTATGGGGGAATCATGTTTCAGTGTGTCTGACTACGGCTGATCAGACCAATATGAGCTTGTAATGCGCTACCACAGCCTGGGCACAAATAATCTGAGTGAACATTTGGGGTAGATACTCCAAATTTGCACATCCTGTGTTTCCTTTGGCCTGTTTCAATTTTGCTTTGCTCACAGAGGACAGCAGCTTCTCTGATGTGGACACACCATGCTGGCCAGTCCTGTGCCAGTGTCTCTCATGTCACATGATCAATTCCAAAATTCTTAAGAGAGACCTTGAGAGTGTCCTTATATTGCTTCCTCTGACCACCATGTGAGTGCTTGCACCCTGTGAATTCTCCAGAAAACAGTCTTTCTGGCAAGCATACTTTTTGCATTTGAATAACATGACCAGCCTATCAGGTAAGATACCAGACCAGTGGACGTAACGGGCTGAACCTTGGACTTGCAGTCAGAGAAATGTGGAATTGAGCCACATGTATACCAATTACTACCTGTGCAAACTGAAACAAATGACTCAAACTAGCTGAGACTCAGTTTCTTAATCTGCAAAATGGTGAAAAATAAAAATTTGCTCTACTCACTTCCTGGTTATATAAATACATACAAACAAACATGCATGCATGCATACATACATGAATAATATGAGATCACATATATGTATAATGTGTATACATAGAAGACTTTTAAACCTGAAATATGAAAATATTATATATCAATGTAATTTGTACTTATTGTTCTCTGTAGGCTGCATAGTCCTAAAACTATGAGAAATTTCTAAGTCACAGAAGTGATTGATTCTGTAGCTTAAACAAGCTTTTCTCGAACTGCAATACATCTTATTTGTGAATCTTAAAAAAGTAATAAAAGTATGGTTATGTCTATTTAGAAATAATTAACTATAGCTTCCTGTATTTCTATCCACCCAGGCTTTTCATTATAGGCCCACCGCTGAAACAGACAATTCTTTTCTGTCCTTCTTTAGCCTATTTGAATGTTAGAATTTTAACAGAAACAGAACCACAGATTACGTAAGGATCCTTAAAGCTAAGATGAACCAAATTTAAAAGCAGCAGCCAGGTTAGGGCTGCTTCTTGATCTACTTAAGTTTTTTTATTCTCTGAAGCTCTGGACTAGGGCTTTTAAAGTTTGCTTTACCATTCCTGGGTTTGGAATACTTCTCCTACCTCCCCACTGCTTTCTGGAAATGATGCTGTTTGACTAGAGTTAGACAAGAGCCTCAGGAAAAAATATCTTCATTGCCTCTGCATGTACAACATTTTGATCTACTTAATGAAATGATTTTAAATGCAATTTTAAACATTTCCAATTAACTATCTTTATAAAGGCATTGACATATCTGAGATGGAGAATATCTTGTTTTGCAGTACTCAGGGCTTATCTTTGTAACTATTGGTTGGGTATACTAATTCAGTGACATGAAAGAAATATGTTGGATTTTTTTTCTTTTCAAATTTCATACGCTAGTCACACTTTCTTTCTGTTATAGGAATTTAACAATCAATATCCATAAAATGTTCACATCATATATAAAGCAGAAACAAAGTCTTGTATCTTACTTTACATGTCATTGTAGTCATAGATCCTATTAATAGATACTGTCTTAGTAAGAAAGAAGATCTATATTTACTTTCCCCATATGGTCAAAGTAAAGTATATTAATATACTTTGAAATATATTAATAGTACATTGTAATCTTCACTAAATTAAGCTGGAATAGAGCAACAGGATGTAACTAGAGCAAACATCTATTTAAAGAACAAATGTTACTTCTTTTACATATGTATGATGGTATGATCTAGTTTCAAGAGATTAAGATCTCTAACATCTTCTTTTGGGATGAGGACATAATACATTTGTGTAATAATGAATTGAACTGATACAAAATATTATTTTTGGAAGAGATTTATATACTTCAATGTGCTTGTCAATAGAACTAGAAATTCAAATACAAGTATTAGATTAAATCATATCATACATACATATATATGTATGTATGTATTTGCTTGTAACTTGAAGTCGTGGTTTATAGTGCTGTCAGAGACTAGTTGAAGGGTTTAGGGTTTTAATTTATATAGGGGTAGTGAGGTAAAGTTTTTATACTTTCTGGAAAATAAAAAAAGAAAATATGTTGGACTTTCCTGCCATTATATCCTCCATGCTTGACTTTTAAATAGAATGTTTGCCATATCCTATATCCATACACCACTTTTTCAGGAACCTCTATGGCTCTTCTAACCATTCCTGGAATGCCCTCTCACACTTCCCATTCCCTGAATGTCTGCTTACTGTAATCCTACCTATCCTTAGAGACTTAGCCGAAATGCCACCTCTTCCAGGAAGACTTCCCTGTTGGTCCCTTCTCTCATTTCCCAAATAAATGTGATATTTTAAACTTGGATTTTGTACTGCATTTTTTAAATTTCTGTTTTCAAAGATGGAATACCTAAAATCTCATTACAAATCAGCATTAACAAATGAACATTTGCCATTGATATCAGGGATGGGGACATTAACTTTGAACCCCAACTAAATAAAAGGTTTGCTCAAAAAGGAATTCCATTTTTCTCATTAGAAGTGTATTACGAAAAATTATACTTCTTTATTATTATATTTTGGTTTTGTCAATAAAAACTATATGAAAGTTCATTTTCTCTCTTATTATATAAGTATCAGCCTAATATCATCATTTTTGCTTTTGGCCCTCAAAGCCTACACTAAACTATTTACTATCTGGTCCTTTACAGAAAATATTTGCTGACCCCTGTCCTTGGGACTTGACTAAGTAAGGTGCAGAGCATATAAGTAAGTGCCATGCCTAGGTTAGCTAGTCCCACAGAAGAGATTCCAACCCACTTGTAGCCAGAATGGACTTTGTTTTCTTTGAATGACTCAGCTCGCCTCGTTGAGCTTCCCTGGACGCTGGGGCTTGCTCTTCTGGGGCAGGACCAGAGCTTCCTGTGTGATGAGTCGTGGCGCTGGCTGAGGGGAGGTGTGTTAACGTGGTCTACGCTGGGGGAGGGGCCAAGTCAAGAACCAATCGGCCCTGGTCGTTCAGGCGGCGCTTGATGATGTCAAAAACTCTATAAGAGGGGAGAGGACAGCTTGAAGATCCTCTTTTCCTTTTCCGGTTGGAGCCAGAGACGCCTACAGCCGAAGCTGAGCTGCCGGTAGCAGAGCTGACTAGAGGCTAGTGGGTAATCTTCTTACCGTAGAGGGGAAGCATGTATACGATTTTGCCTTATACCATCTCACTTCTCTGTGGCCTCCTAGTTACTCTTGTGAGGCGGACTTATTGGGCCTGGAAGCTTTTGATGAAAATATCAAAATGGGGACGCTGGTTTGTGGGATTGTTACTGTGGAGTGTAAATACATGCTTTAGTTCTCCTGCCTTCTGCCTAGAGAATTCCTTATATCCTGCGGTTCCGGACCTTTTAGGCACATATGAGATTCTCTTTGAAATCATAAATTCTGCCTTCCTAATATACCATTTTTTTCTCATTCCCAACTTCTGTACTATCCAGTGTTACTCTGACTCCGTAGTCTGCTTTTATCACATTCTATTTTATAGTATAATAATTAGTTTATGTATCTTCTCTATTTAACAGTAATCTGTAACAGTAACCATATTTTGTTCATCTTTATATTTGCTACAATATGAACACAGTACTTAGATAACACTAAGCACTTCATACATTTTTGTTTAATCAAATTAATTCATATTATATTAGATGCAGCGCAACATAAATACATAGTGATCACCTTCGATGAAATTTTCTCTGCTTGGACCACAACTTCACCTTTTCATGATCGGAACGTTGAATTCTGTTTCTGGATCCTCAGGTTCTGATAGGTGAATTTTTGCTTCATTTTGCTGGGGGGCATTTAGGCCTCCAGAAGACTTCCTGCATTTCTTCTCTTCCAACCTGTTTTCCAGTATGTACACACACACACACACACACACACACACACACACACACCCATATAAATGTGTACACAATCTCACACACACGTCCTTCTCCAATTAGAATGTAAGCTCCTTGAGGGCAGTGTCTGTCTTGGTTGTTTGTATTTGTGTCCCACAGCATTTAGCACAGTGCCTGTACATAGTAAGCACCTAATAAATGCTCTATCATAATTAAATCTTACAGTACTCAGTATTCTCCATTTAGGAAAAAAATTAGGTTTCAAAACCTTATTTAAAATTCAGTACCAAGGGTCATTTATATTATGTGGCAGATGAGTGTTTTCTGTACCGCTAAAAATTGAGTATGGCAAAAAACTGGACAAGTCTTCCCTATTAATTTAGTTCCTCATACACTCATAATGCTCTCACCAACCTGATATAGCCCCAACTAAGGTAAACAGGGCAACTTAAATAACTGTAACCCATGGCACAGGAACCCCCAAACTCTGGTGTCACAAGGACCTGACCCAATCTTGGGGCTACATAATTATGTCCCACTCAGAATCGTTTACCTAATTATGTCCCATTCAGAATTTTCTGTGATAAATCTGCACACATAACCTGTGTCTAGGTTTCCACAGATGTAAGTAGCAGGTTCCCCAGATCCTATACAAACATTCAAAGTAACAAATATATCTTTCAGGTCTCTGACTGTTTTTATTTCACTCCCAAGTAAACAGGACAAAAAAAAAAAAGGAACACCGAAGTGCCCAAGAAAAAGGTTTTGAAAACACATAAAGGAATACACCAAATAGTCCACCATAAATAACAAAATTCTTGTCCATCTGTGGGGAGTCCTACATTTTCCACAGAGCCCTTTACAATTCCCACATCCGGGGGTAGGGAACCTGCAGCCTCAAGGCCACATATGGTCCTTTAGGTCCTCAAGTGGGGCCCTTTGATTGAATCCAAACTTCACACAACAAATCCCCTTAATGAAAGGATTTGTTTTGTAAAACTTGTACTCAATCAAAAGGAGGCACTCGAGGACCTCTAGAAGGCAACACGTGGCCTCGAATCTACAAGTTCCCCACCCCTGAGCCTAGACTAATAGTGCCACCTGCCTGCTGTTACGGCTCCTCCCCACTACGCCAAGGTAATTACCTAAGGGAAGCAAGTATACTTTGATATTGCTAGACAGGCAATCCCCTGTTCCCATTAGATTGACATTGTCTGAATTACTTATTACTTTTGGAGAATGCAAATTCCAGGTTCCTTACTCCTCAATATGACTTTCATTTCACCTACCACCTGCTCCTCCCCAAACCCCTTCTCTCCCTGCCGCACGCTCACTACTCAAGGGAAATTGCCTTTTCTAGAAAGAAGTCCAGATCCCTGAACATGCAACCTCTGAGACTAGTTTTATCCCTTCTCGTGCTCAGAAGCTGGCTTTTGGTATCAAATGGTTTAGGGAATTTCACTTCTCTGGCTATAAGGAGGGATTTCAGGACTTTTAAATTTGGGATTTCTCATAAGGTAGCTCCTAAAAGTAGCAACTCCCTCCTCCCTCCACAAAAACAAAACAAAACAAAAACCCACCTCACAAAACTAGGCTAGATTTTGGGTTTTCTTGCCTAGGAAATCTCCACTCTTCAAACTAGGAATCTTGGATTCAAGAAAGACATTTTCCAGGAATTCCCCTGTCTGGCCACGCCAGGAATACGCACATTACTTTCTGCCTTACCCTGTCTCCGTTCTTCGGTGGTCATTATGTCTTTTACCTGCGTTTGATCTTTCTCGGCGTCGAAGTCGTCCAGCAAATCTTACACTGGTTGTCTTAAAAGGAGACCCAAGTTGCTGAAGATCTTGGGAGACTTATTCTTCCCACGCAGGAAGAGAGAAATTGATCCCGGGACCAGGAATGATGGGAGTTTTCAGCTACAGGGGTTTATTTTTAAAAAGTTCTTAAGAGAGAAGAGGTGATGAGTACTTCCCTCATCACGTGGTGTGCCGCGGTCACAGCAGCAGCAGCCTCTGCAGCCGTGGTACCAGCCTTGGAGGTTGTTCGCCTTGAACCTTGTTTGCTCTGAAGAGGTAGGTGCTGTTATTATCTCTATTTCACAGATGAAGAAACTGAGGCAGGTAAGCATCTGAAACTGTATTTGGATTCAGGCCTTCTTGACTTAAGTTGGGGAATTCTATATCTACTCTATTACCTAGGTGCCTGAAGACTTGAAGGATCGAAGAGATTGATGACTTCATCAGTATGGGCAATTCCTGGCATGGAAGTACCTCCACAAAATCATTATTGCATGTGTATGTGTGTATACACACATGAATAGGATGCAATGCAACATATGCACATATCTAATACCTTGTGTGTATCACACATATACGTGACATGAGATACTGTATACCTTACACATATAAAATAGTCTATGCTACATATACTTATATATGGTATAATATATATGCACATACTTTACCATACATGGTATAGTATATAACTAATATGTAAATATTGCACAGTGTATTCATTACCATATCATGCCATTAATTATTGTATTTTCTAAATTATATAATTTATGGTATATACATATATTATACATATGACATATATCATGCCTTAATAAATGTGTCCTAGGGCATTTCCTGAGGCACAAAGAGGTTCAGTGACTTGCCTAATGTGACACAACTAGTAAATGTCACAAGAGAGTTTTGAATCTAAGTTTGACTTGACAAACCTAGATTTGTCCATTTCAAGTGGCCTCTACGGTATATACGTTTTGCCAAATTAATATCCAAAATCCTCTAAAAGATATCAGTTTCTGGGGAAAAAGATTATGCTAGTTGAGACCTATTTGAATAAGTATGACAACATTAAATTGAGTTTAATGTGGTAAAGGGACTGCAGCTCCTTCAACAAGAGACAACCTCTAAAGGAGACTATTTCAGATGTAGCCTTGCTAAGTAAGGTTCTGAAGCTATTTTCAGAGCCTTGATGAATGGAAATGTTGATTGCTATCCAAATACTAGATTAAGTCCTTTAGGAACAGAGATGAGTCAGGATTGAAATAATAAGCATAATAATAATACTTAGCACTTTTCATCTCCAAAGCATTTTTATAAACATTATCTAATTAATCCTCACATCATCCCCATAAGTCAAATGAATATCATTTTCATTTTGCTGACAGGAAAGCTGTGGGATATAATGTTAAATTGCTACATCCAGAAGCACAGAAGTGTTACTTTGGGTGGCAGTGCTGACCCAGATTTCAGACTCCAACACCCCTGTTGTTTTTCTTTCATTACTGGATTCTATTTTTATTTTTCTAAGTAACATTGTGTCTGGACGTCTGTCCTGTACTATAAAACAAATGCAACAAACATTCAACAATTACATTCAATACCTCCCGACAGTGAGGCTGAATGGATCTAAGATGTTTTTAGTTATACAGACTATCCAGCAAAATCATATTATATGTGTTGTTGCAAATGAATCTGTATATTTATAGGGGAGAAAATGTGAGAATATGCTGATATGTCCATGAAGTCTTAGTTGAAATGGTAGGTTGGGGATATATAGTAGTTTATTCGTCATGTGTCTCAGCGCAGGGGCCCAAAAGGGGACAGTGACTTATGACCCTGTGGTGGGTGACTGATCACATTATTTCTGAAAGAAAAGTTCCTGGTCCTGTGTACCTTTCAGTTTAATTCTACCTGGAAATGTCATCCAAGAAGTAGAGAGTAACAGAACAAGTCATTTTGTATCTCTGGTCTTTAGTTTGTAAAAATGGTCCTCCTTAGTAAAAATGGGAACATTGATTTCAGTGATATATTTTGGAAGTCTCATTCATAGATAGATATATGTATATATGTACAGACATATATACATACACACACACAAACACACATATATGTGTGTTTATACACACACATATACTATTAAGGGTTTTATAGTTAAATCACACTTTTTACCCACATAGGCAAACTGTTCTGCTGTTCAGTTGTTTCAGTCATATCCTACTCTTTGTGACCCCATTTGGAGTTTTCATGGCAAAGATACTAGAATAGTTTGCCATTTCCTTCTCCAGCTCATTTTACAGATGAGGCAACTGAGGCAGACAGAGTTAAATGACTTTCCCAGAGTCACACAGCTAGTAAGTGTTTGAGAATGGATTTGAAATCATGCAGATGAGTCGTCTTGATTCCAAGCCCAGTGGGCTATCCACTGAACCTAGCTGCCCTGGAGATGTGTGGAACATAATTAAAAGATAGCCACTTCAGTGCATGGTGAAAATGGAAGAACATTTTATATTCCACATATTGATTAATTTGCCATTTTCCTCTAAATGCTTGCTGAAATGATTATCATTTTAAATACTATATAGAGGTAGAAGAAAGTGATAATATAGAGGAAATGGGGCTGGCTAAAGGGAGCTGTCCTTTGTGTGTGTTAGGAGAAGCTGGTATCATTATAGAAACTGTATATAAAAGAAAATTGTTGCAGAGGTCAAGTTTTGACTATTAGGAACATATATACATGTTATGTTAGACCAGCTTCCCTCCATGCCTTGGCAAGTGGCAAATACTCTGTTGAGTATTTCTGTAAATCAAATATACTCAAAATCAGAGGGCACTCGTTCTTACAGTATCTTTTAGAAAATAAAATAGAATTTCTAAATTTGGGGAAGTTTATTGAAAAATGTTATATCTTAAAAACACTTTGACTTAGTGGTGAGATTCAGAAGCTCAGAAAAGAAAAAAAAGATAACCCACCACCATAAATATGCATCTTTCTATTTATTCCAGGGGAAATTTTCATCAGCTAAAGTTCCAAATAGACCCAAAATGTAAAATTTAGAATAAAGATTTTATATACAAGTAGAATTTTGCTATTAAGATTTCTGAAGGAGGTAAATTTTTGAGGTAAGGTGGTTGGGTGCCTGATAAACAAAGGTCAGTAGTACTGCTTGGTGTCTATAATAGATGAAAAGGGATAGAAAAGAAATAAATCATGTTTCATAATCCATTAGATTAGTAATAAAACATACTATATTACCTAAAGGGATTTTTTGAACATATACTAATTATTCAAAACAATTTGATATATCACACTAAACTTTTTATGGCATGTTAAAAAGAAACTTGAATTTCTTGTCATATAAAAGAAATGTGAAAAAGCAATGAAAACATTTCACTTGATTAGACTATAAACTTTCAGCTCTACTTTCTTTTAGATGAAAGTTAATACATTTAAGAAATTTAAATAATTCAAACAAAATTTTGGAAAATTTCATGTTAATGTGATAACTGACTTAACATTTATAATAACCCAGAGAATAGTTCAGAAATACACATGTTAAATTTTTTATTAATTTATTTTCAATGTTCTTTTATTTTTAAAATTTTGAATTCCAAATTCTCTCTCTCCCTCCAGTTCCAGCCCCACACTCATGGAGAAGGTAAGTAATATATCAATTCTACATGTGAAATTATGCAAAACATATTTCCATATTAGCCGTGTTGAAAAAAAAGTAAGAAAAATGAAATGAAAAGTTATATTTCAATCTACACTAAGAACTCATCAGTTATATCACTGGACGTTGATAGCATTTTTCACTATTAATCCTTTGGCATTGTCTTAGATCATTGTATTAGGCAGAATAGCCAAGTCTTTCTTAGTTGATCACCATTACAGCGTTGCTCCGGTTCTGCTCACTTCACTTTGCGTCAGTTCATATAGATCTTCCAAGATTTGTTTTTTTTCCTGAAACCATCTCCCTCATCATTTCTTATAGCACAATAATATTCCATTACATTCTTTTTTATTTTATTTTTTTATTTTAAATTTATTTATTTAACATATTTAGTTTTCAGCATTGATTTTCACAAGAGTTTGAATTACAAATTTTCTCCCCATTTCTACCCTCCCCCCCACTCCAAGATGGCGTATATCCTGGTTGCCCTGTTCCCCAGTCAGCCCTCCCTTCTGTCACCCGACTCCCCTCCCATCCCCTTTTCCTTTCCTTTCTTGTAGGGCAAGATAAATTTCTATGCCCCATTGCCTGTGTATCTTATTTTCTAGCTGCATGCAAAAACTTTTTTTTTGTTTTTGAACATCTGTTTTTAAAACTTTGAGCTCCAAATTCTCTCCCCTCTTCCCTTGCCACCCACCCTCCCTAAGAAGTCAAGCAATTCAGCAAAGGCCACATGTGTATCATTATGTATAACCCTTCCACAATACTCATGTTGTGAAAGACTAACTATATTTTGCTCCTTCCCAACCCATCCCCCTTTATTGAATTTTCTCCCTTGACCTTGTCCCCTTTCCAAAGTGTTTGTTTTTGATTGCCTACACCCCCATCTGCCCTCCCCTCCATCATCCCCCCCTTTTTTATCTTCTTCCCTCTTCTTTCCTGTGGGGTAAGATACCCAATTGAGTATGTATGGTATTCCCTCCTCAGGCCAGATTTGATGAGAGCAAGATTCACTCATTTCCCCCTCACCTGCCCTCTCCCCTCCTCCCACAGAATTGCTTCCTCTTGCCACCTTTATGTGAGATAATTCACCCCATTCTATCTCTCCTTATCTCCCTCTCTCAATATATTCCTCTGTCATCCCTTAATTTGATTTTATTTCTTTTAGATATCTTCCCTTCATCTTCAACTCACCCTGTGTCCACTCACTCTCTCTTTATATATATACACAAACATATATACATACATACACATTCACTTATATGTATATATATACACATGCATAAACATATATATATACATATATATATATGCATATTTGCTTCAGCTACCCTAATACTGAGGTCTCATGAAACATACATGTCATCTTTCCATGTAGGAATGTAAACAAAACAGTTCAACTTTAGTAAGTCCCTTGCAATTTCTTTTTCTTGTTCTTTTTCTTGATTACCTTTTCATGCTTCTCTTGATTCTTGTGTTAAAAGTGAAATTTTCTATTCAACTCTGGTCTTTTCACTGAGAAAGCTTGAAAGTCCATATTTTGCCTTGAAGCATGATACTCAGTTTTGCTGGGTAGGTGATTCTAGGTTTTAATCCTAGCTCCATTGACCTCCAGAATATCGTATTCCAAGCCCTTCGATCTCTTAATGTAGAAGTTGCCAGATCTTGGATTATTCTGATTGGGTTTCCACAATACTCAAATTGTTTCTTTCTGGCTGCCTGCAGTATTTTCTCCTTGATCTGGGAGCTCTGGAATTTGGTGACAATATTCCTGGGAGATTTCTTTTTGGGATCTATTTGAGGAGGCAATTGGTGGATTCTTTCAATTTCTATTTTGCCCTGTGGCTCTAGAATATCAGAGCAGTTCTCCTTAATAATTTCTTGAAAGATGATATCTAGGCTCTTTTTTTGATCATGGCTTTCAGGTAGTCCAATAATTTTTAAATTATCTCTTCTAGATCTATTTTCCAGGTCAGTGGTTTTTCCAATGAGATATTTCACATTGTTTTCCATTTTTTCATTCCTTTGGTTCTGTTTTATAATATCTTGATTTCTCATCAAGTCACTAGCTTCCACTTGCTCCAATCTAATTTTTAAAGTAGTATTTTCTTCAGTGGTCCATTGGACCTCCTTTTCCATTTGGCTAATTCTGCTTTTCAAGGCATTCTTCTCCTCATTCGCTTTTTGGAGCTCTTTTGCCATTTGAATTAGTCTATTTTTTAATGTGTTGTTTACTTCAGTGTATTTTTCAGTATTTTTGGGGTCTCCTTTAGCAAGTCATTGACTTGTTTTTCATGGTTTTCTCGCATCCTTCTCATTTCTCTTCCCAGTTTTTCCTCTACTTCTCTAACTTGCTTTTCCAAATCCTTTTTGAGCTCTTCCATGGCCTGGGACTAGTTCCTGTTTTTCTTGGAGGCTTTTGGTGTAGGCTCTTGCCCTTTATTGACTTCTTTAGGCTGTATGTTTTGGTCTTCTTTGTCAGCAAAGAAAGAATCCAAAGTCTGAGACTGAATCTCGGTGCGTTTTCGCTGCCTGGCCATATTCCCAGCCAACTAACTTGACCTTTGAGTTTTTCAGTGGGGTATGACTGCTTGTAGACTAGAGAGTTCTATGTTCCATGTTTAGGGGGGAGGTGCCAGCTCTGCCACACCAGCACTGCTCCTTCTCCAAGAACCCCCAACCCAGACTGGGCTTAGATCTTCAGCAGGCTGTGCACTCCTGCTCTGATCCGCCACTTAATTCCTCCCACCAGGTGGGCCTGGAGCCGGAAGCAACAACAGCCATAGCTGCCCCACCTCTGCTGCCCCCGGGGCTGGAAGCCAACCCTCGAACTCCTTCCACTCCCGCAGCTTTTCCCACTAACCTTCTCAGCAATCTTTGGTGTTTGTGGGTTGAGAAGTCTGGTAACTGCTGCAGCTCACTGATTCAGGGTGCTAGGGCATGCTCTGCCCGGTTGCTGGTCTTCTTGGTCCATGCCGCTCAGGCTGGGCTCTGCTCCACTCCGTTCCCAGCTTCCAGCTCCCAGCTCTGTGTGGGATAGACCTCACCCAGAGACCATCCAGGCTGTCCTGGACTGGAGCCCTGCTTCCCTCTGCTGTTTTGTGGGTTCTGCAGTTCTAGAATTGGTTCAGAGCCATTTTTTATAGGTTTTTGGAGGGACTCGGCAGGGAGCTCACGCTAGTCCCTTCTTTCCAGCCGCCATCTTGGCTCCGCCCCCTCCGTTACATTCTTATACTACAACCTGTTCAGCCATATAAATGTATGTACATATGCTTACATACATATATTCATACATATAAGACTCCTTTTTCTTCCCTCTTGGGAATAGAGACCTAGTAGTGATAATCCTGAGCCAAAGAGAATGAAGAGTTTTATAGCCCTTTGGGCTCAGAAATATACTTAATATAGTATAATAGCTTCTTATTTTGTGAAGATTCATTAGGTTGTATGCACCCTGAGGGCATTTGGGAACTCGAAATTTAAAATTTGTTTTTTTTATCCTGAGAACTTAGCACGTGATGCCTGGACCATGGTAGATGCTTAATGAATGCTTATAAAATGAATTGAATATTTCCAAATGTCTGACTTTGAAATGGTCTTCTCAGGAAGTTGCAAGAACAAAACAAAATAGAAAGATTCTATATAATTTTTGGTTAAATTGATTTTTTTCCTCAAATCTCTCTTTAAAGTCTGCTCAGTGATTGATCACTTCCTGACATGGCCCACCATTTCTTGAAGTACCCTAGCCAAGTAACATCCTCAGATGATTCCTATCTCTAACCTTCTTTTACTAGTAAAATGTTAGAATGAAGGATCCTTTCATTATAAGTACTGCAAGTTGTGACTGTCATGTTTTTTATATTCATTTCCTCAAATATTAGCAGTTAGCTTAGTTCCTAGCACATAGTAATATCAATAAATTTTCTCTCTCTCTCTCTCGCTCTCTCGCTTTCGCCCCCTCCCTCCCTCCCTCCCTTCCTTCCTTCCTTTCTTTCTTTTCTTCTTTCTTTCTTTCTATCCATCTATCCATTCATCTGCAGTTTTGGACATTTCAGTATATTAAAACTCATTCATTAAATTCCTTGAATGAATTGAAGTTACACTGATAAACCCAATGAACTAAATGTCAGTGGAAATTCAACCTAATAGACAGGTGTAGTTAACTATGGCCAAAAAAAGGTGGAGGGCAGCAAGGTGGCACAGTAGATAAAGAGGGTGTTGGAGTCAGTAGGACCTGAGTTCAAATTTGGCCTCAGACACTTACTAACTGTGTGAACCTGGGCAAGTCATTTAACCCTGTTTGCCTCAGGTCTTCATCCATAAAATGAGCTGGAGAAGTAAATGGCAAACTACTACAGTATCTTTGCCAAGAAAACCCCAAAAGGGGTTAGGAAGACTTGGATCCTACTTAAATGACTCAACAACAAAAAGAAAAATGGGATTTCAATTACGTATCATCCCTCATTAAATGCAAATGCTTAGGGTAGTGAATCTTTGTTTCCTAATCAGATAGATAGAACATTTATGAAGTGTGTACTATGTGTCAGGTACAGTGCTAAGCACTGGGGATACAAACATGGAGTTCTCCATCCCCAAGGAACTTATATCTTAATGGGAGAATATAATATAAAATTGGGGAAACATGAGGTAAAGGGGAGCTGGAAAGGGAATGTGGTGCAAGAAGACAATACCCATGCAAAGTCTAGACTGCTGGTGAGGAAGGAGAGAGATCCAAAAAGTGAGTCAGGCAAAAGGTAAGTGGATATGGCTGTATCCCCTCATGAGATGGGAGTTTGGGCTAAGCATGTGCCAATCAGGAGAGATGGGGTGGAATTATCTTCAGGGGGTGAGAATGCTGGTAAGGAGGCAGAAAAGTTCAAAACTCATGTTAAGCTGGGGACAGAGTACACGGAACTGGAACCCTTTATAATAAGTGAAAAATTTTAATCTAATGAGATATTTGAATCACTGAATAATGGATGACTTGGTTAAGTGAAAGCCTTGGGACATTTGCAAATAGACAAAACTGCTGGTGTTGACATATACAAGGTGGTTTGTTTTAAAGTCGCTCTTACTATTTCTTAACTTCTTTAGATTCTTTTAAAAATGGGTCAATATGTTTGGGTAGAGAATTATATTTTAAAATAATGGTGACATTCCCAAGTCTCATCAGTGTGTTATTTTGGAATTTCCAAAAGATCATATTTTTTATATTTCAAATACTACAAACCTATAAAAAGTATGGGCACAGATATATGACATTAAATCGAACAAGGAACTAGTTATTACTGAAATAATTTGTCAGTAAGCCAGACATAGTTACTTATATTTGCAATAACTCTGCATAGAAAATAAAGCCCCAGTGTTTAGAATTTGGTTCTATATCACAAAGCAAGGTTATTTTGAAGCATAGATTTAAATCTGAAGCAGAGAAAAAAATCCAGATAATTTGAACTCAAAGGTTAGTTATAAAGGAAACAGACTATTTTAAAATACCATCTTTTTCCTCAGTATATCACTCCCTGTGCATTTGTTATTATTAAGAGCTGTGCAGAGTCCAGATTCAGGAAACGCTACATAGAACTAGGAACCCCATAGTGTTCCAAAGTACTTTCATGGCCCTTCATATACTATAAGTGATATATTATGAATCTTAAGAAGTTTCTTCCCTACACAAGCTAAAAAGAATGATTGGAAAGATCGAATGCAAGCCAGGTAAGCACTGCCACCCCATGAAGTCAAGCGATAAGGACATTATGATTGATTGTGTGAAAGGCCACAGCAATATTGAGTCAAATCAAGACTGACAGGAAACTCTGGGGCTTGGCAATCAGTAAGTCACATATTGTTACAGACATGGGGACCAGAATACATTTATGAAACATATAACCAAAAGAAAAAAGAAATTAAGGGCAAACAATGCAGCAAAGAAAGGAGGGAGATGTGGGAAAAAAATGGGCCTGGGAAAGTGACCTGGAGAGAAAGAAGAAAGAAAAAATTATGACTTTATTTTTTTAAGGTTTTTAAAAACATGAAATTTCTATCATATAAAAAAAGAAGGAAAAGAGATTCTTGTTTGATTTGTTGAAACTTAATGGCTTTGAAGATTACAAAACTGAGGTTTCTCAAATCATTTACTATCAGTTATGGAAGAGATTGAGAATTTTCAAACCTTCTATTTGAATAGTAGGATCACAGAGTTAGTATTGGAATGGACTTTAGACAGCATCTCATCCAGATCCACCATCTCATCCAGATCCACCATCTTACACATGAGAAAAGTGAGGCACACCCATGAAAGTAAAATGATTTCCTCCAGGTTGCATAGGTTTTAAGTGGCAGGGCCAAGGTGTGAATCTAGCATGTACCATACTGCCTGAATATGGCTTAAAGAGAATAGAGCAAACCAGGGCACTGAGCAAAGTTTCCAATATATATTTACAATATAACAGAAGCAAGAAGGGGGAAGCAGTAGATTGTTGTTATTTTCCATGGAGCTGGACATATGCACTTTGGCTCCAAAAATGTCCAGGCATGGTATGAATGGTTCTTTGGTCCCCATGATGGGGTGGTGGGGAAAATGGAGGGACTCTGTCAGAGAGGATTGGCAACTGAACCAGAAAGAGCCACATATTCTGTGGCTCATAAGTATTGAGAATTGTGTTGTTTTTTAAAAATTTTCTTTTCAAGGTTACTTCAGAAACAGATTGGAGTCTCTTCACTGCTTGTTGCCCACTGAATGAACAACTCTTCCTGGTTCAGTTGACAATTCTCTTTGGCACAGCTCCCCCTACAGGGACCAGGGGACTGACTAACTAGGAGCTAGTTCTACATGCCATTTTAGCATAGGGACACAAGTATACCTCTCCATGAAGCCAAAGTATGCGCTTCCAGTTCCGTGGGAAGTGCTTGAATCTACACGCCCCCCACCTCATAGCTAAGAATGAAGGGGAAAGAAAGAAAGGGAGGAAGGAAGGGAGGAAAGAAAGAAAGAAAGAAAGAAAGAAAGAAAGAAAGAAAGAAAGAAAGAAAGAAAGAAAGAAAAAGAAAGAAAGAGAAAAATGGGGCTAATGTATTCAAAACAGAAGCTGTGGCAGAATCAGAATTAGAAACATTTGGTCTTTAATAAGGTCAAAAGGTCAGTTTTAAAATACTAAGCTTATTTCTAAATCTGTCAATCAACAAGCACTGATTAAACACCTTCCTACTCTGTACCAGAAACTACACTAAACGGCAATGGAAAGACAAAAACTAAACCATGCCTGTTATCAAAAAAATTATATTTTATTAAGGGACACAACATGGATAGGTATATAGATATAGATATACTCACACAGTTTATACAAGATATATACAAAATGAATACAAAGTAATTTCAGTACAGGTGGAGGTACTAGCAAATGGAGGAAGAATCAGCAGAAGCTCCATGCACAAGGTGGCATTTAAGCTCATATGTTATGACATGACATGACATGATATATGATATTCTGATAATGTCTGGTAGGTAGTGAAGTGGATAGAGTACTAGCCCTGGAGTCAGAAAGACTCATCTTCTTGAGTTCAAATGTGACTTCAGACACATACTAACTGTGTGACCCTGGGCAAGTCCCTTAACTCTGTTTGTCTCAGTTTCCTCATCCATAAAATGAACTGGAAAAGGAAATGGCAAGTTGGACATAATCGAAAAATGACTAAACAAATTGTATGATATGATAAGACAAATATACAGTATGTGGGAACTTTATGGACTTCAAGACTATGTAAGCCGAGATTTCTCAGGCAGTTTACTATCAGTTATAGAATTGATTGAGAACTTTCAAAAAGGATCATAGACTTAATATCGGAATGGACCTCAAGCAGTATCTCACCCATCTTAAAGGTGAGAAAAGATGAGATTAGTTTTATATACATATTATGATGTAATGTGATGTATATGCAATATATATTATATTAAGATATGTTATACTTATACATCTATTACATATAACTATATATCTGTAACAGATAATGATAGATCTGTTTTACCTTCAAACACGGTTTTGTTCAAAAGGAATGCTGAGTAAGATAGGATTCATTATACAACTTCACTCTTCCCAACTTTACAACTTGGAAAAGGAAATGGCCTAATTATGATTGCTGTTCATTATAAGTGCAGGACTTTGTGCTAACATAATTCAAGCTTATATTTACATAGTGATTTGAGGTCTAAAAAGTGCTTGTCTCAAAACATACTGTGAGGTACATATATTATTGTGCCCATGTTAAAGATAGGAAATGGAGGCTCAGAGAGGATAACTGATTTGTTCACAATCATGGCCTTTTTACTTTGTAGACAGTATCAAAACACTGTTTTCCTTCAATATTTTATATTATTAAAACTAAAACTTTGGAGCTTTTGATTGGGCAATAAAAAAAAACATGCAACCTTGGTGAGGGATCAAAGAATGAAAATGAATGAAAAAGAAATGCAAATAAGGGGCCTTTCATTGCATTTTAAAAGCATACATGACTTACATAGGATCAGATGGGAAAGTATAAGTTGTTGTAGCTCAAGAAAGCAGGAATTCTGTGTCTAAGGTAACAGAACAACCAGTAATCTGATCATTTGTGACCTAAGGAGAAATTTTCAATGAGAAAAGGTAACAAAATAGACATTTCTGGATCAGTTACTTGAAAGACCATCTCTCTAAAATTTTTCTTAAGCATTCCTAAGAATATGTTCCCAAAGAAACCTTCTGAATTTCACGGCCACAATAAAAGTGTTTTTTGTTTCATGTAAAATGAGGTAGAAATTATGAATGAGCTTATAAAATTAAAGCTCCATACGGTATACTTTGATGCTATAAAACAACTTTATGTTATTAATTAACCTTTGAATCTCACTCATTTGGTTGATTTTATTTCTTTAGATGAAATGGATGTTATTAGATAAATATGGAATTTGTTGTTGATTAAATATGCTACCACCCTGAGACAGGATATCATTACTACCCAACTGAACTGCCTTAATCAGCTCACAGATCTTCATGCCTGTACTCCTTCCTCATCCTTCATACAACTGTGCTAGAGTTCACACCACCGACATAATCCTCTGCTCCTCTATCATTCCTCTGCTCAAAAACCTTGAGTGGTTCGGTTCCTTAATGCTTCCTGGATGTGTTTTGGCCCCTTCCCAATTTGGCAGCACTCTGCTTTTCCAGACTTAATTTCCTATACCTCCCCTCCCTGAATTCTACACTGTTATTAAACTAGTATCCCCAAACCAACTTAACCTGTCTTCTTGAGTTGCCATACTTTCTAGAAACACTGGACTCGGGGTATGCAGGAGGCCCTGAACAAGCCCTGAACTGACATAATTTGTTATTTGTGCCTTTAGCTGGACTCTCAGTGTGTCTTTGAGAGCCAAACCAGCTATAAGACAGGGGCCAGTCAGTCTGCACCAGACGGATAAGCAGAACATCCTTCCTCTACGGTCCCACATTCTGAAGCTCTCCGGCTTCCTCTTGCTTTTTTTCTTCTACTGCTTCCTTCCTCCTCCCATATCACTCCCATTTGGAAGGGGATTGCCTGTCACTCTTTCCAGGAGACTTCCCCCTTTTCATAACTCATAAATATTCAAGGTTCTATCTAGATTGTGAACTCCTTTGTACTTAGTATAGTTCTACATGCATGTTCTTTTCTCCTGTAATAAATCCAGTTTCAAGACATGCCTCATGGACTTGTATTTTCTTGGCCAACTCATAATTGGTGTCAGAAGTGGGATTTGACAAGAGGAAGTAACTCAGCCTGGCTGGAGACTCCAACCAGCTGCAGGGCTCAGGTACCAGTGAGGGGCCCTTTGTGCCCCACCCACAGTCCCTGCCTTTAATATTAAAACAATAAATACTTTAATAAGGAGATTTTAAGTAAGCCCATGAGAAAGATATTTGAGGGCAGGCAAAATCAGTGGTCCTAAAACTTTAAATGATAATATGCTGGTTCATCTCCTGGCTTCCCCAAATGGGAAATAGTTTCTTTCTTCTCTCCACCTTACCCCCAATTGCCACCTGCCTTGTTGCACTATCCAACCATGTTTCTGCCCTCACTCAGGATTTGCCAGAGCAACATTATTTCTCTGTCCTAAGCCCCCAACTAAATAGAGCAATACCCTCCTGTCCTTTTCTTCTTTTACTGGTTAATATTCATCCCCAGGCAGAAGCTGTTTGGGGAGAGGCTTCATGACCAAACCATGTATAACCAGGATTTGAGTGGCATTCAGACCTATAAGACCAGGAAAGGGTGAAAATAGGAGTCTGGACATACACAAGAGTTCAGGACAGTTTGGCTATTCTAGGCACCTGCAAGAGAGCCATGTAAACTATAGATACAAAATAATTCTTGCTTGTATCCCCTCAGCTTCCTGGGACATACTTCATAAGAGAATTTTCTAATCAACTAAAAGTTTTAGGTGAATAAAACCTATAGTGTTTTTTTTTAAATTTATTTTAGTATCCTGGTAAGGATTTCCTACTGGATGGACTCCTGGATATCATCGTGCTCTCAGGAATCTCACCATCCTACAAGATCATATCTACCCTGAAACTCACATCTTCTCAGCATCCCCTATTTCTGGGGTCCTTTGCTTCCTTCTTATTGTAGAGGATGGAGGGTAACACTGGTGAGCACCTCCCATATCCCCCTTTAAGGAGAGTGCCTAGGGCTGCCATCTCATCATTTTCTACCTCATGTACTTCTCTGGATTTCATCATGCTCTCAAAATCCCTCCCATCCTCTCTGCTTCTTGTTACTGTCACCTTCTCCCATTAGATTATGGACTCCTTCATGGCTTTGTTGTTATTCAGTAGTGTCTAACTCTTTGTGATCCCTTGGATCATCCATGGAGTTTTGTTGTCAAGGATACTGGAGTGGTTT
The DNA here is from genome assembly GCF_011100635.1 of Trichosurus vulpecula. Lineage (NCBI taxonomy): Eukaryota > Metazoa > Chordata > Mammalia > Diprotodontia > Phalangeridae > Trichosurus > Trichosurus vulpecula. The sequence continues at coordinate 87,600,953 of NC_050576.1, read as the reverse complement.
TCTATTTCTTTCTCTAGAGGATTAAGGCAAACAGAGGTTAAGTGGCTTACCCAGGGTCACACAGCTAGTAAGTGTCTGAGGCCGAATTTGAACTCAGGTGTTCCTGACTCCTGGCCCAATGCTCTATCCACTGAGCCACCAAGCTGCCTCCTCCTTCAGGGTAGGGATTTCTTTTATCTTGTGATTTCACTGGGAAAGGGAATTCCACTCTCTCCAAAAATTCAAGTCTTGCCTGGAGCCCTATGGGGTGAAATGACTTATCCAGGGTTACACAGCCAGTATTTAGTAAAGATAGGATTTTGAATACCAGTCCTCCAGTCCTAGTAGTTCACTAGCCATTGCTACATACCTTGGCAGTAGAATACCGATGGACTTTACAAAAGCCTTATCTGAAAATTCAAATTTGCAAAACAGATTGATGAAGTGCTATGTGTAAACATTACAAAAAGATTCAGTGCCCCTTTACTGAGCTAGCTCTCCCCAGTAGCTTTAAGTGTTTGCTTACAGATCATTAACTACTTAACTGAGAGGCCAGAACCTAGAGACTCTTAAGCTAAAGTATCAGGGACTGAGGCCAACTGAGAAATCATCAGAAAATGAAGCATAAAATTATAACCTGAGTAGCAAAATAAGATTTGATCTACAGAAATCTGATTTTCACTCAACCTGGCAGCAACACAACTATTATAAAACAAGGTACACCTGTAGAGCTCTGTGTTAAGTCATTTGATTACACTAAATTAATCTCTTAGAATTAGTATCAGCCTCACACTGACTGCATTAAACTCTGGATGCATTACATTCAGTTTTCAATGTTTTCTGCAAAAGTGACCTGATATTTTTAATCTTTTTTTTTAAATTACTGTATGGTTAATCCTTCCCAAATAATAATAATGATAGCTAGCATTTATGTAGTTCTTTAAGGTTTTCAAAGCATTTTACAAATATTATTTAATCTTTGCAACAACCCTGGGAGGTAGGTGACATTATTATTCTTATTTTACAAATGAGTAAATTGAGGCAGACAGATCATAAATGACTAGTGTAGGGTTATGCAGCTAAGAAGTATCTAAAGTAGAATTTGAACTCTGGTCTCCCTGACTCCAGATCCAGCAGTCTATTTACTGTACCACCTAGCCTAAATATGTGTAGATTTCTCCTTCAATTCAACTTCTAATAATCAGTTTTATTATATAATTATTTTTATATTATTTTATATTTTCCAAACTATATTCTATACCATTTGCCTGCAATTAAAGTTCTCTTTTATTTTTAGGATAAATAAAGTTTTATTGTGGAATTGAATGGAAGGAACTTCATGAGGAGGAAAAAATTAGTCTCATTTGAGAGCATGGCTACTTTGGTTATCATCCTAATATCATTTCAAAACTACAGACTGTACTGTATTTTCTTTAGTGAACTGAGTCCCAAATGACAAATTAATGGAAAAAGTAGGTTTTTCTTGGAGGATTTAACAGGCTCTTGCAATAATTTCCCCCACCTCACCCCCCTAAGTAGAAGATGGTAACACAAAGTAGCTTCTCTCTCTCTCTCTCTCTCTCTCTCTCCCTCTCCCTCTCCCCCCCCCATCCTCTTAGATCATCATTAGCTCCTCTAAAAAATAAGTGTTTGAGTAGATAGAGGCTAGTGATTACTGAGACACAGTTTTAAAAATAAATATTATATAGTCAGATAGCATCATTTTCTGATTAAATATTATATCTTTTTTTCTTTCATATATTTTTTACATTATTAAAATCAGAACTTTGTTCCTAGTGAATAAGGGGTCTTTTCTTCCACCGCCCCCCCCCCCATCAAGAACTCTATGCACCTAATACACATCCTTCCATCCAGCCCTCCCCAATCTGCCTCACTCCTGGTGTGATTGTTCAGATCCTGGTAAACTTATTGTAATCAAGGCAGTGTATCTTGGAAAACAGAAGAAAGGAAAGGAGAGGGGAGAAGAGGTGAGGAGAAGTGAGAAGAGCATTTATTAAGTGTATGCTACAACCACAATCCCTTATGCCTTATTAGTGCTTTTCCTCCCTCATTTTAAAAATACAATTCACTAGCAACAGTGACTTTTTAAAATAATAATAATATACGTACAACGTGATTCATCTCTCTAACTCCCTACCTCCTTAGTATCTGACCTTGAATCTTCCTGTTCCAGTTCTGGTGGAATTTAGATATGACACATGTCTCGTATCTCCTCAACTCTTTGGTTTTTAGCTTTGCAAATGATGACACATAAAGTGAGCATTATTCATCAGAGGGGCATAGGTATTTATCCCTTGTTTATTATTATAGTATATTATATTATTACAGTCATTAAATATTTTATTCTGGTTCTGGTTACTTTAGCCTACTTTTGGTTATTCAAGTCTTCCCATGTTTTTTTTTTTCTGGAATCCTAATATTTACTGTTTCTTATGGCATAATGATATGTTTATTCCCTTATGATCATATATTACAACTTGTTCAGCCACTACTTCCAAATTGATGGACACTGACTTTGTTTCCGATATATTGGCATCACAAAAAGTATTCCTATATTTTAGTATTTTAGGGACTTTTCTTTCTATTTTTGACCTGCGTGTAGGACTAAAAATATACCTGGAATGGTATCTATGTTATGTTACTTTTTCAAGAACAATTACTATTGTGCTTCAGCTTGAACCAAAACAGGTATTTTATCAAGGGCCTACTACATTCAAGTAAGTGTGTGTTGCAAGAGATTTCTGTGAATGTAATAAGGATGTGATTGTTTTCACTTTTTTCTCATTTTAACTAATTCGAAAAAATTATTCATTCAAAATCTGTATTAAATTACAGCATTTTTTTTTCGCATTTCTTCCTACTGGAAATATAATTAAAGTGAGTTTCTAATTCAAAAATGAGATTAATTAGTTCTGGTAATTCAAATTTGCACATAGTGGCATGCGATGATGATAATCTCTAAATTATTCTCTGAAGTTCAAATTTCCTCCCACTGAATGATTACAAGTTTTAGAAAATATTATAAATATTATTATGCTGTATCTTAAACTATGATGTATACCCATATAAAGTAATATAATACTTAGGCTATGCCTACACTGCAATATATATTCAAATTTTTAGTTTTAGCAAAAGTTTCTCTAAGCAAAGTATTAAAATGTTTTAGATTTCAAGTAACTTAAGAAGGTTTCTTTCCAATACACCTAAACCTCAAAGGAAAAATAATAACAATAATATATTTATTTAATTCTTTAAAATTTACAAAGTATCTGAGTGTCCTGGGGAAGAGTGGGTGACTGCCTCTGACTCCCCAAAGTTCTGTCCATTGTTGTGGAGATGAAGGGGTCGAGGGTGGAAGTGTCCATTGTTGTGGTTGGGGCAGACAGTTTCATGGTTCCTCTCCTCACTGTCATCAGACTGGGTCCTGGGACAGTTAGTGGAACCACTACTGAGAGGCAGGCAGGATCCTTTGGGAGCTGTGGACAAAGGTTGCTCCTCAGACTTGTCACTTATGGCTTTGCAGAGAAATACAAGAGGGAAAAAAAGAGCCTGCAGAAAGAACGCTATTAAAAAAAAAAAAAGAAAAAATGAGAAAAAAAAACCTGTTTAGTAAATACAGAGGAAAAGGAAAAAAGTATTAAAGGCACATAGAGCCAGGGTCTGAAAAAAAAATTACAAAGTACTTTCTTCGCAGTAGCCCTACAAAGGTGGTTGGGACAAAGGGATATTATCCACATTTTATAGGTGATGAGGTTCAGAGAAATCACAAGATTATTGTATCACCAGACCTTGAAAGGATCTTAGAGGTGCTAAGAAGACATGCTTTGGTTGAAACACTGAATTTGGAATCAGAAGACTTGGGAAACCTGGGCCTAGCAGTATGATCTTGGGAAAATCAATTATTCTATCTATGCCTTAGTTTCTTCATCTAAAATGTTCTGATTGAAATCTCAAAAAATGGAAAAGAATGGAGTCAGCAAATGGAAGGCTAGTGAATTTGACTTTGATTTCTGACAAAATTCTATAACGTATCATTAAAGAGATTCCTAATGACTAGTGGTCATAAAGAGTCAACATAGCTTTATTAAGAAGAGACAGTCCAAACTAACATTCTTTTTTTTGATAAAATCACTAGTATGATAAATCAGAAGAATGCTATTTACTGACGTATATGTACATGTATATGTATGTATGCATGTATATACATATATTTACTGAGATTTTATGAACACATTTGATAAAATTCCTTATATTATTCTTGTGGAAAGGATAGAGATATTTGGCTTGGATAATCATACAGTTAGATGAATTTAGAAGTGGTTGAAAGACTCTCCCCAAAGAGGACCCAATAATGGTTCAATAACAACTTGGAAGGATATTCTTAGTGAAGGGCTCCAGGGATCTGTTTTCATTCCTATTTTATATAACATTTTCATTACTAATATATGTAAAGCCCTAGATGACGTGCTTATTAAATTTTCAGAGGACATAAAACTGGGAGGAACTCAACATTACATCTCCCATACTTTTGCACAGACTATTGGTGCCTACTCCTACCAAGCCTAGAATTTCTACTTGTGCCCTGTCCTAACATGCCTAGAATGCACTTGTTTCAGCAATCCAGCTAGCAGCTTCTGTGGGGGTGTAAGATCCACCCATAGCCAGCACCCAGAAAGCTGCCAATAGCACAGGCTCTTTTGATCTGCCTTAATAAGGAAAGCAAGGTGAAGGGGTTGACAAGTTTACTTTAATCCAGCATACAGACAACATACACTTAGTTCAGGGGAAAAATCCAGCACCCTGAACTTCAGAATAAAATGCAAACAAATTACAAATATCAACAGACAGACCCAATACAATTCATAGTTACCAACATCTAGGTTCAGCCTGGGAGCTCAGAACAAGGACTGGCCCAGAGTCACGCGCCACCATTGCTTCGGCAAAGAGCTCCAAAGAACAGACAGCCAACAGACAGTCGTTTTCAGCATCAGGGGTGAGTCACACATGCAACTCACCCACGTGACCTAGAATCGTCACAAAGAGGCAGACTTAAACCCAGGGGTCTAAAAGCCTCTGCTCTCCCAGACATGTAAACTAGGCCCTCCCTGGAGTTAGCCCCACCTTGGGCCCCACCTTAGTTGCTAATCCACACCCATTAAGGTTTTACACTTAATAGGGGTTTGGGCCTGGGGCTTAGCACCTAGTAAGACTCAATCAAAGACACTGAATTAATCAAAGGAAACAAAGGCCAAACTCTTCAAGGGCACTTGTTGAACTAAGTGCTAAGGAGCCCATTTTGATTACCAACACAGCACTCTCTCCTCCTTCATACCTCTTAGGATTTCTTAGATTCCTTTAAGTCTAAACTCACATACTACTTCCCCTAAGGAGCCTTTTACAATCCTCCAACTAGTAGTGAGTGTTTTCTCGCTCCCCCAATAATAGCTGACATTCATGTATCACTTAACATATATTATCTCAGTTGTTCTTTATAATAGCCCTGTGAAGTCCTGCAACCTTCGTTTTATAGATGAGGAAATCAGTATGAAAGAAGCTGATACTTTCTCATGCTCATACAATTATTACATATCTGTGGAGCACTTCAAAGCCAGATCATCAAAGTCCATTACTCTCTCCATGATATGAAAATTGTTTACTCATCTGTGTAAGTACACTTATTTACATACTTATCATACATACTGGGTCCTTCATGGTGAATATAATAAGTTCTTTAAAGAGAGACTGCCTCGATTTTTGTTTTTGTGGTTCCATGTCCTAGCACTGAGCTCTGTACGTTGTTGCAGGTGCTTGGTTGTTGTTTGGTTGTTTTGGTCCTGTCCAACTCTTCGTGACCCCATTTGGGGTTTTCTTGGCAGAGATACTGGAGTGCTTTGCCATTTCCTTCTCCAGCTCATTTTACAGATGAGGAAACTGAGACTTAACAAGGTTAAGTGATTTGTCCAGGGTCATACAGTTATTAAGTATCTGAGGTCACATTTGAACTCAGGACAATGAGTTCCTGACTCCAGTCCAAGCACTCTCTCTACTGTGCACCTAGCTATGGGTGCTTCACAAATGTTTATTGAAAGGAGTCAAATTACCTAAGACCATGATGGCAGTAAATTGAAGATATGGCTAATCTGAATCTGATTTTCCATAATAAGTGACCGATGACATTTACATAGCACACTAATGTTTACAAGCAGCTTATATCTTTATGCTCTTTGGAGGCATGGGAGAAAGAGTAGTTGGTTTAGAGTCAGATGACTGTTTTTCTTTTTTTTCTTTTTTTTTATTTTTAGTTTACAACACACAGTTCTACATAATTTTGAGTTCCAGATTTTCTTCCCTCCCTCCCTCCCTCACCAAAACGGCATGGAATCCCATATAACTTCCACGTATAACTTCGCATTGAATTAATTTACACACTAGTCAAGTTGTGGAGAAGAATTATGATCAATGGAATGAATCATAAGAAAGAAGAAACAGAACCAAAAAAAAAAACCCACAACCCAAAGACAAAAACAAAAGAGAGAAAAAAAGGGGGCGGGGAGAAAAAGGCAAGCATGAAGTGTGCCTCAGTCTGCATTCATACTTCATAGTACTTTCTCTGGATGTAGATAGCATTCTCCATCGTGAGTCCTTTGGAGTTGTCTTTGTACCTTGTGTTGCTGAGACGAGCAAAGTCTGTCAGGGTTAGTCCTCACAGAATCCATATATCTGTGGTTGTGTATAATGTTCTCCTGGCTCTGCTCCGCTCACTCAGCAATATGTTGTGTAGGTTTTTCCAGGTTGTTATGAAGTCCTTATCATCCCCATTTCTTATAGCACAATAGTATTCCATTACCTTCAAATACCACAGCTTGTTTAGCCATTCCCCAATTGATGGGCATCCCTTTAATTTCCAATTCTTGGCTACCACAAAAAGAGCTGCTATAAATATTTTTGTACATATGGGTCCTTTTCCCACTTGTGTGATGTCTTTGGGATACAACCCTAGAAGTGGTATTGCTGGGTCAAAGGGTATGAATATTTTTATATCCCTTTGGGCATAGTTCCAAATTGCTCTCCAAAATGGCTGGATCAGTTCACAACTCCACCAGCAATGTAACAATGGTCCAATTTTCGCACATCCTCTCCAGCATTTATCATTTTCTTGTTTTGTCATTTTATCCAATCTGACAGGAGAGATATGGTATCTAAGAGTTGTTTTGATTTGCATTTCTCTAATCAATAGTGATTTAGAGCATTTTTTCATATACCTAAAGATATCTTTAATTTCTTCCTCTGAAAACTCCCTGTTCATATCCTTTGACCATTTCTCAATTGGGGAATGACTTGTATTCCTATATATTTGGTTCAGTTCCTTGTATGTTTTGGAAATGAGGCCTTTATCAGCGATACTAGTTGTATAGATTTTCTCCGAATTTTCTGCTTCCCTCCTAATCTTTGATGTATTGGCTTTTTTTGTACAAAAGCATTTCAATTTAACATAATCAAAGTTATCCATTTTGCATTTTGTAATGCTCTCTATCTCTTGTTGGGTCATGAATTCTTTTCTTTTCCATAAATCTGATAGGTAAACTATTCCTTGCTCTCCCAAATTGCTTATAGTTTCAACCTTTATTCCTACATCATGAACCCATTTTGACTTTATTTTGATATATGGTGTAAGATATTGGTCTATACCCAGTTTCTGCCCTACCATTTTCCAATTTTCCCAACAGTTTTTGTGAAATAGTGAATACTTAGCCCAGAAGTGGGCCTCTTTGGGTTTATCAAAGAGTAGATTGCTATAGTCATTGACTTCTCCATCTTGTGTACCTATCCTATTCCACTGATGCACAACTCTGTTTCTTAGTCAGTAACAGGTAGTTGATGACTGCTGCTCTATAATACAGTTTAATATCTGGTATGGCTAGGCCACCTTCTCTAGCATTTCTTTTCATTAATACACTAGATGTTCTAGACCTCTTGTTCTTCCAGATGAATTTTGTTATTATTTTATCCAGCTCCGTAAAATAATTTTTTGGTAGTTCAATTGGTATGGCACTGAATAGATAGATTAATTTAGGTAAAATTGTCATTTTTATTATATTAGCTCGGCCTAACCATGAGCAACTGATATTTTTTCATTTATTTAGATCTGAATTTATTCGCATGGAAAGTGTTTCATAGTTATGTTCATATAGGCCCTGCGTTTGTCTTGGCAGATAAAATCCCAGATATTTTATAGTGTCTACAGTAACTTTGAATGGAATTTCTCTTTCTATCTCTTGCTGTTGGGCTTTGTTAGTAATGTATAGGAATGCTGAGGATTTACGTGGGTTTATTTTATATCCTGCAACTTTGCTAAAGTTGTTTATTATTTCAAGTAGCTTTTTACTTGATTCTCTAGGATTCTCTAAGTAAATCATCATATCATCTGGAAAAAGTGATAATTTAGCTTCTTCTTTGCCTATTCTAATTCCTTCAATTTCTTTTTCTTCTCTTATTGCTACAGCTAACGTTTCTAGTACCAAATTGAATAGTAGGGGTGATAATGGACATCCTTGTTTCACCCCTGATCTTATTGGGAATGCATCTAGCTTATTCCCATTACAAATAATGCTTGTTGATGGTTTTAGGTAGATGCTATTTATAATTTTAAGGAAGGCTCCATTTATTCCTATGCTTTCTAGTGTTTTTAATAGGAATGGGTGTTGTATTTTGTCAAAGGCTTTTTCTGCATCTATTGAGATGATCATCTGGTTTCTGCTACTTTTGTTGTTGATATGGTCAATTATGCTAATAGTTTTCCTAATAATGAACCAGCCTTGCATTTCTGGAATAAATCCTACCTGGTCATAGTGTATTATTCTGGTGATAAGTTGCTGCAATCTTTTTGCTAATATTTTATTTAAAATTTTTGCATCAATATTCATTAGGGAAATTGGTCTATAATTTTCTTTTTCTGTTTTGACTCTACCTGGTTTAGGTATTAGTATCATATTTGTGTCATAAAACGAATTTGGTAGGACTCCTTCACTTATTTTCCCAAATAGTCTACAAAGTATAGGAATTAATTGTTCTTTAAATGTTTGATTGAATTCACATGTAAAACCATCTGGCCCTGGAGATTTTTTCCTAGGGAGTTCATTGATGGCTTGCTCAATTTCTTTTTCTGATATGGGGTTATTTAGAAATTTTACTTCCTTTTCTGTTAACCTGGGCAATTTATGTTTTTGTAGATATTCATCCATATCTCTAAGGTTGTCAAATTTATGGGCATACAATTGGGCAAAATAATTCCTAATTATTGTTTTGATTTCCTCTTCATTAGAGGGGAACTCACCCTTTTCATTTTTGATACAGGTAATTTGATTTTCTTCCTTTTTTTAAATCAAATTGACCAAAGGTTTATCAATTTTATTGGTTTTTTCGTAAAACCAGCTTTTTGTTTCATTTATTAATTCAATAGTTTTCTTGGTTTCAATTTTATTAATCTCTCCTTTGATTTTCAGTATTTCTAATTTGGTATTTAATTGGGGATTTTCAATTTGTTCTTTTCCTAGCTTTTTCAGTCGTAGGCCCAAATCATTGATCTCCTTTTCCCCTATTTTATTCATGTAAGCATTTAGAGATATAAAACTTCCCCTAAGAACTGCTTTTGCTGCATCCCATAAGTTTTGGTATGTTGTCTCATTATTGTCATTCTCTTGAATGAAGTTACTAATTGTTTCTCTGATTAGTTCTTTGGCCCACTCATTCTTTAGAATTAGATTATTTAGTTTCCAGTTAATTTTTAGCTTATTTTTCCATGGTTTTTTGTTACAAATAATTTTTATTGCATCATGATCTGAAAAGTATGCTTTGACTACTTCTGCCTTTCTGCACTGGATTGTGAGGTTTTTATGCCCTAGTTCTTGGTCAACTTTTGAGCATGTGCCATGTACCACTGAGAAGAAAGTATATTCCTTTTTATCCCCATTTAGTTTTCTCCAGAAGTCTATCATATCTGCCTTTTCTGAAATTCTGTTCACTTCCTTAACTTCTTTCTTATTTATTTTGAGGTTAGATTTATCAAGTTCAGAAAGGGGAAGGTTGAGGTCTCCCAATATTATAGTTTTGCTGTCTATTTCTTCCTGTAACTCCCTTAACCTCTCCTCTAAGAATCTGCATGCCATATCACTTGGTGCATAAATGTTAAACAATAATATTGTTTCATTGTTTTTGGTACCTTTTAGCAGGATGTAGTGACCTTCCTTATCTCTTTTAATTAAATCTATCTTTACTTTTGCTTTGTCTGAGATTAGGATTGCTATACCTGCTTTTTTTACTTTAGCTGAGGTGCAATATATTTTACTCCAGCCTTTTACCTTTACCCTGTGTGTATCCCCCTGTTTCAAATGTGTTTCTTGTAAACAGCATATTGTAGGATTATGGTTTTTAATCCATTCTGCTATCTGCTTCCGTTTTATGGGAGAGTTCATCCCATTCACATTCACAGTTATGATTTCTATCTGTGTCTTTTTCTCCATCCTATTTCCCCCTGTTTATGCTGTTATTTCTCCCTTTCCCCTTCCACTCCTCAACAAAGTTTTGCTTTTGACTGTCACCTTCCTCAGTTTACCCTCCCTCTTTATTCCCCTCCCTTGTCTTACCGTTTCCTACTTGCTACTTCTCCTCTCCCTTCTGACTACTTCCCTACCTTTTTTCCCCCTTTCCCCTCCTACTTCCTGTAGGATGAGTTAGATTTCTATACTTATTAGGGTATGTTATTCCCTTCTTGAACCAGATCAGATAACAGTAAAGATCAAATACTGATCTTCTCCCCCCTTTCTTTCCCTTTACTAAAATGTGTTTTTGTACCTTTTCATTTGGTGTAATTTACCCTTTTCTACTACCTCCTTACCTCTTCTCTCCAAGCCCTCCCTTTATATCTCTTAATTATGTTTTTTATCCTTATATCAGTTATTTTATACAGACATTCGCAGTCTATGTGTATCCCTTTCAATTGTCATAATAGCTGGACTATTCTCAAGATTGACATATATATCTATACATATAAAACATACATAAGATGATATAATTCTATATAAAGATGCAAATAATTTGCCCTTATTGATTAATAAGGTTTGTGGTGTTTTTTCCCCCTGTTTACCTTTTTATGTCTCTTTTGAGTTTTGTATTTGGAGATCAGATTTTCCATTGAGTTCAGGCCTTTTCATCAGGAAGGTCTGGAATTCCCTTATTTCGTTGAATATCCATCTCCTTCCCTGAAAAATTATGCTTAATTTTGCTGGGTAGTTGATCCTTGGTTGTAGTCCCAGCTCCTTTGCCCTTCGGAATATCATATTCCAATTTCTCCTGTCTTTTAATGTGGAGGCTGAAAGATCCTGTGTGATCATGACTGTAGTTCCATGATATCTGAGTTGTTTCTTTTTGACTGCTTGCAGTATTTTCTCCTTGACTTTGTAATTCTGAAATTTGGTTATAATATTTCTTGGTGTTTTCAGTTTGGGATCTCTTTCAGGGGGTGATCGGTGAATTCTTTCAATGACTATTTTGCCCTCTGGTTCTAGGATCTCTGGGCAGTTATCTTTGATAATTTCTTCGAAGATACTGTCAAGGCTCTTTTTTTCATCGTGGATTTCTGGTAGCCCAATAACTCTTAAATTGTCTCTCCTGGATCTATTTTCCAGGTCAGTTGTTTTCCAAATCAGATATTTCACAATTTTTTCTATATTTTCATTCTTTACATTTTGTTTTACTACTTCTTGATGCCTCATAGAGTCGTTAGCTTCCACTTGCTCAACTCTAATTTTTAATGAGCTACTGTCTTCATTTTGCTTTTGAGTCGCCTTTTCCAATTGGTTGATGTTCCCTCTCAGGGTGTCATTTTCTCTATTTAGATTCTGAATCTCCATAGCCATTTCGCCAATCTTATTCTTTAGGGACTTGATTTCATCAGTGATTTTTTTTTCCATTTTTTCTTTTACCTCCCTAATTTGGTTTTTAAAATCCTCCTTTAGCTCTTCCAGTAATGCTTTTTGGGCTTGAGACCAGTTCACACTACCTTTTGAGGTATCAGATGTGGGTATAGTGTCATTGCTATCCTCTGTCAAATTGGTATTTTGATCATGCCTGTATCCATAAAAAGAATCAATGGTCCTTGGTTTTTTTGTGTTCTTTATGTTGGTTAGCCTTCTCCTGGGTTTACAATAAATACCAGCTTTTGGGGCTCCGGGCTCTCTGTCCCAGCTTTCTTATTCTGGGGATTGTGAGTCTAGTTGTTGGCTTCATGAATTATAGCCTTCAGTTTCCTGAGGTGTGGGGGAGGGGGTCTGGTGGCCCGAAATCTCCTCTTCCCCTGGGGTTGCTCTCCAGCACTGTTGCTCTTCAGCAATGGTCTCAGCTCTTTGTTGTTTGAGCTGGATGTCTGGCACTTCCCCTGGGGAAGCAAGAGTACATCTGGGCTCCTGGTATTGACCCCTGCTGGCTCTGCCCCTCTGGGACTCAGGTACTCCCACTACTCGGCCACTGAAGCCCCAGTTCTGTCTCCTCTATTCTAGTGTTTTTTTTTTTTTCCAAGGGATTCTCTGTGTGGGGAGGGGAGGGATTAAAGCCCTTTACCTGGCCATTATGTCTCCCGGAAGTTCAAGAAGCTGCATTTCTTACCTTTGGGCTGCAAGCCTCAGGGGTTGATTTTTCACGGCCGGTGGCCTTGTGCTGCCTCTCATTGCTTCCACAGACTGCCGTCTTGGTCTTGTGTTGGGAGGCCTGGGGATCTCTGCTGGTTTCAGGCGCCCAGCTTTCTTCCAGCCTGTCTCCCACCTGGGTTTCCCTGCTGGCCACTTCCGCTTTGGTGTAGTCTGTAGCAGCTCTGCACGCCGAGCGCTCTCCAAGCCTACAGATTCGTGCCTTCGGCCTTTCAGACACTCCTGGCTGGGAAATTTGCCCCACTCAGACTGCTCACGGTTTCTAACTCTCTCAAATCTGCTCAAATTCACATTTTTATCAGAATCTGACAACTTGTGGGAGAGCTCCAGTAAGACGCTGTTTTCATGTGGCCATGTTGGCTCCACCTCCCAGATGACTGTTTTTCTACTTAATTCCTGAGTTTTCTTGGGCGAGTAATATGCCTTTGTTTTTCCTCATTTATTAAATAAAGATTTTAGGTTCCCACCTATATCTTTAATTCTACAAACTCTCTGATTTACATGGTACTTACCTACCATAGTTATTATTATCCCTGTTTTACAGATGAGGAAACAGGTTGAGAAGTGCTGCCCTTGGTGACAAAATTAATGAATAGTCAGGATTCAGGATTTGAATCTATGTCTTCCTGACTATAAATTCAGTACTTTATTTTCTATTCCACAGTGACTGTTTCTCAATAGTCAGATGGCAGACATGAGGAAATGATCGTTCTATTTTTAAAAAATAAATAAATAATTTTAAAATCATTCTGTTTTGTTCACAATATTTTATAAATTCACACAGGAATGAACAACAACAACAAAAAAGAGCTTAACCCCTCTGGAGAAAGCATTCAGTTGTGATGAAAGTCCTAATTCAAACTGCCAGTGATCTTTTATCTAAGCAGATAAATTAGTAAATAAGGCAACCAATTGGAGATATTCTTCATTTATGTAAGAGAGGTAACAGCAGTAGTCATGCAGGAAAAGTATGATAGCCAGATGGATATTTTCTGACAAGGGAACATGGGGGAGGTGGGGGTGCAATGTGTTACCGTGTTAGTTTAAATTTTGTTCACTCAAAATACACAGGGAAAAAAGACAAAGGGGATTTTCATTCCAGCAGCTGCTCCAGTAATGATAGCCAAGAACTAAGATGAAGGCCAATTTCAGGGTTTTGATACCCTAAAAGCAGATAGTTTCAGGTAGAGCAGGACAGAAATCTCCCCACAATGAAAATGTTCTCAGATATTTCCAAGTGAAGCTTCAGAGTTAGTTATGTCACCTGTAAGGTAGGATACCCAAATTTTAAGTTAATTATTAACATGTTTACAGATAGACACATTACCATATTGTAATGGGTTTCTTTTATTTCTAAACACTGATACTTCTGTTCATTCTTTTGCTTTATACTAATTGACTGATATATTTTAAAAATATATCATTATTTTGACAGAGTAGCATGAACTGGCTGGTTAAGAGGGTCATATGAGGGCATATCTCAGCGATTTATTTTTGTATTCCTGCTCCCTCCCTCACCATCTCCATCTGCCTTATAGGAATCTCCACCTGGTTGTCCTGTAGGCAACTCAAATTCATCATGTCCCAAATTGAACTTCTCATATTTTCTCCCCAAACCTGCTGTTCTTCCTAACCACCCAATTTCTGCTGATGACACTACAGTCCTCTCAGTTACCCAAGGTTCAAAAGCTTAGATCTGTCAGTAATTCCTATTATCCCTTGTCAATTTCCTGCATCTTTTAGATTCCTGAGAAAATGAATAAGTGAAAAATGAATGAAAAAGCTTTTATTAAGCACAGTGGTAAGTTGTGGGGATACAAATACAAAAGCAAAGACAGTCCTTGCCTTCAAATAGCTTATTCCAATGGAGAATACCCATATTGGGAGAAGTGACCAAGGACAGGTACTTTGGTTCCAAAACTTATTGGGATGGTGTGCCAGAGTTGAATTGCCTGGAGGATTGATATCAATGTTAAGTTGTAGCCTGGAATTCAGTAACAAAAGCAATATCTTACTTTATGGCAATATTAATAGGCTTGAAGAAATAATACTGAGTTGAGGCTCCACTTTTTGAGGAACTGGAGAATCCTTCCACTTTAAATGAGATGATGGATGTAAAGCACTTTGCAAACCTTGAAGTGCTGTATAAATACTACTTATTATTAGCCTACAGTCGCTAGACTTCCAATCTGGCAAGGTCTTCATTTCTTGAAACTTCTACTGCACTCCTGCTGGCCTTAAGCTGTACTTAAAGGACAATACTTAGGTTTGCTGTTAAATGTTTAACCAAGGGGTAGGGATGAGCAGATTTAAAAAAAAATTTAATCCAAATTATTAATGTCTTCTTAAATCTAGATGATGAGAGAAGTGATTATTATTCTGTTACATTAATAACCAATTATTAAATTGGGATTGAAGGGTTTTTTTCCTTTTATTTCCTCATTCAGGAAAAGCTCCTATAGGCCAGTCAGTCTCTCTGAAGGACATTGCTGATAGATGAAATTGCCCAAATCCTTAGGGTATATGCTTTGTGATCTTATGTGGAACCCTACCAAACTAGAAGACTTTACAAACAAAATCTAATCTAAGTGAATTCTTGCCTTTAGGAAATAAGCTCATATCATTGTATCCATCCATTAGAATCTAGGGGAACCTAGCTTATGAAGGAGAAAACCAACCAGAGTGGTCTGGGTAGAGATGGATTTCTTTGTCCAGATTGCTGGAGGCGGCTGAGTCTCATAATCAAGTCATAGTCTCAGCAGGAGAAGGTGAAGACTTTCAGCCCACATCTTCATTAATATATCTACCCCCTTGTTAATTATTCATCAATCAGCATCAATTTTCACTTGTCAGAGGCACCTACTTTTTCAAAGGCATTTAAGCATTCAAGCATCTCCATGATTTTGTCTTTGGTCACCAAGAGAGACCACTGATCACCAATTTTGATTACTTGCTAGCCTAATCAATAAATTGATTATTAATTACCCAGAAACTCTGTCTCTCAGGCTTTTCATTCATCTCAATAATCAACAAACGAATTAAGCCCCAATTTACTGTAATTTCAGATTTCTGAGGTGTAAATGCTCACACTGAAAATTTAAAGATAAGCTGTCTACCATATACAAGCTGGCTTCAGCAACATTATTCCTCCTGTATCCCCTAGGCTTCTGTGAGCTGAGGGTCACCTGAAATATGAACTGCTTATGAGGCCATAGGCACCAGGATGCTGAAGATGCCAGAGAAGTAAAGTCTAGTTAGAGAAGAAAGCAGAGATACCCATTGTGGATTCTAAGGAAGATGTTTATCAGTGCTTGCCTCAGTGGCATTTAAAGATGGCTCTAGACCTTGAGTCTTCTAATCATATGTTCACCTTGGCATCAAGGAGAGCAGTGGATATTGGCAAGACAATTGCTCTTTTATTCATTGACTTCGAAAGTGAAGTAAAGGAATTTGTTCTACTAAAAGGTCACTTGAGTATTCCTGGGATTACCTTGTTTGAGATTGGAAGGGAGAATGAAAATTTTCAAAATTTTATTGAAGCAACAATGCTGCTCAGAGTTTTATTCTTTTATTTCTGATTTTATTCAATAAATGTAGTATAGTCTATAATTGCAAGTGTGTATTCCTGTGGGTTATATTCAGATACAGAGATAAGAGTTTTAGTGAAGAAATAGGGGCTGAGCCAGTTTTGATAAATCTATGAAATCTGCAATGGTAATATATGCATTTGAAACCCTAGTTCAAGTTGAGATAGAACACAGGCCAGCATGAAGAGTCTAAGAATTATTTGCACGCTCTTAAGCAGAGTTGTAGGCCTAGGTTAGAAGTAGACAAAGTCTAGTTATGTGTTTGGAGTGTCACTTGGTGGTTTACGCAGAGGTTGTGCTCTAAGTAGCTACCCTATTGCCCCTGCCCCTTGGGAGGGAAGTAAGTATGTTCAGCCAATGCACTGTTTATACCTCAAAGGAAAATGATATTTGGAACGGAAATTGCAGAAAAAAAATACTAACAGAGAAGTGGTGATGTACCTAAACAAGGACAATGGGATGGAAGTACCTAATTGCTTTTGAAGAGTTCAAGTCAATCTGGCCCACATCATCTTCATCTTGGGTACTGAATAACGTGATTACTGAGCTACTGTCATTGCAAGTTGAAAGATTAGGGAGAATGGGACATGTACTATAGTGCTGGAGAACTATAGGGCATTGAGCTTGATTTCAATTCCTGGCAAAATTCTAAAATGGGTTATTTAATAGAAGATAGTAAACCTTTAAGAAGGAAATAGTTGAGAAAAAGATTCATTATGAATTCATTGCATAGCACAATGCCTGGAATATTGTAGGCACTTAATAAGTGCTTGTTGATAATTAAATGATTGATTGATCCAAAATAGATTGTGGCAGACTAACCTCATTTTTAATGTGGTCACTGTAGTGGTAGATCAGAACACTTTTCTTAAGCATGGTTTTATATATATTATATATACTATATATATATATATATATATATATATATATATATATATATATATATATATATATATATGCATGTATAATATATGCATTCACACACCCATATGTATGTATGTATATTTTGTTTTGATATAGTTGTTTATGTGTTTTCTCTCTCATTAAACTATGAGCTGCTTGAAGAAAAGGAACTGTTTTTGCTTTTCTTTTATCCTCAGTATTTAACACAATGCCTGACACATAGAAGGTGTTTAATAAATGTTTGTAGACTTGACTTGAATAAAGGTATATGGTTAGCATCCTTATTAAATTTGCTGATGACATAAAGCTGACAGGGATAGCCAGAATATTGGATGACAGATTCAAGGTCTAAGAAGATTTTGACAGGCTAGAACATTGGGTTTAATCAAATAAGTAGAAATTTAATGCTGAATAAATAGAGTTTTATGTGATTAGAAATACCAATATCACAAGTACTGGGGGAGAGATGGTTACGTTTTGGAGACATTGTCTATAATATACATATATATACATATATGTGTGTGTATTTATGTATGTATATATAAATACATATACAGATTATATGTATAATACATATATAGATTTTATATATAAAACATATACAGATTATGTATATACATCTATGAATGTACAAATGTGTGTGTGTGTGTGTGTGTGTGTGTGTGTGTGTGTGTGTGTGTAATTTACTGGACTGCAACTCAATGTGAATGAAAAGTATGATATGTTAGACAGGAATTGATACTCATTTCTTTGATTTCATTAATAGAAACAACTTTCAGGAATAAAGTGGTAATGATCTCGTTGTACTCCTCCTCAGTCAGACCATATCTAGAATATTATGTTCATTTTTGAGCATCACATTTTAAAATGGTTAAGCTGGAGAACATCTAAAGCAGGAGTTCTTTTTATAAAATTTAATTTTGTTTTATTTTCAATTCTGTATTGTCTTCTTCCCACCTCTCCCCTTCCCACCCATTGAGAATGCAAAAAAAAAAAGCCATTTCAAATATTTAGTCAAGCAGAACACATTCTCACATTAACTATGATATGACTTACATGATGTATATATGTACATACAAACATACATATATACATACTATGTGTATGTGTGTAAAATATACATATATGGATATTACATGCAGACACACATATTCTTCAGTTTTTTCTCTGAGTCCATCCACCATCTGGAAGTTGATAAGATATTTCACTGCAAAATCTTTGGAATGTTGGTTGGTCATTGTGTTGTCAGAGTTCCCAAGTCTTTCAAAGTTACTTGTCTTTATAAAATTGTGCAGTTTTATCAATTTTTTTTCCTGATTCTGCCTACTTCATTTTGCATTAGTTCATACAAGTCTTCCTTGAATTCGCAGAAACCATCTCATTCATCATGCTTTATTGCACAATTAGCATTCCATCATATTTATATATCCTGACAACTTTATGCATTCCCCCATTGATAGGCACCCTCCTAAAAAATCTTGGCCAGCATGAAAAGAGTAGCTACACACACCTAGGTCCTTTTCTGTCTTTGAACTCTTTGGGCTGTAGATGTAGTAGCAGAATTACTGAAGATGGATAGCATTTTTCATGCTAAGCCCTTTGGAATTGTCTTGAGTCATTCTGTTGTTGAGAATAGCTGTCATTCTTAGTTGATCATCATACAGTATTGCTGTTACTGTGTACAATGTTCTCCTGGTTCTGTTCATTTCACTTTGCATCAGTTCATGTAAAACTTTACAGGTTTGTCTGAGAATATCCTGTTTGTCATTTCTTAAAGCACAGTAGTATTTTATCACAATCGTATACCATGATTTGTTCATCCATTCCCCAATTAGTGTATTTTTCTATAGATATATTGATACAGTCAGCATTTCTAAAGTTATACTGAATAGAAATAGTGATAATAGACATACTTGCTTTACCTCTACACTCACTGGAAAAGCTTATCCCCATTACAGAAAATGCTGACTCCTGATTTTATATAGACACTACTGAACATAATAAGGAAAGCTCCATTTAGTCCTGTACTTTCTGGTGTTAACAAAAATGAGTGTTGTATCTTGTTAAAAGCTTTTACAGCATATACTAATGTAATCATATGATTTTTATTGTTTTTGTTATTAACATGGTCAGTTATGTTTGTTTTTTCCTAATATTTAACCAGCACTGTATTCCTGATATAAATCTATTTTTGTCATTGTGATATGTGTTTGTGATATTGTACTATAGTTTTCTTGCTAACATTTTCTTTAAATTTTTTGCATTAATATTCATCAGGGACTTTGGTTTATAACTTTTCTCTCTATGCTTTGGATCTCCCAGGTTTTAATGTTAAGACCATATTTGTGTCAGAGAAGGAATTTGGTGGGTCCTCTTCTTTTGTTCTTTTTTTTTCCAAGCAGTTTATATAGAATTGGTATTAATTGTTCTTTACATGTTCAGTAGAATTTGCTTGTAAATCCTTCTGATCCTGGGTATTTTTTTTTTCCTTTGAGAGTTCATTTATGGCATGTTCAAATTATTTTTTTCTGAGATAGGGTTATTTAACTTCTCTATTTCTTCTTCTGTTAACCTGGACAATTTACATTTTTGTAAATATTTCTATGCTTTATTTAAATTTATTGTCATATAGTTTAGTGAAATAGCTCCTAATAATTTCTTTTATTTCTTTTGTACTGGTTGTAAATTCACCTTTTTCAATTTTTGATACTTCTAATTTGGTTTTCTTCTTTCTTTTTTTAAAAGTAACTTATCTCTTATTGTTTTTTCCCCCAAAATCAATTCCTACTTCTTTTTATTAGATTTTTTTTGCTTTTGATTTTGTTAATCTCTCCTGTGATTTTTAGGATTTCTATGTTGCTGTTTAATTAAGAATTTTTAATTTATTGATTTTCTGGTTTTTTTTTAGTAAAATGTTAGATTTATTGATCTGTTTTTCCTTTCTTTGACTGATTAAAATATTTAGAGATTTAAATTTTCCCTCAAGTACTGCTTTGACTCCATCACAAAATGTTCATATGTTGTATCATTTTGTCATTATCTTTAATTAAATTGTTGATTGTTTTTATAATTTTTCTTTAACCCACATACTATTTAGGATTTAGTTGTTTATTTTGCACTTAATTTTTTATTTTTGCTTCAAATGTCATATATTAAGTGTAATTTTATTGCACTGTGGCTGGTAAAAACGAATTTAATATTTCTAATATTTAGCATTTGTTTGGGAAGGTTATATGCCCTCATACATGGTCAGTTTTTTGTGAAGGTGCCATATACTACTAAGAAATAGGCATACTCCTTTCTATTTCCATTCAATACTTCCCAGAGGCCTATCATATTTAAGTTTCTATTCAAGTCCTTCATTTCTTTTTTTGTTTATTTTTTGTTTGTATTTATCTAGGTCTAAGAGGAATAAATTGAGATCCCCAATTATTATAATTTTATTGTCTATTTTGCCTTGTAACTCATTTAACTTTTCCTTTAAGGATTTATATGTTATATTCTTTTGTGAATGTATTTTAATATTGATATTAATCATAGCTTATTGTACTTTTCAGCAAAATGTAGTTTTTTCTGTTTATTTCTTTTAATTAGCTCTACTTTTGCTGTTGCTTTGTTTAAGATCGTGATTACTACTGCCTTCCCCAACCCTCCCACTTTTTTTTTTACTTCAGCTAAAGCATAATAGAAAACTCTGTTCCAGCCCCTTATTTTAACTCTGTGTATCTTTCTGTTTCAGGTGTGTTTCTTATAAACCAAATTTTGTTGGATACTAGTATCTAATCCATTCTGCTATTCTCTGCTCTCTTATGGCTTGTTTCATCTTGTTCACAGTCATAATTATGATTACTAATTGTGTATTCCTCTCCATCTTGTTTGTTTTGTGAAGAACTCAATAAGCTCTTCCAAATAAACTCATTGTGTACGTTAATACTCAAAGAGTTCAAGGCAAGGGTGGATATCTTAGAGGGCAGTGACATATTTAGGAAAACATGGTTCTGAAGCAAGGAATTGAAAAGGGCAAAGTCTTATAGACTATGCTTATTTTTACATCATTAGTGCTTTCTTGAAAAATATTTAGCAGGTGGTTTTTCCTTACTATTGTGGGATGTAGTTTTGTGTTTAAAAAGTTTGAGAGGGGCAGCTAGGTGGCACAGTGAGTAGAGCACCAGCCCTGGAGTCAAGAGGACCGGAGTTCAAATCTGACCTCAGACACCTGACACATGTACTAGCTGTGTGACCTTGGGCAAGTCACTTAACCCCAATTGCCCTGCCAAAAAGCAAAAAAAAAAAAGTTTGACAGATATAATTTCTGGTTAATTAGTCATTTCATTAATAATGCTAGCATTTTATTAATAAAAGAGGTCAGTGGCACTCACAAATGCCAAAGACAATTATGCTGGCGGGCTCATGGCTTCTATGCACTTGAAAAAGTGGGTTTTCCAGACAGTGGCACTCAACTCTGATTGGTTAAAGTTAATGAGAGAATGAATATTACAATGAGAAGTAGGCTCGCACCAGTGAGGGCTGAGAGAATGACATCATATCATTCTTGGACAAAGAAGCTACCTCTACACCCAGACCAACATGGCCAGCCCATTGGAGTTGGGCTCTCTGAAGCAGAGCTTAAATGCTTGGCAGTTTAGTTCAAGTAAGGACCTCAATATCTGGTACCTTGTCCTGCCAGGTGATCTTCAGAATCTTCCTAAGACAATTCAAATGGAAGCGGTTTAGTTTCCTGGCATGGCACTGGTAGACTGTCCAGGTTTCACAGGCATACAACAATGAAGTCAGCACCACAGCTCTGTAGACTTTCAGTTTGGTAATCAGTCTAACACCTCTTCTCTCCCATACTTTCCTTTGGAGCTTCCCAAACACTGAGCTAGCTCTGGCGATGCATGTGTCAACCTCATTATCAACGTGCACATCACTGGAAAGTACATATGGTAGTCAGAGGAAGTGATGCAAGGACACTCTCAAGGTCTTTCTCAAGAGCTGTGGAATTGACTGTGTGACATGGGAGACGTTGGCACAGGACTGCTCCGCATGGTGTTCTCACATCAGAGAAGGTGCTGTGCTCTATAAGCAAAGCAGAATTGAAATAGCTGAAAGGAAACACAGGATGCACAAGTTTGCAGTATCTACCCGAAATGTTCATAGGAACTATTTATGCCCGACCTGCGGTAGAGCATTCACGCTCATATTGGCCTGATCAGCCACAGTTGGACACAATGTCATTTTGGTCCTCTTTGAGAATGAAGGACAACAACCAACACCCAGACCCTAGTTTAGGGAAATCTAATTGAAGAATTTATCCCCACCCAAATCTGAATAGAACAAAATGGGCTTCCCCACCCTAGATTAAATTTCTTGTAAGGTTGGGTGGGGTCTGAACAAGATTAAGGAGAAAATTAACCCAACCTTCACAGATTAAGAATGAACACTTTAGAAAAAAGGAGCAACTCTAGATCTTCCCAAATCATTGATATTAATAGCAATTTCTTTCAAGTTCATTCAGTTCTAGAAACTGGAACTCATTGAGGTCACCTAGGTTTTCACTTAATATTTCATTACTTATCTTGAGTTTCATCTTCACGTGAATCATTTTTTTTCTATTCTTCTTAGTCCCCAGATGTATTTTCCTTGGTATAAAAAAAATAAAATTAGTGTTTAGGGGTTCTACTTTAGCTCCATCATCCAATATCATTTCTATCCACTATCCTTTCATTGTTTGTTAGTTCTTCTTTTTACCTCCAATTTTAACCAAAATTTTCAAAACCCATTTCTAGTCAACTGCAACTTACTATGAGCTTTAGTATTTCTGACAGTTTTATAAAGAAACATGTTTTTTCATTACACTGTTACCAACTTTTGCTTCCATTTTTAGATATTCTATTTTTTTCATCTTTGTATTTTAAACAAAACTCATCCTTTATATTTTTTCTTTAAATTTCTTTATATCATACCAAATCTGGGATAACATTCAATTCTAGGGGATTTATATCAAGAAGGAATTTGGAAAACTGGAGTTCAGACAGAAAAGGGTGAGTGACTAGGATTCTGAGGAGACCAGAAAACATACCATAAGAGGATTGATTCAAGGACTTTAGTATGTCTTCCATGGAAAAAGGAAGACCTTTTTTTTGAGGGTGTGGGTTGGTATAATATCTGTCTTCAAATATTTAAAAGGTTGTCTTGTTGAAAAGGTAGTATATTTGTTTTGTTTAACTCCCCAGAGAATGAAGTGAGAGTGATGGGTGGAAGTTGCATAGAGACCATCTTGATAAAAAGAAATACATCCTAATAAAGTTGCTGAAAAGTGAAATGAGCTGCCTTAGCTTCTAACAAGTTTCTCAGTTTTAGTGGTTTGAATAAACAATTAGATCATCATTTTTTGGGATTGTCATAAGGAGGATTCCTAATTGAATTCCCTTCTATGAAATAGAAATAATAGCTGTAGTACTTGTCTCAGAAGGTTTTTAAAAGATCAAATGCAAAACATATGTAAAACATTTTGTAAACCTTAAAATGCTATGTAAATATCACTTGCTATTATTTTTATTACTGTCATTATTATTATTTGGGTTGGATCTGTGATTTTTTTCTTTTCAGTGTAAGGAACTCCAGATGTGAAATTCCTTTCACTAGTGTAGATTGGCCTGAGGCACTAAGGGATTAAGGGGCTTTCTGTTGTTGTTGTCTATCCTTCTTTCTAGAAGAGGACTATGGCATCAGGAAGGTGATGCCATGACTTGAAAGTGAATTAGATTTAAGCAAGGGAGGGCTGTGCAAAGTCACCTGCCTCACCTTTTTCTGCAGAGCCATCTGGATCCGGTGGCAAGATATAAATCAGGATGGCAGGAGATTGCCCTTGATGCAGTGGGAGACCTTAGCCTTTTTAAGCTAAGGTCTTTCCTTGGTCTCAGTTGGACTGAGGCAACACCCATTCAGTAATTAAAGGTAGGTAAAAAATGAGACAAAGAATGGCTAGTATAAAAAAAATCAATCTGGGACAGGAAGACCCTCAGAGTTCCTAGCCAAAATGGAAACAATTGTTACTTACATTTCCTCTGAGCCAATCAGGACCCAAAGAATGACCACTTAGTGGGACTTGGGCTGTGACCTATTGTTGGCCAATCAATGAGAGCCAGAGTGAATTAGGTTTAACATATGATCCTTAAAAAGGAAATAAAGCCCATAAACACCAAGATATCTTGTTGGTTTCAGTGATCAAAATTTACATTCCTTTGAGCAGAGGGAATGGAAGGGAAGGGGAACGAAAGGGAGAGACGGAGTTACATTGCCCAACTGGAGCTGGCCACTTAGGTCCCCAGTGGGGCAGTCTATACTACTCAGAGGTTATTGTTTGTGATGCCATGACATGCAAGTGAATTGAATTTAAGTGAGGGAGGGCTCTGCAAAGTCACCAGACTCACTTTCTCTACTGGAGCCATCTGAGTTCAGTGGCAAGATATAAATCAGGATGACTGGAGATGGCTCCCAAGGGGCTTTCTAATACATGTCAAAGGTGACACTTGAACCGATGTTTTTCTGACTCCAGGGCTGACCCTCTTAGCCACTACTACTTGCTGCTTCTTATTATCAATATGTTGTTAATGCAGAAAATAACTTCTTTGCCCCTTTTATGTAACTGGTTTTGTTTGAGTGTAGTATTTCATAAGTATATTAGTTACGGGTCACATCCTATAAAGTCTCATTGATAACTATGAAGTTTAACTCACCTTTTGTATTATCACTAGTTCTGTGATTCTATGATTGACTTTGTTATCCATACACTATACCTTTGTTCATAAACATCTGAGTTGATGAATTTTATTGATATCCCTCACATATAATGTTATAAGAATTTTTGGTGGTTGTTCAGTTGTATCCATCTCTTTGTGAACTCATTTGGGATTTTCTTGGCAAGGATACTGAAGTAGTTTGCCATTTCCTTCTCCAGCTTATTTACAGATAAGAAAACTGAAGCAAATAGGGGTAAGGCAAACTGAGGCAAACATGACTTGCCAAGAGTTACTCAGCTAGTAAATACTTGAGATGAGATTTGAACTAAAATTTTACTGACTTCAGGCCCAGTGCTCAATCCCCTGCACCATTAAAAAAAAAAAAAAATTGGGGGTGGGGCAGAGCCAAGATGGCAGAGTAAAGGCAGGGACTTGCCTGAGCTTTCCTCCAAAACCCTCCAAATACCTTTAAAAAATGACTCTAAACAAATTCTAGAGCAGCAGAACCCATAAAAAGATGGAGTGAAACAAATTTCCAGTGTAAGATAGCTAATAAGGACAACATGAAAGGTCTCTTGCACCAGGCTGAGAGAGGAGTGCAGTCCAGTGCAGGCCCTGCCAGCACAGCTCAGCCCCAGCAGGTCAGGAGCAGTCCTTGGGAATGACTGAATCAGCAGCAGCAGTGCCTGTTTTGGGGGCTCCTAGGCCACAGATAGTAAGGGGGTTGAGCAGCTAGTCAGAAGGCAATTACAGGAGTCTCTTTGCTAGCACTGAGGCAGGACCCTGTTGCTTTGCCCTCACTCAGATCTGGGTCTTAGTCCTGGGTAGCAGTCCCAGGGTGAGGAGCAGCACTAGCATAGCAGAGCTTGCAGCAGCAGTGGAAGGGGGACCTTCCTCACAGTTCCAGGGCAGAAAAGAGTTCTTGTGGTTGCTCACAGACTAGAGCACAGGCCAGCAGAGTAGAAAACACCTCTCCTTAGATCATACTACCTTCGAAGAATTAAAAACTTACAGGTCCCTAGAAGTATCTCTGAAAACAGCTACACAAATTCCTTGAAGCTTGGGACAGTGTGCCCTCCACCCTGGAAGCAGAGCCCTACTTTAACAAACAGGTAGAAGTCAAGGAATGGGCTGGGAACATGAGCAAACAATGGGGAAAACAACAACAAAACTGAACCTCTGACTATAGAAAATTATTATGTTTACTAGGAAGCTGAAAACACACGCTTGGAAGAAGATAGCAAAATCAAAGCTCTTACAATCAAAGCCTCCAAGAAAAATATGAATTGGTCTCCGGCCATGGAAGAGCTCAAAAAGGATTTTGAAAATCAAGTAAGAGAAGTAGAGGGAAAGTTGGGAAGAGAAATGAGAGTGATGGAAAAAAATCATAAGAGTCAACAGCTTGGTGAGGGAGACACATCGAAAAAATACTGAAGAAAATAACATCTTAAAAAACAGAGTAGGCCAAACTGCAAAAGAGGTGCCTTAAAAAGCAGAATTGGCCAAATGGAAAAGGAGGTCCAAAAGCTCACTGAAGAAAATAATTGCTTAGAAATTAGAATGTAGCAAATGGAAGCTGATGACTTTATGGGAAACCAAGAAGCAATAAAGCAATAAAGAATGAAAAAATAGAAGACAATGTGAAATATCTCATTGGAAAAAAAAAAAAACCAAGTGATCTGAAAATAGATCCAGGAGAGACAATTTAAAAATTATTGGATTACCTGAAAGCCATGATCAAAAAAAGAGCCTAGACATCATCTTTCAAGAAATTTTCAGGGAAAACTTCCCTGATATTCCAGAGGGTGAAATAGAGATTGCACCAATCATCTCCTGAACAAGATCCTAAAATGAAAACTGCCAGGAATATTATAACCAAATTCCAGAGTTCCTAGGTCAAGGAAAAAATGTTGCAAGCAGCTAGAAAGAAACAATTCAAGTATTGTGGAGCCACAGTCAGGATAATGAAAAATTTAGCAACTTCTACATTAAAGGAACTGAGGGCTTGCAATATGATATTCCAGAGGGCAAAGGAGCAAGGATTACAACCAAGAATCACCTACCCAGGGCAGCTAGGTGGTGCAGTGAGTGGAGCACAGGCCCTGGAGTCAGGAGGACCTGAGTTCAAATCAGGCCTCAGATACTGTTAAGGCAATCAGACTTTTCCCAGTTCTTCCTTTTTGGGATTTTAAGACTATCAAGTCTCCCCTTTGTTTGAATGGGGCAGATAAAGGGGGATTTTGCCTTGATGTGTTTCTCAGCATTAAGATAATTCGAGAGACATTGAATTGTGTATGATATGATACTAGGGATGGGGAACTTTCACACACCCAGTCTGGGTGAGGTCAGATCCCTCAGGGCTCTGAACAGGATATAATTGAGGGGAGCTTCATGTTTGACTTTTGGGGCACACTCATGGAAGGAGTGTTTAGACTCTGGGAAAGTTGTAACTGCCCCCCAGCTTTGCAACCCAGATACTGGTTCTTCTTTGGTAACTAAGTATTGTGATTCGAATCAGATGAGGTCTGTTGATTTTTGTAATTTCTGTTTGTATTTGCCTTGAAGTTCAAGGGGCTGATCTTTTCCTCCTGAGCTAAGTGAATGATATTTATATGTTGAATTAAAGTAAGATTGTTAACCCCTTAACATTGCTTTCCTTAGTAAAGCAGATCAAAGAACCTGTGTTGGCCGCTTTCTGTGTGGGCGTTGTTGGTGGGTCTTACACCTCTACAGTAGCTGCTAGAAGATTGTTGCTACAGACACTTGACACTCTTATTTGCTGTGTGACCTTGGGCAAGTCATTTAAGCCCAATTACCCTGCCTTCCCCCCCAAAACAAACAAACAAAAAAAGAATCACCCACCCAGCAAAACTGAGTATAGTCCTTCAGGGGAAAAAAAATACATATTCAATGAGATAGAGGACTTTCAACATTCTTGATGAAAAGACCAGAGCCTGAATAGAAAATCTGACTTTCAAATACAAGACTCAAGAGAAACATAAGAAGAGAAATCATAAGAGACTTAATAAGGTTAAACTGTTTACATTCCTACATGGGAAGATGGTATTTGTAACTCATAAGACCTTTCTCATTATTAGGGTAGTTAGATATATAGAGAGAGACACAGAGAGCACAGGTATGAGTTGAATATGAATATGATACCTAAAAAATGAAATTAAGGTATGAGAGAGAGGAATGTACTGAGAGAAAGAGAAAGGGAGAGGTAGAAAGGGGTAAATTATTTCACATAAAAGAGGAAAGAAAAAGCTTTTACAGTTGAGGGAAAGAGGAGGTAGGTGAGGGGGAGTGAGTGAACCTTACTACTCTCATCAGAATTGGCTAAAAGAGGGAATAAGATACACATGCAATGGAGTGTAGAAATCTATCATACCCTACAGGAAAGTACAAGCTGAAGGAGATAAGAGAAGGTGTTTCAACAATCCAGCTAGCAGCTGTTGTGGGGGTGAAAGCCCAACAACAAGAAAGCTACCAGCACACTGCAAAAGCACAGGTTCTTTTGATCTGCTTAACTAAGGAAAGCTACATGAAGGGGTTGGCAAGCTTACTTTAATTCAGCATGCAAATATCATTCACTTAGTTCAGGGGAAGAGACCAGCACACTGAACTTCAGAGCAAATTCCAAACAAATTACAAACATCAACAGACAGACCAAATACAGATTCATGGTTACCAACATCTGGGTTCAGCCTGGGAGCTCAGAACAAGGGCTGACCCAGAGTCACGTGCGCCAGAGCTCCAAGGAAGAGGAGGCCAAGCCCTGGTTTTATATCTTTTTCAGCGTCAGGGGTGAGTCACACATGCGACTCACCCTCGTGACCTAAAACCGTCACAAAGAGGCAACTTAAACCCACATGGTCTAAGAGCCTCTGATGTCCCAAACCTATCACTCAAACTCATGTGTAAAACTAGGCCCTCCCCTGAGTTAGCCCCACCTTGGGCCCCACCTTAGTTACCAATCCACACCCACATAGGTTAGGTTAATACCTAATAGGGGTTAGAGCCTGGGGCTTAGCACTTAGTAAGACTCAATGAAATACACTGAATTACTCAAAGCAAACAAAAGCCAAACTCTTCAAGGGCACTTGTTGAACTAAGTGCTAAGGAGCCCATTTTGCTTACCAACACAGAAGGGGGAGAGGGATTGATAGAAGGGAGGGCAGATTGGGGGAAGGGGTGCTTGGAAGCAAAACACTTTTGAGGAGGGACAGGATGAAAAAAGAGAATATAATAAACTGAGGGTAGGGGGAATAAGATGGAGGGAAATACAGTTAGCAATAGCAACTGTGAAAAAAATTTTGAAGCAAGTTTCTCAGATAAAGGCCTCATTTCTCTAACTTATAGAGAATTGTGTCAAATTTATAAAAATCAGAGCCATTACCTAATGGATAAATGATCAAAAAATATAATCAGTTTCCAGTGAAGTAATTAAAGTTATCTATAGCCATATAAAAAATATTCTAACCCCCTGTTGATTGGAGAAATGCAAATTAAAACCAGTCTGAGGTACTACCTCATACCTATTAGATTGGCTAATAGGACAGAAAAGGTAAATGACAAATATTGGAAGGGATGTGGAAAAAATGAGACATTAATGTACTGTTGCCTGAATTGTGAACTGATTAAACCATTCTACAGAGCAATTTATAGCAAAGGGCTATAAAACCCTGCATACCCTTTGACCTAGCGATACCACTACTAGGTCTGTATCCCAAAAGAGATTAAAAAAAAAGGAAAGGGACCCACATGTAAAATATATATATATATATATAGCAGCTCTTTTCTGGGGATAAAGAATGAGAAATTGAGGGGACGCCCATTAGTTGGGGAATGGCTGAACAAATTGTGGTATATAATTTTTTTGGAATACTATTGTGCTATAAGAAATGATGAGCAAGATGCTGGAAAGATTTGCATGAGTTGACGCAAAGTGAAATGTTCTGGGAACAAAGGAACAGCAATAGTGTACGATGATCAGCCATGAATGACTTAGGTATTCTCAACAATATAACAATCCATGACAGCTTTGAAGTTCTTAGGATGAAAAATGCTCTCCATCCCTAGAGAAAGAACTGATGGTGTCTGAATGCAGATTGAAGCATGGTTTTACTTTATTTTTCATGAGTTTTTTTTGTCTGTTTTCTTTCAAAACATGACTATTATGGAAGTGTTTTGCATGACTACGCATATATAACCTATATGGAATTGCTTGCCTTCTCAATGAGGGGGGGCTGGGGAGAGGGAAGGGAGAGAATTTGGAACTCAAAGTTTTAAAAACAAATGTTAAAAATTGTTTTCACATGTAACTGGGGGAAAATTAAATACTAAATAAATGCAAAATAAAATAAAATAATGAAAAAAAAGAAATGGTAAATTCTTTACCAAAAAAATAACATTTTTATTTAAAGTTTGGAGTTCCAAATTCTATCTCTCCCTTTCTCCCTTCGCTCCCCCTTCTTTGAGATGGTAAGCAATCAGAATATCTGTGCAATTATGTAAAACAGAGGTGGGGAGCCTGCTGCCTTGAGGTTGCTTGTGGCCCTCTAAATGCTCAAGTTCAACCCTTTGACTGAATACAAACTTCACAGAACAATTCAGTCAAAGGGCCACACTTGAGGACCTAGAGGGCCACAAGTAGCCTTGAGATCTCAGGTTCCCCACCCCTGATGTAAAACATTTCCATATTGTACAAGAAGACTGGAATTAAAAAAAAAGAAAAGAAAAGAAAAAAAAGTGAAAAATAGCAGTTCTTTCTCCAGTTCTTTCCCTGGAGGCAGATAGTGTGCTTCATCATTGGCCCTTTGGGATTATCTTAGATCACTGAATGGCTGAGAATAGCTAAGTCATTCACAATTCTTCATCAAACATTGTTGCTGTTAATGTGTACAATATTCTCCTGGTTCTATTCACTTCACTATGCATCAGTTCATATAAGTCCTTCCAGGTTTTTCTGAAATCTGCCTGCTTGACATTTCTTCCAGAGCAATAATATTCCATTAAAATCATATACCACAGTTTGTTTAGCCATTCCCCAATTGATGGTCATTAGTTCTTAGGCACCCCAAAAAGGACTGCTGTAAATATTTTTGTATAAATAGATCTTTCTCCCCTTTTTTTGAATGTCTTTGGGATGTAGACTTAGCAGTAGTATTGTTGGATCAAAGGGTATGCACAGTTTTATAGCCCTTTGGGCATGGTTCCAAATTGTTCTCCAGAAGAGTTGGATCAGTCTACAACTCCACCAGTAATGCACCAGTGTTCCAGTTTTCTCACATCCTCTCTACAATCCAACATTTTCCTTTTTTGTCATATTAGTCAATCTGATAGGTGTGAGGTGGTACATCAAAGTTGTTTTAATTTTCATTTCTCTAGTCAATAGTGATTTAGAGCATTTTTTCATATGACTATAGATAGCTTTGATTTCTTTGTCTGAAAACTGCCTGTTCATGTCCTTTGACCATTTCTCAATTGGGGAATAACTTATATTTTTATAAATTTGACTCAGTTCTCCATATATTTGAGAAATAAGGCCTTTATTGGAGATACTTGTTGCAAAAATATTTCCCCCAGTTTTCTGCTTTCCTTATAATTTTCATTGCATTTGTTTTGTTTGTGTAAAAACTTTAATTTTATATAATCAAAATAATCTATTTTACATTTTTTAATGCTCTGTGTATTTTCTTTGGTCCTAAATTCTTCCCTTATCCATAAATCTGACAAATAAACTATTCCATGCCTCTTAATTTACTTATTGTATCACCCTTTATGTGTAAATCATGTACCTATTTTGACCTTGGTATACAGTGTAAGATGTTGGTCTACACCTAGTTTCTGCCATATTGTTTTCCAGTTCTTCCAGCAGTTTTTGTCAAATAATGAAAGCTTTTGTTCCAAAAGCTTGGATCTTTGGGTTTATCATATACTAAATTACTATGATTGTTTACTCTAATGTTATTTCTACCTAATCTGTTCCACTGATCCACTATTCTATTTCTTAGCAAGTACCAGATTGTTTTGATAATTATTGCTTTATTATACAATTTGAGATCTGGTATGAACAAGCATTTTTAATGAAATTTTTCTTATGATTATACCTGCTAGATACTTGTTTGGAAGATTTATGTAGAAAGTTTTCTTCTTCCTACCTCCCTCCATTCTACCTCCCTCCGTTTTCAGGTTAAAACATTCACACATAAACACATACATACATACACACACAGACATATACACACATATATTAAAAGCCCTTGTTAGATACACTAAATTACTAGCCAAGAGCCTATCTTTCCAATATTTAAAGCCATGGTTCATAATTCTGAATCCCATTTTCAGCATCATTATCTTGATCTGTTCACCTTTCATATTTTCCTTTCACTTCTGAAGCCTCTACCTGCCATTTCCAGAACTGACACCTTTGCCCCCAATGTTTTTAGTTTCTTGCCTAGAATTTCATAAACTTTCATAATGCTTTCTAGATTACTTATGTCAGTATAATTCAGTATAATTTGTATGAGCATGAAGCAACTAGAATAAGTTGTGGTTGTAAGGTCTGACAGGTCTCAAGAAGCTCTCCATCACGTTTCACACACTTGAGAACTCACAATCATCCTTATCAAATTAAAATATGGTTGCTTTCGTACGTCTAAGGAGGGAGTCACCTGACAACAAGACTCCTCTCTTCCTTCCTTGTCCAGTGTAGCATGGCCTATGGCTCTTTGTCATCATTTCTTGGGGCACAAGAAATTACTTTCTCTCCTAGGAATAAATCCTATATGTTATGGAAAGAACCTTATACTCATTATAAAATTCTAAAGATTCATTATTTCTTCCTCCTTTGCTTCCTTGTGTCACATTCTTCTACTTTCCAATCTTCTGACACAGATTAAAACCCCTCTCTTTCTCTGCAGTATAAAAGTGCTTCCTTCTTTTCAGAGAATACTTTGTTCTTCCAAATGATGTAGGTAGTAATGAAGCATTCTTCAGTCCCTTTCACCTTCTCTAGAAAGGTGCCTGAGCTACATTTTGTGCACACACAGATGATAATTAGTACTAACAGAAATGCAAACAATGCTTTCACTGAAAGGCACAAGAAAATCCTTGCCAACCACACTTGTTTTTACAGAGATGCCTAGTATTATGTAGTTCTTGTTGCTATCCTTCATGGCCAATTGCTTTGGCCAACTGGTTATTTTTCACATGTTTTCCAGTATACTTTAGGAGTTTCAGTATGAGAATTCATATCATACATTTTTAAAAAAATAGTATTTTACTTTTTCTCAGATTTACTTTTTCACCATGTGCCTAGTTGAGTGCTTTCCCCTCTTTCCCTACCCCTTTCAGATTCTTCTTGCGTGTTGTTTACCTCTATTAGATTGTAAGTTCCTTAAAGGCAAGGACTGGTTTTTTTTTTTCCTATTTGTATACTCTGTCTGGCATGCAGTAGGCACTTAATAAATGTCTGTTGATTGATAAGCACACCCTTTTGTAATCTTATGGTATGCTTTTGTTTTCACTGTAAGCAATCTCAAATATTGAGTAAATATATGTTAATAAGTATTTAAGTAATATTGTAGTGAAGGGCATACATATAGTACAAGTAATTCAATTAAAATTCTTTTCATTCAATTAGAATTTTGAAAATAGCTCATTGAAGTGAGCATTTTTCATATTTGGTTCCAAAGACCCGAGGAAGGCTAGAGTCAGCTAAGAAGATTCAAGTTACATAAACAGGAAGAAAAAAGTCACTTCAGCTTTTAAAAGAACCGAAGATATATTTGTATGTGGCAAATAAACTATTAAAAATTTTAATTAAAATATGCCCCTTGTATAATTTGTAAGAAAGATTTTTTCCCCCTTGAGTATTTCAGGGGAAAAGATTAATGAAGATTTACTTTTATTCTGTGATGAAATCCACTCATCCTACAGAGTCTAAACAATGAACATCCAATTAAAATGTCCACTATGTAGAAAGTTATTATTCTGCTTGATTATCTCACTCTTATTGTTACAGGGTACAATGACACAACCTTTGGAACTTTTGATGAGGGAATGCCCTTTCTTTGGACATCTTTTCTAATTATTATATTCAACTAAAATAGAATCACTCTGTTTTGACAGAAATCCTCTGTAGCCTCTATTTTGATATATTAAACAGAATAATAAGATGCCTGAATAATTAACAATAATGCATAAGATGCACTATTGAACAACCAAAAAAATTCCCACTTTTACAGAAAGCCTTAACCAGCTATTTCAGGTTCCTCCCTTCTGATGAAAATAAGCAAGAAGCTTTCCTTTTCAAGGTTATGAAAGTCTATTTATCCATAAATTGAAGAAAGCTTACTTAACATTGATAGAAATATGTTAAACTCTTTTAACCTTACCAGGTTATCTCTCTACAGTTAGTGGTGTGATATAAACTAAGCAGAAGGCTAAATCTTATCCCTTGATGACTTTAGTATCTCCCTGAGAAAGAAAATGCGTAAACATATGAGATAAATATATGGAAGTAAAATTTGGTCTACGGACAGGTTTGGCTATGAAGAAATGAAGACTTCTGGAAGCAGAGGAATACTAGTCAAGAAGGTATATGCTACAATATCCAAGGATAATAGGATCAGAGATCTAAAGCTAGAAGGCATCCTAGAGGTCATTATTTTTAGACTTGGAGAATTAATATTCCCGGGTTATTTGGACACAAGCAACTGGGAGTAACAGAAGTCCATGTTGTTTCAAGTTGTCTGAGAAAGAAAAGACTTGGTGGTGATGGGAGTGGTTTGATGATTACTTTGTTTTTCTTTTTCTTTTTTTGTTCACCTATTTTATTATATATTTATTTAAAAAATTCATTTAAAAATTTTGAATTCCAAATTCTCTCCCTCCCTTCAGCCCTTCCACAAGCCATTGAGAAGTCAAACAATATATCTACTATATATATTGTCATGCAAAACATATTTCCATATTAGCCATGTCACAATATACATATATGTATATGTGTACGTATACATATATGAATATGTGTGTATATATGTATATATATGCTACAGTATGCATTCAGAGTTCATCAGTTCTCTTTCTGGAGGTAGATGGTATTTTTATAGGTCCTTGGAATTGTCTTGGATCATTGTTGTGATCAGAGTAGCAAAGGTTTTCACTGTTGATCATCCTTACAATATTGCTGTTAGTATGTACAATGTTCTCTGGTTCTACTCACTTCACTTTCTAACAGTTCCTGTGAGTTTTCCCAGGTTTTTCTCAAATCATCCTGCTCATCATTTCTTGTAGCACTATAGTATTCCATCACAATCATAAGCCACAACTTGTTTAGCCATTCCCCAATTGATGAGTATCTCCTCAGTTCCCAATTCTTTGACACCACAAAAAGAGCTACTCTAAATATTTTTGTACAAATGGGCATTTCCCCCTTTTCTTTGATCTATTTGGGATACAGACCCAGTAGTGTATTGCTGGGTCAAAGGGAACACACAATGTTATAGCCCTTTGGGTATAGTTCCAAATTATTCTCCAGAATTGTTAGACTGGTTTACAACTTCTCCAAGTACATTAGAGTCCCAATTTTTCCACATCCCTCCTGCATTTATCATTTTCTTTTTGTGTCGTGTTAGCCAGCCTAACAGATATGAAGTGGTACATAAGAATTTTTTAAAAATTTGCATTTCTCTAGTCAATAGTGATTTAGGACATTTTTTTTCATGTAACTCTTGATAGCTTTGTTGTTTTCTTCTGAAAACTCTCTGTTCATATCCTTTGACATTTATTAATTGGAGAATGGCTCACTTTTTTTTTTAGAAATTTAACTCAGTTCCCTATATATTTGAGAAATGAAACTTTTATCTCAGAAAATTCTAGTAATTTTTCCCCCAAGTTTCCTTCTTTCATTTTAGTTTTTGCTGGATTTGGTTTTATTTGTGTAAACCCTTTTTAATTTCATGTAATCAGAATTATCCATTTTACTTCCTGTGATCCTCTCCATCTCTTATTTGGTCATAAACTCTTCCCTTATTCATAGATGTGACAGACAAATTTTTCTATGGTTCCCCAATTTATTTATGATATCACTTTTTATTTCTAAATCATTTACCTATTTTGACTTTTTTTAGCATGTCATGTGAGATTCTGATCTATGCCTAGTTTTTGCCAAACTGATTTCCAGTTTTCTCAGCAATTTTTTTCAAAGGGTGAATTCTTGCACCAAAAGCTTGGATCTTTGGGTTTATCAAACATAGATTACTATGGTCATTTATTGCTGTGGATTGTATGCCTAATCTAGTCCACTGAACCAGTCTATTTCTTAGCCAGGACCAGATTGTTTGAATGATTACTGCTTTGTAGAATAGCCTGAAATCTGGTACTTGTAGCCTACTTTACTTCACATTTTTTTCCCCATTGGTTCCCTTGATATTGTTGACATTTTGTTCTTCCAGATGAATTTTGTTATGATTTTTCTAGCTCTATAAAATAATTCTTTGCTAGTCTGATTAGTATGAAACTGAATATGTAAATTAATTTAGGTAGAATTGTGTAGCCTACCTATGAGTGATAAATATTTCTCCAATAGTTTAGGTATGCGTTTATTTGTGTTAATAGAGTATGATAACTGTGTCCATATAATAACTGGGTTTGTATTGGCAGGTAAACTCTCAAGTATTTGATAGTGTCTGAAGTTCTCTTCAATTGAATTTCTCTTCAGAAAAGTACTTCACAAGCACATATAGAGAAGTGAGACATTTTATAAAGTAACAGATTGAATTATTACATATCCTTGAAAAAAAAGCAAGGGATCTAGACTAGAGAATCAAAGCTTCAGATACAGTCTTTTTTTGTGTGTTCTACTTTATATATAGAAATGCTAATGGCTAGGGATTTGGGTTTTTTTTTGGCATTTTTATTTTGCTGCTTGTTAAGTTCAGAACAAAAAAAAATTAAATGAAAAATGGTTACTAGTTCTATATTTATTGTTCTCAATCCATTTGCCATACTTCTAAAAACTAGATTTCTTCACATGAGACTATCTTCTTGATATACATAATTACTCAGTCTTCTCCACTCCATCCTTTCTATGGTCTTTTCCTTCTGCATAAAAAGTATGCCTTTCCAGAGTCATATTCTAATTGTGAGTCCTCATCCATTCAATTTCAGTAATACCTTTGGGATCAGATTTTGTTTAAATAGAATAGTCTTCTTTTAATATCACATCTGACTTGTTAATTTATTTAAATTCAGGATATATATGTTCTTATTTAATTTATTTAGCCAAGGGGGGAGGTGGAGACAAGATGGCAAGGTAGAGAAAGTACTAAGCAGAGCTCTCCAAAAATTTCCCCAAAACATTTTTAAAACAACAGCTCTAATCTTTTCTGAAGTGACAGAGCCAACAAAAGGTCAGGGTGGGAATTCTACCCCAAGACAACTTAGGACCTTGCAAGGAGAGATTTATGACACAGGGTGGAGGCTGGCCCAGAGCAGATGTGGATGCAACACAGAGCAACTTCTCTCACTCAATCATAGAATTTTAGATTTGGAAGAGGCCTCAGCTGCCCCTTAGTCCATGTATGAAAATAAATACCCACTATAATATACCAGAAAAGTGGTCATCTACCATCTTTCTCATGACTTCCAACGAGGAGGAAGCCAGTGCATTCCAATCTTCAAAGGTAGCACATTGCATATTTGGAAAGTCCTAAGTATTAGGAAGGTTTTGGTAACATCCAGAATAACTTTTACCTATTTATAGTTTTCACCCCTTTTTCTTACCTCTGCCCTCTGGCATCAAATAGAGTAAGTCTTACCCTCTATCCACAAGAAATATACTTAAATACTTTGGAATATGGAGACCAGTTTTGTGATCTTTTTTTTTTTTAAGGAAGGACATTTATAATCTGGAGAGCATCTAGCATTGGGACAACCAGGATTGTACAGGGGCTCCATGTCGGACCATGTGATGATTTGTAGGAGAAACTAGAAATGTTTAGTGTGGAGAAAATAAGGTTGAAGAAGTAACATCAGATACTTGAAGGGTTATCATGTTCAAAAGAAATTTTTTTAATGTGGCCTTAGATATTAGAATGTGAAATAATGGGTGGATAGTAGTTGTAAGGAAGTAGATTTCATCTTGATATAAGGCAACGCTTCAAGATGGTTAGCCCTGTACAAAAGTGGAATAAGATGTCTCATTATGCGTTGCATTCTTTTTCACTGTAGGTCTTTGAGCAGTCTACTTATGGGAGATCTTGCATAGGAGATCCCTTATCAAGATCAATTTGAACTAGAGAGACTTGGATGTCCTTGCCTACAATGAAATTCTATGTTTTCTGAGTCATATGAATCTAATCCCAGACTTGCCCTAACTGTGTTAAGTAACTCAGCTTCTCTCTACTCTTAAAAGCAGATAGGAATCAAAGACCTAGAGGCCACAGAGGTTACTTTAAAGCATGTGTGACAACATGCCTGTAGTAGGAAAGATGTAGAAATGAAGCCATACGGAGCAAGCAAAAATTATTTTTCTTGTGATAGTCACTGTTGTTCCTTTTCATTGATATACAATGAATTCATTTCAGATATGCTGCCAAATGCTTTAGGCTGTCCAGGAATATTTTATGCACAGGAAAAATAATTCCATGATTGGTCTGAATGATTCATTTTCATCTTCCTTTCTGTTATGCTTGTCTTTTGCATAGACTGCACAAACCTTAGACCGGGTCATACATGCAATGAGTATTGAGAACCATGTATCTTGATTTCTGTTTATTTTCATTTAGAGAGTTAAAGATTTTAGTTGTTCCTAAGCCACCAAAATTAATGTTACTTTCTAATTCAGTAAATGTTCAGCTCCTTACTTGATTACAGCATTCCATATAACACAAAGGAGAGAAAGATTAAGATTGCTCTATATCAATAGCTCCTTAAGATTTCTTTCTTACATTAAATTGAAAATCCTCCCACTCTCTGTCAGTCATTCTTTTTAAAGAATGCTCCATTCTGCATTATAAATTTCTTTTTGTTATTTACCAATTTCTGCTTGAATCTGGCATTAATCATAGTATTTAGAGCTAGAGGGGCTTAGAGATCAAATAGTCCAAGTGCCTCATTTTACAAATGAGAAATATGGGGTTCAACATGGAAAATTGAGGTGACTAACCAAAGTTTATACAATGGGGTACTGTAGGAGTCAACAATATAGCTCATTTGACCTTTCTCCTAGTCCAGTGTTCCTAACCTCTTTTTAAAACTTTTTTTTAGGTATTTTGTTTTTAGTTTACAACACTCAGTTCTACAAGTTTTTGAGTTCCAAATTTTCTTCTCCTTTCCCCCCAAGATGGCATGGAATCTGATATATGTTCTACATGTACCTTCTCATTAAACTTATTTACAAAATAGTCAAGTTGTATAGAAGAATTATGACCAATGGAATGAATCATGAGAAAGAAGAAACAAAACCAAATAAGAAGAGGAAAAAAAGAGAGAGCAAATAGTTTGCCTCAATCTGCATTCAGATTCCATAATTCTTTTTTCTGGATGTAGATAGCTCTTTCCAACATGAGTCCTTTGGAGCTGTCTTTTTGAACCTTGTATTGCTGAGAAGAGCCAAGTCTATCAAAGTTAGTCATCACAGAAGCAATGTCTGTGGTTATGTACAATGTTCTCCTGGTTCTGCTCCCCTCACTCAGCATCATAGTAGTTCTTTTCAGGTTATTATGAAGTCCGTATGTTCCCTATTTCTTATAGCACAATAATATTCCATTGCATTCATATACCACAACTTGTTTAGCCATTCCCCAATTGAGAGGCACCCCCTTGATTTCCAATACTTTGCTACCACAAAAAGAGTTGCTATATTTTTGTACATATGGGTCACTTTGCCATTTCTGTGATCCTTTTGGGATACAGCCCTAGAAGTGGTATTGCTGGGTCAAAGGGTATGCACATTTTTATAGCCCTTTGGGCATAGTCTCAAATTGCTCTCCAGAATGGCTGGATCTGTTCACAACTCCACCAACAATGTAACAGTGTTCCAATTTTCCCACATCCTCTCCAGCATTTATCGTTTTCCTGTTTTGTCATGTTACCAGTCTGACAGGAGAGATGTGGTACCTAAGAGTTGTTTTGATTTGCATTTCTCTACTCACTAGTCATTTAGAGCATTTTTTCATATGCCTATAGATATCTTTAATTTCTTCCTCTGGAAACTGTCTGTTCATATCCTTTGACCATTCCTCAATTGGGGAATGACTTGCATTCCTATGAATTTGCCTCAGTTCCCTGTATATTTTAGATATGAGGCCTTTATCAGAGACACTGGTTGTAAAGATTTTCTCCCAATTTTCTGCTTCCCTCCTAATCTTTGTTGCATGGGCTTTGCCTAACCTCTTTTATTCACTCTTTGTCTTTCATTCCAAGACTTATATGTTTCCATTATTTCAGTTACATGATTGTTAACAGGAAGCAGTGAGGTTTAAAAAAAATTATCAGCAAGCTGTTTAATTGTTTTATGTCTTGGATATAACTAGGTGGTGCTTAATCTCTCTCCTCACTGCCATCCTTTGTAATTGAGTTAGACAATCCTTCTTGGTTTTTGACTCACTGAAGAAGGGGGTTCACATCTATATGGGGATAAGTGAGTTAGACTTGAATTTGGATTGCCTTACCTGTGACTTTTGCGTGATTGACTAGCTAATGGAGGTCATAAAGGGGCTCAATGCCTGACCAAAGATTGTTCGAAAACTAAACTGTATAATTTGATAGACTCCTAGATCGTAGTCTCACGGCTAGAAGAGACCTGAGAGATAATCTGAGGCAATACTCTTGCATTATAGATGAGCAAATGAGGCTCAGAGACTTTGATTTGCTAGAGTAGTGATTTGCACAAACATAGTTAAGTAGCTGTCCCTAGACCTCTGTCTCCAAATCCAGCTCTCTCCACTGTACCACATTACCCCTCTATTTTAAAGTACAATTTTTTTCTGTAAATCATAGTTTTAAAACTGTCCTAATGCTTTTATCAACAATTTGCCTGTATAAATTTATGAATGCAGATAGTGGTGAGAGCATTGGGCTTAGATACAGAAAGATAGATTTAGGTTTGGTGTAAGGAAAACTTCCTATCAGAGCTATCCAAAAGTAGAATTGGACCCCTTGAGAGGTTTCCCTCACAATAAGTTTTCAGGCAATGGCTGGATGACCATTTGTTAAATACATTTTAGAAAGTATTTGATTTTTTTCCATGTAAAAGTTGGCCTATATGACTTCTGATATCTATTTCTTCCAACTCCGAGATTCTGTTTAGAAAAGAAGTAGTTAAAAAAAATTAGAATTGGTTGCCCCAGAAAGTAATGGATTAAACCTCACTAGAAGTCCACCAGCAAAATACTATAAGCAATTTGGAAGAGCAGGGAATATTTTACCTGTCAGATTTATGAGAAAGGGAAGAATTCATGATTCAACAAGAGGTAGAAAGCATTATAAAATGCAAAATGGCTAATTTTGATTATGCTAAACAGAAAAGTTTTTTATAAACAAAGCCAATGCAACAAAGATGAGGAGGGAAGCAGAAAATTGGGAGAAAATCTTTACAGCCAATGTCTCTGATGAAGGCCTCATACAGGGAACTGAGCCAAATTCATAGGAATACAAGTCATTCCCCAGTTGAGAAATGGTCAAAGGATGTGAACAGGCAGTTTTCAGAGGAAGAAATTAAAGATATCTATAGGTATATGAAAAAATGCTCTAAATCACTATTGATTACAGAAATGCAAATCAAAACAACTCTTAGGTACCACATCTCTCCTGCCACATTGGGTAACATGACAAAACAGGAAAATGCTAAATGCTGGAGAGGATGTGGGAAAATTAGAACATTAATACATTGTTGGTGGAGTTGTGAACAGATGCAGCCATTTTGGAGAATAATTTGGAACTATGCCCAAAGGGCTATAAAATGTGCATACCCTTTGACCTAGCAATACCACTCCTAGGGCTATATCCCAAAGAGATCACACAAGTGGGAAAGTGACCCGTATGTACAAAAATATTTATAGCAGCTCTTTTGGTGGTAGCAAAGAATTGGAAATCAAGGGGATGCCCATCAATTGGGGAATAGCTAAACAAGTTGTGGTATATGAATGTAATGGAATACTATTGTGTGTAAGAAATGGAGAAGATACAGACTTCATAATAACCTGGAAAGACCTACATGATCTGATGCTGAGTGAGAGCAGCAGAACCAGGAGAACATTATACACAACCACAGACATATTGATTCTGTGATGACTAACTTTGATAGGCTTGGCTCTTCTCAGCTCAAAGACAACTGCAAAGGACTCATGATGGAAAAAAGCTAGCTACATCCAGAGAAAGAACTGTGGAATCTGAGTGCAGATTGAGGCAAACTATTTGCTCTCTCTTTTTTTTTTCTTCTTTTTTTTTTTTGGTTTTGTTTCTTCTCTGTCCTGATTCATTCCATTGGCCATAAATCTTCTTTGCAACTTGACTATTGTGTAAACAAATTTAATGCGAAAGTTTATGTAGAATCCATATTGGACTGCATACAGTCTTGGGCGGGGGCGGAGAGGGGAGGGAAGGGAAGAAAATTTGAAACTCAAGAACATGTAAAACCAAGTGTTGTAAACTAAAAATAAAAAATGTAATTTAAAAAAAGTCTACCTACCAGCAAAAGATCAATGACTTGACACTGGTCAGGTATATGACAGAAAGGTTTCTTGTTCATGTATGGTTTATATTGTGTGGCCTCTAATGTCCCTTCCAGCTCTGAGATTCTGTAATTCTGTAACCTGGAGTCACCTCTGACACTAGCTTTTTCACTCCGAGCAAGTTACCTAACTTCTGTGTTCCTTCCTATGGCTTGAGAGGCAGTATGGTGCAGTAAAAAAGGCACCAAGTTTGGAATTGGAGAAGCTGGTTTTAAACCTCAGCTGTACTTCTTTCAGTCTGTGTGATGGTGGGCTAACCACTACTTTTCCTTTCTGGGCCTCAGATACTTTATCTATAAAATGAGAGGTTTGGACCAGATGGTGGCCTATCAGGCCCATTATAGCTCTGAACTTATGGTTTCCCAAGTCATGGATGGGTTGTTACTTAAATTTATGGAAGAAGTTCTGTACGCTGAGTAAATCTCAGATCCTTTGCTGGTATTTATGCATATTCATCAATGAAGGCCTATCTTCCTAGATACCTAGTTTAACAACACAAATACTATGCAATCCAATTTATTTATTTGTCACAAGGGTAGTCTTTTTTCATCTCTTTGGATTAGGAAGAACAATGTGTTATATAGATACCTTACTTCATAAATTTGGTCCCTTCCCTTCCCTTTGTGTGGTCTTTCCCATTAGAATGTGAGCTCCCTGAGAGCAGAAACTATCTCATTTTACTACTTGTATCCCCAGCACTTGCCTTTTAGCACAATGCTTTGCACATAGTAAGGACTTTCTTTCCTTCTTTCTTCTTTTTTTTCCCTTCCTTTTTGGAATTTAACCAGACTGCAATTGTGAACACATTCTTGCTACCATTCTCCCCCCCCCCCATCTGTCTTTCATGCAAACACATAACAAATAATGTTTTGTAAAAGGTTTTGAAGAAAGTTATACCACAACTCCATTTCTTCCTCTCCCATGCCAGTGAGTTGGGTGAGGTGGCTAGAAAAATCAGTGAGGTTTAGTGGAAAGACTGGAAGCCCTAAAATCTAGAAACAGGTTCTAGTCCAGGTTCGGCCACCAACTCTGACCTTTAGCTAAAAAAAAAAGCTCCAACTTTTCCGTGATTTGCCTTCCAATGTAAAATGAGGATAAAAATATAATACCTACCTTACTTTCAAGTTTCTTCTGAGGATTATATGAGATGGCAGTTA
Organism: Trichosurus vulpecula; assembly: GCF_011100635.1. Classification (NCBI taxonomy): domain Eukaryota; kingdom Metazoa; phylum Chordata; class Mammalia; order Diprotodontia; family Phalangeridae; genus Trichosurus; species Trichosurus vulpecula. Next base: position 87,557,116 of record NC_050576.1, on the reverse strand, counting down.
GGAAAGCATTTTGAAAACAGAAAACAGAAAACTCTATACAAATGTAAGGTAAATTTTTAAAAAATACCAATTAATTTATTTTTAGTTTTCAACATTCACTTCCATAAGATTTTGAGATCCAAATTCCCTCCCTCCTTCTTCTCCCCATACCCCAACATAGTATGCAATCTGATATAGGCTCTACATATACATTCATAGTAAATATATTTTCTCATTAGTCGTGTTGTAAAGAAGAATTAGAAACCACAAGAAAGAAGAAACAAACAGAAAAAGAAAGCAAATAATATGCTTTGATCTGCATTCAGATTCTATAGTTCTTTTTCTGCATGTGGACAGCATTTTCCATCATGAGTCTTTTGGAGTTGTCTTAGATCCCTGCTTTGCTAAGAAGAATTAAGTCTATCAAAATTAGTCATCACACAATGTTGCTGTTAATGTGTACAATGTACTCCTGGTTCTGCTCACTTTGCTTCACGTCTTTCCAAGGTTTTTCTGAAGTGTGCCTGCTCATCATTTCTTATAGCACAATAGTATTCCATTACATTCATACAGCACAACTTGTTCAGCCATTCCCCAATTGATGGGCATCCTCTGTAAGGTAGTATTTTAAAGCTTAGAAATAATCTGTGTATACACACATAGACATTATGACAACCAGGAAAAATCTTGTGGATGTGCTTTCCTTTACTAATTAATTACAGTGTGCTTTCTAATTATATTAGATGAACAACAAATTAAGTCTTCTATCTCTCTGTCATATTTATCTACATACTTATATGTAGGCATGCATACAAGGTGTCCCGAAAGGCTTAGTGCAGTTTTAGGCTGTAAAAAAACAAAAAACAAACCTTAAAACTGCACTAAGATTTTTGGGACACCCTGTACGCCTGCATTATCCACTAAAATCCCACTCTGATATCTTATCCTGGGGAGAATCCTGAATTCTCAAAGGCTAGAGAAGTATAATCTCTGGCGATTCTGACTAAGCTAGAAACATTCTATGTGAAGTCCTAGCAGTGACCTATTTGTCTGCTTTGGGCATTTTCTCTGGATGTCTCCTATACCTGGAATGCTTTCCCTTTTCAGTTCCATCTATTGAATTCCCTGGCTTCCCTTAAGTCCCATCTTTTATAGGAACCATTTTCCAACTCCTTTTAATTCCAGTGCCTTCCCTCAGTAAATTTTTTCCTATTTATCCTACGTATAGCTTGCTTTGTATATATGTGTTTGTATGTTTTCTCCCCCATTAGATTGTAAGCTTCTTGAGGGTAGGAACTGTCTTTTACCTCTTTTGTATCTCTAGTGCTTAGCACAATGCCAGGCACATAGTAGGTGCTTAATAAATGTTTATTGATTAATTTTTGTGAACTAGCTAGGTCAGAGAAGCTCATCTCCAAGTAAACTACAGAAAATGATTAATTTTTCACCTAACAGATACTCTTGAAGATGAATCAGTTGAGTTATACAGGGGTTGTGATTTGCATTGGTTGAGATTGCTCATATAGATGAAATTATAGATACATTTTACTTCTGCATTTACAATATCTTATACCTATTTATTTATATATTATCTTTCCTATTAGAAGCTGCTCCACAAAGGCAGAGTCTCCTTTTGTTTTTCCCTGTATCCCCAGAGCCTGGTACATAGTATTTAATAAATGCTTCATCATGCGTGTGTGTGACTGTGTATATGTTGTACGTATAAACACATATGTATTGATACGTACATATAAATGTGAGTGTGTATGTTTACTTATATATTCATACTTAGGTATTAAAAATGGCTGAAGACACAGCTTTACAAGCACATAATAATAACAGGGGCAGCGCTTACCTTGCTCCAACTTTCTATTTCTGAATTTCATCCATTAGGAGTCTAAATATATCTGCTATTAAATTTTGAAAAAGTATGAATTTGGTTTTCAACTCTGATAACAATCAGATCAAGGTGGCATTTTGGTGGGCATTTCTCTACTGTTGACAAACTGTGAACTAACTTTCTGACTAGTTTTCTAAAAGTCCAACATAGATATTTTAAAACGTGACTGCTGTGCTGATTTTATTCCATTAGTAGCCCAGACCGTCAATCAGTGAATGATTACACAGTTGAAATATTGACAGTGGCAAAAGCAATTTTGGATTTGAAAATTGCCTTTTTAGATTCCATTTCCTAGTTTCAGTAAAAAGACTGTATTTAAGGCCCAGCTTTGTTGATATGTGGAAGAGAGTGGAGCTGGCTGCTGGGGCTTGAAACTAGCAAAAAGCGCTTATAGAAGCCTTAATAACCATGTGTCCCAATAATGGCTGAATGAAGCATCCCACGGGACGTTTTCAATAACCCTTGCTATTTTCAGTGTGAACAGATCTTGCTACTGTTTCCCACCCCAACCCCACCCAAAGAGGCAAATACTAATTAAAAAAATTATTAAAGTCCATAGAAATATTATCTTAAGTTTTTCTGTTTATATAACCTAATGCATCATTACTGAAGGATTAAAAAAACTCCTTTCCCTTATAGTTGTTAGGATTAGATAAATTTTATTTGTAGATGATACTTTTTTTCCTCTTGAACTATGCTATTTTCTGTATTAGTAGGATTTTTTATAATCTCCAAAGAACAGGAAAGTGACATATGATGAGTATAAATCTCAGCTGGGTAGAATTTGGGGCAGTAGTCTGCATAAGAACAGGGAACATGGTGTTCCATGTATAGAAAGCCACAAAGATCAGTAGCTGATTCCTTAAAAAAATGCAAAATTATACCTTGAAGTGCTGTAAAAGCTGAAAGAAAAGATCAAAGAAAAAATTCTCATTTAAATATTTGAGGGTATTGTGATTGTCAGCCTTGTGGGCACTAAGTTTTAACTCAGATCATAAGCCTCCATGTGTTAGTAGATGGTTTTCATAGAGTGTCATGGCCAAAAGATTTGTCATCAACTGGTGACCAACCTTCTTGTTGAAGGCTGAGTCTCTTTGGACTTAGGCTGACATCCAGGTGGAACTTAGAAACATTTATAGCTCAGTAAGACTGATCAGAGCTTGTGCTCTTCAGACATAGCATTTGAGAGCCCAGTCACTTGCATGCCAGTATGAGAAATAAATATAGACTTTAAGTAGAAGAGGTAAAAAGGGGATGAATAAGAAAGACTGAATAATCTGAATTTGCAGTCTACCAAAAACTTGAAGGGATTTAAATTTTGAGGAGTCTTGACTTGTACCAGTTAGGTATTCCAGTGGATATAGTGCTGGGCCCGGAATCTGGAAGAGCTGAGTTCAAATCCAGCCTCTGGCACTTACAAATGGTGTGACCCTGGGCAAATCACTTACCTTCTGTCTGCCTTAGTTTCCTCAACTGTAAAATGGGGATATTAGCAACTACAGACTAGTGTTGTAAGGATCAAATGAGATAATATAGCCAAACCTCTCAGCAGAGTACCTGGTACATAATAGGTGCTTAATAAAAGCTTGTTTCCTTCCTTCTAGTCCTAGAACTGTCATTAACTGGCAGTATAACCTTGGGCAAGTCACTGAACTTCTCTGAGCCTCAGGTTCCTCACCTGTAAAATGAGGGGGTGTGGCTGGCCTCAGGCTCCCTCCCCCACCCCTACCCCCATTTTGGCTGTAGATTTATGGTACTCTGAGCCCAAGTTGTCTGGTTCTATAGGTCTGAGTTTCTAGGCCTCTAAAGTGTATCAAGTGAGCTCCAAGATTCGTTCCAGATCCAATTTGGAGGTTGATTTCTCCATAGCATGTATTCATACTTCTAAGGCATATTGATTTTAAGGCGGGGTGGGGGGTGGGAATGAGAGATGTAAAAGCCTTAAAACATTCAGACTCTTTTCAGGAGCTTTATAGACAAAAGACATATGTGATAGAGTGAGTGACTAAGAATAGTATGCTTGCTTATCTCTTAGTAGGGAAGAAAAATATGTAAATTTAATACGTATGCTTTGCTTTTTATTCCTTTGCCATGAAAAACCTTCAGCAATACAAGCAATTCAGAGCTTAATCACCTTGATTTAACCATAATTTCTATAACAATTTTCTAATGGTTAGGTATAGTTTGGAGGCATTGATCCTTCTCAACATTTCAAATACTTAAGTATGCTTCCTCTAACAGCATATATCAGAATGTAATTTTTACATCAAAAATTATGGTAGACAATTAGATGACAGATAAGAATGTGTTAAGTAGATCCCTGCACTTAAGGTGGCAGTACATCTCACATAAAATATTGCCAGTCCACAAAATTTTATAAGGAACCACCTGCAAATGAAGTGTATTGTACTTACCAGATAAATCACATTCTAATAAGATGTATAAATTTTAAAAGACTTCTAAATTCTAAAGAGCATTAAGTACCTTGTAGCAGGGTAGGAGAATGGGTGTAGGTTGGTTGGGAGAGCTTGTTCATAGTGGTTTTTTTGGTTCTATATTGACGATGATTGCATTTAAATAGATCAGAGTCTAGTGCTAAATACTTAAAATCCTTTAGTAAAATGAAATAACTCATATTTTAAAGTTCAGTAATCATGTACCACACAATGAACACTAATAGTCTTACTCTGTGACTTTTAAAAATTATGTTTAAATATTTGAGCAACAGTCTCACATATATTTTTCCAAAAATGAATGTTATAGTGTTCCAATTTAAAGAAGGTGAGGTGAGGTGTTACTAGCTCCACAAACATTTGGATTGCTATGAATATGAAAGGAGAAGAAAATATTAATCAGACAGCTGGTGTCCAGTTGTGTTAGAGCATCTTAAGATGTTTTACTTATTAAAAATGCTCTATAAGTTGTTTAAAAACTTAAAATAATTGATGGCATTTTATTGTTTCTCTTTCATTATGTAGTCTTCTAATCTCTACTCCTCCCATCCTCAGCCCTCCTGCTTCCCCACTTCCTCTAAACCAACAGACCAACACCCAAAGCCTTCTTGGTAAAATTAGTTGATTGCAGAAAATCTGGCCAAAGATATCATTAGGATTGGAACGAAGCCTGAGGAGGAGAAAGAAAATAAAAATATTAACACAAAAATAACTGTCTTCATGTAAAAAGCTTTTCTTTGAGTTTGCCAAGTTTGACACTAATAAAACAACATAGGTATTGGTGTATATTCACTACTTGCCACTGCTGACATAGTATGTGATCTGAGAACTCTCTTCTGGGATTTTATAATTTCTAGAAAATGGGTCGTATTCATATGGATTGACTGGAACAAAGTCTATTGCCAGTCAGTGAAATTTTAGTGCTTGAAATCAAATCATAGGCAAGATCCACACTATCCTGTTTTATGCAAGGGGTGACCTTTGCTAGCTTTCCTTTTATTTAGGTTTTTTGGGCAGAGAAGGAAAGCATATGTTACAATGGAGAGAAAGTATTATTTCAAAATAATGCTTTGCTGTGAAAACATTCTTTAAAGTCAACTGTGAAACTCATTCTCTCAGGTTAATACTGTTTTTTCTTCTTCTTTCCTTCTTCATATTCAACACAGAAACACTCTAGAAGCCAACTAGCCTGTATTTAAAAACTTGCTACCCCAAAACTTATTTTTGTGGACATTTTAATTTAAGCTTAATCAAAGACTGTCATTTGCTTTTTTCTCCTTCAGATGTCCATTTTTTTTTTTTTTTTTGCATAATGGGATCTACAGGCTGGGGGTGCTGTAGACTCATGAAAGGGTTTTCTAAGTTTATAGGTATCCTTAGAACATGCAAATGGCCAATAAGAATACTACTAACATGTATCCAATAAATAGGACCAGAACCAACATGCACATTAAAATGTATTTTCTTATAGCATTCATTTACCCAAGGCAATGGGAAAAATAAGCATGTTCATTTGTGGTTCTGACTGAAGAATTAAAAGGTATTTCAGAACATGGCCAAAGCATTCTAATTCTGTAGAAATAGGACAAATTCACAGAACCATACTCAGTTTAAGAAAGAAGGAGAGAACCACTGAGAAATTTAGGACATCATTTAAATAAATGCACAAGAGGCCACCAAGAATTGGCTTTTCATCCCCTCTGTTTATTTCCGATACAGACTATCAGGGAACATTAAATGAGGAGAGGAAAGTCTCCAGGAAAAAAAAAAATCCCCTTTCAAATTCGTTCTTTCACTTAGCCTTGATCTTGGGAAGGGGGGAAAGGAAAATTTCCACTGACCCAGCTCGTGATTTACATACAGAAAGCTAGTAAATGAATAGAGGCTCGGTGTGTGTGTGTGTGTGGGGGAAATTTGGGGTGTGTGTGTGTGTGTCTGTGTGTGTGTGTGTGTGTGTGTGTGTGTGTGTGTGTGGTGTGAGAAGCGGTGTGTTTCCTTCTCTGCTGCAGAAAATAAGATTACTTACCAAGTACATTTTGAACCAGGGCAAATGTTTATTCCCTCGATCATCCAGCGCCTCGGTCTCTGCAAGAAATCAATTTCCACCCTACCCTTCCCTTTTACTCCTGAAAGAGAGAGATGGACAATTCTTAAAGCTTCGGGGTTCTCCTGAAGATCTAGGGGAAGGAAAAAGGCTCCCACAGAGCTCTTTATACAGATCCTTGATGTAAGAGTGAACCCAACGGGGAAATGAGAGAGAGGGAGACAGGGAGACAGGGAGAGAGAGAGAGAGAGGAGAGAGAGAGAGAGAGAGAGAGAGAGAGAGAGAGAGAGAGAGAGAGAGAGAGAGAGATCCTGTTAGGGAAACAAGGGAAGGAGGAAAATCATGCCCATCACAGCCAAGTATAAATCAGTCACAACAGAATTACCAGTTCCTGTCATTTAGGTAGATCCCCCGGGGGAATCTGGTCTCAGGAGAGGGAAAGGAAGTTCCTGAATCCCCTATTAAAAATAACTATTATGAGACCAGAGAATGAAAGGACTGTGGGCATATGAAGGTAATGGGGTGGGGGTCAGGGGCGGGGGGGGGGGGGACTGGGAATGGACCTGGAGATAGGAGTGGAGGAGGGGAAAGGAATAAAGCTAATCTTACCCAATCGATCATACAATCGTTTGTTCAGTTTCAGGCTGAGGAATCACGATAGGAAAATGGCAAGATAGTCAGCAGAGCCATTTCTAATTTCCCTCTCGTTAGCAACCAAGCAAGAAAGCGAAAATAGGGGCGTTGGGAAGGGAGAGGGGAGAGCCTAGATCACGGAATTGCCCCAGGTCCCAAGGGATAGTCTCCAGGAATCCCCAGAGCACAACCGTAGGCTTTTCCCCCCTAACTCCCATCCTCTCCTCATAGGGGGAATAGTAGTTTCGGAAAGAAGACGATCCCTTTAAGTGGATTGCAAATGGGATTCACCCAAGAAGCAGGAGGCTGCTTCTGCTGCTGCTGCTGCTGCTGCTCCTGCTCCTGCTGCTGTTAGTGCTGTGACTGCTGAACTAGTCACTTTCCCTTTCCCAAAGCCTGCCTTTCCCTAAATCTATCAGGCTCGGTGCCCCTTAGTGCTCCTTCTTATCTTCTGGGTTTCTTCCACATTCTCTGCCCTTCGATTGATTATCCTTGAATGGAGCCAGCTGGAGGGTTCCTGTCATTAGGGGCTGGTTCTGTTGGTTTCTTTCCCCAACATCCCTCCCGCAGTAAGTTGCTGCTGGTTGAGAGGGTTTGGAGGGAAATCCCAAATAAAAGGAACTGACTGACTGAATGCTATTAGTTCTATTAATAATGATCACAACTCAGGTATCTTGAGAGGAACTGAGATTGTGAAGAGCAGTGCAGAATTTCTGAGGCTGCCCTCTCTTGAATTCTCATTGGATCCTCCCTGGCTCCCTAAATCATTCCTGCTGCTATATCTATCAGGATGACTACAGCCTCTCTCACTAGTTCTCTCTTTATCTCCTTGTCTTCCCCACATCCTTTTACTTCTCTGGGCAGATTTATCTGTATTCCTTCCCCTGTTAACTGGGTTTTCACAGCCTCTTTCTTTCCCCCCCTCATGGGGATTCCCAACCTGTAATTATTCACTTCTTCTGCCTAAGGATCTTCACAAATCCACTTTCCCCCTCCTCTTCACATTTTTGTTTCCTTTTGTTTGGGATCTGGTGGCTCTCTTGTGTATCTGGCTTATTCTTGGTTGCATGCCACAAGGAACTGCTGATTATTTTTAAGTCCAACCACCATGCAGATCACTTCTTTAGCTTGATCTGCAACATCATGGAATGTCTATTTGATTTCTGGATACATTTTTCTCACAGTCATCTTGCTTCCTGAAATTTCCTCTGGTAAGTTATTCCCTTTGTATGTTATTTGAAACTTAATTTTTAAAATAAGCTTTGTTTCTTAAGGTTTTAAAAAAATCTTTGACACTTTCAGAACTCAAAGATTTTTAATTAAATCAACTAATTACCATGTTAGTCAGACATGGGCACCAAATCATACTTCATGTAACTCAATAACTCCCACCATTATTACATTTTTTTTTTTTGCTTATTCACTTCTGTTCACATTCAACATTATATGATGTATCTCTAGCCTGTCTGTGCTTTAACCCTTTCTTGGCGCTTACATTTGAGCTATGGGAAAGGTCAAATTATATGTGTGTATCTAAAGGAGCTTTATAAAGCCCTCCTGGGGGGACAAACGGGGTCTGAGAAAGTTCATTACTCCCTCTCATCTGCAGAAGGTTGTTCAGGTCACTACGTTGTCATTCTGAGATAATTATATGACTGAAGTAAAGGTACCTCATTATATGTACTCTTAGCGTTTCAGGAAAAGGCTTTAGGATTTTATAGAACCATAAGGAGTAAAATGTTAATAAATAGTATGTAAAAGAATGTGACTTCTGAGGACATTTATTTTTACTCATTTCCAAATAACACAAGGAGGAAGTGCTGTGGGTAGCAAACATACGGCATAATTTTTATAATATTTGGGTCCTTTGCCCTCCATTTCATGTTACATGTATTTATCTGGTGGTGCATGTAATTGGGAACAGGGACATCTTGTACTGGGTGAGGGTGAGAGTTGATTAAAGAAAACAAGTTTATTTTGACTGTACTAAAAGTCAAACAGACAGTCCCTACTTGAGAAATTTGACCACCCTAACTTCCTCCACTACTCTTCTTTCCCAAATCCTCCACTCCTATTCCCACCCCCACAAAAAGCCTCAGGCTGAACAGGTACCTGGAGGTGGCCCCTTTAGCAGTTTGAAAATTTTATGGGCTTAACTGAAGGATTATGATTATCTTTTCCTTCTCCACTGTGGGTATATTGAGTATATAAATCTCTTCAAACATCTAGTGGGAGGTACAGGGTTCACTCAATGCAAAACCTGCCTAGATGAATGGGTAATGTATGCATATGCGTTTGCATTATTTCTGCCGTACTTCCTATTAAAAAAAAAACCAAACCAAAAACAAACGATGACTTTAATACCGCTTTAGCAAGATCAGTGGAGTTGAGAATATCATTTTAGGTTTTGTGTATTTCTGAATTCAAAAGCCCCACGTCCAGATGTGTAAGTGCTCCCTTCACCAGGAGCTACATTCCCAGACTTTGGACTCACGGGGTTCTTTCCCCTTCGTCTCCGCCTCGGATCACACCGAGACACATAATCTAAGCCTCCACCGCCCCTCACCCATTGCTTCGTACGGAGGATAGTCGAGGTCTTGCTCATTCAATCGCCTTGCCTAGCAGGGGAGTGTCTCCTGGTGATCATTTCTCGACTTCAGCTGGAGCAATCTGGGTTTAGGACAATTAACCAATTGAGAATTCTTGTTGGAGGACTGCTGCCGCTGTTACTGCGCACGGGTCAGGGGGAACAAACTTTCAGCGCAGTCTGACGCTTTCTCCTTAACCTAGTCTATTCTCTGGCAAGGGCCAGACGTACTGTATTTAGGTAAGTGCCTTTCAGTGGCTGTGTAGTGGTCTGCCGCCCCCCGACCCTTAGTCCCAGGACTACATCCGGGAGAGACTCCCATCTGCAGAGGCGACTATGAGATTTAGAAGGTTAGCAACAGGCAACTCTTGCTTCAGGTTTTCCCGCAGCTAAGAGCAACGCCTCTAAATGATCCCCTGGACGCTCGCCAGCGTGTGAGCAGCGCGAAGGATAAGATAAGGTGTCAGTCAGACTGACTAGTTCACTGACGGAGTGGTCTAGGTGTTGGTTGGGTGTGGAGGGGAAGAAGGCGTGAGGAGCTGCCGGACCTAAGCATGGCTCTGCCCTGTTGCCCCCAAGCTCGGAATCTTTTTTTTTTGGGTGTGTGTGTGTGTGTGTGTGTGTGTGTGTGTGTGTGTGTGTGAGTGAGTGAGTGTGAGTCCAGTCCGGCCCCTTCCTGCCACGGGCGCCAGCTCCAGCTCGCTGGGCATTTGCAGCCCGCGAGCACCGGGCGCGTCGGCAGATGGAAATACTCCCTCCCCTCCCCATTATTCTCTGACACAATCCACTGCCAGCCTTCCTGGGGCCAGGCGGGAGATTAGCTTCTTTTCCCTACCCTTCAGACCAGAATATAGACTTCAGCTGGGGAATCAGAAGTCGACGAGTACATTTGTGTTTTAGGGAGATTGCTTGCAATGACCTGACTCGGGACTGTGTCGGGCTGGTCTGCATTCGTGCCAGTCTCCCAGGATTGAGTTGCATGTCTCCGTCCCACGATGATCTCGGTGGCCTCCCTGATCCTCTTTTTCACCAGCCCAGGAAATGCTGGGGGCAACGTGAATCCAACTTTGTGCAGAAGCTCTAGCTCGATCATTGAAAAGCTCTAAAAGCCAGGTGTCTGCTGGAAGAGCTCCATAACGTGTTTGCCTCTAGTGCTAACAGTTCATTACTACCTTGAATACCCACTTTAAAGTTTGCCTTTACCCCCTGTGTTTCTTTCTGTGTCTCTGTCACTCTGTGTCTGTCTTTCTGTCTCTCTCTCTCTCTCTCTCTCTACTTTGCTGGAGGCGGGGGTGGAAAGGAGGAGGGTCTGGGATTCGAAGTGTGTTTTCCTCTGGCTTTACGGAGAGAGGGGGTGGTGCTTCTTGGTTACTGGCTTCTCAGCTGGTTCTGCAACCAAGCAGTGGCAGGCAGATAGTTTGAGTCTCCACTGGCCGCCTGTGCTTCTTTCTCTTCCCTGAGAGTCGAACCTGGGAGGCTCTTACTTTGCACCAGTTTTTGAGGACGCAGCAGTACATTGAAATCTGCGGTTAGAATCGCCCTCCTGTTTCTTCCGTGGCGATTCTCAGGAATAATTCAGGGGAAACGCTGCCCTGCCTCTACTCCCCCCAGAAGACTAAGGTGTATACTTCCAGCTGCGTGAGCTGCCCAAAGGCTGTTTGATATAAGGAAGAGACGACCTGGGTTGCAAATTATTACCGGTATCACTTACAAATGTGCTAACCAGACATAGGCAGCAGAAATAATGAATTGTATGTAGGCTGGTGTAAGAAGCGAGGTAAAGGAAACATCAGGGTGTAAAGCTGCCACATCGAGTTGGAAGACAGGAGCCTCGTTTTCTGCCCCCCCCTTTTTCCATCTCTGATACTTAGATTTGTTTGACATCATGCATTTGAGCAGGTAAGGGATAAAGATCTGGCTTTTGTAGTGTGAATTTCCCATTTACATTCAGCTAGCCTGTGTGTGAGACCCATCCTGCAGTGACTTTCTGTTTCCGTCCGTACTCCCCCTCCACCTCCCCCCCCTCCTTGGTTCTACTCTGATGCATAGAATCTTAACATGCACATTTTATCTCATACGTCTGTCGGAGTGTTTAACTGTGTTTTCTTCCTCACCTTTGGTGGTGATGGTGAGACTCAAATGGCAGTTTAGGGGTGTGGAAGGGGAGGTCAGAAAAAGAGTAAAGAATTCAAGAATGGGATGCATGACTGTGATGTACGTAGAGTCTTAGTGCAGAAATACACTTAAAGTTATTTCTTTGGGATAAACTTAGAGGAAGAGACAAGTGGAAAACAACTTCTTAAAGAAATCCAGCCTTTCCTGTATCCTGAAATAATAGCTAAGACAAACTTGAAAGCAATACTTGGTGGGAACTTTCATGTCTTATTCTCAAATGTATGAAAGTTATATTCAAAATATTTCGACTATTAAACATGGCAAGAAAAAAAAGATAAGCTTATAAAAAACAATGTTATAGTTGGCCTCGGTGGATAAAAAAACAAACAAAACTATGGCCTATTAAAAACTTATTTAAAAAAGTGTCTAGGCACTGGGAAAATGTTTTAAATTCATATCACAGTGACATAACATGAGTGTTAAATCAGAGTATTAGGCCACAAAATTGTGAAGGGAACTGTTTTAAGAACTGCTTAAAACTAATTTTGTGTGCCTTTGTTTCTTGTTTTGCACTTCATAGTTTACAGAGCACTATGCATTTGGACCCTAGCTATTATTAAGAATTAATTGCAAAACTCTTCTTTTTAGTTCTGATGGTGTTTCTCATCTAAGATTTTTTATTCTGTGAATTTGTGTTAAGAAATACTTTTTACTAATTACATCTATTGATGTCTATCCCAGATCAATAAGTGTGTTGCCTGTAATACTTACTGATAGGAACATTGGAGCAATAAAGATAAACATGGCTCTTTTAGGACAAACTAATGAAGTTAAAACACTTGACTGAGCTTAATGAAAAAGATAGTTCTTATTCCTACTGGAAAGAGAACCTCATCAATGCCTGGGATTCCCCCTGCCCCGCCCCCCAGTCCTTTCACACTTTGGCTTCTGGCATTTTTATTATAGAGAATGTGTTTGTTAGGCTAGGAGAGGGGGAGGAATGTTTTTCTTTACAAACCAGACTGTTAACATTTTTCCAGTTTTGGATAGGATATGATTTACATGATCTTAAAATGGTTCATTTTGCTTGTCTTTTAATGAGGTTATGTAATGTGACTTAATACTCCAATAGTACATTTTCATTTAAGAGACTATATATGTAATAATAGAAACATTTGTCACTTTTGCAAACAATGTATTTCTATCCTACTCTTTTTAAACTAAAAGAAGAAAAATATGGGATGCTAGTCAACTGAACAAAGTTTGGAGTTAGCTCTTGGGAAGAGGATAGGTGAGTAAAAAAGCATCCTTCCAGATTATTACTCACTATATCATTGGATGCTGATTCTTTCTCCCCCCCCACCTTAAAATATTTTTTTTTCCTCCAGGATATAGTTTTTTAACCTCTTCTCAATAATGATACAGAGTACATCTAGTGACATTTTGAAACTTTCATATTCAATTTTAGGCCAACATTTCATTTTACTGTAAACTATTTAAAAGTTTTTCAGATAAAGTCAAAACCTTCAAACCATTAAAGGCATCATCTAATTTCTTCTTTGAAAGTTAGAAGGAAGAATAATTGCTAAATTTAATTCAAATAATGGAATATTCCTAATATAAAGAGGTATCTATAAAGAGATATCAGTCATAAAAGTGATATCCTATGTCAATAATGTGAGCAAATTTTCACTTAGCTTTGTTTTAAGAGGAAGTGATTTTATTTTTCTGATTTAAAGATGATTATCTAAATATAACTTTCTCTATTTTTTCTATTTAAATTAGGGAGACAAGGCATTTCTCTGAAGGCAATGATGTCTAGTGGAAAAAAAAAAAAAGGATAGCAGATGGAAATTAGGAGACCTGTGGCCTCAGTTTCCACAACTGTAAGATGAAGACATTGGGCTCAAAGATCTTGAAGGACCCTTCCAGCTGAAAATTGATGGGGACAGGTTCTAGTCATAGTATCATTGATCTCAAGCAGGAAGGCACCATCAAGGGCCTCTAACTTAATCCTCTCATTTTACAAATGAGGAAAAATGGGCTTAGAGAGCCTAACTGACTTGTACCAAGTCATCAAGTCACTCTTCCCACCATGCTGGCTGTAACTTTTTTCTGATTAGCCAGTGTGAACTTGACCTCTCTGGTCAACCAATTTCCATTTGGTCATTTGTTAGACTGAAGAATATAGCATCTGCTATTTAGAGGATCATGTGAATAAAATGAGATGTTAGGTATAAAAAGTGATTCTAAAATATAAAAATTCTATAGAAATATATGTTGATAAAGTATACTAAAGTTAACTTATTTCTTATTTGCATATGTCAACCTAATATTGTTTGGTTGCAAAATTTTATAAGAGTCACTTTAAAAAAAAGTATTGGGTTCAAACAGACATTTTTGGCCTATAGTACTAACGATTAAGTGGGTATAGGTTTTCCCTTTTGCAACCATTTATTTGGTTTGGAATTCTTTTCAAAAGTCTACCAGAAAGTTTTACGGCATATATTTTCTAGACCAGATTAAACTTCATTTTATGCTTTATATAGTTACATTTAATGGCGTCCAATGTAAATATTCACTTTTACCAACAGACTTCATATTGATTTCCTTCTAGTAGTGTCATGTAATGAGATGGATTCTGATTTTTTTAGGAGCTTTATGGTTGTAGACATCAACCTGATGATTTGTGTTGATGTGTTCTGAAGATGAGAGAGCTGAGGGAAAAATAAGATAATCTCATATTTAGATACATATTTCATTTTCTCACTTTTGAACAATGTGAAAAGGAAAACCTTTTGGATTCAAGAAATCTTTTAGAAAATGCTTCATATTTAGCTAATGAGACACTGATGATAAGGGACCTTTGGTGTCAAGTGGCATTGGTTCATTCATCAACATGGATGCTGCCATTTAACTTTATAATAGTAATTTACTTCCATCATGTTATCACCTTTTCACTACTTTTTTTCCATTTTCATTTTAAAGTTTACAATGCATTGATTCTGAGAAAGGGCAGAGCATGTATCTAATATTTTGAAATGATTTAATGGAATTATCTTAATTTTAATCAAGATGTAGGTGAGGGTTAACATTTTGTAGTCTTGAAAAGTTGAAGGAAGAATACTTATGAGACTGGGTTTTAGTCCTAGTTTCCTCCAATGAATGAGTTTTAGTCTTAGCCTTCCTGCTAAAGCTGCCCACAAGGATACTAGATCCATTAGGTGTGCTTGTGGGAGATGGGGTGGGGGAGGAGAAATACAAATTAACTGTAGGGTTTATGTTGGTCATTGAATAACCTTGTTAGCAACATTCAGAAGCTTTTACCACTATCAATTTTGGGCATATTTGAGCAGTTGCTTCAAGGTGTTTGTATCCAATTACCCATTCTCAGTGCTATCCAGTTGCTCAAATTCGAAGTACAATTATTTGATAAGCCATGGATCTATTCTTTACCAGAATTTCAAAGTGGAATACATAGTACAAAGAGTACTTAGTTGCTTTACGTTGTTATATATCTATCAGGTAACCAATTACTGATAAATTGTTGAGTTTATTTTAAAAATAAGATTAATTATTAGTTCTATGCCTTTTCTTTTTGGTGAAAGAGATCTGAAATATCACATTTTAAAATGATTTGTTTGACCTACTAGGTCTTTTTAGCACCAGCATCTCTGTCTCCTAGACACTAGTTTATTTCTGATTAAGTGTTGTAAATTTAGCTGCGAAGAGTGACATGTAGTGGAATTATTTATGCCTTTCCTCTTTTTCTTCTCAATCACAATGAATGGGCTGCTTTTTCTTGAAAAAAAAATCTAAATTTAAATTCTGTTTTAAATAGCTATCAGGCAGAGAGATATGAAGGTGAATGTAACAAACTTTTTGGTGTGTGATATATTTATAATTGAAATTTCCTCCTTTGGGAACTCTTTAAGCACTTAAAATTGCATTCTCTGATGTGTGGGCCTTTTTAAGAACACCCAGACATAGATGGTCTAAAATACTTGAGGCAAAGAGAGATACCTTGTCATCATTCCAGTAAACAAAATCAATAAAATCCATATTCAGTGATTAAATGAATTAATAAATATGTGAACATTACACTAAAATGTATTGTAACCTTATACTTTACAAAATCACAAAAGGAACAATCCCTATATGGTAAATTCCTTTTAGATTCCATTAAGAAAATTATTTGAGAAGGTTGTTGGTGTGTTACAAGGCTTGTGCTTTTTAAAAGATTATTCATCATAATTTCTGCAGAAATAGTAGCCAACCATTTCAGATTCAGCTGAATTAAAAAAAAAAACTTTTACAGATGCTTGTCACTATTAATTTGAAAAATTATTCCTGAGATACTGAACTGTTGAAATATAGCCTCATCTTCGGTAAAGCAGTATTCATTTCTACATTCTGATTCTTGATGTTAGAATGTTAGTCCCTATATAATTTAATCTTGCTTCCATAACATCTCAAGCTATGTCTATACATATTAAACAGTCTGAAAAAAAGGCCCCCTGCACTGAATCAGTTTCAGAATAAAAGATTGTATTAAGTAAACCAGCTGTTTTTAAAGCCACTTTCTGGCTTTAAGTGTATGACCACACTTATTTGCCCTGTAACATATACATCGGAGACAGCATTTTTTTGGGTACCCTTGTATTCACATATATTATAGGTCATCTTTAATATCCAAATTTTAAGAACTTCATTCAGATATGAAAATAAATAATGTCATCTTCCACAGTGTAAGAGAAGTCAAAAAGAGAGTTGGTACAAGAGTCAATCAGAAAGTTTCAGGAGGAGATGAAAGTATCATCAAGCGATTTATATTCTTTACTACCATAATGTTTTTGTAATTTCAAAAGATCAGGTAACTCCTCAAATTTATTTATATGGATGAAGAAGCAACCTTATCCGATATTAATACTTTCTATCAGATATTACTACTTTCTAAACAATATTAGAAATAATCAAGTTTAATAGCCTGAGTAAAATTTCATAATTAAGTTGTCTGCTGAAGATTTCACAAATATTAATTTCATATAATCCATGGTTTTCTTCCATCATCTCTTTTTTCTTATATAACATAAAAACATATACTGTAACTGAGTATATTACTTAGGTAGTTTAAAAAAACTGAATCTTGCCTCTAGGATTTGGATCTGTGACACTTAGACCTGTTAAAAATTTATTTCCATCATGATTGGAAAACATCATAACTAATGATTCTGTTTCCAAGATTTTGGTAAGAAAACTATTCTGTAGGACTGTTTAGTGCTTAGAAAGACCAAATCACTAGGGCTTAGATAAATCCAAAACAAACAAACAACAAGAAGATGGGGGAGGAGGCATATGTGGGGAACCATTTCCAAAATAGGAAAAAAAAGCCTGCAAGCTTTCTAGCTTCATAGAATATTGATATTAATTTAATTCCCATAATAATTCTATGTTAAATGTGATAATTTTAAGAAAAGGAAAATTATTTGCCTTAACAAACAATTATGATGACTGATAGCTAATTGGATGTATGGTTTGTGGCATCATATATAATGCTAATGTTTTCCTGTTTATGTTGGGCTTTGAAGTTGCTATTTTTAGGATAGCCCTGGGTTCATATAATATATGAACAGAAACCAGTTATCTTTTTTTAATATTTCAAATTTCACATGTTTTCTCTAATTGCTAATAATAAGATATATTTATATTCCCCTTAGAAATTTGCATTCATTATTTTAGCCTCACAACCATGTGAGGTAAATATTTCAGGTTCTGTTATTTCCAATGATTCAGTGAGGAATCAGAGAGGTCATTTATTTTATGATTATACCTCTACTAATCATCAGAGATAGGATTTGAAACCAAGTCTTCTGTCTCCAAGTCCAGCATGCTATCCATTATTACACACTGTCTAATTACAAGTAAATCTGGGCTTGATCTCTATTACTAGTATAAAACAGAAAAGTGATACCATTATGTAATCATTATATGTTATAATGTTATATGAGAGTTGGAAGAGAGGCAATAAAATCCAAACTTCTATTCAATCCATGAATTGAGCCCTTCCAGAAATACAAAGCTCACTACTTTATGAGTTACCCTATTCTGTTCTATTAAGGAGTCCACTCTTCCTCTTAGTCAACTGAAATCTGTGTTCTGATGACTTCTCATTAGCCCTGGTTTTGGTTTCTGAAGCACTGTAGAAAAGATTTAATTACTTATTCACCTTCAAATATTTGAAGACAGTTCTCATGGTCCTATTTAATTTTAGCTTTTCTAGCTTGAGCATCCCTAGTTCCTTCAGAATTTTTCATAATTTTGGGTCCTCTCTTCATACTGGTCATCATCTTGGTCACCATCCTTTGAAAATGTCCAATTTACTGAAAAATATCTGAGTATCTTAAAACAATTAAAAACATGCCCCTCACCTAAATTTATTTTTCTTAGTTATCTTAAGAGTCTTATTTTCTTTTCATGTGCATGTGGCCCCATAGGTATGTATCCATATATGTTTTTACTTTAAAGATCAAAACTTCATTTTTATGCAATTTGAATCATATCACTTTTTGTCAGAAGAGTTAGTAATCTGAAATTAACCTGACATCAAACCTGACATCAGTTACCTTTCCTTTTACTGTGTTTTTAAAGCTTTATGAATTTTATGTAAAATACTATTTTAAAATTCCACATATATGTCTTTATGATGAAGACATATCTTTAAATTCTTTGTTCTATCAACTCTGAAAACTAAAGAACAAAGATGAACTTTAAAAACAATAGGGATAAATAACAAAGAAATTTTTAGTGCTATTACTTTTATAAACTTACTCCCAATTTGCTACTGTTGTGGAAAAGTTCTGATTGGTACTTAAAACTAGTAGTTCTATTAAATCCTGTTGTTATTAACTTAAAATATTATAGCTATATCAGTGATGACTCTAAGAGTGATAAGTGAAATAGATTACGTCTATTTATGATAGAAAAGGAAAAAAAGAGACAAAATGGTGATATGTTTCCCAACTACCTAGTAAGACTGGTCTATGGAGACCTGTGATTTCATTGGTGTGGAGAATTCCCTTTGAGGATCTACCCCTCATTCCTCCCTTCTAATATTGTACTTTGGTAACTTCTTCAATTTGTAGTCTTAGAGAATTTACTGAGTCTCTAAAAGATTAAGTGATTTGCACAGGGTCACATACTTATTATTTGACAAAAGTAGGGCATCAACTCTTAGGTCTTCCTAACTTGAAGGCCAGCTGTCTCTATGATATGTTGCTTCTTAGATTTTGTAGTGAATTGACTGGAATTTGCATAGGTTTTATAATAAATTAGTTACTACCCAATTATATCAATTTGGGTAGTATCAGCAACTCCTAATTTACTCATCAGCTGGACAAATTGATTTCATATGTTTACCTTTTTTAATGCTATTCATAATCATTTGTTTTTGGAGTAAGAACTCTGTATTTAAGATAAATTGCTTCCTGAAACATTTCTTATCACTCTCATTCACAAAGATTGTTTTAATGGGTTCTTCCAATTTTCATACACATTTCTTCCTGTTCTATGACATAGCTGAAGGAATGGAGAATGTCGACACAGGGAGAAGAAGATAGATATTCAGGACTTTTTAGATTTTCTGTTTACAAATAAAAGAAAATTTGGTACAACATTTGACATAAATAATTGGCCACTGGTTTATTCTTGGAGATTTAGCATCTATTCAGTCCACTAGCATTTGGACAAAATGTACAGATTCCATTGCTTAGTCACACTTGTCTAATTAGCAGCACCAGTAGGCCTGACATGATAAATATATTGTTTGCTGTGAATCTGAACCTCTTGTTTTTTGGAGGAAAAAACCTCCAGAATTTTTGAGGGGTATGAGTGTAATGCCATAAAAGGGCTGAAATCGTGTCTAAGGTAGCTGTCTTAATTTATATATCTCTTGATAGAATGGTTGTTGTTGAATAACAAGTCAATTTTTAGTCCGAGTCTACCCCTCTCTTTCTCGTAAGAATGATGCATATTTTTTTTAAGTAAATGTTTTCTTTATTGAAATTTGAACTTAAAGTACTAGTGATGTAAATTCATTTCATATACCCTACACCCTTCGATTTTAAGCATGCTAGGTAATTTATTAGCAGCATCTACTGTTAGGTTTTGATATTACAGTTTAACTTTATTGTGTATTATACCCAAACAAAAGTTAAGGTGGGAATGGGGGCTAAATTCCTGTAGCTGTCACTGTGGCATCAGGATAGTGGAGAAAACCATTTTTAGAATGCAGGAGAATGATGACTACAAAAAGAGGATAAAGAAGCCATAAACTTTTGAAAGTACAATTAAAGATCTTCCAGTACGATCTGTGGCATACTGGATATACTTGCCATAATTATTTATCTCTTTCTTGTCACAAATTTTCAACTCATTCCATTGCAGTTTTATCTTTTTAAGATAGCTGTGCTTTGATTTTGATAATAGAAGACAAAATAGAAAATATTTTACTTAGCCAGAATTTATTGTCACATAGTCTAAATATCACTGGACTGAGAAAGTTAATATGTATAGTCACAATTCTACGTCTACCTGATTCTTTGACCTTAGATAGGTCACTTAACTTATTTTTGAGATTCAACTTTAGATGCAAACCTATAATATTAGGAGGTTAGAGTAGACAGAGTCTCTAGGGTCCTTCAATGCTGAAATTCAATCTATGGATTTTTTCAAATAGTTATTCTGTGGAGTAAAGGATCATGTATGTAAAGAGATCTTGGAGAGGCAATCTAGATACTGGGGTGCTCCAGGGATCTGGCTTTGGCCCTGTGTTTTATTTATTTATTTAGCAATGGCTTAGATGAAGATATAGGTACCATGCTAATAAAGTTTGTTGTACACACAGCAAAGAGGTAGTACTTTGGAATATAGGACAGAAAAATCTCTCTAAAGTGAGAAACTACATTTAATAATATGAAATTTAATGGAGCTAAATATATTGGCCTGTCCTGGGCTTCAACAAATCAATTTCACAAGCACCAGGTGAGGGAGATATGGCTATATAAAGTCCATATTAAAAAAGTTATGGGGTTTTAGTGGTCTTTAAGCTCAATATTAGGCAACAGTGTGATATGGCAAGTATGAAAGCTTATGAAATTTATTTATACTAAAAGAGGGCTAAGGAGGCAACATCCACTGACCTGATCAGAATGGGGTGTCTGACTTTAGGAAGGACATAAACAAGTTTGAGTGAATCCAGAAAGTTGAACCTGATGGTGATTGGACTATAGAAATTCCATTCTTTAGTTTTCAGTCATTTTTTCACTGTGCTTAATTCAAGTCAGCTTTCAGTCAGTCAGTAAGATTGTATTAAGTGCCTACTATGTGTCAGGCACTGTGCTAAGTGCAGAGGATACAAAAAGAGGCAAAAGACAGCCTCTACCCTCAAGGAGCTCATGGTTTAATGAGGGAGAAAAATAAGCAAACAAATTTGTACAAACAAACAATATATAGAATAAATGAGAAATAATGGAGGGAAGTCATTAGGAGTAAGAGGGATTGAGAAAGTTTTCCTGTAGGAGATTTGAGCCATATCTACTAAAGTACATTTTTCATGATCTTTTATTTTATTGTTTCCTACTGTTAAGATAGATGTACCGCTGTGCTTTTGACTTTGAAGAACAGTTTCACGTTTGTGTTAAGGATATTCCAGTAATGGAATACTTCTCAGTCTCATCTACTTTCCTATATCCTCCCCAATCAGTCCCACTGTCAGATGCTTACACTTAAGTTCCCCTTTATTGGTAAGACAAGATTTTATTGACAAGATCAAGCAGGAGATTAGTTCCCTTAACACTATTCACTCCCCAGAGAAATACTAACTCTCATTAAGATGGAAAACACTTAAAGTTGTAATTCAGGGACACTGCATTGCCTCATCAGCTAAAATAAATAAAGAGTAGGAAACTGATGTACAGGCTTAGCAAAGTTAAATGACTTGAAAGATTCCATGAGTGCAATTCTAAAGCAAGTCTGAACTTTTACAGTGCTTTTCAAAACAAGGCCCTCAAATTAATTCTTTTGATAAAATCAAACAGAAAAATTACAATGATAAATATTAATGCATAAGTAGAAATGCATTCCATTCATAAACAGAAGACATAGAACTAGCATAGACTGTCTTAGTGAAAAATACAGGAATCCTGTCAGCTCTTTATATTTTATTTCCAAAAAGATAATAATTTAAATCAGAAAATAAGGTTTTAGTCCAAAAATACATAAATTGACTTTTGACAGGTGGTCACTGCATTGATAAAAACCAGTTGACTTGAATCACTTAGAAGTGATTTCTGGTCAGTGATGGAATTATTTCAGTTTAACACAACTATATACAGAACAAAAGGTTAAATTCTGGGGATTTACAAAGATTTAGTAAGATAAGGCTTCTAACCTCGTATAGTTTACCTCCTGGTATGATGTCTTACTTCTTTACTCTAGGAATAAACACTACAGGTTGTGTGTGTGGGGGTGGGGTGGGGGAGAGTGAGAGAGAACATTTTAGTTTTGTTTTTGCATTAGGAATATTATCAAGAAATGGGAAGTATTTTTATTATACTCTAAATATGCACCTTTGAAATAAAAAAAGATGGATCTTGACAAATATTTTATAAAAATATTACAGCTTCTAATTAAAATATTTTCCTTTCTACATATTGCCCAAAGTCACATTTGGGACTGTATACAGAGAGCAATGAGTAATACAAACACACAAGTAAATACATTAATTCAAATGTAGGATAGATTATGTCCAGAAAGGTTTGGATATGTTCAATTTATTTAAGTTTTCCATTGTGATAGATAAACAACACCTTTATGGTTGTCTGCTTTCCTTACCCCCCAAAGCCCCTAATCATCAAGTAGGATTATAAAAATATCTTTGAAATGTATTCCCAAGTTTTTGGATGATAGTCCTTCAAAATTGTGCTTCAATGAATACATGCTAGAAGTGACCCTCATATCCACTTCCATTATCCAGTCTGTTAGGGGCCAGGAAGAAATCTGACCTTAATCACAAATCTGCTATTGTATTTCAGGAAAATATTACAAGGCATTTCTTTACTGAAATATCATGCCTCACATCACCAGCTACCACCTGCATCATTTTTACACTGGCAGATTTTGTTACTCTCTTGATTGAAATGGAGGTTATAGTAATGCAGGTGGCCCATTTTATAATAGGATTGATTAAATTAAGAGGTCAGACACCTCCAGCATTGCACTCTCTCTGAATAGCATACAGGTTACTCAGTGCAGTCTTCCATAATGTTTATACTAATGGCGATTTGTTTGCAGTAATTTAGATCAACTCATGTGCTGCTTCTCACTTCCATTCTGTGAGTAAGCTCTCATCCTAAAATGATTCATTATTGATATTATCAGAGTACTCAGAGGTAACTTCCAGTGAACATAAGTTATCAAAATGTTAGTGAGTAATTACAGTCGGTAAGGGAATATAAATAAGCATGGCACAGGGAAAGAATACAGTACTTAAAATCGTAAGAACTAAGTTCACATCGTGGCATCTATACTTATTACCTATGTGATCATGGGCAAGCCCCTTAATCTATCTGTCTTCCTATCTACAAATTGGGAATAATACCTGAATTCTTCATCTTCTAGAGATGCTAGAAGAAATAATGGCTTAATTTAAAGTGTTATAAAAATACAATACTTTAAACAAAAAAAATTTGGTGGGAGGCAAAAAAAAATTCCATCCAGGATTATCACTGGTTTTGACTTTTCATTTAGAAAAAAAGAGCACTTTTAACTTTAATGTTTTCAAAATATACCAGATGATAATAAATATGTTATCCCTCATTCTATATTACTGATGAGAAGAACTTATGCTTAGCTTATTCCTCATGTGAAGTAGGTGAAGAAACTTATTGGAATGGAAAATATCTTGCATTTTTACAAACTATACTTGTGACAATGATGACATTACCACAGGGAAATGTATAATGGCTTTATAATGCTGGTAATTATTGATTTTTTGATATTTCTCAATATTATCATGGATGAATTTGAGACAACTTTTTGGAGGGATTTATAACCTTGTCTTTTTTCAAATTCAAGTTTTTCATGTATACTAGTAACATTAACAGATAAGGAAAAATACTGGAGAGGACAATCATAGGTAGAAGGAACATTTCTGGAATCATGATCTGTATTGATTTTTTCTTAGATATAAAATATTTTATTTCTTTTAATTTAAATTTATTTATTTGACATATTTAGTTTTCAGCATTGATTTTCACAATAGTTTGAATTACAAATTTTCTCCCCATTTCTACCCTCCCCCCCACTCCAAGATGGCGTATATTCTGGTTGCCCTGTTCCCCAGTCAGCCCTCCCCTCTATCACCCCCCTCCCCTCTCATCCCCTTTTCCCTTCCTTTCTTGTAGGGCAAGATAAATTTCTACGCCCCATTGCCTGTGTATCTTATTTTTTAATTGCATGCAAAAACTTTTTTTTTTTTGTTTTTGAACATCTGATTTTAAACCTTTGAGTTCCAAATTCTCTCCCCTCTTCCCTTCCCACCCACCCTCCCTAAGAAGTCGAGCAATTCAACCTAGGCCACATGTGTATCATTATGTATAACCCTTCCACAATACTCATGTCGTGAAAGACTAACTACATTTTGCTCCTTCCCAACCCATCCCGCTTTATTGAATTTTCTCCCTTGACCCTGTACCCTTTCCAAAGTGTTTGTTTTTGATTACCTTCACCCCCATCTGCCCTCCCCTCCATCATCCCCCCCCCTTTTATTTTTTTTTTATCTTCCTCCCTCTTCCTTCCTGTGGGGTAAGATATGCAACTGAGTATGTATGGTATTCCCTCCTTAGGCCAAATCTGATGAGAGCAAGGTTCACTCATTCCCCCCTCACCTGCCCTCTCCCCTCCTCCCACAGAACTGCTTCCTCTTGCCACCTTTATGTGAGATAATCCACCCCATTCTATCTCTCCCTATCTCCCTCTCTCAGTATGATGCTCTCTCATCCCTTAATTTCATTTTATTTCTTTTAGATATCTTCCCTTCATCTTCAACTCACCCTGTGTCACACATATATATACACATAGATATATACATACATACACATTCACTTATATACATACATAAACATATATATATATATATATATATATATATATATATATATATATATATGCATATTCCCTTCAGCTACCCTAATACTGAGGTCTCATGAATCATCCATGTCCTCTTTCCATGTAGGAATGTAAACAAAACAGTTCAACTTTAGTAAGTCCCTTGCAATTTCTGTTTCTTGATTACCTTTTCATGCTTCTCTTGATTCTTACGTTTGAAAGTCAAATTTTCTATTCAGTTCTGGTCTTTTCACTGAGAAAGCTTGAAAGTCCTCTATTTTATTGAAAATCCATATTTTGCCTTGGAGCATGATACTCAGTTTTGCTGGGTAGGTGATTCGAGGTTTTAATCCTAGCTCCATTGACCTCCGGAATATCGCATTCCAAGCCCTTCGATCTCTTAATGTAGAAGCTGCCAGATCCTGGGTTATTCTGATTGGGTTTCCACAATACTCAAATTGTTTCTTTCTGGCTGCTTGCAGTATTTTCTCCTTGATCTGGGAGCTCTGGAATTTGGTGACAATATTCCTAGGAGATTTCTTTTTTGGATCTATTTGAGGAGGCAATCGATGGATTCTTTCAATTTCTATTTTGCCCAGTGGCTCTAGAATATCAGGGCAGTTCTCCTTCATAATTTCTTGAAGGATGATATCTAGGCTCTTTTTTTGATCATGGCTTTCAGGTAGTCCAATTATTTTTAAATTATCTCTCCTGGATCTATTTTCCAGGTCACTGGTTTTTCCAAGGAGATATTTCACATTGTCTTCCATTTTTTCATTCCTTTGGTTCTGTTTTATAATATCCTGATTTCTCATAAAGTCACTAGCTTCCACTTGCTCCAATCTCATTTTTAAAGTAGTATTTTCTTCAGTGGTCTTTTGGACCTCCTTTTCCATTTGGCTAATTCTGCCTTTCAAGGCATTCTTCTCCTCATTGGCTTTTTGGAGCTCTTTTGCCATTTGAGTTAATCTATTTTTTAAGGTGTTGTTTTCTTCAGTGTATTTTTCAGTATTTTTTTGGGTCTCCTTTAGCAAGTCATTGACTTGTTTTTCATGGTTTTCTCACATCCTTCTCATTTCTCTTCCCAATTTTTCCTCTACTTCTCTAACTTGCTTTTCCAAATCCTTTTTGAGCTCTTCCATGGCCTGGGACCAGTTCATGTTTTTCTTGGAGGTTTCTGTTGTAGGCTCTTTGACTTTATTAATTTCTTCTGTCTGTATGTTTTGGTCTTCTTTGTCAGCAAAGAAAGAATACAGAGTCTGAGACTGAATCTGGGTGTGCTTTCGCTGCCTGGCCATATTCCCAACCAACTTACTTGACCCTTGAGTTTTTCAGTGGGGTATGACTGCTTGTAGACTACAGAGTTCTAAGTTCCACGTTTGGGGGGGAGGTGCCAGCTCTGCCGCACCAGCACTGCTCCTTCCCCAAGGACCCCCAACCCGAACTGGGCTCAGATCTTTGGCAGGCTGTGCACCCCTGCTCTGATCTGCCACTTAATTCCTCCCACCAGGTGGGCCTGGAGCCGGAAGCAGCAGCAGCCGTAGCTGCCCCACCTCCGCTGCCCCCGGGGCTGGAAGCCAAACCACGAACTCCTTCCACTCCTGCAGCTTTTCCCACTAACCTTCTCAGCAGTCTTTGGTGTTTGTGGGTTGAGAAGTCTCGTAACTGCCGCAGCTCACTGAATCAGGGCGCTAGGGCCCCTTCCGCCCGGCTTCTAGTGTGGATGGTCCAAGTCGCTCAGGCTGGGCTCTGCTCCACTCCGTTCCCAGCTCCCAGCTCCGTGCGGGATAGACCTCACCCAGAGACCATCCAGGCTGTCCTGGGCTGGAGCCCTGCTTCCCTCTGCTGTTCTGTGGGTTCTGCCGTTCTAGAATTGGTTCAGAGCCATTTATTATAGGTTTTTGGAGGGGCTCGGCAGGGAGCTCAGGCTAGTCCCTGCTTTCCAGCCACCATCTTGGCTCCGCCCTCAATATTTTATTTCTTAATCCTCAATATGGAATGTTTCATAAATGAGACATGACTAATAATAACTAATCTTTATACAGTGCTTACTATGTGGCAGGCACTATGCTAAACACTTCTACAACTATTATCTCGTGTGATTCTCACAATAACCTTAGGAGGTAGATGCTATTATTATCACAATTTTACAGATGAGGAGCCTGGGGTAAACACAGGTTAAATGACTTGCATAATTTCACACAATTAGTAAGTGTCTGAGGCTGGATTTGAACTCAGATTTTTCTGACTCCAGGCCCAGGATTCATAGTGATAAAATACTTGAATATAGTAGTAGGAGCACCAGGCTAGCTGCCAAAGAGATCAAAGCTCTATGCCTGGTTTTATCACCAGAGAGTAACTAAATATTTGACCAAAAGCATTACAACCTCACTTTCTTTATCTTTACAAGGAGGAAAGTAGACCAGATCATTGTTAATATCCCTCCCAGCTCTAAAACTCCATGTTTTAGAGTCTTGCAAAAGACTTAAACTATTATTTTATGAAATTGTCTTATAGAATCAGCCTTGGGCAGTACAGAGGCACTCTGTTAAAGTTGATAGATTACTGGACTAGGAGGAATTAGGAGACCTAGAGATGAATGATCCTTGGGCAAGTCAGTTCAACTGTGTTTCAAATTTTTTCCTCTATAAAATGAGACAGATGAGATGAACTGTTCAGTTTCTTTCAATTCTGTATTTAATATCATTCCTATTTGTTGCAAAAAACAAAGAATAATTGTTATAACTTAGCCTTTTAAGTTTTCTACTAGAAGCCTTTGTAACATTTGTAAGTTCCAGGATGTCAGAGGTTTGTTGGTTTTGGTTGTTATTTTTGTTTTATATTTGAACACCCTTCACTAGCATAGTTCATTTCTTGGAGTAGGAACTTCCTGAATGAAAGGATAAAGGAACATACTGGTGAAGTGGGAGAAAATGACTAAAATATAGCATGAATAGTATAATCATATTACAGATGCTATTTCCTGAATGATACACAAAAATAAGACATAAGCATCTCAATAGTTATTGACTGATAAGACAGAGGGTTCTTTAAGATGAGTGACTTAGTTGCTTCTTTCTTGTTTTAATACTTCAAAAGATGAGGAATCTAATAGTTGTGGATCCGTCAGCTAATGTATGTGGTAATAAGTTTTATTGTTTTGCAATTCTCTCTCATACATGTTTCCTATAGAGGAATACCTAATAATCCATTGGAGGCCTTCCATTGGTCTTTTGAATATTTCATGGATATCAGGGCAAACTTTGTATTCCCCCTGTATGTTTTTCTTTATATGTGACCACCATGTCCTTGATGATTTTATGCCGTTTTCCATATGTAGCTCATTATTTTTAATATGCTGCAACCTAATTATCCCCAATGTATTTCTATTTCCCTTTAGGTTGCCTGTGACTTTGATTTTCCCGAAATAATGGCTTTTTAAGATTCACAGCCATATAATAGCATCACTAGGAGAATACTGATGTAAAAAAAATAGGTTTTGTGGCTGGGAGTACCTTGGGACAAATAGCCTTATGCTATTTCCCAAATAAAATCCAACACAATCTTCCCTTATTCAGTTCTGACCTCAGTTCATTGTCCATCTTCTACATGAATATACCAGCATGTTTCCAGCTTTGAATCACAAAATATAACAGACTCTCTTGCTCAAAAATGAAACCAAGACACTTATTCAAACACCAGAAAGCCAAATTCACCATAGTAAAAAGAAGTTTATACACATTATCAATGCAGGAAGCACTGCCATCCCCAAGCCTTCCCTCTGTCAGGTCTCCACAGAAACAAACTCTCTTAGGTAAAATCACTCCCTCTCTTACTCACTCTAGCTGCTCTGCCTGTCTCTCTCCCAGCTGTCTCACACACACTTCTTGCTCCGCCCTTTCAGCAGGCTCCTCCCACCACAGGCTCCATGCGACTCAGGCTCAAAACAGGTCACATAGGCCTATTAATGTATGGAAAAGATTTTCCCATTCCATTACCAGTATACACACACACATATACATACATACGTGTGTGTGTGTGTGTGTGTGTGTATGTATGTATGTGTGTATATCCTGAGTAATAAGGTATACTTTATTTATTAGATTTTTCCTGTGTATATATTGCTAAGCCAGTCTTTTGAATGACTTCCAGTCTCATTCAGGAGACTCCATATTGTATTCTTGGATTTGAAATAGGCAACACAATGTCATTTCAAATTGGAGCCTCTAAATACTCTTGCCTTTCAAGAGAAATCCATCTTCTGTTTGGGTATTTTTCACAAAGCATCCTCCATGACCAACGACATCTATCCTTTGTGAAGCCCTTTAGTGAGCATGTGTATTCCTGCACTTTACCACTTGATGCCAATACTTAGAAGAGTTGTACAAAGTTATATGGTTGTATTTATCATGGACTTATTTTATACCAAAGAGATAACTTCTTTATGGAGAGATTTCAAAGATTAGCTTTACCAAACCAAGCCATATGCATTTTGTAATCAACAAATAATAAACACAGTCGAATCTATAGTCTTTACACCTCACAGATACTTGTGTGATTTTCTACAGATTTGGCCTATTATAGAAAATGATCTGTGAAAGCACTTCTTTTTCTCTCCTCATGTTCTCATTAAAGACATCCCTCTGTGTGTGTGTCTCTGTGTCTGTACATGTGTGTGTGATCATCCTCATAAGAATTTTATAGGTAGAAGAAAGTACACTGATGCATCAATATTTTTTAATGTCTTCTCCTATACCACTTTTCTCCCAAAATGAACAACCTTTGATCTTAACTCTTCTTTGGGAATTTATGTTTGATCCTTGGATGTGAAAGGATTGATTTTAATGCCTTTTTTAATAAAGGGATTAACATTAACATATAGATTATATAATCTTAGAATGTTAGAGCTGGAGGGTAACTACAAAGTGATCTAATGACATTTCCTCATTTTAAAGATGAAGAAATAAATGGAAGCCTAGAAAGCAGAATTGTCCTAAAGTAATTCAGGTTGTATCATAGTTGGGATGAGAACCCAGATCTCCTAAGTGCCAGGCTAGTTTTCTGTCTACCATCTTATTACCACTTTTTGTTTGTATATATGCCATTTTAGCTGTAACTGGCTTTTCTTTGTAATGCTGTGACAAATGTTTGAATGATACTTGTCTAAATAAGTTCCACTAAAAAATTATCACAACTCCATCATGAAAATGATCCTATTCGAATGGTTATTAGTAATTTGCATGTTTAGTAAAATATGTCTTTAAGAATACACAGGTCTCAAGTCAAGGGAATCTGAATGATGAACTTGAATCAAGTGAGTCTATGTTGCTTTGCATTTGTCCAGAGGTAATTGATAATTGATGAGTATACAGTCCTCAACCTTGACACTTATTTGGAACTATCACTTTGATAAGACAGAGAAGTTTTAATATTTGTTGCCACTCTTCACTTTACAAAAAAAGGAAATCCTTGTTTTTTTTGCGAAACAGTACATTTCTTCCTATTCATGCATTCACTGAACATTTGTCATGTCATTGTATATACAAAGACAAAACCAAATAATTCCTGCCTTCTAGGATCTCATACTCTTTTAAAGAGCTCAGTGTCTCCATAGGCTATTTAAATGTAACTGTATTTGTTTTTCTGATGTCCCCCTTCTCGTTGCAGAATACCAGCACCTTTGCACATGGATGCTTGTTAATTAGACAACGTATGCAGAAACAGTAGAGTATTTTTTTTCTCCCTTCCCCTCCCTTCTAAGAATTTAGCTAACAATTTTTAACCATCCCCACTTGGCTTCTTGATGGTATGGGCCTTCTTGACATACTTTACACATGACACTCCATCACTTTTTATTAGCTATCCCACATCTCTGGAATATACTTTCCCCTGGTCTCTGCTGTAGAATCCGTCTCTTCCTTAAAGATATGAAGCTCAAGCACTACCTCCTACATTAAGCCATTCCTGATTCTTCCTTCCCATCCCACTGACTGTGTTAGTGCCCTTTCTCCTTCCCTTGTATCTATATTTATTCCCTATATACTAATATACATACATGTTTTCTTTCCAGAGAGTAGATTTTATTCTTTGTAGTTCAGTGCCTAGCATAGTGTTTGGCACATAGTAGGTGCTTGATGAATATGTATTGTTGATTGACAGATAGAAATTCCTCTTAGTAACTTTTCCGTCTTTCTTTCCTTGTATTCCTTTCCTTTTCAAGGCCACTCTGGCTACAAATGTTCATTTCTGCAATCCTTCATTCCAAGTTGGGATATTAGTTAGGCTCATACTACTGCTGTGGTTTTTCAAAAATCAGTTGTGCATATAGAAATTATATTTTGAAGCCAAGCTGTTAGCGAATTGGCTACTGCCAAGTTAAGTGTGGCTATTAGACCATGCCAAATGTGGAAAAACATCTGCCATTCAAAAGAGAAACATTAATATACTTTGAAAGAGAAGATGCAAATATGAAGTTACTTTTTCTTGTAATAAGTAGAAAAAAAAGAAAACAAAACACTTGCTCAGGTAAGATCTAGTTAAATCATCATTTCTTGCTTTTCTAACTGATGAAGCCAGGTTCTCAAAGGCTGTCTCAGCAGCACCTTCTATTGAGTATCATTGATTTGTTTTATTGTGTTTCCCTGAAGTCAGAGTCAATGAACCTAATTTATTTTGAAAGGCCATAAATGTTTCTTTATATTTAAGGACTAATTGGTCCATTTGCAAACAGACTCATCTTTTTGGCAAATAGACCATTTTCTGAATATAGGCCATAACATGCCCCGGCATTTCTCTAGGCCCAGAGATCCTCCCTTCCCATCTTTGCCTGTTTAAGTCCTGCTTAGAATTAAATGTCCAAAGCCACCTCCTCCAAGAAGCTGTCCCCATTTGTTCTACCCTTTGCTTTGTAACTCTCTAATGCAGGCAGCTATCATATTATATTAGTGATATCTATGTTAATGTTTCCCACCAAACCCCCAAGATTCATGAGAGCCCAAACTCTGTTTTGAATCAATTTTATATTGTCAAGATATCATGCTAGAATCTTGGACAGATACTGTCAACTGGATGGAACTGACTTCTAACCTGTGGATGGCTGGAGCTGAACAGAGCAGGATAGGGACAAGAGATTCAGGAATCAAACAGAAGTTCAATTTCAAAGTGAGGGAAACTGCTTTCAAGCAAGGATACATGCATGTGCTGGAGCCCCGCCTCTGGTGGGGCAACCAGAGGCAGTTTGGGAAGATCTCCGTATTTATACCAAGGGCTACGCAGTGATCTGTAGCCCTGACAATGAGCAGTACCAGCAGCAATGTGACAAGTTTGATTCATGGCAGGGCTTCATGACCAGAACATGGATTCAAGGCATGGTTCAGGTTCTCATGAATCTTAGGGATTTGGGGGGAAACATAAGGAAAATATTTTTAAAACAGTTGTGTGTACATATGTGTGTTTGTGTGTGTATATATATATATATATATATATATATATATGTTGTCTTTTTCAATCCTCTTCCTCGTATTTATTTTCAATAATATGTGTGTGTGTGTGTGTGTGTGTGTATGAGTGAGTGGAGAGAGAGAGTGAGTTTTCATTTGGGAATTTCCTATGCCAATGAAATCACAAGTTCAGTCTATATATAGTATACATGAGTGTGTATACACACAGAGAGTCACTCACATATATTTATGTGTGAAAATGAATTAGAGAAGAAATGATGAAGGCCTAAATCTGATTTTTCTTAATTGACCATTTATTTTCCAACTTCTACTTATTTTTTAAAATGATAGCAACAATAAAACTATTCCACAGCCACCTGCCCCAACAGAATAAAAAGGAGAAATAAGGGGAAGCAGGAAAAGCACTCAAGTGTCTTGACTAGAGACGTTCTATCATTGAAAAAGGATAGATTGAGAGTAATCTAGTGCAAGAACTTGTTTAGAAAAATCCCATTTTATAACTTATTTATTCAGAGTCCAAAAATAAAATTAATCGATGCATAAGGTATTAGAATAAAAAGAGTCAAGTTTCAATGCCTACTTACCTGAATTTTTGAGAAGTTAAGTTTGCTTTACTGGCTAATGATAGATTAGGAAAATTTGACTTCATTTTAAATTAGCAAATTTCTAAGTCCATATGAGTTTTAACATTTTCCTTCATGATTACATTTGGCATTACAATCCCTTGTTTTTTTTTCCCCCACTAAGCAAGTGCGACCACTATAGTTCCCTTCATTCCTATGTCTCCTTCCAGAAAAGGTACAGATTAATATTTGAAATTAATAGTGAATTTACCACTATACTATTTATTTCCAATGTGAATTATATTTCAGTTTGGCAGAGGACCTACAATTACAAAATACTAGAAGAAAAATAAAATCAGTTTAGTATTAATGCTCAATTTAAAATTTTTGTGATGTGGATTAGTTCTGTCTATATGAAAATGCTAGAATAGTGTTTTTTTTTTCCCAAGATTACTTTCTGGAAGCCGAATTTAAGGATCTTAGTTCCTATAACCAAACACTTAGAGAAGTCATTTACTAATATAATCTTAAAACAGTATTATTTGACATGTAATTTGGTATTCTGATTGCTTCTTGAAGAAAGACCTCAGCTTTATGGAATCTCTTCTCTTCACTATATATAAAGGCCTCTAATTTAAGCAGAATCCCGACTGACCATTCTGAAGCTTTGTGCCTTATTTGAGGAACTGGAGAAATAAAGAGCATAAAATTGAATTCAGATATAATCTGTGGGGAATATTTTGCTTAGAGCATACGAAATACATAAATTGCTTCTTTCATAACCTTGTTTGCAACATTCTTCACAAGAGGTAAAGCACTTGTTTGCTTTATTTCTGAGTTGCATAAACATGATTTTTATATGTGGCCTAGTATATAAATAATCTGTATTGTCTCCCTTTATGTGTTTGTATATGACTTTTACAAGCATGCATATTTGTATATATAAAATACAGATAAATGTGTAATATTAAGATACAGCCATAAACTTAATCACATTATTTTAAGTAAGGACAAAACTAATATTTCTAAAGAAATGTGGGAAGAAAATGTATAGTCATCCATATATGCATGTTCACACATATATTCATGCTATGTAATCTTGATGGAACCCTCCAACATCTTGTAGCTAACCTACTAATTCTTATATTATGATTTTCTAAGATGTGGAAATAAGTTTGTGGAGTATAATTCATTCCATTTTTTCTTATGGTGAACCCTACCCATAAAATATACGATGAAAAAGATCCATATTCTACAATATGTAAGAAGCATTTAGGATTAAAGCATCAGAGAATGTTGTTTTACTGTGGAAATTTAAAAAGTTCACTGTAGCATCCTTGCTAATGAATGATACATTAAAGATCCATGTCGTATGAAAATATGGTGCAAGTGTGTCAAATTGTAAAGAGTATTATAGCACCTTATATCATTGTATGATTCTAAATAAACACAATAGATAGGCAGGTTGTTAAGGCTTTTTGGTTAACCCATTTTATACCAGGATTGAGACTGATTATTCCATTATAGCATGGTGATTTTATTTTCCAATAAAAATACAAGAGAAAAGCGAACATTTAGGAAAAGGTTCACAATTGTTAAAAAAAAATGATTATTGTGCACTAAATACCCCAAAACTATGCTATCACTTAATTTAGGGAGACTGATGCCAACTGAAAGTTTAAAAAACAGAGAAGGATTTCACATCTTTAAGTTGATAGTAAGGAATGATCTGAGCTTCTAAGGGCTAACTAATTGCCTGTGTATTTTGTCTAGGTGTTGAGGGAAAGCTAAGAGAATGAAGGCTCTAAGTACCCTGTGGAAGCATGATATGGCGGTGCAGTGCTGGTGCTGAATTGCTCTCTCTGATGGCTCTATGGGAGTGGATAGCACTGAGTCTTCATTGCTGGGTTTTAGCAGTTGCTGCTGTTTCGGATCAGCATGCCACAAGCCCCTTCGACTGGCTCCTCTCTGATAAGGGACCCTTCCATCGCTCACAGGAATACACAGATTTTGTGGACAGAAGCCGGCAGGGATTTAGCACAAGATACAAGATTTACAGGTATGAAGCAAAGGGAAAGCAATTACAGAGATATCATCCTAGAAGTTGTATATAAATAACGAAAGATTTCTTTAAGGGAAAGTTTCAGTTGGGGGACTAAATCACACAGCCCTAGAAAAATCATCATTGCTAAATATATATGTAGTTATTATATATTATATTCTACAGGCATGCTTTCTTCTTTTTAAAAGTATTTATTTAAAAGTATTTGGAAAACAAATTGAATGGCAGTGACCACTTGTGCCTCACAAATTCTAGAATGCTCCACCCCCACCCAGGGTGCCCAAACAAATTAAAATTAAAAAAAGGCAATAGCTGTGGAATCTGGGTTCTCTGCTTCTCTTTAATATTAATTCTTTCGGCTTTATACCTTATGCTAGGTAAGAACAGCACAAATGGAAAAATATTCTGTGCTGGTTATTGAGGTATGAGTCCTCCTAAGATGTTGAAATTGCAGTCTCAATAAGTCAAAATACTGATGACTTCAAAGGCTTTGGTGGGGAAGCAGATGAGGGAAGAAAACAATCAAGACTGAGATGAACTAGAAAAGAAAATTTTCACTTTTCAATTGTTATTTTGCATCTGATTTTGGGTATGTTTCAGAAAAGAAGTTAATGTTTTCATCCAATGTTGACTGGTGCTTTCACCTGCCGTTTCCCCAAATCTAATCAACCCATAGACTAGAGAAATACACAAATGGTCATCTGCTTGGGTTTCATGTAATAGTTGTATATGAAACTTTTTTTTAACCAGTAGATTGCTACTTATTGAATTTAAATTCTAAAATCAGATAGAATTTGTACGTGTGTGTGTGTGTGTGTATGTGTGTATGTGTGAGCATCCGCCCGCATTGTATTATTGTAGGATTTACTTTCTGTTTTGTGTGCACCAGAGGGCAGTGTGCTGCAGGTCAATATTTATACAAGATTTTGCACAGCACACTGAGAGATAGTTTGTAAATCATCTCAGGAATTCTGTTTGTGGGAGAGACTATATAGAACAAATGCCAAAGTCCAGTCTATAGTTATACTTCATTTTTAAAGAAATAGTTATTTAATCCATATAGCCAGAATATATGTTTATTACTTTGTAGCAACCTTGAAATGAATTTTTAAAAATCAGTCTGTCAGAAACAAAAACAAACAAAAAAAGAATGTAAAGATCTTTAATTTCTGAAATCACAGTTGAGTCATTCCATAGATCAGGTATCCTATTGGAATATTAAAAAAACTGGTATACTCTGTTTTTTTTTTTTTTTGGTGAGTGTGTCATTAGCTGGTTTTGGAGACCTAATACCTTATATTTGGCTTGTGTACTATCAAATTTCTTAGTTTTAAACAGCAAGAATATTTTATGTTTCTGTAACCTGGGACAGAATTTTAAAGAATGATTTAAAATAAAAAAAGAACAAAATTAATTCATTGGGATCAGTATCAGGAGGACTGCAATCTTCGTTTTGTTGTATTGGTTTATTTTTTGTTTGTGTATAAAATTTGGCATATATGTCATTCAATTATGCATTTTTAAAAGAGAGGGAAAATTTCTGCTTCGTAACAAGACAAATTTTAAAAAACCAATAGTTTAAATCTATATATGTGTATATGTATATATGTGTATATATATATATATATATATATATATTTAAAGCTATTTATTAAATCCATGCTTAGGTCATATTGATACAACAGTGCAACTATCTATTTGCATTGCCAGTGAACATTCTATTAAGCACTATTGGAATTAATATTAGGGAGGATGGGGAAAGATTATGACTTTTAAATTTCTGATGTTATTTTACAAAATATTATCTATGAAAGGACCAAGATACAACTGAAATATAATCCAAATCTTATACACAAAATAATCTTTTCTTTCCCTCCAATTTTTAAACCCCTGTTTTTGTGTGTGCATTTTAACGATCATGATCTTTCCTCACTCTCTGCAGTGTAATAATTTTGTCTATTTCTTAGGCTTCCATCATCCTTTCTCTTCATTATGACTTAGTACCCATATAGAGCATGCCTCCTTAAAGGATCCTGGTAGTTTCGCCATCAGTTTGATTCATTTGATGTACTTTGACTCCTCTCAGTGTGTAGTTAACCTTATAAATAAGATTAATGAATGATTCTTTGTTTTTGCTTTCCTTTCCCTGGCAGTTAGCACATCCCCCACTCCACCCCGCCCCCCAAACAACAAAAACAACAAACAACCAAACAACTTCTCAACTTAGAGTGTGTCTAATTCTAATTGCTTTAAAACTATCCTATATATGGTTAGTTGTGTTTTTGGTACAGCATATTTTTTCCAAGACTCTTTTTAGAATTTACCTTAATTTCATTAAATACTTTCCACATTTTAAAAATATTTGTTACCACTTTCTCTTTTAGCGTCTGTTTTTTTTTTCTCAGGAAGGTAGCTAAATTCTACAGAGATTTTAGGCCTTTCAAGGGATATTTAAATGGCTTTTTGATAAAATAAATAATATTTGCAAATTGATTTGAAATTTATACCATGCTAGATAAATGCTATTATTATTGTTTTTGTCGTTTTGTTGTTTTCAGTCACATCTGACTCTTTGTGACTCATTTTAGGGTTTTCTTGGCAAAGGTGCTGATGTGGTTTTCCATTTCCTTCTCCAGCTCATTTTACAGCTGAGGAAACTGAGGCAAATAGGTTAAGTGATTTGCCCAGGGGTCACGGAGTTAGTAAGTGTCTGTGGCTGTATTTGAACTCAGTTCTTAATGACTCCAGGGCGGGCACTCTACTATGCAACCTAACTGTCCTTTTGTTATAATTATCTGATTTAGGAGCTCTGTGAAGTGATAGAGCTCACAAATGATTGAGGCCTACACATCCTCTGTGACTTCTATCCATATTCTCTCATAAATTCAAAACAAGACTTCCACACAACTTTTTGGAGGCCATCTTCACTTTTTCCAGACATTGTTAGTATAGTAGTAAGAATATTTTGGCTTTCCTATTGTTTTCCCTCATTCTAGCCATGTGAGGAGCCCATCAGTTTCTTCACATCATCCAATCTTTTGATGATGTCTTCAACCAGTATTCTTCTTTGGATGTCTTTGTTATATGTTGTAATTTGTTCACACCTACCATTTATCTCTCCATTATCTTCTATGTGCTGTTCAAGTTTAGTCCTTTGGAGGAAGTCGTATTCCAGGTAACAGTAGTGCTATGTAACAACACTGGTAGAATTCTAGATTTGAAAGGATGGTCCTTTGCTTTCATGTGAAGCCTAGGGGCAGCAAGAGTGTTTTGCAGTTTTTCAGAATTAAGAGAAACCACACTCCTTCATCTTTTCAATTCTGGACCCAGGTCGTTGTCTGTCTGTACTGTCTGTCCAGTTATATACAATGTCATTTGCGAACAAGAGCATCTGGAAGGTCTCCTCATTCACAAGGAATCTGTGTAACCTAAAACCATGCTGGACTTCCTCCAGTGCAGTGTTGATCCACATGCCTTGCTTGATGTTTATTATCAGAGAATCATTGAAAAGTTTATTTTTGTCACATATTTCAAGGAATCATGAATGATTTTAATGTTTGTACTGGAAAGGCCTTGTTAAGAGTTCTACTGAATCAAGATGTATTTTCTTACTAAATAATAAGCACAATAGAATCTTAAATTCTCTATATTTTTCAGGTAACTGTGAAATGGTAAACTATGGTACATGTTGACTATCACTTGCATAGCTTTCTTGTTCTCTATAGATAGCTTTATCAGAGATGCCCTTGGTTTATGCCTAGAGGATCGTCATAAAGATTTTGTGTAGTCATATGTGTCGTTAGTTGCTGATGTTCACTTGGTAACTTTTTATTAATACAGTTTGACATTTTTCCATGCTTTTAGTATCTTTCCTCCATTAAGATACGTTATATTGGTCCCTCAATGTCTTCACAATTATACTGATTTTAGCGTGGATCTTCTCCATATGTACTTGGTCTAGTCTAGCTGCTTTTCCTTTCTTGTCCTGTTTCTACCACCTCTATAAGCACTAGCTTTTTAGTGCTGTTTCTACCACCTCTGTAAGGTATAATGGTAGAAGTACCACTGACCTTGATAAAAGTTTAAGTTAACAGTATTTTTGTTTTTGACAGTGTTAAAAATGTTTTACTTTGTTACAGATCTTTTCCTTTTTTCCTTCCTCTTCATAGTCTCCTTTTATTGTTAAATGCCCTTGGGATAGCTTTGCTCAGTTTGATATCTTTCCAAGTTTTCTTTAAGCTAGTTTTATTCTTCACTGTTTCTCTCTGCTTACTAAGATGATATTGCCCATAATCATCTGTCATTGTTTTTTGTAAGATTTTACAAACAAGTTTATATTCTAATACAATATTTGCCTTTGGCAGCAACATTTTTTTCTTTTTGGTAATTAAGTCAGGAATTTATTGTCTAAGATGCTTTCTGAGTTTTTGGTTGTGGCAGTTAACTTGCACTGATTAAACTCCTGGACCTGATTATTATTTTATGAAAATATTATTTCAAGATACATAGTCTTCATTTCTTTTATATTTTGAATTCTTGAATGTGTAATGACACAAAGAATTATTTTACACTTAATTCCCAATTGAACAAATTGTTATCACTCTGCTGTTGATGAATGAACTTCCAACAAGCATAAGGAGGAAGCTAACCTTTTTCCCATTTGAACATACTTTGAGTAAAAAAGCAGTTATTTTTCTTTCTTTTTGCAAGTTAAATATTATTTTTTTACACAAACAGCACTCTCTCTTCTCTCCTCTAACCTTCTCCTCACCCCCAATTGAAAAGGAAAAACAAGAACTATGCCACAGAAGTATATAGTCAAGGAAAAATAATCCTGTGTTGGCCATTTCCAAATAATGTCTCAGTCTACACTCTGAATCAATCACTGTTCTATCGGGAGATGGGTAGTATGTTTCATTATGTGTCTTCTGGAATTGTGGCTTGTCATTGCATTGGTCAAAGTTTCTAAATCTTCCGAAGTTGTTTGTGTTTACAGTATTGTTGTCACTGTATGAATTGTGCTACTGGCTTTGCTAACTTCATTTTGTATCACTTCATTATATCATTTTGTGAAGCACAGTAGCATTCCACTATATATGTATACCACAATTTGTTCAGTCGTACCTCATTGGTTAGCACTTCTCAGTTTCTTTGCCTCAATTCCTTGACAGTACAAAAAGAGCTGCTGTATATATTTTAATACATCCTTTGCATTTGTTTTGTTTAGGATCAATGCCTTTCTTAATTTAGCCTCTCTTTTACTCTCCTTTTTTTACTCTTCCCTTTTCTTCATGTTCTGATGAGTGAAATATCTTTCTGTTACATCTGTTTGTGTATTTTCCCCATCATTTAACCAGTTCAGATGAAGGTGAAGTTCAGGTTTCATGATCACCCACTTCTCCATCCCTTCCTCTTTTCTTGTATAGACTTCTACTTGTTCACCACAATTACCATGAGAGAACTTCTCCATCTATTTCCCCTCCACCCAGTGTATTTCTCTTTCCCTTCTTTTCTATTTTTAAAAAAATCATCAAAACATTACAGAATCAATCCTAAGCCCTCTATCTAGTTAGGCTCCCTCTATGACCTCCTGTTGTTGATGGTTCTAACAAATGTATCATTTCTCCATATTAGAACGTAAATAGTTTAACCTTGTTTAGTGCTTTATGATTGTTCATGTTTATCTTTTTATATTGCTCTTGACTCGGTATTTGTATTTCAAAATTTGCAGCTCTGGCTTTTTCATCAGGAATTCCTGGAAGCCTTTATTTCATTGAAGTCCATTTTTTCCCTCTGTAGGATTATATTTGGGGCAGTTATGTGGTTTAGCGGATAGACTGTTGGGCTTGAAGTCGGGAAGATTCCTTTTCTTGAGTTCAAATCCAGTGTCAGACACTTACTAGCTGTATGATCCTGGGTAAGCCGCTTAAACCTGTTTGCCTCAGATTCCTCATTTGTAAAATGAGATGCAGAAAAAAATGGCAAACCACTCCAGCATCTTTGCCAAGAAAACCCCAAATGGGGTCACAAAGAGTCAGACACGACTGAAATGACTAAACGATCAGCACGACAAAGGATTATGCTATTTTTTCTAGGTAAATTATTTATTATATGTGTCTATTCTTTTCTAAGCTTTCTATTTTTTTATAGAGGTGGCTGCAATATCTTGTGTGATCCTGACTATTGCTTTTTGGTTAAAGTCTTTCAGGATGTTGCAGTATTTTTTACTGTATTTTAGCTATGATGTTCCTCAAAGTTTTCCTTTGGGGATTTCTTTCAGAAGATGGCTGGTGGATTCTTTCTATTCCTCCTTTGCCCTGCAGTTTAAGAGATCTGGTCAGTTTTCTTTTTAAAATTTCTTGAAATATGATTTACCAACTTTTTTTTTGGTCACACGGTAGTCCAATGATTCTTAAATTATCTCTCTTCTATTAGGTTTTCAGGTTCAGTTGTTTTTGCTATGAGATACCATACACTTTCTTTCTTTTTACTTTGTGTTGTTATTTCTCATTGTCTCCTGGAGATATTAGCTTTTATTTGATCTATTCTAATTTTGGCGGAGTTTGTTGCTTGGCTAAGATTTTTTGCTTCATGTCAAGCTGTTAATTCCCTTTCCAATTCTTTCTTCCATTAATCTAATTTCTTTTAAATTTTCCACTCTAGCACTCATTTCATTTATTAAAAATTTTTTTAAGCTCTCAAAAAACTTTTTGCCTCCTTTCTTCTAGGAATACTAGTTGAGCTTATATCCAAGCTGTGTTTTCCTTTGAGTCTTTTCTTATAGATGTATTGCAATCAGTCTTTTCTTCTGGTTTTGTGTCTTGTATTGCTGTTACTATAATAATTTTATGTTGGTTTTTTTTGTTTATTCACTTATTCTTATAGCCTACTTCCTGGCTTCAGAGTTCTAGTAAGGATGGACTTTAGGCCCTTCTGATGAGAATGTCCTGCTAGTCTTGCTGCTTTCTTGGAGTATTGAGTGTTATGTTATTTCTGGATCTTAGGGATAGCTTGTGCTTGGACCCTGAAATATTTCAACACACCCAGAGTGGTCCAATGCAGGGAAAAGTCTGATTGCTGCTCTCCTGGTCTGAGTTCTGCAAGTTCTTGACCTGATTTTTTTGTTTGGGCAACACATCTGTAGGGTTTTCCCTATTTAA
Source organism: Trichosurus vulpecula (assembly GCF_011100635.1). Lineage (NCBI taxonomy): Eukaryota > Metazoa > Chordata > Mammalia > Diprotodontia > Phalangeridae > Trichosurus > Trichosurus vulpecula. The sequence continues at coordinate 87,514,996 of NC_050576.1, read as the reverse complement.
GTTCCAGGAAACTATTGATGAACCCAAACACTATCAGTGTGCTAGAAAGTTGGTTTAGAGTGATAGATTTGTAGATTCCCCTTTGATCTGAGATTTCTGCTCTTGTTATTCAGCTACATGTCTCAGACTACTGAAAGCTTGAACTGACATTCTTATTAGTTCCTTTGGTCAGAGCCACACAGCTGCTGCTTGCTTCTGAACTTCCTTCTTGCTCAGTTCACAGCCTAGGGGACCACAGCTGCTATTCACCCTGGAACATTATTCCTACGTCCAAGTCCCTTCCACAGTCCTGGACCTGTGACCCAGATTGTTGGGGTAAGCAACAGTGTTGCTACTGGGCACCTATCCCTGTACGCTGCACAACTCTAAACTCTATTAGCTGCACTTGAGATCTCTTCCTGCCCTGTTACACAGCCTCTCCAATAACTCCTCCCAATTGTTCTTGGGTTGATTCCATCCTCAGTGCCCTCACTCTACTCTGAGTGTCTTCCTTTGCTGAACTTTTCTGAAGAAAAATGACTCAGTATGATTTTTTTTCTTGAATTTTCTGATAAGGATTTGGTCTAATATATTTTCTAGATCTGTTTGGAGCAGTTTTGGGGTGGAGCTTGGCTATACTTTCCATTACTCTGACAGTTTGGTTTTCGTCTAGTGGTTTTTCTTTATTTTAAAATACAATACTTTCGTATATGATGAAGCATGCACCCTGAGGGCTAATTTAAGTTTTAATCTGCTGATAAGATATTTTTGGAAGTGTACTAAGGTCATTCATGTCTCATTGAATGGATACTATTTTCTAAATTGATTAATAGTGTATATAAATATATGAAATGCATTCACTAAATTTTGGTAAAATATTCTTTATCAGTTGTTTTAGTTAACTCTTCTTCTGTACTTATGATCTGCTTTTCAATTTTTGAAAATAGAATACCAACATGCTCATCATTTCACACTTTATTTCTCTTGGAATCAAATCCCTATAAAATATGTAGCAAACAGTGCTGATTACATACGTCACTAAATAAATGCTGATTTATTAATTTGTAATGGATTATCAATGTTAGTTAAATAATGTGACTTGTATTTGAATATTAATGATGAATATTTATGCAGTTCAATGTTGTTGCAAACATTAGTACAGATCATAACCCACCTGTGTTCTCTTATCCTGTGATTTTGCCTTCCCATACATCCATGTTGCTTTATAAACCTAAAAAAAACTATATGAATGGAAGTTATGTTGTGGTTGTGGTTATCTCTAGTTTTCTCGCAAAATTCGTGGATTTTAAAGTGATATGGGTAATTCATCTGTTTTCCCTTTATCTTAACCAGCAAAATACGTAGCTGGGATGGTATCTTTTATGCCAATTTTCACATACAAATCACTTTGGACAGCATGCTATCACCTACTTAAAACCACCATGTGTTTATGTCTTTTTATCTGCTTCTGTGTTCATATATAAAACTTAATTCATAGTTTTGTTGATGTGCATATTGTAAACCAAATGATCACCACTTAGATACGTAGAAACCTATGTGGGAGAAATAGAATGGAAAATCCATTAAGGTTAATAATAATTATTTAATAATCATTTTAGCTATTACCAAGTAGCTGTTGAAAGTTCCTCGAGTGGGAGTTCATAGGTTTTTTTTGTGCTCCTGTTTAAATCCTGGTAAGAGAAGGGACAGAGTCATATCAGGTCTCATAAGTTTAGTTAAAAATGGGAATCTCTTTTTAAAGAAATATGTATTTCCTTTGGTGAAGGGTAGCTTTGGAAAACAATAAATCATGGGATTATGTTATTGGTTATGTTATATAAATATGACCTCAAACTACTTGTCCATTGAGGCAATCAACATAGTTTTATTCATGTCAGGGGGTGCCCAGCCCTTCAGTTAATCATAATCTTATCACAACTTATCTTAAGGATCAGTTGTATTAAAACAATAGTGCAAAACCCCAGATATGGTCGTTTTGGTGAGAGGTTGATAACCCTTAGGTTATTGCCTTAGGATATGGTATATGAAAAAAGATTCAAGAGTGAGACATAATAGCATGAATCAAGGCTCTTTGTTTTCTTGGTCTAGGATTCACTGCTTTTTTGCCTTAGCATTTATCTGAAGTGGTACTTGTTCTTTTATATTTTTTTTCAAATGACAAAGCATATGCATTATAAGACTTTAGTTTAATTCTTAAATTTGATTAGTTTCTCTTTTTCCTTTGGACTCTAATCCCTGATATTTCTTTTACATTGATACTCCCCATTCAAAAAGCTCCACTCCTGGTGGCCTAGACTATGGATCTCTTTTCCAAACTCTTCTAATAATCCAGTATTTGTACATATGAATATATACACATAGGTGTGTGTGTATTTTTCTAGTGGTTAGCATTTTGTTTAGCATATAATAAGAGCTTAATATATGATTATTCATTCATTAGTGCACCCTATTTTTTGAGCTATCTTAACTATGGTAGGATTTAAGAAAATCATAGGTGTCATAGAAGAAAGAGGAACATTATTTGTAATATTTAGGAATTATCTATTTCCATATAGCCTTGTAGTAGTAGGATTTCAGGGGAAGGTACATTTACGTGGTGGAATATTTCTTATGACTCATAAATGCTAATAAGAAATGATCAGAATTTGATCATGAACTATCAATTTCAATTGAAAAAACTGATGAAAATTGGTTGCTTTAAAAAATATGAAGTTGTAAGGCAATCCAGATTTCATGTAGTCCCTGGAAATTCACGAAAATCATTTAACCTTTGGAGTTCATTCTTTAGTCAGTGGCTAGATTATTAATTTATCATGGAAATGAAATCAGTTTACATTGTAAATATGTTAAACACTTTTTGGTTCTTAAATTGGTCTTTTACTTTTTTTCTTATCCTTTTTATTTTTCATTTATGAATTCTGTATGTTTTATCACTGATATTCAATAGTTCCACCCCCTAGTAGCCATTTTAGAAGATGAAATTAATTATGTTGATTTATTTTGGCATCTAAAACAAATACATTTTTTTCAGATTGTTTTTGTAGTTATGTTTTACCAGGAACTCTGATCTTTATTGCCTTGGATCAATGAGCTTCTTACCAGTGTAACAGTTACAAATTTCAGAAGAAATTTTCTTTTGTTATCTATGATCTGTGCTTTCTAAGTATTTAAATTATTTTTAAAGGGAACAATTTCAGTAGTTCAGTTCGTATAAATGGAAGTACTGAGTCACATCTGGGTTTCTTTGCCATTAGGATAGTTTTTATGCATTTGTGTATGTATATATAGGACATGGCTTAATGTAAGTAAAATAGTCTCCAAATTAATATTTTATTAGTCTTTGCCTTTACCCCTCATGTAATTTAACAGGGTAGTATTGGAGTGCATTATATTTGTTATTTTAATTTTCTAAAATGAGGTTTCCCAATTACCTTTCATGAGATTGAGCTATCTCTAATATTTCTGAAATGTAAACATAAAATAATCACTTTCTTTTTCAAAATAAAAGTTACTGTCCTTCGCTTTTATATTAATTCCATTTCTAAGCACCACCCCCACTTACCCCAGAAACCTTCCTTTCAACAAAGGAGAGAGAGAAAGAAGGTGGAAGGGGGGAGAGCCAGGAGAGATGGAGAGGGAGGGAGAGAGAGAGACAGAACAGAACAGAAGCTAACAGAGCAGAACATCAAACTGTTCAGGAAAATTTGTTATTATGTCACTTAATGTTAAACTGTGATTTCTTAGGAGGTAAAGACACTTTAAAATATTTGAATTTTTCTAAGTTAATTGAAATCATCATGAAAACAAGACAAAACAAAAAAGGAATGAAAAACGTGCTAATTTGATACCTCTCAAAAATACTAAAGAAATTTTTTTTTCACATTTACTCTTTTTTTTTTTTTGCCTACATAAACTGCCAATTCCAGTAAGAAAATTGATGGAGGCATTGTGAGTGTGGTAGGAAGATCACTGGATTTGAAGTCAGAATGTGGATTCTAATCTTGGTTTTAAATGTACTAATGTGTGACTGATCCTGTAATACAACCAGTCTGGGCCCCAGTTTCAATTCATCTCTGAAATTGAAGGGTTATCCTCAATGATCCTTAAGGCTACCTCCTATCCTAAATACTCGGAATCATTCCGTAAAGACCTCATTGTGGACATGAAATTGAAGAGGAGGGAATCTGTCATCAAATATAGAAATTCCAGAAGGATTTATGATTTGATTACTGTAGTGAATCCCTAGTGAAGACTCTATCTCCAACAATGCAGATTAGACTTGTGACATTGTAAATGGGGCCTAGGCTGCTGTCTGAAGCTCGTAAGAGTTTAACTGACTTGCCTAGGATCACATAGCTAATATGTGTCAAGGCAGATCTTTCCAGACCTTTCTGGATATGAACCCAGATATTTCTGACTCCAAGCCCGGCACTCTATCCAGTATTTCAAGAGACAAAAAAAAATTCCCAAAGAAACTTTAGATAAATCATTTAGACTGCATTATACAATGACAATTCTTCACTTGTAAGGCAGATAACTATGCATAGAGAGCAAAAGGAGCATTAGTAATTACCTTCAGTGCTAAAAAAAAATGATGAGAACCTTCTCACCCAGGTGCTTGTTAGGGTAGGTGTAATTGGAATCTGGCCTGGGAACTGACACCAAAGTTATCGAATGAATGAGGTAGAATCGTGATATAATCATGATGACATGAGAGAGGAATTTAAGTGTATGGAGGATGGAGATTTAATGTCTAGTTTGAGTGACTGAGTAAAAACTGAGATTCTGTCAGTATGTGTATCAATGGGGCATGGAGAGTATGTTGTCCCTTAGTTGGTATATTGTTTGGACCCCAGGCAATTTAAGGGTTCTTTAGGTTGCTTCCTTTGGCACACCTCCATTTAGGGAGCTTGCAATTTTTTTAGAAGTAAAGAAAGCTTTTGGAGTCAAATATTCCCATTCTGCTTCCAACTAGTAAAGTTTCAGAATTTGTCAAGTCCTCATACTTATTTACCACTGAGCAATTCAGCCATTGGTTGGTGGGAGTGGGGCACAGTGATGACAAAGCCCTTGTGGCTGGGCCATCAAACTTACATTGCTTCAGTGCTTTCTGTAATGTCTGATTTCTCTTTCTGTATTGCTGTCTATGTTTATAAAGATATACTTGATTCCTAGAATTTTATAACTATAAGTATTATCCTTCCTCCAAGGTTTGTGAATGAATTGTTATTGCTTGCTATAGAATATATGTATTCATATGTACATTTCTATCAATAATTAAGGCCATTTCCCTCTTTTATTATTTGTATATTGGGAGGTTATTTCTCCTCCTCTATGGAATCTGACTTATCATCCATATTTAGAGTTGTAATATAGGGAGAGGAACATAAGAACAACCCAAGGTCAGCTTCTCTTCCTTCAAAATCCAGCTCACTTGCCATCTCTGTTTAACCTTTTACAACAGTCCCTTTCTTTAACTTATCCAGGGCATTCAGCCTAGACTAACTTTTATTACAGTTATTTGGGGGCTTTATCTTTCTGCTATGTGGTATGCCCCTTGAGACCAGACCATTCTTAATTTTTTTAAATCTCTGTGAAGCCTCTGCTGTGGAGATACTCTCTAAACCTCATTGGCACTGGCAGGTCAGATCTACAGAGTGAGATGAGCTGTATCCCCTCTCCGGGTTCTGGGGGATCCTGGAGACTTGGGGGATGGTTTTCTAGTACTATAGCTCAAGAGCCCCTACCCATAAGCTTTCTTTCATGATTATCAATTAGTCATCCAGATTTAATTAGCTTTTAGTAAGAAATATTTATAAGGTGGTACAGTAAAAATAACTGGTATAAAAAATCCTCCAAAATGTGATATACTTTAATAGAAATATATATTGATTCCAGGGAAAAGTGGGCGTAAATTTATATGGAAAGACAATAATTCAAAGCCACACAAAATCCTTTTTTTCCTATCAGCATGTTGTACCATCTTGAAGTTCCCCTTAAGCAGCTTTTGGGAGGCTCCTTACAGAGTATCAAAGCTACCTTTCCCCAGCTTCAGTTTGCCTTTATCTCTGATTGTAGTCACAGTTCTCAGTTGTTACACTGATGATTGGAAATCCAAAATCCTTCAACTCTTCAAAGGTCACAAGATCATCATCTGGTCAAGGGGGATGGGTATGGATATAGAGGAGTTCTTTTCCTTATCCCTTCTCTTTCTTCTTTACCCACTTAAACATTCCCTCTTAGGAGATTGGTGGGGGCTGCCCTCACCAATCTCTAGCCACTTTGGACTGGTACCTGTGTTCTATTTATTTTTAAACGGAATACTCATAAGTCATGACTGAATTTCTTTTATCATTCCAAGTACATCTCCTGTGTAATATCACACATTTCGTCCAATGGCTTTCAAGGATTTTTGGAACCTAGTTTAACGCCCTTTATTGATTGTTTCAATAGAGATGTTCTCACCTGACTAAGGCAGGTTGTTTTAAGTGGAGTAATTGAATCATTAATGTCCAGGCTTTGTTTACACCTAATTCATTATATCCTATTCGTTCAATTTACCAGTGCACATAGTGCCCCCCCTTTACAGTATTATCCAAAACATCTATCATAATTTGTTGCATGTTAACTCTATATTGTAAGAAAATACAGAAAACTGTAAAGTCTGGAAATAACTAAAATGTAATTTTATTCCAAGGACCCAAATCCTAGCAAATAAAGGTATAATGTCCCAATATTTTACTATTTTATAAATATCAATTTAGCCGAACATTTATTTATTAAATTACCTCATAGTGACTGCAAAATGTACCTTCTAAAATCTGTCTTTAAAGTGAAAGGAACAATTTTCTTTCTGTAAACCTTAATTACTACTGAAGTATTACAACTTAGAACTCAGCTATTTAATGTGGATATTTGGGTATAGTAATAAAATCGTTGGCTGTCCCTTAGTATTTAAATATCCAATACATACAGTTTTTCTTCTAAAGGAATTTATTAGGAATGCTTTCTTACACAATAGCTTAAAATACTGCTAGTCTTTTTCTCCTGATTGTCTCTTTTTGCTTCATGTTACTGTCACTTTTTTAGTAATCTCTCTTTCTCTCTCCCATATCTGCTGTTTTCAGTCTTACAGCCTTTTTGTGTGTGTACTTGTTCAGGCTTAGAGAAACTGAAAAACTCAGTTACAAGTTGATAAGAAACTACTTGCTATTAAGAGAAAGCCTCATGGCTAATATGTTTCCTAAGAGTTCTGACAGTAATTTTTTGAAAATAAGGAAAAGAAAGATGGCCAGCAGGCAAATTCATTGTTTTTAAATTGATGTTTTTCATCCATTTTATAGGTAATAAATGATTTCAAACAAGGAGAGATTAAAGAGTTTTATGAACTGCTGGAGTACAAAATATATATCTGAAAAACCTACACAAAAATAATTTTCCCCCATATCTTACTTTTTGATTGGTTAAAAAAAAAACAGAGAGCAAAATGATGGTTCACAGGGGGAGGCAGTTACTATCCCAATGTCCCTTCTGATTTTTTCACACATTTGACTGCAACACTGAATCATTATGGTTTTTCATCCTTTCAATTTTCTTTTTTTTGACTTTTGAATTTCACATCCAAAGAAAAAAATGTTAATTCCTGAATATTTGTGACATATATTGTTACTTTGTATATTTGGATTTGAAAAACTCATATATGTGTGTACATGTTCTGGCCTTTCAAAGCACTTTCTCCTTCTCAATACCCACCAGACATATTCTGAAGTCTTCCAGAAAGTTCTGTGCTCCATACTTGTTCAGCTGGTCCTTCCTTGCCGATTCTTGCCTTTCTTCCTTGCCTATTAGAGATAGAAATCAATCACAAACATCTTATTGAGAATTAACATCCTCTCCTTCCTTCCCCCACCATAAAATTGATCGGTCTCATTCCTGCCATCCATTGTTCAAGAGGCTTGTCTATAATATGTAAGGGGTTTTGTGTAATAGGCAGATCTCTCAAGGGGATCACATTCTAATGTGAGAGACAACATGAAACAAAACAAAATAAAAACTTTGTACTGACAAGATATATTCAAGATAAAATGGCTCTTAGAGCAAAGGCACAATCTTTACACTGTCCTTAAGGAGGAGCCTGAAAGATATGTTGTGGAAGGTGGAATTTTAGATGAGACTTGTCAGAGAGGCCAGGAGGCAGAGATGAGGAGAGAGAGCATTGTAGGCATGGGGAAGGCCAATGAAAATGCATGAAGTCAGATGGACTGTCTTCTATGAGGGACAACAAAGATAGTGTAAATGGAATTGTGGACTCTGTGGAAGGGATGTGCTTAATGGTTTTTTATAGATATATAATGTCCTTTATAGAAATAAAGTATTATTATTCTGACAACCAGTTTTTCCTAGAACACGTATGTTAAAAAAAATTAAGTAGAATTCAACGTAACTGAAAACAGACTTATACAGTGGTTTCTTTATAATGTGTTAGTTTTTTAAAATGGCCCCACTTCCATATGTAATTTTGTCACTTCAAGCTAATTCATTTTTATCACTTCAAGACTGAATCTCCAAGTTTCACATATAGGTTGTTGCTTTAGAATAATAAAAATTTCAAAAATCTTAGGATTGAGCTAATTCAGTTTATACCTGAGGTTTGGATGACTGGTACCACATTCCAAACACGTGGCCATCTGTCTCTTGTGGAATATCTTAAGCAATCCACATAGTGCCTTGTGCTGAGTAGGCATTTAATGAATGTTAAATTTGGGAATGAAGTTGTCTCATTTTTGGACTGCTCTTCTAAGGAAGTCCTTTCTTTTAGTGACCTAAAACCTCTCTCCCTGTAAATTTCACCTATGGTTCCTAGTTTTATAAGGTCAGGCAGAATCAGTCCAATTCGTTTCCACCTATCAATCTTTCAAGTACTTGACAATTATAAACCTGTCACTCTTAATTGTTTTTTCCCCCTAGAGGCTAAATTTTCCCTTTCTATGCCCTTCAGGTCTCCTAACATTACCATACGCTACCCTACTCCCAGCACTCTTCCTTGTGTTCCCAGTTAGTCTGTCAGAAACTGTTTTCTGCTCAAAATAACCTGAATATCTCTGAGGAAGAGTTTGTTTTAGGCTAACCTCTCTTCCTTATTAGCAGTTCTAAAGGAATGTTCCTATGCTATTACTTAAATTATTTAAGCTTTATTTAATATAGATATACCATGCCTGGTAATATTTTCACTGATACTGAGTGATTAAAATCTAGATGTACATTGAATCTTAAGAAATTTTCCCCTTTAAATATCTACACAGTTAGAATTTACAACTGTTAAAACAAAAAGTGAATCATGCTATTAAAATAATTAAATGTCTTCACAAACAGCCATGGGCATACTTCTATTATAAATACTTACTTGTATAGAGTTTCTTCTTTGGTCTGTGATGTGCATCTTGAAAACCTAGGACTTTATAAATGAAGAACTGTGACACTATTTATCAACAAAAACTTTGTTTTAAAAACATGAGTATGTATGATTCTTCTCTTTGAAGAGGTAACAAATTACAGTATCACGCATGCTACTACTATGGTCCAGGCCCTTGTTATAATATAACTGCACAATTAACTGATCTTCCCAAACCAAGCTTATATGTTGAGATAGGAAAAAAATAAATAAAATTATTATATAGCATGCCCTATTTTTAGTAGTGAACTTGTATCTTGTGGCTTTCATTTAAAACTATAGAGGTTAGTGGAACATACTGTAAAATACAATTGCTTTAAAAATTACTATTGAGATGTTTCATCACTAGTTAATGCTGACTTGTAATGAAGAAATGTGCTATATACGCTGCAAAAGGATTTAGTTTTGATGTTGTTAAAAGGTCAAATGTGAAAGTTCAATAACTTAGTGTGAGTTAATGTGACATTTGGTGACTTAAATAAGATTTTATAAATAGAATGATATAGCCCTGGAAATTAGGAAACCTGAGTTCTAGTCTCAGCTCTTCCATTCACTCACTAGATGACCTTAGGTAAATCTTTATTCATTGAAAGTATTAATAACTCATGTATTTTATAGTATCATATATGTGTATATATCAATAGATAGTCTGTAATATATCTTCATGAGGAAGATCTAATTTAACTTGACTACATCCTTGTGATAAAAGTATTATAAGTATTATACCTTTTTTGAGAACAAGGATACTCATGTGCAGAGAGATTGTTAATTAAACAGTGAATATATGGCAGAGGTTGGACATCAACTCATCATTACATTTGTTACACTACACCTTCTTGCCTCAAACTGAATTCTGTAGATTTCAGGTTCTTTATCTGATGATATGAGTTGGCTTGGATGACTTCTAAGATTCTTTCCGGCTTTATTGTCCTAAGAAAGCAAATGTTTCAATGGGTAGTTTTTTTATGGCAGATATTCATTTATCCTGTTGTGTTTTCCCCCCAGATTCAGAAGTATACTTTTGTTTGTCATGAAAACAAAACAGGAGTATGAGTGTTAGGGGATGCATACTTCTTTTCTTCAGAATTTGCCTTTTTATTTAATATTGTTGATTTTGGTAATTCGCTGTGTTATATTCTGGCCACACTATGTTCTGGACAAATATCACATTCCCTTCATCTGTCCCCTCTCTACTACCTCCTTCCCCATAAGGAGAAGAGGGAGTGAGGAGTTCGGCATCAGTGTCTGTGTTTGTCTAGATTATTTATGATTGGTGTATTCAAAAAAAGCCTGGGATCTCTTTTATACATTTGTAAAAAGCTTCAACTCTCTTTCCCTGCTAACTATAAAATGTCCATGGCCATTTTTGCTGCTTAGACCTAGCCTGCCGTTCTAGACAGAGATGGAATAATCAGAAACTACTTTGTCTCTCAGAGTTAAAAAATAGCTGAAAAATTGGGTGATTGTTAGAGCTGACTAAAACTGTTATCCTTGCATCCTTTCTCTGTTTATTTTAGATGATTTGCATATTACCAATTTACTTGTCTTTCTATGTTTCCCTGTAATCCTATTCATGATTTCTTTTAATACAATAATATCCCACATAGATAAATATAATTCAGAATAATGTTTTGAGTTTGAAGGGATTCCAGAGGGGAAATATTATTATCTACAGGGGCGAAAATAGGAGGGTTTATGAAGAGTGGTTTTGAAGAGAACTTTAAAAGTTAGAAATTTTTGAAGAGAGTAAGGAAGGAACCTACAGGAATAGGGAACAGAGGCCAGTAATTATTGGAGGACAGCAAGTAGTTTAGTCTAGAAAGAGAACAGCAACATGGATGTAAGTAATCTGAGAGAAGACAGGAAAGTTAAGATGGTGCCAGATTATGGAGAGCAAATGAGTCACTGAAGATTTTTAAGCGTAGTAGCAATATGATGAGATTTATGCACAGGGAAGATTAGCCTGGAAGTAGCAGGAAGGATGTGTTGGAAGGGAGGATAATGGAGTTGGGAAGACCAGTTAGGAGGCTCCTAGAAGAGTCTAGTCAAATTATAACAAGGGCCTGCCAAAGGGTAGTGACATTGGCGATAGACAAGAGATGAGTGCAGGAAATATTTTAAAAATACAATCAACAGAACTTGATCATCTGTATGTAAGAAGTTGAGTTTTTCAGTCCTTTCTCTATTATCCATTCCTGTTGTATCATTTCTTAAGCTATCAATAAGCATTTATTAAGCAGTTATTATGTGTCAGTCACTGTACTACGTGTTGGAGATATAAACACAAAAATGAGGCAGTTCTTTCCCTGAAGGATTTTAAATTAACCTAGAGAATACAATATACTCCCAGAACAAGTGTATGCAAAATAACTACTTATGTGGAGCAGAACAGAACATGATCTGAGCACTGAAAGGAGCTGAAAGTTCTAAGCAGTACAAGGAAGGAAGGAGAGCATTGTAGGTAGGGGGGGAGAATCTGTGGGAAGACCCTGAAGTAGAATATGGAATGCTATATATGGAAATAGCAAGAAGATCAGTTTGGATCATCTACACTGAACTTTCCAAGCTCTACTACTTAATAACCATGTAAGTTACAAGAGGGGTTTTATCTCTCTTTACCTAAACTCTTCACCAGCCTCAGTTCATTCTCTGCAGTTGCACTATGGTTCATTAATTTACTTACATGAGTGGATTTTAAAATATAATACTATTGGGAGAAGAAATCATTTATAGTCTTAAGGTCTTCAGTTTTCTTGTCTATAACCTTACAATCCTTAGCACTGCTTTCCAGGCTCATTTTGTCTGTAGGATTTTTGCCAATGTGAACCAATAGAAGTGGCTACTAGTTATAATTTCTGACAAATCTGGGAGAGGTTCTATCATGTCCTAACTACGTGTTTTGGAGTTCTAGCAAGCCAGATTTCTCTGCTATGAAGGAAGTAGAATAGTCAAAAATAACACTACAATTTTGAACATGGCAAACTCTGACTGAATGATCTTTACTATAATTTGCACATTTTTTTAAAAAAAAATAAAGCAGGCAGGAGTCTTATTGGACAATAATTGTTATTCCTAAAGTTCACATGGAAAATGCTATAGAAATGCTATGATAAATTGTTGGTTTTTGTTAAATGATATTGGTGAGATATTATTGGACCTAATTTGCTTTTACCTTAATGGAAATACAGCTAGATGGCAAAGGGTCTTCTAGTATTAAGGAATATTTGCATGTGTGTGCGTGTGTGTGTACATGTTTGTATTTTGGCAAGGCAATTGGAGTTAAGTGACTTGTGTAGGGTCACACAGCTACCAGTGTTAAGTGTCTGAAGCTGGGTTTGAATTCAGGTCATTCTGACTCCATGGCCAGTGCTCTATCCAGTAGCTGGCCCTATTAATGTACATTTTAATTCTTACAATACAGACAGTGGTATATCGGATAAAGTGCTGGATATTCAGTTAGGAAGAACTAAGTTTATATCTAAGACCTTAGTTCATATCCTGACTCACATATTTAATAACTGTTTGACCCTGAGCAAGTAAATGAGCCTCTTTCATCTTCTTCATTTGTAAAATGGGTACGATAATAGTACCTACCTCACAGGGTTATTGTAAGGATCAAATAAAATAATACTGAAAAGTGCTTTTAAAACTTTAAAGTGATATATAAATGCCAGGTATTATTATTGTCAGCATAGAAAATAGTCATAATGTCCTTTATTAACAGCATATTCTCTAAGTTTATTTCTTTTGTAACAAAAAATTCAAAAGATCATATAGTTCATTTTTAAGTGAAGTTAATATTTCCATTATTTGTTTTTATGAAAAATCTCACCTTTTTAAAAAATCAAATGATATGTAATAAAAACAAAAAAATTTATATTGATTAAGACTTTATAGTTTATGGGTCTCTTCCCTTTGTGTTCTCTGACTGTAGATTTAGTTTCCTGGTATGATTTCATTTTCAAATATTGTACATAGTCCTCAAGTATCTGAAATAGTATTTTAAAATTAGTCTAGACAGCCAGCAATCTTGTGGTGAAAAACCCTGATTTGAGGTTGTGATGTATAGCTTGCATTTTTGTCTTCCACTAAAGCTAATGTTAGGGAGATAGCATAGCTAGGCAAAAATGCTGGATTTTGAGGTAAAGAACCTTGGCTAAAAAATCCTGGCTCAGCTATTGAGTAAGACCCAAATTAGGGCATATGAAATTCAGGGAATTGTCTACGAAGATGGTTCTTGGCTATTATTGCTACCTGTGTGACCTTTCCAAGTACCCTAATCTCTTTCCTTGCCTCTGGAAGGGAAGGAATGGGCTTTGGTCATCATTAAGGTCCCTTCTGTTTCTTAATCTCAGGAAAATTTATAAATTGTTTGAGGAATAAATTAAAAATTTGAAAACAAAGCCATTTGCTTTGCTTCTGAAACATAGGTCATCTTAAAGAAGGTCCTTAAATTCAGTTTGAATTTAGTAGAGCTCATTAAACATTAAACCGAGTATTTACATCCTTCCTCTGTCTTCTTTCTTCCTCCTTTAATTATTGATACCTTAGGCATTAAAAGTTATTATGAAAATAAACCATGCAATTGATAATATTTTTTTAAAGTATAGACTTTATAAAAGCTTGTTCCCATTCATGTGTTTCAGAAGGAAATAGAGCATTTATTAAAAGTTTACTATGTAAACATATTGGTAGCTCAGTGGATAGAGCCCTGGGCCTAGTCAGGAAGACTTGAATTTGAATCTGATCTATCCAGACACTTAAAGTTGTGTGACCATGGTAGGTCACTTACCCTCTGCTGCAGTATTTTTATTTTATTTATTTTATTTTATTCTTTATATTTTAAATAACAAAACCTCGTTAGAATAGGGACTGGATTTGTGATGTCATTGGTAAAGTAAATTTCGTCTACCAATGCAGGTTGACACTTTCTCTGCAGTTTCTAGATTGAAGAGACTTGAGTTGAATGTGGATAAGTTAAGCACTGGTATGTGCCAGGCAGGACTTGAACCTAGGTGCTTCTGCACCACCTCCTTATCCACAATGCCACACTGCCCTTTACAAACCCTCATTAAGGGAACGTTATACTGAAAATTCTAAAATATTTAATAAAAATATTTTATTACTTTTAAACAATTGATTTTTTGGATGTCTGAAATTAGAGGGCAGTTCATTAGAGTTAAGAAACATCTTTGTGGACAGTTCCCTGACTTTCACCTGCCCTAATTTAGACCTTATTGCTACAATCTGTTCCTTATCTCAACAGCATCCTATACATGCTTAGTCTTTTATTCTCTGTGTTCTCTTCTTATGTGATATTTACCAGGTAACCTTCTCCAGTAGTCCTTATCCTGAATCAGTGTCAAACCTTACTAGCAAATTATTTTGACAGACCATTTCTTGGCTAAATGTCATAGGGATCTCTCTCTCTCTCTCTCTCTCTCTCTCTCGCTCTCTCTCTCTCTCGCTCTCTCTCTCGCTCTCTCTCTAATCCCATATTTCTGTTTCTTGGTTGACACAGCTTGATATTCAGTTATCATTATGTGAAAATGTAACCGTTATATTTTTTAACATCATAGAGATAAAAGATCTTTTTTTATCATCTCACTCAAACCCCTTATTTTACAAGGGAGAGAAATGAAGCTTAGACAAAGTACTATATGATTTACTTAAGGCAGGGGTTCTTAGTCATTTATCTGTGATGGACCCCTTTGGAAGTCTGGTGAAGCCTATGGACCCCTTCTCAGAGTAATGATTTTAGATGCATTCAGTAAAATTCATAGCATTATGAAGGAAAGCAGTTATCAAAATAGAAATTAAAAACACAGGTTTACAGGCACCATGTTGAGAACCTCTGAACTAAAGTCACTTATGAGAGTAATAGAAAAAATAGAACTAGAACCTACTATAGGTCTACTGAATTGAAATCCAACTGGTCCTTCCATTGTGCATCACTGATTGTGAGTAGACTATAAGACTTGTTTGATATTGTTAATAATGATAAAAAATGATGTGTTCTTTTGCATTTCCTAGAGGATGACATTAATGTGTGACACTTACAAAGAGAGCAATATCCTAACCCCCATCCCAATGCAAGTTAGGCTACTTTTTTCCTTAAAAAGTAGTAAAAACATCCTTCAGACTTGGTTGACTCAGAGGACTAAAAGCTTAGGTTTTTAACATCACTTTCTGATTGCCTGAGTACAAAACTGTCAGATTACAATGGATAACTCTGGGAAAGGAGCTTCACTCAGCTGAATCAACTTGAGGTATCCTCGATGAAATTCTTTTGTTGAATACCTTCTTCTTGCTATGGCTGTCAGTCTCTTTTTGTTAACTATTGATCTATGAGTATCTCCTTTAATTTTATTATCAAATACAAAATACAAATACAAAAACTACCAGGTAATTGATTGAGTCAGAATCAGCCCAAACAACATTCTAAGGTATTTATTTGAAAATATGTGGTCTTATTTTGCTGCATTTAAAACAAATATGGAGGGAAGGACAGACAAGGAAGGGAATGAGCATTTCTATAGGGCCCGATGTACCAGGTACTCTGCTAAGTACTATTTATAAATATCATCTCCTTTGACCCTCACCACAACCCTGACAAGTAGATGCTATTATCCTCATTTTGCAGTTGTGGAAACTGAGGCAGACAGAGGTTAAGCGACTTGCTCAGGATCACATACCTAGTAATTATCTGAGGCTGGATTTAAACTGAGTTCTTCTTGATGGTAAGCCCAGCACTATTCTACTGTACTACCAGCTGAAATAATTTTAAAGTCATAAAAGAAACTAAAATCTGCAAATCTGCAAATGGTGCAAAGTCACCAGCCTCATTTTCTCCTCCAGACCCATCTGGGTCCAGTGGCCAGATAGTCATCATGATGACTGGAAATGGCCCCAGCTGAAGTGGTAAAGGAAGTTGAAAACTGGAGAATTCAAGATCTAGGCAGTTTTTGCTCCAGTGTGAAGAACTGAGTTGAAGTCTGATCTTCCCTACTTATTGAAAGCGTTGCCAAAGTTACTCCTCAGTTTGTCTCCTCACTTGCAAAATAGTAGAAAATACTTGCACTACTTTCTTCACAAAGCTTTTGTTGATGCCTATAACTGTGAACTTAGGCAAATTCACTTAACGTTTCAAGTGCCAGCTGTGTGCTAGGCACTCAAGAGTACAAAAACAGAAACGTGAAGTAGTTCCTAACTTCAAGAAATTTACAGTCTATTGGGGGAGTAATTTCACAGAGGAGGGAAAAGCAAATTACATAAACACCATGTACTTTTGTGTCTGTGTCTACAGAGGACTCCAAAAAGTCAATCCAGTTTTAGAATAATAACTTAAAACTGCCCTGAGAGTTTTGGGACACTTTGTGTTTTACAAATGAATATGTAATATTTATCAAATGGGATTATATATGTCAAGTGCTTTCTGAATCTTAATGTGAAAACAAAATATGTGGACACTATGGGCATCTGTGTTCCTATATTTACATGTGTATCCTTATTGTTTATCGAATGTGACATTTCATGGAAAGTGTTTTACAAATCTTAAAGTGTAATAATAATAATAATAGCGTTGTTATAGTGCTTTAAAGTTTGCAAAGGCCTTTACAAATATTTTCTCCCTTGATCTTCACAACAATCCAAAATTGAGAGAGGCAGAGGTGAAGTGACTTGGCCAGGCTCACGCATCTCATAAGTGTCTAAGATTAAATTTTAATTAAGGTCTTCCTGATTCCAAGTCTAGTGTTCTATCTAGCTGCCTCTATACAACATGTGAATTATTTCAGTCTTATTGTGTAGAAAATTACTTTGAAACTATAAATTTCTATATAAATATAAACTGTTATTTTTGCATAAGGTGCTATTACTTCATTAATGATAGATCTATCTAAGGCTATGGTTAACTGAGTGGGCATAGGAGCTCGATTTTTCTGATGACTAAAGCAGTGCTCCTTTTTCAATACCCAGTCTGCCTCATGCAGTCTTCATTAGGTCATTATATATATATGTATATATATATATATATATATATATTTACATATATAATATATAAGTTGGACTCAATTTATTGTTAAGAATTAATATTTTACTTCTCTAAATTAGAGATTCCCATTTTGTATCCATTATTACAACCAGAAGAAGACTGAATCCTTTTACAGTATATTGATTACTGCTTCTTATAAAAGATAGGCATTTATTGGTGGCTGAACGTCTTTAAAGGAATTTTAAAAAGTCAATGTGTTTAGAGTATTTTCTGCTAGGTCAACAGTGTTACATAGCAGCCGAGAAAAGCTGTTGTAATCTTAGACTGCATGAAGAGTAGGGTCATGTCTAGAAGTAGAGATGTGATAGTTCTATTGGACTCTATCCTGGCCACATCTGGGGTAGCGTGTTCACTTCTAGGCACCACATTTTGGGAAGGACATTGATAACTTTGAGAGCAATAAGGATGGTGAGGGGCTTAGAAATTATGTAAGGATTGGTTGAAGAAACTGAGAATGTTTAACCTGGGGAACAGGCTTGTGAAAAGAGGGGCATAACAACAGCCTTCAATTATTTAAAAGTTGTCACATGGAGGAGAAGCTAGATTGATTTTACTTGTTCCTAGGAGGACACCTGAGAACAAATAGGGGTTGAAAAGA
This sequence comes from Trichosurus vulpecula, assembly GCF_011100635.1. Lineage (NCBI taxonomy): Eukaryota > Metazoa > Chordata > Mammalia > Diprotodontia > Phalangeridae > Trichosurus > Trichosurus vulpecula. The sequence goes on along the minus strand of NC_050576.1, from coordinate 87,496,894 downwards.
GGAAGATTACATATGAAGGTAAGAAAAACTGTTCTAGTAAAAAGGGAATAACTCTTGGTAGTTGAGGTGTCTGGGTCATAAACCTTCCTTAGTGTTCTGTTATTTAATTTACATATAATACTGTGGATGTTGATCAATACTGATTAATTTTAATCCTATTATTCACTATTTTTTAGTGTCAGTGGGGAGATCTGCCTCAAAGTTCTAGTTTTGGCACTAACGGTTGGGGTACTGGACTGGTGCTGGGGTTCTTCAAGGCCCATTTCTAGCTCTAAAATGTTATGTTGGTAAATTCATGGTAAAGATAAAATTTGAAGGAGCTCCACACTGCTATCCAATTTTTTCAGAAGAGTAGATTACATACATAAATCGTATTTGAGTATCCTACATGATGACCATGTGGCACATTCATTTTTATAAAAATATTAGTGGATCTGTACTCTTATCTCTGTAGGTACCCCCACCCAAAAGTATAGATCCCAAACTATCCATCCTGAGTGATTCTTGTCCAAATCCTTCCAAATGAAAATACCTTAAAAAATTCAACAAGGTATTTGGATGGAAATATAAGCAGAGTCAAATTGCTTTGGACATTTTTATATTCTGTGTACTTTTAGGGGATTCGCTCATTATGGGAATAAATAGGGTGGGGGTAAATCATCTGAGGAGTATTTGAATTTGTGTTAGAAGACCTGGATTCTTATTATCCACATGAGTGAATGTGGGCAAGTCATTTCACTGAGCCACCGCTCAGAGAAAAGTAAAGTCTGATTCTATGGCCTAAACTTCTCAAAGAAAAGTTAACTCAAGAGGAGGAGGGAAGCTGCCAATTTCTAAAGGCACTACCACAAGTAATACCAAAAGAAAAGTTAAGGGGTTGTTAAAGAAGCCACTGTGACTGCATAAAGAGCTCATTGGGAAACTTAGATTTTAAAACTTACATATATTAAAGATTGAATTGGGGGTTGAATATGAAGTTATCACAATAGACTGATTTTCTAACAATAGTGTATGGAAGGAAAAGCCCAGAGTGATTACGGCTAAAGACCAGAATGAGGTGAGTTGAAGTTTTTAAAGGATAGCAAAAGAATTGTTTTTTGGTTATATTGGAGAAAAGGAAAAAAAAAAAAGGAAAAGATCCATTGCTTGGAGTGAATGGAAAGACAATAATGAATGACAGAGAGCAGATTGCTCAAATTAAATTTTGCTTCCATTTTTTCTATCAAGAAGAGCAATCATCAAACTGGGTGAGATTAAACAAAAAATAGTTAAGAGGAAATTGAAACCTGAGATAAGGGAAGAAGAGCTAGTAGGCAGGCACCTAACTGCTGCAGATGAGTTCATCACCTAGCCTAGATGAATTACATCTCAGGGAATTAAAAGAATTTGATCTTTATGCAGATGAGCCACTGTCAGAAAGGGAGGGTGCTTTGTCCATGGACGTGGAGGAACCTTGTTTTCATTTTCAAAAAGGGGAATTGTATGGATTCTTTAAATTATAGAACTTGATCCTGATTCCTCAAAAAAAAGTTGGCCCTCATGTTCTTTTTACTTATCTATGCTTTCCGATCTGACTTCAAACCCCACCCCTCAATTGAAAAAGTTACTCATAATTCCTTAAATATTAAACATAGTGGTCTTTTCTCAGACCTTTCTGCAGAGTTTGATACTACTGATTATCTCCTTTTCCTGGATAACACTTTAATGCTTGGATTTCCATAAAAATTCTCTGCAGGGCAGGGGTTCTTAACCCTGAAGGTAGATTGTATTTTAGAATGATCAGGAATTGGCCTTTTGCATTTAATAGACCTCTACAGTTTAATATCTAAAGGGTTTTCTTAACATTTTTGTGTCATGGATCCCTGTGTTAGTCTGGTGAAGCCTACGCTCCTTTTCACAGGATGGTGTATTTAGATGCATAAAATAACATACATAAAATTATGAAAGAAACCAATTATATTTAAATGCAGATATTAAAATATTTTAGGATATCAAATAATTTCTCAGACCTCAGATTAAGAGCCACTGATTAGTGGTTCACGTGCAACCATTCTGATCATTTCTTCTCAGCCTTCTCTTTTTGCCCGTGTGACTGTCTTGGGCCCTCTTCTCTTTTCTTTCTCTACTCTTTCAGGATCTTCTCTGTTTTCATGGTTTATGTATTATCTCCGAGCAGGCGATCCTCATATATACCTATGTACATACACATATGCATACACATACACATGCAAACATATTCATTATACATAGCTAGATATACATATGTATATACATACAAACCTGCATATTTAAAACATATAATACAGGTATACATATCTATTCCCACACCACTGACTGCTTGCCATATACTTTTGTCTTGATATTTTATTGGCATCTCAAATAAAATATTGTCTTTTAAAAAATTAATTTATTTATTTTTAGTTTTCCACATTCACTTCTATAAGATTTTGAGTTCCAAATTTTCTTCCCCTTCCCAAGACGACATACAATTTGATATAGGCTTGACATATGTATTCATATTAAACATATTTTCACATTAGTCATGTTGTAAAGAAGAATTAGGACCAATGGGAGGAACCACAATAAAGAAGAAACAAAATAAACAAAAAAAGGGACCAAATAGTATATTTCGATCAGCATTCAGATTCCATAGTTCTTTTTCTGGATGTGGATAGCATTCTCCATGAGTCTTTTGGAGTTGTCTGAGATCCTTGCATTGCTGAGAAGAACTAAGTCTATCAAAGGTAGTCATTGCATAATGTTGCTGTTCTTGTGTATAATGTTCTCCTAAAATATTGTCTTTAAAAATATTATTTACTTATTTTAAACATTCTTTTCTTTTTAAATTTTGAGTTTCAGGTTCTTCTGTACCCTGGAAAATGAACCAAATCAAATCAAATTTAAATTGAATGAGGTTAAGTATAAATCTCTCACAAGACATAGCTGCTGGGTATCCCACATTCTCATTACATCCAGATAAAATTAGGAAGGCTCCCAACACTTTTGGTGTATGTCGTGTGGCAAATTCATGGGACAATATGCATAAAACTTGTGCTGGTACAGTTGTGTTTGAGGTAGTGTCCACCTCAGCAAGGTCATTGATATAAATGGAAGTTTTAGTAAATATAAAATGTCACACCTGGTATCAGACCATCAACCATATTAGTGTAGGTTGAGGAGACGTGGCTAGACAAAAATGCAAGAAGCCTGACAAGTTTAGTGGACATCAGTACCAATAGTAGTGAAGACTGTATTGTGGATATAATTATCTTTCCCATTAGGTTGTGAACTCCTTGAGGGCAGAGATTGTCTTTTGCCTTTCTTTGATCCCCAGTGCCTAGCATGTAGGAACTTAATAAATGTTTATTGACTGATCTTAACCTGCATGAATATAAGTATGTTTTCCAGAATGAAGGAGTTTATTGTGCTACCCAATGTATTTTGTGTTGGTCAGCTCTAAGATAAAAGGATAAAATTTACTTCTAGACAGGGGTGTGATGAAGCCAGCTTGAACTGGAGATGATTGTTAAATTTTGATTGGCAGTATTTACTCCTTGGAAATTGCCGAACACTATAAATCAGATTTTACATTACTGTTTAGTGGATTGTCTAAACTTAAGAAAGTAATAGATAAAATGTTAATAATGTAGATTAAACTTAAAAGTGTGTTGTACTCATATGTGTGTTGATTTTTTTTGGGGGGAAGTCAGTTGTTAAATGTTTACCAACACAGCTTTACTTCTAGGTATGATATTTCAGTTGGGGCATTTGATAAACTGGAATCTTCCCAGAGACATATTTTAAAAATCAGTATCTTCACTTTCATTCATTTGTTTATTCTCTCAATCAACAAATTTTTGTTAATAACGTCTATAAAGCACTTTACAAACCTTAAAGTGATAGACATATATATGAGACATTGGTAGTGTTATTATTTTATTATTTTCCATTTGCAAGACATTGTTATAAGTGCTCTGTATGAAATGAACAAATATGGGTCAAAAAGCTTATAATCTATTAAAGAAAGACATATACACGAGTACCTGTAATATCAGGCAGAGTGTGATCAGTTTTAGATGAGAGGCACGAGATAAATTTAATAGTAGTGCAGGGGAATAGGATAGTTATAGAAGGAAACATCAAGGAAACCTTCAGAGACTAGGTGGCATTTGAGTAGTTTTCAGCTGGCAGATATGGGACCAAAAGGTATTTCAGGTGGGCTGAACAGCCAATAATAGTATAGATGGAGATGGGGAAATAGAAAGTACAGAACTTTTGGGGGAAAAAAACAAAAATATTTTGTATATTGTTTGAAATATTTGTTTTGTTTTGATAGGAATAGTGGTTTGTTATTATTATATAACCTATAGTTTAAATAACAGTAAGCAACTTTGAATATGGAGGGTTATAATTAGGCAAATCTCTGCAAGCACAAAATAGATATATCATTTATGTCAAGTGGATATTGAAACCTGAATTTTTATTTGGACAAATTCAGGTTGACATTATATGTTGGATCAAATTATACCCTACAGTATGATATAAGGATTAAAAATATGTAGCAAAAAGCTAAAAAAGGGAATTGCATGACAGTGTGAAATGAACAAGAAAATGGCCCTTGTACTTCTGGACAGATTTCAATTTAGATACAGGTAGATTGGACAAAAGACTACCATTACTCTGATTCATACCTCAGCTGTTTTAATCTGTCATGCTTTCTGCCTTCATCTTCAACTTGACCTGCTCTTTTATGTAGTCTCCAATCCCTTCCTCTATTTCACCTGTTCTTTCCTCATTCCCCAGCCTTTTGTGCCTTCTGCTCTGTTGAGCCAGTTGTATTTAACACTTTCCTTATAGAAGTCTCTTCATTTTATTATAATCTTTTCTACCTTTATGTCTTCTATTCATCTGTCTAAATTTGTATTTTTCCTATAGTCCCTCTGTCTGCCTGGAACAGTATCTGTCATTGTCTCTGTCTTTGCTTCTATTTTTGTCTCCTCTCCACCCTCCAACCCCCTTCTTTGCTCAGCTTCTCATCTCCTTTTATCGATGGGAAACTTGAGGGGCTCTGGGGGCTTTCAGCAATTATTCTATCTTTTGTAATTTTTCTTCATGATCTAGCACTCATGGTACTTTCAGAAACTACCATCCTGCCTTACCCCTTTTTATTTTAGGATGTTTTTTTCCTGGGGTGAACAAAAAAGTGTAACATTGCAATTGATTGCTTTCTTGACAATTTCAATATTATTTCTTGTTTTTCTCATCTACCTCTTTTCATATATCATTTATGATTCTGGTAATTTTCTAGATCTCTTTATATAGAACCAAGACTGGTTTATAAGCAATGTAGAAAATTAGGCAAAATTTCTTATTAAAACTTGAACTATCATCATCATAAGCAATATAAACAATAGTACTTCCATCACATAAGTAAATTACAGGATTATAAGTAGCTGATATCACTTTACCATATTTCTCTTCTTAGAAATAATTTCTTTTAAAAATGTACTCCTAGAGAGAGATGTTGGGTTGGGGGAAGGTTTCCCCTTGCTCTTATCAGGTTCCACTACTTATACTCAAGGCAACTTTTGCCTAGAATGCTTCTTTTCCTAATACCATTGGGTTCTTCGAAAACTATTTTCCCTTAAAATTAGAAACGTTACAAACATCAGCAAATATAACTCAGTCTATGAAGGATAGGAAAGAAGGATTTATGTGAAGTTGGATGTCTATTAAATATAGGAATTTTAAAAGTATGTATTACATTTAATATACATACATACATGTATGCATACATATGTATGTGTACATGTATATGTGTGAGTACTTATATAATCTCTAAACTGAGAATAATGCAAATTAGGTTCCTTATAGAAATAACATTGATGATAACAATTTATATAACACTTATTTCAAATAACTCAAATCATTACATATATATTTCTCATAAACTCTTCTCAACCACTGAAAATAAATTGATAATTTTGAGAAGTAGGCCTTCTTAGACCTGAGAAGCATTTAGAAAATTGTGTTCTCCAGTGAGATGGACAATTTACTTTTAAGTTTAAGCCCTGCTTCAGACACTTACTAACAGTGTGTTCCTTGGGAAATCCTATAACCTCAATTTTCTCTTCTTTAAAATTAAGGGATTAAGGTTGCTGGTCTAAGTTTCCATCAAGCTTGAAACCTGTGATTCCATGATCCTACTATTCACATTTTACAGATGAGGAAATTGTAACTCAGAGAAATTAAATTAATTGCCTAACTACTAGTTATACAAAACTAGTAAATATAAGAGGTGAGATTCATACCCAGGCTTTTCTTGATGCAAAATTTAATGCTTTTGTCATTGTACACCCCCTTAGAAACCTAATATTCATACCAACATGTATTTTTTTTCTAGCATGATATAGTTACTTTTTATATTGCTCATTTAAAGGAATTTGATCAGAGAATATCTGCTGCCTTTAGGGGTAAATTAATAATTTTTAAACATAATTCTAAAATAAATATTACTTTATTGTCCTGTGACATTGTCATAAATAAGTACTGTTAGACAAAAAAATGTTTTCCAAAATTGTTTTTAAAAGAGGTTCAAAAGATTTTTAAAATGCTATTTTTTCTTTGAGATTATAATTTACTAGGCTTGAGGAGGGGCCATGGAATATTGGTAATTTTTAAGTTATTTTTAAAAAAATACCCTAAGGAATTATAATTGGAGACACATTCAAATGTTTCCCTAACGCTTTCCCCTAACAAGCAGAGTTTCTTTTCTTTTCTTTTTTTTTTAAAGACTATTTTGGACTTTTTTCAAGGAATTTGAATTGTTTAATTGTAAAAGTACAAAAGGGATACTCTGTGAGATGTTATAGATTACCAGTATAATAATATTTTTAGAAACTATTAAGGTTTTACAGAACATAATATCATTGTATAGACTGTTGAATATTGAACACAATAAGTGTTGTGCCCTTAATACCTGTAAGATATTGGGCAAATCACCTAACTTGTCTAGGTCTCAATTGTATCATCTATAAATGAGGGAGTTGGACTAGGTGACCTCAAGGTCCTTTGTAGGCCTCAATCCATAATCCTGATTATAAATATTGAGTTTTCATTATCTAGACTTGTAGTATCTTGCAGAATTGAGTGGTCCTTTTATTTTCATATATACATCTGAGTTTGTAGCAAAGTATTAAAGTGCACATGAACTTAAGGGTATAATGAAGCAAAGGATACGCTCATTCAGTGTCTGATGAACCAGTGAATTAGATGAAAACTTTTATTTGAGAAATTCATTTTAAGCTCTTTTTTGGATCTTTTCATATTGGATCCATAGAAACTTATGTAAACCACCTATTTTTATTGTGGTACCAACCAGATTTCTTTGTTTTCATTCATATATTATTTCTCAGATGTTTTTCTGAATAAACTTTAGAGATTTGAAGTGAGTAGGGGAAAGGTGATATATTATTATAACTATTATTAAGAGCCTGATAGTAAGCTTTTCTTCTCTTCCCTCCCCTCCCTCCTCCTCTCCCCCTTCCTCCCCTCCTTCCTCCCTTTCCTCCTTGCTCCTCTCCTTCCTGAAACTGCCCTTAATGGATAATTGAAACTTTCTCACCAAAAGTTCTCTACATTTATGACATTACAAGTCATGCACAGGTATAGTCCTTATTTTGAAGACTGGTCTTGTTTTTAGTCTTATGTATCTTTTCGAGAGGGAGTAAATGCTCAGCATACTGTGGAATACAATCGGAGACTTTCAGACTACTATACATTGCCATAAACATTATAAAATGAATTTATTCACATCTAATGTTCAATGTGAAAAAATAGTATTTTTTAATTTTAGTATTTAAAAAGTTAGTGTTATTTAGTAATTTTCAAACAACTTAAAAAATTTAAAATATAGACCAAGAAGCTTGCAAATGATTACAGATTTACATCAGGATGAACATATTTAAAGCCATATGGAATGCACAAATACTGTAGCAAAGTACCAACCATGTGCCAGATACTGTGCTAAGTGCTGAAGTTAAAAAAGAGAGGCAAATAAAAATATAAACAAAAACAACCTTTCCATCACCCCCAACCCCGCACCAGCCCTGTTCTTAAGGAGCTCACAGTCCAATGACAATATACAAAGATATATGTAGAAACAAGATATGTACAGGATAAGATGGAAATAATCTCAGAAGGAAGACACTAAGACACAAAGATGAAGGAAAACTGGAAAAGTGTTTTGATAGAAGGTAGGACTTTATCTGAGACTTGAAGGAATATAAAGTTATAGTGACACAACATTCTATCAGGAATCAGTAGGTCTGAGTTTTGCTCCCAGCTCAAAGATTAACTAGCCACATGACATAGGCAAATTATTCCCTTCTCTCTGCTTCAGTTTCCTTATCTGCAAAATGAGGGTGTTAAACTAAATAGAATCCAATATCCTTTCCAGTTCCAAGTTTCTAAATATTGAAGGCCTAGAATTATAGTATCTTTAATAGTTGGTAGGGACTTTAGAGAAAACCTAAGCTAAATCTCTATTTTTATGGATGAGGACCCTTAGGTATTGGGAGGTAATGCCACATAGTTAACCATGGAACTTGGGCCACTTAATTCCTAGTCCAGGATTCCTTGCAATAAAATATGATGAAACAATATAGTAATAGCAAGCCATATTATAGGAATGAGAATGGAAAAGAAATTTGTAGATCAACTAGTCCAGGGATTCTTAATCTTTTTGCTGTTATGGACTCCTTTGGAAATCTGGCGAAGGCCGATGGATCATTTCTCAGAATGTTTTTAAATACATAAAATAAAACACATAGTATTACAAAGGAAACCAATTATATAGAAATACAATGATCAAGATTATAAAAAGTTCACTAGCCCTAAATTAGTCTAACATGCTCTTTTATTACTTTCCCCCAATGTGATCGATGAGGAAAACAAGTACCAGAGAAGTTAAGTGATTTGTCCAAGGACTGAAAGATAACTATAATTTAAATTTCTAATGGAAAGCATGGAACATTAGTGCTCATACATGTTCAGATCATTATCAAGGGCTACCTTATGTAGATGACTCCTTTTCATGGTGGTGTTTGGCATTCTTCATTAGAGAAGAATTTACTGGATATACTTATTAAAGAATGTTTTTAATCTGTGAACTTAAAATATTTTGATATGTGTATTTCAACATAGTCAATTTCCGTTGTAATCCTATGCATATTATTTTACACATTTAAACATTTTGAGTAGAGATCCATAGGCATCACCATGATGCAATCCAAATATGAGCCACCAGATGGCAGTGGTGTAATAGCACGCTAGATATTTTTACCCCCTTCCCCAGCAATTCATCTTCCATTCATTGATTGGTGGGGGCTGTGACAAAGTAGTGAAAAACTAGCCAGAGTGATATATAGTGGGAAATTAATGTGCCTAGAGATCTCTGTGGTAGTTGTGATGGCCTGGCAGGAGCCCTGAAACGTTGGTAAATTGGACCCTGGCAACACTACTGATTGGGTCGGCATCCCTGTCAGTATATTACACTTGTTCACAAAAGTCAAAGATAGCTTTATTGCAAAATGTCATGATGATCAACTTGGGGACAGTGGAATGAGTGATGCTCACTAATGTTCTGGTATCATAAGAAGGAAAAAAATTGGAAATATCAATACCCTACCTCCTAGAAATGCTTCACTACAGATAATGCTGACTGATGAAACAAGAAAACTACAAGTTCCCATGAAATAAATGAATGCTTTCATTATACGCTAGTGTTGCATCATTTTAAAATTGAAAATGAATCTTACCAGATTTATGCTTTTTGCCAATGGTATCCTCAGCTACAAGTCACATAGTAATATATTGTAGACCAATGTAGGCCAACCATAAGAAATAACTTCATTCTTAAAACTAATTACATGAAATGGCTGAAATCAAGGAGCTACTAAAATATGAAAAAAAAGTTGAGGAAACTGAGGTTATTAGAAATACTCATTTACTGCAAACTTCAGAAATTTTAACTATAATGAAAAGGACAAAAATCTATATCTCAAATAATTTTGTAAAGGAGATGGGCATACTTGACTGAAATTTCGAGAAGCTCATTTTGAATTTGATGGCTTGAATACAACTATTAGGCAAAATTCATCAAATAAGAGCAAATTTTAAAAATGGCATTTGCTACTGTCCTCATGAATGAACATAGTCTCTCATGATCTCTGGCAGAAGTGTAAAATATTTCAGAATGCTAACGCATTTTATTTCCACGTGGAAAACTGCTAGCTTTTTAAAACATGTCACCAATGCAATAATGACAGTAAAAATTGGTATAGTCATGAAGTCTTCCAGTTTAATCCTCTTTTGATTGTCCCTAGTCTTAAGCCCATTATCATCTCTCTTAAATAGAACTTAGTGTGGACTTGCAAAGGGATCATACTAGAACATTTTGTCAATCACTTGCTATAAGATGGATGGCATCAAGTTTGTATATGGCTCTGCTGAAAAGCATATTAAGGAATTCTTAATCTTGTAGAATCTTTCTCTATGATATAACAAATCATTTGAACTCAAGTATGAAATTCTTAACATACACCAAGGAAAAAGAGACTAAAAGATTTAAGTTTGAATTTAGAAGTCAAATGGATCAGTGGGTTACGGCAATATTTATATAAATAGCTTGGTTTCCTCCAGGCAAGACATATTGATCATAAAATTATCAATGTGAAAGCTATGACTGTATATGTCAAGAGATTTATTGACAGCCCAAATTAAGAGCTTAGTGGGAAGAACATGATTAAAGTAATTAACTCCTGTGTATTACCAGGCTTAGCATGTACTTTCAGAATTTTACATGTATTATAGCAGATTTGGAATCCATACAGTACTAATGAAGTACAGGGCCCATTACTTTAAAGCAGCTATAGAAAGATAAATATGAAGCCAGAGCATGGTGTCTAGGAGCCCCAGTAGATATAGTGGGCCTTATGCACTAGTTTCCTACAAAGTCATCAATTGATTAAGTTGGGGCCTGGTCAGAAGCTCCAAAGATCAGTGGATTAACTGGAGAGAAAAGATTCTCAAACAGAATTCTGAGTGTGAATTTCTCAAGGATTGCTAAATATTCTTAAAACATGTGATAAGCAAGTAAAAAACTTGCTGAAATATTTTTGGAATAAATATCGCTTGAATGATTAACCATAAAGATTTAAAATAAGTACATATCCATGTATTTGTAAAATGCTAACAGGTTTTTGTTTGTTTGTTTACCTCTGGATGGAGTATATGAAATGGCTAAGATACAAGACAGTCTCCCATGAGCATCCCACATTAACTGAACGAAAATGTGATGACAAAAATGCTCTGTCAATAACTTTTTTCTCTTAGAATTCTTGATAGACCTATGCACCTAGGAAAGTGAATTATTACTTCCTTATACAGACAGAACTGCTATTCATAACTGTTCCATATAATGATCCATAAAAATTAAATATAGATGTATATGTGTGTGTATGTTGCCCTGACAGATAGTTATACCCAAACTATTTGAAATAACAAGCTCTTAAAATATAGAAATTTAGTAGAAAAAAATCAAATTAGTATAGGAACAAGTTGATAAACTTATATTCTAATACTTTTATTCAGCTACAAAAAGCAATGTTTATTTAGCTATGCATTTGAGCATTGAGTATAAAAGACTTTTTTTCAGCATAGCAATTTGTCTAGAGACTGTTTTTCTCTGAACTTCATTGAAGAACATGAGAGTTGCCAGTTGATAATATTAATAGATGTCACCATGCTTAATAGTTATAGCCTCCAAACTATTTGGAATAAGAAGTCATCAAATTACAGAGAACTAGTAGAAGAAATCAAAACCAGGTAGGGTCAGGACAAGGTAAATATAATCATCATCATCATCATCCTGCCTGCTGATGGTATTGTTGTACAGGAGGCATTTTCAGGGAATCAGATGAGCCTATGCCTCATCACTTACATTCAGTTAAAAAAATCATTTCAGTCTGCTAAAAATCAAACAAACAAATAAACGAATAGATGAGTGTAGCAACTTATCCTGGTACTATCTCTACCTGAACTCTGTCAAATGTAAAAAAAAATGACACAAGAAGTAATTACAATAATATTGAAAAAGGAATAGAGTTGTAAGCAGTCAAGTATCTTTAGAACTCTAACACTACTTCTTATTGTCATTTATCTTTAAAGATGTGGACTCAGTGGAGCCTCTAATGTTGGCCTGCCCAATGACCATACCACAAGCTACTAGTAACTTCTGTGTTACAATACTGATGTTCTTTGGTTTTCTAGGAATTTAAAAGCATTTATAATTCTGAACTCACTCAGTCTCTGCTCACTTTAAAAACAGAAGACTAAGCAACATGTGGAGCTTTAGTTTAGCTGGTTCTTCCCTCTTAAAACTATTAAACCTATACATATATGTGTATATATATATATATATATATATATATATATCTTACTTAATTCTATAGTCTTTCTTTTTCTGCTGGTATTTAACTAGTGTGAAAAGCTGCCAGAAGTGCACTGGAGGGAAATGACTTTTCCACATGATTTACTTCCCCTTTGTTCATCATCACATCCTCTTTCTCATCATCATCATCCTTGATAGCATTTGCATATCTCTTTAATGTTTTCTCAAAGTACTTTACAAATATTGTCTCATTTGATCCTCCACAAACATCCTGGGAGGTAGGTACTATTTTAAAAAAATATTTTTATTTATTTCATTAAATATTTCCCAATTACGTGTAAAATTTTTTAACATTAGTGTTTTAAAATTTCGAGTTCTAAGTCTCTCCCCCCATTTCCTTGAGAAGACAGACAATTTGATATCAATTATACATGTGAAGTCATGCAAAACATATTTCCTTCTTGCATTATGCAAAAGAAAACACAGACCAAAAAATGGAGAAAAACAGTTTTTAAAACGTATGCTTTAATCTGCATTCAGAATGCATCAGTTCTTTATTTGGAAGTGGATAGCATTTTTCACCATGGTTGGTGGGTGCTATTATTAGCTTAATTTTATAGATGAAGAAACTAAAGCAATCAGAGGTTGTGACTTACCCAGAGTGATGCGGATAATCAGTGTCTGAGGCTGGATTTCAACCCAGTTCTTCATTTTAGATCCAGCACAATCCATTGTAGCATGTAGCTGCCTAAGCTAGTTTTTCTAGCCTTTGAGTCTAAGTGAGCTACAGCTTTGAACATGGTTTTCTTTAGACTTTAAAGTTTTGATGATAACTGACTCCAGCAGCAACCTGAGATTTCTGACCATTTTGCTTGAGACTCCTTGCTTCTTGGATCACTCTCAAATCCCATCTCTGCACTGCTGGCTCAAGCTTTCCTAGAGACCAGCTTCACAAATAACAGATATATTTCTGTGCAAATGATAGTTGCCAGTTTACAATTTAAATTTTTGTCAGGGCCAAATTGCTTCTAACTTTTAACTTTTTGTATTTTTAATATGCAAAAAAACTCCAAAGTTAATTTTCTTTTTCCTTTAACATAATACAAGATCTGAATTTTCTCCTGCAATTATTTTCAGGTTATTCCTCTTACAACTGGTGCTGTCTCCTAGGCTTTATTTGGGAGAAGGAGCAGGAATGGAGTACGAGGTACCTTTGAATTAGAGAGAGAAACCTGCTTTTCTCTGCTACTTCTTAGTTGTGTGGACGTGGGCAAGCCATATAACATCTGACCCTCAGTTTCCTTATCTAAAAAAAATCACTATAATATTAGTCATTTAACCAACAAGCATTGTGTCAAGCATTGTACCAAGCTCTGAGGATGCAATTTGTTGTTGAGTGATTTTTCAGTTTTGTCTGACTTTTCATGACCCCGTTTGGGGTTTTCTTGGTGAAGATACTGGAGTTGTTTGCCCTTTCCATCTCCAGTTCATTTTACAGATGAGGAACTGAGGCAAATAAGGGTAAGCGACTTAACCATGTTCACACAGCCAGTAAGTACCTGAGTCCAGATTTGAATGCAAGAAGAGTCTTTCTGATTCCCAATCCAATGCTCAAGCATTAGGTATTTCCGCTGTACCACTTAGCTGCTTCTGAGGGTGCAAAGGTAACATAATATTAATAGTAAATAAATAATGCATTCTATTGGGGGTAAACAACTGTACATGTAAAAGTCTACATGAAATATACACAAAATAAACACTAGATGATTGGGAAGGAGGAGGGAAGCTCTAAAAATGTTGAGATCAGTACCTGCCTACCCATCTCACAAGGTGTTAGAGGATTAAATAGAATAGTGTATTTGAAAGTGCTTTGTAAATTGTAAAGCATTTGACAAATTAGGCATCATTATTATATGCCCATTCTTTAATATAAACACTATGTAATGAAAAAGTGCATTCTTCCCTATTCAGTGTATGAGCAAATGATTCGTGATACTCTTATGTTGAGTTCATTACTTTATGTTTCATTCTTACTTTCTCCCTTTACAGAGAATAGGTACAGAACAAGTCTCCCGAAGTCATTGTAATCTAAAACTACACAATCCATCAACATCATTAAACACACAGAATGAAGTAACTTTTAGTAATACTTTTTACAAAAATGATTTTCACTGTTCAATTCTGGTTTAGCTTTGCAAGTTACCTCTCTGTCATCTATTATATTGATAATTTGATGAACCCAGGCACCCCAGTTTTGCTATATTTGCAAGTATCACATGAACCTGTGAACTCACTAACTTTTTAAAAGACAGATCAGAGGATTTATTATAAGCTGAATATTACATATCATTGCAACTAATTAAACTGGTTTTGCAATTATTTACCATTAAATAAAATTATTCTTTATACATGTTAGAGATATCTATTTACCAAAACCCTACCATTAGCTGATCTTTACAAAAGCAGAATTTTTTATTGAAAACAGACAACTTTCAAAATTGTGAAGCCGAAGAGTTTGTTTTTTTAATCTTTAAAACTGTGCTATATCGATGCTTCCCCTTGTCTCGTTCATTACCACTCTCCAACTCCACTAGCTCTCCCTCAAGTAGAAGCTTTTTCTAATAGTGTGCGTGTGTGCATGCATGTGTGTGTGTGTGTGTGTGTGTGTGAAAAACAGTGTATGTAGTATAGCAAGTATATGGTAAAGAAAAACAAATCGAGGTATTGTCTGTATTTGAAAATGTATGTTTGGGCCTGTCTATTCAATTACCTATATATTGATAAGTGGAAGATATGCTTCATCATAAGTTTCTGAAGCCATAATTGGCCATTGCTGAGGTTTTTTGCAGCTCTTCTCCCACCCCTTTGGGATCATCATGTAAGTTCTGCTAGTTTTCCTTATTTACTCTGTATCAGTGCATACAAAGAAGTCTTTTCACATTTCTCTTTATCTGTCATGTTCCCCATTTCTTATGGCACAGTAAAAATCCGTTGCATCCATATCCCACAATTTGTTCTACCATTTTCTCCATTTATGGGGCAAAAAAGTGTTGCTATAAATAATCTTGTTTTACATACACACATACATACGCACCATATATATATGTTTATATATTATCTATCATCTTTCTCTGTCCTTCTTGCCCTCCATACTTCTTTACCTTTCCCTCTCTCTTGGTCTTCTCCCCTCTTTTCCTTTCTTTCCCTTCTGCCTCTTACCTCCTTTGGGAAGGTGCCTTATAATGCCTTTGCTCTGTCAAGGGGTATGTACAATCTAGTGAACTTTTGAGTATGGCTCCACATGGTTTTCCAGAATGGTTGAACTTAAAGCTCTGAAAATGCTGTATGAGTGGGCCTATCCTCTTCCTCCCATCACGTACCTCCTATAATGGCTATTTTCTTATTTTTTCATTTTTTTCACATCTGTTGATCATGAAGTAGAGACTCACAAATGTTTTCATCTCCAATTCTATTATTACTAATGACTTGGATATTTTTTCACATTGTTGTTGAAAGTTTGTATTTCTTCTTTTTAAACTGCCCATTTATATCTTTTGACCACTGATGTACTTGGAAACCAGGAAGGCTATAGTCAGACTGATGCAGCTTTCCTGTGACAAACATAGTGTTCTTCCATTCATAAGTTAAATTGATGTTTTCCTTGAGAGACACAGTTATAGAATATAGGGCTCTCTATTCCAGAGAAGAAATAGGTGCAAAATTAGCTTCTCTAGTCTCATTTCTTTTGTTCAGCAGTAATAGGGACATAAAAGCGTTTACTTGTTGCTAGAATGTAGGTATGTGTATGACAATAGAATATACAACACATGTGGAAATCTAATGGATTCCAGTTCATGACTGTGACATAATGACAAGAATGCTGAATTTTGAATTAGAAGACTTGGATTCTGTTCTCAACTATGATACGCTTAACCCTCCAGGGACCCAATTTTCTTATCTATAAATGAGAATGCGACTGTAACACTTATGAGTTCCCTCCCATCTCAAAATGTTTTAATGTCAAAAACCTAACAATTAAAATAATAAAACTCCCAAAGTTCTATGATATTGATGTTTTTAATGTTGATTAACCCAAATTTACAAATAATAAAAGCTATGTAGCAAATATGCTACACATGATACATGCATGTAACAAAATGCTAAAAATAACATATGTGGATTTTATTTGTAAACAATGATCAGGCTTATCTTACAATTGTGCTCCTCGTGTATGCAGTGATGAAAATGGAAGAAAAATAAAAGACTTTTGTATGCTCAAATATTACAAATTAAACTATACAGGTACCTTGATGTAACTGGTCTTATGAGTTATGGATTTTTAACATTATGATTTTGCTAGGTATGGCATTAGTGGGAGGTGAGGCTCTTGGTATACATCAATCAGTCTAGTCATATGGAATTTATCTAAGGTTTGGCTGCAGAGAAAGCTCTTAGTATTCATAGATTTGTGACTATTCTGATTTCCATTGCAGAGGTCTGTCCCCAGGCAGTGTTAAGGAATGCTTTGGCACTGTGCTCTCCAAAGAATTTCGTGTTGGCAATACTCTTGGATATTACTACAATGTTTCTCTTTGCTTTGCATTAAACATAAATGACTCTAGGGCTGGTGAGGCAAAGGAGGATCTTTAAAAAAATTCTCCTAGGTACTCAGAAAACCTTTTAAGTAGCATTTGTAAAATATGCATAACACAATAATGCAAAGATCTCGTTATCTTGCTTAGTTTAATTTTAACTCAGTGGAGTAAAGGTGCAGGAACTTTCCAAATTCTTAAAAAGGGATTTGGTTTCCTTTGTGAATTCTGTTCTACTTGACTATTCTATGAATGTATTCCTTTATTTGATATGATGTTCATAGAAAAAGTAAATTTGATAATTTTTCAGCTGGATTATTATGTTTCTTTTTTTTGTTTTTGTTTTTGGAGGGGGGAAGGCAGGGAAATTGGGGTTAAGTGACTTGCCCAAAGTCACACAGCTAAGTAAGTGTCTGAAGTCAGATTTGAACTCAGGTCCTCCTGACTTCAGGGCCGGTGCTCTACTCAAGGTGCCACCTAGCTGCCCCTATTATGTTTCTTTTTTTAATTAAGGAGTGATGAGGTTGAAAAATTTAAAAATGCATCAAAGAAATAATTTCTATCCCAGATAAAGACTTAATAGTTTAAAGGTCAATTAATTTACATTATACAAAAACTTCCCAAGATGCCCTGGGGCATAAATATTTCAACAAGTTTGTAACAACAAGAAATCTCATGTAACTTTGTTTATAACTTCAGTAAATAGTAACTTGCCTCTATTTTCTCTGCAGGTGAAATTAAAAAAAAAAGTCAAGATGCCAGTCATACTCTAACTTACCCTAAGCCCTAAATCACATTTACCCAGGAGGCATTCTTTACAATTGTATATATACAGAGAGAGCCATCTGTCACAAATGTTGTTTCTTGTGGCCTTTCAGTAGTCCCTATAGTTGCTCAAGAATTTATGGGGTTTGTATCACTCAAAGAAAAAGTTTCTACAAAAAATGGGTGTTTTTGACAGATTCAAATAATTGATCGTAACTCCTCTAAAATTATGATATGGTGTTAAGTTCTTCATTTTAATGCTTGGTTGCAACAGGAATATTCACAACTCAACTGGTTATTTCATAAAATAAATTATGACTTTTTTGGTCAATATTCTAAGATCTAAAAATAATATTGAAGAAAATGTAGGATGTATTCACTTAGTTTTCAATAATTTCTCTGTATCATTGATCATTAGAAATGATTGCTGAACCAATTCTAGACTTTAGATACATAAAAATCCCATCAAATTGCAAACTTTATTTTAATTATAGGCTTCATTGTCTCTCTATCTCTTGCTACTACCAGGGCTGCTAATGAATAGCAAAATTGGTTACCTTTAATTTTATCATCTTTCTTTCTCTTCATCTACTTATTTGAGGCCAAGTTAAAAGTAAATAGCCATGTTTGGCAATTTGAACTAAGAAGGAGGAGAAAGATTTTAGTAAGAGAAAGGACATGGAAGACAGGATAAGTTCATTTTGCAAATTTCTGTGACTCCCGAAGACTACTGAAAGAATGTGTGCAATCTATTCCTGTACTATTGGAATATGAGGGGGCTATAAGTTGGTCACTTGGTTAATTATACTTATAAAATTGTCCTCTAACAATTTTATCATCTCAATGCTGCTGCTAGTGTGTATTTTTTGAAACATGAGAATAACATTGTTAAAATTCATAACCATTGCCTGTTCATAGCTTTTAATTTGGAAAATTCATAAGGATAAAGATTTTGATACTGAAAAAGAAAACAATAGTTCTGATTTTTAGGAAGCTTCTGTATTAAGCTGAAACTTGCTTCTCTATCATTCCTCCTAATTTTACCCTTTAGAGCCAGCAGAGCAAGTTTAATATCTCTTATATATGACAATTTAGATATATAAAGAATGCTAACATGTCCTACCTAAATCCTTACTTCTCCAGGCTAAACAATGCCAGTTTCTTTGGCCAAATATCATGTGTTGTGGTCTTCAGGACTTGCGCCATCTTGATAACCTTTTTCTATATCTTTTCTAAAATTGAGTGCCCAGACTTCCCAGAATACTACAAATGACACCAAACTAGGGCAGAGAACATCACAACTATGCATGTGGCTTTCCATACCTGTGATATCCATACCTACAACTATATCATGTTTTGGAATCTGTACCTCTATTAATTTAGACATAGATTACATTACCTTTATTTGCTACCATGTCAAGCTTTTGAATTATATTGAAATTAAAATATTATCTTTTTTTCTGTTAAACATAACCATACTTTCCTCATAACATTCTATTTCCAGGATCTTTAAGGTCATTTAATCTCTTGATATCTTGTATTATTTGCATACTTGCTTAGTCCCTGTCCTCAAGGAGCTTAGAGGGACTTTAAAAAATTGTATCTCCCATGATGCCTAGCATAGTGCCTTGTATATTGGATATAGTCAGTCAGTCAGTTGAGAAGCATTTATTAAGTGTTTGCTATGTGCTAGTCAAATACTAAATGAATGAATGAATAAATTACAAACTACCTTAGTTTTCAAGCTCTTCAGAATGTAATTTGTATTGAAAGTGTTAACTATACTAACGCAATGATATATTTATTAAACTTGTATTTTCCTCATATTTAGCAGTTATCATTCATTTCATCCTTAACCAAAAAAGATCTCTTTGCTCCCAATTTAGATTTCCATTAAAAACATCTGGATCGACACTACAAATTGGCAAATGCTGGAAATGTGTTGGGGGGTTTGAGAAGGAATTCTCATGAATCATAATGGCAGGAAATATTTTATGCTGCAGCCTATGGAGTACATACTTGTAGCCTTTACAAGTATAGATTTAAATTTCCAAAACTCTTATATGTCATGACATAACAGATGCTAAGTCAAAGATGACTGTAAAAATGTTTAGTTGATATAATAATTATTTTACTCTGTATAGTCCTGGGAAAATGATTGGAAAAAATAATCAAATGCCTGCTCATTTTTTAACTTAAATCTTTCCCTGAAAGTGTATGTTGTTTTATTATTTAATATTGACAAGAATGGAATGGCCAGTGGTATTAAATTATAAGATGATTGTAGTTAATACCTGGGACTTACTTTGCCATTATAATTTGATCTTTTTAATGTATTCTCCATTATACCTCCAGAAAGAACATTACCTTGATTAATATTCTGAACAACTAATTTACTGAATGGCCATGCACAATATTTTGTAATTTATCGTAGGATGACTAAGGAAATTTGAAAATATAGTTCAACATTTCCTGAATCACCTTATGCCAAATGAAATATGGGTATTTCTGGGCTAGGGTGGCATGGGATGAGGAGGTTTACAAAATCTAATGGAGGGGGAGAAGAAACAGTTTTACTGTTGTAATATGGATGAACTGACCTGTAGGAGCCAGTAGTCTTATGTCTCTCTGGCAAGGTTTGAAGAACCTTAGAAGAAGAGTAAAGTCCTTGTACCACTAATGAGAATTTTGTTCCGAGATTAACTCAAGTTCATGACTGCTTCACATATGCTGTCATATACTTGGGATTTGCTTTAACTTGAGACTACACTTAAGGGTAGTGTACAGAGAAGAGTTCTGATGGACTAGAGAGAGAAATTATGGACTGGCATAGATTCAGTTCTCTGGAGAAAGGCTTCTGGAAGCACAGGTCTCCTGCAGTAAACCAGACAGCTCATGGAGAAGCACTAGCAGCAGAACGGAGACATGCCCGGACCAAGCAGCAGATTCCCTGGAGTAAACATGGACTTTGTGTTTCACTGATGCAGCGACTTAAGTGGACCACAATTCTGCTTACCTTCTTAGTGATTGCAGTTTTTGGGGGTGGGGTTGGGTGGGGTAGGAGGAGGCTCAACCTTAAGGTAGTACTCTTTTTCTGTATGACTATATAAGTCCCTAGGGAAGGTAGAATCCCACTAGAGAAGGAGTGTTTATGTGTTTGTGTTTGCATCCTTTTCATTTTTTATATTGGGTGAAATAAACCTGCCATGTGTTCCATGTTCTGTGGGTCTTTTGTAGTTGCTATTGTTGGTGTTGTCATTGTAGTGGAGATCTGGAAACCAAATTATGATGTTTCTAAAAAAATCTTTGGGTAGGGAAGGAAATGAGGGAATTACTTTGTGAGAAGCCTCCAAGATTGACCTTAGTCCGTATAAACTCAGATTGCTTTCCTCGGGCTCTGAGTTATAGGTTTAACTTGTCGTGGAATGTTAAGGCGTCCCTTGAACTTGTCTTTTCAAGTTGCTATATTTTCCAGAAGCATAGGACCCAAAAGTATGCAGGAGACCCTGAACATGTCAAGGATGACCCCTCCCCCCACCAAGGGGGGGATAATAAATAACATAATGTGTTATTTGCATCCCAAAGCTGGACTTCCTGTGTGTCCTTGGGAGTTAAGAGAGGCAGTTTGCACTAGACTGAGAAATTACTGATTCAGCTGGGACCCTTGTAGATAAGCAGACCATCTCATAGTCTAGCAGTTCCCAAGGGAAAAGAATGTGCCTTTTGCCATTGTCTTGCTCCTCCCTTTTGGGAGTTTTTGTCCTTTTCCCACCTTTACTGCACCTTTCCTGGTCCGATGCCTTGGTTCTTTAGGTGGAGATTTCTGATTCCTCTTTCTGCTTTTGTCTTACTGTTATAAAAATGCAAACTTCTCTATGAATCGTTAGTTCTTTGGGTTCCACATGCATGTTCATTTCTCTTGTAATAAACCTAGTTTTCACATAAGTTTCGTGGTGTCGTGATTGCCTGTTGACAAGCTACAATTCACTAATTAGTCCAACATCTATAAGTACCTACTACTTGTTAGACACTGTCCTAGGTGCTGGAGATACAAAGACAACTGTTCATCTTTGGTCTCAAGGAGTTCACTCATTTTTTTAAAACCTGAATTTCTAGAGGAAGACAAGAATGCTTCATAAGGAAAGACCAGTACTTTAAAAAGTGTAATATTATTTTCTATGACTGTAAATTTGTTTAGATATATCTGGAATCTGATAAGACTGTAACTGTAAGTTAAATCTCCATCTAGTTTGTGAGTACAAGATCACTTGCATATACCATCATCATCATCATCATGATGTGGAAGGTAATTTGACAGTTTTTAATGATTGGGATCAGAACCTATTTCAGACTGTGTTTATAATTTGTAGTTTGGGGTTCCATGTCTTAGTAGCAAAGAGAACAAATAGGAGATGGCCAGGAGGATAGTGACAGGCCCCCAATAAATGCCATGTGAGGACAGGTTGAAGAAACTGGGCATTTTAGGTGATAAAGTGAATAGAGCAGTAAGCCTGGAGTCAGGAAGAATTTTAAATCTTGCCTCAGATCCTTAGTAGCTCTATGACCCTGAGCAAGTCACATGACCACTGCCTATCTTAGGGTCTTCATCCGTAAAATGGGAATAATAACAGAACCTACCTTCTCAGGTTTTTGTGAGGATAAAAGGAGATAATATTGGTAAAGCACTTTGCAAGCCTTTAAGGGCTATATGAGTATTATCATGATGATGATTTTATCCAGGAGAAAAAAAGACTTATAGGAAATGTGATAGTGATTCTCAAATACTTGAAAAACTGCTATGTGAAGAGCTATATATTTTTTCCACTTTGACTTGGAGAGTAAAACCAGGAGTTGGTTGGAAATTGCAAAAAGATAAATTTAGTCTTCAGGGAAGTTTAGGGAAATTTAGGGAAGGGAAATTTAGGATATAAGGGAAAAGATATTCCTAACAATGAGAGCTATCCCAACCTGCAGCGGGTTGCCTTGGGAATAAGTGGCATTCCTCATTCATTGAAGGTCTTCAAGCCAAAGCTTGAGGCCCTCTTTTGGGGTATTTTGTAGAAAGGGTTCATATTCAATTCTTAGTTGGGTAAGGTAATCTCAGAGGTTTGTTCCAATTCCACGATTCTGATTTCCTTCTCCATTTGTTGTAAATAATTTACAATGAAATTAAGAGAAGGTCGATTTTAGAAATTTGGTTGCTATATTATGTAAAGAAAGGAACTGTTAAACAGATAGTGTTAACACAAGGTATGGGAGGTATAAAGCAGAACCATTCCTTGGATATGATTAATTGGGATGATGTTTGGGATCCTCTGCTAAAGGGAGCCTGTAGCATCCCAGTAGTTGAACACATATTCATAGTCAGGCAGATAGGCAGACATTAAGCATTTTTTTGAGCTATGTGTTGCCTTTTTTGTGTCTTCTCTTATCCCCTGCAAGCCTGCTTTTTATTTAGTTTAAATCTAATTTCAACTGGAAAAACAAAGAAACATTTTTAGATTACTACATAGTGTGATTTGCCTTGGACGCACATTACCCAAGAGATGGCTTATAGTAGTAAATTTCTACAGTTTACGTAACCAAATATCATTTTTAACACTAATTTATCAATTAGTAGTTTTGTGGATTATGTCACAACTATAAACTCTTATGAACATCTTCACTTAAGCAGTACTCCCTTATGAAATATTCCTGGCATATTGAAAGTTGAAGACCTGTAATGATGGCAGTCTTACTATCTACAAGGGAAGTCAAAACACCTTCAGACAACTCTGTTTTTAAGAAACTTCCTGTTGTTGAATGAAAATATTCTTTACACTAATTACTATAATTTTAACATATATCTCAATCAACCAAACTCGTAATTTTTAACCACTTCAACAAATATTATTTATTTTACAAAGTTGAGAAACCTGCTATCCAAGTAGCAGTTACTCATGTTGCTCTTTATTAAATCAAAATATTTTTGTTTGTTTATTTATTTTTGGAGGAGGGAAGGCAGGGTGAGTGACTTGCTTAAGATCACACAGCTAGTAAGGGTGTCAAGTGTCTGAGGCCAGATTTGAACTCAGGTCCTCCTGACTCCAGAGTCGGTGCTCTACTCACTGCGCCACCTGGCTGCCCCCCCAAATCTTTTTGGAATAAATAGATATTAGCTACTCAATATATAATTAACAATCCATTAAATAATAAAGCAGAAACCTAATTGTATAAAATATTTTGGCTTTGAAAATGATCAAAACTGGAGTTACCTCAACCCTTTGACTGCAGATGACTTCTCTTCCCTGCTGAAAATACAGTCCAACAACATTTAGTTCATTAAGGATAGCAAAATTTCTCCACAAGAATATTCTTCATCCTCTTAATGAGATAAATGAAATAGTATTTTCATAAAGAAAGAAGTCCTCTTCCTTCTTTTTCTCTGTAAATCATTCATTCTCTCTCCAACTGTAACAAGGGTAGTAGACTTTTCCAAGATCACTTCTCATAGAATGGCAATTTCATTTATAATGTCTAGCTTTTCTCCTTAGAGAGACTATAACAGTTTCTATAGACAGTTCAAATTCCAAGATCCTTCAGTTTGTTTACCAGCCTCATGGTTTTTTCAGGAATTCCTTTAGTTTGTTGGTAACTTTATTTACACTTATTAGTTGTGTGACCTTTGACAAGTTTTGTCCTTGTATCCCTGCTGCCTAACACCATGCCTTGTATATAATAAATACTGTTACAATAATATAATAATATGCTAATAATAATAAATGCTGTTGAGTTCAAATGAATTATATAAATCTGATATTTTATTCATTCTTGCAGCTTTACCTCTATAGGAAGAATGAATTCAGAACATAGAGGTAGGGGGAGCAATCCAAGCAGCTCATTCAACAAACATACCTGGGAAACCAACTTTACTGCAGGAAGAGCTACCTTCATTCATTTAAATACAAATAAATAATTTTTAAAGTTATTATAGACCTTTAAATGAAGAGGAGTTGTAGAAAGCACTACAAAATTGCATATTACCTTTAAGTGGGGAAATCCAGAATTTAAGATCCTGATTTATCATTCACTTATTCATGTAAATGGGCCTAGGTTACACTTATTGTTCCAAATAAATAATTTTCAACAAATTACCAGTTATTCTGTAAATAGAATATCCCATACAAGTGGTATTCCATTTTAAGCAGATTGACTTATTCGTACAAATTAGGGTATGGTTGTTCATTTAAGGTTCTTTTAAATAGCAAGGTCCTCAATACATAAAAACATGAATAAAGATATAAAAGTTCTAATTACAAATAGATATTTATCCTTTTGCTGAAGAAAATGAGGTATATGCATATTCCTTTGTATTATTTGAAATGAAACTTATCAGTGTTGTCTATTCGCATTTTTCCTTTCTCAACTAGGTTTGTATCCCAAATTTTGTTTCTTTTAAATCCATCCATGGGACTTAGTGAAATGTTTTGTGCATGTCAGGTGATATTTAAACTAATTATCTGCAAATTGAGAGAACCTTTTCAGCCTGCAGTCATTTATTATCATGTAGCCTTGTAATAACAATGCTGCTTCCTGCTACTGTGGCTGTGTGAGACTAACAACACCAGCACACAGAAGGGCTGCTAGCACAGATTCTTTGACCTGCTTTGCTAAGGAAAGCCATTTAAAGGGGTTAACAATTTCACTTTCATTACACATACATTTCCATTCACTTAGTTCAGGGGGAAAAGCCAGCACCCTGAACCTCAGAACAAATACAAACAGAAATTACAAACAGACAATATAAACAGAGCAAATAACACACAGAGATCAACAGGCTTCTTATCTGTCTAAATCACAGTAGTTACTAGAGAGAGCGAGGCACCAACATCTGGGTTTTCAAAGCCAGAGGCCTCCAGTGACTACCCAGAGTCTCATCTGGTCAAATCACAGGACACTCTTTCAGCGAGTGAAAGCCCCAAACAAAATGCTAACCTCTGAGTTTATATACCCTTCTTAGGGCCTGAAGGCTTCACACCTAATCAGCAAAAGAGTGTGGGCCTGGGGCTTTGCACCTAGCAAGACTTAATCAAAGGCACTTGATTACTTTAGCTTTCTAAAAGAGAAAACAGTAAAACAGTCTTACCTTAATTACCATTACAAGCCTTCATCTCTTCTTTCAACTTCAAGAGTCTGAAAACATTCCCTCCAAGGCTTAGTAGTCAGAGAAAATTCTCCATTGATGACTCTGGTAGAGGACAAAATCAACTTCTCTTACATCTACAGAATCTTTTCCTATACAGGCTTATTGAATCCCTGTTCTGCCTCTGGTCTGTGGTTGAGAGAACCAAGGCTGTAATTTAACTTTTAAAGACTTCACACTGGCTAGGCGGAGCCAAGATGGCGGCGGGTAAGCAGGGACTAGAGTGAGCTCTGTACCGAGTCCCTCCAAAAACCTATAAAAAATGGCTCTAATCCAATTCTAGAATGGCAGAACCCACAGAACAGCAGAGGAAAGCAGGGCTCCAGCCCAGGACAGCTTGGATGGTCTCTGGGTGAGGTCTATCCCACACGGAGCTGGGAGCTGGGAAAGGAGTGGAGCAGAACCCAGCCTGAGCGGCGTGGATCATCCAGACCAGAAGCCGGGCGAGGGGGCCCTAGCGCCCTGAATATATGAGCTGCGGCAGTTATGAGACTTCTCAACCCACAAACACCAAAGACTGTGGAGAAGGTTAGTGGGGAAAAGCTGCGGAAGTGGAAAGAGTTCGCGGTTCGGCTTCCAGCCCCGGGGACAGCGGAGGTGGGGCAGCTACAGCTGTTGTTACTTCCGGCTCCAGGCCCACCTGGTGGGAGGAATTAAGTGGTGGATCAGAGCAGGAGTGCACAGCCTGCCGAAGATCTAAGCCCAGTCTGGGTTGGGGGTTGGGGAAGGAGTAGTGCTGGAGTGACAGAGCTGGCACCTCCCCCCCAAACGTGGAACATAGAACTCGTTAGTCTACAAGCAGTCATACCCCCCTGAAAAACTCAAGGGTCAAGTTAGTTGGTTGGGAATATGGCCAGGCAGCGAAAGCACACCCAGATTCAGTCTCAGACTTTGGATTCTTTCTTTGGTGACAAAGAAGACCAAAACATACAGCCTAAAGAAGACAACAAAGTCATAGAGCCTACAACAAAAGCCTCCAAGAAAAACATGAACTGGCCCCAGGCCATAGAAGAACTCAAAAAGGATTTGGAAAAGCAAGTTAGAGAAGTAGAGGAAAAATTGGGAAGAGAAATGAGAAGGATGTGAGAAAACCATGAAAAACAAGTCAATGACTTGCTAAAGGAGACCCAAAAAAATACTGAAAAATACACTGAAGAAAACAACACCTTAAAAAACAGACTAACTCAAATGGCAAAAGAGCTCCAAAAAGCCAATGAGGAGAAGAATGCCTTGAAAGGCAGAATTAGCCAAATGGAAAAAGAGGTCCAAAAGACCACTGAAGAAAATACTACTTTAAAAATTAGTTTGGAGCAAGTGGAAGCTACTGACTTTATGAGAAATCAGGATATTATAAAACAGAACCAAAGGAATGAAAAAGGGGAAGACAATGTGAAATATCTCCTTGGAAAAACCACTGACCTGGAAAATAGATCCAGGAGATATAATTTAAAAATTATTGGACTACCTGAAAGCCATGATCAAAAAAAGAGCCTAGATACCATCTTTCAAGAAATTACCAAGGAGAACTGCCCTGATATTCTAGAGCCACAGGGCAAAATAGAAATTGAAAGAATCCATCGATCGCCTCCTCAAATAGATCCCAAAAAGAAATCTCCTAGGAATATTGTCACCAAATTCCAGAGCTCCCAGATCAAGGAGAAAATACTGCAAGCAGCCAGAAAGAAACAACTTGAGTATTGTGGAAACCCAGTCAGACTAACCCAAGATCTGGCAGCTTCTACATTAAGAGATCGAAGGGCTTGGAATGTGATATTCCGGAGGTCAATGGAGCTAGGATTAAGACCTAGAATCACCTACCCAGCAAAACTGAGTATTATGTTCCAAGGCAAAATATGGAGTTTCAATAAAATAGAGGACTTTCAAGCTTTCTCAGTGAAAAGACCAGAACTGAATAGAAAATTTGACTTTCAAACACAAGAATCAAGAGAAGCATGAAAAGGTAATCAAGAAACGGAAATTGCAAGGGACTTACTAAAGTTGAACTGTTTTTTTTTACATTCCTACATGGAAAGATGATGTGTATGATTCGTGAGACCTCAGTATTAGGGTAGTTGAAGGGAATATGCATATATATATATGTTTATGTATATATATAAGTGAATGTGTATGTATGTATATATCTATGTGTATTTATGTGTATATATATATATATATGTATGTAAAAGAGAGAGAGCAGACACAGGGTGAGTTGAAGATGAAGGGAAGATATCTAAAAGAAATAAAATGAAATTAAGGGATGAGAGAGCAACATACTGAGAGAGGGAGATAGGGAGAGATAGAATGGGGTGGATTATCTCGCATAAAGGTGGCAAGAGGAAGCAGTTCTGTGGGAGGAGGGGAGAGGGCAGGTGAGGGGGGAATGAGTGAACCTTGCTCTCATCGGATTTGGCCTGAGGAGGGAATACCATACATACTCAGTTGGGTGTCTTACCCCACAGGAAAGAAGAGGGAGGAAGATACAAAAAAATAAAAGGGGGGGATGATGGAGGGGAGGGCAGATGGGGGTGGAGGTAATCAAAACAAACACTTTGGAAAGGGGACAGGGTCAAGGGAGAAAATTCAGTAAAGTGGGATGGGTTGGGAGGGAGCAAAATGTAGTTAGCCTTTCACAGCATGAGTATTGTGGAAGGGTTATACATAATGATACATGTGTGGCCTAGGTTGAATTGCTTGACTTCTTAGGGAGGGTGGGTGGGAAGGGAAGAGGGGAGAGAATTTGGAACTCAAAGTTTTAAAAACAGATGTTGAAAAACAAAAAAAAAAGTTTTTGCATGCAACTAAAAAATAAGATACACAGGCAATGGGGCGTAGAAATTTATCTTACCCTACAAGAAAGGAAGGGAAACGGGGATGAGAGGGGAGGGGGGTGATAGAGGGGAGGTCTGACTGGGGAACAGGGCAACCAGAATATATGCCATCTTGGAGTGGGGGGGAGGGTGGAAATGGGGAGAAAATTTGTAATTCAAACTGTTGTGAAAATGAATGCTGAAAACCAAATATGTTAAATAAATAAATTAAAAAAAAATTAAAAAAAAACTTCACACTGATAAATTTACCCTATGCTACAGGCAAACCAACATTTATAGCTGGAGACAAGAAAAAGCAGATGTATCACTCATAGAGAATATTGGTGTAGAAATAAAAGAGGAAGAACACAGAATGAGAAATGCTAACTCATAAGGTAGTAGAAGGAGACTGGCCATCTAGAAAGGAGAACAAAATTAAACCTAAATTACATTCTCTAGCTGCATCTACAGATGTTTTATCTAGTCTGTTTCTAATGAAAGCATAGAATGAGAGCTAAGGGAGAGGCACTGGCCAGAGATTTTTAGGTCTTTCCTTCAAAGATGGCTGTATGAACTGTCCACTTGGTATAAACATTTTATTGTTGCATTTCCCCACAAAAATAACATGAACATCTTTGTGCTTTGAATTAAATATATTTTGTTGATTCATAATTTCCATAAACACATCAGCATATCAGAAAATAGATGTTATGCTAAAGGATAAAATTACTATTGTTATGGCACTGCACATTCAAATTCTTGCTGATTAAAAATAAAACTTTTAGTGTTTCATTATTCATTAGCTTTTCATGAAAGTCAGATTTATTGGCTTCCTGTTGAAATGGACACTGTTAGAGAGGAAGGTTTTATTGCAACGATTTCAGTTTGAGCCATTTACCTTTCAATAAAGACACAAATCAACATTGTTTGTATCTAATGGTTATTGATTAGGAAATAATTCTTACAAGTATAATTCCTTAAGGTCAAATAAAGGTTTTGCCAACTTAGCTGTTATGCAGTTTTACCATTTGACTCAGTCTGATTTCACAGGGTTCATTTCGTTTTACTTGGTTTGTTGTTAATGACCTTGTTCAAGGTGTGAAATAGAATTTTTTTGTCATGAGGGACACTTTTGCCTGTTAAATCCTCTGATGTATAGTAAAAAGGATTACCATGGCTTTTCAACTTTAGGTAGTGGGTTGCTTTGAGTCAAATGATTGGGAGTTCATGTCCTTAATCTGATGATATATAGATAGTTTTGTCTATTGCTGAAAAGCCCTGGAATTTAGTTTCCTATGAGGCCTCAGAAGGAGAGTTTCCTGACACTCAAAAATCAAGAAGAGATACAGGCTCATGGGTAGTAAATGATTGCAGAATGAAAAGATTCCTTTAATGTCTGGTTATTGAGCTAAATGATCTCTTGTGTACAAAGTATTACCCTAATGCAAATGAGTATTGCATTTTCATTGTGAATTGTCTGTTTTCATAAAAGGATATTATACATGAAGCCATTAGCATCCATTCCAAAATGTGAAGGATGCCATAAGCAAAATTTTCCAACAAAATAAAAAATAGATTTTAAGCTTAAAAATTTCAGTTGTGCATATTTAATGAGGCTAACATTATTTTAAGTTGAAAATATCATTTGTCTTTTAGGGGCTTGAACTGAACAGAATTTTCTTTTGTAACAAAAAGCTGTCAGAGTTATTTGAAGATTGCTTTCTAAATTTTTTTTATATTGAAAGCTACCAATCAGTCAAGTTTTTATTAAGCACCTTCTATTTTCCAGGCATTGTGCTAGGGAATAGAGCTACAAACACATAAATGGAAGAGTCCTTACTCTCAAGGACATTATATTCTATTGTTGGAAAAAGATGTACATATTATTTAAATATACATGCTTATATATCCATAAATTGATTAAATAGGTATTTATACAACATCCCTATTTCAGCATATACAATGAATAATTATATGTATATCCATATATATAAAACTACATAGATGGATACTTATGTGTGGCAGCAATACTCTGGGATCACTCTCTCTAAACAAGACTGGCAAGATTGGCACTCAGAGTTCTAGAGTCCCTTGGAGGCATTAGGTGTGTATTTCTCTAATCCTGTTTGCTGTAGTATCTATTCTTGTGTGTTTTCTCTACTGTCAACCACCCCATTTCCATTTATCAAGTTAGCATCAGTTAGCTATTACTAAGGGATGCTTACTTCAAAGCTATATCAAGCATAGAAGTTAGAAACGTTTGCTTTACCCAAATGCTACCCCCCAACACCTGGGAGAACACTCCCTTGTATACTTCCTTGGTCATTAGAGAGAATGAGTTTAGACTTACTGTAATCTTTTCTTAGCATTCACTCCACCAAGCTTTCATATTCAAATACTGCGTGGCTGATGGGTAGATGAGTTTGCAGCTCTGCTAACTACTGGACTTGGCCAGGCAGGTTGTTAAGGCTTTTGTCCTTTACTAGTAGTGATTACTCTATTTTTAAAACAGAAAACACCAAATTATGAGGAAAAATTCATGTTTTTCTAATTAATAAAAACTATTATAATATGTGTAGGAAGGATACCAAATGGGTAGGATATTTTAATACCCTTAATTGCCAACAAACAGAAATGCTTCTTGCCAATATTAACTTGGCTGCCAATAATTGGTTATGATGCTGTCCACTATGCATAATCTGCCCCTGACTACCTCCCTCACAAGTATCCTGACCACCACACAGTCATAGTGTACCATAATGGTATATAGGAGGGAGTGGTCCTCAGATAGAAATCATACTCTAAACCTTGGCACCTGGTAGGTACTTAAATGATTAATATCGATTGAAAAGGGGGAGATTGGGACAGCTAGGTGGCACAGTGAGTAGAGCACTGGCCCTGGAGTCAGGAGGACCTGAGTTCAAATCCGGCCTCAGACACTTGACACATGTACTAGCTGTGTAACCTTGGGCAAGTCACTTAACCCCAATTGCCCTGCCTTCCCCCTCTCCAAAAAACAAAAAAAAGGGGGAGATTGAGCAATATGGTATAATTCATTTCTGTTCAGGTTGAAATGACTCTGTAAATTATTTTAAAAATTAGTTAACTTACAAAAAATCTTTTTAGACCACAGGTTTAACAATGAATCTTTCCATACTTATCAATGATACCCCTTTATCAATAGAACAAGAAAAATGTACGCACCTGACTATAGTGGAATCATTTTCAACTTCAGTAGGAATACGAGGGGCAGTACACACACATACGCACACACACACATATACATGCATACATACAAACACACGCACATATATTGCAGTTGGGCATTCCAGTTCTAATTAAGCATATCTTGGTGTTTGTGAAACCTAGGGACTTGGGCCAGTGATTGTAATCGAGTCAAAGAGGCAGAATGAAATACATACTTTCCACCCCACCCATACTTGAACCGAGTATTGTGTTTTGATCTGTTTCAATCTCCAATATTTAATTATATACTCAATTAAATTAACAACATTCATTGAGTTTTGAGATTATCCCAGAGATTACATACATAACTGACATTTAAAACTTCCTTTTTCCCTTCTTGTACTTTTATAACCATTCAAAAAGGGTCATAGAACTCTGCTCCTTTAGGAAAATAAATGTTATTCTCCCAGATGTCTGACATTTGCCTACTAAAACAGAACACTAAATGTCATTCTTCATCTGTAGTAAATTAGACATTTGTATATTAGGGACTTTTGTACAGGGTTATTTTCATCATCATCATCACCAACATCATCATGTTTGTTTTTAATTTTGTTTATTTTGTCTAGGGTAACCCTAAATCTAGGAGGCAGCTAGGTGGCTCAGTGGGTAGAGTGCTGGGCCTGGAGTCAGGAAGACCTGAGTTCAAATCCGACTTCAGATACTTATAGTATCCATTACCATGGGCAGTATGGTCCATGGGATCATAGAGTAACACATGACTGAATACCACCCACCACCATCAAACCCTAATCCTAGTTTTGAGGCATTTAATGATGCAATGGATGGAGTGCTGGCCCTGGAATCAAGAAGATTTGAGTTTAAATCCAGCCTCATACAGTTAGCTCTGTGACCTCGGGCAAGTCACAACCTCTGTTTGCCTCAGTTTCCTCAACTGTAAATGATGATAAATAGCTTACCTCTAGAGTTGTTGTGAGGATTAAATGAGATAACATTTATAAAAGCACTTAGCACAGTGCCTGGAACATAGGAGAAGCTATATATTGTCTTATTCTCTCCCCTCTTCCCTTGTACCTTATTTTGCATGTTTCTAATGAATTTATCACATATTAATGAATAGTGATCTATTACTTTAACCCCACCCCACCTCCACCCCTGCCACCACTAGATTATAAACTAATAGGGGGCAGAAGTTTTCTCAAAGGGCATTTAATTTAGAGCTGGAGAAGATTCTTAGAGATGAGCCTTTAAGATAATCAAGGTCATTTCCCTTTTTGGGAAAAGGAGAAACTGAGGCTTAGAAAGATTTACCAAATGATCCAAAGATAATAAATAATAGAATCTTGATTAAAAAGATTAATATAAAATAATAATATATATCATATATAATTATACTATATATTATTATATCTGATATAATTATATATGTTACATGTAAATAATAATAATACATATAAAGTATAATAAATAATGGAATCTAATTCTTTTGACTCTAAATCATGGCATTCTTGTGAGGCAGCATGTTAGTAGATAGTATCTGGGTCTTGAAGTCAGGAAAACTGGAATCAAATCTGCCTTAGATATATACTAGCTATATTATCCTCAGAAGGTCACTTAACCTCTCTGAATTTCAGGGGATGATAAAAGCATATACATGACTAGGTTGTGAGGACCAAATTAGATAATTATCCAAAACCCTTAAGTTTATGCATCCTTTTAAAGCTATAGAAATGTTAATTGTTATTATTCTTCCTCTGTGTCATAGTGCCTAAACTTTGAATCCCTTCCACCCTGCCAAAATAAGCCTTAAAACTTTTGGTAGTCATCTGTATACTCTAGAGATTTAATAAATGCCCATTAATTTAATTAAATTAAGAATTGGAAAATAATTTTTTTTCCTGCCTTTACAGGCAAAAGGAAAACAAGATAGCACTACAGTTTAGACATTATCGAGATTGAAAAATTACGTACTGCAAAACTTGCTTTTCCTCTTACATTTATAATACTTGAAAGTCAAGATTAAATTGAATAAATTAGGAAATTCAGAGTTTAGTTTGCCTTTTCATTCATGAATGAAAATGGAAATAGACTCCTTCATTACTTGATGAAACTGTATGTAGCATTTTGTGCATAAAAAGGAAACAAATTAAGCATCTATTCACAAAGTGTATATTCACCAAATTCACGTAAATTGAAGTTATAAAATATCCTACTTACAAGGTGTTGTTACATAAGGAGATAAAGCACTGAACACTCAATGCTCAAGTATGATTTATTAATATTCAGATATTGTGTTGTATTCTCAAACATGTGTTATATACCATTACTGGAAGACCATTTGTTGGAGATAGTGTGGTTTTGGAGAATTTACACTTGTGTTTGGAAAAACTCATGGAATATTTAATACTCATGCTGAAATATATGAGAGGTATTTACAAAAGATGAAGTGAATTATATCTGAAAACCATTACACAAGAACACACAATGATAGTCCAAGGGAGTGGTGAGAAAAAGCCTGATTAAATTGAAAATATTTACTATATCTAGGTCTCCTTAAGTGTTTTATGTTTATTTTTCCCTG
This sequence comes from Trichosurus vulpecula, assembly GCF_011100635.1. Taxonomy (NCBI): domain Eukaryota; kingdom Metazoa; phylum Chordata; class Mammalia; order Diprotodontia; family Phalangeridae; genus Trichosurus; species Trichosurus vulpecula. The sequence goes on along the minus strand of NC_050576.1, from coordinate 87,462,309 downwards.
ATCCTTATTTATCCAGCCTTTAGTATTCTAACCTATTACTTAGAATTTTTAACATATTGAATTTTTACATAGCAAGCAACTAATTTATTCTTCGAGATAAGGCTAGAAATTGAACTTATCATTTTATTGATATAGAAAACTCCAGGATGAGGAAACTCTCATGGCCAATGTAGCTTGGCACCTTCTCTGCAAGTTGTCATACAAAATTATCTAGATAGTTGTAGGCTAAGCAATTTGCCCAGGGTCGTACAACTGGTATGTGTTAAAGCAGGTCTTCCTGGTTGCAAGGCAATTCTCTATCCACCATGCAACATTGCCTCCTTAAATAAAATTATAAACTTATAACAAGTGCCAAATAATAGAATTATATATAAATATCAAGGAACATTTGTGATTTAAAATAAAAAAGTAACATTCAATTTGTCTGTTTCTTCACTGAATACAAACATAATTCTCTCCACTACAATATAAGGTCATTTTGTCATGTAATGACTAATAGAAATTGAAAGAGTTATTGTTTAAAGGTACTTAACACAACCTTCATATATTTGAAAATGATTTTTATCCTTCATGATTCTATATTTCTGTATACTAAATTATTCAAAATGATTTTTCTTTCATTATAGATTTAATCATTTAAAAATAATTTGATTTCCATAGAGTTAAAGGTTAAAACATGATCTGTCTTCTTACTATGTAGACTTCAAAATCAGATATACTAGATCAGAATATTTACTATTTTAGAACTTAAAGAGTCTGTGATTTTAGTGGTAGGGATACTCCTTTTAGTCATGCAGATTGCAGTTCTCCATGTACCTTTGATATTATCCACGTGCCATCTTATGACCAAAATTCAATGTCACATGATCATGAGAGTTCTAATAATTCTACCCAATTTTAAGTAGGTTGGTCTGTGGGAAACAAATATGTATTCCATCAATATACCTATATTTGAAGTCTTCTAGCAATATGGGACCTGTGAGGCCTTGTACTCTGTTGCAATAGGTTTCAAGAATCCATGGTCACCTACTTGTCAATAATTGTCTTATTAAAGTTGAATATGGAGACTTAGTGGAAGCATAACAATATGATTATTCCATATCATGCCCACACTGCAACACTTTGATACTTTGATGAATTGAAGTGTGAGTATTACATGATTTTTGCGTAGAATGCTCATGACACGATACAATGACCAGAGCTTTTTACATATAAAATTTATTGTTCACATATGCATTTATTTTACTGGACCCGTAATTTATTGATATAGGGAGTTCCAGGTTTAGAGCTTCTTTTACCAGTACAGATAGATGTCTACCTTCCTTGCAATTTATAATCTTAGTGTTTTATGGGAAGTTGATAGTTTTAGTGACTTGCCCAATGTCATGCAGCCAAATGTGTCAGAGGTACAACCTAAGCTCATGCATTTGCGACTCTGAGGCCAACTCTTCATCTATCATAGCATGTTGTCGTTTGTATATTTACCTGAATTTCATTCTTTCTTTCAGTCTTTCTTTCTTTCTTTCTTTCTATCTTTCTTTCTTTCTCTTTCTTCCTTCCTTCCTTTTTTCCTTCCTTCCTCCCTTCCTCCCTCACTCCCTTCCCCCATTTCCCCCTTCCCTTCTTTCCTCCCTTTCTCTCTTTTTCTCTCTCCCTCTTCCTTTCTTTTCTCTCTCTCCCTCCCTCTCTTGTTTCCCCTCCTTCTTCCTCTTCCCCCTCCCTCTCCCTCTCCCCTAACAAAAAGGGCCACTTCCTCATCAGATAAAGGAGCAAAAAGGATGTGAGAATGAGGCATCATGTCCAGGGGTTGTGAGAGGAACAGAAAGGGGAAAGAAAGAACTCACAGTGAACAGACATTCTTTTCTCTATACAGTCTGAGGCGAAGTCTTCAACTGTATGGAGCATGTGTGAAAGCTTTTAGGGGAGAATAGAAGGTTTGCAGCAGTCACTTTGGAAGGTGGGATATAGAATCAATTAAGGAGAAATAAGAAGACAGCCTTTCTGCAGTCTTTCTGCCCATTATTCTATAAAATGGCACAATAAAAATACTACATAAATAGATTTAAGAAGTGTTCAGATAAACTTACTGACAGATCCATATTCAATTATTAAGAGAAGGTTACTAGAGGTATAATTTGTGTACACATTTTTTTTTTAGTTTAATGTGACAAAAGACAATCCTAAGTTTCCACAAAATATCCTTTAGTGCTACTGTAAAAGGAAAAATCCTGGGCTGGTTGTAGTATTTATTTTGTTATAAATCATGACAGATTGTTAAATGAGTTTAAATAAAGTAGAAATAATGAGATGAACTTTCATGAGTGGTGGGAAAATAAGACCTGAAAATGAATCTGTAGTGAGTCATTGGACACAGGAAGACTAAACAAAAAACTAAAAGTTCTGTCCATTCGTATACCTACTTTGAGTTCATTTGCTTGTACCATCCACAGTTTGGACACAAATTTGGACCTTTCCCTTCTCACTGACCCCTGTTGTCCTTCACACACACACACACACACACACACACACACACACACACACACACACACACACACCTATTTCAGCTGAACAGAACCTGTTTCTGAAACATATTTAAAAAGGTTTCCTCATCCATGACTTTTTTGATGCATGGCTTCATCTGGAGTAACCTTCCATGACAGCTCTGCCTGCCCAATTCCTTCTTTTTCATTCAAGTTCCAAATCAGATGCACTTTAAGGATTGCAAAGCTCATTACACATGTGGTTTCATTTGGTCCTTGCATCAACTAACTTAGGTAGTTTCTACAGAGTTTAGTATCCCCATCTTACAGATAAGGGCACTGACCATAAATATCATAGGAGATTAGAGTTCAAGTCTAAATAGATTATCCATGTCCTATCTCCTTTCTCTCTGTGTATACGACAAGGTATACCCTCTTTTCTCTTTATATGCTCTTTCTTCTTTATCTCATAAGCTACTTTGGATTCAACTGTCATTTTTATTTGGACAATTCCTAAATCCCTTTATATAGCTCTCATGTTTGTTTTGAGCTTTCTGAACATTTGCATTGCCAAGTTCATACTGTATATTGAAAACCAAATGTATCATTTGCATCTCAAACTCAATATGGCCAAAACAGAGCTCACTATATTTTCCTCATGAACCTGGGTTTCCTAATGACTCTGTTAAGGACACCACCATCCTTTTATCAGTGAGACTTGCGAACTCCAGGTCAACCAAAACTCTTCAATCTCTTTAGTCTTCTTCTTCTTGTTCACTTGTTTCAGTTGTGTCCAACTCTTAATGACCCCATTTGGGTTTTTCTTGGCAAAGATACTGGAGTGGCTTGTCATTTCCTTCTCTAGTTCATTTTACAGATGATAAAATGAGATTTTTGTAAGGTGTTTAGTACAGAACCTAGCACATAGTAGACACTTAATAAATACTTATACCCCACCCCCAACACACACACACATACACACTCTATTATATATCTAATTCGTGTTTCTTTCTGTATTCTCACATGGCTACTCCCTAGGTTAGACTTTCATCATCTCTCACTTGTACCATTGTAATAGCCTCCATTTTATGATGACCTGTAGAGCTCCAGATCAATATCTGGTGTCATTCTACTGCTCCAAAAGCTTCAGTGGCTCTCTGTTCTTTCTAGGATAAAATGCACACTCCTCTTTTTGGATTTTAAAGTCCTTTATATCTCACTTCAGCTCTTCTCTTTAGACTGATTTTTAACTACTCCCTCTCTCACACTCTATGTTCTAGCCAGACGGACCCACTTGTTATTATTAATGCATGATATTTTTTCTTCTTTTTCTGTGCATCTACACCAGCTTTGTCTTCTGTGCCCAGAATTCTATCTCCTCACCTCTCTGAAGGTGGCCATGAAGGCCCAACTAAAGTGTCAGCTTCTTAAGAGGCTTTTCTTGTTCTCCCTGCCAGTTGTTAGTGTTTTCCCTTTCCAATAAAATTACTTAGCACTAATTTTTTTCATTTCTTTATTACTACTGTTTTATTTCTCTCTAAAGAATTAAGCTTGTTGAGGGGAGGGGCTTTTATGGTCTTTGTTTATCCTTTGTTTAAAATGATACTTGGCATGAAGTAGACAGTTAATAAATTCATGTTGGGTTAAATTGAATTCCTCATTCCAAATTTAGTATTCTTTCTACCAAACCACACTGTATCCAAAAAGTCCTTGTTCTAGTTGCAAGTGATCTCTCTCCTCTGAATATAGTACTTTATATTTCTCTTAGCTCATTCAAACATCATATCTTGTATCATCATTATTTACATATGTCATATCTTTTTTACAAGATCAAAATCTCTAGGAGTAGGCATCCTGTCTTATTCTTTGTATTCCTTAAATTATTATTTTTATTTATTTAGCACTGTGCTCATAATGGTACCTGGCACATAGTGAGCACTCAAAATTGTTCATTTTGGTAACATTGATGTTATAATGTATATTGTCCTACTGGTTCTGCTCATTTCACTCTGCATTAGTTCCTATAGTATACTATTTCCATATCTCTCCCCCTCATTTCTGACAGCACAGTATTACTCCATCACATTCAAGTACCATAACTCATTCAGCCATTTCTTAATGGCTGGACAGCCTCTTGGTACAAGAATTTTCAGATGAAATTACTGTATTCTCAGTGTATCTTAACTGTTTTACTTTGTCATAAGAGACCTTTCATGAAGTGGGAGTAATCTGTAGGTGTATGTAATGTAAACACAAAACATATCAATAAAACCTTAAAAAAGTAGGCACTTAATAAATAATTTATTGAATGAATTCCAAACAAAAATTTATTTTAATCCACACAAACAGTGCTGTAAGGTTTGTAAAGCTTTTTGCATATTTTAACTTTTAATCTTTGCAACAATTCTGTGAGACATATGCTCCTATGTCTAGTTTACAAATGAGAAAACTCAGAAGACTCAGAGCAGTTTAAGGCATTTAGGGTCACACAGCTAGGAAGTATTTGAGGAGCAAATTAACTCTTCCAGACTCAGTCCTATGGTCTGTCTGCTTCACTGCACTATTCTCAGTTATATATTATAGCTGTGACTCTTAATGGTGAATCCTTGAACTTCCCAATTAATTCTCAAAATATGACATTTGTGATAAGAATTTTTATAGCATCCACTAAATGCACACATAATGAATCCAATGGGCAAGATTTTATTAGAGTATAACATATACAGTTCATTCTCCTGTTATAATTAGTGTTGAATTAAAGGTCAAAGTGGTTTCACCTTTCTTTCAAAGTCATTTGGATAGACACCACCAATTCATAATTTTGAAATTAGTTTGAAATGCGTCTTGGCATTCTCTGATCTAGAATGTGCTATTTTGATGAAAGCTGATGGAAGCTGAATGTGTTCAGATTATTAGTTGATAAAGCCTTAAGTTGACATGACATGGCAGCAGTCAAGGATGAAATTTGTGTCATTCTTTCTCACAGTAAGTGAGAATCATGTAGGTATTAAATTTGCTGAAGCCATAAGAGTAGGAAACCTTTGACCTCTGTGCTTAACAGGCTTGACTCAACTGGGTCATTCTTCTGACCTCTATTCTGTTAACTGAAATAGAAACCTTTAGATGAAGAACTGACATCTCATTGGAAGTGCAATCTTTCAGTAACTTTTTGTTCAACATCTTGGCAATCCGTAAAATCTCAACAATGTCTTTGTTCTTCCCTTGAATGAAATAGTTGATGTTACCAAGAGAACTGACAGGATTTGTGTTATTTTACTTTGATACATGATAAGATTTGTACTGTCCGATAGTGTGATGATGGTTTTTGTAGTTGAATGATTGAAGTGGCCATTCTTCTGTATAGATATTTGTTAAAAACCAAATACGGTACTGAAGTTAGGTGAGGAATTTATAAATTAATCAGAATTGGGTTTGTGCTGACAATAACCCATCTTTATAATGTGAATAGAATGCCCAGAGATAGGAGAAAATGGTTAATTTAGTTAATTCCAGGGGCACTTTAATGATTGAATCATGCTTAAGCTATTTATTTTAACCTGATGTCAGCATGATGCTAGTTATTAGATTCAAGCTCAGTTTTCATTCTTGGCCACTGGATTAATTCTAGTTAACAACCACAACTCTCAAAACTGATGATATAATGGAGAAAGAATGGAACTTGGAGTCAGATCAGGGTTCAAAGTCAATTTCTTAGAGACTCTATTTCCTCATCTGTAAACTATAGATGCTAATATTTGCAATACCTGCCTCTCAAGGTTGTGGTAAGGAAAGTATATTAAATGTCTGAAAGCACTCTAAAATTCAATTATGATGACTGACATTTATATGGTGAAAGTTTTAAATTTTCAAAGTGATTTACATATGTTCTCTCACTTGACTTTCACAACAATCCTGTGATATTAGTGCTCATAGGTATCGCCATCTGTGATTTCATTACATGCGGACAGTCCCTCCACAAATGAGCAACATATTAGCTCATAATCTTAGAAATTTGCTTGGTGTACTGAGTGGTTAAGTGACTTGTCCATGATCACATTGCTAATATGTGTCACTATGAGACTTGAAACCAGTTTTTCTAACTATTTTTGAGCAGCAGTTTTAGCAAATTGTATGGGACAGAAGGAAGTCAAATGATTTGCCCAGGATCACACACAATCAGTCAATACTATTTGAGTCCTTCTGACTCTCAAGCTAGCTCTCTATCCATTCCTCCATATTGCCTCTCAGGTACCATTATCCCCATTTTGTAGATTGAGAAGCTGAAGCTTAGAAAGAGTAAGTTACTTGCACATGTTTGCAAACTAGTAAGTGTCAGAGGTTGATAGTGATAAGACAGATCTATTCTGTACCGACCTGGCACATAGTAGATAATTAATATACTTGCTGATTTAACTTGACTGGACTTGCACTGTCGCTCATGCTGTTTTACTTGCTTGATCATTGGCCCATTTGGTTAATATTCAGGTTATTTGTTCACAGTAAATAGTCAGTTATCAATAGACATTTATAAAGTGTGTCTACTATGTGCCACTCAGTGCTAGGGGTGTAAATAAGAAAAAGAAATGCAGTCTATTTACTGTTTTCTCACTGATCCAAATTATGACTCATTGCTTCCTTTTTTTCCTACCTGAATAGAAGAATCTCGTACCTGGTCCATAGATTGTCAGTTGAAAGCAGAATATTAAGGGTTTGAAGATAATAGTTCTGCTTATTTGGTTGACACTAGAGATCAACCCAAACAACTTGAAGGTTGTGAGTTCCTCCAGCAAACAATCCTATTCATTATTGCTATTTGGCATTGTAATATAGACTTTCCTTCATGAATTATTTGTAGCTGTTAAGAAACCTGCAAAGCCATCTCTTTGCTGAATGATTCTTATTTAAGCACCATGTAAATATCCTCAGTGAAAAATCTAGTTTTATCTCTCAAATAAAGTTTTGTGAGGTTATGCAAAAACAATAAATATTTCTGTTTCCTTTCATGAGAAACATATTTTTGAAATACACAAAAATAAGAGAAGTGTATGAAAATGACTTGATCTGAAAAAATATATTTTTGAAAATTCTTTATTCTACATTCCCCTTTGAATGCATCAAAGCTCATATGTAGACATTTGTATTTTACTATTTCTGGAAATAAATTATTTTTTTCACTAGTTACTCAGGAAAGCAGACTTATCTAAGAGAAGACTTCATAAGCAGAAGACCAGGAAGAACAAATACATTTCTGTGGAAAGCATTTCTTAAGCATGCTAACATTTTGAGCATCAGACTTAGCTATGTATAAACTACTTATTGGCCTCACTTTATTTCAAATCTCTTTTCATCATAAGGGAATGATGTTTTTCTATTGAGATCCAGTCAGGGTACTACTAACACTTATAGACAATGCATTTGGATTTCATATTTTTGAAAAATAAAGTCAAAAGCATCTGAAAATCTTTCCTTTTTGATTAAAGTTTTAAAATGCCCTCCTTTTGAATTCCTTCAAATCACATAGATTCCATAGACTTGATTATGCCATCCCTCTTTTCAGTAAAATTATATAGCTCTCTATCACCTCTAGGGTCAAAGAGAACTTACTCTATTTGGCTTTTAAAGTTCTCGACAACCTGGCCTCTTCAAATTGCTCCAATCCTCATGGATCTTTTGAACTGAATGTGCCTAAGACATCTTGAAGTCAACAAGTCAAAAGTTATATTCATTATATTTCCTTTAAAATTTTTCCTCTTTCAAACTTCCCTATTGCTCTCAAAGGCATCAACATCTTTTCAGACTTTCAAGTTCAAAGCAGTACAATCATCCTGAACTCCTTTATCTCCCACTCAGCTCAAAAATCCAATTAGTTGCCAATTCTTGGGTGTTCCTATCTTCACATCTCTCACATCTGACTCCTTCTCTTTGCTCACACATCCATCCATTCAGTCCAGACTTTCATTACCTCTCAAATACCATTGCAAAGACTTCCTAATTGATCTTTCTGCCTCAAGTCTTTCCTCACTCTAGCGCATCCTATATCCTGCTGACAAAATGATTTTCCTTAAGCACAGATCTGACTGGGTGCATTTACTACTCAGTCAACTCTACTGGCTCCCTATTACTTTTGGATAAAAATATAAGCTCTTGTTTAGGTTTTAAAACCCTTCATAACCTGGCCTCTACCAATATTTCCAGCCTCATTAAAATTATATTAAGTTCCAATATTATATTTCACATGGAAGCTATTTCTACTTCAATACTTTGTAATCTGTCCCAATTGGCTTTCTCTTTGTTTCTCACATGCGGAACTGTACGTCCTGTTTCTTTGTCTTTGAATTGATTGTCTCCCTGCCTGGAATACATTCATCCTTCATATATACTTCATAGAATCTCTTTCTTCAAGAAAGAGCTCAAGGCACCATGTTTAACATACGTGAAATCCATCTTGATCCCCTATCTTTTCCCATACTCTTTTTCCATCTATCCTGTATTTAATTTCTTTTGACTTATTTGTATGTATTCTATTTATATATGCATATACATGTGTACTTATTGTCTTTTCCATTAGAATGTAATCTCCTCTGAAGACTAGAACATGCTCTCTCCTCTTCTCTGCTGTTTAAATTTCCTAGCTTCCTTAACACTCAGCACAAATGCCACCATATGCAGAGGGTTTTTCCCATCTGTCCCAGCTACTAGTACCTTCCTCTATAATTCTACCTTTCATCTACTCTGTATCTTGTATGTACCTAATTTGCATTTATCATCTCTCTTCTTTAAAATGTAATATCCTTGAAAGCTGTTGGAAGAGAAATTGTAAGAGATAAAGTTCTGAGCACATCCCATTTATTAGCAAGACTAACAGTTGCCAATAAATGGGGTCAATGGACTCTTAATGACCAAAGACTCTGAGTGAGGGCTGACAGGGTCTTTTATAGTGATTTACAAAATGATAGGACAAAATCTCAAGCAACATAGGTGTACCATTCTGAAGCCCTGTTAACCACAAATAAGACATATGATTTGGGGAATTTGTGAGTTTCCACAATAGTTTAGATTGAATCAGCTTGTCCTTTAGGTTAAGCATGTTTCTCCAGAATGTGGGTGAGGGGTGAAGTTACAAGGGTGAAAGTACAAGTCAAAAGACAAGGTGCAAGAATAGAATCATGACCCAAATGCCCTGAGGTTACCAGAGTAAACTTTCAAGGGTAAGGAAGAGCAAAGGGAAATATTAAATATAGCTTGAGTCTTAACAAAATAGAATTAAAAATCAGCTTTGAATTTCACAAGGCAGAGGTTGGTTTTACATTTCGTTTGTGATCCTGGTGCTTAGCATCGTGCTTGGAGCATAGTAAGAGCTTGCTGTTTGATTACTATTGCCCTAACTATTACAGTATCCTTCTGATGAGTCTTTCTGCCTCAAGGCTCTCCCACTCGAGCTATCTTCCCTGCTGAAACACCAAAATCATTTTCAAAAGTGTAGGTCTGACCATGTTATTCCTATACTTAATTAACTCCAGTGATTCCTTGAAACCTCCAGGATCAAATTTAAAGATATTGTTGGCATTTAAAGCTCTTTATAAGTTGGCTTCTTTAAAACTTTCTAGTCTTTTTATCTCGTCTTCTCCTCCATGAAGTCTATGATCCAGTAACACTGGTCTACTTGCTATTTTTCTCATACAACACTCCCATCTTCCACCGCTGAGCCTTACCATAAGCTATTCCATGTATCTGGAATGTTCTCTTTCCTTGCCACCTCCTCCTAGATTCTCTACCTTGCTTAAAGATTTAACTCAAATCATCATCTGCTGCAGATCTTTCTCATTCCCCCAAGATCCTTCTGATTTGGGTCTCTATTTTATGAGATTTGTGTATAGTTTATATTTATCTAGATTATACGTGTTTTATAATTATAACATGCGTTGCTTGAAGGCAAAAATGTTTTTTGCATGTCCAACTCTTTGCACAATGACTGGTATACAGTGGATACTTGCTAAATATTTATTGACTGAGTGTCTAAGCAAAAGCCCTGAAATTAGAGGCACTAGATTTTTTTTTTTGTTCTGTCACTTAGTGAGTGAAGATATAAGCATAACACAGAATTCTCTTGGTATGCAATAACTGACTCTGTCAAAGTTACTTGTAGAGTTATGGAATTGCTTTTAAAAATTCTGAATGTAATTCTGTCAGCATCCATATATTATTAATTATCCCATTATTAAACAGTTGGAGAGACTGTAAAAGGTAGTACACTAATACACTTAGTGGAGCAATGAAATGATCCGACTCTCCAAGAAAACAATTTAGAATTATGCACAGAAAGTGACTAAAATGACTGTGCCTTGACCCAGAGCAGTTACTACACACATGTACACATATGTAATTTCTAACTTTGTTTTACTTAGGAGACATTCTAAATGTCCTTAGGTTTGAAAATATTCAATAGGAAACTCAAAAGAATGTATATTTCCTTCATAAATCTTTGGTATTACACCTCTATTCAGTGCAAGTTCCTTGAATTAAGTTGTTTGGTTTCTATGGCAAAGGATCATATGGAGTATGACAAACCTTAAAAAGGACAATGTTATTTTACTGCTGTAGACTAGACTTGGATTGCAGTGGCAGGGTCAAGAGAAGTAAGAGAATGCTCAGAAGCACCGAGAAGGGAGCCAATAATTTGGAACTTTAGAGCTGTATTATTACCAAGTCAGGTAAATGCAGGTATACGTAAAGAAACATGTTTCTTTTCCAGACTGACTTTGGTCAACCATTAAAACACTGGTTATCCTGTTACATTCTTCCCACTGATCTGCTTCTCCTTTTGAACTAAGTTACATAAATGTATTTAAATTCTAGAATACTCTATTTGGAAGTAACATTGTACACTTAATTTGAAAATAAATACATGTGACAACAGTAGCTTATATATTTTTTCACAAGATATTCTACTGCTGAATACCATGGAGAAAGTTGCATAAGTCCACAGATTGAGTCCACTACAGATTTATGTTACTATATCTTAACTGGATCCTAAGTACTATATAGCAATTTTATTATTCTTCCTTGATTGACCTCTTCCACTAGTCCTTCCCTGCCTCCATTCCCTCCCTCTCCCCGCAATGTTTAAAACCTATTTTCTCTTAATTCTTCCTATAGTACTCCCTCTCATCATCATCTAAGCAGAGGACCTTATATTTTACTTTATTAAAAAAAAACAATAGAGGCCATCTGTCATAAATTCCTTCTTACCTAACCCACACCTCACACCTCAGAACTCCATCCCATCTCTGATTGTCTTTTGCTTTAATCTTTTAGGAAGAGATGGATTCTCTCCTTGCCAAGCCAAACCCTCTGTTTAGCACCTTGGTCCTAAGGCTGTTCATATTCTCTGAGGGCTCGTCCCTTTTTATCATTTCATTTTTCTCATCTTAGTCTCTTTTCAATTTGTTCCTTTCCTAATGCCTACAAACATGTTCAGGTATCTCCTGTCCTTGAAACAACAATAACAATTCCCTAAACATCCAAACCAAAAAGAGAAGTCATCCCAACAAACAAAGTAAAACATTTTTTTCTTACTTAACTCTGCTACTTCTTTCAAGCTAGCATTCTCTATTTCCTTCTGTTTCATGGTCAAATTTCTAGAAAAATCTTTCCATACTCTATTTATATAGTTAGTCAATGAACATTTATTCACTACAGGCCTGCTAAGAGCTAGGCATTATCCTAAGCTCTTGAAATACAAAGTCCCTAGCTTCAAGGAGCTCCTAATCTAATGTGAGAAGACAACATATAAAAAACAGCTAAAAAAGTAGTGATGGGGATAGAAAGGAGAGTGCTTAACTCTCCTGTAGCTAACTGGAAATGGTATACCAAAAGTAGCAGATTAAGACTCTTCGAGTATCCTAGGTATCAAGATTTGGGGTACCTTTCCTCATAGTTTGTAATCCAAATGAAACAAAAATTATGCAATTATACTGGAAAACTTTTATTTGTGATATATAAATATATTCATAGATTTAAAATATTGTAACACTTAAAATGGAAATGCTAATTTGGCAAAATCATAATTTTGTATATTTAATGTTTATGTTTTCTAAGAGAAAAGCTCCATAAATGCCATGAAATATTTTTTGTTTTGGGATATTTCTTTATCTTTAATTGCAAATCTGTACTAGTTTGAGGATTAATTCCACAATTTCCGAAGGTTGTCAGAATCCTGATCAAAGCAATTTGGTCATTTACATAACACCTCCTTCTAAAGGAGGTGTTATGTAAATAGGATTTTAAACTATGTTTCAAGATAAGAAAGAAAGGCTTTGTCAGGCCTAAGTCACTAATAAAAGGTGGGAAGCTAAGTAAGCTAATTTTAGATAATAAAGACATCCTGGGAAATACCCAGGATATTCTTTTCTGCCTATCCCCAGGGTGCCACAATGTGGAATTCACAGACCATCAATATATTTGGACTGGTTGGCACCTCGTAAAACCATGTTTTCTTGTGTTGTATTCTTCCTGTTTTCAGGAGTTGGGCTTGTTTAGCCCAGAAAATATAAACCCAAGAAATAACTTTACCTAATTTTCTTTTTAGCATTCCTGAGCTGAACAGAATTTTGTCCTCTGAAGTCATCCAGAGGAGAAAATCCTCCATTTGCCTTCTTTTGAAGAAGAAATTGAGTTTTTCTATCCCTTTATGGATTTGATTGCCTGAGTCTCCTGTCCACATGGTTCAGTGGGAGGAATGCTGAAACTAAAGTCAGATCACCTGAGTTTGAATTCTGCCTCCGCCACATTAACTATGTGACATTGGGGAAAGTCACTTAAATTTTGGGGGCCTCAATTTCTTCATTTGTAAAATGGGAGGTGAGAGGAGTTGGGCTGTGTGACCTCTAAACTCTCTTTTAAGCTCTTAATATATGCCAAGGCACGATGAATGAATCCGAGAATCGTGTTCACTAAAGGATAACTATTTACTCTCCTGGGGAAAGGATAATTTTAAAGAGTGAACTGTTCTGAAGTAGGGTAGCTAGGTGGTGCAATGGATAGAGTGCCAGGCCAGGCCCAGAGTCAGGAAGACTCATAGTACTAAGTTGTAATATGACCTCAGATTCTAGTTGTGTGACCCTAGGTAAGTCATTTAACCCTGTTTGCCTCAGTTTCCTCTTCTGTAAAATGAACTGAAGAAGGAAATGGCAAACTATTCCAGTATCTTTGCCAGGAAAATCCCAAATGGTGTCATGAAGAGTCAGACACAACTGAAACAATCAAATGACAACACAATTCTGAAGTATGGCTCACATTGGTCTGTTCATTTTTTTCCCCTCCCATATCTGCTTTTAGTCATGCATTATGCCAGGGAAGCAGGCTATGGTTCATTATCTCATGTTGAGTTTTCCTTTATAAATATTTATAATTAATACAGATTTCATTACAGCATTATAGGTTCATTTTATCTCACTTAATTATATATACATGTTTTATATATATATATATGTATATATATGTATGTATGTATGTATTCATTGTTGTAACCCATAACATACAATTATATCCTCAGAAAGAAAATTATTTAGGAAGTTAAGGAAAGCCCAGTTGTACTTGTTATTCTTTAAAATACATAAAAATGAATAGAGAGAAATATTAACATGAATTCTTGGCAGATCTCTTTCTAGGCACTACAACAATAGCAACATAGTCTAAAGTAGTAGTGATGAATGATATTTATTTTCAAATGTTTATGTTTATTGAATAGAGTATTTCATGAAGTATAGACCTGTATTAAGAATGTAGCACCAATCTAGTACATGTGTATCACAAGAATTGTAGAGTCCAAAGTACTCAATAGAAATTTGAGAGCAAATACAAAGAAATTCGTATTTCAGTATTTGGTTTTACAAATGTCTAATGATTTCAGTGAGCAGCTTTACATCTTATTATTACTATTACTATTATTATTACTATTATTATTATTATTATTATTATTGTTATTATAGGAAATAACTTTTGTTGCACGGTCAGTAAGTGCATGATCTCTAACCAAAAGATTAACTCTTAGATAAGAGAATTTAATTATTCGCCTAAATCAGGAATGTTATTTTAATAGATATTCTCTTTATTTAAGGATTTTTGACCCCTACCTGGATTTTTTTTTTGTTTTTCTTTTGATTTTTGGCAGGGTAGTTAGGGTTAAGTGACTTGCCCAAGGTCACACAGCTAGTACATGTTTCAAGTGTCTGAGACCGGAATTGAACTCCGGTCCTCCTGACTCCAGGGCTGGTGCTCTACTCACTGCACCACTTAGCTGCCCCTCCCCGCCTGGATTTTGACCCCAATCTGAATTTAAGGGTATCAACGGGTATTTGAAATGCTGCCTGATCTTACTAAATTTTTCACAGTCCAGTTAATTCTTAGCATAGGAGTGATAGGGAGCAGTAGGGTGGTGCATTTAGTTCGTGTAGGTCACAACATGAAAAGTTCATGTATCTCCTATGTAGAAGCTTCTGGCTCAGATGGTTCTCCATACAATGCATTTCTCATTTGAACAATGAATCTCGTTTTTCTTTTTGTGGAACTGAGAGTCTTGAAATTACCCTGATAGGTTTTTCTCTCTTTGGAGTGGGGAGCTAAACAAGAACTCAGCTTGCCTTAAGTGCTTTGCAGGTTCTTAAGCTTTATTACCACTCAACCTAGATTTAAATTTGATCCTTCCTTTTGCTTCTTTTCTGCACTAATTTTCTTGTCTTTGGATGCTTTTTCAGCCCCGTGAATAACAGATTCATGAATAGCAATGTTCTTTCTTTTCTGCGATTTAAAAAAAAAAAAGCTACTTTACTGATGGAAAGGCATTTGAATCTCTACCTAGAGTTGGGAGAGGAGTATAGTTGAAGCAAAGCAGACAATAACAGCATCCTGATACCTGTCAAGAAGATACTTTGATTTTAGTACTCAATCTGAAAACTAAAGACAAGGAAATCCATTCTTCTGAAGAATCCAATTCTGAATTGTCACTTTTAATGGAACCATGTCTTTGCCTATAGTGTTCAGAATTATTGAGTAATACTGCTCTATGAGATAAAGTATATACACAGTAAAGGTGAGGAAGAATCATGTGCAGAGTTTAAATTCAAAAGACCTGGTTTTGATTCCTGGCTCTTCACTTACTAGGTCTGTGCTCTTTGGTCAAGTCACATCAACTACTTGAGCCTTAGTTTCTTCATCTTTATAATCAATAGTAACATTTGAACTATTTGGTTCCTAGTACTTTTGCTGGAGAAATACTTGGTAAACCTTAAAAGGCTGATATTATGATCCAAGACAATCCCAAAGGATTAATGATGAAACATACTCTCCACCTCCAGAGAAAGAACTGATGTTGTTTGAATACAGACTGTAGCATGATTTTTTTATTTTGTTTGTTTGTTTCTTTCTCTCTTTTTATTCAAGTCTTCTTGTACAAAATGCCTAATATGGAAATATTTTATATGATTGCATATGTATAACCGATTTCTGATTGCTTATTGTTTCAGGGAGGGAGAGGGGAGAGGAGAGAAGGAAGGAGGGATAGAATTTAGAACTCAAAACTTTAAAAAAATGTTAAAAATTGTTTTAAGATGTAATTGGGGAAAAATAAAATGTTGCATATTAAAAATAACCCCATAAATGCTGTATAAATATGAGGCATCATTCTTCCCCAAAGAGCTGCATGTACAGGTCATTGAGGCCAATCTTATTAAGCGATGTTCTCAGTTGATTATTTCACCATGTTTTGTATTTTAGAATGTGTATTTATAGGATTTTTAAGGTCACAAAATGAAAAAAAAATTGTTTTTAATTAGCTCTTGTCTTAGACTAAATGTTTAGGAGTAGATTGTTTTTTTTCCTTAGATCTAGAAGACTTATCAGGAGTCACCTGGAGTAAAAAAAATTGTGGATTTTATCATAGAATCATAGAATCTCAGAGCTCAAATTCAATTTACCAAATATTTATTAAGTACTTATTATCTTTAAGAGTAGAAGAATGCAGTCTATAATATCCCAGATAGATGATAATTTTCCCACAACATAAAGATTTCTAATGTTGGGGAAGTTATCACCTCCCATGGTGTACATCCCAAGGCATCTAATTTTTCATTTTCAAAAATCTGGAAAGAAACTGAAATAATGGAAAAAGAGATTTTGCTAGGTCAGTTTGTAAGTATGATAAAATGTGATTATTCAAATCCTTATTTTTTTACAGATACTTCAAACATAGTCAACTGTAGAATAGTGTTTATTTTGAAATTTTAAAAAATAGCTAATAGCGTTGAAGAAATTAATTTATAAATAGGGTATTATTAGGGATCTTGCTCCTGATCAGATTTTATTTTTATTTATTTATTTGTGCATATAGTCATTAACGATGAGCGTTAGGAGCATTATGTATTGAACCACTAGAGATTAGTGGAGATTTGGCATTATTTACTAGTAGAGGACTGGCACACACTGGCTTTGTAGTGTTGGGAATTTTTCAGCCTGACTTCCAAGAGAACCAAGGGAGAATTACTCACCAGTAGGTCCATATGACTGTGGGTTAAATACAGTAGTCAAGCTGAAAGGAAAAGAAATTTCTTAGCATTAAGAGAGATTGCCTGTTGGTAGCAACACCCTCCCACACCACCTTCTTCCTAGGATACAGATTTGGTTTATACAGGTTTTCAGACCTGCTTAGAGTACACAGCAAATCAGCAGCATTCTGAAGCACTTAACTGAACCCCTGGGGGTATTGTTCTACCATACAAGGGAAGCTGATTACTGGACTTCCCTAAAAGGGAGTTTGAACAGTCTGTTGTATCACCTCTTGCTCAACCAAGCAGACTATTTATATTTCCATCCTGTTTTGTTGTTTTTGCCCATGGTCTACTAGAAAGCTCCTCTCCTTTCAGAGAAAAGAACAAAGTTACCTTTTCAGTCACACAGAATGTTTCTAAAATGGTGTGCCTTTTCTCCCTCCATTTGTTGCACAAATTTGTTTACATTCTGTTTTCCTTTTGAGGAAATATATATTTGGGGAAAAAAAGTGGTTGTTAGAGGCAGATGAAGAAGGTGGGAATTGATTATTTTTAGAATTTATTTTACTTTTATTTTTTAGTAAGCAAACATCAGGTTATTAATTGCTGACTATTTCTCAAAGGAAAAAACTGTATTCAGCAAGGAAATACGGTACTTTTTCAGAGATATACTAAACTTGTGCCCAACAACAACAAACCTATGAAAATGAAATATAATTAAAAATGGAAGGAATGAAAGGAATTTATAAACTTTGTAAACATTTGCATATTATATATGTATAAAATATACACATAAATGCATATAGGTACATAGCAGTAGTACCTATAGGTGTGGCTACATATTTGTACATAACTATCTATATGCATATATATGTGCACACACATATGTAATATACATACATATATGTGTATCTATCCCTCTACTCATCCATCTATCTATCTATGCAGCATGACATCATGACATGATGGATAGAACATGGGGTTTGGAGTCAGGAAGACCTGGGTCCAAATCTCATATCAGATACTTTCTAATTGTGTGCCCATAAGCAACTCTTTGTTTTCTAAGTTTCAGTTTCCCCAACTATAAAACAGGGACAATAGTGTACCTACCTAACAGAAAATGGGCATTAATCATTTTGTGAACCTTAAAGTGCTATATAAATGTGGTCTAGTGGTATTATATATAGTTGCATACATAGATTCATATACAAATGCACGCATATATGCAGTGTTCTGAGTGTTTACTCTTTGCTCAGCATGTTAGACAATACTAAGTAGGTGTAAGATATTTTTCTTCAATTCTGAAATAGATTTGGATTAATTTTGATTGGTTTTATTTCTCTGTACTCAGGATAGGATATCTGGTTTATCAAAGGATAACTTCAATAGGAAAATGCAATTTCTGGATTGGCTCATAAAATTCATCCTTGGTATTAAGAAAGCTTAACATGAATCCTAAAACAATACTGTGATACGTTTTACCTCATTTCAGAATATTCTGGCTAGTGATTCAGCTTTTCTCTTCCATCTGCGTAAATTTGATTGTTTGCCTCTGGCTTGCTTCTGCATTGTTCTTCTGAATGATGTTGTAAGTCTTCAAGCTGTATCATTGCCTCTAATTCTGTTGCATTATTTGAGCTCTGTGTATGTTCACTATTACATCCTTTTAAAAATATTTATTTATATTTAACATTTTTTTTCTTTTTAAACTTTGAGTTCCAAATTCTCTCCCATGCTTACCCCATCTACTGAGAAGGCAAGCATATATCAATTATACATGTGAAATCATGCAAAAAATATTTCCATATTAACTATATTGCCAAAAAGCAAAAAAAAAGCAGGAAAATTATACTTCAGTTTGCACTCAGAATTCATGTACTCCCTCCAGAGTTGGAGAGCATTTTTTCATTGTGGTCATTTGGGAATGTCTTGGATCACTGTACTGATCAGAGTAGCCAAGTCTTTCATAGTTGATAACCATCATGACATTGATGTTACTATGCACCATGATCTCCCAGTTCTTACTTCACTTGCATCAGTTCGTGTAGGTCATGCCATGTTGTTTTTTTTTTCTGAAACTACTCCCGTCGTCATTTCTTATAGCACAATAGTATCCCATCTCAATCATATGCCACAGTTTGTTCATTTATTCCCCAAATTGATGACCAGCCCCTCAATTTCCTATTCTTTACCACCACAAAAAGGGTTGCTATAAATATTTTTGTACATATAGGCCCTTTTACTTTGTAAAAAAAAATCTCTTTGTGGTATGGACCTAGTAGTAGTTTTGCTGGGTCATAGGGTATGCATAGTTTTATAGTCCTTTGGGGATAGTTCCAAATTGTTCTCCAAAATGGTTGGGCCACTTCACAACTTCATTAACCCTTTCTTTGTGTACTATTTTCCCTCATTCCCTCTAGCATTTGTCATTTATGAAAGGTGTGTAGTTCAGAATTATTTTAAATTGTGTTTCTCTAATAGGTAGTGATTTAGAGAATTTTTTTTCATATGACTACAGATAGCTTTTATTTTTTCTGAAAGCTGCCTGTTTATATCTTTTCACTATTTGTCAGTTGGAGAATGGCTTTTATTGTTATAACTTTGACTTGGTTTGCTATATATTTGAGAAATGAGGCCTTTGTCAGAGAAAATTGCTATAAATTTTTTTTATATTACATTTTAGAAAAAGGTAATTTCTCCGATTATTTCTTTTAATTAGTTCTATTTTTGCTTTGTCTGAGATCATTTTGCTATTCTTATCTTTTTTTTTTTACTTTAGCTGAAGCATAATAAATTCTGCTCCAGACCATTATTTTAACTCTGTGGGTGTCTTTCTGTTTCAAATATGTCTCTTGTAAACAACATATTGTTGGATTCTGGTTTCTAATCCATTCTGCTATCCACTTTTTAATTGGTGAGCTTATCCCATTCACATTCACAGTTTTGATTACTTTGTATCTCCTTTTTCTTTCTCTTCCCTTTTTCTTTTTCTTTTCATCCTGTTCCTCCTCAAAAGTCTGGCATCTGACCACTCTGTCCCTTAATCCACCCTCCTTTTTATCCCTCCCCTCACCATTTCTCCCTTTGTTTACTATTTTGGCATTGAGTAAGATAGATTTCTATACCCAACTGTGTATATATGTATGTGTATATACATACGCACATGTACATACATATATTCTTTACTCTTTGAACCAATTCCAATGAGAGTGAGGTTCAAGCATTGCCCTCCAACCACCCCCAATTATCTCCTCCACTGTAAAAGTTCTTTCTTACACTCCTCTTTTATGTGAGAAAAATTTTTCAATTCTATGTCTCCCTTCCACCTTTTCCAGGTTTCCCAGTGCATCTCTCTTTTTAACATTTTCATTGTTATGTGGAGAGCAGCTCAACAAAATTGACTCACAGCCACACCTTTTATCTATGTAGATGTCTTCTAATTGCCCTAATAATGATAAAGTTATTAGGTGTTACATGTAAAATAAACAACAAATTAACCTTTTTGCGTCTGTTATTGCTTTTTCATACTTATCTTTTTATACTTCTCTTGATTGGTGTTTAAATGTCAACTTTTCTATTCAGCTCTGTTCTTTTCATCAGGATACTTGAAAGTCTTCTATCTCATTAAATATCTATTTGCCCCCTAAAGGATTACACTCATTTTTGCTGGGTAGGTTATTCTTGGTTGTAATTCTATCTTCTTTGCCTTCTAGAATATCACATTTTAAGTCCTCTGATCCTTTAACATGGAAACTACTAAATCTTGTGTGATTCTGACTATTTTTCCCACAATATTTAAATTGTTGCTTTCTGGCTGCTTGCAATATTTTCTCCATAACCTAGGAGCTCTGGAATTTGCCTGTAACATTCCTGGGACTTTTCATTTTGGTCCAGCACTGTTCCCACTGCTTCATTCACCACATTTGCCTTGTGGAGGGACCTGAGCACGGTGACCCAGCCACACTTAGTACAGGATTTGCATTCCTTAGTGGGGTACGTCCCCAAGTGCAGTCTCCTGAGGTGACTGATCTTCAGGTGCCCAGGGGCTCTGTTGAGGACCTCAAATGGCAGTGTGCTAGTATAGTCGAGCAGCCCAGGAGCCTTCCCAAATTAGAGCCGCACCAGCTGCTTGCTCTGGAGTTTGCTGATGATGTCTTTGCTGATGGACAGCCAGTCCAGTTTGGAAATGAGCAGCTGACTTGGGAGGAGACAATACTCGTGGGTGACAGTCTCATCAGGTTCCGAGGGGTGGTTCTCATCCCAGCATCAGAGCCAGAGTTTTGTCAGGAATCAAAAGAGAAGAGATATGCTGTCCTGGGTGTCAGAGGTCGCAGTGTAAATGGGCAGGCAGCTAGGTTTCAATAGGCTCCATATTTGAATAAAGACCATCAATTCTTGAAGCACGCTCAGGGAAGCCCCATCTCTCAGAAAGCCATGGCCTGGGTGGACAGGATTGCCATGGATGGGCAGGCTAGCCAAGAGGTAGAACACAGTCTCTCACCCACTGGTTAAGCTGCTGCAGGGACTTTCACTTTCAGGAAATGTTTGATGGATTCTCCCAGTTTCTCTGCTTCTAGAATATCAGGGCAATTTTCCTTTATGATTTCTTTCAATATGATGTCCAAGTTTTTTTTTGTTGTTGTTGTTGATGATTATAGTTTTCCAATAATCCAATAATTCTTAAATGAGCTCTCCTGGATATATTTTCTTTTGTTTTTCTAATGAGATATTTCACATTTTCTTCTGTTTTTAAAATTCTTTTGACTTTGTTTTATTGCTTCTTGATATCTTATGTTGTGATTAGCTTCCTCTTTCCTAGTTCTAATTTTCTAAAACTTAGTTTTGGGTGTCTGAAAGTTTTTGGTGCTTCCAGGGTGATGTGATCCAGGGAAGTATTGCTTTCCTGGTTGGTGCTCTGTCCCTTATTCAGGAAGGCCCATAATCTCCTTCAGCCTCAAGCATCAATGCTCTTCTTGGCCCTGGAATTGTGACCAGGTCTCCTGTTCTCCTTCATCTTCAAGGAATAGTGATCATCTTTGCCTTGGACCTGTGGCCAAGGCCCTGATTCCCTTGTGACTGACCTCTCTGCTCTAGAACTGCAACCCAGAACTGCATGTGGGCAATAGAGTTGCCAATCAGCATTTGCTGTACCCAGTGCCAGCAAAGGGGCCCCTGTGTTCTCTTTCTGACCAGTTGTCTGATCCCCTTAGTGTCTCTGGCCTGAGAGTTCCCTAAGCTGCTCCTATTGCTTGTCAGGGCTGTATTGGCCTTCTCCAAGGACGAGTACTGCTGCTGCTGCCATGTGTGCTCAGGGCTGGCCTCCGACCCTTCTGCTGACCTTCCAAGTTGTCTTAGGCTGAAAAAATTTCTCCCTCTGATCTTTTGTTGGCTCTGCTGCTCCAAAATTTGATTTGAGGCATTATTCTAACTTGTTTGGAGGGGAATGTTAGAAAGTTCAACTCAGTTGCTGCCTATACTCTGCAGTCTTGACTCTACTCCCGTATATGTTCATTATTGATAATGCCTAAATAATTTGGCATGTATATGATTCAGTTTTTGGGCATATTCCTGAATAGGTCAAGATGAGAAAGTATAATATTATGAACAATAAAACTCAGGCACTGTTGAAAAACAAAAGTTGATTTTCATCAACATATATGTTCTTGCAGTTCATCCCCATTAAAGCCTTTCTCTAATGTCCTTCTTATGGTAGAGAGGTGACTAGGAGTTCTTGAATGGAAGGAGGACACATCAGTGGATCACAAATTCTGGTTGAAGATCTCGTCTGAGGAACAATTTTGCTCAGTTCAAAGAAATTTACCACTAAGTTGGTTGCAGGGTGAAAAATGGATTAGCCCAAGCACCTTTCAAAGAGAGTCTGTGAAGTCATAGAATGCATGTTACATGTGTTGGTGGAAGAAGCATGCATATAGATGAAATTACACTTCCAGAAAAGCTCCTCTTCCATTGCCCCTCCCACCCCTTTTTTTTCTGTTTCTTCCTCTCTTTTCCCCAAAATTGGTTATTTTTTTCCAGAAAGTATAATTAATTCTATACAGGGTTTAACATATATATATTTTTGGGTAATTGAATAGGGAAATATTGCTGCTATAACCATTTTATTATTTTTATGATCCAGAACATTTTCAGAGATGATCAGTAGTAATTGAGGCCCTTATAGTGCTTATATGATACCTCTTGTGATGTCTTCTCATTGGTCTCCTCTTCCTCGACTCCCAGCCTTCAGTTTGCTCTATATACTAATGCCAGGATTATGTCTCTTAAACAGAGCTCTGGTTATGTCATATATATACACATGTATATATATATACATATATATACATATATATATATATATATGTAGGTAGGTATATACATATATCCATTGCCTTTCTGTTGTCTACATAATGTAAGTCCAAATTACTTAGTTGCCTTGATCTGGCTTTCACCTACATTTCATGAATTGTGAGAGTTGGAAAGAAACTTCAGCATCCTTCAGCCCAATTCCTTAATATTACTGGTGAAGAAAGTAAGGCTTCTAAAGGCTAAGTGGCATACCCAATGTCACATGCCCTATGCTGTACCCAAAATGGAGGATCCATTTTACCCTGACTTGTTATAGAACATGTCTCTTTCTGCATCATTTTTTAGCCATTCCTGCACATGACTTCCTTAAGAGTAGGGACAGCATCTTGTTCATTTTAATGCACTCCTCTCTGAACATTACATAAAGCTTTCTTGCTGAGTGGTAAGTGCTTAGTAAGTATTGAGTTAAATTTATAAAACTTTCTTGCAACTACATGGGTAGGGGGAGGTTGGTCAGAGAATCCATTCAGAAGGAAACTCTAACAATTTAAAAATGCCATGCATGACAACTAAGACTGTATTTGCTACCATTCTTTTTCCAGAGATGATTTTTCTCCAATGCCTTTAAGTAATAACTTTCCTTCATTGTTGCTTTATAAATCATAAAGCCTTTGGAAAATTGTCAGTCTTCTGTCATATAAGTTCAAATAAGGATTTTGATGTACACAGCCATAAGTAGCAGAGGAATTTGGCAATTACAATGGTTCTATTCAGTAGAAAAGAAAAGAATACAATTTGTATCTTAGTGCCCATTTTATTCATTAAATATACAGTATTCTTCAATATCAATGTTTGTGTTTATTTTTAATTTCAATTAAATATGATTTAGCTTTCTCATAGCACTTTTATAGGTTGATTTTCTGTAATAAAGATGATGTTGATGTATAAAATTCTATACTCTAATAATTTGAAGTCAATTATTGCTTTGGTTTATTTTAAATTAATTTTAAGTTTTAATTCCTTGAACTGCTAATATAATGCCAACATTTAGTATTATCCACATTCTTAGCTTTTCTCCATTTCCAGTTTTAAATTTTGTTTCTGGTCAGTTTCAAAAAAGTACATGTCTGGTAGAGAGATATATAGCAGAATTTAGAATGGGAAATGGTGATTCATATGAAACAGCAGGTATTGATTCACTGATTTATGCACAAAATATCAAATATCCTTTTGGCACATTATATATGGATTTCAATAAGGCATTTAGCAAAATTTCTTACACTATCTTTGTGGATTAGATGGAGGGTTATGGGCCAAGTGACAGTATGGTTAGGTGTGACCAGAATTTGTAGACTGACCAGACCCAAAGCAAGTTGTTTAATAAATGGTTGTCAACCTGGAGATAGATTTTTGGTGGTCTCAAGGCCCTTTTCTTGGGTCTGTTTCTTTTATTTAATGCTTTACAAATCAGTTATTTGTATGGTGGCATCAATGACATGCTTATTTAATTAGTGGATCACACAAATCTGAGTGGAATAACTAATACATTGTATGACAGGATATGGATGCAAAAGATCTATACCAGTGAAAGGAAGTTGATGAGATAAAATTTAATAATGACTAACAATGTCCTACACTTAGATTAAAAAACTGTTCATAAAAATACAGAATGAGGGAGGAAAGAACTAGGGCCTTCAAGCTCAAGATGTGTCAGCAATGTCATATGACAGCCCAAAGAGTTAACTATTTAACCAGTAGAACTATGATTTCATTGGTATAGGGAATACATGGTAAGGAACCACCACTATCAATAAAGACAGACATCTGTTCTCCAGCATATAGTAGTCTTAGAGAGCTACCTGAGACATTGACTGATTAAGTAACTAGTCCAAGGTCATACAGCCAGTATCTGTTGGGCAGGACTTATACTCATGTTCTTTGACTCTAAGACCATCTCCTAAGATCTTAAATTACATTAATGGAAGTATAGTGTTCATACTAAAGGAGGTGGTGGTTCTGCTGTATTTTACCCTGTTCCACCTTTATATAGACTAGTTCTGGATGCCATATTTTAAGAGAAATTATTCCAGAGAACAATCAGAATGATGAGAGGACTAAAAAGCATGCCATATGAGAATCAGTTGAAGGAAAGAAGGACATTTAGTGTGGGGAAGAGGAGAATTAACAAGGGTTATGTTGCTAAATGTTTTACTACTGGCTCTCTGAAAAAAATTATGTATATGGCACACTTTTAAATTTGGTTCATACTATTAACATTTTTTCCATCACTTTAATAAATTGAGTCAATCCACAGAACAACAAATAAAGCTTTGATCTGTAGAGTTTGAAAATTTCTGCAGTATGAATGTTCACACTGAACATTTAACAATTGATTTTGTTGGTATGAGCTGACTGTCTAACACACCCCTGCTAGATAGTTCATGATTGTTGATTTCACATATTTGAAGAGTTCTCATTTGGACAGACTTTTCTGTTTAGTGCTAGAAGGCAGAACTGGGTAGAAGTTAGCAGGGTCATCTTTTGGGTAAATTTAGAGGGGACTTTATTAAAATTCAAGATGTTCAATAATAAAGCAAGTTTCTGTTATAGATAGCAAGTTCCCAGGCATTGAAGCTCACTAAATGGGAATATGATAACTGATATTCATCTTCAGTTTTTAATTGGACTAGTTGGCTTTTGGAATACTTTCTGACTTTGTGAATAGTATCATAAGAGAGTTGCTGCCTCCCCTCCCCCAATGATATGGGAGGTTAGAGGAGGAATAGATCATTCTCATTTGGTGACAAGAGGCTTCAGGAAGAAGACAACATTTGAGCTAGAACTTGAAGCATGGATATGATTTCAGAAGGAGAATATAGTTGGGACAAAACTTTCCAGGTGGGAGAAGTATTATGAGCAAAAGCCTATAAGTCATAAAGGTGATGTACGTATATTGAGAACAGTTGGTATGGAACATAAGTAATATTCAAGGGTTGGGGGTTGGAAAAAAAAGGTGAGAGTTGAAAAGGGTTTTGATTTCCCGGGTTTCTTTAGTCATTTCAGTTATGTCTGACTCTTTGTGACCCCATTTGGGGTTTTCTTGTCAAAGATATTGGAGTGGTTTGCCATTTCCTTCTCCAGCTCACTTTATAGATGAAGAAAGTGAGGCAAAGAAGTTAGGTGACTTGCCCAGTGTCATACAGCTAGTAAATGTCTGGGGCCAGATTTGAACTCATGAAGGTGAATCTTCCTGACTCCAGGTTCAGCATTCTATGCACTGCACCAATCATAGGTTAAGTTTTTATCAGTAGTCAACTTTTGTATTAAAAAAAATTTCCAACAACCACCCTCGAGTGGTGCAATTATTATTAATCCCATTTTACATATATATACACACATATATGTATATATACATATGTATGTATATATACATACATACACATATATACATATACACACACATATGTACTGTAACTGAATGAGGTGAAGTGAATTTTTCAGGGTCACACAGCTAATAAATGTCAGAGAGAGGATTCGAACCCAACCATGCTACTTCCAAGTTCAACACTCTTCCCGTTAAGCACCATTGCCTTTATTGGGTTGGCATGGAAGTTTTTTTGACTGAATATGAGGAGGTGATATCATCTATATTTTAGGAAGATTTATCTGGTACAATGGAAGAAAATGCCTAAGATTTGAGGAAGGAAAGGGAAGGGAAATCATTTAGGAATCTATTGTCATCATTTGGGCAAGATGTAAAGAAGATAGACTAGGGTAGGGATAGTGGGTTTGGGTAAGTTGAGTTTTGGTACCTGGGATATTCCCAAGTACACATCAACAAAATAAAATTTGTCAAATTTTCAAATCGCCTATGGATTGTAAAGTAATAAAGCATAGGTAAATTTTAATGGTCAGTATCCTTGGCAATGACAAATAGAGAGTAAATGTTGAAGGCCAAGGTGGGAGGTGGGAAGATTGGCCTCTATTTCCTGGAGGGGAACTTGAGGGGAAAGGACACCAGAAAAAGGAAAGTGCTGAAGTCACATTTTGACTACAGTACTTTACATTTTTCCTAGGGTTATCCTTGGACCATGAATTTTAAGAGGTGGGAACCTCTCTGAAAGGGGGGAAGCTCTCCTTTCCTATATGATCTGAAGATGGGGTGAGGTGGGATGGTCATCAGTGTTGGTTTTTCCTGTGTATATAGAATGGGAAAATTTAACCGTGTTATTTTGTTTTTCATCTTGATATGACCTGATGATGTTTGGTGCTCAGTCTCATTGTGCTCAGCTGGGTCATATCTTCTGATTCACTCATGCGGTTATTAGCTTACTAGAAAATTCAGTACAAGTCCTGAGGTTGTACAGCTGCTCCTTTGGTTTTAGAATTTGTCTTCTGCCCAACTGAGTTTGAGGGGTTAAGTGAATGCAATTTAATAATCACTTCTTGTAGGAAACGGTAATACTACCCACTGCACATGAGGTCAAATTCTTGTCAGATAGCTTCTTTTCATCATGTTCACATTTCTTCATGTTGATCTTTTATCAGACACATTTTAAGTAGTTTCAATATATAAATTGTCAACATTAGAGGATCCCATTTTTAAGAATCAATTCATCCAACTCAGTAAGCCCTTGCTAAGTGTCTACTATGTGCCATGCATAGTGCTGAGGGTCATTTCAAAGACAGAAATGATAACATGCCCTGCCCTCACAAAGCTTATATTCTATTTCTGATTAAATAATATTTACATGGAAATTAAATATAAAATGTATGCTAAGTAATTTCTGGGGGGACATTACTAACACATTAGGGACAGAAGATCAGTGTAAGCTTCCTGTAAGAGGTAGCACCTGAGCTGAGCTTTGAAGGAAATCAGAGATTCTATGAGTTACACAAAAAAATATTTATTAACAATACAAACCTATATTTTCTGATGCCTTTAAAAATGAGTGAAAATGGTCCTTCAAAGAAGACATGGAAGAATGATTATTTATTTACTTACTAAATCAAATGATTGTTCCTTAATAACATTTTTACAAAAAACTATTTCAACATATTCACATAGAATGCAGAGGCTCCAAAATTTGACGTATGTTACACTTATTTGGTTGAATATAGAGTTCAATTTTAATCCTCTGTTCATATCAGCATTAATATACATGCCCAGAGCTTCTTCATCTGTTCTGTGAATCTCCCTGGTGATTTTAATAAGACAATTCCTCCATGGGAGGCATCTCCAAACAAATTATGTTTGGACACAAAGACAAGAAGGATTTTCCTCCTAGTAAATTGGATTTTCAAAATTCATTATATAGTTTTTAAAATGATGTAACTAATTTTAAGTTCCATGGTTCTGTTAAAGGAGAATTTAAAAAAGGCATTAACATTTTATGTGTTTGAATTATCTGCCTTTTTACACTTTTTTAAAGTCTTTCAGTTTCACAAATCCAAATTAAAATTAAGCAGGCAAAATGTTATTGATGGCATTTATTACTATTATTAGTAAGTGAATGATCATTTAATAAAGTGTAAAAATGATCTTTCATGACCCCCTTGACCTCTACACTGTGGACATTGTTTGGGGAGAATGTCATAGGAAAAGTGGTTTCGACATAGAATCATAGAAAATTAGAGCTGAAAGGAATCTTTCATAGATGAGGTAACTAAGGTGAAGTGACTTGCCCAAAGTAATAAACTGACAGCTAGTGTCAGAGGAAGGACTATAACCCAAGTTTCTTCCTTATCAGGCCAATGCTCTCTCTGTCACATTATGCTGCTGTAAATGCCATAGAAAGTGTTACTAGTAGTCATTTGGTAAATTTTTCTTCTGTGAATTTTTTTAACCTGACAGAATAGCTTGCAGGTTTCAAATGTAATATTTAATATTTTTCCAGTTAGCTGAGGTTATATTTTGTATGTTCTATATTTTATTGTTAATGACATGAACAACATTTTATTATTCATTATCTCAGAAAGACTTTTGTTATGCAGAATTAAATCTGATATAATGCATATTTATTCCTTCCTATTACACATTAGGACAGATGGAAATTTATGAATCTGTGAAAATGTAGATGGATAGACTCATTTTCAAAATGAATGCCAAAAAAATTATGATAGGAATAGTGCCCAAATTTACATGCACTGGACCAGGAGTCATGAATACCTGAGTAGGAAATCAGCCTCAGATACTTACTTGGTTGTGTGACCCTGGACAAATCATTTAACCTCTATTTTCCTCATTTTCTTCAAATGTAAAATGGGGAAATTAATGGCATCTATGTACTAGGGTGATTGTGAAGATTAAATGAGATCATATTCCTAAAAATCACTCAGCACGGTGCTTTGTACATAGTAGGTGCCATATAAATGCGTATTTCTTTCCTTATTGTCTCCTCCTCATGAAGATATGAATTAGAGGGAACTGGACATCCTATTCTGGCTTCATGTGATCATTGTGGCTAAACTGATTGTTTTTAAATGAGTTGACTCTAAAACGACCAATAGATTGACATATAGCCATAGCTGTCAAAGAAACTGGTTGAAAAAGCAAACAAGCCCTATGTTCTGTCATATGGCCGGTTATTTTCAAAAGAGAACCTAATTAGTCTCTGGTTGTTTCACTGAATTCAGCTTGATGTTTTCAAAATAATCCATCAGTTGATTAAATTCAATAACCTTCCTCTTATGGCTCCCAAGCTGTTTTTTTGTGGCTCACAGCTTGAGCTGACCATTTGTTTGTTTCTGAATAGACTGGTCAGTTCTGCATCAGCAGCCGAAGTGGTTATGCATGGAAACAGATGGTTCCTTACATTTTTAATAATAATTTACAAAGTGTATTCATTTATTCATTTAACTTTTTTTACATACTTACTCTATATGCATTTTAGGAGCAAAAATGAGCCATGGTCACTGCTCATAAGAGGTTGTAACAATTAGATTGACTAGCAATTGGAGCTGTCCAAAATTGGAATAGGCTGTCTTGGGAACAGTGGGTTACGTCTCATTCAAGGTCTTCAGGAAGAAGCTGGATGACTACTTCTCAGGTGTATTGGTAGATGGAATTCTTTTTCAGCTCTGAATTGGACTAGATGGCCTCTGAAGTCCCTTCTATTTTGAGAATTCTGTGATTCTGGGATGATTTTAATGGGGGAGACAAAGCAAGTACATAGGTGCAGAAAGCATTATGTGATAAATGCCACAAAAAGATACAAACAAATTGTATTGAAGAGTTCAACAGAAAGGGACACGACTTCTAGTTGAGAAAATCAGAGAAAGTCTTGAAGATGCAATTTAAAGTGAGCCTTGAAGTATAGACAGGATTTAATCAGGCGAAATATGGAGTGTGACAGAATTATATATTACGTGGAGAGAGCAGTGTTAGCAAAGGCATGAATGTAGAAAATAGGAGAGTGAAGATAATATTGAAGGGGCCAAGACGAAGGAAGCTTTTTTTTTTCTAAAAAGACATAGAAAAAGATTTTAAAAATCAAATTTAGAAGCATTTATTAAGCTACCATAGTGTGCTAGATATTTTGCTAAATAAAGAAAAAGAAGGTGGTATAGAGGAAGGAGGGTTGATTGGATTAACCACTTAACAGAGAAGGGGAAGAGAAGGGCAAAAATAGGGGGTTGAACTACTTAGCTAAATAAAAGAGAGGAAATCAATAACTTAAATAAAACTCCAGAACTAAGGGAAGTGTTGACAAAAGGTAGAGACTTGGGGATGAGAGTAGATAGAAGAGAACTTGTGGGCATAGGGTAGATCAAGCAAAATTAGTTGTAGAGACAAAGTATTGACTGAAAATAATGGGAACAAAAAATCCTAATTTAGAGAAAGACAATACTAGAGACAGAAATGGAGGAAAATGTAAACCTAACATCACAAAAATTTAAATGTGAATGGATTAAACAATGCAGTAAAATGAAAAAGAATGACATATTGCAAAAAAAAAATCACACCATCTGTTGCTCATAAGAAAACCTAGAAAGCAAAGACATACAAAGAACAAAAAAAAAAGAAGCTAGAACAAAATTAACTGTGCATCAGATAAATACAGGAAAACAGAAGTTGCAATAATTCTCTCAGTCAAAGCAAAAACAAAAGTTGAAAGTATAAACACAGATGAATAGGGAAGTCACACCATACTTAAAAGAATTATAGCAAACAAACCAATATCAACAGCAAGCACATATGCTCCAAATGGCATAACATCTAAATTCACAAAGGAAACATTAACTGAATTGCAAGTAGACATAGTAATAATAATAGCAGGAGACTCTAATGTTCCTCTCTCAGAGTTGAACAATTCTAATAGAATTTTTTTTGAAAAGGATAGTTTTTTTAAAAAAAGAAACAATACCTATGGTGCCTATAGGACCGCTAAAGAATATATGTGTTTTTTAGTACTATATGCATTTTTAGAAAAAAAAGATCATGTATTAGAGTACAGAGAAATATGCTTTGTTAGACTGACTCCCAGCTATTTTGTTCATTTTGTAATTATTTTAATGTGGTTTCCTTTTCTGTCAATGTCTCTTGAATTTTATTATTATAGAAATCTATAAAAATGCTGCTGATTTGGGGGTTTGTTTTGTAATCTAAAACTTTGCTGAAGCAATTGTCATTTTCTTTTTTTACTGATCCTCTCAAATTTTATAAGTAA
This sequence comes from Trichosurus vulpecula, assembly GCF_011100635.1. Classification (NCBI taxonomy): domain Eukaryota; kingdom Metazoa; phylum Chordata; class Mammalia; order Diprotodontia; family Phalangeridae; genus Trichosurus; species Trichosurus vulpecula. The sequence goes on along the minus strand of NC_050576.1, from coordinate 87,430,311 downwards.
AGCATTATATCATAAGCAAATAAAGCTAGCCTTGTCTCCTCTTTCTCTGTCTATAGGCAAATAATAGCTGGGAGAATAGGCATTCTAACTTTACTCCTGTGTTGGGAAATTTATTAGTAAGAAAAAGAGATAATGTAATATAAAACAATTGGCAAACTTATAAAAACCACTATGTAAATGTAGCTATTACACCCATTGCATTTGGTGCTTGCTTCTGGTGATAGATACTTCTGATGTAATTTTTTTGAGATTTCCCTGTGCATATAATTGTTTAGGGTTTTTAGCATAAGTAATTGTACTTTGTCAAAGGGCTTTTGTTCATCTATCGATATAATCATGTAGTATTGGGTATTTCTATTTTAATATAATTATGTTGATATTTTTCCTAATTTTGCCTAATTGTATCATCCTAGGATTCATGGTATGAATCTAACTTGGTCATAATGAATTACTTTAATAATTGTACTTTAATAATTTTTGTAATCTTTTTGACATGATTTTTGTTAAAAATTGAATTGATGAAATTTTATCATATTGCTCTCTTGTTCTTCTTTGTTTTATCCACCCCAGATTTAGATTGTAGGACTATATTTGTCTTATTAAAATGATTTTTACAGGAAGCTTTATTTATTAATATTTAGAATAATTTGTACAGCATAGGTATTAATTGTTCTTCAAAAGCTGAATAGACTCTTCCACTAAATCCATGAGGACCAGGAGGTCTCCCACTCCCATCCCTAGATAGTTCCTTTTGAACTTTTTCTTTTCCCAAAATTAGATTAAGATCTGGTCTTGGGAGTCTTTTATATTTTTGAAGGTATTCCTCTGTTTCTTTTGTGATTGCAGTTTTGCTAGCAAATAACAGTGGGTAGTAGATTATGATAATACCTGTTATTTTTTCTGGTTTTGTTGTGATTTTACCTTTACCATTTTTAATTTTGCTGATTTGATTGCCCACTTTTAAAAAAGTCAGGTTAACTGGAGGTTGATCAATTTTTACTACTTTAAAAAAAAGAATCAGCTTTTAGTTTTGTTTATCATTTCTAAAAGTTTTTTTTTGGTTTCTAATTTATTTTTATAATTTTTAAGATACCCTCTTTAATGCTTATTTTAGATTTTTATTTAATATGAAGGAGGGGAAAGCAGACTATCCATGTTTATACTTCAGTTTAACTCATACCTACAGTTATCATGTGATGAAAAAGAAGCAGAAGAGGACCAGGTACTTATTTTTGTTTTTCTAATTAGTAAAGCCTATTGGGAAATCTGAAAATTTGTTTCACTTTATAAAGGCATAGTTCAGTTACATGCCCAAGCAGTGTCACTTTAATAGTTAGCTTTAAGCCATTGTAACTTGGTGAAGGCATACAAAGAATTCCAAATTAGTTCTCAGGAAAAGATTTCTAATTTTATTCATGGCCTTTAGCATTTAGAAAGAAGAGAGGAAGGAAGCAGGGCAGACAAATAAAAGGAGAAGAATAGATTTATTTCATTGTGTAGTTCCCAGTTTTAAAATATTTAGTAAATTTAATATAAATATTTTTTTATTATGATTCTAAGGTTTCTCTAAGCTCTTTGAAAATTTAGCTTTTTGCTTTGAATCTTATTTTTAAAAGTTGAATGGCACCCTTATTGATATGTTTAACAATAAACCCTTTTTCATAGTTACATCATTAGAGACTTCATTTAAATACGGATTTTTTTTAATATAAATTGGATCCTTGCTTACTCCTTCTTTGCAAATGCTGTGAGAGAAATAGATTTAAGATAAAATAAATATCTGACTACACAGGAAAAGAGTAAATAAGGAAAATGATTCATTTCCTTGACTTAACACATTTCAAAGGAGATTAGATCTGTTTGGAACCCTTTCCCTTCATTACTCTAAGAGGTCTTTCTCAGTATAGAATTGGTTACAGAAGTAGATTCAGTTAAATATGTTATAATATAAGGAGCTGTATCTCTTTTGAGTTTCTGTTAGTAAAAACCCTGCTATATGTAATCATTGCTTTATTTGTAGTATTGGGAAATTTCAAAACATCAGAACGCATATTCATGCATCTAGAGGCAGCTAGGTGGTTAAGTGAATAAACCACTGGTACTGTAGGTGAGAGAACTGGAGCTCAAATTCTTCCTCAGACACTTACTAGCTATAAGTAAGACATTGGGCAAGTCACTTAGCCTCTACTTTTCTCTGTTTTCTGAATTATAAAATAGGTATTAAATAATAGCAGCTAGCTCTCAGAGTTATTGTGAGGATCAAATGATATAATATTTGTAAGGCACTTTGCATAATGCCTGGCACATAGTAGGAGCCATAATAATACTAGTGATGGTGATGAATATAAGAATTATAACTACTTGTGAAGTCAATTACAGTTAGTTTCTGACTTGCATATGCCATGTGTGACCTTGTGGAAAGTCTCTTAATCACACTGGGTTTCAGTTTCTGTTTCTGTAAAATAATCCAATTAAACTAAATAACTTATAGTCACTTGCAGCTCAAAATCAATTTCCATAGCTTACTATCTCCCTCTCTCCCCATTACCACCAATGTAACACACTTCTTGGTTCTTACTGTCCAGTCACTTCCATTTGTTGCTTCTATCAACCCCAAGGATTGGCCCGATTGCTTTGCATTCTAAGCAAAGACACCTAATTTTTTCTCTTTATTGAACTACTATAGGATGAAATACTTCTCTTCTGCTTTCCTGTCCTTGAAAGAATCACAAGGCCCCAGCAATCTGTTGTTCAGGTTATTCTGAATGTGTTTGGGGTCAGAAGGAAGGCATTAAGATTAAGGAGGACTTGGAAAGTTTTCTGACAGAAGGTAGGACTTTACCTGGGATTTAAAGGAAGTCAGGTAAGCTAAGCTAGGGAGTGAGATTATAGCTCTATCTCACTGACTCTGGGATTGCCTATCCCTTTCCACATCCCCCAAGTCCTAGCCTCTATTTCCTAACTCCAGATTCCCTGATCTTCTCCTTCAAAAAGCATTCCTTTTTGAATGCTTCTAGAACTCAGCAGAATAAGCGCTGGCTCTAAAATCACAAGACCTGGAATAAAATTCCACCTTTAATGCATTCTGTCTCTGTGACCTTGGACAAATCACCTAACCTCCCTGTCTCTCAGTATTATATTCTAGAAAATGAGAGATTTGGACTAGATAGCCTCTGGAGTCCTGTTCTGCTTTAAATGTGTGATCTCAAGATGTAACCTACTACTTAAACTTTTTGTTCTAAGGACTTTTATAATTTTAAAAATGATTGAAGGAACCCCCCCAAAATTTTTAAAATATATTATACGTATCAATTTTTACCACATTAGAAATCAAAATGTCTTTGTATTATGATGGAAATATTTGTAATCTTGTGGACCCCTGAAAGAGTCTCAGGGACTTCAAGAAGTCCCTGGACGAGACTGAGAATTGCTGATCTAACCATTCACTTTGATTTGTTTCCTCTTTAGTTCAGCTTATTAAGTTATTTAAATACATTTTAGAATATAATCAACTCTTCAGTAACATTATTTTAAATTATATTTTTAATCCTCTCCATTTCCCAACTGTCCATTATGTTCAATATGCCTTCATGTCACCCCTTTCCACTTTCTTGTCTGTGAGTGATTAAAGAATATGAACTAATTTAAATATCAGTTTAAACAAGCATGATTAGGAGAGTAGACCTTCTAAAATAACTGTGATATATTTAATGCAAAAAATGACTTTTGGATTATCTGCTGTTTTATATTATCCACAAACCTATTTTTTATGTGGGAAAGAAAAGAGAACAATTAACTCTAATATTACTTGTGAGATCTTGAAAGAAATTGCTCTCAAACTCATTTTAATGTATAACCATTAACTTCAGAGTTGAGTGGATAGGAGGAAAACAAAATTAACATCCTCAAAAAAACAGATATAAGTGTTGTGGCACAGTATTAGTTCATAAATTCATATTGACACATTTGCATTCCTGTTGATTTGCCAGCAGTTTTTGGAAGCTCTTAATGTATTTTCTAGATGAACAACCTAGAAAATCAATAACTCTTTATTTATATTTCTTCAAATTTAAAGTATTTTATACTCTTCTTATCATTTTTATCAGATGATTTACTAAATGAAGCCATAGAGATATTAAATCAAAACAATTATGCTTGTACAAAATAACTAACCAGAGGAGGTAAATATACAATGTGTACCAAAAGACTTTTAGGACGCTTTGTATAACCTTCCTTCTATTTACACATTCAAAATCTAAACAGATATTTTTAATGAAATTTGTTTAAAAATATGGGAATGTGTATGATTGAGTCCTTTCCACCTCCCCTTTTTAAACATTTTGATCTTGATTATTGAAAATGACTGATTTTTGAATGAACAGTCACACTTAAATGTTACAAGCACAGTGTTTAGTAGTCTCTAAATAGTAGTATGAATATATAACACATATCCTGGAAGGATGCCAAGGGTAACAAGTTTAAAGGATAATACCGTTCCTTGGCATTAAAGATATTACCCTATTGAAGATATAATCAATCCTCAGACACCACATTTGAGACTTTGTTGTGACATAGATGATGCTTCTTGGTGTGACATGAAGAGTACCCTTGATCTGAGTATGCACTGCCCCTTCGATAGCATATTATACTTGAATAACTGAGTCATGGCATTTTAAACATCATCAATTGAACCGTACCCTTGGATTTGACCTATGGGAGGGAGAACTGAGAGACTCAAAGGGAAGGACTAAATTTACTCTCTCCCCTGAAAGTAAGATCTGCATATCTACAGAGACCATCCAAGGAGTCATGTGGCTACAGGAAAAGGAGCCCTATGCCCAAAGAGATGGCAGTGACTGACAGATGGAAAAAAATTCCTGGACTAAGAAACATCAATTTTCTAGATGAAACTTCCTAGGTATGGAGGAGGAGTTCTTGAACAACTTCCAGTTCCTGGACCAAGTGGAGGAGTTCTGGGATCAAGTAAGAGTGAAGAATAGAAAGAGAGCTGTAACATGAAGAGACACACCTGACCTTTTGTGTTTCATTAGTTGTGTGGACTAAATATGTCTACAGAAAGGGTAATTGACACTCTTAAACCTGAATTGCTTTCCCTCTTTGAAGATATCTTCACTTGCAGGATTGCACTGTAAGTCTAGAAAATTGTATAGATCCCTTGAGGTGGGACTTACTGGAGGGAAAAAGATAGACACTCTTGGCCACTAATATTTTCACAATAACCTCAACAGCAGGTTACTACTTAGAATATTACTTAATACTATAAGTCTGGAGGATTGTATATGTCACTGTTAAAGGAGAGGCTCATTAGAGAACTAAGAGAATACAAACTCCATGAAAGCAGGGGCTGTTCAGCTTTTAATCTTTGTATTACCTATTGCCTAACCATGGTTCCTGACATGTAGATAGTTGTAAATGTAATTAAAGAGTTTTCTTGATTTTTGGGGGTGCAGGTATTTTGCACTTTTTGTTGGATATAATAAAGTTTGTCTTCTATTTGATTTATTATTCTGATTTTTGAGGCAGTTAGATGGCTCAGTGGATAGAGCACTAAGCCTGGAGTCAGGAAGACCTGAGTTCAATCTAGCCTCAGACACTTGCTAGCTGTGTGACCCTGGGCAAGTCACTTAACCTTTGTTGCCTTAATGCATTGGAGTAGGAAATGGCAAACCACTCCAGTATCTTTGCCAAGAAAACCCTGTGGATAATATTGGTGTGTTGTGGTCCACAGGGGCACAAAGAGTTAGACACAACTGAATGACTGAACAACTGTTCAAATAATCTGAGTCTTATGTGAGAGCTGGGAACCATATTACCTTTTCCATGAGGCTAGAAGTTCCCTAGGGAGACTTTGGATGGAGACAAAATGAAACAAGTTCTGATTTACCGAGATGAAACTCCAGGTGAGGCCAAAGAGAATGATTTGGAATGTACTCCTAAAATTAAACCTGATCCAGGTTTTGCAATTTGGGGCCATAGGTCTGATTTTAAAAGTCACCTGTGCCTGTGTGTTTATGTATGTATGCCTGTTAAACCACAAAGATTATAGGTAAATCAAGTATATGGTTATTACATGCAATATAATTTTATGTAATATACATAATTATAAATGACATGAAATTATATGTTACGTATATTTGTATGTAATCTTTGTGGCTTATAAGGCATTGGGAAGTTATCGGTGTTATATTTCTGCTACTTACACTTGATACTTGATTCAGTCTCAGGAATGTTATAAGTTCGTAGCTGTTTAAATTTGAGTACAATATTGGCTTCTATATTGTTGTTAATTCTTTTTTATGGGGAGAGATTCTATTTATGGATTTTGCTTTTTGTGACTGTCTTTTCTTCACAGAATCAGTGTAGTGGATTGAAAACAGCCCAAGATTTAGTGTAATAAGACTGGGTCTCAAGTCTTGACTCAGCCTCTTCTAGCTCTGGGACTCTGGGAAAATCTCTGTACTCCTGTGACTCTCAGTTTCCTCATCTATAAAACGGAAGTAATAATGATTTTCAATGTTCATTTTCCAGGGTTGTCCTAAGGGAAGGCTTTGTAAACATTAAATTGCTATGCAGGTGTCCTTTATTATGAATGATATTTCACTGGGCATGGTAATGTTAATATTGAAAGCAATTCATGGGAATAAAAGTTGGTCCAAATGTCTTTTCTTACTTCTATTGCTTTCTTTCTAAATATATGTAAGAAGGAAAATTAATTTAATTCCATCTTAATTATAACATCTAAATTATTTCTATTTTAAATGGGCATTTCCCTATGTTTTGAGGATACTTCTAAGGCTTAATTTATGTCCTTACATTAGTTCATTTAATTACTGCATATACCCTATGAATTTGTATTTAGAGACCTGAGACTGAATACAATTAATCCTTCTCTTTTGGGACATTTACTGAAGTGGATTTTTCCTTCCCTCTTCAGCTTATGGTATACCTATGGTACCTATGGTGTCTGACTTAGTCAATGAAGGTAGGTTGTTTCCTATCTTTACCCCTGACCTACTTTTTCAGTTTAAAAGCTTCTCTTTCTGATCTTGGAGTCTCCAGACGTATATGTTTTTTCATAATTTTGGTGGATGAAAGTGCTTTGGAAAAATCACCGGCCTAGAATTAGACTGAATTCTGGTCCCACTTAATACCTATGTGAGCCTCCATTTTTTCATTTAAGGAAGAGCTTGGGTCAAAAGGCATGCAAGGGCCCTTCCTGATCTAATATTCTATGATTTAAATATCCTGGATCAGTGATAGAGATAAAATTAAATAGAATGTACATCGCTAAGCACATAATTGTGCTTATATTAGAATTAATACAATGTAGAGGTTTCTTTCTTTTACTTGAATGACTCAAATGAAGTTACAGTTATCTTTTGCTGCCAGGATGCTTCCAGTAAGCAGTTCATCATTGCTGACCACAAGGTATCCCTTCTCCGCATTCCCCTAATTCATGTTGTTGGTGTTGTAGGTAAAACAGACCTTTACCCCCCTGCATGCCAAAAAGAAAAAGCATCTCTCCAACATCTTTTGCATAATCTGCCCTCTGTCTCCACTCATACGGCCCCCACAGGAGTGCAAGCTCTTCATATACTTTAACTTCGATATTATAATAGTCTCCTAATTGATCTTCTCCATTTAATTCCATTTTCTACATAGATGCCAATTTAATCTTCCTTGGTCAAAGATTTGACTTTACTTATTTCTCTGCCCAAAATCTTTCATTTACTTCCTATTACCCTTAGAATAAAATGCAACATTCTCCACATGGCCTTTATAGCAATCCACAGACTATTTCCCATATTCCTTAACAGTTTTCCCCCTTCAATATCATTTCTTTTCATACAGGCTATACTTCAGTAACACTGATTATTTTAGATATGTGCAACTAGCTCTCCTGCCCCATATCTTTGCCTCTTACATGGTCTTAGTTTCCTTCCATGGACTTCTTTTTCACCCCATGGAATCATTAGCTTCCTTCAAGGCTTAGTTCAGATACAACCCATGCAATGAGGCCTTTTCTGTGCCCTTCCTACACTTTTTGTTAATGGTCTTTAGGGATTGCAACTAGGCCTCTGATTTCATTAGGTAACTCCCACATGAGGTAATACCATCCACAAATGCCCATTGTCACCTTTCCTGCAATTTATATTTGAATACTGATATTGAGTGACTTGCTTAGGGTCCCAAAACCAATATGTATCAGAGGTTGGACTTAGAACCTAGTTATTTTTTACTTTAAGGCTGGTTCTCTGTCCACTATTTCATGCTGCTTTCCATAGTGCTATCCCCCCATTACTGAAATATTGAAATTATTTTGTATTTACTTATCTGTGTGCATATTGTATCCTCCTGATAACATATAAGCTCCTCAAGGGTAAGAATTGTTTTATTTTTGTCTTTTATCCTCAAATGAATTGCCATTTATTAAGTGGCTACTGTATATAAGGCACTGAGGATAGTATCTCTGTTCTCACGAAACTTAGATTACACTGAGTGGGGAAACCTGTTCCCTTCTGATCGATATCAAGAGTCACAAGGATTCACACTGACATCAGGCATGTTAGGTGGGACAATTACAGATACCTTTCTAAATGGCATTAGCTGAAGCAGAGAGTGAGCAGATTATTTATGGTTGTGTTGGGTGAATTCCCTGTCATTTGAGGAAAGCAATTGAAAAGACGGCTGACATAAGATTTCCTAGAGATGCAGCTGCTATAGGAAGCTCTTGGAGGATCCAGATTGAAGGAAAAATTCAGAATGGGTTGAAAGAAGCATTCTAATCAACCTAGGTGTGTGTGTGTGTGTGTGTGTGTTGCAGAAGGGGGGTGGAGGAGCAGAATTATATCAAAGGGTCAATTATAATAGCTTATGTTAAGAAATTTGGATACCTAATTGCGTTTGTATTTCTCCCGGTCTTGCTGTGTTCACACAGTCTAATTTTAGCAGAGAGAAGGAGCTTTGTGTTTGTATGTTTTTGTGTTTTAATGAAGTTATAATTTTGTGAGATAAATAAATGAAATTGTGTGAGCATATCATTCTTTATCTGTTAACCATGAGAAACCTTGCTTCTTAAAACGTTTGGCCATAACCTAAGCTTGAGAGCTGATTAAACTCATAAATTGACAACATACTATCTTTTCATTCCTAGTCATTATGTGGCTAGGCCTATAAAAGTGCTTTTTCTGGTGTTCCTGCATGGTCTTTATTTTTATCCTTCATATAAACATTAACAAAAACTTAACAAAATGGATTTTTCAGACCTTTTCACTTTAAGGGGGGGTTATCTTTTACAGTACTGCAAAACTACATTTACTCAATGGGTATTCTTTATGTAATAGACAGATACCAACATAGAATTTTGATTATTATTGGAGCATTAATATTAAAGATCTTTTAAAAATAATGACAAGTGCTAATTCCAAATGATAAATGGTAAAATTTAATGTAACTGTGAACACTGGATAAAATATGAGATTTGAAAATGTTTTTCATATCTTTAAGTTTTATTTCTTAATCTTCTTTGGTCTTGTTGGAGTCCTGCTATTTTTATGTCTTAATATCTCTCCCTATAGTAACAAATAGACTACATAATAGAAGTAGCTTATTTAAATTAAGAAAAGGGCCCCCAGTGTTACCATTTAAAATGTGCTGATCGAAGAAACCAGCTCATTTTGTTACTACATAAATTTAAGGAATTTGCTTTTTTTTTGGCATGTGCATATATATAACCTCTATGGAAAAGAGAATTAGTAGCTGGAAAAGCATCATAAGACCTCCATTGCCAGCTAACATCAGTTTTATTAAAATAATGACATTTTAATTGTTGTACTCTGTTTAATAATCCCATTTTTATTTTTAAAACAGGAAATTCTCTTCAGTTCAGAGAGTTCATTAAATACTCTCTAATAATGAGACTAAATATAAGCTTAAGTAAGGAGTGAAAGTGAAAGAAACATTTTTAGGTGTATTAGACAGCTTCAGGAGTTACTGAAACCTTTGTTCAAGTCCTACACACATGTAAGGAATGACACATTGGTTAGGAAGTATTTTTAAGAATTTACTATGTGTCAGGCACCGTACAGAGCCCTGGGGAAACAAAGGAAGGTAAAAACAGTCCCTGACCTCAAAGAACTCACATTCCAATGGAGGGGAGAAAAAAGCATTAAAATATATATTTTAGATGGGAGGCAGTTTGAGGGGAGAAGGCATTAGCCAACTGGGGATATTTGGGAAGGCCTCTAACAGAAAGTGGGATTTGATCACTGACAGATGCCAGAGGAACCAAGAGGTAGGGCTACAGTATTGAAAATGGGAGGAAAACTTGTGTTAAAGTCATGTAGCGGAGAGATGGAGTGTCCTGGCAAATGTCTCCGTGGTTATTGGATTGGGAAGTACTTGGAGGTAGAAAGAGGCCAAGTTATGAAGAACTTTTTAAAGAGAAAACATATAATTTAGAATATGATTTTGGAGATACTGGGTAGTTATTAGATGCTGGGGGAGAAAGAGGAAGAATAACATCAGATTTAAGCATTAAAAAAAAATTCAATTTGGCAACTGAGTTGAAGATGGATTGTAGTGGAAAGAGACCTGAAGAAGGGTGACTAGTTATATGGCTCTTGAAAAAGTACAAGAAAGAGATTATGAAAGCCTGAATTAGGGTTGTGGCTGTGTGAGTTTAGAGAAAGAAATGTATTTGAGAGATGTTGAGAGATTTGGCAAGTGATTTAATAAATGGGATGAGACTGAGTGAGGAAGAGCTGAAGGTGATATCAAGGATAGAAGCCTGCATGACTGGGAGGATGTTGAAGGCCCTCAACAGTAATAGTGAAATTTGAAAGATGGGAGGGTCTGGGGAAGAAAGTGTGTTCTGCTAAAACACATTGAGTTTGAAAGACCTACAAGTCATCCAGTTCAGGATGTTCAGGCAGTGATGTGAGAGTTCAGAAGAGAGGCTAGGACTGGAAATGTCAGCATGAGAATATATAAATATGTTAATATGTATATACACATAAATATATGTATACATACACACATATGTATACATATACATATGTATATACATATACATGTGTATATATGTATACATACACATGTGTGTATACATACATACATACACGTACCCCCCCACACACATTGGACCCATGGAAACTGTTGAGATCAGAATCAAGTGAGGCAGAATAAAGTGAAAAGAGAGGAGGGCACCAGCAGAGCCTTGGAAAATACCAAGAGTTAGTTTGTATGACATCGATGAAGAACCAGCAAAGGACACAGATGAGTAGATATAAGAACCAGGAGAAAACAGTGTCAGGAAAACTTAGTGAGGAGAGAGTACCTAGGAGGAGAAAGTGATCAGCAGTGTCAACTACATCAGGAGGTCAAGAAGAACAAGGATGGAGAAAACCCCATTAGTTTGGGGAATTAAGGGATCATTGGTAACTTTGGAGAGGGCAGTCTAAATTGAATGATGAGGTTGGAATCTAGACTTCAGCAGGCATAGGAAAAGGAGAGGTTCGAGAAGAGGGAGAGAGAGGGAGGGAGGGAGGGAGGGAAACTGTGTTACCCTCTCAGTGATCCTAAGAAATTAATGATTTAATCTCTAGAACATATGGAGATTTACATTGGTTGAGGAAGTCCCTATATCAATAAATCACATGTCCAGTGGAAAAAAAATCTGACTATAATTTACTTAAAATACAACCAGCATTAAAATGGCATTATTAAATAATGGAAGTAACTGGAAGTCATTTAGCCATTTCTCAAGCAAAATGTAGTCATTTTATAAGTAGAAGAAAATTTAAAAATAACTTGGTATAACTGCTTAGGGAACTTTAGTTATCAGAGTTACTCCTTTTGCTTAACTTGAAGGCATATTGATAGTTTAAAATGCTTCTTAAAATTATGAAGTTCTGTCGTGCATGCAACATAATTTCCAGTATAATAAAACACATTTTAGTGACAATTTCACAAAATAATGGATGAAATTTTACAACTTTTCTATTTACAGCTATTTCCATTTACAACTATTCATGCTCTTAACCATCCTGACATGAAAATTAGTAACACAATTAACATTTGTAGAGGGCCTGCTCTTAAGCGTATTGACTAGGCAATTATTGGGGAGGTGATAAAGAAGATTTGTTTTACCAAGAGAAAGCATTTTGTGGTGTTAAGTCATGTTTTGTACTTTGTATTAAATTTGTTACAAATAGTGTCCTGGAAGGCATTGTGGTGCAATGGAGAAAAAGCTGTCCTCAAAATCAGGGAGATCTGGTTTGAAGTCTTGACTCTGACACATAATATTTGACTCTAAACAACTCACGTAACTTCTCATTGCTTTAGTTGAAGAGAAGGTGTTGACCTGCATTGGTATAGCGAATTTCTTCATCTGGAATTTCCTCCACCAAGGAAAGCAAAGGTCTAGTCCATATCCCTATTCTTAATTTCATTTCTAGTTAAAGTTTCATCTGAATTTTTTCCACTTCAATTTTGGGGAAACTTTTCTCTATCACTACATAAAATCTGAAATTCAAGAAGATAATAGAAAAAGGAGTAAATAAGGGGTCTTAACCCTTCTGTCTAATTAAAGGGAAGTCTGTCCCTCACCTCCATTTAAAAAAGTTTTTGGTTTTGCTTTTTATCTTTTTAGATAGTGCTACCCAATGCCTCATTGTGTTGCAGAAGTCATAGGATCATAGATTTGTGGTTGGAAGAGAATTCAGAGGCCATCACATCCAACTCCCTCAATTTATGGATGAAGAAATTAAAAGTAGAAAAAGGTTAAATACAAAATATATGAAGAGAAATTTCTGGAAGGATTGTATAGATCTAATATGAAAGCCAATTTGTTAATAGAATTAAGATTCCAGAGGTTGAGGTTATAATGAAAGTATAGGATACAGTGGTACATGGTGGAATGGGGTTTGGGATGGGTATACATGGAGGCAGACGAGTGGTGGCCAGGGAAGGGAAAATAAGTTTAGGCACCCTATGACAGAATCATAGGAGTTCTGAGCCACAAGGCACTGTCAGTGAATATCAGCGTAGAGTAACAAGAATAGGGCTAGACCTGTTCATTGGTATAGGATATTCCCAGTGAAGAAACTACCCATTCAGGTCAGCAATTTGTAATCTTGAGAACTTCCTAAAGCATTGAAAAGCTAAATGACTTGCCCAGTTTCACAGAGTCAGTATGTGTCAGAGGGAGGATTTGGCTTCAAGGCCAGTTCTCTATCCATTTGGCTACATTACCTCTCAAGTGGGATAAGTGACATTTGTATATTATTTTTTACATTTACTTTACCTTACTTAAGTCTCACAATAACCCCACGAAGTTAGTAGAATGAGTATTACCATTCCTATTTTACGGAGGAAGAAAAAAAAACGAAGTTGAATGATGGCCCATGGTCATATAGCTAATAAGTGTCTCATGTATGATTTAACTCAGGTATTCTTGAGACCAAGTCTAACACTCTACAATGACACATCGCTAAAGTAGAATTCCCTGTATACTCCCGATGTTCCTTTTTTGGTGAATGCTACTAAATTCATTATGCCAACCTTTAGAACATTGCCAGACCTATTCAACGAGATCACTTATTTCTCAGAATAGTTTGAGCTAACTGTCCACACAAGGAAAAACGTATTTTAAAAGTAGATGGAACTGAGTATGAACTGATCCAACCATTATGGAGAACCAATCTGGAATTAGACCTGGAGAGTTATTGACCCAGCAATACCACTCCTAGGGCTTTTTCCAAAGATGACTAGAGAAAAAGGAAAAGAACCTATATGTTCTAAAATGTTTACAGCAGCTCTCTTTGTGGTAACAAAGAACTGGAAGTTTCAGGGATACCCATCAATTGGGGAACGGTTGAACAAGTTGTAGTGTATGATTTTGATGGAATTACTACTCTGCTATATGAAATGATGAGTTCAATGATCTTAGAAAAGCATGGAAAGACTTGCACAAAATAATGAAGAGCGAAATGAGCAGACCAAGAGAATCACAGCGATATTATTTGAAGAATGACTTTGAATGAATAAGTTATTTTGACTATTATAAAATCCAAATTTCCTATAAAGGACATATGAAGAAAAACACTGTCTAAAACAATTTTACACACACACACACACACACACACACACACACACACGTATTTTTTGTGTCTAATGGTAGCCATCTCTAGGGTGGGGGGGAAGAGGGATAGGAAGAAAAAAGGAAATTTAAATGATAATTTGTTGTATATTTGAAAGGAATAGCAAATTGTGTATGGTAGATTTGCAGTTTCATGTGTAATCATCTTTGTGTTGTACTGGGTTATGGAAATGCTTGTTTTATTCCATAAATTAAAAATGAAATAAAAATTTTTAAAGTAGATGGAAAATGTCTACTGTCTAGACCAGCATTTCCCAAACTCTTTGATCTCAGGACCTCTTTAAATTCTTAGAAATTATTGAAAACCCCCAAAGATCTTGCTCTTTGGTACTTACCATTTTAGAAATTGAAACATTAGTATTACTGTGAAAATAGTTTTAACCTCCAATCCCCTCAGAAAGGTCTTGGAGATCCTAAGCATTATTCAGACCACAGTTTGGGAACTGCTGTTCTAGAATATGAAATGCAATCACATATATAGTATACCATTTTGTATATACATATATATGCCTCTGTGTGTGTGTGTGTGTGTGTGTGTGTGTGTAGTCCACAGAACTGATTCATCAGTACATATATTTTGGATAGACATGGCCATGAGACAATGAACTAGGCTCAGAATTGAATAGGAGGAAAAGATTGAAGGAGATTGCATTTAAGAGATTGTATAACATTTTCAATAAACTTCAAGCTTTCCCTGAAGCAAAGACCAGGTTTTCAACATCATTATCCTTTCGATGATTCTGTGTATCTGTGAGTGAATTTGAACCATTATAGAAGGGAGTTACCCAAATGGCAAAGGAGAAGTGCGTAGTGTGTATAAATAGGTTATCATACGTTCTGAGGATGGATTATATGCCCTCCAAAAGACACACAATATATCAAATAGATTGAACAACAGATAAGCGTGTGGGTCAGTCAGGTAATGAAGGTGAGGGTTAACAAATGGCCCATTGGTATTTAGTTGGTGATAAATGAATTAATACCAACCCAATTTAAAGAAATCTAGAAAAATGAACCCTTTCACCACATCCAGCCCCTACTTACTCCTGGAGGGTTTAGAAGTTGACATGGGGAATTCTTGAAAAGAAGATGATGATGTTATTTGTTAAAGTAAAGTAAAGATTTGTTATCTACTTTGTTTGAGGGAGTAGCCATACAAATCGAATCAATTGAAGGATATATTTACTAGAACTCTAGCCTTCTCAGTGTTTTGTATCATACTTATCTTTATACCTGCTATGACCCTCATGATAGAATGTAAATGACTTGAGGTCAAAGACTATGTTATTCATCTTTGTATTCACTGTTCTAGGTATAATCTTTTCCATGTAGTAGGCACTTAATAAATGCCTGTTAACTTGAATGAGTAGGTCAATTTAAAAATAGTGTGCTAAGTATGATGAAGAATACGAAGGTGAATATGACATTGTTCCTGATTATGAGGAGTATGCCATTGGCAAATGTCATCCAGATATGTTCTCCATTTGACCTCATTCTGGGGTTAACTTTTAATTATCATCTAAATAATTGTGTATTTGCAATAGAAAGTAGGCGAACTACTGTGTAATTTTAAAGTTTACTTGAAGGTGAATTATACATCTTGTTCTGAATATTTATGTTTCATTACTGAAAAGAATCTCCAGAAGAGGCAATTAAATTCCATAGTTCAAAGTATTTGACCAAAAAGTTTCCCTTCCTATTTGTTATAAATCTGATTTTAGGATGGCCTGCAACCACTTAGATCAAATGAAAATAAATAAAGAGATCAGGACTATGTGCACTTAAGTATTTGTAAAGCACTATGGAAACCAGTAGAAAAAAATACTAAAAAGCTAGTTAATAATGTCTGTCCCATTTTAGATAATGAGTAGAAAGGGCTAAACTTGATTGTCTTTAATGCAGCAGAGTGATAAAGGTTGGCATGTTTTGGTCATGATCATTAATGGTAATCATTTGGCAAACTGGACTCTGTAGTATTGACAGATTGGTTCTTAAAGTTTAGAGGCTTCCTATATGCATATTGACATACAAAGACTTTGCTCCTGGAGGAAAAATCGATTTTCTGGCCATTTAAAGTTTTACTAACCAGGGAATTGCTACATAACAGTTTTTCTCTTCCAAATCTTTCCATATAAATATAGAATTTTCATAGAAAAATATAAATTTATTATTTTGCTTTATATTCATAGCCTAGTGACATAATTTTCCTATATTTTTCATGATAAAAATCATCATTATACATTCATTCTCAATCAAGAATAAGAAGGATTTAAGTTATATAGCTCTTTTTTCATGATGGGCTTATCATGGCTAAAATGTTCATTCCTAAGTAGTTTCCATTGGCAATTATGTTTCACATGATAAAATAAATTCCATTTCATCTCAAACTGTAGTGCCCATGTGAAGAAACTAATTTAGAGTAAGGAAATAAATGTGGAGGTCCAATAGAATAGGTGGAAATTGGGAGACAATAAAACAAAGTCAGCAGAAGTAATGTTTTCATTCTTGTTGAAGCTATTTTTCAGGGATGTAAGTAAAAAAAAATTTTCATTTATTTCATAATTATGCCATTGTGAAGGGTATTTTGAGCAGGAGATAGCATAATAATAGTGGCATTCCCGTAGAAAAATGTGATTGCTCTAATGATCTTGATAAATAATTTTAGAGAAAATTATGTTTTATCCTAGCTGAAATAGTTTAAAAATTAGGATTAGAAATGATAAATTTCATTTATATTTGCTTATAACATTTTATTCATCAGTAATGTTCTTGGTCTTTGAAAATCACTAATTTTATAGTGTAAGTTTTTTAAAAAGTTAAAACATGTTCTGTTTTGGACAACGGTATGATATTTTCTCAACCAAAATATAATCATTTTCCTTTAGAGGGACATTTTATAACAAAAATGGTCCAAATGTTCAGAATACATTAATTATTGAAGCTCCTTCATTTGATTTAGAGAATGTTGCTAGATTAAAGCACTCCTTAAATTTCTGAAATCCATAGTGAATACAAAATATAACAAATATGTAATAACATAAGCATTTTAAAGCCAAAAAAAAGTTTTAACAGCTGAACATGTTGCTGTAATGACTTGCCTGGTATGACTATAGTTATATATACATATTGATTATTTGGTTCAGATGCAATTCATTAAGAGTTCAGTATCTTGGCATCAGAGGAGATACAAAGATAATTAATTCTTCTCCTCATGGAGCCTACCTTATTGCAAGAGATTCTTCTTGATATAGGCATGTGGTAAATTTAAAACAGAAGACCAAGTACATGATGCACAGTAAAAAGTAGCATGCAAAGATATGGGTAAGAAGAGATAACTTCTAATTAGGGAAGTTTTTATCAATAATACTTGAGGTGGGCCTTCAGAATAGGGGAGCATTGGGGGCAGAGCCAAGATGGTAGCTAGAAAGCAGGGACTTGCTTGAACTCCCCCACCCCCTGCCCCATCCCTCCAAAAACCTATTAAAATGGCTCTGAACAAATTCTAGAACTGCAGAACCCACAAAATAGCAGAGGGAAGCAGGGCTCCAGCCCAGGACAACCTGGAGGGTCTCTGGGTAAGGTCTATTGCAAGGAACTGGGAGTGGAGTGGGGCAGAGCCCAGCGTGAGCCACTCCTGAACCAACCAAACCAGGAGCTGGGTGGAACAGGCCCTAGCGTCCTGAATCATTGAGCTGTGGCACTTACCGGACTTCTCAACCCACAGACACCAAAGAAAACAGAGAAGGTTAGTGGGAAAAGCTGCATGGGACAGAGTGAAAGAAGTTTGAGGTTCAACCATTGCCCCACGGGCAACAGGGATGGTGCAGCTACAGAACTACAGCTGCAGTTGCTTCTGGCCCCAGGCCTACCTGCTGGGAGGAATTAAGTGGTGGATCAGAGCAGGAGTGCAGAGCCTGCTTAAGATCTGAGTCCTGTCCTGGTTGGTGGTTCTTGGGGGAGGAGGAGTGCTGGTGTGGCAGAGCTGGCAGTATAGAAATAGCTCTGAAAACAACAGCTCATCCCCTCCAGCTTGCAACAAAGTACTCTTTACAAGCAGTCATACCCCAATGAAAAACTCAAGGGTCATGTAGTTGGCTGGGAACATGGCCGGGTAGTGAAAATGGACTCAGATTCAGACTCAGACTTTGGAATCTTTCTTTGGTGACAAAGAAGACCAAAACATACAGCCAGAAGAAGTCAACAAAGTCAAAGAGCCTGCATCAAAAGCCTCCAAGAAAAACATGAACTGGTCTCAGGATGTGAAAGAGCTCAAAAAAGATTTAGAAAAGCAAGTTAGAGAAGTAGAGGAAAAATTGGGAAGAGAAATGAGTATGCGAGAAAACCAAGAAAAACAGGTCAATGAGTTGCTAAAGGAGACCCAAAAAATATAATGAAGAAAACAACACCTTAAAAATTAGACTAACTCAAATGGCAAAAGAGCTCCAAAAAGCCAGTGAGGAGAAGAATGCCTTGAAAGGCATGGAAAAGGAGGTCCAAAAGACCACAGAAGAAAATACTACCTTAAAAATTAGATTAGAGCAAGTGGAAGCTAGTGACTTTATGAGAAATCAAGATATTATAAAACAGAACCAAAGGAATGAAAAAGCAGAAGACAATGTGAAATATCTCATTGGAAAAACCACTGACCTGGAAAACAGATCCAGGAGAGATAATTTATAATAATTGGACTACATGAAAGCCATGTTCAAAAAAACAGCCTAGAGATCATCTTTCAAGAAACTATCAAGGAGAACTGCTCTGATATTCTAGAGCCAGAGGGTAAAATAGAAATTTAAAGAATCCACAGATTGCCTCCTCAAAAAGATCCCTAAAAGAAAACTCCTAGGAATATTGTCGCCAAATTCCAGAGCTCCCAGATCAAGGAGAAAATACTTCAAGTAGCCAGAAAGAAACAATTTGAGTATTTTGGAAACATAATCAGAATAACACAAGATCTAGCAGCTTCCACCTTAAGGGATCTAAGGGCTTGGAATATGATATTCCGGAGGTCAATGGAGCTAGAACTAAAACCAAGACTCACCTACTCACCAAAACTGAGTATTATGTTCCAAGGCAAAGTATGGATTTTCGATAACATAGAGGACTTTCAAATTTTCTCAGTGAAAAGACCGAGCTGAATAGAAAATTTGACTTTCAAACACAGAATTAAGAGAAGCATGAAAAGGTAAACAAGAAAGAGAAATCACAAGGGACTTACTAAAGTTGAACTGTTTTGTTTACATTCCCACATGGAATGAAGATATGTATGATTCATGAGGCCTCAGTATTAGGGTAGCTGAAGGGAATATGCATACATACATACGTACATACATACATATATATATATATGTATGTATACATACATATATATACACACACATACAGAGGGCACAGGGTGAGTTGAATATGAAGGGATTATATGTAAAAAGTAAAATCAAATTAAGGGAAGAGAGAGGAATATATTGAGAGAGGGAGAAAGGGAGAGATAGAATGGGGTAAATTCACATAAAAGTGGCAAGAAAAAGCAGTCCTGTAGGAAGGGAAGAGGGGGCAGGTGAGGCAGAATAAGTGAATCTTGCCCTCATCAGATTTGACCTGAGGAGGGAATAACACATACTCAATTGGATATCTTATCCCACAGGAAAGAAGGAGGAAGAAGATAGAAAAAGGGGCGACGATAGAAGGGAGGTCAGATAGGGGGAGGAGGTAATCAAAAACAAACACTTTTGAAAAGGGACAGAGTCAAGGGACAAAATTCAATAAAAGGGGATGGGTTAGGAAGGAGCAAGATATAGTTAGTCTTCCACAACATGAGTATTGTGGAAGGGTTTTACATTATGATGCGCATGTGGCCTATGTTGAATTGCTTGCCATCTTAGGGAGGGTGTGTAGAGAGGGAAGACAGGAGAGAATTTGGAACTCAAAGTTTTAAAAACAAATGTTCAAAAAAGTTTTTGCATGTAACTAGGAAATAAGATACACAGGCAATGGGGCATAGAAATTTATCTTTGCCCTACAAGAAAGTAAGGGAAAAGGGGATGGGAGGGGAATGGGGTGAGAGAAGGGAGGGCTGACTGGGGAATGGGGCAACCAGAATATATGCCATCTTGGAGTGGGTGGGAGGGTAGAAATGGGGAGAAAATTCATAATTCAAACTCTTGTGAAAATCAATCCTGAAAACTAAAAATATTGGATAAATTAAATAAATAATTTTTTTTACAAAGAACTACCAGAATGATGAAGGGTCCTGATTCCTCAAGTCCCTGACATATGAGAATCATTAGAAGGAACTTTGCGTGTTTAGTCTGGAGAAGAGAAGACCAAGAGGAACCTAATAACTGTTGTCAAGTACATGAAAGGCATCACTTAGAAGACTTTTTCTTCTTGGCATTTTGAACCCAGGTCCACTCTTGACTCTCCAGACTTTTCCATGCTGCCCCCTTTATGTATTGTCTTTCCCTTTTAGAATATAAGCTCCCTGAGCCTAGGGACTATCTTTCTTTTTGTTTATATTTGTTTTCTTAGGACTGAGTATAGTGACTAGTTCATGGTATTTGCTTAATAAATATTTTATCTGCATATCTGGATCCAGTGGGCAGAACTAAAGGCAATGAATGAAAGCTGTAAAGTGACAAATTTATTCGTCTTTTAAAATTTATTTATTTTTTAATTTATGGAATAAAACAGGCATTTCTATAACATAGTAAGATTAAAGAAAGACATTGCACATGAAACTGCAAATGTGTTATGTACAACTCGCTACTCCTTTTAAATATATAATAAAATTCTCATGTAAAAAAAAAAGAATTGGGTAGCATTTCAGAAGCAGTGATAGAAGGTAATAACATTTTAGCCTCGGGAAATAACATCAGTAGGAGCAGACAGGAAACAAAGCATTAGATGCATACCATGGACTGGTTAGTATATCCATTTATTAAAGTCTCTTAACTTGTGACTAACTCAGTTTCCTTATCTGTAAAATGGGGATAAGAATAGCACTTATCTCCCAGGGTTGTGCAAATCAAATGAGAAAATATTTTTAAAGCACTTTGTGAAACTTAATGGGCTATAAAATGTTGGCTTTTATAATGTTATTTTTTCCTGATTTTTTTCTTTTTTAGCAACCAAATTCTTGATCTGATCTAAAGTTTTTTAGTTTGTTGTTATTTTATTGAGCTTAGTATTATCTAACAACCTTTAATGTGTGTGTATGTATGTGTGTGTGTGTGTGTGTGTGTGTGTGTGTGTATGTGTGTATATTACTGCTGGGTAGAAAAGAAAATGGACAACGACTATGCTTGAATTCATGTTTTCAATTTAACATGTAACATATGTAGTACTATTACACTCTAAAGTAGGTTTTATAACATTGGATTCAGCTATTTTTAATCACTGACTTTATGAGAAATCAGGATATTATAAAACAGAACCAAAAGAATGAAAAAATGGAAGACAATGTGAAATATCTCCTTGGAAAAACCACTGACCTGGAAAATAGATCCAGGAGAGATAATTTAAAAATTGTTGGACTACCTGAAAGCCATGATCAAAAAAAGAGCCTAGATACCATCTTTCAAGAAATTATCAAGGAGAACTGCCCTGATATTCTAGAGCCACAGGGCAAAATAGAAATTGAAAGAATCCATCGATCGCCTCCTCAAATAGATCCCAAAAAGAAATCTCCTAGGAATATTGTTGCCAAATTCCAGAGCTTGCTCTCATCAGATTTGGCCTGAGGGGGAATACCATACATACTCAGTTGGGTATCTTACCCCATAGGAAAGAAGAGGGAGGAAGATAAAAAAAAAATAAAAGGCGGGGGGATGATGGAGGGGAGGGCAGATGGGGGTGGAGGTAATCAAAACAAACACTTTGGAAAGGGGACAGGGTCAAGGGAGAAAATTCAATAAAGCGGGATGGGTTGGGAAGGAGCAAAATGTAGTTAGCCTTTCACAACATGAATATTGTGGAAGGGTTATACATAATAATATATGTGTGGCCTAGAAAAAAAAAATGAGATAAATTTCAAATCTAATTTGGTGGATCAATTGGATATTATGGACAAAAATATTCATTATTCATAAACACAAGCCATTATACAAATATAGTGTTAATATTAAGCAGTCATCATTTTGTCCTATGATAGATATACATGTGTACATACCGCCAATTGCCGGGATGTTGTCTGTTCATTTCTGGGTTTGAGGTGAAATATGTAATTGATATGAGAGCTAAGATAGACAGTGTTGACAGCTCTCTCAGATTCAGCATGTAATTTATAGGGGGAAATTGGGGAATATGTTTAAATGTTTCCTTTAAAAATTCAAGTATTTTTAATTAGAGAAAGTTCTATTCTTTATGACATCTTTATTTTGGGAAAAGTCAACTCCCACATGTTAAAGTGAAAGCTCAAAATTTACTGAATTAGCAATCTTCCTCCTTCTCTCCTTCCCTAGTTGATAGAAGTGTCCTGAGGTACGTTTTTAAAGACTTACATGAGGATTACAAACATGCTTTCTCCATGATCTGAACAATAGCACCATTCTTTTTCAATTAAAACTTTTTTTTTATTTTTTAAAGAATCCAAATGTTGTAGAATAATGCAGCAGAGCTAACAATATCCTTGTTAAACAGATTCATGGATCATCTAACTCAATTCTCATATGTGAAAAAGACACACACACTAGACTTAGATGAGCTACTTAAAAATAACCTCAGAACTATTAGAATATCCTTCTTAGAATTTTATTTGGACATTATATTTGTTATATTAGTAAGCTAATCAAGCCTTTTCCTGATCATCTATATCACTGTTAGATAAAATAAACTTGATTTCCCATTATGTTTTCTAATTCTGTATTTGTATTTTCCAGTTTATATGATTTAAATGCCATTTTTAATTGTGTTTTGTGTTGCACAAATATTAAAAATCGGCGTTCGGCTTTTCACCATCTATATTAGATACATGGTCGTTTCCTGTTTTCACCTAAAAGTCAGAGATCCATAGAACGTTAAATTTAGATTATTGAGTACAACTGAGTACAACCTCCTGTCCAAAGCCTTGACTAATGTAAGGATACCAGATCTTTCTCCAAGATAAGTACATTATTTCCTTGAAGTAGGGGCAGAGCTACCACTTTCTCTTTTAGCCCTATCCCAGGCATCATTTCCCTCACTGCTCTGCTTGCATATCTGTACCAAAATGGGGTAGACTTCCTGAATCATCAGTTGTAGGAACTAGTTATCCTAGGACTGGCATGATTTCCACTACCGTTACTTTTCTAATTGTTCTTTTTTCTGTACTTAGTGACTTTACCATATACACCTTAAAATGCAGAGAATAGAGCAAATGCAATATTTCAAATGTGGTCTGACTATTTTAAAAGGCAATCTATATTTTTTAATGCAGCCTAAGATTATATTAGTCCTTTTGAGAACAAAGCAAAAGCTCTGAATGAGTCAGTAGTGTGATATGGCAGCCAAAAATGCTGATGCAATCTTAAATTGCACTGAGAGAGTCATTGTGTCTAGGTTTAGGCAAGTCAAACTACTCTTATAACAACACATCAGGAGGATAGTACCACATTCTTTGTATCACATTTTAGAAGAGTCTTAATAAAGTAGAGATCATTCTAGAGGATGGCAACTAGGATGGTGTGAAGTACTTTTGAGATCATGTCATATGAAGACTGATACAAAGAACTAGGAATGTTTACCCTGGAGAAGACGTGTGGAGGACAAGATGGCTGGATTCAAATATTTAAAGCACTTTTAAATGGAAGAAGGCTTAGATTTGTTCCTGTTGACTCCAAAGGCCAAAACAAAAAGAAGCAAATTTAATCTTGAAGTTGCAAACTTTTCCTAACAGAACTATCAACAGTGTAATTCGTTCCTCAGGAAGCAGACAGAAGAATAGAATGCAATTTATTATCGAAGCCTGTATGAACAAACTTGTCCAGTATGCTGTTCAGGCATAGGTTAGACTAGATGCCTTCTTTGGTTCTGTGATTCTCTTGGTTGGTATTGAACTTGTGGTTGACTTTGACCTTTATTTCTTTATATATCTCCCCCATTCCATTTTTGTACAATTGATTTGAACCCACGATAGGAACTTTAATGGAAAAGTGTGACACATGATACATATTAATTGTAACTACCTATAAGAATTCATGCTTCAGCATGAATATAGAAGACTGTGTACTAACGTATATAGAAGACTGGGTGATAGACTGTACTATCTGCTTTCTGATGATTAGCCCCATTAAATTTAGAGAAAATCATCTACAGGTTGCCTGAAGGTAGATTAATTTTTACTTACAGCACTATAATCTCAGAAATTCAATATTAAATAAGGCTTGTACTATCCTTTGGTGGATATTGCATTGTAAAGTGAGTATCCACATTGATGAAACCATAGATCTTTGAAATAATTCAATTACATTCAACAAAAACTTAAGTCTCTACTGTGTGCAAGACATGTTGCTATTGATGATACAAAGACAAAAATAAAACACTCAAAGAATCATCAAAAATAGACCTCAGTGTCCACTTAGTCCATCCCATATACGAAAAAGAACCCATTCTATTAACATGCCTTAAAATTACATAACATGTCACATTATCATCACCTCATCATTGGTCCACAAGTAATTTTAACATTGCTACATATTTTTAGAATCAGGAATCAATCTGAGTCTCATTTTATTGCAGAGGCTTCCTATTACCTGCATGATTTTGGAGAACTCCTAGGGCATTCAAAGATATTCATAACTGACATCCTTCCTCCTTTCCAATCTTCTTAAACTTTACTTCCCTCCACACATTCTAAAATCTAGTTACATGGGACTATTTACTGGTCCTAGCACATAACACTCCATTTCTACTTTCTCTGCCTTTGTGTTTGTTGTTCCCCAGGCTTGGAATGTTTTCCCTTCTTACCTCTACCTCTTAGGTTCCCCTGCTTTATTCAAAAATTTAGCTAAGATCCAATCTTCTGTATGCCAAATCTTGCCTATTCCCTTGAGATGATCTTTTTTTCTTTGTGTATTTGTCTTCTATGTGTGTGGTTGTTTGCATATTGTCTCTCCCATTAAAGTGTGAGCTCCTTGAGGAACGGACTATTTTTGCTTTTACCTTTTTCTATATCCCCATTGCTTAGAGGAGTGCTTGGTGCCTAATAAGTGCATAAAAATGCTTGCTAACTGACTAAAGAAAATATTTCATAAAGTTTGAAATGTTATATAAATGTAAATTGATATTATTATTTCTTTATAACCTGGGCAACAAGAAAAGCCTTTTCTGTGTTCAAAATTCTAAATTTAATGACAGTTATGTCAATGGAGAATTTCCATTGGCTATCTGTGAGTTAGCCTATTGGATCTCTGATAGTCCTGCTGATGTTCTGCCCTCCTTAACCAAAAGCACAAAGTATTAATGCAGGATAAAGCTGCCTTGGGGAAAAATGCCATTTTGCTTTACATATGACTAAAATCTTTTGCCAATCATTAAGTAATCATAAGCATGTTATAAAACCACTAAATGTATAGTAAATATAAAGCATTTATTGCAAAGGAATAATAAACACTAAAATTGTCAAAGGTATACCAGTGTAAATGAAGTATACTGAATATGCACAATGTGCTGTAAGTGTAGAGTGAGCCAGAGTGAAATATTTGGCTTTGAGACTTCATTCTTTGCCAAGAAAATAAAAGGATGCACTGATTGCACTGTCTTTGCAAAAAAAGAAGGTTGTCTTACACCTTAATTAGCATGTTTTCTTGTAACTCTATTTGCTCATAATTACTCTGTACCATATTATTGCAATCTAAAGGTGGCTAACAGTGTTCTCCATGAGTCACAAGGTCAGGCTTCATTGTTATTTCAAGAATATAACAGGAAATTCAAGTTCTCCAAAAGAAACTATTCTGCTGTAGGCTGATGGCTGGCTAAAGAAATTAAAAACCAAGGGGCATTGCTTTGTGAATGACCCTCATAGAAAGCATTCAGTTAGATATTATCCTGGTCAAAATGAGATGAATAGTGAGGAGAGAATACACCCAGCGATGGATGAGTGCCAATTTACTAATTTCAAGGACCTTCTTTCATTTCTCTGCTCCACCTGCACTACTGAGAAGATACAAATCAATACAGTATCTATGCTGGTTGTCAATTTTCCAAATTTAAGTGCTGAAAGTACTTGAGGAAATGCACTTTGAGGTTGGGTCTGTATAACCAAATAGAATTGGACAGGCTTTGTATAATATGGTCTGCCAAATTGGGGCGACTAGACGATGTGGTGCCAGTTGTGGGGCTGAGAACAAGAAACACACATTTTCATGATTTCACAGTGCGCAGAGAAAAAGTAAAAATCCAGGGTGACAAATTTTTTAACCTTCAGTTGTGTATATGGTCACAGCCTTAATGTCATGAGAGTGAATCCTTAGTATTTAAAAGCAGCCTTATTTTCTGACAAATGCACATACTGCTGCCAGATAAACTATATATCTTGAACATTGTTTATTTTAGATTTACGTATAATGACTCCAATCGAGTGGTCTTATCTAAGGCCTCCACACTGTAATATCTTAAAAGGGGTAGAGACTGTAGTCAATAACCAGACTCTGTAGGATTTGGCTCTCCCACGTCTCCCCAGGTGTGTCAAAGCCTAACTTCTCTCTTGTTTTGGCACACTCATCCAGCTTACTTTCACACTAGCATGTCTAAATTCCCAGATATATTACCAGCAACATGGTGACATTCAAATTCTCTAATGGTCCTAATGGTAACCCTGTTGAGGGGAAATGTTTTTGCTTTACTTACCACTGTAGCTTTTTAACCCCCACCCAATGTATTTTGTATTTATACTCACAAAGCAATGCATTCATACAGTGTGTGACATTTTCACAATTAGCTATTAACAATAACAACAATTTTGGACTTCATATCTATATAATTATATAGTAAGGCAAAATAATAATACAATTACTAATATATTAAAATGGTTATATGAATAACAATACATTAAAATATTCATGTAAACCCAGATCACACTTTCCCACCAGTACACTCAATGGCAGTGGTAAAGAATGAGTATATACTCATTAGTATCCTGGTATGGAGGGTAACTCTTGTACTTGGGGTGGTTCACAATTCTAGACTTCAGGTTTCCAAGTTATTGGTCTTTTGAGGACCATCTACACCACATGAAAAGGCTTCTCTGCTCACTGCTTGGCCATTGATTTTCACTACTTTTCATCTGGAAAATTTCATTGTTCTCTATTCAACTATAGCCTTTCAAGCTCTTTCAATTAATCATCACCTTCAAAATAAAAGAACTTTAGAAAGTATTAGCTTTTAATGTGAATATCAGTTCTCTTTAAGCCAGAAAACTTCCAGTCTCATAAAACTGACTATCTCTGGAGCTATCTAGAACAACCTAGCCAATCAATCTACTCTCTTGGGTGCTGTGCTGTGCAATCAGAAAGAACCTCATTGAGGAGCTCAGGTTCCCTCTTAAAGCCAGCTTTCACAGCACTTGTACAACTTTTTCTGCTTTTCCTTCTCAAGCCTGAGGTGGCAGCAGAGAGTGACCTTTAGAAAGTTCCTTCCCTCCCTTCCCTTTCCCCCACCCCACCCCTTTTTTCCATTTTAGTTAGGCAGTAGTTATCTCTGGAACTCTTGACAGATTAAATCAGTTCTCTACAACTGAACTGAAGCCTTCTCTCATCTGACTGCTTTTAATAGCTCCAAGAAGAAGCCTCCTTCTCTCTCTCTCTCTCTCTCTCTCTCTCTCTCTCTCTCTCTCACACACACACACACACACACACACACACACACACACGCATGCACACGAGCACATACACAAACACACTGTGTTTTTAACTCTTCTCAGGTTTTTCTTCCTTCTGAACCTGATGCCTCTTACTGGTCTGTATTCTTCTGGATGGCTTAAATGAAAGCCTTCTGACTTCTAGTTACTCAACTTTCACTTAAAAAGTTACAATTGTCAAAATTTTCCTTATCAAATTAACAATTCTTTTAAAATCTCAGTCTTCAAATGTTTATATGATTTCCTATTTGATCAGTTTTACTCTTTTTTAGTTATGAAACATACACATGAAAATTAGGTGAGGTACTTCCCATAGCTCATCCCTTTTTACCCTTAATTGTTCCTTATTAAAAAAAAACCTTAAAGGGACCATATAATTTAAATATTTCTTTTTAAATCTTTATCTCTCATAGCCAGCAAAGAGAGTGAACAAGAAAGTTTAGCAAAAAAAAAAAATCAAACATATCAATTAATTTGAAAGCATATTAGTTTCCCATCTTTGAAAAAGAATATAAGGTACACTTTTGCCTTTCTATGAAATTTATTTTAATCAGTCAATTAACAAACATTTAAGCACCTTTTATGTGCAAGGTAGTAGGCATACCAATACCAAAAAAGGAAATATCTCTTGCTCTTAAAGAGCTTACATTCTACTGGGGGAGACCTCATGTACAGATATATTTTGTACACATGTACACAAAACAAATAAGGATGTTAAAGCATTAGCAATTAGGGAAATAAAAAAAGACCTCATTAAAAAGATTTATTTAAAAAAATAAAACTTGTTTTCCTATTGGTTAATGAAGGATTTTCCTTGTTTTATTTTTTTTCCCTTGAGGAGAATATAGGAAATTTTCTTTGTATCTCCATTGCCTTTTTTAAAATAATAAAACAAACCAATAAAAACAAAAACTTTTTGGCCAAATATGCCATCCTGTAGGAATTTTCTAGTTTAGAATTTCTAAAGCACTCTACATGAAATTACAGTCTGATTTCGTTAGAACTGTGTTAATGTACCCACGTTTCTAATTTTCTCTGGCCACTATTGAATTCTCTGTTGGAAACAGTGTTTTCATTTGTAGTAGTATATTATGAGAGAGAATGTAAATCCCAGTTGTGTAGACAGGGAAAGATGTGACAAGGTTTCTAAGTGCATAGTAATTAGGAAAAGTTGGAAGAGATAGAAGAATAAATGGAAATTAAAAAAAAAAAAAGAAGACCCTTAGGGACTATATTGAACATGCATCTTGCTGTGTCGTAATTTCTCATTTTTTTAACTAATTTTACATTTCAATTGATTGAACAGGAATAGTAAAACTGGAGTGAAACATAGAAGATTGTTACTCCCCCTTCCAGTAGGTATTATTTTATTTTAAGAGTAATTGGGTCATAGCGTAAGGAAAAATTCGTTCCTGTGTGCTTTCATCAAAAGGATTTGATGGCCTTGCTGTGTGTCTGTGCATATGTATTTATGTTTCTGTCACTGCCATTTGTTTGTCCTTTAGAATTCATACTTCTGTAGGTCAGAATTCAGTAAGCTTTAAATGGAAACTTTAGGATGACTATAAAACCCTAAGTTGAAAAATACTTTTAAAATCAGAAGTGGATTTTCACACACTTCTACATGAAAAGAAAGAAAGAATGTTAAAATAGCCCTGACAATAAGTTCTGGCCTAGGGCTGAAAGACATCATTGTGTGCTGAATGGCAATTAGGTTGTGTGACTAATGAGAATTGATAGTAGGTTTAATGAAAATTTCATACTCGGTCCCTTTTTTCATATGTTTTCATGGGGATTTTTCATGCAGCCTTTTGAAAAAAAAAGCTTCTTTTATGATTGATATAGGGTTAAGTGAAAGGGATACAAGATGGAATTTTCTAGTGGGTCTACAGCTGATATAGAACACGTTAGGTTACCTGATCCACCACCAACCCTTATTTTACAGACAAGAAAACTAAATCCCACAGAGGTGAGGTGATTTTTATCAAGGTCACATTGTAAGTAGAATAGCCAGGATTTGAATCAAAGTGCTCCAAACCAGTATTCACTTCACTACCCTATGCAGTCTCCCAAATCAGATGTGACACTGAGAAAAGACCTACTCCATCAAAGGTTATGATCTCAAAAAAAGTATTCTGACTACATAAAAATTCATCTTGTCAGTTCAAGTTAAAAATTAGTTTGATAAATATGATCCTGAAAACAAGCCTAGTTTTTCACTCTGTTAAGTAATTGCTTGCCCGTACAGTAAGATTGCCCATACACTCAGACTTGTCTGAGGGGCAGCTAGATGGGGCAGTAAATAGAGTGCTAGACCTGAAATCAAGAAGACTCATGTTTCTGAGTTCAACTGTGTCACCCTGGACAAGTCATATAATTTTGTTTTCCTCAATTCTTCACCTATAAAGTGAGCTGGAGAAGGAAAAGGCAAATCACTACATTATCTTTGTCAAGGAAATGCCAACTGGGACTGTGGAGAGTTGGACACAACTGAAAAATGACCGAACAGCAACAACAGATTTGTCTAGAGAAAACTATTTCCTTTTCTTGGTTTAGAATGTTCCAACTACTCCCACAATGACTAATGAATCTGTGATATGAGTGAAGTCGCTGTGTTACCAGGAGGAGAGATTTGTCCCAGTGAGAGCCAGAAGATTGAGAGAACGGGAAAGAAAAAAAAGTTTTAAGATTAAAGCAAGTTTGTTTACTATGGAGCAGACATTCTAGAGAGCACAGTGGAAAGGATGGGTAGATTTGGAGTGGACCATTAGGGCCAAGGGAGGGGAAGGTTAAGGCAAGATGGGAGTAAGGATTTGGATAGTAAGAGGTGGGGGATGTGGTTTGTTCAGTGAGATCGGTTCAGAATCACTGGAATGGGTTAAGTATAACCATGTAGAAAGTATGCTAATCATTGAGGAATGAGTCCAAGTAGAGAGAGGTCAGTGGTTTGAGAGAGATATGGTGAAGAAGACAGCTGATTAGACTGTTCAAGTACCTTGACTGAGATTCAGTCTCATAGCTTTAGATGTTGAGTCCTATTAGTGCCTGGAGGCCAGTATCACAGAAGTCTGGAACAGATAAAGGTATGATCTGGAGAAGTAATAACATGAGTTAAGAGCTTCCAGTACAGAGTGGATCTGATCTGATTTGGAAAACTGGAGAAGGCCTTGATACAAAGACAAAAAAGGAGAGCAAATTGGGATGCTTTGTCCAGCATTAGTACTTCCTTGGATTGCTATTTGGAATTGATTCTCATAACGGGGTATCTCTTTTTGGAGACCGTATGATGCAGCATAACCTCATAACGTGCTTCCCCAGCCTCCAAAGCTTAAGTCTAAGGGAATGGCACCATTGACTTGCAGTATTTTCACCTTATAGCCCTCATAAACCAAATTTTGACCAAGACAATTATTTTAAGGACTGTATGCGTAAAACAAGTACTTCATTGTCATTTGTGCCATGGCAAAACTAGCCATTTTGCTTAAACTTTTCTTAAAACTGGCATTGAACCAGGATTGTGCTGGTAAATGTTTAACAACCAGTTCTCCAAAACGCGTGACACACTTTTAAGTTTAATTAACATTTTCTCCCTCACTTCCCTAAATCTGGAGAATCAGTCAATCAATAAAGCGAGCCTTTGTATATAGTGTTCGCCAGTTTCTGCTGTAAATGCTCATGGTGTAAACTTAACAATTGACTTTAGGAGATGGCTCCTGTCTGCTTGAACTTTCTTGATAATATGTCAGTTTTTCTTACAATCTATTCTTCTCTCCTTTCTCTTCTACCCTTCCCCTATTATGTGTATTCCTTGACTCCATATGTGTTGAGGAGATGGGACAACAAGAGTGGCATGATACAAGAAATTCTTAATGAAGCAATTAAAATTTTAACCAAACTATTTTATTAATTAATTGGAGACATTGTGATGTCACCAGAGTGTTGTACTTGGAGTCAGTAAGACCTTGGTTTGAATCTCTCCCTGGTCAAATCACTTAACTCCTCTTAACTCTTTCTCTTCTGTAAAATATATTCATAATAGTACTTTACTCATAGGGTTGTGAGGAATGAAATAAAATATAATATGCTATATAAATATTAGCTATTATTAATTTAAAATATGCATAATGACCATTCATGTTATAATAGCAAAAGTAAAACAGTAATACAGTAGAGTTTTGTATAGCAGAAAGCAAATTTCTGGATTTTCATCTTTAAGATAATCTTATATGGTGTTTATGTATCTATGTGGTTACATATATACATATACATAGAAAGAAAGAGATAGAGACAAGGAATCAGATGATAGACAAAATCACCAGAGAAACACAGCCAGGTGTCAAGCTTTGTCATAGTCCTTTCTGTTATCTCCTCTAACCCACTCTTTTGGTAAATAATTCATTAAACTGTCCCATTCTTGAAAGGATAATGAACAGTCTAGATTTTATGTCATTGAAGAGTAGAGAACCAAATGAGTGTTTGAACAAACCTCCGAATGACAAGTGTGATTTTACGTCTCCTGCCATAGTTGCATCTGTATTCTTACTAGTATCTTTTAGCATTTTTTCATGCTTATATGCTTTTAGGAACTTGGTTAATTTTGTGAAAATATTTTCAATTTAGTAGTAACAGGTTACTAGCCCTGTGGATTTCAAGGAGGCCTATAATTATCTGAAAGATAGTCTTTTGGTTGCAATAAAAAGGTTTTTTTTGAATTTTGAAAATCTCTGAAATTGTGCTTTTATGGAAGAATTGGCTTTATTGTAGCAGAGACAGATTTTTTTTGTTTTTGCAATTAAGTATGTCATGAAGGGGAATTAACATTCTCATTAGAGAAGATACAAAACAAAATTGCTAGCATAGCTTTTCTTTTATTTAATTTGATATTATGGGAAAGGAAATCAAACAATTCAGACAGAGCTTTTCTCTGAAGATTGTGTCCTCTATTGTTCAGTAGAATGATGGTCTGAAATTATTTAAGTAGTGAATTTACTGTTGATGAATACAAACATACAAAATTTAATTTGCCTCAAAGGATAGCATTCTCTAGAGTCTAATCAACTTGTTATTTCAGCTTACTTCTCATTGTACACAGTTGTATTGTTAGTTGTGTTAAAACTAGTCTTTGGATTGAAAGCATTTTCATTTTTGTCGTGTATCTTTTTCACCCATTGCATTAATCCAGGAATCTTTCATGCTAAAGTGGATAGAGTGCTAGTCTTTGGAAACAGAAAGATCTGGATTCAAATACTGCCATGGAGACCATGAGCAAGTCAGTTCATCTCTTGAATACACACATCTACATCTTTAAAATAGATATGATAATACATATGATTTTTAACTCAAAGGATTCATGTGAGCCTCACATGAATAATATATTTCCTGTACTTTATAAATGTCAACTGTCATTGAATCTGTTTTCTATAGTGATGCTCAGCTTATCAATACCAGACAAAGAAAGCCCATGTACTTGTATGCAGCATATAACTACTCAATGGTTCTTTGCCAGTACAATTTTCCACAAAACCAAGAAGGAAGCAAAATTCTTGACTCTTTGAAATTGAATTCAATAAATGTTTATCAAACCTGCCCTTATGTGGCAAAGCACTCTTCTAGGTAATGAGGAGATAATGACTGCCAAAAAAAATTCAGCCCTCAAGGTTACATTATCCTGGGAAAAATGTATACAGATAAGTAATACATACATACTTACATGAACCTATGTGCACAAGTGTATATGTGTATACACACAATTACGAAGTAATTTTGGGGGTGAATCATAAAGCACTAGCTGCTGTATCTATCAGGGAAGGCCTTGGGTGGGAGGTATCACTTCAGTTGAACATTTAAGGGTTTGGGAAATTTCAACAAGCTGAGATAAAAGGACAACATTCCCTCCCACAATCTTTCTGTACATAAGTCTCATCTTGACTCCATGAAGATGCTCAGATCCAGTCTAGCTCAGCTCAGATTGAATCTGGCCCACTTATGAAAACAGGCATCACAAATGGTGAGATTTCTTAAGACAACCCAATATGGCAAACCCTTAATAAACTTTGTCTTTTTCCTTGGTTTAGAAAAAAAGGAAAACATTTCCTAAGAAAGAGGTAGGGAGAGTTAAATAGTTTATTTATCATTTTAATTGATGTCCCAATGCTTGAAATGAGATGCAAAACATGGGGTAGTAATAAGTCCTTGAAAATCAGTGAGGTGACATTAGAGATAATGGAGGCTGTATGGTTTAATGGAAATGCTGAGCATACACTTTGAGGAGATCTAAAATTGACCATTGCTCCTAACACACTGCCTGTGTAACAAAATAGTAAGGATCAACCATGACTCAGGTGAAGAGATATGATAAGACATCCTCAACCCATCTTTTTGTGGAGGTAGGCAGTTGAAAGGTGTTACACATTGCACATTTTAGTGTTTAAATCATTTGTACTTTTTTTCTTCTTTAAAAACAATACTATTTGTTATATGAGATGGCTCTCTGGAATACTGAGGGAAGTTATGATAATATAAGAAACAGAAGACAATAAAAAGTTATTTTAAAAATTTCTTATAGGGAACCAGACCAAGAACAAATCCCTGGGCCGTTCCATTTGACACTTTCAAGTCAATCTTGACTTATAAATATTATTTAGTTTCAATTATTCAGTCAGTAACTGAATCCACCTATGTTGTTGTCCAACCAAATCTTACCATTTGCTAAGTTGGAGCAAGGGATTTTGCCTGATTCTTTGCAGAAATTTAGGTAGACTGGGCCTACAGTTTTCTTCTAATGTGTCAGTCTAGTAATCCCATTAAAAATTTGAAATTAGACCTAATGAAATTAGTGAAATTAGTCTGACTTGTGCTTGATGAAGCCATGTTGGATCCCAGTGATCACTGA
This sequence comes from Trichosurus vulpecula, assembly GCF_011100635.1. Classification (NCBI taxonomy): domain Eukaryota; kingdom Metazoa; phylum Chordata; class Mammalia; order Diprotodontia; family Phalangeridae; genus Trichosurus; species Trichosurus vulpecula. Next base: position 87,395,409 of record NC_050576.1, on the reverse strand, counting down.
TTTGATATCTAGATGTTCACAGGACACTTTAATAATATGTTCAAAAATTTTCACAGGAATCTAAGTCAAAGACTCAACTCAGTTTGCAAGACTCAACAACAAGTTTTGCTTGAAAACTGTCACCCTTTTTAATCTCCAAGGTCTTCAAGGCCACTGACAGTAGCTCAGCTGACATGCATGTCACATATTTTTTGGTTTGCTTTGTTTTAGTATGCTGGAACATAGCTGATCCTGGCAGAGTGACTTGAACTGAGAGTGCCGTTAGGTACTTTTCTGCAATTTCTCTATTTATTTTAAATTTCAAATCTCTATTGGTCAATTTTGTTCTTTCATTTCTAGTTCCAAACTCATTCTCCCTGACAGGAAAAACCAAAGTTAGATATGAATTGAATATTTCTGCTGCCTACTCCGAGGTTATCTGCCCATGCACAATGAGTAGCAGTCTGAACTCTTTGTTTCTATTCTTTTGTTTTCCAGAGTACCTAAAATGGACTTCTTGTCCTCCTTACTATTTGTTGCTAGTCTACACTTCTTTTGAGCTTTCTTGATTCAGGACTATACTTCTATTTTGCATCAATCCTCAGTTATTTTCACTTGCTTCATAGTCTACACCTTAAAATAAAAATCAAAGTTAGGGGACAAATTCCCTGTGCAGATATTTATGTTGATCTTTTAGGATTTACCTTATTTCTCCTTATTCATTAGATCTGTGTGTCCTTAGAGTTTCATTCTTGAGAGTTTATTATCCTTTGGATGGATGGGGAATTTTTTTTTTTATAATTTGAATATTGGTAGCCCGCATCTTCCATTTCTCTATCTCACTCCCAACCTCTTCCTAAAGTTATTTTCTGAGGTTTACATTTGCCTTCCTGGACATGTGGATAGTGACTGAAGCTTAGTATATCTATAAAAAATTAATTATCTTTATCCTAATACCTGCCCCTCCATTAATTTCTCTATTTTTGATGACAGTATTACTCTTTCCATTTCTAAGGATTGTAATCATACAGGCATCTTTATCTCTTCATTCATTTTTGCTCCACACTTGTAGGGCACTCTAAAAGTCTTAGGGCAGCTAATAGCTATGTACCAGGCACAATGTTAACTGATTTGCAAATATTATTTCATTTTATCCCCACAACAGTCTTGGGAAGTAGGTATTCTTATTATCCCCATTTTTAGAGATAAGGAAACTAAGGGAGACGTAGGTTAAGTCAGTTGGCCAGAGTCACACACTTGTTCAGCATCTGAGGCCTATTTTGAACTCAGGTCTTCCTTGACTCCAGGCCAGCACCGTCCACAGCACCACTGAGTTGCCTCTCAAGTGTCTTCCTCCAGGAAACCTTTCCAGGTTCTCCTTCTACCCAAAACACTAGTGCCTTCTTCTCTAAAGCTACCTTCAATTTAACCGAACTTTATTTAAGTTGTAAGTTCAGATTTATGTTCACATTATCTCTCTCATTGGAACATAATCTCCCTGAGGGTTGGGTTTTCCTTATATTCTCAGTACTTTCTCAATTCCTGACAAATTATAAGTGCTCATACATGCTTCTTGCTTAATTAAATTGAATTTATATCATTTGCTGACATGGAATTAACTTTTTCCTGAAACATTGTTTCACCTAAAATAAGTTTCTTTGTTTTTGTTATTGTTTTTGCAAGAACCGATAGCATCATTAGTTGAGGTTTGCCTTTCTTATTTCCTAATACAGTATTCAATTAGATTCAACGCTATGTATATCTTTAAGGAATGGTTGAAGTTCGGAATCCACATAACAGTAATAGTAAAAATTTGAATGAGTTTAAACATATTTTAAATGACATTTGAGGAATTAAACAGATTTTAAACATTTTGACAACTAAAATGTGGTTTAAGGTGGGGAAGGTGGGAGGGGAAACAAGATGGTTGATTAGAGGCAACCCAACTGAACTCTCTCAAAATTTCCCTCCAAATAACTTTAAAATAGAGCCTCAAAAATTAGGAGGTCAGCAGAAGAATTGTGTGACAGTGGGGTGGAAGCTTGTTCAGAGATCCTTCCCCACCCCCCACGCACACATGGCTGTCTGCCACAGCAACAGCAGCAGCTTCAGGAGCTCTTAGCCTACGGATGGTAATGGGGTCAGACAACTGATACAAAAGAGGTTGCAGGGGACTATTGCTAGAACTGAGTCCCAATGGCACTGGTTGGAGAAACTCTGTTGTCCTTGCAGGGTTCTGGGTCACAGCTCCAAAGAAAAGAGGAACACTAGAGCTTGTGGCTACAGGAGACCACGATCCCTTAACTGGGTAAAGACCTAAGTGCAGACCAGGGGAGCAGGAACCATACCTCTCCCAGGATCACACCACCTTGGAAGCACCAAAAATTTGAAGACCCAAGAACTACCTCTAAAAATAGCAGCAAAAATAGATAGAAGATAGACAGATAGAAAAATAGATATAAAGATAATGCCTGAAGATTGGGGCAGTGCCTCCCCACCCTCAAGTGAACAGAACCCAATCTTTATGTAAAGTTCAAAGTTAAGAAATAGGCTGGAAAAAATGAATGAACAAAAACAAGAATTTGACCATAAAAAGGTACTACAGTGGCAGGAAAGACTAAGACATGAAATAGATACAGAGCCACAAAGAAAAATGGTAATTCGAGCCAAGATCAACTGGACTTTCTGAAAGAGTTAAAGAAACAGATAAGTGATAGAGGAAAAATTGGGAAAAGAGATGAGAGTAATATAAGAAAATCATAAAAAGACAAGAGCTTCATAAAAGAGGCACAAAAAATACTGAAGTAAACAACAGAATTAAAAAACAGAATTGGCATAATGCTAAAAGAGGCATAAAATTCACAGAAGAAAAGAACTCTTCAAAAAACAGAATTGCCCAAATGGAAAAATAGATAAAAAACCTCAATGAAGAAAATAATTCCTTAAAACTTAGAATAGGGAAAGCAGAGGCTCTTGACTCCATGAGATTTTTTTTTTATTTGTCAAATCTTTATTGAGTAAGTGGGAAAGATTGGCAGGGTCCAGTTTAGTCCTTCTTGGCAGCAGCCTTCCTCATGGCAGCTAGGACGTTGCTGAGCTCCTCTCTCTTCCTCTTGGCCTGGATGTGAGTTCCCACCCTTTTTTTTGATGAACTTAAGGGCTCTCTTATCCTTAGAGACCTTTAACAATTCCATGGCGCGCCTCTCATAAGGGGCAAATCCACACACTTCCCGGATCATCTCTCTCACAAACTTGGTGTTTGGTCAAGCGCCCACGGCGGCGGCAGTGTTGCGGCTTCGAAACGTTTTTGGTAACTTTGTGGCCCTTGTTGAGGCCCACGGCCATGGGGTATTGGATGGCCATGGCTGTGGGCGCGTAGCCCCAACGGCAGCCAAAGCAGAAGGAAGGAGAGAGCGTAGACTCCATGAGATTTTAAGAAACAATGAAAAGTAAAAAAAATGAAAAAAAGAAGAAAATGTGAACTATCTCATCTGAAAAACAAATGACCTGAAAAATTCATCTAAGAGAGAAAATTTAAGAATTATTTGACTGCCTAAAAGCCAGAATCAAAGAAAGTGCTTAGATATCATATTTCATGAAATGACCGAAGAAAACTTTCTGGATATGTTGGATCCAGAGAGTAAAATAGAAATTGAAAGAATCCACCAATCACCTCCTGAAAGACATCCTGAAATGAATTCCTCCATGAATAAGTATAAACAGCTTCCAGAGCTCTTGATCAAAGAGAAAATACTTCAAGCAGCCAAAAAGAAAGAATTTGGATGTTGTGGAGTCACAGTCAAAACCACAAAAGATTTAGCAGCACCCATATTAAAGGAATGGAGGGCTTGGAATGTGATATTCCAGAGGGCAAAGTATTCCAATGAAGAATCACCTACCCAGAAAAACTGAGTAAAAGTCATCAGGGAAAACAAATTGACATTTAATGAAATAGAGGACTTTCAAACATTTCTAACAAAAACACCAGAGCTGAATAGAAAATTTGACATTCAAACATAAGACTCTAAAGATGTGTAAAATGGTAAACATGAAAGAGTACTCATAAGGGTTTTAATAAAGTTAAATAAACTGTTTACATTTCCTGTATGAGAACATGATATATGTAACTCCTAAAGGTTTATTATTTCTAGAGGAGTTTACATACATAGAAGGCATAAATGTGAGTAGGTTAGGTTGAAATGAACTCCAAAAAAGAAAGGGTGAGATAGAGGGATGCATTGGGAGAAGAGGGAAGGGAGAGGTAGAATGGGGGAAAAAAATCTTTCCTCATATGAAAGAGATATGCAAGGAAGAGCTTTTACAGGGGAAGGAAAAATGGGGTGCTGCTAGCCAATGCTTGACCCTCATTCTCATTGGAATTGGATCAAAGAGGAAAGAATGCATGTATACACTCAAAATTGTGTATAGAAATGTAAGTTACCCAATAGAGAAATAGAAGGGGAAGGTATAAAAAAGGGGGAATGGATGAAAAAAGGGGGAGTGGATGATAAAAGGAGGAACAGATTAAGGAAGGTAGTAAATAGAAGCAAAATAGAATTTTGGGGAGGGACAGGATAAAAAGAGAGAAAAGAAGAAACAGAAGAAAATGCAATGAAGGAAAAAAAAATTAATCATAACTGTGAAAGCGAATGGCATGAGCTTACCTATAAAATGGAAGTAGATAGCAGAATGGATTAGAAACCAGAATCTGACAATGTGTTGTTTACAAGAGACACACTTGAAACAGAAAGACATACACACAGTTAAAATAAAAGATTGAAACAGAATTTAATATTCTTCAGCTAAACTAAAAAACAAAGCAAGGGTAGCAATCATCATCTCCAAGAAAGCAAAAGCAAAAAACAAAAAACTAAATAAAAGAGATAATAAGGGAAAATACATTTTTCTAAAGGATACTTTAGAAAGTAAGATAATATAAAACATATTTGCAGCAAGTTTCTCTGATAAAGGCTTTGTTTCTCAAATATATAGGCAACTGAGCCAAATTTATTAAAAAAAACCTAAGAGCCATTTCTCAGTTGACAAATGGCCACAGGATATGATAACCACACAGTTTTCAGAAGAAGAAATAAAAGTTGTCTCTAGTCATATGGGAAGAATGCTTTAAATCACTATTGATTAGAGAAAGGTAAATTAAAACAATTCTGAGGTATCACCCCATACCTACCAGTAATGACAGATGTTAGAGGGAATGAAGAAGAAATAGGTACACTAATGAATTGTTGGTGGAATAGTGAACTGGTCCAACCATTCTGGAAAACAATTTGTAAGTAGGCGCAAAGGATGACAAAGCTGTGCCTACTCTTTGACCCAACAATGCCAGTACTACGTCTCTTTCTCAAAGAGATCGAATGAAAAGGACAAGGACATATGCATACGTGTGTGTGTGTGTATGTGTGTGTGTGTGTGTGTGTGTATATACATATTTATGTGTGTGTGTGTGTGTATATACACACACATACATATGTATGTATGCATACACACAAATACTTATAGCAGGTCTTTTTTGTGTTGACAAAGGATTGAAAATCAAGGGGATGCTTACCAGATGGGGGATGACTGGAAAAGTGGTGGCATACGATTGTGATGGAGTACTATTGTGTAATAAGAAGTAAGGAGCAGGATGGTTTCAGATAAGCCTCCAAGACCTATATGAACTGAAGCAAAGTGAAGAGAGAAAAATTGGGAAATCACTGTGCATAATAACGGAGATGTTATAATGATGCTCAAACTGTGAAAGACTTGGTTACTCTGATCAATACAGTGGTCCAAGACAGTTCCAAAGGACTCGTGATGAAAAATTATGTCTCCAAAGAGAGAAATGATGAAATCTGAGTATAAATTAAAGTATACATTTCTTACTTTCTTTATTTTTCCTGCTTTTAAAAAAGTATGACTAATATTTAAATATGTTTTGCATGATTTCACATGTATAATTTATATCATATCATTTGTCTTATCAGTGAGTGAGGGATGAGGTGGGAGGGAGGAAGATAATTTGGAACTCAAAACTTAAAAGGAAAAGAATGTTAAAAAATAAACACATTTTAAAAGTACTGTACGATCTGGAAAGGAAATAAAGAAAAACTCATTCTGTTTTCATGCCTAAGTATTTATAGATATAATTGTTCACAATTTCAATATAGACTTACCGCAATTAATGGAAGTTTTATTATGTTTATTTGAATTTGTATGTTATTTTTGAACCACTACATTGTAAAGTCTTTGTATACAAGTATCATGATATTCCTTTTCATAAACAGCTGTGTGCAACAGTAGATAGAACTCAGGAAGACCTGAGTTCAAATCCGTTTTCAAAAATTGACTACTCAGTGTGACCTTCGGCAAGTTGCTTGATCTTTCTCAGCCTAAGTTTCTCATTTGTAAAATGAGAATAAATAACAATTACCTCACAGAGTTTTTCAGGATCAATTGAGACATCATCTTAGCATTTTATAAACTTTGAAGTGCTATATAAAGTTCTGTTGTTATCATTACTAGTACTAATAGTAGTAGTAGTTATTGTCGTCATCATCATGGTTACAGTCATAGACTGCATAGACCCCCTATATCTCTTATATTCTCACTGTGTCCTGTAGATAATGGGTCCTCAATAATTGAATGGATTAATGATATGGATCATTCAATGAACTTAAAAGCTTTCCCTATATTCATCGTAAAATATTCCTCAAATACAAGTAGTATCTTTTCCCCCATCTAATTTGAGACAGAAAATTCAATTATATTATTTAGTGAAATAATAGAAAAGGGGGAAATTAGAGATTGTCCTATATCTGATAGGAAATAGAGCAGAATATAAAGGACATGGTCATGCAATCAGCAATTAAAATATCAAATTTTATAAAGCACAAGTGGTTAGCAGTTAGGTGGAAGCCTCTTAGTTTAAAGATAATTCCAAGAATTACTTGAAGGCATTTTTAGGGGAGAAGGAAATCTGACAACATAATTTTAAATATGATTATACTGTTTTTTCCATTTCTTACAACACCTTCAAGCAGATATTTAATTTTAAAAGCCTCATTTCTGCTATTACTAAATTTTTGTTGCATTATTTCAACTAAGAAATGAAAGTTTGAGCATTTATGATAGTTACTTTTAATTATGTTTTGTCATCTTCATTTAAAATGTAATTGTTTCGTGATGTTAAGTTATCATTAGAATGACAGGTTGTAACCTTAAGGATCATCAAAAGTATAAAAGACTTGCTTTAAAATGTAAAAAAAGTCACCATTCTAAGAAGTATAACCATGGAAACTATTACAATATAACAACAGTACAGGTACAGCAAAGCACTTTTAGAATGAAGTGATATATATGGGTAGGCACCTTGTTCAATTGAGTCTAAGATAGGTGATAGGCATCACATTAGGATCTTGTGGTTGGAAAAATGAATTGACCTTTAATAGGAGACTCAAACTAACTTTCAGCAGCTGTTAAAATGTCTATGACAAAGTTACATCACTATTTAGAGATTATTAGTTATTGATTTTCATTTAGTTTATCCTGTTACTTAATATTTTAAATTATTTTTATATATTTTTAACTTATTTTTCCAATTTTCCAATGTAAAAATTAGCAATATAAAAAATTTTAGTTCCAAATTATTTCCCTTCCTTCTGCCCCTCTCCCATCCTTGAGAAGTTGGGTAATTTGATTTTGATCATACATGTGAGGTCATTCAAAACATACTTCCATATTAGTCACATTGCAAAAGAAAATACAAATAAAAGAATAAAAATAAAGAAAAATTTAAAAAGTAAGCTTCAATCTGTATTTTGAGTTTATCTGTTCTCTCTTTCTTGAGGTGAAGATATTTTTCATTATAGCTCCCTTGCAATTATCTAGGATCATTGTCTTGATCAGAGTAGTTAAGTCTTTCATAGTTGATCATCCTTACAATATTGCTTTTACTGTGCAAAATATTCTTATGGTTCTGCTCACTTTGTTTTGCATCAGTTTATATAAAGTCTTCCCAGGTTTATCTAATACCATCATACTAGTCACTAACAGCACAATAGTATTCCATCACAATTATATACTACAAATTGTTTAGCCATTTCGCAATTCAAGGGCATCCCCTTGATTTCCAAGTTTTTGCCACCACAAAAGGAGCTGCTATAAATATTTTTGTGCAAATAGCTTCTTTCCCCTTTTCTTTGATCTATTTGGGATACAGACCTAGTAGTGTTGCATCATTTGGTCAAAGAGTATGCACAGTTTTCTAGCCCTTTGGGCTTAGTTCCAAATTGTTCTCTAGAGTGGTCACATTAGCTCACAAATTCACCAGCAGTGCAATAGTGTCCCAATTTTTCCCCATTCCCTCCAGCATTTGTCATTTTTCTTTTCTGATATATGTGAGGTGGTACCTCAGATTTGTTTTAATTTACATTTCTCTAATCGATAGTAATTTAGAGCTTTTTTCATGTGACTGTTGATAAATTCAATTTCTTCTTATGAAAACTGCTTGTTCATATCCATTGATCACTTATCAACTGGGAAATGGCTCTTATTTGTATATATTTGGCTCTTGCTATTGTTGTTGTTGTTCAGTTGTTTTCATTCATGTCCAACTTTTCAACTCCCCTTTTGGGATTTTCTTAGCACATATACTGGAGGGGTTTGCATTTCCTCCTCTAGCTCATTTTACCAATGAGGAAACTGAGGCAATCAGGGCTAAGTGACTTGTCCAGGGTCACACAGCTAATAAGTGTCTGAGGCCAGATTTGAACTCAAAAAGATGTTTCTTACTCCAGTCCTGGTACTGTATCCATTATACCAACTAGCTGCCCTAAATTTGGCTCAGTCCCCTATATATTTGAGAAATGAGGCCTTTATCAGAGAAACTTTTCAGAATTTCCCCCCAGTTTCCTCTTTTCCTTTTAATTTGGATTGTTAGTTTTATTTATGCAAACGTTTTAAAAATTTCATGTAAACAAAATTATATATTTTATTTTCCATAATGCTCTCTATCTCCTTTTTTAAATGTAAACTCTACCCTTATCCATAGATCTGACAGATACATTTTCCCATGCTCTTCTAATTTACTTATGATATCACCCTTTATGTTTAAATCATTTATCTTTTGACACTGTCTTGGTATATGGTGTGAGATGTTTGTTTAAACCTAATTTCTGCCAGACTGCTTTCCAGTTTTCCAAGCAATTTTTGACAAATGTTGAGTTTTCACCCCCAAATCTTGGCTCATTGGGTTTATCAAACACAACATTCCTAAGTTATTAAGTGGATAATTTATTGCACTGATCATTACTGTTTCTTAACCAGACCCTGATTGTTTTGATGACTCCCACTTTGAAATATAATTTGAAATTTGGAATGGCTAAGCAACCCTCCTTAACGTTTTTCATTGAATCCCTTGATATTGTTAACATTTTGTTCTTCCAGATGAATTTTGTTACAATTTTTTCCTAGCTCTATAAAATCCTTTGGTAGTTTGATTGGCATGGCACTGAATAAGTAAATTAGGTAGAATTGTCATTTTTATTATACTGGTTCAGCCAACCCATGAGCAAATAATGATCCTCTAACTATTTAGATCTGTCTTTATGGATGTCAAAAGTGTTTTATAATTGTGTTCCTATAATCTTTGCATTTGTCTTGGCAGGTAGACTGTCAAATATTTTATATTGTTTATAGTTATTTAAAATGGAATCTGTCTTCCTTTGGCTTCCTCTTGGATTTGGTTGGTAGTATATAGAAATGGTGGCAATTTATGTGGGTTTATTTAATATCCTGCAACTTTGCTGAAGTTGTTAATGATTTCAGGTAGATTTTTAGTTGATTCTCTATGGTTTTCAAAGTATACCATCATATCATCTGCAAAGCATGATAGTTTTTTTCCTCATTGCCTTTTTATTCCTTACTTTTTTTCTTCTCTTATTGCTATAGTTATCATTTCTAGTACAGTATTGAATAGTAGTGGTGATTGTAAACATCCTTGCTTCACATCTGATCTTATTGGAAAGGCTTTAAATTTATCCCCATTCCTTGCTTACTCATGGTTTTAGATAAATTCTGCTTATCACTTTAAGAAAGGAGGCACTGATTTCTATGCTTTTTAGCATTTCAAATAGGAATGGGTATTGTATTTTGTCAAAGGCTTTTTCTGCATCTATTGATATAGTCATATGATTTTTGTTGTTGATATGTTCAATTATGCTAATAGTTTTCCTGATATTGAACCAGCCCTGCATTCCTGGCATAAATCCCACCTGGTCATAATATATGATCTTTGTAATTTATTAATAGTATTTTATTTGAAAGTTTTGTATTGATATTTATTAGGGAAATTATCCTATAGTTTTTTTTTCTTTGCTTTTGCTCTCCTGAAGGTATCAAAACCATATTTATGTCATAAAAGGAATTTGGTAGGGCTCCTGCTTTGCCTATTTTTCACATTATCTAGTATTGGGATTAATTTTTCTTTAAATGTTTGGTAGAATTCCCTTGTGAATCCACCTGGGGTCAGTGATATTTTTCTTATGGATTTTTTATCTTTTATGGATTGTTCAAAAGATTGGATATATCCTTTATGGATTGTTCAAATTTTTTTTGGTAAGATAGGATTATTTCCTCTTCTGTTAATCTAGTCAGTTTTTATTTTTAAAATATTAATCCATTTTACTTAGATTTCAAATTTTTCTGCCATATATTTGGGCAAAATAACTCCTAGTAATTGTGTTAGTGTCATCATCACTCTTGGTGCATTCACCCTTTTCATTTTTGATACTAATAATTTAATTTTTAAAATTTTTTTAAAAATCAAATGAGCCAGTGGGTTATCTAATTTATTGCTCTTTTTTTCATAAAACCAACTCCTAGTTTTATTAATTCTGTGTTTTGTAAATTGCCATTTTATTATTCACTCTTTTGATTGTTCAGGATTTCCATTTTGGTGTTCAATTTGGGATTTTTAATGTCATTTATTTTTTTTTTGTTTCATGACCCCATTGATGCTCTTTCTTTTATTGAGGTACACATTTAGAGATATAAATTTTACCCTAAGTAAAGAATGAATAGGTCAAAAAACAAATCACAGAAACAACAATTTTATTAAAGATGGTGACAACAATGAGACAACATTTCAAAATTTGTGGGATTCAGCCAAAGCAGTCTTTCTCATGCTGCTGTTTTCAGAGTTAGTTCTGGGGTTTTGGAAATTGTTGGTGTTTTCAAGGTGGCATCATGTGGGAAGAGGAGAGTCTATGCTCTCTTGGTTTGTACTTGTCCTTAACCATGAAGGACTCCTGATCCCTTGGATTGAAGTCAGTGCTGCTCCTCAGGTCTCCTACTTCCTTGGAACCAGAAACAGTACTTTCCCCCCTGATCTTTTGGGGCTGGAACTGCTGCCACCCCTTAGAATTTCTATTGCTTTGACCAAAAGTGTCCCTCTGCACTCTTAAATGACGGCCCAGAAATAGATATAAAACACTTGACTTTGCAACAGGTGCCCCTCAGTGCTCCTACTCCCTCTTGCTTGAAAGTGTTCATCTCTGCCCTTGAATTATGACCCAGAAGTGGGTATAGGCAGTGGGACTGCCTAAGAGCATCTGGTTCTGCATCCAGTGGTAGAAAAGTAGTAGCCTCTCATATTTTTTTACAAAGACTGGGAATCTTTATTCACATCAGCAAACTCACATTCCTCAAGCCTTAGATTTTGGCTGGGCCTTTTTAGGAATAGGGGAAGAAGATAAGAGAGAAGAGAAGGCAAGGCCAACCCACTTCCCTGGATATCTCCTCCGGCTCCCAACAGTATCTCAGGTTACTGGGTAAAGAGGGGCATAGGCATAAGGAAATGCCAAGAAAGGAGGTAATAAGGGGAAAAAAGGCCCTTGGTGAGGAGAGACCTACCCAGATGTGTGGGTTTCAAAGTCCAGCTGTGGCCAGGATGGCATACACTACAGGCTTCTCCCTAAAAATTAGGTCTGCACAGTAGCTTGGCTGGGGTGGAGGAAACAGGAAGAACAACCTTGTGGAAGAGAAATTGATCTCATGTTCAGCTCCTTTCAAGGCAGTGCCCTGAACCCTGGCCTAAATAATGGCTATAACTGTACAGATTCCTAAATGAAAGGACAAGCCAGGATGGGAGAATGACTAGAAATGTTGAATGGGTCAAGTGCCCCACAGATTTGGTCTAGGAGCAGGGAAGATGGGGTGATTGGTCCAGTTTTGCTGGCTTGGGGGACAGGGAGTATATTACAGCAAATTCAAGGTGGAAAGGCACTGGCTCAGCACATGTAGGCACAACAGTAGAAGCAGTGCCACCACTGGTTAGGGAGTAGGGAAGAAGAGGAAGAGTTAGGAACAGAAAGGGCTTGAGAGTTCCTGGGAATGATTCCTGGGAATGATACTGCTAGAAATATATTAACTATTCAAGGAAGAGAAAGGAAGAGTGGTGAACAGAGGATCTGGCATGGTATCCCATAACCAGTCATGCCTGCCTGAGATGCCCTGTGTTGGTGCCCATTTGGAGCCTAGTGACATTCTTGCCCTCCTACAGTTGGTTGTCCGTGAAGTTTCAGGGATTCTCCTTATCTTAGGGAGTTAGCATCTGCAGAGAAGAACCCATCACCCCAAGTCACTGACAGCCCACCAAGGTTCATCAGTATTTGCTCCACTTGGGCCATATTCTTTCCTTTCCAGAGGTTTACAGTTAGGAATATGACATTTAAATTGGCCAAATAAGCTCTAAAACATAATTTCTTGATAATCACCATGAAGCATTCTCTGATTTCACTAGCCATTAAGGTCTTTTGTATATAATTGTTCACTGTTTTTTTCTCATATGTTAGTTTTGTTTTATGTGCTGCCATAGTGTAACAACATGGCTAGTGGTTGCTGTGGCTGTGTAAGACTGACAACAACTAGCACAAAGAAGGGCTGCTAGCACAGGTTCTTTGATCTGCTTTTCTAAGGAAAGCAACTTTAAGGGGTTAACAATCTCAGTTTAATTAAACATACATATATTATTCACTTAGTTCTGGGGGAAAAGATCAGTCCCCTGAAATTCGAGGCAAATACAAACAGAAATTATAAACATCAACAGACAGACCTTGTCTGATTCAAATCACAATTCCGAGTTACCAGAGAAGCATCAGCATCTATCTGTCTAGGTTACACAGCTGGGGGCTATTTTGATAGCTTGCCCAGAGTCTCATCACCCATATCCTTTCAATGAGTGTACCCCCAACACAAAATGCCCATCTCAGGGCTCTGAGGGCTCAAAGTGTGGGAAATCACTAACACCAAGAGTGTGGGAAAGCGCCAACCACCAGCACCACATCATATATAATTCAGTGGCTCTCAATTGTCTTAGTGGTGAGAAACACTCCAAGGCAAAAGATCCCACTTTACCTGCCCATTCAAACAAAGAACAGTGAAAAGTCCCATTTTGCTTGCCATTACACATGGCCAAAGAATCCATCACTAAGTGACTAGTTTTTTGACCTCTCCTTACATAATTTGGTTCTGGGCTTTTAGAGCCATTTTCAAAGCCTTTTGAGCATGGCAAAATCTACCAGAACCTTGGATTTGCTGGCATAGCCTTTGACAACTCAGAGTCATCTCCATGACATTATAAGGTTTTGAAGCAGGACTTTGAGCTTATTTATCATATTATGGGGGATAGACAATACAATTGGATAGCTAATTGGGCCCCTAATTGAACAGGAGGATAATTGCCTCAATTGACTTCATGAATTGGCAAAATTCTTTTGATAACATCCACTGGTTCCAAGAAACAAAAGATTATCTTTTTAATAGGAATTTTCTAAGAATGCTGCAAGACATGGAATAAATAACAATCATGTCTGAGGAATTGAAATGAGTATCAATGAAGTAGCTGTTATGGTGATTAGGGTGGGACTTTTTTTATTGTTTTCTCTTTTGGAATGCTGAGGTAATCAAGTACCTTTGATGAGTTTTGCTTTTCAAATGTAATGCAAGCAAAGTGGGCTTTTTGTTGTCTTTGTTTTGGAGTGCTTCTCAGCACTAGGGAATCTTTGATTGAATGGGGAGTCTTTGATGACCTGCTTACTTCAAGGGAAGGCCTAAGTCCCATGGGTTTGAGTCGCATGGTTGTGTAGTCCTTTGACTCTGAAGAAGTATATATAAACTCAGAGGTTAGTGTTTTGCCTTTGGGGGCACAATCATTGGTAGAGTGTTGGTGACGAGACTCTGGGTAGCCAAAGGAGCCCATCTGGCTTTGAAAACCCAGATACTGGTGCCTCTCTCTCTGGTAAGTATGTAACTCTTTGGTCATACAGACTGAGGCCTGTCTGTTGATCTCTGTGTGTTATTTGCTCTGTTTATATATTGTACATTTGTAGTTTCTGTTTTTTATTTGCTCTGAAGTTTGGGGTGCTGACTTTTTCCCCTGAACTAAGTGAATGATATATGTATATTTCCTTAAAGTGAGATTGTTAACCCCTTAAAGTTGCTTTCCTTAGAAGAGCAGATAAAAGAACATGTGCTAGCAGCCTTCCTGTGTGCTTTTGTTCTTGGTGTTTCACCCCCATGACAGCTGCTAGCAACATTGTTGTTATGGTAGCCTATGGTAGATATGAACAAGCTGCAAGAGAGAGAGGGAGCCAATGAGGAATTCTGAAAAATAGGAATGAAATATAAAATCAGGGAAATATAAGATGGAAAGATAAACTTTAAATAGCCATGTGGCAGGGACCAATGATAGAAGTGGATATCCAGAATCTTCCATTAATATCTTTGAGATGTCTGGAAAAAAATAGGAAGGGCTCCAGTGCAATGGATGTGAAGGTTTATGAGACAACATGGAGCTTAGTCACACAGGATGGGAAGTTATAGATTGAGTTGTGATCTGCATAGTTGGAGTGTGTGTGTGTGTGTGTATACATATGTATATATACATGTATATATAGATATGTATATATAGATATATATATATATATATATATATATATATATATATATACACCAATCATTAGAGTATATATGTTTATATGCATGTGCATATACCCATTTGATTTATTTTGATATGTTGTCAGTTTGTTAGGAATATAAGTTTTTGTTTTTGTTTTAGGGCAGGGACCACATCTTATAGTTCTTCCTTTTCCTCTTTAATGCCTGGCACATTGCTGGCGCTCATTAAATGCTTATTTCCGTGATTGAAACTGTTGCAACACTGTTAACAAATATATACTTAATTATTTCCATCGAGGTACTTGCAGTGTTATCATTTTGAATACTCCTTTCAGAACTATAGATTATAAAGCATCTGTATGCTCTTCCTGATTTGATTTTCATCCATGTCTTGTAAATCCAAAGAAAGAGATATGAAATTAAAATGTCTTTGTGATTAAACCTTTTTCATGAAAAACTTTGTCAATGGAAATGTAAATGGTAGATTAACTTATCGATTTTCCATTGTTCTTCATGTTGGAGAGAATAGTATTCATTATTTAGGCATGGAACATTTTATAACATTATATACATAGGCTCTGAAAGGGATATTGAAAAAGCAACAAGTGCCTACTAATTTAGTTTTTTTAAATTATATATAGAGTCTGAAAACTGGGTTTGGGGTTTGTTTATTGTATGATTATAATGTTTATTATCTGAAAGTTGTTTTTGTCAAATAAATGATTGATTTTTTTTTCTTGTGGTGTGCCCCATGAGTTTATTCAAACACATCTCCCTTTGATGTGAATAAAAGCTTTATACTCAGATTATCTCAGTAGGACAGGAAACAACAGAAATAATAAAAGTGATCATACCTTGAATTTATTTACCACTTTCTGAATGGATATCAAAAAGCTCCATAAAGACACATATACATGTTCTGAACAACGTGCTTAGAGAGTGGTTGGAAAGCTGAAGTTATTTCCCCCCTCACAGATCTTGGAAACTGAGACAGATGATATTTTAGTATTTTAAAGATCTAGTCCAAACTCTTGACTTTATTGATTAAAAAACTCTCAACCAGTGAGATTAAGTAGCTTTGCCATAGTCATACAGCTGTAGTTATAGAGCTGAGAAAAAAGCCTGGGTTCTTTGGCACTTAGTTCTATGATTTTTTTTATGTCATGTAAACTGTAATGCATATATTTGATCGATGATTGGTAGCATATACTGATGGTCAAAACTCTCTAACTCCAAGAAAAACTATAAATTGGGATGCCCCCTACTTTACATATTAGGGAAGGTATATTATGGTTAGGGTCAGTTTTCAATTGATCAATAAACACAATTTTAAATTAGCTATTATGTAAAAAACACCGCTTAAAATGCTAGAGATATAAAGACCAAAGCAAAACTATCACTTCTCTCAAGGAAATTATATTCCATTAGGGGAGGTATATGTCCGAATATAAGTAACATAAAATACATGCAAGATAAATACAAGGCCATTTTGGGAGAAAACTATAGCAGCTGTGATGATAAGTAAAGAAGCCAGGGATTTTAAGAGGTAGAGGTGACAAGGAACTGTAAGGCATAGTGGTAGATGGGGGAAATATCCTTTGCAAAGGCACAGATATGGAAGATAGAATGTCAGTTGAGGGGATCTACTTGGATGCACCAGAGAAGGACTGAAGGGAGATAAACTTAATAGCCAAGTCTGGAAAAATATACTTGAATTAGGTTCTGTAGAGATTTCAGTGGCGAACAGAAGAATATGTATACTTATTCCTTGAGGCAATAGGGAACCACCATATGTTCTAAGCCTGATATATAATCTCTCTCATGGGAGCTTCTGATACCATATAGAGGTGCTGGGTAGGAGGGATATCATTTTGGCAGGTATGTGAAAGATTTATTGGAGAGGAGAGGTACTTGAGGCAGGGAGAACAATTTAGAATAGTTTTTGAAAGATGTCATGAAGACCTGAAGTGGGATAGTGGCTTTGTGAGTGGAGAGAAAAGAATTGTGAGAAATGTTGTGAAGACAGAGTCAGAAAGACTTGAAAACCAATTGGGTGGTGGGGATGAGGCGAAGTAGGGAATTGACAATTACTCCGGGGTTGTTATCTTGGTTGAATTTAAAGATAGGCATCTGTAAAAGAAATAGGAAAGTTAGGAAGAGGAATGGGTTTAAGAGAAAAGATAGTGATTTCTGTCTTGGAAATAGTGAGTTTGAGTTATCTTCAGGATATCTAGTTCAAAAAATTAAATAGGTAGTGCAGGACTGGAGTTAAGAAGGGAGGGAGAATGCATTTAGAAGAAAGAAGACAGAAGAGAGAGAAGAGAAGAGAAAGATATAAGATCCTGGAGATGAGATGAAGAGTAGTTAGCAAGGTTCAAACCTGCATAGAATACAAAAAGAATGAAGACTGATAAAAGTCAATGGATTTGACAATTAAACGGTCATTGGTAAATTTGGAGAGAACAATTTCATGAATGATGAGGTCAGAAGTTAGATTGGAAGTTAAATTAGTTCTATAACTTACAGTTTGTAGGCTTAGTTAAATTAATTAAAAGCTAATTAACAAGACCATTAAAAAAGCAGTTTAGGGTTGAAAAGCCTTTCCCTGATGCAGCCTTTTAGCCCTCTCCCAACATTGGAACAAGACCCCTCCTCATTCTATTATCCTTGAAGATTGGCTTTCCCTAAAAGGAGACAAAGCTGTCTTTTGGCTCCAGCACATGTAGCTTCCACATCACCTAAAGGCATTAAAAAGTTCCTCCCAGCCACAGGCAGACTGTTGGATTTCTGAAAACCACATTGTTCACCTTGTCCTTCATCATATCTTGCCCCGATGAAGATGAGAGGGGGACCTCTTTTGAAGCTAAGGGCTACTATATCTTTAAGCATGTCTTTGCTTTGTTAGGGCAAAGTAAAACTTTAAGCTAACTGTTCAATGATTTATGAGTGCTTTATCTTGTTCTAATATGGAATCCATCTTCAGAGAATCCTGGCATTAGAATGCCTCTGACACCTTACATAGAGTCTAACTCAGATATTTTATATTTTCCATGAGAATTCATATTACCACATAGAAGTACAGGAACACGTTTCAGGCTTGGTTTTGAAATTATTTAAGTCGAAACTTGTACAGATCTTTGGGCATAACGCCGGAAATGAGCTCAAAGCTAGCTTGGAGCTAGACATTGTTAGCTTACATATAAAACTTATTATGGCTATAGGTGTAATTGCATATACATATGTGTATATATATTTGTGTGTAAACATATATGTACACATATATATGGTATGTGTAATACATGTATATGCATATATGTGTATATGTATATATACACCTACATGTATGTGCATGTGTATATGCACACACACTCACATATATAATCTCCACCAGGGCTTTTATGGGGTCAAATAAGATAATCTGTGTAAGGTACTTTGCAAAATGCTCTGTAAATTTCAGTTATTATTGCTAAGATGATGATCAATTAAGGTCATATCATTACCATGTCATATTATTAATTAAGGTCAAATTGAAGGTTAGCAGTTTTATTGTTCTTGGGCCTATAATAAGGATAACCTAGAGAGAATACAGCTGTCTGCTCACACTTGAAAAATATCCAGAAAATCTGTTCTGCTTTGGACAGCATGACAGAATATCCTATTGCTAAAACAAAAGGTAAATCTTCTGGTGCAGCATGTTAGTAAAATTTGGAGAGGGTGTCTGGGAGGAAGGGGGTTTCCCTAATTTGTCTTTTCAGAGGAGGGTTACCTAACATTTCTCCGAGTTTCCTGGTTCCCTTATCACAGTTTCAAGTTGTAGACCACTTGCGCATTACAACTCTTCTCATCTCTTACAGACTGTCTGACCTCTTTAGCTGTTATAGGTTTCTCAAAAAATGTCAGGTTTGCTCTTCTTTTAGCTTCTAATTCTCCTCTTGAACATAATGTCCTGTTTTAATGGGTTGACTTACTCATCTCTATGTGAGAAGAGAAGGCTAACATATTCTCACATATTCTAGTCAAACTGACCTATTTGCTGCATCTCAGATGTAACATCCCATATCCCATCATAATTTATGTCTTTCCTTATGCCTGGAAGCCTTACCTTTGTAATATTGTGGTCATTTAAGTTCTTTGAAAAATCCAGTGCAATAAATGTTGATAAGTAAAACATAGTGGTTATTATATTATTTAATGTCTGTTCACACTATAAAGATTATCCGTTATGATTGAAATGATATACTGTATAAGAACATAGGAAGGTATGGACCAGCTTATGGGGAGGACTAAAACAAATATTCATTACTACTATATGCCAGTGACATTTTACTGAGTGTTTTACAAATATTATCTCATTTGATCCTCTAACAACCTTGGGAAATAGATTGTATGATTTCCCCCCATTTTACAGATGAGGAAAGTGAGGCAGACAGAGGTAAAGTGGCTTACCTGGGGTAGCATAGCTAGTAAGTGTCTGAAGTGAGGTTTGAACTGAGATTTTCCTCATTCAGTGCCCAGTATCCTAGCTATTGTGCTAACTACATGTCTATTAGAGATTTTTTGTTTTTTTTTTCTGTTTCTAGCCATAAAATGCTAAGGCAGCAGCAGGGGGTGAGGTGGGGGGGGGTGGAAAAGGTTTGGGGTATAGGGAGGGGGAGCATTGGACTCCTTGCATATTTTTAACAGTGCAGACTGCATATGTTACTTAAGTTTGATTCAAATGTTAGCACAAGTTGCACTTGAAAAACAAAACATAATTTGAGAAAAACAGAACTCACAGGAAAGGATAGCCAAGTTATAATGGAACACAGTAAAGAAGTCATATATAGATTTTTTAAAATCCTTTTAAGTTCCAACTTTATCCATCCCTCACAGGAGTCACTTGAAATTTCACATGGCTTGCTTCAGTTTAGTTTTGATTCTTTCATTCTAAAGAAACCTCTTCCACGTAAATTTACCTTGGAGATCAGTTCTAGGGAAACTGTTGTTAAATGAAAAAAATATGGTAACCTTTGAAGAGTAAAAGTTTAAGATCATTGAATAGGCACCACTGATTTTTTGAAACAAATCTTTTAAGAAAAGAAACTGCTTTCGAAACGACTCTCAATGGTAAGATCCAATTTCTAATAACTATTTTTACTTAAAAACTAGGAGGTGAAAAATTTAAAAATGCAAGACTACCTATTTTTACTTATAAGATAGAAATGATAGAGGAATGATATTAATGCCAAAAGCTGTGTTCAAAATGATCATAGCCTAATCTTGGATTAAGAATCATAAAATCATAGTAATAATAACTAGCATTAGTGTGAATAATGCTTTGACATTTGCAAAGCGCTTCACTAATATTCTCCCATTTGATCTTCAAAACAACTTTGTGAGGCAGGTGCTGTTATTATTTCCATTTTACAGATGAGGAAAATGAAACTGACAAAAATTAAGCGATTTGCTCGTCGTCACACAACTGGTAAAATTCTGCAAACAGATTCAAACTCAAGTCTTCCGGTTCTAAGTTCAATGTTCTATACAGTGTGCTCCCCGGCGTGGGTCATGGTTAAAGTTGGATCTAGATTGTGTACTACTAAACATGGTGATGTAGTTTATAAATTACTATTTTATCAGTAGTTCAAAAAAATGTTGACTTTTTTCCCAAAGGTGACAACATTTCCATTCAGTACAACAAATAACTTTTAAGCTCATACTATGTTCAAGTCCGTCTGGGAATTGTTGGTGATAAAAATTTCAAATCAATAGCTGAATTTTGATGATCAGCACTAATAATAATAACAGCTCATATGAATATAGTTCATTAAGGTTTGCAAAGTGCTTTATGTATGTTATTTTAATTGCTACCTACAGCAGTCTTGTGAGATGGAAGGTATTATATGCCCATTTTACAAATGAGTAAAGACGCTTAAAGTAGTTAAATGAATTGGCCAAGATCATACAGCTACTAAATGTTTAAGGCAGGATTTGAAACCTAGTCTTCCTAATTCAAAGTTCATCACTGTATCCATTATAACATTAATTTGACTAGTACAAACTGGTAAATAATTCATCGTTACAGTAGATGATGAATCTCAGAACGCATGAGCAAGATGGGTAGGAAGTTGAAAAGCCATCTTCATTTTTTTGTTCATAGATGGATCTTAGATGTCTTTGTATACACACACACAGACTTTTGCAAAAAATACAATCCATATCTCACCCTACCAAGGAAAAACAAATAATCCTTTAAAACAAATAATCCAACATTACTTCAAGCTATAGCAGTCTCTATGGCTTCTGGCGTTGAGCCAGACACCAGTGCTCCTGAGGATGAAACAATTCCAGAATGTCCAGGATTACAGGAGGTGGGTTTCCCAGGAGAACCCTGGAATAAAGGATTGGCTTCTAGAATTCCTAAGGGAAAAGAAAGGGCAGGGGAACCTAAGCCTTTTTGTATACCCCCAAAAGAGTCAAGGGGCAAGAGGGAAACATTTATGCAAGGGGTAGAGGTGTTGGAAAAGGGACACACAAATGACATGCACAACCCCAGACACACAACCACTTACAGATATAGCCAAGGACACACCCGTAAAGGCCTTGGAAAAAGGAAAGAATATGCACACAAAATAAGGTTATACACAACATGGTGACAGGAAGAGAAACATGGCCTATATTTGCCTCCTTTCAAGGAGGTATAAATTAGCCATTAGGGTTGGGGCAGAGAAAGGCTAGAGCTCAGACCTAGGGAAATGGAAGTGTGTCATGATTCCTAAGAGGCTGGCAGTCAGTCCCTGTTTCAGCAATCCGGCTAGCAGCTTCTGTGGGGATGTAAGATCCACCCACAGCCAGCACCCAGAAAGCTGCCAACAGCACAGGTTCTTTTGATCTGATTTAATAAGGAAAGCAAGGTTAAAGGGGTTGACAAGTTTCCTTTAATCCAGCATACAGACAGCATTCACTCAGTTCAGGGGAAAAATCCAGCACCCTGAACATCAGAACAAATTACAAACATCAACAGACAGACCCAATACAATTCATAGTTACCAACATCTAGGTTCAGCCCAGGAGCTCAGAACAAGGGCTGGCCCAGAGTTACAGCTCCAAAGAACAGACAGCGAACCCCTGGTTTTTATATCTTTTTCAGTGTCAGGGGTGAGTCGCATGTGTGACCTGGAATCGTCACAAAGAGGCAGACTTAAACCCACATGGTCTAAAAGCCTCTGCTCTCCCAGACATGTAAACTAGGCCCTCCCTGGAGTTAGCCCCACCTTGGGCCCCACCTTAGTTGCCAATCCTCACCCACTAAGGTTTTACACTTAATAGGGGTTTGGGCCTGGGGCTTAGCACCTAGTAAGGCTCAATGAATTACTCAAAGAGAACAAAAGCCGAACTATTCAAGGGCACTTGTTGAACTAAGTGCTAAGGAGCCCATTTTTGGTGACCAGAACAGTCCCCAGATCTCCTGAGGAGAAATGACAGTCCTTTCAGTTTTATTTGGTTCAGATCTTGGTGCTGCTGCGTAGCCCTCTTCCCTTAGAAACCTTCTACCTGGGCTGGCACTGGTTGGTGCCTGGAGCAGGCTCCCTCAGCTCTGTCAGATGTTGCTCTGGATCCTGGGATGTGGCTGCAGCAGCTGCTTCTATCTTCACCTTGATGATTTTCTTCAGGTTGGCCACCTCACTCTCAATCTGCTGCTTCAGGCCTAGCTGTTGTTCTTTATGCTGGTTGGCATGGCTCACTTGCTCCTCAATGCTTGGCAACACTACTTCATAGCCCATACACCATTCCTGGAGGGATTGAGCAATGGAACTAAGGTCCTGGCGCTGAATGTTATGCCCAATGCTATAGTGTAGTTCAAGCCACTGGTTCTGCTGGTCCAGGAAGCCCTGAAGTACATCTATATACACAGCCTCAATCATGAGGTCCTCTAGCTGCCACAAATTTCATAAAGCTAGTGCTTCTAAAAGCACTGCATATGGAACACACTTGACCTTGGCAGCCAGTGTGACAACTAATAGATATCAAAGTTTGTTCTTTTGGGCCTCTGTGAGGGATGGGCATATTCTGTGCTTCAGCTAGATAGTCTGCATACATCCCATAAGTAAACACTGTGAGCAGCTGGAATGTGGGAGCAAAGTCACTCTCTGCTAGCTCTTAGACATTGGTCATGTCCAACAGCTGCCCAAAAACATAGACACCTGGGGCCTCCAGCACATGGTGGATGAGGGTAGCCAAGGCAGCACCTTTGGCTGACTGCTCCTGGTTCTGCCCTGTCACTTTCACCTCAGCGCTCCTGGCTAGACTGGTTGGGAGCCACTGGACTCAGGAGGCTTGGAGCTGGGCTGCACCACTGTGCTGCACTCTGTGGAATGTAGCATTAAGGGGGAGTGATTGGACCCTTCTCAGCCATCTTCATTAATATTGTGAATCAATCAATCAGCCCACTATGTATCAAGCTCCTTGCTAGGTATTGAGGATACAATAGAAGCATGAAGTTTTCCTTGCCTTCAGGGAGCATACATTCTTACTTGGTGGTGGGGATGGGGGCAGAGATGTAGCACAGAGATCATAATGTCCAAAAAAGAGAGCTTTGATCTGGGTAATCACAAGGTTTGTAAGTGGAGCCATAACCTGGTAGATTGTCAAATCTTTTCCATTGACAGTGACAGTATTTCTTTGAATATCATGTTCTGAGCAAAATGTAGGCAACTATGGAGTCATGGGCATAAATGGGTGACATGAATCTGCAGAGCAGAGGCCAGATGTCAACATTATGTGTACCCTGATGTCTTGGTTTATGGGTAGGGTGGAATGAATTATGGTCTGTTGGGTTTGGGGATGGATAGTAATAGAGGGTTGAAGTGAAGGACAGAAATTTCCCCATGTTTCTTTAATGCCTTCCTCATAAATGCCACCTTGAAACCTGGCATAAGAGGTGGAGCATCAACCTTGCAGGCAGGTGGCCTGGGGTTCACATCTTGCTTACACAAACTGGCTATGTCACCAAGTCACATCACTGATCTCTGTGAAGGGAAACTTTTCTTACCAGGAGTTATTTACATTGATTTGGATCCATATTCCTACACACACACACACACACAAACCCAAAACAGAACAAGACAACAAACCAAAAATATGCATCAAACAGCACAGGTTTTAGGAAACTTGATTTCATTGGATTAGAGATTTAAAGAAATGCTTCTAAATAAGAGAAACCTTGCTTTCTAACTGTGTTGGTTAATATTTTTCTCATTTCCTTGCTTCTTGACGATCCTATCCTAGATGAGTACTTAGAAGATGTCTAACATTCTGCCGGTCCAAGGTTTTTGTGACAAGTAAATATTGCCAGTCTTGCTGTATAATAGATAGGCCCATTGTATAAATCTCTAAAGCATCTAAAGAGGAAACTAAGAGAATTCTAGAAACTCCTGGTACCTAAACCATTCCCCTTTGCCTTGAGGGCAGCAATGCTCTATTCTTATTACAGATTGGGAATCAACTGCAAAAGAAAAAACTTGAACCTTAAAACTCTGATAAGCCATTCTTAAATGATTTCAGAATATAACTCTTCCATTTATTACTGTTTAAAAGCAGAATGCTTATTGTTGAATAAGTAACCAACCTCATTTCCAGGACTGATAATAGCCAAAGCATAATCAAACTAAATTGTAAAATTTAATGGGAAGTAATGCTACTGACATTTATGTCACTTACCCATGCCCAAATCCATTGTTTTACTTAAGTATTCATCAAAATAGTGTGATTGGGAAGTTTGGTTTCATAACATTATTATATCCAATTCTGCATCATAGGGCAAGAAGCAACCTTTTGACTGTTTCACATTGTGCATTTTTTATGATCAGTTATTTGTACTCTTTACTGTGGCTCTTTCCTAACTTAAATGAACATGTATCATTGAGTAGAAATGCCCCCAAAATATGTCATCTGTGGAGGTAAGGATTGAGAACAACAAAAAAGAGGCACTAGCCATCTTCTTTCCCCCACTTTGTTTTCATTAAGATTCCAAGTTAAAAAAAAAATTAGTAGTGTTTCCATACTTTGAGAGTTATATTTTCATAGAGGCCTGCCTTACCTATAAAGATAGTGGACAGTCTTCTGTCTGATACAATTTCAGTGATAGTGGATGCATTTTTCCTCACCTACCCTGATAGGTCAAAATTTTGAAGCATCTTAAGTTTGTCTGGCTCAGGCAAGACATTACAACTTTTGGGGTTTCGTTATTTTAGCTCGTGTCTCTGATCCCTGCTTAAGCACACAGAGAAATAATATTTTAATTGGCAGCCATTTATACTGCAGTGGGAAGGAAGGATCTGATAGCTTCTTGTGAGGGGGAAGTTAGACCTCATGAAAATACTAAACATTTGGATTTAGAAGGAGAAAGACCAAAGGAATGAATGGTGGAGATGAGGGAAACTAAAGTCACTAGAGACAAACTTAAGATGCCTTTAAGCAATAATAAATGGAAGAGCTATATTCTGAAAAGAAATCATTTAAAACACAAATTTTAAAAATGCCACTGATGATTTTTACTTCATTCTTTTTTTTGACAGAAGATTGGTTTTATTTCCCTCACCACTGAAAATAGTTTCTCATTATTTTGTCTCCTGCTTTAGTTGTTCTCTCTCCAATAAATTAGCCCTTTCTAGCAATGAATGTGAAGGCAGGGAGAGGGAAAGAACATCTTGCTATTCATAGATGTATTCTATTAATTGGTTATGAGAAGAGTAAAGTTTTATAATTTGAAATATAAACAGAATGTCTTTGTCCTCTGGGTGACTCTTTTTTCCTTTCCAAATTCAGAAAACTCGACAACTAGCTTTCCCCAGTAAGACATTCTATTCCTCATCCATGCATGCTGCCTTATTCAAATCACTTCTCATCTTGGTTTTTGATAAGTGACCTATACTGATTTTGTTCTGTATAATAGCAAGCACTTTGTCAGTAGAGAAAGAACTCATAAATTTTCTAAGAAGGGAAATATCAGCAAGTTAATATGCTTATTGCAGCTACTGACAAATTTAAAGTTTTTAAAAACAAATGAGTCATTTAAATCTGGGCCAGGTGTAGCGTACAGCTGAAAACTTAGTAAAACTCTGCTTGATATGACTGATAGAAAAATAATGCAATGTATTAGTGAGCCAGAAGAAATAAATATTTTTAAACTTTTCTGACTTTCAATCATTTTACCGAAAGTGAACATGTTTTTAAAGCTTCCCTTTGGGGAATAAATATATACTATTCACACACACACAAAATGATGGTATTGGAAGAATTTCATTATCATGTATCTTATGAGCTAGAAAAGTTTGCAAAAGTCATTGTCTACTCAAATTATAATGAAACTATGAAATTTATATTAGTCTGACCCCTTTTAACAATTATTTTCTTTTTATTGGAAGTATTCATGATTAACTCTCTGACTCAATGGGCTATGGAAACAACAAAAATGCATACCATCATAATTTTCATATAGGTATTAATTACCATTAAAATGAAATAAAAAATGAATACTCATAGAGCCATTGGATTCAGAGGTGGGTGGAGAGGAATTTAGACATTATTTAGTCTAGAGGTTCTTTTTCTTTTTTGTGCATCATGGATCCTCTTTGGTAGTGTGATAAAACCTATGAAATTCTCAGGATAATGTTTTAAAATATATCAGATTACAAAAGAGGCCAATTATATAGAAATAAACTTATTTTTAAAAATAATTTTATAGACCCCAAGTTAAAAGTGTTTCACACAATGTCTAGCACATAGTAAGAAATTAATAAATGTTTATTAATTGATTAATCTAATACAGTTTCATCATTTGAAGAAACATACTTTGAGGTGTAGTCTTTTGCCCAAGTTCTTATGGGTGTAGGTATAATTTTTGAGATTCCTAGACTTTGATTTGGAAATGCCCTGCCCCCTAAATGATTTATGTATCTTATCACTTCATTAATTAGGGGTCATATAGCCTTTAATTGAATCCCAGCATTAATAGAATTTACTATTTTATAAGGAAGCTTAGAGATTTTAGAAAAAAGGGACTTTAGAGGCTATTACATTTTAAAACTATGCTGAATCTTCCATTAGGACCTTCCATGTTTCTTTTAGTTCCTGATATATAAAACAACCTTAGTTTCGTGATTGCTTATTTCTAATGGCTATGCAATGTTAAATTATCATTTTTCTTTAGCCATCTCAGTTATGAAATAATGCTGATTCAATTTTTCAGCTTAATTTTTCAAAATGCTCGATTTCACTGCAAGAAAGACATTAACATATATCCTTAATGTTGTAATAGTACGCTTCATGAATTAAACATTATTTCTTATGTGAGACAACATGGCATTTTGGATGAAGTTGTGGAGTTGGAGAAGGAAGACAGTTTTATGACTCTGGGCAATAGGCTTAACTTCTCAGTGCCTCAAGTCATAGGCATCTGGTTGAAGGAGTTCCCTACCTAGCAGAAATTAGTTTCTCCCCGCACCCCCCCCCATTCTGATAAGATTTCTAATAAATCATGCCAAAATGCACATATCTGTCTTTATTGTCTTGACCAAACTGGCTTGCTCGCCATTCCATTAATCTGCTCTATTCATTCCTATATAGGTACCTATATTAATTTTATTTAATTCCCTAGATTGTCCTTTTTCCTTCCTCAGCCCCTCAGTTCCCTACCCATAGCTCTTCTAAGATTATCTGTCCTTCAAAACCCAAGTAAAATTCCATCTCCTCCACAGAGCTTTCCCTTATCACTCTCAAATAGAAGTGATCTCCTCCTCTAATGAAATAACATAGTGTTGTTGAACTTTCTTATTTTTCTTTCTGAATGTGTCTTATTTCCTGTGCTAGATTGTAAAGTCACTGAGGACAGAGACCATCTCTTATAGAACTTTGCAACCCTCTTAGTTGCTACCTAGGTACCTTTCAGATAGTAGATACTTGTGGAATAGTGTATTAAAAGTATAATACTCTGGATGAATGACTTACAGTTGAATTTGTACATATAGAAATATTTATGCTAATGTATATTAGGTCTGAATTGAAACAAAAATAGAATCACTTCTTCATATGACTGTTCTTCCAATATAAATTTTGAAATCGTGTTCTTATCATTCTCTAGTCACACATTAACTCATTCTCTACTACCTTTCTCCCTTTCTTGAGAAAGAACATAATTGCCCATTCATGGAGCAAAAAAAACCCAGTCAATTGCAGGGAAGAGAGTTGTTATCTTGATTTCCTTTTCTAGCCACAGATTTTCTAGTTAGGTGACCTGGGAAGTGTAATCTTTTTTCCACTGTCTCTACTTTCCATAGTGTCAAACCTATTCCTCTTTCTCTCAAGTAAATACATGTCTTCCTGACCTCTGACGGAATTTGTGCCATTTGCTAACTTATTAATAAAGGATAGATATAGTCATTTTTGTGTCTACTCATCATTTGTGTGTATAAATAACTAGGTCCCACATGTAGGATTCATTCTATCAAGAACTATACTGGTAAGTGTTCTAGTGAAGAAGGCATCATTGTACAATGGAAAGAGCACTGGATTTGGAAGTTGCGAATGAAAAGTCCAAGTGACAGAATTTCTGGGTAATTAATAATCAATATATTAACTATGCTAGCAAATAATAAATGGTTCCCTCAGTAACAAAAGACCTTGCATGGAGGTCTCTAAATGTTTAAATACCTTTGGAAAAAGGTATGTTCCTGAGGATGAAAATCCACTCTGATTGGTTAACAGTTAATGAATGAATATTATAAATAAGAAGTGGGCTTTTCCTAATGAGGAACTGGGAGTGACTTTGATCATGTCAGCATTTTCCCAGATCATTCTGCCTCCAGAAGCTATACTGAAGAATCTGTTCTCCACCCAGTCCTACTTGAGTTAAACAATGGGTTGGAATTACCTAGATGAGATTCTCTTTACCCTTTAATCAGAAAGAAACCCTCTAAGTTGGGTTTGGTCCTGCCCAAGTTTTGAAGAGATTGTCTCATTGTCAGCCCTGTCCTTCACAAGGACTGGGCTTTGAATGAGGAAATACAACCCTACTAATCATTGGCTTTTAATAATCAAAAAGGTCATTGGGTCCCGTATACAAAACTGTATACCCTTAGTGCTAGTGGTCCCAACAGCCCTGGGGTCGGCACCAACCCCTTACACAAAACTAGTTATTAATATAATAAGAAAATAATCGTTTTTCTCCAAGTAGAGGACATGAGTTCTAATCTCTCTCCTGCCATGCACTATCTTTGTGACCTTTGACAAGTCAGCTTCTCTAGGACTTAGTTTCTTCGTGTAAAATGAGGTTCTACTATACATGTAAATGATTGCTGTACTCAATGATTTTTATTGTCCAGCTCTAAAACTATACTTGTATGATGACTGTGTCATCATGTAAATGATTATATATGATTTATAATCATATTATGACCCTACTGAAAGGGGCACAGCTCCCCTAACAAGATAGCTCCAAGGCATGCCAGATGTAGACCAAGCCCCCTTTCTTCAGCATGGATGAATTTTGAAAACTCACCTTCAGCTTTCTCAGAGATTTGTTTATGTAGGCATCCCACTGCCTCCTTCAGGTTTCTAGAATCTATTAGAGTTCACAATCTATTGAGTGGTGGTTTACAATCCCCAGTTTTTAATTACTCAAGCATTATATGACAATGTAGTAATGCCAAAGGATATTTATTTAAATAATATGTAAGATGCACAATAGGAAATTAAGACTCAAACCACAAACACTTTCCTCATTAATTTCCTAAACCACAGCCTCTTTGGAATATAAATGGTGAGTCCTCAGTGTATTTCTAGTATTCACCAGGATAACTAGAGTCACAGGTTTTTAAGTCCATCATCTTGGAGTTCCTTGAGCTGCTGTATCAGGGCACCAAGGCAGCCTGAGGTGTGGATAGGGAGAGGTAAAGAGATGTTAGCAACTTATCTAGTAATTAAACCAAAGACTCTCAGGGTTTGAAATGCATTGTCTATCAGCACACCAAAGCCATATCTGTGAAGCACTGAATTCTTGCAATTGTAGCTTTTTAAAATGGGAACTGCAGCTGGGAGGACATCTGTAGCTATTACTTTTCAGCCCAGAAAGAGGGAAAGCATGCCATTCATAACAGCAGGAGTTAGATTCAGCTCTAAGACAGTTTCCTAGGTCTGCCTATTTTCCTCTCCCCTCTTCTGCAACCCAAATTCTTCTCTCTCACTGATGCCCTGGGCACTAATAAAAGCTCCTATTCAACCAGAATACATGCTGTGGAGGCATCATCACCCCTTGTGTTCCTTACAGGCTTGCAGGGGATTTAGTTCCCAGGGAGAGTATCTACATTTGTATCTTTGGAAGTTGACTGCATACTCCTCTCTCACCTGAGTCATGAGATCCTCTCCAACTTCGGAGAGGAAACTGAGTAACAGTTGGAATGACATTGCAGTTGCTGGACAGATCATATGTATACATATTGGAAGTATGGCTCAGCCTATGGATAGGTGTGGGAAAATAGATATTAACGATGGGGTCAAGTAGGATCACCCTAGCTAGAGGGTCAATAGCGATGATTAATCAGTCAAGTCAGCTTTGCAATGAACTCCTAAAGAGATGAATGTGTAATATCTGGTAGATATAGATGGATGCTTTGGATTCAGAAGTAATGGAGATGCAATCAGGTGGCAACACTTCAAGAGAAGATCATTATATTAGTATTAATTTAAATCAACATTTAGTAAATATGTACTAGCCTTGCCCTTAGCATTTGGGGTGATCCAAAGCATAATTAAGACACAATCCCTGACTTTACAGAGCTTACAAATCTAGTAAGGGAAAAATAGATAAAGCAAAATATTATGTGATAGGTGAATCATATAGTTGCAAAATAAAATGCTATGTGAATGTCATACAGGAAAGATTTATTGATTTGAGGTATCCTGTAAATATTTATGGAGGATGGGGAGTTTGAATTAAGCTTTATAGAAATAGGTACACTTATGATGGTCAAATGTGAAGGGAAGCTTTGGAAACAATGAAGAACAACTCAGGTAATTTCAGGGTTTATATGGAGGATATTGAGTGATTTCTTCTAGTTGGAGCCTATAATAAGTGTATGCAGAGGAGTAATGTAAACATATAAAGACCATACTTTTCCCTTAAATCTGACTTGTACAAAATTTGAGTTTAGAAAATCATTATGTTTTTTAGAAGCAAGAGTGAATTCTGTTCAGTTGTAGATTAAACTAAATGACCTGAGTTCCCTTCTTATATTCTATGATTTCAAAAGACTGTGTTTTCAAAAGAGCCCTTTGGAATAGAAATTAGGTATACTTTGGTAGGTGTAATAATAATAATAAAAAGAGCACCTACAAATCTTGACAAATAGGTGTTTTATTCATTATGGGACAAGTGTAAAGATTGCAGCAGGGTGAAAAAAGAGCCAAATCTCATCTGTGTGGTGGGTAGTGCCTCTGATGGAGACCACAACCCTTCCTTACCTTAAGAAGCCATTAGTGAACCTGCTTTATGATGAAATTTTAATTGCATTAGAAGGAGTATCTCATTAGAGTGTTATCTCTGACTTTTTTTTTAAATGTTGCCTTTATAAAGCAGTGACCAAATATGAAAATGACAGTATGTTATAAATATATTGAGAAGAATCCCAGAAACCCAAAGTCCTAGAAACTCAGCAAAGTGTGGGCACTAGTTCCCAACAGTGTAGCCTTGGGAGTAGGCATGGTACATTAACTCTCCTGAGGCTCTCTTTTCGTGGATTAGGGTCCACTTACTCACTCAACTTAATTACACTGATTAGGGCAGGTTAGGATGGTTTCCTAGAGGGATTGATCACAGGGAGGAAATTACTATTAGGTTTTGAGAGGTAATCTTACTCTTGGGTGAGACATGTCTGCTCCTCTGAACTCTAGCCTCTGAGCCCCACCAGTGTGCCACGATGACACAAAAACTATTTATCATGAAGCATTTATTAAATAAGAAGGCAAAAGGAAGAATAAGCATAAAATGACAGGGTAGTCCATCCTTGAACCTGGGTCACACAAACCCTTAATAGATCTTTTTGTTATCCCATTATTCCTAATTCTGTCATCTGGAACAAAACTGATTGAATCTAATCCTTCTTCCACATCCTTCTATTTGTTTTTCCATAAAATCTTTGGAGAAATTTTGTCAAATGCCTTTCTGAAATCCAGAATGAATATAAAGAAACCTACAGAAAACAGAACAATTAGGGTGATGAAACAAAGATTAAATAATCTAAAAATAAGACATGTTTATTTGCAGTGATAGCAGTGCTGGAATAGTTTTGTAGTAATTTTTCATACCTCAGTCAGAGTCCCTAATGTTTCTATTTCAATGTGATATGAAGGTGAACCTGGATTCTAAAAGCTAACATAAGAGGAATAAACTTTATCTGGAAAAAAGTTTTAAACAAGGGCTGAGCAAAGGGGCGTGTCCATTGAGTGAAGATTATCCTAGTTAATATTAGAAAGTCCAGTCACCTGAAGGTTAAACATTTGGGAATGACTTTTTTTTATGACTACAGCTCATGAGGATTATCTTCCAAGGTCAGAAATATTATTTGCTAGTTGGAAATAATACAAATACATATGGAATCTGACTTTTTAGAAGTATTAAAGAGTTGCTTAGAGCATGGAGAGATTAATTAACTCAGCCAGGATCTCTTAGCTTGTATGTGTTCAGAGGTGACACTTAAACCCAGGTCTTTCTGCCTCCAAGATTAATTCTTTATCTACTGTACCGTAAGGCCTCTCATACCACATATATACAGTAGGTAATTTGGGATCAGGAAGAACAGCTGGGAATCAAGAAAGGTTTAGGTAGAAGTTGGTGTTTAACCTGAGGTTTGCAGGAAATCTAAGAGGTAAGAAAGAATACATTTCAGGCATAGAGAAAGACCAATGTAAAAGTAAAGAGATGGGAGATTGAATGACATGTGAGGAAAAGTAAGACAATCAGTTTGGTAGACCATAGAGTATAAGAAAGGGAGTAATAGATAACAAAGCTGGAGAGGTAGGTTGGGGCTAGGCTGTAAAGTGCCAGAGGAGTTGAGAGGTAAGGTTTGTAATGCATTAGTTACTATTGGTGATATTTTTAAAAATCCTATTTCTGACATTTACAGTAGAAATCTAGACCTAAATACTATTCATTTAGGAATACTTTTCTAGTTTAAATTTTATTTTGGTACAAGCAGACATCTTTTTGTTATCCTCCTCTCTTTTCATCAAGGAGATATATAATAAGAGTTTTCGAATGTGTGAAGGGCTATTTTGCTTTTCAATGTAAGCTGCTATTTTGTGCTCCATTGAATGGCTTAATTATTTAAATGGCAGATTATAAATTTCAGGTTGGTCAAGTTTTGCCATTTGTTTAAACAGAATTGAAGTAATTACATACCAGTACATCAATAGTCTCATAGATGTGGGTTCTTTCTCTGTTGGTACAGAGGAAAGCTATTTCCTGATTTCTTATTCTGTACATTTCTTTCTCATGTCCTACCAAAACGTCACCTTGGAGGATCTCTGAAATGTGCTGCCAGCCTTCTTCTAGGCCTTTCATTATCTTAGAGATAGCAGTGCAGCTCTTGGCCTTTCAATCTATTACCCTCCCTCTGCCCTTGCTACAAGACTGGCTGGGATCAGCAAAACAAAACAAACAACCAAGCAAACAAAAAAAACCACATCATTGTTGTTGTTGAGTTGTGTCTGACTCTTTGTGACACCATTTGGAGTTTTCTTGGCAATGATAGCAGAGTGATTTGCCACTTCCTTCTCCAGCTCATTTTACAGATGAGGAAACTGAGGCAAATAAGATTAAGTGACTTGCCTAGGGTAACTAACACAACTAGTAAGTGTCTGAGATCTAAGTCCTGAGGTCTAAGATTGGAATTTAGATAGATAAGTCTTTCTTACTTAGGGCCTGGCAGTCTTTCCAACGTGCTAACTAGCTGCCTGACAAATTTGTTTTAGCCTCACCCATGGTTACCAGTGAAATCCCACTTGATTTCCTTGAAACTCTAAGCTTATTATGATGTCTATATTAGGCACTAGAATTTCTTAAATTAAGACTGGGAGATTTAGAATAGGCCACTAAAGTAGATTGTTGAATATCTTCTAAGGAGACTTTTAAGAAAAAGTAGCCATCTATCTTCCCAGGATGGCTTAAGTGCAAACCTGGCTGGAGGCAGGGATCTGAACTAGATGACTTATTGAAGTCTCTCCCAGGCTCATGCTTCTAGATGTTTACAACCTTTAAAATTGATCTGACATTGAAGGGAAACTGTAACTGAACAAGGAGCAATCCTAAAAATACTGTATAGGTTAATGGACTTAATGTACTGATCTGAAATTTATAACATGATTTATACAATCATTAATCATTTTTGATAGTTTTTATGACAACATATGTGATGTATATTAGATAAAATAATACAAAAGCCAATTATACAGCTCCTGCAGTGCTCACTACTTCTGCTTTTAATTAGTGTATTTCATCACCCTGTCTTAATAGTCTCTTTTTAATTTCTTCTCCCTTAAGGTCATTTATGGTGTACAGGTTACAGTAGATGTTAAATTGTTCAAATAACTTGAACTTTCTACTATGAGGAGTAATAATTTAATACTGGGTCTATCACTACCATTATCCAGATGGATTATTTAACATGTCAAAATGTTAAAAACTCCTTCGTAGTTTGGGGAATTATAAATGACTGATAGCTGTGAACATTTGACATTTTGCACTTACGTTCATTTGTGTTCTGATTCTCATCAAAATGTTCACTATAAATTGAAGGGGGAATCGTTATTATAAGGATGGGGATGATGGTGTTCATTTCTCTCATAGGTCAGGTCTGTACTCAATCAAAAGTTCTTCAGTGGGATTAGAGGTGGGAGATGGAAAGGGAATTTGAATCATTCTCAATATTTGGACAGAGTGGTTCTGCATCAGAGTTCCATATATTTATGAAAAGCTGGGGTGTGTTGTAATGAATAATTTTCTGCACATGAGCCTGTGATGGACAGCAACAAAAAACAGGCAACAGCCTCAAGTAAAATATATCCCTACTTCATTTATTTTTTCCTAACCTTTTGTTTTTTTTTTTTTTACTAGAAGTCTTGATCAATATCAGAAAGGGAGAAAAGAATGTCAAATGAGACTGAATTTCCTTGTCAGGAGATCTACCAATAATTCATTGTCAATCTGTGCTACATAATTTGTACTTACATGTCATGGGCCTGAGATGCTTATTTGGTAACAACCTGACTTGCCTCTGCTCACACAGCTGGCTAATGCCAGAAGGTGCATCTGGCTCCACACCCTCCTGATTCAAAGTCCATCATTCTATTCACTATGCTACACTGATTCTCAATTGATGTTTCTATCATGATTACATATCCCCTTGTAAGGTGTTTTTTGGGAAGAAGCATATTTACAGTATGTGACACTCACCAATAAGGCTGAGGGAGGAAACATTTTCTAAGATTCTTCTTCTCAATGCATTTGTAGAAATAAGCCTATCTTGTGGTTAGTTTGATTTTCCTTATTGTAGCACCTTTAATGTGTTTTTTTTGTATGTGTGTGTATGTGTCCATTCCTATGGCCTCATGATTCAGTACCTTAAATGGGATGCTACAGTGAGATGTCTATTCAAAATTAGGGCATCATACCTCTCATGTGTGTGAATTCACACCAGGTGTGTGAAACTCCCTGCTGCCCTCTGGGTTTGGCTTACTCCTCCAAAAGCTCTCATACTAGCAAGACTAAGTTCCTAGAGATAGATAGTTCTTACATGGTTACATTTAAATTCTCTAAGGAAAGGCTGCTGAAGGGAAATCTAGTTCCCTTACTCACCACTGTATCTCTTGAGCTCCTTATCTACACAACTACCCATTCACAAAGCAAAATTTCCAGTGTATAATGTTTTAGTCTTCAACAATGTCACTTTTATATCTTAAAATCAACTTTTAGTAAAGCAAAATAACTAACAGTATAAATACTAATATATTAAAGCAGATGTATAAATTATAAATATATCACAATACACATATAAACTCAGATGACACTATTCCACCAGTGCTCAATGACTATGGTGAAAAGAGGATATACACTTATAGGAAGCTGATTAAGAAATATATAAGAGAGGAAAAACTCTCCAATTAAAAGTCCTCCAATTAACTCACAGCTTCAGACTGCAAGTTTCAATGTTTTTGGTACATTTGGGAAAGTCACCAACATGTGAAACTGTTTCTCTAGTCGTTTCTTATCTGTTGCTCCCATATACTCTTCAAGTGAGGAATCCTCTTTTCTTTTTTACTTAAACATAGACTTTATAAATGCTTTCAATTAATCATTATCCTTAAAAAGACAAGTGCTAGCTAGCTCTTAAAGTGAATAGTATTTCTCTTTAAGCCAGGCATTACCAGGCTCATTAAATTGACTATCTCTTGGGCTACACAGCTCAGCCCAGCCAGTATATTTACTCACTCTCCCAAGATGTGGCCAAAACTGCTTTTTAAGAAGTTTTCTTTTCAGTGGATTTTTGTGCCTTTTTTTGCCATTTGGCTTATTGTGATTTTAAGGTGTTATTTTCTTTTGCTTTTTTGTGCCTCCTCTATCAAGCTATTGACTTTTTTTCTTGATTTGCTTGCATCACCTATTATTAACCCTGCCTCCAATTTTCCTCTACTTCTCTCATTTTATTTAAAAAATCATTTGAAGGCTCTTTCAGTAGTTCTTTTCAGGCCTGAGACCAATTCATATTTTCTTTAATGCTTTTGATGTAGCAGTTTTGACTTTATTGTCGTCTTTTGACTTTGTGTTTTGATCCTCCATGATACCATAGTAACTTTCTAAGGTCAGCTACTTTTTAATTGTTTTATTATTTCTTGACTTTTAACTTTATTTTAAAGTTTGGGCCCTACTTTTGGGGTGAAAGGAAGACTTTCCCAAATTTTATTTTTTTTTGTGTAACTATTTTCAGAGCTAGTTCTGGGGATTTGTAAGTTATTAGTTCTTCCAAGGTGGTATGATCTAAGGAGAGGGATATTTACTACTTTCCTGGCCTGTGCTCTTATCTGTAAGCAACCACAAGCACTCTTTTTTGCTCTACAACTGTGACCAGGGTCTCTGCTCCCCTGTGGCCACACACTCTAGTATGCTAGTGCTCCTCCTCCCTTGAGACTACGAACCAGGATTATAACCCAGATCCACATTGGGCTATGTAACAGATTCGTAATCTGTTACTAATTGTTGTACCCTCTTACTGTCTGTGGGTAGAGGGGTCTGGAAGCTACTGCTACTGATTCACTTATCCCCAAAGCCTGCTGCTGCCTTGCTGAGGTGGGTGTTGCCTGTACTGGACTCTACTCTCATGCTGGTGAGAGAAACCTTTCTTGCTGACCTTTTAAATATCTTGGACCAGAAAATTGTTTTACCCTATCCTTTTGTAGGTTTTGCCTCTCCAGAATTTGTTTTGAGGCATTTTTAATTTGTAGGGGAATGTGGGAGAGCTAGGCAAGTGCCTGGCTTTTCTCTGCTATCTTGGCTCTACCACATTAAGTTTCAATGTATTAAATTTGTCTCTCTTCATCTCCCTCTTATTAGATTGTAAGTCCCTTGGTGGGACTATGTTTTACTCACCTTTAGCAAAAGACTTTGCATATTGTAAAGATGCTCAGTAAATATTCTTAAATAAATGAATAGTGAAGTCTAGACTATTAAGACAAATATCTAAGAAGATAAAGTTTAACAGATATGAATGTAACATGTTGCTCATGGTAATTTTTTTTAATAAGTGAAATAGGCTAGAAAGCAGTGGAAAATAAAACAGGAAATTTTGGTGAATTTCATTTTCAATACAATCCGTAAAAACCAATGTTGTCTTAGGCTTCCTTAGGAATTAAAATGTCCAGAACACAGAAAATGATAGTGCCACTGCCCTCTGCTCTGTTGTATATGGAGTGCCATCTGTAGCTTGGGGGTTTACTTTTTAGGAGCACCTTGACAAGTTGAAGGTAGTCCAGATGATAATAAAATGGATGATAAGAGGAAATGATGATCATGCTATGTGAGGACTAGCTGAATTATCTGAAGATGGAGAAGACTTAGAGGAGACATGATTGCTGTCTTGAATTGTCTAAAATGCTATCTTGTAGAAGTATGGTTAGACTTTTTCTGCTTGACCCCAGAGGGTAAAACTTGGGACAGTGGGTGAAAGTTGCAAAGAAGTATAACTAGGTTTGATGTAAGGTAAAACTCCCTAACACTTAAAACTATCCCAAAGTGGCTGTGTAGTAGTGGATTCCTCCTCATTAGACATCTTCAAGTAAAGGCTGCAACCACTTAGGGTCTCTGCAAAGGACATTCTGGCACATTATCCAGATGAGATTGCTTGTTTTCCCAAATCCTTTGTAATTAATTGGGATTATATTAATGCAGGTTTTTAGGTCATTTTAAACTTAATGCTATTAATTCTCTTTCATAATGCAAAAATTTATGAAAAATCAAATAGCCTACATTAGGAGAGATAAACCTTATATCATATTTTGCCTTTTCCTCATATCTATATATTAGAGAGAAATTCTGGGGGCATGTAATGTGTCTTCTGGGAAGATAAACTGCTTCCACATGAAAAGACTTTAATACTGACTAAACTATTAGTTTTTTTCTTTGTCTTCATTGATATAATTAGCCATCAATCACACACAATTACATCAATGTCTACAAGTATTTTTGATTCTTCCTTCTCTCCTTCCATCAAGTTTTCAAAAGCACTCTATGAAGAGTAAAAAATGCATTGGTAGTAGAGAAGATAATAAAATAATTAGATTTAGTGTTAGAACTGTCCATGTGGTCCAACACCTTTATTTTTAGAGATGAGGATTCCAGTTTAGAGAGGTGATGTGATTTTTTTCAAAGTCAAATTTAGGAAGTAGGAAAACTAGGTTTGGTACTTTCCCCATAAACCTGTTCGTTTTTAATAGTCAGATGTTCCCTGCCTGCCTCTAAATCCAATGGGTTTTCTATCACACCAAGTGATCCTTCCATTTATAATTATGGAATCATATAGAATATTAGAACTAGAAAGATTCTCTTAGTTATCTAATTAGGCCTTTGATTTTTACAGATGAACTAAAAGGTGTCAAGAAGTTAAATCACTAGCCCATGTTCATTTTGTTGGCTCATAGGAGAGCAGAGACTTAAATCTAATTCCCCTAAATGCCAGTGCAGTCCTCTTTCCCTTATACCTTATAGCATTCCTAACTTAATATTTTGATCATTCAAGGCAATGGTTTAGTGTTGCTTAATTTTTCCAGCTGGTGACAGATGGTTTGTTCATTGGAGCTCTGAATATCCAATCATTTGAGTCTCTTTAAGCCCAAACTGTTTTTACATTGCTATTGTTGGAGAAAAAAGAATTCCCGAAGCAATTTTTATTAAATTAATATTTTTCAAAATGTAAGCTTAGTGAGAGAAACATCCAAACACACATGGTTCCCTAAACTCCCCTCTCCTTCCTCCTGTACCCCATGTCTTTGGACGCCTCTGTTCCCTAATTTTAGGTAACATTTATAGTAATATTTTACAAGAATAGTATAAAAATAATAAAACATGCATTGGAAGTCAGTATTCTTCATCTAATAGAACACTAGTCATTTAATTCTTCTCAAACCACTTTTCCCATTTTGATCACTTCCCTCAAGGTTTTCCCTTAGATGGTCACAGGTAACCTGAAGTAATCAAAGGGATTTCATCCCTGTAATCAATACCTTAATATCTTCCAGAGATGAAGACTAAAGGAACTTTCCTTACGTGGGCTAATAGCCCAGTTACTCCAGGGGATGAGGAAGGCTGTGGTCTTAATTATATGAGATGTATGCTTTGTTTGAAATTTGGTTTCCATCTTTCATCCTTATTCCTTGTGCCTTTGCTTTGGTCCTTTATGTTTTGCATACTTTCCTAAAGGGAAAAATCTAAATAATTTTAAAATGGAGAAAATATTATTTCTCAATATTTTCAGCTGAACTAACAATGAGGGCTTAAAATGCTTTCACACTCATTAAAAGGCATGATTAAAAGCCTAAAATAGTTCCTGAAAATAAATTTTAGTCCTAGAGGTGTTAAAGTTGATGATTCTTACCTATTGTGTGGTTTATTTATGATAAGGCAGGTTGGTTGTTTATCTCTCCATCAATCCTAAAAAAAATATGTAGCTCAGAATCTACTTTCTTCCACTTTGGTAGCAGTAATGAAGACTGTTGAGTGTCATTTTTTACTTTAACAAATCTTAACTGAGATTTATGTGCTCAGAACTTCTAGTGCCTTGACTTGACAGAAGAAGGAACTTTGAATTTGTAGTAACATTCTGGGGTAACCATCATTTGCCGAAGATGTGGCTCAAATAAAATGCTGGTGATGTCTCTGTGGCAGTTGGAAACACATAAGGCATCCTGTAAAGCCCCAATTGGAGAAAATATTAACAGGGCAGATTAACTATTCTTGTGAGTACAGTGAAAAAAACACATTTCTAAAGATAGTGAAGTAATTCTGTTGTGACTGAGAATCTCTTCCAGAAATACCGCACACTCTCTTGTCAGTAGATGATGCATTGTGGATGCAGCATACATGTGATTAGGATGAAATATCCCTTGTAAGTATTTTACTTCAAAATATGAAATGCATCAAGTAACATGGAGAGAGAGGAGGGGTAGGTAAGGAGAGGAAAAGAAGAAAGAGAACTTTCTAATATGCTGACATACTTGGTGACTTACATGGAATCACCATTGTTCCTGATGGGTCAGCCCATCATTTCGACTGCAGGAAGTCAAGAGGACTATATGATATCAGTGCTCTATTTAAGACTTTGTTAGAATATCCAAACATTGGATGTGATGTTTTGCCTTACTCACAGACAATCTTTGACCTGAAATTGCTTCAACATTTGGTGAACTTCGGGATATTCAGTCATGTTTGTTTTCATTATTATGGACAGTACCTTGGGAAGATGGCGATTTGTAAACTAATAGATGTCAGAAACAAAATATTGCTACTGGAATTTAGTGATAAACTCTGATAAATACAGAGCTTCTTTGCTTAGTTTGATCATATCAGAGTTATGGATATAATTCCCATAAGTGCTACTCTTTCCCAGTGCCTTGCATATAGTAGACACTTAACAAATATTAATTGAATTGAGTAGACAAGATCAATAGCTCTTGATTTTTACTAACCTTTGTTAAAATTAAATATACTTAATGATTTACATTTTCTTTTCCCCTTCACTATCATTCTCCAAAAACAGAAATTGCCTATTCCTTTTGTGTAGAAAATGGTTGTTGACACCTTTGTGTACACATCTTGCTATGGTTACAACATACGTTTCTGATATATTCCCCTAGATATACATTCAATTCCTCCAACTCTTCAATTAAAAAAGCTTACTTTGAAGTCAACTTTGGGAAGTCAGCCATTTCAAGGCTTCCTGCCAGTCATTGGTCTCTTGCCGAAATGAAGTACAAGAGTTTAAAGTGTCATCCCGACTGAGGCAAAGGACTGTCCCCCTGCCACCTGCCCTAGTAAAATTAGCAGGTATAACAGTCTTTTAAATCTGATTATTTCTCTCAATTCCAAGTAGAAGTCACAAGATGATTATTTTCATCTGATTCTGTGGAACTTCAGATCTAGTAAGTTCCCCAATGCCTCATTATTATTTAGACTGGGGATTTTTAATCTATAGTTAGAGTTCAAGGGGCTCTGAACATAGGACAAAATTACGTATTTATTTTTACTCTCTCTAGATGAAATTTAACATTTCCTTTGATTATTAAAAAAAATTCTCAAAACCTGCGATGCTGCCAAAAGGGTCAAGGACACAAAAAGTTAAACCCTATTGATTTAGACTGTCTCCGTAAATAGATACAGGAAAAGCTGGAGTTTATTCAATAAATACTGATTGTATGTGTAATACATGTTAATAATGAAAATAACTTGTATTTGCATAATGAATTACAGTTTACAGATCACTTTCTTCAAAGCCATTTTGTGAGTTAGTACAAGTATTATTTTTCCTTATTTTACCAATTTGAAAGTAGAAGCACTAAGAGTAACTGACCCATGATGATGCAGCTGGTAAGTGGCCTACCTGGTATGGAAAACACACCAACTTTCCAATTCCACATCTTTCTCCACCATACTACCTTCTAAGAGCTGATGTTGGAATGTATGTGTGTGTATGTGTGAGGATTGCAACTGACTATATCACAAGGATTCTTCACTTTGTTTACAACAGACTTTCCTATTGCATTAAAAATGTTTAGTTTACAAATTTTTTTTCATGAATCTGTCTTTTGTTCCAGTACAATTACAAGGAACATGCATTAAGTGCATACTGCATGCAGAGCCTTGTGGCAAGTTACTGTGGGGATGGGAGGAAGATATAAAGTTGAATATCAAAACAGGAATCCTGTGTACCAGGGAGTTGTGACATGGCACAGT
The DNA here is from genome assembly GCF_011100635.1 of Trichosurus vulpecula. NCBI lineage: Eukaryota > Metazoa > Chordata > Mammalia > Diprotodontia > Phalangeridae > Trichosurus > Trichosurus vulpecula. The sequence continues at coordinate 87,352,946 of NC_050576.1, read as the reverse complement.
TAAAATGGTCACTATTCCTGTGTATTTCCTGTTCAGCATTGCTGAGAATCTCATTACCTCTGTATCTGATCTCCGGAAGAGAGACTGCCATATTGAATAGGGAAACAGGTGGGCATTTTCATAAAATAGTAATTTCAGCCTCACCTTTTAAGAAGTTTTTATTCATTGAATACATTCATTGAAATGGATTTCATAGCATTTAGAGTGGAGCTACATAAACATTATATTCTTCCCACAACACTGCAACTCTAGATTGTAATAAAATAAGATAATTCAAGGTGTCCCAAAAGACTTTGACACCTTGGATATGTAAAGTACATTATCAATCTTAAAGTGCTATATAAATGTTAGCTGTTACTCCTCCTCCTCCTCCTCCTCCTCTTCCTCCTACTACTACTACCAGTACTACTACTACCAGTACTACTACTACTACTACTACTACTACTGTGTATGGGGTGTTCAGGGGGCTTGCTGAGTCCTTTCAGATTATCCATCTTTAGGGTCATCCTGTCACCCAACTCTTACCTGTGGCTCTAAGCTATATCAGGTTTAGTAAACACACACTGGTAAAACCTCCTCAGTAGATATGCTAAATCAGGCCAAAGGTACCTGACAGGCCTCAAACCTGTTGGTAAGTTAGGAGGATGTTGACCCCAATCATTCAACGAAGTCTTCTAGTGGAATAGGCCAATGAGAACAATTTGTTACAACAGCCATTTGTTACTTCAGCCGTGAAGTTGGCTGAAGCAGGCACTGTGGAGCTTTTAGAGCTTGGTCAGATGTCAAAGATGCCAAGGTCATCTACTGCATCCTGGGCCATTGTCAGTTATCTTAACTTTTATCTTCCCACTGGACTTTAATGATTGGAAGAGAGAATGAGGCTGACAACCTTGTGTAGCTCTGCCTCGCTTAAATCCAGTGCACGTGCAAGTCAAGACATCACCCTGTGGTGTCATTGGTCCTCTTCAAAACAAAGATGACCAACATCAACAACTATGAATACTATTGTTAGCTGTTAATTATTGCTGCTGCTGCCAAATATTAGAACCTTGACTTAACATGCATATCAATAGAGTAAATGTCAGTTTAAGAAGACTTGCCTCAACTGAATCCCAGGAAGATAACTTAACAGATGATGAAAATAATCTCTTCATAAGACAGCACACCTATGTGATAACCACATGGCATATACCCTCCTCTCTCTTATACACACTGTTTTAAATAATCCGTGGCATATTTATATACCTCCTCAATTGAGTAAGAAATATCGTGGATAGCAGCAGATACATACCCTCCCCTAAAGTCAGGATGATTTGGATTTAGGTCATCCTATTGAAACATCTTAGCTCTGTGACCCTGAGCAAATCACTTAGCTTCTTAGTCCCCTTGACAATTCTCTAGCATCATAAATGGTAGAACAGTTGACTGTTTGAAGTGGTAAAGAAAGTAAACCCACTGTGGAGTTTACTACTCTAGTGATACTGATTTAGCCATAATCATCATCACCATCATCATCATAATCCATGTCTTTCTAGTTCAGAGCATACAATAAGTAATTGCACAACATAGGCTGTTAGAGTTGGAAGGAACTTTAACAGCTAATCTGATCTGGTCCCATTAGGCAGCAAGATGGTACAGTAAATAAAGCCCTAGGCCTAGAATCAGGAAGGCCTGAGTTAAAATCCAGCCTCAGACATATGGCAGTTGTGTTTCCTTGGGCAAGTGACTTAACCTCTATCTGCCTCAGTTTCATCTACTGTAAAATGCAATAATAGCAAATACCTTTGAGGGTTGTTGTGAGGATCAAATGAGATGAATTTGTAAAGCTCTTAATCACAGCACCTGACACATAGGAGGTGTTTAATAAATACTTTTCCCCTTTTCCTTTCCCATTCGAAATATAAGAAAATTGAGGTTCAGAAACATGGTGGGTGAATCATCTGGGATTCAAAATAAGTTCCTCTAATTCCAAGACCATCATCACTCTTTCCGCTATGTTATATACCCTCTGAATAAAGGTTGCTAATTAACAATAGTATACATTATTGATAGAACAATTTTATCCATGTATCTATAATATGACAAATTCACTACTTCATTTCAACATTGGACTTATTCACAGAAAAGTAAATCCCTTCCTTTCTGTTTTCTAAGAGTATCATTCTTTTTTCATTGTATTTTGAATATTAGGGCAGATAAGTGGCACAGTGTACAGAGTCCTGGGACTGGAGTGAAGAATACCTGACTTCAAATCTGGCCTCAGGCACTTACTAGCTGTGTGACCCTGGGCAAGTCACTTAACCCTGTTTGCCTCAGTTTCCTCATCTACAAAATGACAAACCACTCTATTATCTTTGCTAAGAAAACCCCAAAATGGAATCACGAATAGTCAGACTCTGTTGAAACAACTGAACAATAACAGTTTGAGCATTGTATAAAGTGTTGCATTGTACTAGGCAAAGCCAGTTTTTACTTGAGATTCTAAATCTAATGGAACAGAATATAAATGCTTCTGAGATTCTATAAAAGATTGAGGAATCTTGCAGGAAAAAAATGAAACAAAACAAAACCAGCCAGTATTGTTACTATCCAAATGATTCCTTAACCCAGAGAAGAAATTAGATTACTGTCTATATATTTCAAGGTAATATAATTTGGGAAAGACATATATCCTTTTATAACATCAACACTGATTATAAAAATGTCACCAAAAAGGTTTAATCAATGTAATTCACTTTCTGTACTGAGATAACCTAGAATATCTAGTGACTGGCTTAGTGGTAACATTTGACTTCTTTTCCAGGTTGAGAGATATCAGCCAAGGGCAAAAATTGTTTAGAATACAAACTTGTTTAAAAATGTTTTACAGAGAAGGAAGGTGGAAGATTATGAGCAGTATCATCTCATAAAACAGTAAGAAGCATTGGCATAAAAAGAAGTTTGAAGAAAACTTGGTGAGAGACCAAGTTAACTAGAATTATCCCAAGGACATGTGAGAATGAAACTGGAAGAAAGACAACAAACTGGTAGCAAATGGGAAAAGATCTGTAAAGATTTTTATAACATACGTTTTGCCATCAAGGAGAGTGATGCCAGCACATTTGGGTTCTAACATCACATTCTCAAATGTACTTTATTAGGAAGTAGAAATGGAACTGATGAAAACAAAGATGGGAAAAGTAACTGGACTAGACCAAATGAAAAAAGAGGGGGTTTGTGGGAAGGTGATGTAGTTTTGAGAGCATTGACGAATTGCTGCTCAACATATATGAAAATGGGGAGTTTGCCAAAGGTGTGAAAAAAATCCCATACTTTATTATTAAAATTTAAAACTGGCTGAGGGAAAATTTGCAAATACTAACTCATATATCTACTTTCTCAGTCATACAATCAGTCAGTCAGTCAGTCAGCATTGATTAAGTACTTAATAGGTGTCCAACATGCTAAGCCTCGGGATACAAAAAAGGCAAAAGACAGTTTTTACTCTCAAGGAGCTTACAATCTAATGAGGAAAGATGACACACAAAAGGAACCTGAAAGGGGTGGTTTGGGGCAGAACTCTTCTCTCCACCTTCTCTTCAGAAGGGTCTGTGGGGTAGAGGTATAGATGAAGTATGTGTACTAAGGCTGATTTGATCTTCCAAGATAATCAGGTTCTTGTTGGCTTGAGGAAGAAATCCAAAGTAGTACAGAAAGATGGGAAAAAATAAATATAGAATGATTTACACATATGTTGAAGGTGCGGTAGTGGAAGGGAGTAGGAAAGCTGTCACAAATAATATTTGTGTAATTACATGATTATCACATTGGTGAATCTTATTGACTTGCCCAAAAGGTTGTTATGAAGAAAGTATTTTATTAACATGAGTTATTATTATAATCAAATATCATTTTAATAATAGATTGTGTCTATTGTCCTAGTTTAGATGTTAATATAATATACATTCTGAAAAATTTTAGATGAATTGCCATCTAGTGATGCCTTATCCATTTAAGAACTGTGATGCTGATTTTTCAAAAGCAAGTGAATAATAATAACAAGTAGCATTTATAATAAAACTTTAAGGTTTTCAAAGTGCTTTATAAATATTATCTCATTTGATTCTCACAACAACCTAGGAAGAAGGTACTATATTTATCTCCATTTAGCAGATGTAGAAAGTGAGACAAATAGAGCTTAAGTGGCTTGGCCAGGGTCATCTAGCTAAGTTTACATATTTGTGTAAGATTCCCTCTAACATTATCTCATCTTAGCTCCTCTACCTTTTTCGCAGTTATTTTGCATGATGTTTCTCCCATTTGATTATGAGTTCCTTGAAAGCAGAGCTGTTTCGGTTTTTTTTTTTGTTGTTGTTGTTATTTGTCTGGTGGCCTTTCTTTGAATCCCCAATGCTTAGCGCAGTGCCTGACACATAGTAAGTGCTCAATAGATACTTGATAACTTGTCTTTTATAGTTCATCTTATCATTTTACTAGATTGAACCCAATATTCTGAAATTTTAAGGTATTTTTAAATCTTGACTATATCATTTACAGATTTGACAAAATACTGTTTCTGCTTTTATCCAAATCACTGCTTATCTTTCAAAAGATACTCTTTTAGTTAATTGTCTATGTAACATAAATGTTCGACTTTCATAACAGTTTGACACTTCAAAGATGAGCTTTGGTGGCAAGGGGAAATTCTGAATCATGGGAAGCACCATGCTGTTTCCCTAGTGCAAGTGAGTCTTTCTCCTATTCATTTCTGGGCTCAGTTCATTGTCATTCTCCAATGAGTGGTGTTCCAGTATATTTATATCTATGTCTGCTTCTCACATATCAATACTGATACTGACATTTAGATCTCTCTCTTCCTCTCTGTATCTTGCTCCCTTCCTTTTCCTTTTCCCCCTCCCTCTTCCTCTCTCCTTTGACTTCTCTCTCCGTCTCCCTGCCTCCTTTCTCACAACATTGATAGATCTATAAAAATAGGTAACATCTAGATAGAGTGATACACTAATTAAATGGACTGCCTATCTAAGTACATACAAGAATTTGAGCAACAAGCCCAGTTCTACCACTTGACTTTTCCTATCTGGCTTAGTAGATCAATGTGAATTCTTTGAAACTATGCCAGATCTATTGCATGATCTTTGACAGTTTGTAAGAGGTTACTACATCTATAAATATGCTTCTGAGGGTAGATTATATCGACTTTCCTGGGTTGGGCCTCACTAAGCATAGAAAGGGACAAAAAGCATCAGGTTTTCATCACTAGGTGATGAAATACCAACCATAGAGACCAACACATGTACTATAGCTAGAGATGATAATATTTCATGTTAATACAATACTTTTTTATATGAACTTTTTAGGCAATTCATGAAAAATGTAATTATCTGGATTTTGCAGGTGATGGAGCTGAGGCCTAAGAGATCTGAAATGATTTGTGTATGGTCACACAGCTAATTAGTGTCAGAGCCAGGATTCATAATGAACTTACTTATTCAGTACTTTTTCCATTATGCCTCCTATCTAGGCCATCTTATCATTAATGTAATTTGAAAGAATGTGGTATTAAAGTTATTTTATTCAGATGAAGAAAGAACTCTGAAATTACAGTAAAGAAAATTATACCAAGACAAATTTGATTTCATCATATACCATAAGTGAACCTATCTCAATGTCCTCATCCGTATATTTAAACATCAAATAATAAGAACGCTGGCACTGGAGTCAGAGAACACAGGTTCTCACATGCCATCTCTGTCACTAGCTTTGCGATCTTGAATGAGTCTCGCTTCCTCTGTCTCAGTTTCCTTATTTGCAAAATGAGGCATTGGATTAGGTGTCTTCTGACGTCCCTTTCTACTCTAGAGCCATGGTTATCCTATGATAATTCCATGTTATGGATAGTAACAAATAATGCCTAGATTATGAAAAGTACTTATTAAGATGATACTTTTGTAAAAAGGAAAGGATTTGTGATTTATGGAACTTACTTTGGTCTCAGATGATCTTTTAAGTGCATAGCAGAGTACTTCATATAGCTAAGGATATTGGCATGTGTTTTATTCAGAAATTATTTCTGAATATTCAGAAAATTTCTCCATCCATTGTTATCAAATAGAGAAATATCATTCCTACCATGCCGCCCCACCCCCATAGTTTTGTTTTATTAAGGGATATATAGAGAAACAAGCAACACTGAAAATTCACCTGCTTTTAAAATAAATCAGGATGCTTCATAAAGCAGACCCTGGGTAGTTGTTATTGCTATACATGTCATTTCTAAAGCCGTCATTATAATGCAGTAACACAGATAACAAAAATACTTATTTCAGAGGATTGACAGTCTACTTGTTAGCAGTGAGACCTTGAGAATGTCACTGAACCTTTCTAATATTCCAGTTATCATCAGTAAAGAGGAGATAATGATACTTGTGCTATGTACTTCAAAGTATTGTGAGTGAATTACTGCACCAATAATTAGCATGTTAAATTACAGTCTTTAGGAGGAAATAAAACACTTTTCTTTAAATAACAATTCAATTCAATATAACATCCATTTATGGAAGGGCTCCTTTGTGTCAAGTATTGTTTTAGGCATTAGGGATACAAAGGTAAAAATGAAACAATCTCTGCACTCAAGGAGTTTACATTTTTGGGGGGATAGGTGACATATTCATGGAAAATTAAATACCAAATATATATGTAAAGTAATAAAAGTCATCTTCTAAAAATTGCCAACATCTGGCATTAGACATTTTAGGCACAGTGATATATTCAGTTATATTTTATTCTTTGACGTGAAGAAGGAAAATGGGAATTTAATTTTGACAAGATTCCTTAAGTTATGTACTTTTGTTTTGATTAGAAATTATAATAAGTCCATGTGATTATTTGTGAAGAAATTTCTGTTAACTATTTGATAATTATATCATTACATGCCTTTCATATGTTAATATTATAACTAAGCATTAGCTGGGAGTCAACATGATTTGTTTTTCCACTAATGGGGATGTATTACCCTGATCTGTCATATTCTTGCCTAATTACCTTAATTTCCTTGTTTTCTGGGCAGCTGCTGAGGGTCTGAGGCACAGTCTATAACTAAAGAATAGAGTGAAGATAACTCGCCCAAGGCCTTGGCCTCATTAATGCTGAGTTTTAAACAGGTCTAGCAACTAAATCTCCCCACATTTTACCGTACTTTTTTCACTGCCCTTTATTTTCCCCTTTCTTTTTCTTATGTTCCTTTTTTTTATAAACATCATGCATTTAGCAACTATGGTTCTCCCAAAAAAAAACATTCCTTTCCCTACAGCCTTATCCCCCAGCCCCCAGTACCATGTACAATTCATACTGAGGAGCTTGTCTTGAAAAGAAGAATATTGCTAGCGTAGCTCTGGCAACTTCTTCCAAGTGTCAGAAATGATACTGTTTTTACTCTTTTCACTTCTTATCAACCTGCAAGGCAGCTTTAACTGCCTTAGCTCTAGGACAGTCATAAAGCAGTATCCTGCCTCCATTTTTTTTTTGGCCTAGAGTGCATATCTCCAGTGCCAGAAGTATATCCTACTGCCAATGTGTTTGGCTCCTCTTAAAAACTGATTATTTTTGTACTTCAACTTGTAAAATTTTATATATTTCTTTCAGAAAGGATAAGTATTTATCAAGAGCTTTCTTATGCATTTGAACTACAAACCTGCCAGTGGGATTTTTCTCTACAATTTCTAAGATATAATTCTGGCTTTTCCTCGAACTGGAAATTATGCAGCTGCTTCATGATTCTGGCCTGCTTGTCACGTTTGTCTTGCTTTCTCATGTAATCGCAGTGACAAGAGTTACATTATTCCAGCACATTGAACAGTTAAATAAGAATTCTTAGTGCAAATGAGCAAAAGGCTTATCCTTTTGTAAACCCTTCACGTCCTGTTAAACGTATTTCAGTAGCATATATACTTTCATTTTCTTTTAAAATACTGCTTTATTTCTTATTGTTGACTTTATTGGAGAAATGCTCACGAGATGGAGATGTCACCAGAATTTTGTTGTTGTTGTTTTTTCTTATTTTTCCAAAAGATGGTGACCTGTCACAAGGAGCAATTGTCCTTTTTCAACTGTAATGGAGTTTAATAAAAAAAACAAACAAACTTTAGTTACCTTATTTGAACACTAAGTTCACTTTTTAAAAACTATGGTTTCAAGTTTAAAGTACATTTAACTATATTTTTACCATATTTTCAAGTTTAAACTAAAATGCTTTGAAACGTTGGTTACTTGGATTTCATAAACATAATGCTCTATATTCAGAAACCAAGGAGATTAGAGAGAGAGAAATTTCCATTGTTTGAAATATGTGTTGTGATGAGAAGCTGCTTTTCTCTTCTCTTTTACCATGTGTCTCCTTAGCGCCCACTCTTACTTACTCCTCTGTATTCAGATGAATAGGCCATAGATGGGAAATGGAATATGTCTGTTCTAGTTGAAACCAACACTAGAGTGTAATTAGATAGTGATTAGTAGCTAGACTAATGGTCTAATAATCTAGAAATAAATTGAATTTTGAAAAAGATATTATTCATGTAGTCACAAAATTATTGGGCTAGAAGCCCTCGGACTTCTTGTCTCTCAGTCTTTCTCTCCTAACCCCAACAGAATTTTAGGAGAAACAATTAGGAAAATGCTTTCTAGTAAGCAGCTTGAAACAAGCAAATGAATAAGTCAGTGTTTGGACGAACATCCTGTTTTACTGTAGGAAAAAAGTGATGATTAAGTAGCTTTAATTTAATTGAATCATTTTAATAGGGAAAATGGGAGAAGTCTGAATTTTGTGTGGTGTCTGGAGCTAATCAAAAGTTAAAAGCTTGCCTCTTTATGAAATAATGTTGAACTCATCGCGTATTGTTTGGAGTTTTCATACTTTGAAAGGTAGAGCTGCTCAGTGTAATCTTAGCAATAGGAAAACAGTTAAGGGCAGTAAAGTTGAAAGTACTAGAATTGTCATATGTTTGTAGATAATTTAAATGATTTTTATGAGTATAATCAGGAAAATAATTTAAATAAAAAGATATGAAATTAAGTAGAAAGCCAATTTACTAGTTTAATATATAATTCTCTTACATATCTATTGGGACATCAGTGTCATAGATTAAAATCTTAAAAATAATATGTGTCATCATTGTTGCAAATAAACATTTGTTGGTATGTATCACACACTGTGTATACAGCTCTTTACATAAATTTTAAAATGTGAGGATGTTGTCCACCATCTACTCAAGATGAATTCATATTTCAGGTTTTTTTAACGTTCTTTTTTAATATGTCACAAGTATTTCTAAGTGTACATCCACCATTGCCTTTTGAACCCACTCTTGTAAGCAATTAAGCAAAAAGCAACTAATGTAGTATTAATATTCTATATTGTATGCCACATTCTACGCCTGTGGTGCCCCAACTTTTGACCGAAAGAGAGGAAATACTTCCTTGCACCTTTTCTCTGGAACCAAAAGTTTTCACTAAAATTTCTCCCTTTCAAGTTCTTGTTGCGATCATTCCTTAAAAAAAAAATAATTGATTTTTTAAAATCACCTACATTTTACGGAAGACAAAAATTCAGCTCAAAACTCTTTTCATTTGCCTTTCTTTATTAATGTATTAAAGTTTCTACTTAGTTCTCTTGGCATGACATGCTAGTTGAAACTAGTTTGGATAATTTTTGCTTTGTACTTGAGTTCAAAGTCTGAAAATACCATTCCCCTATTTGCAGTTCATTTTGAGTTGTCCTCCCCGGGGCTGGACTTAACTACTGGCATCACTTTAACCACCACTTCCTCTGAAACCCCCAGGAAGGTAGTTTAAGATCCTGGACCTACGGGACTTAGAACTAGTGGTGGTCCCCTCAAAACATTTTCCTTACTTCCTGACAACCTTTCTGTATCTGGTTGGAGACTTACCTGGCACATACTGCCTCTTATCTGTCTCTGAGTGTTTTACTACTTTATGGAGGCTAGCTTGCCTGTCCCATAGGTGGCACACTTAGAATACTCTGTCTTACTCTCCTCTGACTCTTGAAATCCCTAACTCCCTTCACATTCAAGCGTCTATGCCATCTCTTACACAAAAGCCTTTCCTTGTCCTCCAAAATTACTTTGTATGTGTGCTGAATTGACTTATCTGTGTGTACATTTTCTCTCTCCCAGGGCAGCGTAAGTCCTTTGAGAGTGGCAAATATTTGATTTTTGTGTTGGTGTCCCTGTTACATGATGTTAGTCGGCTAAATGGTAATTGCTTACTGCTGATGAATTGAACTGAATTGAATGGACATCTGTCTGGCTCAAGAATGAATTGGTTTTACATTTCAGAGCAGAAAATGAATTAGACTTCTCAATATACGTGCTATACTTTAAAACTGGAAAAGAACTTATAAGGTAGCCAGTAGAACGAAGACCACAGGTGTTGGAGAGCTTTTGACTCAAGCCAGCCATCATCTGGGAAGGTGGGTGGGAGAAGGAAGAATGTCCTCCTGTGTCACAGTTTCCCTAGCTTTGCCCCCACAACCTCCTGTACTAGAGTTTGCTTTTCTCCTCTGACTTCATATAGTGACATTACAGTTCCGCTCTTTCTCTTTTATCACCATACTGGAATTGGAGTAGAGACTTTGTTGCTAGATCCACCCAAGAATTAAAGTTTCGTATACCTCACCTCCTACCTCCATGTAGAACCTTAGGTCTAGGACTCGAATTCCAAACTCTTTAAAATTAAAATCTTAGGCATGAAATCTCTTATCTCTAGCATCAGATCCTCCTTAACCAGACCCACACTTTAAGAAATGAGCCTAGGACCAAATATTGAGATACTAAACCTCTTACTTTCAGAATCTTATCTAGAGGAAATGTCATTAAGACTAGGCCTGACTCCATTCTTCACTAGTGTTTGAAAGAAAACTACCCTTGACCTCTTCTTTTTACAGAATTCACAAGGAGCTAGAAAACCCAGTCCTATGTACAGTCCTATGGCTAACAGATTGCTCCTGTCCTTTCTTCTTCTAAGCCTGGAGGTGCAGAATTCCTGGCTAAATGAAAATCACCCCTTACTCTGCTCTCATTTTCCATACCCACCTCACTTTTATCCCTCTCAAGTCTGAATCTGTCTCTTCCCATCCCTTCCATTGTAGCTGCTAAAACCCCTGTTATATCCTTAACTAACTAATTCATCTTAGACTTTTCTCCTTTGTGGTCCTTCCAGACATCAGTAGCATGATCCTGGGCAAGTCATTTTACACTCAAGGACATAGTTTCCGTATGTATAAGTAAAGGAAATTGGATTGAGTGACTTTAGGTGGCTCCCAGCTACAAGTCTGTGATTCCATGAAACATAATTGTATAGAGGAAACATTTGATGAAAAGGAAACATATAAAAACATAGCTTGACTAAATTAATAAGATATAGATTCATTTAATTTTCTAATAATTTGTGTATATTTTTGACAGTTAAAAGACTTAAGGGAACAATAGGACTATAGCAAAGATAATCTTAAATATTGCATTATGTTAGACATTCCCTCATTCAGGAACTCAATTAAGGTCAAGTACATTGGCTTTCCATGTAGCCTGGCAAAGTAAGTTAGGAAATTATTCATCTATCACTATTATCTTTCATCTGTCTATAGTTATCATTTCCTTGGAAATATCACAAAGTTAAATTAGTTTTATTATTACCACTCCTCTCTAGCTTCAAAAACAACTTTTCTCCACCCAAGAATTTTTTAAATTATAATTATCTTTCTTTCTTCCTTTCTTTCTTTCTCTCTCTCTTTCTCTCTTCCTTCCTTCCTTCCTTCCTTCCTTCCTTCCTTCCTTCCTTCCTTTCTTTCTTTCTTTCTTCCTTTCTTTCTTCCTTTCTTCCTACCTTCCTTCCTTCCTTCCTTTCTTGCGGGGGGGGGGGGGCAGGGCAATTGGGGTTAAGTGATTTGCCCAAGGTCACACAGCTAGTACATGTGTCAAGTGTCCAAGGCTGAATTTGAACTCAGGTCCTCCTGACTCCAGGGCCAGTGTTCTAGTCACTGTGCCACCTAGCTGCCCCTACCCAAGATTTTTACAATAATCATTTTAATAAAATACAATGATCATAACATGAACAGATATGAAAAAAATGCAGAAAAAAGAAAGATCATATGCAATCAAATAAGCCCACCCTTTTATTTATTTTTTTCATTCTAACTCCTGAGGATAGTATGCACAATCAGTTGCATTCTTCAGAGGAAATATGATACGAAGGAACTGAAGTAGACTTTGTGAGTTTTAGAGAAATCCCAGAGCATTGTTTTTTATTTAGTTAATCTCAAATTCTCTTTTGGAGGCAGAAATCACAGTCTGGTTAGAAATAATAAGAATCAAGTTTGAAAAAGTCATTCTGCTATCCTGGTCTTTTACTACAATTGCCATTGATGTAACATGAATCTTTTCTCACCTTTTAAAAGTAAGTACACCAAGTTCAGTAGCACAATTATCAAATTGCTTAAAAAAATTCAGAGAAGTCAGGTGGGAAATGTTTAGTATTTATATCCTCTGTTTTAGGTTCATTGATCACTGTATACTGTGTATAAAAGCTTTTTACTTTAATATTGAACTCAATAAAAAGTGTGAAAGTGATAAGAAAATATGGAAGACACTAAACGTATGGTGGCCAGTGTCTCAACCTACCTCCTATATATTATATTCAAATAATTTAATGGCTGAGTTTATCAGATCACCTAATAACTGAAGATTTTAAGGGAGAGAGAGACCTTAGAGATATTTAGTAAACTCATACATATTCATTAGCCATCCACCTATATTGGTTGTGATCTCTAGCCCTGGAAGAAAAAGCTATGTTAATGATGAAAATTGCAAAGTTTCAGTAAGTTCTTATTTGGGAGCTTATTGGGATTAAAAATAATTTTTCCTAAGGTAAAGAAAAAGACATCTGATCTATCCCAGCTCAGATGATGTAGTTACAGAATGTAACCACAAATGATGAGATGTTGATGTATTAACAAAGGCATTAACACCCTGTTACTCCTAATGAAGTATGGACATGTCCTCTCTGAACCTGAACTCTGCGGAACTTGGATGTGCAATGACTAGCCAGACTTCCAGGTGACTTTAAAAGACACACAGACAATTTGAGTGAGTCTAGACTTGGACTGATTGAGGATTGTTATTTTGGCTGAATGAGGAGTTTTTTCTCCCCACCCACATTAGAAAGTCAGCTAATTGAGAACATGGATTGTCTTGCTTTTCTGTTTATATTTCCACCACTTAGCATAGTGTTTTGCACTTAATAAGTGCTTAACTAATGATCATTCATTATTCATTCATTCATTCATGAGGGAAAATCTGTGTAAAGATATGGAAGGGAAGATAGAATAGCATGGATTGTCAGCCCCAAGTAGGTTGGAATAATTGACTGGAATGTAGAATGAATGATAAGGAAATGAAAAGTCATTTTGGGAAGACAGGATTATATAATCATAGATCTAAAGCTGGAAGGGACCCTAGAAATCCAGATCTTTCTTTTTACAGATGAGGAAAGTGCAGTGCTGAGATTTTAAGTGACTCGTCCCCAGATCACACATACAAGTTTGAAGTGTCATGGGCTACACTTGAAATGTAGTCTTGGGACTCCAGAGGCAGTACTTTGTCCACTATTCCACATTGCTTCCTATGGATAGTTGGAGCCAAGTTGTGAAGGGGCTTTAAATCCTAAAGGCAAACATTGTATTTTATTGTAAAAGCAAGAGGGAGCCATTGAAGGCATTTAATGAAATAATATATCAAGAAACTAAGTAAAAGAGTTTCTTCATAAACCTGAGTTATACTCCTACAAATATACATTGCACCATCAAGAGGAGTAGGAATACATAGATAACCACATGTGCATAGATAAACACATAGGCAAGAGCTATGCCATACTGCACATGTGGAGAAGTACACATGGAGAGAGCATATGTGGCCATGACATGCTTGAAGAAGGGAAATCGTAAAGGGAACATCTATGGTCAGATAGCATGAAGGGAAGGCCCTTGCCTGTGATATAGCAGGATCATTGATGACAACTGCTGAGCCTGGGACATCTGCTGGACAATGTTCCCTGACATTTTCATGTGGCCACTGCTCAGCATTTTTAGGTTGGTTCTGTGTCTCTTCTCATCACACCAGGTTCTGAGATGGCGTGCCCTGGGGTTTTGGAGCTTCTCTTTGCTTCCAAGTCCTGCCTTCAGCAGGGACACTGTTATTATTATTATAATTATTATTATTATTATTCCTGCGTTTCTTTTATGTCCTTTAAGACAGGGTTGTCCAAAATGCGACCCACCGGCTGCATGCAGCCTGCCTACAAGCATATAAATTTACATAAATGCATTAGTAAATGTAGCCAAGCTACCGCAGAGCTCTCACTGACATGGCAAATCAAACTATTGTCTATTGTTTCAATAAAAACCTAAGGTTGGACAGTCCTGCTTTAAGACATATACATTTGTTTGTATGTATATTCCTAAAGTTCTGGACTGATGATTTTTGCCATGTTGCTATATGCATTTTTGCATCATGTTTTTTTTACAATACATTTTAATAATGTTTATTTTTTAATATAGGAAATTCTCAGTGTTAGAACTCCCTCCACTGATGCAGATCAGCACACTTCTTAGACCATATAGTATTATTGAATCACCCAAGATATGAGGATAAAATGACTTTCCCATGATCACATGGCCAATTTGGTTGTCAGAGATAGCAGTCAAAGGAATGTCTTCCTGACTCCTGGACTGACCTTTTATCCATTTCTCCCCAATGCCTGCTTTGCAGCAGTTGTTAGAATTGTGAATGAAGGTCCTTGTCCTATGCCAAATGGAGCAAATTCTAGGGTTTGCCTAATTTAGTTGAGGGTGAGTGAGTAAATTACCAAAGGGAATTAGTTTCATGACATTTTCACTCTTTTAGTGGGTTCCTCAGAATTAACCCTAGAAATTGTAATTCCCCTATGTCTCCTAAGAAGGGACAGAGAAGCCTATAAAATATTAGCACACAGTCATTTTCTAGTTTATCTATATATAATCTTGAGTCCTCTGAAAAGCATTCTTCATTCAGCTGTCATATACTAAAAGGGTACTATAATACTAGGTGAAAGGAAAAGATAATTAACACATGGTCTTTATACCAGTGAAGATTATAATCTATATAATGTAGATATAAAACTACCATGCAGAATAGAATGTAATGAATAGAATGTACAATATAGTATGTGAAGTTAGAAGGATCATCATATCTAACTTGAGAAATTAAGGAATGTTTCATTGCAGAGGTTATATTTGAATTAGATCTTGAAGGATGGGTAGGATTTCAGCAGGTAATTATGGGGTGGAGGGAAAGGACATTAGAAAGAGTGGAAACAGACCTTTTGGCTAGAAGGAAGAAGGAAAAAGTTACATTGAGTACTTGTATAAAGAAGGAAGTATTGTATAACCTTGAAGGTGTTACAGAGGATTAGAAGTTTGTAGCAAGGGAAGAAAGGAAATTAACACAAGCTTTGATAACTTCATGTTATGCTTTGTGTTACCCCTGGTTCCTGACATGTTTATGAAAAATAGGGTGCTTTTGATTTTACTGATCTTTCCAGAGAAGTTCAGCATGTATAAGTTAAAGAACAGGTGATTATTTTTATCCATTCTCAAAATCTGTTAAAATTGAAAACATCAGAAAAAAAAATATACCTCTTGGTTCCATTATGATGGTCATCTTCCAATTGCCATGATGGAAATTAATGTTATTTCTTAAAATACCCTTTTTGTTACACGCTGCAGTATTTTCTATAAACACTAATAAGATTTCTCAAAATTCTCCCTAGATAACAAAAAGGTCAGGTCTTCATTTATGAGGAAAGTAGGTCTCTCACATATGATGAGCTAGAAATGTTTTATTTCTCATATACAGGTCTGCTTCTCATTTTCTATTCCCTATTCCCAGTAGGGCTCAGGTTTTTACTGCTATTAAGCACTAGGACTTACTTCGTTTTAAATGGGCATATAGTTCATCCACTGAAAGAATTAATTGGCATATCTCATAAGAGTATTACTTTTTCTTTTTAGTGAGTGGCATATCCTTACTTATTGACTCATGTCTAGCTTTATTTTTATAATCTACCCTTATTTTTATAATATAACCTTTCCAGACATAATTTTATTTGTTTTGCTTTTGTTTAATAGGTGTTCCAAATAAAAGAAGACATTATGAAAAGAATATTATAAAATTAACTCACACATTAATGTTACAGCTAGGATATAAGACAATAGCCACTTAGGAGCAACAGATTGCAGAAAACCTGAAAAGTTAAAAAATGCATTTCACTTTAAACTTGTTTTTTTTATTCTTTGAAGGACTCAGTTCTTTATCCTGTTGTGTAATGTTGTATCTAGTGGTTCAATCTGGAGCAAACAGGATGTGAAACTTGTAAAAGTATTTATATTAGTTCCTACACTAATCATTTGTAGCTTCCTTGCAAAATAATTTTTGTTATAACTTTAGTAGTAAGATCAGCATTGCTTGAGAATTAAGTGTCTTGATCATAAATTTACTGATTCCTTCAGCACAAACTCTTCTTGAAAATGTCACTGTTAAGCAGCTTTTTCAAGATTTGTAGCTATCTTTTTTGTCTCTTTGCCAACATATAAGTCTAGAGATGCAAAAAAAAATTGGGGAAAGGGCATGATGAAAGTCATTTCTTAAATGCTGCAGTTCTCAGTGATAAAAGGTGCTTAATATTGTGAGAGGGGGAAAAATTCTGTACTCATATTGACACTTGCAATTTTGGCCATTAAACATAGCTATTAAAATTGGGACATTGAAATATCATGCATTTGTAATTCTTAAAATTTTAAAAAGACAGTGTTGTTTTTATGAATTATATGCATAAAGGTTACTCCTCATATATAAAATTATTAAATAGCCTGTTTAGTTCGGCAAAGTTTATTTATTCTGAACCCATTCCACCATATTTAACTGAAATAGGCATTTAATAAATGTTTATTGATTGGATGGATGATCAGGTATGCCTGTGTAGGCATATTTTTGTAAGTAATAGAATACTTCAGATAATAATCTTTGCCAGACTGCAGAGGAATATGAACTTTCTGTTAGTTGGGTGAAGATCATGGGCCCATACTGTAAAATAGTTTTTGAGTGTGACCTTGATTCAGCAGCAAGCACACCCTCCCCCTAAAACACAGAATTACTCTTATGTTGCATGTAATGAGCATGCATTCATTCCTCTCTTTCATCTTTACTATTCAGGTTGGAATTTTATTAACTTTCTGAAGTGAAATAGGCTGATCTCGTTTTTCTTTGATTTGTTAATTTTGTAAGATGATGATTCAGGTCCAAGAAGTGAAGAATAGAACTATCAGCTGGAAGTGATCTGTCCTGGACTATATTTAAGTAGCATTACTGAATAAAATACGCTTGGTTTATTTTGTATATATGTATGTATGGATTTCAGCAGCTAATGACTGATTTCTGAAGAGCTATTGGTTTCTAAGATATCTGAAAGCATCAAGTACAACATGATGTAATTACATGTCTTGTAGTTATTTAGAAAAAAAAAGTTTTCTTACTTTGTAAAGTTAGATTTTTAAAGTTAGGATAAATGTTAGATCTTAGAATTCATGTTATCCAATTTACAACCTCGCCCCCCTCCTGCCACACCCCCTTTGTAGATGAGAAAAACTGAATTGCCAGGAAGTTGTGACTTGTATGTATAAGATCAGATGACTAGTGAGTGACAAAATATGGCCTATTTTAATTTTATGGGAATAATAATGAGTGAGTTTTTATGTAGAATTTTAAAGTTTGCAAAGCGTATTACAAATACTATTTCATTTGACCCCTACAACAACCTTCACTTGGGGGAAGGCAGTTTGCTATTATTTTTCCTACTTTACAGGTGATGAAACTGAAGCAGGCAGAAATTAAGGGACTTGAACAGGGACCTATGGCTAGTAAGTATCTGAGGACTATTTTGAACCTCAGGTCTTCCTGACTCCAGGTCTACTGCTCCATCCATGGAGCCAGTTAGGTGTCATGAATAGATTATGAGGTTATGCTGATATGTAATAAAGAGATATTTGCTTCAGTTTTATCCACTGTGCCATCTTTTATCCCTTTGTCTACTGTGTCACCTTTTAGCCAGCTACTAGTACTAGTTACTATTGATTAAACATGCACTGCATTTTGCATAAATTAATGAACAAGTACTTATTTTTAATATATCTTCATTTCATTAAATATTTCTCAATTATATATAAAATTCTTTTTAATAAACTTTTGTTTTGAATTTTGAGTTTCAAATTATCTCTCTTCCACACTGACCTGTTCTTGAGTAGGGGAGAAATTTAATATTGATTATGCATGTGAAGTTATGCAAAACATATTGCCATATTAGCCATGTTTCAGAAGAAAACAGACAAAAAATAAAACAAGAAAAAGAAAGTTAACAAAAAGCATGCTTCAGTCTGCATTCAGAGTTCATCAGTTCTCTCTCTGGAGTTCACATGTCCTTTGGAATTATCTTGGATCATTGTTTTGATCAGAATATCTAAGTCTTTCATAGCTGATGATCTTTACAATATTGCTCTTACTCTGTACAATGTTTTCTTGGTTCTGGTCACTTCACTTTGCATGTATTCATGTAAATCTTCCTAGGTTTTTCTGAAACCATCATGTTTATTACTTCTTTTTTTTTTATAAATTTCTTTATTTATTTTTAGTTGACCACACACGGTTCTACATAGTTTTGAGTTCCAGTTTTTCTTCCCTCCCTCCCCCCTCCCTCCCCAAGACGGCATGAAGTCTCATATAACTGTCATGTATAACTTCGCATTGAATTAATTTATGCACTAGTGAAGTCATGGAGAAGAATTTTGACCAATGGAATGAATCATGAGAAAGAAGAAACATAACCAAAAAAAAAAAAACCCAAAAACAAAAACAAAAGAGAAGCAGAAAAGGCGAGCATGTAGTGTGCCTCAGTCTGTATTCAAACTTCGCAGTTCTTTGTCTCGATGAAGATAGCATTCTCCATCGTGAGTCCCCTGGAGTTGTCCTTGCCCCTTAGGTTGCTGAGAAAAGCGCAGTATGTCAGGGTTGGTCCTCACGGAATCCATATATCTGTGGCTGTGCACAACGTTCTCCTGGCTCTGCTCCGCTCACTCAGCATTATGTCGTGTAGGTTTTTCCAGGTTGTTATGAAGTCTGCATCATCCCCATTTCTTATGGCACAATAGTATTCCATCACCTTCATATACCACAGCTTGTTCAGCCATTCCCCCATTGATGGGCATCCCTTTGATTTCCAATTCTTGGCTACCACAAAGAGAGCTGCTATAAATATTCTTGTACATATGGGTCCTTTTCCCGCTTGCGTGATTTCTTTGGGATACAACCCTAGAAGTGGTATTGCTGGGTCAAAGGGTATGAACATTTCTATAGCCCTTTGGGCATAGTTCCAAACCGCCCTCCAAAATGGCTGGATCAGCTCACAACTCCACCAGCAATGTAACAATGTTCCAATTTCCCCACATCCTTTCCAGCATTTATCATTCTCCTGATTTGTTATTTTAGCCAATCTGACAGGAGAGATGTGGTATCTAAGAGTTGTTTTGATTTGCATTTCTCTAATCAGCAGCGATCCAGAGCATTTTTCCATATGCCTGTAGATAGCTTTAATTTCTTCCTCTGAAAACTGCCTGTTCATATCCTTTGACCATTTCTCAATTGGGGAATGGCTTGTATTCCTATATATTTGGCTCACCTCCCTGTATATTTTAGAGATGAGGCCTTTATCAGAGATACTAGTTGCAAAGATTTTCTCCCAATTTTCTGCTTCCCTCCTAATTCTTGTTGCATTGGCTTTTTTTGTACAAAAACATTTCAATTTGACATAATCAAAATTATCCATTTTGCATTTTGTAATGCTCTCTATCTCTTGTTGGGTCATGAATTCTTTACTTTTCCACAAATCTGATAAGTAAACTATTCCTTGCTTTCCCAAATTACTTAGAGTATCAACTTTTACTCCTAAATCATGAACCCATTTTGACTTTATTGTGGTATATGGTGTGAGATATTGGTCTATGCCCAGTTTTTGCCCTACCATTTTCCAATTTTCCCAACAGTTTTTGTGAAATAGTGAATTATTAGCCCAGAAACTGGCTTCTTTCGGTTTATCAAAGAGTAGATTGCTAAACTTGTTGATTTCACCTACTTGTGTACCTATCCTATTCCACTGATCCACACCCCTGTTTCTTAACCAGTACCAGGCAGTTTTGATGACTGCTGCTGTGTAATACAGTTTAATATCTGGTGTGGCTAAGCCACCATCTCTAGCATGTCTTTTTGTTAATATCCTAGATACTCTAGACCTCTTGTTTTTCCAAATGAATTTTGTTATTATTTTGTCCAGTTAAGTAAAAAAAAAAATTTGGTAGTTCGATTGGTATGGCACTGAATAGATAGATTAATTTAGGTAGAATTGTCATTTTTATTATATTAGCTCGGCCTAACCATGAGCAACTGATATTTCTCCATTTATTTAAATCTGATTTTATTCGCGTGAAAAGTGTTTCATAGTTATGTTCATATAGGCCCTGGGTTTGTCTTGGCAAATAGACTCCCAAATATTTTATAGTGCCTTCAGCAACTTTGAATGGAATTTCTCTTTCTATCTCTTGCTCTTGGGCTTTGTCAGTAATGTATAGGAATGCTGAGGATTTATGTGGGTTTATTTTATATCCTGCAACTTTGCTAAAGTTGTTTATTATTTCAAGTAGTTTTTTACTTGATTCTCTAGGATTCTCTAGATAAATCATCATATCATCTGCAAAAAGTGATAATTTAGTTTCTTCTTTTCCTGTTCTAATTCCTTCAATTTCTTTTTCTTCTCTTATTGCTACAGCTAATGTTTCTAGTACCAAATTGAATAATAGTGGTGATAATGGACATCCTTGTTTCACCCCTGATCTTATTGGGAATGCATCTAGTTTATCCCCATTACAAATAATGCTTGTTGATGGTTTTAGGTAGATGCTATTTATAATTTTGAGGAAGGTTCCACTTATTCCTATGCTTTCTAGTGTTTTTAATAGGAATGGGTGTTGTATTTTGTCAAAGGCTTTTTCTGCCTCTATTGAGATGATCATCTGGTTTCTGCTACTTTTGTTGTTGATATGGTCAATTATGCTAATAGTTTTCCTAATATTGAACCAGCCTTGCATTCCTGGAATAAATCCTACCTGGTCATAGTGTATTATTCTCGTAATGAGTTGCTGCAATCTTTTTGCTAATATTTTATTTAAAATTTTTGCATCAATATTCATTAGAAAAATTGGTCTATAATTTTCTTTCTCTGTTTTAACTCTACCTGGTTTGGGTATTAGTACCATATTTGTGTCATAGAAAGAATTTGGTAGGACTCCTTCTTCACCTATTTTCCCAAATAGTCTACAAAGTATTGGAATTAGTTGTTCTTTAAATGTTTGATAGAATTCACATGTAAAACCATCTGGCCCTGGAGATTTTTTCCTAGGGAGTTCGTTAATGGCCTGCTCAATTTCTTTTTCTGATATGGGGTTATTAAGAAATTTCACTTCCTTCTCTGTAGATATTCATCCATATCTCCAAGGTTGTCAAATTTATGGGCATACAGTTGGGCAAAATAATTCCTAATTATTGTTTTGATTTCTTCTTCATTAGAGGTGACCTCACCCTTTTCATTTTTTATACTGGTAATTTGATTTTCTTCTTTCTTTTTTTTAATCAAATTGCCAAAGGTTTGTCAATTTTATTGGTTTTTTCATGAAACCAGCTCTTTGTTTTATTTATTAATTCAATAGTTTTCTTGGTTTCAATTTTATTAATCTCTCCTTTGATTTTCAGTGTTTCTAATTTGGTATTTAATTGGGGGTTTTCAATTTGTTCTTTTTCTAGCTTTTTCAGCTGTATGCCCAGATCATTGATCTCCTCTTTCCCTATTTTATTCATGTAGGCATTTAGAGATATAAAACTTCCCCTAAGAACTGCTTTTGCTGCATCCCATAAGTTTTGGTATGTTGTTTCATTATTGTCATTCTCTTGAATGAAATTATTAATTGTTTCTCTGATTTGTTCTTTGGCCCACTCACTCTTTAGAATTAAATTATTTAGTTTCCAATTAGTTTTTAGCTTATTTTTCCATGGTACTTTATTAAAAATGATTCTTATTGCATCATGATCTGAAAAGGATGCATTGACTACTTCTGCTTTTCTGCACTGGATTATGAGGTTTTTATGCCCTAGTACATGGTCAATTTTTGAGTATGTGCCATGTACTTTTGAGAAGAAAGTATATTCCCTTTTATCCCCATTTAGTTTTCTCCAGAGGTCTATCATATGTACCTTTTCTAAAATTCTGTTTACCTCCTTAACTTTTTTCTTATTTATTTTGAGGTTAGATTTATCAAGTTCAGAAAGGGGGAGGTTGAGGTCTCACAATATTATAGTTTTGCTGTCTATTTCTTTGTGTAACTCCCTTAACCTCTCCTCTAAGAATTTGTATGCCTTACCACTTGGTGCATATATGTTAAGCAATGATATTGCTTCATTGTTTATGGTGCCTTTTAGCAGGGTATAATGTCCTTCCTTATCTCTTTTAATTAGATCTATCTTTACTTTTGCTTTGTCTGAGATTAGGATTGCTACACCTGCTTTTTTTTACTTTAGCTGAGGCACAATATATTTTACTCCAGCCTTTTACCTTAACCTTATGTGTATCCCCCTATTTCAGATGCGTTTCTTGTAAACAGCATATTGTAGGATTATGGTTTTTAATCCATTCTGCTATCTGCTTCTGTTTTGTGAGAATGTTCATCCCCTGCACGTTCAGGGTTATGATTTCTATCTGTGTCTTTTTCTCCATCCTAATTCCCCCTGTTTATGCTTTTATTTCTCCCTTTCCCCTTCTCCTCCTCAACAAAGTTTTGCTTTTGACCGCTGCTTTCCTCAGTTAACCCTCCCTCTTTATTCCCCTCCCTTATCTTACCGTTACCCACTTGCTACTTCTCCTCTTCCTTCTGCCCTCCCCCCTCCCTTTTTCCCCCCTTTCCCTCCCACTTCCCGTAGGACAAGTTAGATTTCTAAACTTATCAGAGTATGTTATTCCCTTCTTGAACTAGATCAGATGACAGTAAAGCTCAAATACTGCTCTTCTCCCTCCCTTCTTTCCCTCTACTATAATATGTTTTTTTGCCTCTTCCTTTGGTGTAATTTACCCTTTTCTACTACCTCCTTACCACTTCCCCCATAGCCCTCCCTTTATATCTCTTATTTATATTTTATATCTTTACATCAGTTAATTTATACAGGCATTCACAACCTATGTATATCCCTTTCATTTGTCATAATAGTTGTACCATTCACAAGAATGACTTATATATGTATATGTGTATATATACATATATATATATATATATATATATACATAAAAAACATACATAAGATGATATAATCCCACATAAAGATGTAAACAACCTAAGCTTATTGGTTAATGAGGTTTGTGGGGTTTTTCCCCCTGGTTACCTTTTTATGTCTCTCTTGAGTTTTGTATTTGGAGATCAAATTTTCCATTGAGTTCTGGCCTTTTCATCACGAAGGTCTGGAATTCCCTTATTTCATTGAATGTCCATTGCCTTGCCTGGAAAATTATGCTTAGTTTTGCTGGGTAGTTGATCCTTGGTTGTAGTCCCAGCTCCTTTGCCCTTCGGAATATCATATTCCAATTTCTCCTGTCTTTTAATGTAGAAGCTGAGAGATCCTGCGTGATCCTGACTGTAGTTCCACGATATTTGAATTGCTTCTTTTTGGCTGCTTGCAGTATTTTCTCCTTAAGTTTATATCTCTGAAATTTGGCTATAATATTTCTTGGTGTTTTCAGTTTGGGATCTCTTTCAGGGGGTGATCGGTGAATTCTTTCAATGACTATTTTGCCCTCTGGTTCTAGGACCTCTGGGCAGTTGTCTTTGATAATTTCTTCGAAGATACTGTCAAGGCTCTTTTTTTCATCGTGGATTTCTGGTAGACCAATAACTCTCAAATTGTCTCTCCTGGATCTATTTTCCAGGTCAGTTGTTTTGCCAATCAGATATTTCACATTTTTTTTCTATTTTTTCATTCTTTACGTTTTGTTTTATTACTTCTTGGTGCCTCATAGATTCATTAGCTTCCACTTGCTCAAGTCTAATTTTTAATGAGGTAGTGTTTACATTTTGTTTTTGAGTCTCCTTTTCCAATTGGTTAATTTTGCCTCTCAGGGTGTCATTTTCTCTCTCTAGATTCTGAGTCTCCGTAGCCATTTCGCCAATCTTATTCTTTAGGGACTTGATTTCATCAGTGGAATTTTTCTCCCTTTTTTCCATTTTTTCCATATTTTCTTTTAGCTCCCTAATTTGGTTTTAAAATCCTCCTTTAGCTGTTCCAGCAGTGCTTTTTGGGCTTGAGACCAGTTCATATTAGCTTTTGAGGTATCTGATGTATCTACCGTGTCATTGCTGTCTACCTCCATATCAATATTTTGATCCTGCCTGTCTCCATAAAAAGAATCTATTGTCCTCGGTTTTTTTGTATTCTTCTTCATATTTGTTGTTTTCCCTTTTGCTGGCTTTACAACGAATTTCTATCTTTGGGCTCTCTGTCCCAGCTTTCTTATTCTGGGGGTTGTGAGTCTAGAATTATAACCTTCAGTTTCCTGAGGTGTGGGGGAGGGGTCTGGCTCCCTGGAGTCTCACTCCCTGTGGGTGCTCTCCAGCACTTGCTTTTCAGCAATGGTCTCAGCTGTTTGTTGTTTGAGCTGATGTCTGGCACTTCCCCTGGGGGAGTAAGGTTACGCCCCTGCCGACTCTGCCCCTCTGGGGCTAATGAGCTTCTAGTATTTGCCCTGTGAAGCCCCTCTACTTTTCCCACTGTTTCAGTTCTCTTTTTTTTTTTCCCGAGGAATTATCTGGGTGAAGGGGGGAGGGATTAGAGCCTTTTACCTGGCCATTGAGTCTTCCGGAAGTTCAAGAAGCCGAGTTCCTGGGTTTGCAAGCGTCAGGAGTGGGTGTTTTCACGGCCGGTGGCATTGCGCTGCCTCTCGTGGCTCCCACAGACTGCCGTCCTGTGTTGGGAGTCCTGGGGATCTCCGCCGGTTTTGGGCGCCCAGCTTTCTCCCAGTCCGTCTCCCACGTGGATTTCCCGGCCAGCCGCTTCCCCCTTGGTCTGGAGCAGCTCCCCACCGAGCACTCTCCGAGCCTGCAGGTTCATTCCTCCGGCCTTTCAGACTCTCCCGGCTTGGAAATTTGCCCCACGCAGACTGCTCGCGGTTTCTGACTCTCTCAAATCTGCCCAAATTCGCTTTTTTATGGGAATCTGACAGACCTTGTGAGAGAGCTCCGGTAAGACGCTGCCTTCATGCGGCCATCTTTCCCACTGTATCATGTTTATTACCTCTAATAGCACTATAGTATTCTATCACAATTATATGCCACAACTTGTTCAGCCATTCCCTAATTGTTGTGCATCCCTTCCATTTCCAAAACTTTGCCACCACAAAAAGAGCTGACAAGTACATTTTCCATGGTCCCCTAATTTACTTATGATATCTCCCCTTGTGTCTAAGTCATTTATCTACTTTGACCTTATCTTGGTATATGGTGTGATTAACTGGTCTAGGCCTAGTTTCTGCTAAACTTCTTTCCAATTTTCTTAGCAATTTTTGTCAAATATTGAATTCTTTTTTTTAGTGTTGTATTATATTTTTATTTACTTTGTTAATCATTTCCTAATTACATCTTTTTTTAACAATTTTTTATTTTTTATTTATTTAATACATTTAGTTTTCAGCATTGATTTTCACAAGAGTTTCAATTATGAATTTTCTCCCCATTTCTCCCCCGACTCCAAGATGGCATATATTCTGGTTACCCCATTCCCTAGTCAGGCCTCCCTTCTGTCACCCCTCTCCCCTCCCATTCCCTTTTCCCTTCCTTTCAAGATAAATTTCTATGTCCCATTGTCTGTGTATCTTATTTCCTAGGTTGCATGCAAAATTTTTTTTTTTGTTTTTGAACATCTGTTTTTAAAAACTTTGAGTTCCAAATTCTCTCCCCTCTTCCCTTTCCACCCACACTCCCTAAGAAGTCAAGCAATTCAACATAGGCCACGTGCGTATCATTATGTAAAACCCTTCCACAATACTCGTGTTGTGAAAGACCAACTATATTTTGTTCCTTCCATACCTATCCCCCTTTATTGAATTTACTCCCTTGACCCTGTCCCTTTTTGAAAGTGTTTGTTTTTGATTACCTCCTCCCCCATCTGCCCTCCCTTCTATCATCCCCCCTTTTTTATCTTCTTCCTCCTTCTTTCCCGTGGGGTAAGATACCCATTGAGTGATTGAGTGTGTATGGTATTCCCTCCTCAGGTCAAATCTGATGAAAGCAAGATTCACTCATTCCCCCTCACCTGCCTCCTCTTCCCTTCCTACAGAACTGCTTTTACTTGCCACTTTTATGCGAGATAATTTACCCCATTTTTTATTTTTTTTAGATATCATCCCTTCATATTCAGCTCACCCTGTGCCCACCCTCCCTCTCTCTCTCTCTCTCTCTCTCTCTCTCTCTCTCTCTCTCTCTTTCTCTCTCTCTCTCTCTCTCTCTCTATATATATATATATATATATACACATATAGATATATACATATATATGCATACACACACACACACACACACACACACACACACACATATATATATATATATATATATATATATATATATGTATATATATGTATATATATGTATATATGCATATTCCCTTCAGCTACCCTAATACTGAGGTCTCCTGAATCATACATATCATTTTTCCATTTAGGAATGTAAACAAAACAGTTCAACTTTGGTAAGTCTCTTGCCACTTCTTTTTGTTGTTCTTTTTCTTGATTACCTTTTCATGCTTCTCTTGAATCGTGTGTTTGAAAGTGAAATTTTCTATTCAGCTCTGGTCTTTTCACTGAGAAAGTTTGAAAGTCCTGTATTTTATTGAAAGTCCATATTTTGCCTTGGAGCATGATACTCAGTTTTGCTGGTAGGTGATTCTTGGTTTTAATCCTAGCTCCACTGACCTCTGGAATATCGTATTCTAAGCCCTTCTATCTCTTAATGGAGAAGCTGCTACTCTTGTGTTATTCTGATTGTGTTTCCACACTACTCAAATTTTTTCTTTCAGGCTGCTTGCAGTATTTTCTCCTTCATCTGGGAGCTCTAGAATTTGGTGACAATATTCCTAGGAGTTTTCCTTTTGGGATCTATTTGAGGAGGCGATCAGTGGATTCTTTCAATTTCTATTTTACCCTCTGGCTCTAGAATGTCATGGTATTTCTCCTTGATGATTTCTTGAAAGATGATACCTAGGCTCTTTTTTTGATCATGGCTTTCAGGTAGTCCGATAATTTTTAAATTATCTCTCCTGGATCTATTTTCCAAGTCAATAGTTTTTCCAATAAGATATTTCACATTGTCTTCCACATTTTCATTCCTTTGGTTCTGTTTTATGATATCTTGCTTTCTTATAAAGTCACTAGCTTCCACTTGCTCCAATCTACCTTTTAAGGTGGTATTTTCTTCAGTGGTCTTTTGGACCTCCTTTTCCATTTGGCTAATTCTGCCTTTCAAGGTATTCTTCTCCTCATTGGCTTTTTGGAGCTCTTTTGCCATTTGAGTTAGTCTATTTTTTAAGGTGCTGTTTTCTTCAGTATATATTTCAGTATTTTTTTGGGTCTCCTTTAGCAAGTCATTGACTTGTTTTTCATGGTTTTCTCGCATCCTTCTCATTTCTCTTCCCAGTTTTTTTCTCTACTTCTCTAACTTGCTCTTCCACATCCTTTTTGAGCTCTTCCCTGGCCTGAGACCAGTTCATGTTTTTCTTGGAGGCTTTTGATGTAGGTTCTTTGACTTTGTTGACTTCTTTAGGCTGTATGTTTTGGTCTTCTTCATCCCCAAAGAAAGATTCCAAAGTCTGAGACTGAATCTGAGTCCATTTTCGCTGCCTGGCCAACTTACTTGACCCTTGAGTTTTTCACTGGGGTATGACTGCTTGTAGAGTAAAGAGTACTTTGTCCCAAGCTTGAGGGGATGTGCTGTTGTTTTCAGAGCTATTACAGCCAGCTCTGCCACACCAGCACTC
This sequence comes from Trichosurus vulpecula, assembly GCF_011100635.1. NCBI lineage: Eukaryota > Metazoa > Chordata > Mammalia > Diprotodontia > Phalangeridae > Trichosurus > Trichosurus vulpecula. The sequence continues at coordinate 87,324,678 of NC_050576.1, read as the reverse complement.
CTCCTTCCCCAAGAACCCCCAACCAGGACTGGACTCAGATCTTCAGCAGGCTCTGCATTCCTGCTCTGGTCAGCCACTTCATTCCTCCCACCAGGTGGGCCTGGGGCCAGAAAAAAACTGCAGCTGTAGTTCTGTAGCTGCCCCACCTTGGCTTCCCCCGGGGCAGTGGCTGAACAGGAACTCTTTTCACTCTGTCCACAGCAGCTTTTCCCACTAACCTTCTCTGTTGTCTTTGTTGTTTCTGGGTTGAGACGTCTGGTAACTGCCACAGCTCACTGATTCAGGACGCTAGGGCCTGCTCCGCCCTGTTCCGGGTCTGGTTGGTCCACACAGCCCATGCTAGGCTCTGCTCCCCTCCTGCTCCCAGCTCCATGTGCGATAGACCTCACCCAGCGACCGTCCAGACTGTCCTGGGCTGGAGCCCTGCTTCCTTCTGCTATTTTGGGGTTTCTGCAGTTCTAGAATTAGTTCATAGCCATTTTTTATAGGTTTTTGGAGGGACTTGGCAGGGAGCTCATGCAAGTCCCTGCTTTCTAGCTACCATCTTGGCTCTGCCCTCCCAAGTATTGAATTCTTAACCCCAAAGTTTGTCCCTTTGGATTTATTAAACACTACATTACTATGGTCACTTATTACAGTGTGTTGTGTACCTAATATATTTCACTGATCCACCATTCTCTTTCTTAGCCAGTCCCTGATTGTTTTAATGATTAGTGCTTTGTAATATAGTTTGAAATTTGGAACTGCTAGACTGCCTTCCTTAACATTTTTTTTCTTTGGTTCCCCTTGATATTCTTAACCTTTTGTTTTTCCAGATAAGTTTTATTATTTTTTGTAGTTCTATAAAATAATTTTTGGTAGTTTGATTAGTATAGCACTGAATAAATAAATAAACTTAGAATTGTCATTTTTACTGTATTAGCTTGGCCTACCTATGAGCAATTAATATTTCTCCAGTTGTTTAAATCTGTCTAAATTTTCGTGAAAAGTGTTTTTTAATTGTGTTCATGTAGTTCTTGGATTTGTCTTGCCAAATAACAAGTACTTTTTTAAGCAATGACTTCATGCCAGGGACTGTGGTAATGCTAAGTGTACAAATACATTGAATGAAATAATACCTCCTCCCAAGCTTACATTTTAACAGGGGAGATAATAAAGACATATGAGAATATACATATGAAATATAAACAGATTAAATATAAATAAATATAAAATTGTTGCATATAAGGTATTTTGAATGAAAAAAAGCCAGAACTAGAGAGAACACGCATAAGTAAAAAATAAGAAAGGCTTCAAGTAGAAGTTGGTGTTTGAGTATATTTGAAATGTTCAGTAGGAAATTGGTGTTATGTGACTGCAGCTCAAGGGGGAGGCTAGAGCTAGATGTGTAGATTGGGAGTCATCAAAATGAAGATGATAATTAACCTTATGAAAGCCGATGAAGTCACCGACAGAGATAAAGCAAGAAAAATAGTCTAGAAGAAAGCTGTGGGAAATACCTATAGTTAGGAGGCATTATTTGGATAGTGAACCGAGAGGGAAAAGTCAAAGAGGTCAGTTGGAAGAAAGCAGTGTCATGAAAGCCCAAGCAAAGTCATTGGTACACAGTGTCAAATGTAGGGAGCAAGTAAGATAAGGACTGAAAGGATCAGAAGGATAAGGACTGAAAAGACCATCAGATTTGATAGTTACATGATCATCGATAATTTTAGGGAGAACTGTTTCATTTGAGTAACAAATCTGAAGCCATATCATAAAGGGTTAAATAGTGAGTGAAAGGAGCCAATTTGGAAGCAGCAAGTATATTCAGACTTATTTAGGAATTTGGCTAAGGGAAAAAAAAAGGTAGGATAATACCTTGAGGAGATGGTAGAGTATTTTGAAGGTTTTTAATGATTGTGGGGACTTGGAAATATTTGAAGGCAGTAGGGAAGGAACCAGTTGTTAAGGAAAGGTTGAAAATTGTAGAGATAATGGGTATGATTGAGTTGGCAATCTATTTGAGATTGAGGACATATGTTGAAGGGTTGGCCTTGGTAAATATAAGGACTACCTCTATCAGAAAGGAGGCACTTTATACATTTGCTTAGCCAAGAATGACTTAATTCTTTCCATTTCTGTCAAAGATATAGTTTAAATCATCATTCCTCCTTAGTAACATCCTTGAAATGCTTTCTTTGTAATCCTGTTAAACTTAGTTTACACTTCCGTTACACTTATATGACAGTTGTATCTGACACTATTATAGTCTTTTATTTTAATTAATGTTTCTAATCTCCCTTTCTAGATTGTTAGGTCATTGAGGGCAAGAATTCCTCCAGACTACATAATTTTATATGTGTCACATTGTTTAACACAATATATCAAATTATTTTTTAAGGGATAGGCAAGTACCATTTTCCACTTTCGTATTTGTATCCCCAATGTCTAACATAGTGCTTTATGTAGAGTAGAGACATAATAAATGCTTGTTGAATTCAACATTTACCTATCCTTTGATAAACAATTTCTTGTTGATATCAATAGAACAATCTTGATAATGTTAGGAATCTGTGAACTAAAAAGTGGCTTAGAGCCCCATAACTGTAATAATAATAATAGATGACACATTGCTATCTAATGTTTACAAAGTATTTTACATAAATTATTATATTTGAACCTCATTACATATTCTCCCTGTGGCCTACATACCATTTCTGCAGATATACATTATTAATTCAGTTGGCAGTATGCATCAGTAAGAAGCAAAGTCAGTGCTACTCCTCACTTGTCTGGCTTTTCTACCTGCTTACCAGATATTTTTCTGCCATAAATCTTATTCTCTGTATCTGCTCTTCTTTTCCACCTCACTTTTATTTCTTGTCTTCTCCCATAAGAATACAAGCTCCTTGATGGTTGAGATTCTCTCTCGTTCTCTCTCTCTCTCTCTGTCTCTGTGTGTGTGTGTCTCTCTCTCTCTCTCTCTCTCTCTCTCTCTCTCTCTCTCTCTCTTTTTTGCTGGTATTTATATCTCCATTGCTCAGCATTGGGCCTGACACATAGTAAGCTCTTAAATGCTTGCTCTATCTACATATCAGTGTACCTGTCTACTTATCTACAAAGAAGAAATCACTCATAAAAGTCCATGTTATTTAGGCAGTCAGGCAACAGGTTTTTTAAAGCTCTTACTATCTGCCAAGCATTGTTCCATGCACTAAGGGTACCTATAAAGGCAAATACATTGTCCCTAACCTTAAGAAACTTGTAGTCTGATGGAGAAAACACCATGGTAATAAATATTTACCTACATAGATATATGTGGTGCATGTGGAAGGTAATCTCAGAGAGAAGGCACTTCTGGGGACTGGGAAAGACCTCCTGCAAAAAGGTTGGGTTTGAGTTGAATCTTGAAGGAAGTCAGGGAAGCCAAAAACCAGAGGTGAAGAAGGAAAGAATTACAGGCATGGTAGAGTGTGGGGGACAGTCATAGAAGATGCATGGAGGCAGATGTAAAGCCAATCATTAAGTAAAAGATCTTGAATGGGTTTTCAGGTGGGGCTTCAAGTGGGGCCAACAAAGGGAGGTCTGATTAGAGATAGGCCTACACCCTTTCACTAATTAGGTGTGAGGTCCCAGGCTAGTTAGGAAACCAGTTTGCTAGTTTGAGAGAGGTGTGAAGCCCTCAAGGGCCCTAAGGGGGGATGCTAAGACCTGAGCCGATGGTATGTGCCTGAGTTTTAGTCAATCAGATGACAGCTAAAGACTGTATAAAAAGAGAGAGCAGAACTTGGAAACAGCAGAAAAACTGAGGCCTGAGGACTAGGAGAGGAGAAACTGAGGACTGAGAGTGGAACTGGACACAGTAGAGCCAGAAGCAATGGAGTGGAGAGCAGCAGCATTCAGAAGCTGAGGGCCAGCTTCCAGAGAGTGCAGAGAGGAGAGTGAAACACACAAGAGGGAGTTGAGGAACTTGGAGTCAGTGGAGCTGCAGGAGAGAGTGCTGAGCAGGGAGTTAGGATTCCTGAGTGATCTTCTTATAGGAGGGCCTAGCATTGAGGAGAAGTGCAAGTATGGTTTGGTTTCCTGCTATAATATTTTATCACAATCTCCTTGTTACTATAGTGAGGGGGAGCTTATTGGTTTTGGAATGTTATTGCCACAATATTGAATTGGGGCATTGGTCCTTGAATCTGATCCTTTGGAATCTATATACATGTTATGCTTCCTCTGCCTTCTACCTAGAGAATTCATTATACTTTGCGATTCTGAACCATTCAGGCATACCCTTGGTCCTCTCAGAGGTCATGAATTGGCCCTACTGACATAGCAGAAGACGGCTTTGAGCATGAGGAAAAGTAAGAGGGCCAGTGTCACTGGATTTTAGAGTGTATACAGGGGCATAAAGTGTAAGAAGATTGAAAAGGAGGAATATGATAGGTTGCAAAAAGCTTCAAATGCCATATGGAGGATGGATATTCTATTTGATTTTTGAAATAATTGGTAGCAACTGGAATTTATTGCATTAGGGAGTGACATGCTCACAGCTTCATTTTAGGGAATTTACTTTGGGGGTCGAGTAGAAGATAGACCGGAGTAAGAAAATGCTTGAGATAGGGAGAACAATCATAATGTTACTAGAAATAGGAAGAGATGATTAGGTGCTTGCTTTGTGAGTGGAGTGGGTAGAAATGACAAGAATTGGCAAAAGATTTGATATAGGAAAAGTGAGGGAGACTGAGGAGGAGTTTAGGGTGTCAGTGAGGTTTTGAGTCTGGAGGTCCTGGAGGGGAGAGAGAGAGAGAGAGAGAGAGAGAGAGAGAGAGAGAGAGAGAGAGAGAGAGAGAGAAGCAAAATTTAAGAGCAAATAAATTCTTAGTTCAAGTTACCATCTTTTACCTCTAGCTACATTCCTCCTAGAAAACTTCTTGAAAAATGTTGCCTAAGATCATTGTTTCTATTTTCTTCCTTCGCAATTTTCAACTTCTAATAATTTGTTTTTTTTAATAAACTGAATCTGCTTTCTCTAAGTTAACCAGTGATCTCTTAAACTGCCAAATCCAATGGCTTTTTCTCAGTCACTCTCCTTTATGACTTCCCTTATAGCATTTTTTAATGTTGAACATCCACTTGTCTTAGACAACCTTCCTGGATTTCTATAATACTACACTCCCTTGTGCAGTAGGCTGAGTTGTCCTGCCTCATTTGTCTTTGTGGGATGATCATCTTTATCTTCTCTTTTCTGCCCCCTCCCACCTTGCATAAGACTCTTTTCTCTTTTACTTTTCCTCTTGATAATTTCCTCAACTCCAGTGGATTCAACTATCATCTCTATTTACATACCTTCTCTACCTGGATGTTCATAGGCACCTCAAAGCAAATATATTTCCAAAACCAATCTCATTATTTTTTTCTTAAATCCATACTTCTTCATAGCTTCTTTACTTTTCTCAAGGCCACTGTTATTCATAATTCAGGTTTATAACTTAGGAGTCATCCTCATCTCTTCACTTTTATACTCCTCCCTGCACAAATCAGAATCAGTTGGCAAGTCTAGTCAGTTCCTCCTGGATAATATCCCCTTTTTTCCAGTGACATGACCATCAACTTATTTGAGGGCCTTATTACTTCTGATCTGGACTCTTGCAGTAGCTAGCCTCCTAACTGTTCTCCCTATTTCCAGTCTCTTCTGTATCCTGCCTATTAATTTGCCAAATCCAAAGGCCTTTTCTCAACATCCATCCTTTTTAATGTCCCTCCAACATTTGTTAATGTCCACGGGTCTTAGACAAGCTCTCTTCCCTGAATTTCTGTTACACTGTATTCCTTTACTTGTCTCTTTCCCCTGTCTGGCCACTCCTCAGTTGCCTTTGTAGAATCACTAACCATATTCATCTTTAACATAAGTATGAAACTGTTAGTCCTAAAACACATTTGTAATTATACTATTCCTCTGCTCAGGAACCTTCAGTGACTCCTTTTGGACGAAATAGAGGCTCTTTCTTTGGATTTTCAAACCCTTCACAAGCAAGTTCTGTCCTACCTTTCTGAACTTATTTTAAATTATTTTTCCACTCTGTAATGACTTCTTCCAGAAGCTTTTCCTGATTCCTCAATTAGGACCTTTTCCTCGCCCACAAAAATCACTTTATGTATTTCGTATATTCAATGTGTTTATTAGTGAACATGTTATATTCCCCCACCCTCAGTAGAATATAAGCTTCTTGAGGAAATCAGGGACCATTTTTCTTTTGCATTTATATCCCTAGTAGGTCTAGAACAAGAGCTTCTTGAATGCTTGTTCAGTGAGTGATATTTGCATAAATGGTTGTATGTTTCATTTTCACATTATGTGTGAAATGAGTATTAGATTATTTTCATTAATCAAAATGGAATGGAAGCCAAATAATCTAGAACTTTATTTTCCCAGGCTAGATTGATACTTAGCTGTTAGGCATTCCTTAGATAGATATACTTTTTATTCTTTTAAAAAATCATTTGACCAAGTTTCATAATATTCTCATGGATAACACAGAGATGTGTATTAGTAACATAGGTACATTTAGAACTGGTTTAATTTCTGGATCCAAAGAATAATTCTCAATAGATATATGGAAACTTCACTGGAGATATCTAGAGGAGTGCTCCAAGAACTTGTCCTTTTTAACTTGGTCTTATTTAATATTTAATTCAATGACTTAGATGAAGTGTAGAGAAGACACATTTGTCAAATCTGCAGATGACATGAAGCTAGGAAAAATATGTAACATGTTGGATAATAGAGTTAGGATGAAACTGATTTTGACAGGCTGGAATGATGGGCTGACTCTAAAAACGTAAAATTTACAAAGGACAAATGTAAAGTTATACACTTAGGTTGAAAAAATAAACTCTATGATAATATATAATTTATATAGTTATCTATTTATATGTGTATCATTCTCTCCCCCACCAAGAACCCTTCTTAAAGCAGAACTTAGAGCAGCAACTTTTCTTTTTCATTTTGCCCTTCTATCCCCACTATCTAGTAGAGTTATTTGCATATAGGAGGTTCTAAATAATTTTGGGTTTTTTTATTATATTGCTTTATATACTTCATGTTAATCAATTGTAGAAGACAGTAGCCAAAAAAATTTAAAAAGAATGCTGACATAGTGTGCCCTAAAAATGGCATAGTGTCTAGAATGAAGTTATTTTGTTTTATTCGCTCCATTCAGATCACTTCTGGAACACTGTGTCCAGTTGTGGGATCTACATTAAGGTAGGACAAAGAAAAAAAATTGTATTCCGAAGAGAGTGATCGAGATGATAAAAGAACTGACGTCTATGGCATTTGAGGTTTGGTTGAAAGGGTTGTTTAACAGCTAGAAGAAAAGACTTAGACAGAGGAAGTCATTGTGTTCAGACATGAATAAGGCTATCATATGAAAGAAGGTTTAGATGTACTGTGTATGCTGGAACCTAGAGATCAGAACTTAATAATCATCATGGCATTGTCGGGGAGAGAAAAGGACTACAATTGAAATTGTAAGTCCTGGGCTTGAATACCACCTCAGGTACTTACTGGCTTTGTGATCATGAAAAAGTCAGTTAATTTGTTGCAGTCCAAGTTTCCTTATTTGCAAAATGTGGAAAATATACTGATCATACTGAACTCACAGGATTATTGTGAGGAAAGGCCTTCGTAAACCTTAAAGTCCTATATTAGTGGGGGATGTTGACTCCTCTTAGATGCCCTCTCCTCCTCAGTTTTTGGTGACACTGTTCTCTTGTAGTTCTCCTTTCTGCTGTTGTAAGAGATAATAGGTAGCACTTTCAATAATATAAATATGCAAATGATGTCATTGAAATCTTACTAAGAATTAGAGCTACCCCCAAAGTGAGATGTATATGCCCAGGAAAATAATGGGCTTGGCCTTATTGGATGTCTTTAGGTAGATATTGGATGAGCACTTGTCAAGTATGTTGGAGTGGGAACTTTTGAGTAGGCTCAGGTTGTATTGTGTCTCCTGTGACATGCTTTCCGAGACTGAAACTCTGTGAGTCTGATGTGTTGAATCTGAAACATGGCACCAACCAATTTCATAATTTTATTGAATATAGATAATAAATATGGAAATAATATACCATGGTTGAGTAATATGATTTTAATGGTTTGATGTAGTTTATATTACCTGTATTAAAATCAGTTTAGATTGTTTTTATTCAACCCCTTTGAAATTGCTTTTGCTCTATCAATAAATTGACCAACAAGCATTTATTTAGTGGTAGGCACTGTGCTGTGCTGGGGATGCAGAGGAAACAGATAGCCTTTGTTTTCATACAGCTTTCATTGCATTGAGGAAAACAAGATATACTTTTTCAAGAATATAGAAAGTGAATACAATATAATTTCATGGGAGAGATGCTAGAGGCCGAGGAGGAGATAATTGAAAAGCTTTAAAAAGTATATAATGCCTCTGGATGTAGCAAGTAGAAGGCTGACCTTGTCATCCCTGTGACTCATACTAGCTGTGTGATCACAGCCATCTCCCTTAACTTTAGCACCCTAGGGAATGCTCTATAATTACAAATTATAGATGAGTTGTTTATTTGCATCAGTTAAAGGAATTTCCATACTGGGAGTCCTCCATGCTGATGAAACCATTGATCTGGGTGGCTGTGCTCTCCAATTTCCCTCCCTCCCCTTATTGGTTCAATATTAGTTAAATATTCTTAACAAATGAAGTTGAGGTAATTAGGTATCACACTGGATAGACTGCTAGATCTGGAGTCAGGAAAATGTGAGTTCCAATTCAGCCTCAGATACTTACTAGAACTCTGTGACCCTGGGCACATCAGTACCACTGCCTGCCTCAGTTTCCACAACTGTAAAATGGAGATGATAAAAGCTTGTACTCCCCGGGGTTGTTGTGAGAATAAAATGAGTTGTTAATTGTAAAGTGCTTAGTACAGTGTCTGCCAGAGGGGTGGGAAATCTGTGGCCTCAAGGCCACATGTGGTCCTCTAGGGCCTCAAGTGAGGCCCTTTGACTGAATCTAAACTTCACAGAACAAATCTCCTTAATTAAAGGATTTGTTCTGTAAAATTTGGACTCAGCCAAAAGGCCAGACCCAAGGACCTAGAAGACCACATGTGGCCTTGAGGTGACAGGTTCCCCACCCCTGGTCACTCTGGCACATAGTAGGTGCTTAACAAATGCTTGCTTCCTTCTATCTGTGAGCAGAAAAAGGTGACTTCCAAGTTAATGAAAAATCTAATTTGTAAACCCTTCTTTAATTATATTGTAGTTTTTTAGCTATAAGCAGACACATTTAACCTCATGAATATTGATGAATGTGATCCATAATCATTAAAGGTTACAATGTATGGCATGGACAGATCACCAGTAAGATGAAAATTAAAAATTCCACCATAATTTTTGGTTGTTAGTAAGTCTGGTTGTGGAATCCATTCCTTTATAAACATTTTAGAAATTGGAGTAAGTTCCTGCATCTTAGTGTGCAATTAGAAGAAATGAGTCATCTCCCATTGAAGGGGCACATTACCGGCAATTTTCCAATTTGCCAGATATTCACATATATCACATGAATAATTGAATAATGAGATTGAGCCAAAACTGGTGTAGTTAATTTTAGTTGGGTGAATTGAGTACCATCTGGACTGCTGGCTTTGCTAACTTTTAATTGACCCAGTTCTTTCACAAGAGTTCTAATACCTAATTTATAAAATAGTTATTCAAGCTTAAAGTAGAAAGACTAGGGCCACTTGTTAGAATGCTTAATTGGAATTTCATTGAATACCAATCCCGTTTAAATGGATTAAATGACTGATCTTTGGTTTTCAAAGTTCATTGCTTTTTGATATCAATTTTATAATTGCAGGAAATACAATTGGACTTCCTACTTCATTTTAAACTTGAATTTTAAATTTGTCCTAGTACATTTTTACTGAAATTTATCAGTAAAAAATAATCAATGCTTTCTATTTGGAATAGATTAGTTGTATGGAATTCACATTAAACTTTGCTTTGTCCCTCTCATCTACCCAATTATTTGCTGTTAAATATTGCAGTGAAAATGCAATCAAAGGAACTTAGGTGAGTTTTAACCTAAGTGAGTCTTTATATTTTATAGAATTTATAAAAGGGTTTAATTTTAATTACTCTTCTAGGGGCTTTTTTGCATGATCTTTCTAATAAAATGCAAAATGCTATGTCCAATTGTATGAATCCCATCTGTTTCTTTGTGCTCAGATCTGGAAAATTAAATGATATACTTTAGTTATTAAATTCACTCCAATATTTAAATTAATGCATCCAAATTTTCTTTTTATTTGAGAAGAAAGTTGACCAATCTCTTAAGTCCTTCTCTAGTGTTTCATTGTCATATGAAAGTGACCGTGACCTCTTGAAGGTTATGCCAGCAGTGCTCAGCCTCTGACAGTTTCTTTGAAACCGAAGAGGCCTCACATGCAAGCATGCTAATGGTCTACATGGCTTTTGTCTGAGCATCAACTTCAGTAAGTTGGAGGAAAAGGTTAGTGACAAGAAAAACAGTAAAGTTGTCAAGCCAGTGCAGACTTTTCTTGTAGAGCTTAAATTGTTGAAATCACAGATTCATTAAATATTGGAAAAAAATAAGTCTTCCTGGTTTTAGAGAATACTGGTTAGCACAAATTGGGAGAGGGAAAAGAACAGAACCAGGAGAGCAATTCATACAAGGACAACAACTTTGCAAACAAAAATTGCTTTTAAGAACTCTGTGAATTAAATGACCAAATATATCTCCAGAGGACCTATAATGAAGCATGTTAGTTACCTCCTAAGAGAAATGTGATAAACATAAGGTGCAGACAAAGATGATAGAAACATGGTGCTGATGCATGCATTTTTGGACATGTCTATTGTGTGGATTTGTTTTGCTTATCTACACTTACATTTTGTAAATTTTTTTCTCTTTATCTCAATTCATAAGTGGATAAGGATCACGGAGAAGTATTAGCACTAGTAATGAAAAAAGGACCATTTTAACATTTTTAATGTACATAATGGGAGGAAATTGAGAAAAAATCACAGGCAAGCAGGAAAGTTTTGGAAATAATGTGTAGAATTTATAGTTTAAAATAATCACTAAGGAGTAGAAACTCAAGGTTTCATAGAAAATTCTAAAATAGAATAACTTTGGCACCCCAAAAATCAAATACATGTATAAAGAAGGAAGTCTACCCCATTACCTTCAGAATAATAAATGGAAATTGTAGAACCTAGAAAAAAATCACATTTATCTGGGAATGTGGCTAAGTGTGTGTGTGCAGGAAGGTTCTCAGGGCAAGGGGAATATACCAAGGATTCTAAGCTATGATCAACCCTTCTCAATATTAATCTAGGCTAGAGAAAGTGACAACAAAAGTAAGGGGAGGTTGGGGAACTGGGCAGCTGAAATGTTAAAAGGGAACACAGGTTGTGGTGAGGACCATGATTAATGTTTTGGCCTCTTTGAGAAGGAAGGAGAGTAACCTGAAGGTCCAAAGATGACAACAGCAATCATCTTGACAATTTAAATTAAACTTTAAAGGAGAAGAGATCATTATCAGCAATAGCACTGGCAGAAAGGTCTGAGAGCAGTACGCAAGTATACTAACTCTTCTTCATAGCCCTGTGTAGAGGTGTGTGAAAGAGAAGAAATAATTTTTTTTTTGATGATTGTGCAAAGAGATGCAGTATCTTCAGGAGAAATGAAAGTTTCATCAATTATAAGTTAATAAAAAGCAATGTGAGAAGAAGATCTCAAGGATCAAGAAGACTTTAAAAATAAAGGAGGGTTCAAGGGGACACAGTGAAAAGGGAGGACAGAAGCACAGAGGGATGAGACTAGACATAGGGACCATGGTGACCCTGGTCATGGATGGAAAAAAGAAGAGTCTCGCAGGGTGGGGGAAAGAGGCATATCTTCTTGGATTTTTGCACCTGGGCAAAGTCCTAAATACCGTGTTTTGTCTTTACTGATGTTAAATACTGAGCTGCTCTCTTTGATCTGTTCCTGGGTAGGGCTGAGATTGGAGCTGGGGATGGGCATAGAATGTGTCTTGATGATATCCAGGCAGGGGAACTCTTTCTTCTCTTGGAATGAGAACTGAGAGGTGAAGGCCAAATTTCAGAACAGATGGGGGTTGTACATGGAACCCTGTGATCCAGCCAATTATCTGAGAGTGCCATCGATATTAAGGAGAGAAGCAAGGTCAAAACCAGAGATCACTACCATTACCACCACCATTAAACACCAAGAACAGTAGCTGACATTTTTATAGAGTTTTAAAATTTGCTAATCAAATTGAATATACTATTTCATTTGATCATGATAAGGTTCAAATTAAATGAGGTCTAGATTTTTAACCTTCAAAATTCAGTGGCAAGAGATAAATTTAAGATTCAGCTAAATGAGGTATATAAAAGTAATTCATTATACTCAACTACCATATTTGTGAATGTATGCTTATGAACAGGGAAAGGACAAAAAAATTGGCATGATGGAAAGGGCAGCTGTGCAAGAGAAGCCTTAAAGAAAAGGAGATGAAGTTAGCATGAGTATTCTATTTAAGTATTTGTAAATATCACCTGATATATCTTGCACAGCTATTGTAGATAGAAAATGAGCTACGTTTAAATTGAGTAGTAGGAGAAAAGCAGAGTGGATATCATTTGAGAAACTATGTTCTGCCAAAGCCCAGCTTTTTGGCATCCATATTCCCTCTGTTATGCTCTGTGGCTGTAAGTCATACCTCCAAAGAATAAATATTGGTAACCAATAGGGCAATGAAAAGACATATAGTAGATATAAGTAAACTTAAACATATTATAGATTACTCTTGCATGAAATAAGTGATATAAAATATATAATTATGGTCATGTGTGATTGAAAAAGGGGGATTGAGGGTGGAGCCAAGATGGCAGCTAGAAAGCAGGGACTTGCTTAAGCTCTCCCGCAAATCCCTCCAAACATCTGTAAAAAAATGGCTCTGAACAAATTCTAGAGCTGCAGAACCCACAAAATAGCAGAGGGTAGCAGGTCTCCAGCCCAGGATAGCCTGGATGGTTACTGAGAAGGGTCTTACGTGTGATGCTGGGAGTGGAGCGCAGGCCAGCATGGGCTGTGCCAGGACAGACCAGACTGGGAGTCCATAGGAGCAGGCCTGAGGGCCATGAATCATTGAGCTGTGGCAGTTACCAGGCTTCTCAACCTACAAACACCAAAGACCATGGAGCAGGTTAGTGGGTAAACTGCTAAGATTGGGTTAGAGAGCAGTCTGGCCACCAGCCCTGGGGGGAGATGGTGCCCAGTGGAGGCAACAGCAGCATGAAGCTCCTGTATCTGCTTCCAGAGCTCCAGTGTTAGCTGCTTCCGGAGTCCCTGGTCCACACAGTGGGAGGAATCAAGCGGCAGACCAGAGTGGGAGTGCAGGGTTTGCTTTGCCTTGCTTGCATCTTGGTTGCTATCCTGTTTGGTGGTTCTTGGGGGAGGAGGAGCACTGCTGTGGCAAAGTTGGCAGTGCCAGTGGACTAGACGTAGCTCTGAAAACAGCAGTGCAGCCCCTAAATCTTGGGACAAAGCAATCTCTACTCTACAAGCAGTCATACCCTGAGAAAAAGCTCAAAGGTCAGATAGATGGCTGGGAACATGGCCAGGCAGTGAAAAAGGACACAGACTCAGACTCAGACTCTAAAATATTTTTTTGGTAACAAAGAAGATCAAAACATACAGCCAGAAGAAATCAACAAGGTCAAAGAGCCTACATCAAAAGCCTCCAAGAAAAACATGAACTGGTCTCAAGCCATGGAACAGCTCAAAAAGGATTTGGAAAAGCAAGCTTGAGAAGTAGAGGAAAAATTGGGAAGAGACATGAGAATGATGGAAGAAAACCATGAAAAACAAGTCAACGATTTGCTAAAGGAGGCCCCCCCCCAAAAAAAAAAACTGAAGAAAATAACACCTTAAAAATAGAGTAACCCAAATGGCAAAAGAGCTCCAAAAAGCCAATGAGGAGAAGAATGCCTTGAAAAGCAGAATTAGCCAAATGGAAAAGGACATCCTAAAGACCACTGAAGAAAATACTACCTTAAAAATTAGATTGGAGCAAGGGGAAGCTAGTGACTTTATGAGAAATCAAGATATTACACAACAGAAGCAAAGGAATGAACAAATGGGAGACAATGTGGAATATCTCATTGGAAAAACCACTGACCTGGAAAACAGATCCAGGAGAGAGAATTTAAAAATTATTGGACTACCTGAAAGCCATGATCTAAAAAAGAGCCTAGATATCATCTTTCAAGAAATTATCAAGGAGAACTGCCATGATATTCTAGAGGCAGAGGGTAAAATAGAAATTGAAAGAATCCACCAATTGCCTCTTGAAAAAGATCCCCAAAATAAAACCCCTAGGAATATTGTTGCCAAATTCCAGAGTTCCCAGGTCAAGGAGAATATACTGCAAGCAGCCAGAAAGAAACAATTTGAGTGTTGTGGAAATACAATCAGAATAACAGAAGATCTAGCAGCTTCTACATTAAGGAATCAAAGGGCTTGGAATATGATATTCCGGAGGCCAATGGAGCTAGGATTAAAACCAAGAATCACCTACCCAGCAAAACTGAGTATCATGCTCCAAGGCAAAATATGAATTTTGAATAAAATAGAGGACTTTCAAGCTTTCTCAGTGAAAAGACCAGAGCAGAATAGAAAATTCAATTTTCAAACACAAAAATGAAGAGAAGCATAAAAAGGTAAACAAGAAAGAGAAATCATAAGGGACTGACTAAAGTTGAACTGTTTTGTTTACATTCCTAAATGTAAAGATCATGTGTGTAATTCATGAGACCTTTCTCAGTATTTGGGTAGATGAAGGGAATATACATATGTGTGTGTGTATATATATATATAGACAAAGGGCACAGGGTGAGTTGAATATGAAGGGATGATATTTAAAAAAAAATTAAATTAAATTAAGGGATGAGAGAGGAATATATTGAGAGAGAGAGAGAAAGGGAGAGATAGAATGGGGTAAATTATCTCGCATAAAAGTGCCAAGAAAAAGCAGTTCTGTAGGAAGGGAAGAGGGGACAGGTGAGAGGGAGTGAGTGAATCTTGCTCTCATCAGATTTGACCTGAGGAGGGAATAACATACACATTCAATCAGGTATCTTACCCCACAGGAAAGTAGGGGGAAGGAGATTAACAAAGTGGGGGGGGAGATGATAGAAGGGAGGGCAGATAGGGGGAGGAGGTAATCAAAGGCAAACAATTTTGAAAAGGGACAGGGTCAAGGGAGAAAACTGAATAAATGGGGATAGGATAGGATGGAGGTAAATATAGTTAGTCTTTCACAACATGAGTTTTGTGGAAGGGTTTTACATAATGATACATGTGTGCCTATGCTGAATTGCTTGCCTTCTTAGGGAGGGTGGGTGGGAAGGCAATAGGGGAGAGAGTTTGTAACTCAAAGTTTTAAAGGCAGATGCTCAAAAAAGGTTGTTTTTGCATTCAACTGAGAAATAATTATATAGGGAATGAGGCATAGAAATCTATCCTGCCTTACAAGAAAGTAAGGCGAAAGGGGATGTGGGGGAATGGAGTGACAGAAGGGAGGACTGACTGGGGAATGGAACAATCAGAATATATGCCATCTTGGAGTGGGGGGAGAGTACAAATGGGGAGAAAATTTGTAACTCAAAATCTTGTGGAAATCAGTGTTGAAAACTAAAATATTAAATAATAAAGTAATTGTTAAGAGGAAAAAAATGAAAAAAAGAAAAAGGGAGATTGATCATGAGATGAGAGGTAGAAGCAGCAGATGGAAAGATTGAAAGTTGCCTTGATAGCTACCATATATTAAAAAGAAACAGTGAAACCTATAGCTTATTGGATAGAACTTCTAGGTGAAATTGTTGAAAGGATATCACTCTGTGCTGCCCAAGATCAGAAATCATGGATGTGTTGTAATACAAAGTAAATTAAGCAGAACTAGAAAAACAATATACAATATGATTAAAACAATGTAAATGGAGAGAATGGCAAAACACTTGACACTGAAAATACCCATACACTGGTCAAGGTGGTGGTGATGGTCTGATTTGCCTGGTACTGTCTTATGTCGTACTCTGATGAAAATATTCTAAGACCCTGAACCCAAGAACCTTGGGAATGGACATGCTTTACCCAGGGATCCAAAGACATCATCAGGGAAGCAGCACCTATGGAGATACAGCCTCATAACTTCCCAGGAAGTTGGTACAGTCACAGCTACTGGAGACTGAGAAAGGAAAGTTCTCTCAATTAAAAAATTTGGGCATTGTTAAATGATTTAATATTATTTTACCAGTGAAAAGACATTAAAGAAGAATTATTTGTATCTGTTTTGCCTCTGTATTCTAAGGGCCATGGGACCTTTCCATTTGATTTACAGATGAAAATTTCCATCTATTTTGTCCTCCCTGGTTATAAGGTGATCTCCTCGAGAGCAACCATTTGTATCCCCAAATGATTAGCACTGTGTTTTGTACATAGTGAGTATTTAATACATGGATTTCTAATTCATAGATTCCTTAGATGTCATAGATATCATGGTCTGCCTTCTAGATCTCCAGCTGGCATGATAGGTACACCAAAACTCATCCACTGAAATATTATTGGTTGTGTATGAAGCAACATATTTGTAGCAGTTCTTTTTTGTTATAAAGGAGAAAAGCCCTGGAAAATAGATGACTATTGATTGGGGAAAGAGGAAGCTATGGAACGTGTGTAATGGGATATTATAAGATATGAGATTATTAATATGGTGAATATATATAAAAATGGAAAGATTTATATGAATCAACATAAAGTAAGAAGAACCAGACCAAAAAATATGCAAAATGCCTAAAACCAATGTAAATGGAAAGAACAACAAAACAATTGTGACTGAAAACTATAGAATTATAATGACCAAGCTTGGCTTTGAAGAAGAGCTTTAAAAATTTGATTCTCCCTTTATTTTTTTGGCTGTGATGGGAGACTGTCAATGTGGAATACTCCATATGCTGTAAGAATTGGCTGATTTGTTAGTTTTGTTGAAACCTCTCCCCCCGCCTCTTTTTTATTGTTGATTATGAGGCAGGCTCTCTGGGAAGGGGAAGAGGTGCATTTGGAAGTTGAGGACAATGTGAAGCCCAAAATATCCTTATTTTTAAAAGTATTATTGTCTTAAATATGGTAAAAATCTCTCTTTTTCCCAAACCACATTTGCAAATATCAGTATCATGGTTTAGTTGCTTCTAAGCTACCTAATGGAAAAAGGTCTCTCCCACTGTATTCTAAGGATCATAGATTTTGGATTAGAATTCTAATCCTTGGTATTTAAATTATCCAAAGAAATATTAGAGAATAAAACCTTCTCCTGTATGTGATATACTAACAGGATTAATATTCCTTTAAAGTTTAGTAGATGTTTGTGTCCATTGCAGACTGTCTCATGGGTCTTGTATCATTTCAGGTGGTGAAAAGGATAATTCCAAAGAAAGGATAAATTCCACCTGCTAATTCCAAGGCTGCTTTAATTACCAGCAATTTCCTTTTACTTTGTTGTATGCTTACTTTCCTGTGATTTTAGCTAGTAGTAGCTTTAGGCTATAAGACACAATGGCTGGTCAGTTGCACAGTTCCTGAGTTTAAGTCCTCTACAATTCCTTGTGTAAATATTGTCCAAAACAGTACCTCTGATACAGAAACAAACATATATTTGTTTTTATATTTATATTTTTATATTTGTTTTTATAATAAGAAAACCATCACAAATTACTTTTTCAAGGCATCAGAACCAGCAATAAGGAAGCAATGGAATAATCATTTATGAAATATTTACTATGTGTCAGATGCTATACTAAATGCTATAAGTAATAATAATAATAATAGTTGATATTTATATATCACTTGTTAGGTACTGTGCTAAGAACTTTAAAAATATTTTCTCTTTGATTTTCACAACAACCTTGTGAGAGAGGTACTGTTATTATTTCCATCTTACAGATGAAGAAACAGAGGGAGGCAGACGTTTTGTGACTTGCCAAGGGATCAGATACTAGTATCTGAGGCCAAATTTGAACTCAGGTCTTACTGACTCCAGGTCCAGTGCTCTATCCACAGGACCATCTGGCAGACTCATAAGACTTGAATTTGTGCCCTACTTCTGACACAAATGTTATGGCAATCAGACTTTTCCCAGTTCTTCCCTTCTGGGATGCTAAGACTATCAAGTATCCCCTTTGTTTGAATTGGTGGGAAACCTTTTGCTGTCATTATCTTGAGATATTTCTCAGATATTTCTCAGCATTGAGACAATTAGGAGTCATTGACTTGTGTATGATGTGATACTGGGGATGGGGAACTTTCACATTCCCAGCCTGGGTAAGCCAGAGCCCTCAGGGCTCTGAACGGTATATAATTGAGGGGAGCTTGGCATTTGACTTTTGGGGCACACTCATGGAAGGAATGTTGAGACTCTGGGCAAGCTGTAATTGCCCCCCACCTTTGTAACCCAGGTATTGGTGCTTCTCCGGTACCCATGAATTGTGATTTGAATCAGACAAGGTCTGTCTGTTGATGTTTGTTATTTCTGTTTGTATTTGCCTTGAAGTTCAGAGGGCTGATCTTTTCCCCCTGAACTAAGTGATTGATATATGTATGTTTGATTAAACTGACATTGTACACCCCTTAAAGTTGCTTTCCTTAGGATAGCAGATCAAAGAACCTGTGTTGACAGCTTTCTGTGTGCTGGTTGTTGGTGGGTCTTACACCTCTACAGCAGCTGCTAGTAGATTGTTGCTACAACATACTGGCTGTATGAACCTGGACAAGTCAGCGAACCTCTAAATACTCTGTGCAAATCTCTCAGACTATCAACTATAGAGAAGATACTGATTTGCATTTGTAGAGGAAATTTCTTCATCTCAAAATTTCCTTTTCTAATCAAATCATAGCTGACTTCCCTATGATATCAAATCATATTGAAATCATAGGTTATTTTCCTCTCCCTGTGAAATGGGCCAATTTGATTAATATCTTCTTCACATTGGTGATATGGTTCTGCTTATAGTGTACAAATATAATAATGTCATCCTGTTATGTGATAACAAACTGGTACAAAAAGCCAGTGAGATCATCACTGAATGTTGGCATGTTACCCGGGGCCTTGGCTATGTCAAAAGGCATTCATAACCTGGTATTCTCAATGACAAATCTAGTGTGAAAAACTGTCTTCTATTTATCTTCAGTTATAGTTTTCATGAGGGTATGATCCCTTTGAAAACCCAGTTTAATATAAATGCACACCTCCTGTATCCTTTCTAGGATATTTGAAAGAAGGGATAACAAAGACTGTAGACAGTTATGTCCTTGATCTTCTTATAGTTAGTAATGGGTCTTGCCCTTCAACCCTCCTCCTTTCCTAAGGACAAAGAACAAGGGGTCCCCTGCTGGCGATCATTTATTTCTTAAACAATCATGTATGAAGAACATACTTTATGCCCAGCTCTAGGGATAAAAACAGAGAAGTAAAGCAGACTCTGCTTTCAAAGGAGTTTATATCCTATTGAGGAGGAAACAATACAGAGAAAGAAGAATGTATGCTTCATACTCACCCGAACTCATCCCCCAAATATTTGCCTGTTTTGCTCATTTAAGGGCCTTGTCTGTGCATGGAGTAGATTTGTTCTATGCTATTTGTCAAGAACTCCTAAGATATTATCAATTGGGCCACGACAGTTCAGGTGAGAATATACCTGAATCACTCCCTGTTAACTAAGCAACTTTGCAACTGTATCTGTACTTCACTGACCTAATGACTAGAGTGTTAGCAGGAAGTTCTGAATTTCAATCTTGTCTTTGAAACTGAAAATCTGTGTGACCCTGGACAAGTTATTTAACTACTGTTAGATTCAGTTTCCTATCTGTAGAGTGGGGATAATAAAAGCACCCACTTCACAGAGTATCTGTGAAGTTCAAATGAGATCACACACACACACACACACACACACACACACTCACACACATATACACACAGATAGAGCTTTGTAAATCTTCAAGTGTTTTTAAATGTTAGTTGCTACTGTTGTTATCACTACTCTGGAATTAGATCTTGGGGTAACTCCATTACACTTGAGGTGGTTTCTGCTTGAAGAAACTACATAAAAAATATGTCTGATTCAACGTAGAGACTGTTGTCATCATCTTATCATTATCTAGTGAGATGAATAACTTCATGCTATTCTAGACACTGCCCCTCCCCCCAATTTCAGGCTATTTTCCGTGGTTACCAAGTGCTTATATACCTTCTTTAGGCAGAGGCACCCCTTATATTCTTACCAAGCTCTAGGTGATATAACTTCTCAATACCATAAAGTCTCTTAGTGCTTTATTTTGCCTGGTCATCCACTCCCCTTGGTGAAAAGGAAGTCATATGTGGCAGTTCCTCTGGGCTTCCAAGCCTTAGTTAGAATTTCCTATCTCATTCTGGCATGTGGTCATTTCCTTTTCCCTGTACTGGTTCCTTTTGCCTATGTGGCATTTTCTGATAGTGCCAAGATAGCGGATTAGCTTTACCATATCAGAAAGTAAATCTGGGGTACTCCCAAGGGACTAATTCACCTAGTGCCTGAGCCTGACTGGCTCCCAATGGTATTTTTACTAGCTGTCTGCTATTTCTAACAAAATTCTGACCATTTCTCTCTACCTCCATTCTATTTTTCAGCTAGACATTGGCTCTCTTAAATCCTGGGGTCTAATTAGCTGATACATATTAATACACTCTTCATAATCTCAACCAATAGTGCAACTTTCCAGTTTCAGAGAGCTCCCAGCCACTGAAATTTGTTAATATATTCAATTAATTATATAGGCCTGGGTACTGTGCTTTAACCCTAACATTAACTTTGTGGTGTCTTTCTTTCTCTACATGGATTAAAAAAGTCATTTAGGGTATAGCCTTGAAATGTGGCTGGTTTCTCTTCAAAGGATTTTCCCCCTCTATTAACAATGTCTCCCAATCAACAGGGTCCACTCCCCCTTTTTCCCTATATCAAAGTCAGTCAGGATTTAAAGGCTATTTCAATCTGAGAAAGCAAAATTAGTGCTTTCTGTCTTTCAAAAATATATAGGGGCAAAACATAGGGAACTTTGAGGGTACCTATTGATAATGGGAACAGAAGAAGCTACCCTCATTTGCTAAGACCACTCCTGAGCCAATGCTTTGCTTCTTACTTTCTCCAATTTCTGCCTTTACTTCCTCAACTTATTCAGCAGCTCTGCTATTCCTTTAAAGATAACAAGGCAGAAGAGAGTTCTGTTGAGATTGGTTTATTTCCATCATCATGACACCCACTACTGGATTTTTCTTTCAGGAAAGAGGGCACTGAGCTCTCATGGAGAATAAGGATCTACAGAACACATCATCATTAACATACCCTACTGAATGTTCTGTGCTCGAAGCAACAAACCCCACATGTCTCCACCTTGGGCAATCAGACACCACATGAGCTTCTGACTGCCTCTCCTGGATGATTAATAGCCAGGCTTATAGATAGAAGGGTTGCAGGGAGCAAGAAAGAAAATCAGACCACCCACCAGTACCAAACCACTGCCAGCTCTCCAGAGCATAACTACAGCTGTTTACTCCTAGATTCCTTAATATCACAGGCTTTGCTGTGAATCTTTCCAGGACTGCCATATACCAATACTCATTAGGGAAAAGACCTTTCTTGAATACAGGCAGAGAAATATTTGAGCCAGGAATGGGTCAAAATGAGGAGATGAGGCAGAGGCTAGTAGAAGCAAGGGATCACTAAGAAAGATTTATTCACTGAGCTGGACTTTTTATATACTCTATTTGCATATAATTGCCAACTGTATATGACTTCTGCCCTGACAGATCCTTACACTGATAATAAAGTGGTTTATTAAGATTACAGGTCACAGTTGCCCTGAGAGCATAGTACTCTTCATCCTGTAACGACAGGAAAATAATTGAGGAAGGTTCTCCCTAGAGAGGAGGAGCCTCTGGTTCCTGGGAAAGGGGCAAGGGTGAATATTATTAGAAGACAGAGAGAGGGCAGGAAACCTGGTATCCTCTGACACAAATAATAACAACAACAATAAAATCCTAGAACAAATAGTCAGTTGTTTGTATTTTTAAATAAACAAAACACACTAAAGTAAAACAAAATAAAACCTCCAAATCCTGGTTAACTGAATTTCCCTTTTATTTTTATAGCTAATAACAAGTAACACTTATAAAAGACTTTAATGTGAGCAAAGTACTTTATATAGTCTACATTATTACTGTTATTATTATAATAATCATTATTTCTTATTCTTATCCCAAAGTGTAACAGTGAAACTCTTTTAGTGGGTAAATGGAGCAATTAAGAATTGGTTATTTAAAACTAGAGAAGAGAAAACTTTTCCTTTTTTTTTCTTGAGCACTGCCTTTGTAAACTAGTGTAAGGGTTATGTGTGCTGTGTTTTGCTCATGTGAGTTATGTGTGTCCATATGAGTTTATCTAGATTTGGTGCATAGGACTGTAAAAATAGATATTGCTAGAATAAGGGGGACTTTTATTCCAGGAAGGAGTGAAAGTAGGAGGTTGGAGCCAGTCTGCTTTCCTTAAGAGAGGGAGTACCAGGTGAGATTTTTATCTGTCCACCCTATTAAATATTATTAGTCTAAGAGAAATAATTATTTATTTTCAAGCTGAGTTTCTGATCTCTATTTCTTAATGGGAAAAGGATATCTGATCTATATATTTGAGGCTTGAACCCCCTGCCTGTGTGACCCTAGATGCCAATTCCAAATGCCAATTCCACAATGAACATTTGTGCAATCCAGTCAACCTATGTATCCAAACTGATAGCAAACAGAAATCAAAGTATGCCTATAAGAATATATACCAGACTGGGACAGCTGAGTAGAGCACTGGCCCTGGGGTCAAGAGGACCTGAGTTCAAATCCAGCCTCAGACACTTGGCACATTTACTAGCTGTGTGACCTTGAGCAAGTCACTTAACCCCAATTGCCCTGCCTTCCCCCCTCCAAAAAAAAAAACCAATATATACCAGACAATACACAAAGTATATTACACTCTTAGTACTGAGAAATCTTAACTCAGCCATGAGAGTCCCAGTTCTTACCTATAGGGAAATTCCCTGAAGTCTCTTCTTGTGATATGATCAAGGTGCAGGCTCCTCCACATGTTGCCTCCTTCCTAGAGTCTTTCTCACCCTTCAAGACCTGAAGAGATTCTGGAACCAAGTATCTTCTCTCTCTCTTTTTTCCTTTACATTATTTATTTATCTATTTATTTATTTAATATTTTTAGTTTTGGGCATTAATTTTCACAAGACTTTAAATTACAAATTTTCTCCCCATTTCTATGCTCCTCCCCACTTCAAGATGGCAAATATTCTGTTTCCTCCATTCCCCAGTCAACCCTCTCTTCTGCACCCCACTCCACCCCATCCCCTTTTCCCTTACTTTCTTGTAGGGCATTTAGATTTTTATGCCCCATTGCCTATATATCTTATTTCCTAGTTGTATGCAAAAACTTGTTTTTGAACATCTGTTTTTAAAACTTTGAGTTCCAAATTCTCTCCCCTCTACCCTCCCCACACACCCTCCCTAAGAATGCAAGCAATTCAACATAGGCCACATGTGTATCATTATGCAAAACGCTTCCACAATACTCATGTTGTGAAAGACTAACTATATTTTGTTCCTTCCTATCCTATCCCCCTTTATCCAGTTTTCTCCCTTGACCCTGTCTCTTTTCAAAATTGTTTGCTTTTGATTACCTCCTCCCCTTATTTGCCCTCCCTTCTATTGCCCCCCCCTTTTTATCTCCTTCCTCCTTCTTTCCTGTGGGGGTAAGATACCCAATTGAGTGTGTATGTTATTCCCTCCTCAGTTCAAATCGAATGAGAGCAAGATTCACTCATTCCCCTCACCTGTCCCCTCTTCTTCCCAGCAGAACTGCATTTTCTTGCCACTTTTATGTGAGATAATTTGTCCCATTCTATCTCTCCCTTTCTCCCTCTATCAATATATTCCTCTCTCATCCCTTAATTTTATTTTTTTTTAGATATCATCCCTTCCCCTTCATATTCAACTCACCCTGTGTGTCCTCTGTCTATACATACACACACACACACACTTACACACACACACACACACACAAGTGTGTGTGTGTGTGTAAGTGTGTGTGTTCCCTTCAGCTACCCCAATACTGAGGTCTCACAAATTATACACATCATCTTTCCATGTAGGAATGTGAACAAAACAGTTCAACTTTAGTAAGTCCCTTATGATTTCTCTTTCTTGTTTACCTTTTCATGCTTCTCTTGATTCTTGTATTTGAAAGTCAAATTTTCTATTCAGCTCTGGTCTTTTCACTGTGAAAGCTTGAAAGTCCTCTATTTTATTAAAAATCCATATATTGTCTTGGAGCATGATACTCATTTTTGCTGGATAGGTGATTCTTGGTTTTAATCCTAGCTCCATTGACCTCTGGAATATTGTATTCCAAGCCCATCGATTCCTTAATGTTGAAACTGCTAGATTTTGTATTATTCTGATTGTGTTTCCACAATACTCAAATTGTTTCTTTCTGGCTGCTTGCAATATTTTCTCCTTGATCTGGGAGCTCTGGAATTTGGCAACAATATTCCTAGGAGTTTTCTTTTTGGGATCTTTTTGAGGAGGCGATCTGTGGATTCTTTCAATTTCTATTTTACCCTGTGGCTCTAGAATATCAGTGCAGTTCTCCTTGATAATTTCTTGAAAGATGATATCTAGGCTCTTTTTTGATCATGGCTTTCAGGTAGTCCAATAATTTTTAAATTCTCTCTCCTGGATCTATTTTCTAGGTCAGTGGTTTTTCCAATGAGATATTTGACATTGTCTTCCATTTTTCCATTCCTTTGATTCTGTTTTATAATATCCTGATTTCTCATAAAGTCACTAGCTTCCACTTGCTCCAATCTAGTTTTTAAGGTAGTGTTTTCTTCAGTGGTCTTTTGGATGTCCTTTTCCATTTGGCTAATTCTGCTTTTCAAGGCATTCTTCTCCTCATTGGCTTTTTGGAGCTCTTTTGCCATTTGAGTTAGTCTATTTTTTAAGGTGTCATTTTCTTCAGTATTTTTTGGGTCTCCTTTAGCAAGTCATTGACTTGTTTTTCATGGTTTTCTCGCATCCTTCTCATTTCTCTTTCCAATTTTTCCTCTACTTCTCAAGCTTGCTTTTCCAAATCCTTTTTGAGCTCTTCCATGGCCTGAGACCAATTCATATTTTTCTTGTAGGCTTTTGATGTAGCTCTTTGACTTTGTTGACTTCTTCTGGCTTTATGTTTTGGTCTTCTTTGTCACCAAAGAAAGATTCCAAAGTCTGGGTCTGTGTCCTTTTTCCCTGCCTGGCCATGCTCCCAGCCAACTACTTGAACCTTGAATTGTTCATCAGGGTATGACTGTTGGTAGAGTAGAGAGTACTTTGTCCCAAGCTTGAGGAGTTGCACTGTTGTTCTCAGAACTATTTCTACGCAGTAAGTTCTACCACACTAGTGCTAGTTCTCCCCCAAGAACCGCCAACCTGGATGGCAACTCAGATCTTAAGCAGGCTCTGCACTCCAGCTCTGATCTTCCACTTAATTCCTCCCACCAGGTGGACCTGGGGCCAGAAGCAACTGCAGCTGTAGTTTTGTCCCCAGAGCTGTACCACCTCTGCGGCCCCCAGGGCAGTGGCTGAACTGCGAACTCCTTTCACTCTTTCCCCCCCAGATTTTCCTACTAACCTCTGTTGTCTTTGTTGTTTCTGGGTTGAGACGTCTGGTAACTGCCACAGGTTACTGATTCAGGGTGCTAGGGCCTGTTCTGCTCAGCACCAGGTTTGGTTGGTCTGGGTGTGGCCCTCGGTGGGCTCTGCTCTGCTCCCACCTCTGTGTGAAACACCTTACCCAGTGACCACCCAGGCTGTCCTGGGCTGGAGCCCTGCTTCCCTCTGCTATTTCATGGGTTCTGCAGCTCTAGAATTTGTTCAGAGCCATTTTTAATAGGTTTTTTGGAGGGACCTGGGGGGGAGCTCATGTAAGTCCCTGTTTTCCAGCTGCCATCTTGGCTCTGCCCCCCTGGTGGATCAAGTATCTTCTCTCTTGAAGCTGGAACACTCAAAGGGGAGGATCTCTCTCCTCTTAAGGCCTCACCAACTTTTCCCCTCACATAACTGTGAAGCATTGAGTAATCAATTTCCACCAATAAAGAAATGCCATGCAAATAAGCTTTGGGTCATGGTTATACAGTTTTATGTAAAAGTGTGATAGAATTTATAATTTTACATTAAGAAAGTTATGATAAAATAAAATAACTACAAATACAGGCACCATGGTATAATAGATGAAGAACTGGCCTCAAAAGAAGACCTAGGTTTGTTTGCTTTTTCTGATACTCACTGTCTATATGAACCTGAATATATCACTCAACATATTGTAACACCTGCATTTGTAGAGGAAGTGCCCTCATCTAGAATTTTGTATATCAGCAAAATCACAGCTGCCTTTTCTGTTCCTATAATATAACATGATATACTCTCATCAATACAATGTAATATGATAGAACATAACAGAATAATAGAACACTGCTAAGAGGGAGAATGGCATAGTGGATAAGGTTGCTCAGATAAGAAACACCTGGGGTCATGCCTCTCCTCTTACACATGTGGGTTGCATGAACTTATAGGAAGGTGGTTAAATTTTGAAGAGTCTGAAGAAATTCTTTAACACTATATGCTTTGTAATAGTGGCAGATAATAATTGATAGAGCAAGTTCCCTTATCAAAAGCTTTTTGAACCAATTAAAACATGGATCTGGATCAAATAAATTAGATAGAATGGTGTATATGCATATATATTTAATAATGATAATAATATTATTAAGTCTTTTAAAAATCCTATTTAAGGTATCATGGTTGCTGTTGCTCCAAATTTAGCACTTTTACACACCCATTGCAAGCCCCTGGCACTCCAAATAGCTCTCTGGTAAAACTCATTTTTCACATAAAAAAGATCATGGATTTCTACACAAATATACACACATATATCCCCTTTATGCTATAGTGGGAATATATTTTTTCTTTTTCCTCAAGTGTTATATTCCTTTTTCAAAATGTTCTACATTAATACCTTATTGTAAATGTTCCTTTCTAGATGTAAAAATACTGTAATTTGGAACAGGCACTTGCTTTGATCATAAAACCTTTTATTGAAATTTTTCAAAGAAGATACTTGTATTTTTTTAATGTTATTGAGAAATAGTGTGATATAGGGAAAAGAGCACCAAACCTGGACATCAAATACATGAGTTCACATAAAATCCCCAACACTGACTAATTGTGTCACCTTGAGGAAATTCCTAAAACCTCTTTTGTCTCAGTTTCCTCATTTGTGAAATTTGTAAACCTTTAAGTGAACATAAATGTGAATTGGTTTATAATGAAGCTTTTAATAATTTTTTAAAATGGAAATTATTGTTTTAATATACTTTATATGATAGTAGAAAGTAGATATCATGGTGAAAAGAGGCCAAACACAGTTAGAAAACATGTGTTCAATCTTGATACCAATGCTGTAACTGTAGACAAATCACTGAGCCTAGATTTACATGCCTGAAATATGAGAATGATGATATTTCTATTTTGTATCTCGTAGAGTTATGGTAAGAAAAATACCATGTAATATGATGTGTTATTATTTTTGCTATTATATAAGTATATCCCCAGTACTTAGAAATCTATTTTAATCATAATCGTGAAAAATAAATGACATTTGACCTCTTATAAGAAGAAAACCAAAGAAGTTACTTGACATACCTTTACAAAATCCTACTTACTCCTGCTGTGAAGGTGACATTTGGTTCTTGATTTTGCATAATGACAGGTTTCACCAAGCTGGAGGGACTTCCATGGAAGTCCTGGCAAGAGATTATTCCTGCCATTTGAGGACCAGCTTAATTAAATACAGAGAGGCTTATCACCCAGAGGCTGGCCACTTGATGATAAAGTCTTTGGCTATGGAAAACTATGAATAAAAGAACAATAGCAATTAGCCTTGTCTACAGTATATACCCATTTCCCTTTCTGCTTCTTTAGTGGTACAGCAGAATAATATAGATCAGGGTGAAGGGTAATAAATGTCACCCTACTTTTTGATTATATACAGTCTTTAGTTAAGCTGTTGATGTTTTAAATGTAAGATTCTTGACCAATGAATAAGTAGGCATATAACCAAAGGATAAGAATCATATCGATCTTGACATTTCTGTGAATTGAACAGGAAGAAAAAAGGAAATTACGATTACATGGAAGCATAGCTCACAGCAGAGGCGTTAAATTCCATCTAGGTGAACCAGATTAAAATGTAATTGGGAAATGTTTAACAAAGTACATAAAAATACAGTACAAGTTGGATAATGTTAATTTGTCAATATATGACCAGCAAAGTTCTGTTTTTATGAGTTTGACTCAAATAATACTGGCTCACAGAATTCTCATAGGAGAGGCAGATAAAGGAGTTTGGTAGAATTTGTTGGCTGAAATAATGGACTGTTACTTCCCATCTATGCCTTTACCCTTCCTCTCTCCCATTCCTGGAATGTACTCCCTCTTCACCTCTGGTTTCTACAATTTCCTGTTTTTTATTAGGGGCAGCTTAAATGTTACTTCTGTATAGTCTTTCCTAATTTCCTTTAGTTATGAAGTTTAGTGGTGCCGTTTCTCCCTAAACTAATTTAGATTCATTGATCACAAAACTACAACTGGAAAGGAGTTAAAAGCTCGTGTGGTTCAACCTCTTCATTTTGCAGAGGAAGAAGCTGATGTTCAGAGAGTTTAAATGATATTTCACAGCTGAGATGTAGTATTTGTCAGGGGTTAGGTTTGAACATAGGTCCTGTGACACCAGAACAAGTACTTTACTCCTGAACCAGTGTACAGAATATGTTGTGTAAATACTTAAGTATGTACATGCTTTCTCTTCCATGAAGATGTAAGCTTCTTGAGGGTGGGAACTGTTTCACATTTTTCCGTGTTTCCAGCATTTAGCATGATGCCTTGCACATAATAAGTGTTTAGTCACTTATAAATTCATTTGTTGGAGAAAGGTCATTTTATGGGACAGTTGATCAGCTCTGTATTCATTGCCCATAGTAAGAATTCATTAAGATCACCATGAAAATAATTAAACAATTATTGTAGAGGAGGATGAGAAATTCTACAGAGAACTTAATAAGGCACTCAAAATTAAATCAACATATTTGTTGATGACTGTGATTTCAGTACAAAGGTAGGCATTAGTTGTAAGGCAGTGAAAAATGTAGCAAATGGGGTGGTACATTGGATAAAGCAAGAAGCCTGAAATCAAGACTTATTTTCAAACCTGATCTCAGACACAAGCTGAGTGTGTCAGTTTCCTAAATGTAAAATGAGGATAATAATAGCAAATACCTCTGGGTTGTCATGAGAATCAAATGATATATTTATAAAGCACTTAACACAGTGCTTGGCACATACAAATGTCTGTATAAAAGTTAAGTATATAAAAATACTAGATAAATATTAGCTATTGTTATTTTAAAAAATATGCATACACTCATATGTCCCTTTGATCTCATCTATTTTGGAATTCCCTTCAAATCATGAGGATCAGATCACTACCCATCCATGCTTATGTATCCAAGGGGAGTATTGTCCACATCCCTGTAAAAGTTTACTTCAGAGGTTGGAGGAAGGTAATTTGAAAGAGGAGGTGTTAGTATCCAGGTGGACTGAGAAAGGCCTTCTTGAGAAAACTTGGCCTTTGAGATGAGTCCTCAAGTAAGACAAGTAAATTAAAAGGTGGAGGTGAGGGGACAGAGAATTCTGAATATAGGGGACAGCCAGTGAAGAGACAGGGAGATGAAGTGTCATGTTTGCAGAACTATAAAAGGCCAGTTTAGCTAAACTATAGAAGCCTGGAGGAGAGAAAAGTGTAAGAAGACTGGGAAGATAGGAAGAGGTCAGGATATGAAGTGCTTGAAATACTAAACAGAAGAGTTTATTATTGGAGGTTATAGAGAGCCACTGAAGCTCACTGAAGGGTGGGGTATGGGGGCTAGTGACACACTCAGACAGAACATTTTGGCTGTTAAATAGAGGGTGGATTTAGTGGGGAGAGACTTGAAGTAGGGAGAAGAATATGAAGAGTCATAGAATAGTCCAAGCAAGAAGTAATGAAGGTCTGAACTAGAGATGTGGTTGTATTGGTGGAGAAAAGGCATCATATACAAGATGTAAAGGAAGAAACATAAAGGATTTGCAAAGGATGAAAATGTGGGATAAGTGAGAGTGAGGAGTCAAGGATCAAAACAAATAAAATGTTTATATTGAAGAGATGGACTTTTGCTAATATAGGAATCTTGGGATCAGTTATTCAATTTCCAGTGAAAAACATACTTGAAAATTTGGTTCAGATGCATACACACACACACACACACACACACACACACACACACACACACACAAGAGGGGAAGGAGAGAGAGGGAGAGGTGTTTGTATGTATATCTATATGGTATATATGCCAAAGGCTTGTATACAACTCTAAAACCTAATGTTAATTTCAAGAAAAGAGTAGTTTATATCAAATAACAGTACCAAAAAAGAAGTTGATTTTATTTTTAGGGATGGTAATAGAGGCTAGACATGTGTTAGATTATTATGGAGAACTCCCAGATAACAACTCCCTTCCTACCACCCTCCAATGCTGACTAGTATCTTATTTCATGGTCCAAGTTATTTCCACTGCCTGGGCCATCTTAGTAGATGCCTTACTGTAGCCTAGCAGCCCTCTTAGTATGTCATTCTTTATGCTGCTATTGGAAAAATCTTCTTTATGTGTAGTACCCATTGGAGCCACTTGAATATACC
Organism: Trichosurus vulpecula; assembly: GCF_011100635.1. Lineage (NCBI taxonomy): Eukaryota > Metazoa > Chordata > Mammalia > Diprotodontia > Phalangeridae > Trichosurus > Trichosurus vulpecula. Next base: position 87,293,678 of record NC_050576.1, on the reverse strand, counting down.
TTAAGCCCAAATCACTCTGGCTGTCACTGTTTGACCAATAATAGGTCCCAAACCAAGCCTCACTTGGTCATTGTTTGGGTTTTGTTAACTTAAAGTGAGTGTAACTAACAATTGTTTATGTTCTGGCCAGAAACCCTGAGGGTCTTCCTCCCAGATTGACATTTTTTTTTGAGTAGGTAAAAGAGGCCATCTTTTACCTCCTTTCTTGCCTACCTTTAATCGCTGAATGGATGTTGCCTCAGACAAACAGATGTGGGAATGACCCTGGCTTAAAAATGCCAAGGTCTCCCACTGCATCCAGGGCCATCTCCAGTTGTCCTAATCTCTGTCTTGCCACTGGACCAAGATGGCTCTGGAGGAGAGAGTGAGGCTGATGACTTTGCACAGCCCTGCCTCACTTAAATCCAATTCCCTTGTCATTGGTCCTTTTTGAAAATGAAGGACAAACAAGCATCTTATTTGAAACTTGTTCTTTTAAAATATTGCCTAGAAGTTAAACCTTGAATTGTTTTAATTTAATTTTTTTTCTGTTAGTGGTTTGGAGCATATTTTCATGTGGTCATTTATAGTTTTTAAATCTGCTTTCAAAAACTTTTTCCCGTGCCCTTTGACCATTTATCTATTTTGAGAAATGACTTTTGGTGTTAGATATTTCTGTTGAAAGGCTTCATGGTATAGTAGATAGAGAGCTGACTTTGAAGTCAGAATGACCTGGTTTCAAATCCTACCTCTGGCACATACTGCTTGAGTAAAACTAGACAAATTGCTTAAGCTTGCAGTGCTGTTAGTGATGCTCTGAAAGGGGTGAGGGGCTGAATTTTTTTTAATTTTTGCCATAGACCTTTGGCAGTCACATGAAGCCCACGAACTGCTTTTCAGAATAATGCTTTTAAACACATAAAATAAAATAATAGTATTACAAAGGAATCTAGTTATATTGAAATACAGTTATCAACATTTGTTTTAAAAGTTCATGAACCCAAGTTAAAAACCCTTGCTCTATGTATATAAATTGCCAAGAAAATACAGACCTATATTGGTAGAAGTTTCTCACCAGGAACTCCTTACATCAGTGAAACTGCAAGTCCTATCCTCATCCAACTACACACACACACACACATATATATATATATATATATATATATATATATATATATATATATATATATATATATATATATATATATATATATATATATAAAATATATATAATATATATGTATATATATGTATGTATGTATGTATGTATAAACATTTGTTTTGTTTTTAATTTATGGAATAAAGTAAACTGCCTATATTTTTATCAGTACTGTGCTTACTTCAGTTGTAAGCCTTTATCAGCATCACATGCATTTTCAGTAAATTCTTTTCAAATTACAATGCATGATGGTAGGCATATAACTCCTAGCCTTACATAAAATCCCCTGATTTTTTTTCCTGTTTACCAATCTTAGTTTCCCTAGATACCATTATATAAAAAAAAGAAAGAGAAAGAAATTTGAAGATTATGTAAAATAAAATCTGTCTTTGGTGTTACATCATATATAATAGTGCCGTTTGCTATTCCTCCCTCCTTCCCTCCCTTCCTTCCTTCCTTTCTTCCTTCCTTCCCCTCTCCTTCCCTCTTTCATTCCAACTTTCATTCTCCTTCTCTTTCTTCTTTCTTTTATCAGAACTTTCAATGTGACACAAAGCACTTGGGTACATGTGCAGTCTTACCTTTCTAACCCATTTCCCCATGTGATCTGTTATCTGGGAATTTCATTATAAGAAACTACTTCGTACTTTGTTACTTCTTCCCCTTGTAAGCACATTGTTCATAGCGCTTAAAGAAGAAAGGTTAATTTATAGGTCAAAGGAAACAATTAGTATTTACAGAAGAGGTCATGGTAAATTTAGGAGACCTGCCCATTAGCAGCCCCAGCAAGGGGAGCCCCTGTTTTCCCTCATTATCAATACCATCCTCAGTGCCTCTAGTCATCCATATAATGTAGCTATTTTTCTCTGCCTGTAGCTCTCTTCAGCTCCCATCATATAGATAGATACCACAGAGGAGAGTCTTATGATTCTTCAAAAGAAACCTTCCCTGAAAGGCCTGTCCTACTATTTTAGGGGATACATCTCTTGTTTTGGTTTATGATACTCCATCTCCGTACATTTAGCTCTGATACCCTATGAGGAAAAGGATAAATTTCTTGCTTTCTTGCTTATACTACCATTCCTGCTGGCATGTGGTTTTGGACTAGTCAGTAATCAGCAACATGCTGTGGCTTGAATCTTTCACTTGAGTCTTTGAACCAAATGCCAGCCTGGGTGAGAATGAATTTCATAGTCCAAGGTTTTCTCTGCCCTGGGCCTTGGGAAATGTTCGCGTTCATACCACTACAGGTTTTAGAGAGCTTCCAATTCCTGTCTTTCTGACAGTTACACTATGAGTCCCAGTGTCTTTCTGGAGTTAACTTTATGGAGTTATTCAAGATATTCAAGGCTGCTTCTATCTGTAGGCTGATAAGCAGTCTGGAATAACAGTGGGGTTGGGTGGGGAAGCCTGCATCCAGGATTGCTATGTGCCAGGGAGGATACAGTTTTACTTCCCTGTTGTATATTTTTCTGAGACTGTTTATATGATCAAAAAAAAAAAAACCTAACCAAAAATTTAACAGTTCCCTATCCCTCCTTCCCCATTGAGTCTGTATGTGCCTATATGTTTCTATTGCATGTTACATTTAAAGCAACATGAGGAAAATCAAGCTACATGAATAAGGATATATAATGTAAATCAATGTGTTGGTTCTATCCACTAAGAGTATGCAAATGATAAACTGATATTACAAAAATATTAGTCATACCAAGAACAAAATATATCTGCTACTTTATGGTTAAATTCATTATTGAGGTTTAAATTGGCTTCATTATAAAATAACCTATTGCTGTTAAATTTGAACATATTGATTGGAAAAGAGGAGACTTTCATAAATCTCTAAATTTAAGTACCATCTCCATAATTGATAAATATCTGTAAGAAATCTGTATTAATTTTATTAGGAGATTGGTTAGTAATAGTGACTTTTTATTAGAGTAAATGTGTAAGTAGAAAGATTAGATATTCCAATTTTACAGATGAAGAAACTGAGGCTCAGGTAAGGTAACTGGCATTTCCTATGTTTCACATCTAGTAGCAGCCAAAACTGAGTCTAGAACCTATTTAATATCAAATCAAAAAGTAATTTATTAAGTACCTTCTGTGAAATGTGTACTGTTCTGGAAATACAAAGACAAAAATCAAAATGGTCCCTTCTGGCAAGGAGCTTTCATTCTCTCATGGGAAGGGAAGGAGAAGGAAACAAGTATTTATTAAATGCATACTATTAGTCAAGAACTGTATTAAGTGCTTTAGAAATATTATCTTATTCTATCCTCACAACAAGCCTGTGAAGTGGGTGCTATCATTACCCCCATTCTACAAGTGAGAAAACTGAGGCAGACATAATTTAACTTCTCTAGAGTTACACGGCTAGTATCTGTGAATGGATTTGAAGTCAGGTCTTTCTCACTTTAGGTCTAATATTCTATCAACTGAGCCACCTAGATGTCTAGGGGAAGCAATGTGTGCAAATACGAGTGGACAGAAAGTTAAATACAGTTAATACTGCATACACACAGATTTCCAGGAAAAACCCTAGTAGCTAGATGGATCAAGAAACATCTAATATGTAAAATGGAATTTATGCTGAACACTGAAGGAAACCAGGGACTCTAAAAGGTAGAATAGAATAGGAATGCATTCCAGGTAGAAGTGAAAGCCTATTCAAAGCTATGGAAATGGGAGATGGAATTTCATACATAGGACTAATAAGAAGGCTTATTCATCTGGGAAATAGAGTGCATGAGGGGAAGTAAAATTTAATAATCCTGGAAAGGTAGGCTGCTGCAATATTGGAAAAGTTTAAATGCCAAACATCAGAGTTTACATTTTATTCTTCAGATGAAAAGGAATGACTGAATTTTATTAAGTAGGTGATTGAAATAGTCCAATCCCCACTTTAGGAATTTCATTTTGGCCTTGTGTAGGATTTAGTGGGGTGGGGAAAACCTTGAGGTAGGTCAACTTAATAGTACAGTTGAGGAATAGGTGATAGGTACCAGAATTAGAGTGGTCATTGTGTAAGTCAAGAAAAAGGGATAGATGAGATATTATAGAATGAAATAGAAAGGACAAGATTTCTCACATAAATTGCACATAGATTTAAAAGAGTTTTAGAATTTAAAAAATGCCCCACACATTTCTATCAGTTTAATTTGGGCCTACTCTTTTTTTTGTTAACCCAAAAAAGAAGCAGAGTTGAACTGTGGATCAGCAAGGCAGCAGCCAAGGTCAGCAACCCTGAGGCGTGTACCTGTTTCTGCCTCTGGCCACCACATACAAAGAGTGAGAAAGAGAAGTAGAGTTTTTTTTTGCTACTATTTCAGCCCCGCTTCAAGAAAGTTCTGAAGCAGAAATTGTTAGTTTTAGAGGGGAGAAAGTACAGATAGACAGAATTTCATCAAAGCCGAGCAGTTTGGCTAAAGGGTTTGGGTATTCCTGAGTGTATGTCGTGCATAGGTTCCCCTTGCGCTTTTATGTTCTTTTGTGCTAGGTCATGCTCAGAATTGCCTGACTTCTGGGCCATGAACAAAACTAAAAGATTTAGATGGGGTTGAATTTGTGTCACAGAAACAGCAATTATTATAACTTTCATTGTACCCAGCATTCCCTCCCCATTGGACGTGCCAATGTCAGAGGTCAGTGGCCTTGACAATTTTACTGTATTATAAATTATTCTTGTTCCAGTTTAAAACCATACTTCTATATAATATCCAATCCAATCTATATCTCTGTCTCTCTATATGTCTTTATCTGTCTATCTAGGCAGAGAAAGACAGGCAAAGGGAGTAGGAGATGGAAAGAGATGCATATATGTCTACATAGATATCCAGTTGACCAGATGCTAATTAAATTTCTATTATGTATAAGATATTGTGCTTAAAACTAAGGATACTTAGAAGTAAAACAATTTCTTCCTGCAGGATGGAGCTTAGGTTCCACTAGGGACATGCAATCTCTAAAAGATGAGGGGACAGGGAAAGGAATATGATTCATATGGAACTTACTATGTGCCAGGAACTTTGGTAGGTGCTTTGTACAAATAGCATCTCATTTGATAAAAGAGATAGGGACTGAATTTGTGATTTTATTAGTATAGGAAACTTCTCAAATGCTGGTTAGAAATTTCCTTGCAATTTACAGTCTTAGAGAGTTATCTAGAGCACCAAGAGGATAAGTGTCTTACAAGGTCTAGTATGTGTCAGAGTTTGGACATGAACTCTGTTCTTCCTGGTTTCAAGGCCAGTTCTCTTTACCCTCCACCATATTGCTTCATTGAACAACCTGTGCAATGATAAAGTAAAATTAGAATGACTTCAGGAAGGATTGGGAAGACGGTTGTTGTTGCTGTTCAGTTGTTTTTAAGCTGTGTTCAACTCTTTCTGAGCCCATTTTGGTTTTTCTTGGCAAAGATACTAAAGTGTTTTGCCATTCCCTGCTCCAGATAATTTTACAGATAAGGAAACTGAGGTAAACAAGGTTAAGTGACTTGCTGAGGGTCACATAACTAGTAAGCATCTGAAGCTGGATTTGAACACGGGAAGAGTCTTCCTGACTCGAGGTTTCCCATTCTGTCCACCTAATTACCCCCAAAGACAGTTAGTAAATGGAGATTAAAAATTAGAGGGAAGGAGACAGAGGAGAAGACAAATAAAAGGTAGGGAGAGAGATAAAGCTGGAGAAAGTGGGAGAGGAGACAGACAAAGATTTTGAACAGTAAGGCAAGCTTCCAGTGGGGATAGTAAAGCTATGGGGAAGGTCATGAATATAAGGGTTAGTCTCCATAAGAAGTAGGGAAATCTCATTCTCTGAGGCTAAATATAGCAAAGGAAGAAGAGTTTAGATGCAGAGGAGTGGTAGCAATATTATTTGTGAACTAAGAGGTAAAGGTCATCCTGAGACAGTAGTATATAGTAAAATGTAGGCAAAAGAGACCTGGGTTTGATTCATATAGACCTCAGGCACTTGCCAGTTGGTAAGGTTGAGCAAATTGCTAAATCTTACTGAAGCAGAGTTTGAATTGTGCCTCAGACACTTACTAGCTGTGTGGTCCTAGCTAAGGCACTTTAACCTCTCTCAATCTCAAATTGTAACATAGGGATAACATTATCACATACCTCACAGGGTTGTTGTGAGGATCAAATGAAATGATATGTAAAATGCTTTGCAAATCTTAAATTGTTATGTACACATGTTGGTTGTTAAGTAAAATGGTGCATATAATGCATTTTGCAAATGCTGATGTGACAAAATATCAGTATTATTTTTGGAGAATAGAAAGTGACTCGAGGAAAGATGAGAAGCTTTTTTTTTTTTTGCTTAGCTGCTGTGGGGAATGTGACAAGGGGTCATTCAGAGATAAAACCCTTTTGTATGGGAGTAAGTGTCCAGCTGAAGTTAGATAGCATGAAATTATCATGGACCTAATCAGCATGGTTTGAGGATTTCACATAGTACTATCCAGTGGCTTAGAAGTAAGAGCAGAGAAGAAAGATGGTGGCAGTGACCCAAGACTGGGTGGTGGTAAGGAGTTACTGATAAAGGAGAGTTCCTTGTTTTAGCCTTCTATTGGCTCTGCAGGGTGTTGTGAGGGCCAAGAATAGGTTCATCAGAGAGGGGAATTTCAGAGTTCAGGGTCTAGTAGGTGGAACAGTTAATGGTAAAGATGAAGTCTAAGCTGAAGTAGATTATAGACAGATTTCCTAGGGTTCAAGAAGGTTGATGATATGGGGAAACCAGGGTGCTATATGGCTTATCAACTTGAATAGTTATATTATTAAGGATTGGTAAATTAATAGAGGTGGAGTAGAAATCAAGGAAGTGTGGTGCTGAAAACAAAAGGAAACAAGAGCAACCTAGCAGGTACCTGAGATATGTATGCTAAGGACAGTTCATATTTAAGAGAACTAATCCAATAGGCATGTAATAGATGTAGAGTTAAAAGGGGCTTCAGAAGTCTTCTGTTCCAATACCTTCATTTTACACATGATGAAACTGAGGCATAGGAAAATGAATCATCCAATATCCCATAGACAATAAATAGCAGAACAAGAATTTGAAACTGTATTACCGAATGCTTTATCCAGATCAGTCATTCCTAACCTTCTTGAAAATTGTCAGAATATTTAAAAGATAGCCACATTAGAGCAGTTACACTATTATTATCCACTTACTGAGAAAACAATAACATTCATTTTACTCCACTCATTAGTAATAATGTAATATAATGGGCACCTTGGCAAGCATTGTAAATGCAAGATTTTTGGTGAAAGACAGAGGAAAAATCCCAAACCTACAAATACAAAGCAACACCTAACCTCAAGGGATTTCCATTCTTGAATATAACGACTAGGCTCACGTTCTATTTACCTGTCTGCCTCACTTTCCTCATCTGTAAAATGGGGATAATAATAGCACCTACCTCCCAGAATTGTTGTAAGGATCAAATGAGATATTAATTGTAAAGCCCTTAGCATAGTACATGGCACATAGTAAGCATTGTATAAAAGTTATTATTATTATTAATTACATTAACAATACTATAGCTGTAAGCCTTTTTTCAGCTTTTTATATTATCACTCTCCATATTTTTTTATCCTCTATATTTTGTTGTAGATAAATATGTAGCAAAATGATAACGTTAATGGGACATGTGGATAATGTAGATCCCTTTCAATAACTCTGCATCATGACCTTAACCCAGAGGGCCCCTCGCTCCAAGGTTGGGAAATACTCATTTAAATTCTTCATGTTTTAGGTTATGTCAAAAAAGGAAAAAATACAGCCATATCATCCAAGTTGTCTGAAGAAATATTTTCATTTAATTATCTTTTAATATGCTCTCTGTCATTATAGAGAAAAGATACAAAAATCCTCCATACTCAACATTTCTGTTAAAAAAAAAAACATAGGTGAACATATTGACCACCGTATTACCTAGTGTTCCCTGTACAAGGACAGACTTGATAAATACTGTTTGAGTTTACTTCCAGAAAACAAAGCAAAACAAATGATCTCTGTAAACGATTTTTGTAGGCTTCACCTTATCAGGAGATGAAAGCTCTATAACAGAACACATTTCCCCTTAGCTACCAGGAAAACTAGAGACAAGTTCAGGGTGAAATGTTATTAGTAGGCTCATTGGAGATACCTGATGGCATTTATTCTTCTGTTTCTTGCACAATGGTATGTTTTCTAACGTTCTCATTTTGAATTTGCTTGTTTTATAAACCACCTCAAATTCTTTTAGAAGTAGGTGGCATATAACTCCTAGATAGACTGATAATTGCTTAGACAGATAGGTAAATAGGCAGGGCCCAAAGCTAGCTCACCTTAACCAGGCCTCACTAACTCGATCACAGTAACATAGTCATTCAAATAGCCGTCCTATTTATACTAACATATTAATAAAAACACATTTAAATAATGATTAATGAATTTGTTCAGAGGTAAGGAGCTATATAGTTCACCAATTAGACCATCTTGTAAAGTACAGGTAAAGTTGATTAATTGAGCTACTGTTTCTAACCATATTTTTAGTAGTTATTAAGGGCTTTAATTTTAAAAATTAATGACATCATCTTCTACTTATAAATAATGAATATATACCATCTCCTGATTGAGCCAACCTGATTTAAAATGTTCTTTTTTCTTAGGTCTTAGCATGTTATTAATTTGTACTTATTAATTAATATATCACTTCAGTGAATGCTATCCCTTAGTGCTCTTGGCTAACAAGACCACAGAAATGTCTCCCTCTCTATCCATGATTGAATAAGTGAGCAAGACCATTAAAGATGATTAATCTACCTTTATTCCTATAAAATTATACAAATTTTCTCATGAAGATCAAAGAAATGAAGCATCCATGTCTGTCCCCCATTTTCCTCCTAGTCTTTTTGTTAATGTTGCAGAGATCTATACCCTCCGTAGACTTCTCTCTCCATTGCCTTCCCTAGGGCCCCATGATTCCTTAGTGGCATTCTTTCTTCAGTATTCTAGGGAAATTAGTTCAGGATTCATCTAATAGTGCATAATAAAACTTTGGTTCGACTCCTTTCTCAGATTCCCGGACAGTGTTAGTACAAACTCTCCAATTAAGAGGGTGAGAAATGAGGTTAACTCTTCCTTTTGCTAGTCTTGAGAGTGTCTAGGGCTTTGGAGGTGCCTAGAGAAAATGAGAATAAGGAAACATGGAAGAATTTGGCATTGATCAGTTGAATGTTCTTTTCCATTGTTAGAACTTTATCTCTGTCACACCTACTACCTAGCTATCTCTTAAGACTCTGTCCTTGAACCTCTCATCTTTTTTCTCTATACCATCTTAACTTGACAAGATGATAAGTAATAGGTCATAGGTAATCTTATTAGCTCCCAGGGGTTCAGTTATCATTTCTTGGTAGATGGTTCCAAGATCCACACATCCAAATCTAGACTCTGCTGAGATCTAATCTTGCATTAACCTGTCTCTTTCTCTGTCTATTTGTTTCTATTGCACCTTTCAGACTGAATGTCCTGTAAAAGCATATCAAACTTAACATGTTCAAAACAGAATTATTATCTTCACCTTCCAGACCTTTCCTCTTCTATATGTATCTATTCCTGTTAATGACACTGATATCCTCCTTGTCACTTAGGTTTGCATCCTCAATGTCATTCTTGACATCTTCCATGCTTGTTGGCAGTCTATAACATGCCTTCTCCTCTCCAACTATTATCTTCACCTCTCTCTTTCTGGAAACGAACTCTGCTTTGGACTCCCTCAACTCTGATCAGAGAGCTTTGGCCGTGACCTAGGCCTCCTGTGTCATTTCTATGCCATGTTACCATGTGTGTACTCCTTGCCTCATTTTTCATCACTCCTTCATGTTGTATACCCTCATTAAAATATACTCTCTTTCAGGGCAGGGGCAATTTCTCTGATTTCTGTTTGTATCTAGCTCTGATTCTGACTCAAAAGAATTTTATACCTCTACCACAACTGCCTTCTCAAGCTGGTAACACCATCTCTCCTGTGTTGTTTGTATTTTATACCATGTTCCTGCACCATCTCTGTTAGAATGTTGACTATTTAAGGGTAGGAGATGGTTTTCTTTTTGTTTACATTTGTACTTCCAGAATTTAGTACAGTGTCTGACAATATACAGGGTGTCCCCAAAGTCTGGACACATAGGCAAAAATGCATATTTGAAATATTTGGAATATTAACAGACCTTAGCCCCCTTAACTTCTTTTTCTGGAGTATGCTAAAGGAGAAGGTGTATGCAATGAAAATCACAGATGTAACATACTTGATTGAATGCATAAAGAGTGAATGTGCTAAAACTGATGGCAATGTGGAGTTATTTCATCGAGTTCATGTGAATCTCCCAAAGCACATCAACCTTTTCATCACAAATAATGGAAATCATATTGAAGATGCTATTTGTTAATATTCCAATTAAATAAAATGTTGTTGAAAATTTCATTCATTTCTTGAAAATATGCATTTTTGCCTATGTGTCCAAACTTTAGGAACACCATGTAGTAAGTGCTTAATAAATTCTCTATCTACAAGGTTTTTTTTTCCCTTTATTTCCCTTATGCTAATCCCTTCCTTCCATCTCCAAAGTTTCACATATGTACATGTATATACATGCACATACATATACATATGTACACATTTGTGTCATCTTTGTAAACAGTTTTGTGTTCTCTCCCATTATACTGAATTCCTTGAAAGCCAGAACTGTTTTTTGCCTTTCCTGGTATCACCAAAGCTTTGCATTGTGCTTGACACATAGTAGCCACTTAATAAATACATATTGATTATCTCCATCTATTTATATCTATATATCATCTGTCTGTCTTCCTACCTACCTATTTATCTCCTGATCACACTTCTGGATACGCCTCAACTTGTTATTGCCCTTAAACATGATGACAGAATCGAACACAGTATTTTATGCATGTACTGACCAGGATCAACAGGACTCTGGTGCTCACCTTGGACGTTATTTTTACATTAGCGTAACCGAAGATCACATTTAATTTTATGATAGACCTTACTACATCTTGTTCTTGATTCGTATTGAACTAGTAGTCCACTAGAACCTGAGGGTAGTTTTTTTCCAAAAAAAAATCTTATAGACCTGTACTTCCACTCTTTACATTTACCCTTACTAAATTGAATCTCTAACTTTTCAAGACCTTTTGGGTGTCCAGGTTTAGCATCTTAGCTATTCAACCTAGCTTGAAATTTCCTTTAAAAATTACTTAGCTGATATTGACAAGTTTTAGTTTCCTTATTGCAGAAGTACACTTCATTTTTAGAAAAGTTAATATAGAATTTATTAAAATTTCACTTCATTTTATCACTTTCATTCTTTGAGCAAATGCTTTGCCCTCACAGAAATTGATATTTCAGGTATCTTAAGATTTCCTGTATTCAGACTTTTAATTTGCCCCCTTTTAACGAGCATGTAAAGTACACCAGTGCATTGAAAATAATTCACTTATGTAATCTAGAAGTATCTCTGCAACATTTTGCTTCTTCCTTTATAATATATTTTCCCTGGAAAGTCTGAGATTCTCTACCTCAAAATATGCAATAGCAATTTGTGTGACAGGGTAAGCCAAGAACAAAATTCTTTTAGCACATTGCTCCAGGTTATCTCCCTAGTGGAATTTTGATGAGTTTGAGTTATTTTTGCTAATTGTTTTTCAATCACTATCACACAGGGTAATTGGCTAGTGGCTATTTTTTTAACATTAATTCAGATAGAAAATGTCAGTCTCTACATAAAATATTTTGATGCAATTATAGAATGTTTTTTCTCTTTATACACAAATAATACAAAAATGGCTTCCTCATTACAACCTTGTAAATTTTTATTTCTTTAAGAATATTTGATACAAATTTAACACTGCCATTATGAAAAAAAAAATTTGTCCTTGGAATACCTTGAAGGCATCACACACACACACACACACACACACACACACACACGACATAAACATTTCTTAGCTATTACCTTGATGAAATATTGACCTCCTAAAGAATTACAGGAAAAAAAGATACATTCCTATGGTATGAATTATGTTTTTAAAAATATTGTATGAAATAATCTCACAAAATTAAATGGAAAATTCTAAGTTCATGGATTGCTTCACTATCAACTCATTTTTGAAATTTTATATTGATTTGTTACCACAGAGATTTTTGTTGCTACTTAGAAAAAATGGTCAGTTTCTGTTTCTTTGTCATCTATAAAATAATTTCTAACTAAATTTGTATTTTAAAGACTATAAGTTTGTTCACCTTATATAAAAAGCTGCTTCAATGATTTGCTTACTTGATGAATAAAAAAAAATATTTAGTGGTTTGATTAGGAGTATATCAGTTTCTTCATTTTTATGATTCATTAATAGCATATTTTACATGGGGCTTATGAATGACCTTTCTCTTATAGATATTCTGAATTTGTAATAGATCCATTGGTAGAAAGTATTACTTTCTGTTTCTGTACAAATAGATTGGATAATGTTTCAGAAGAAATAGTTATGATGAGAGGTCTTTTAAAATTAGGAGTATACCAACTTATTCTGAAAATAAAAAAAAATTACCCATTTTATGTATAGCTTGGATTGTTTCTTTTATGCATAAATAAAAGTGATTCTAATCCATTGTGTCTATCTCTCTGCTGCACTGTAAAGAATACTCACCTTGGAGTTCCAGGGTCTGAGGTTAAATTCTAGCTCTCTCATTTTCTAACTATGTGACCTTCAACAAATCACTTAATTTCTCTGAGCATCCTTTCCTCTGTTGTTAAATAAGTGACTGAATACATGTCTTCTAAGAACCTTTCATCTCTAAATGTGTGGTTCTGGACTCTTGTCATCTTCTCAGACAATATTAACACTTCAATATGGTAATTTCAGTTGTTATTCATTCATTTCGCTCCTACTCTTTGTGAACCCATTTGAGATTATCTTGGCAAAGATACTGGAATAGTTTGCCATTTCCTTCTATAGCTTATTTTACAGATGGGAAAACTGAGGCAAATGGGGTTAAATGACTTGACCAGGGTCATACAGCTAGTAAGCATCTGGAGCCAGATTTAAACTCAGGTTTTCCTGACTCCAAGGCTAGTGTTCTAACCACCTAACTTCAATACCATAATCCAAAATGTTGGCTAATCCCAATGGGAATTTCCAGCCCTATGGCATGCTTTTGTAAGAACCATTTTGAGGCCTTTTGGTATGGTGCACTTTGAATTACATTTGAAAGGGGTGTCTGACTATTCTACTTATGCATATTACCTTCCCTAATAAAGAATTTTCAGAAAGAAACCAGTAAAGGAATATATCTTGGAGCCCTACTTCACAAGGTGAATCAAGAAAACCTAGTCAGGACGGTTGGTGGCATTCTCAGTATGAACAATGGATCTCCTGCCTCGTAAATCTCAGTTGTTCTTTGAAACCTGGACAGTTTGCCAGTGCCATGCCAGGAAACTGAATCACTTCCATTGGAATTGTCTTAGGAAAATTCTGAAGGTCATCTGGCAGGATAAGATACTGAACACTGAGGTCTTTCTTGAACTAAACTGCCAAGCATTCAAACTGTGCTTCAGAGAGTGCAACTCTGATGAGCTGGCCACATTGTTCAAATGCAAAACATACAATTGCCAAAAAGACAGTTTTATGGCGAACTCACTGTAGCAACAGTTTGCTAGCAGCTACTGTAGGGGTATAAGACCCACCAACAACCAGCACACAAAGCTGCCGACACAGGTTCTTTGATCTGCTTTTCTAAGGAAAATAACGTTAAGGGGTTAACAGTCTCAGTTTAATCAAACATACACATATCATTCACAGTTCAGGGGGAAAGATCAGCCCCCTAAACTTCAAGGCAAATACAAACAGAAGTTAAAAATACCAACAAACAGACCTTGTCTTATTCAAATCACAATTCATAGCTACCAGAGAAGAACCAACGTTTGGGTTGTAAAGCTGGGGGGCAGTTGTAGCTTGCCCAGAGTCTCAACACTCCTTCCATGAGTGAGCACCAGAAGTCAGACTCCAAGCTTTCCTCAATTATATCCTGTTCAGAGCCCTGAGGGCTCTGACCTCACCCAGGCTGGGTGTGTGAAAGTTGCCCATTCCCAGCATCACATCATATACAAATCAATGACTCCCAGTAGTCTCAGTGCAGAGAAATACTCCAAGACTAAAAGATTCCACTTGATCTGCCCCATTCAAACAAAGGCCAGAATCATTAAAGGCAGTTAAGAGAAGAACAGCAAAAAGTCCCGCCTTGATTACTATTACCCTCACACAGGGCAAGCACTCACATGGTGGTCAGAAAAAGCAATACAAGGAAACTCTCAAGGTCTCTGTTAAGAACTTTGGAATGGATTGTGTGACACGGGAGACACGGCACAGGACTGTTCAGCATGGTGTACCCACATCAGAGAAGATGCTATGCTCTGTGAGCTAAGCAGAATTGAAACGGGCATTCACAAATTTATAGAATCCACTCCAAATGTTCACATGGACTATTTGTGCCCGACCTGTCATAGCGCATTCTAAGATTGTATTGATCTGATCAGCCATAGCTGAACACACTGAAACTTGACTCTAGCATGGTGATGTCATTTGGTCCTCTTCAAGAGCAGAGGATAACACCAACCAACTTAATTCAACATACATTCATTAAGTGCAGGCTATGTACTATGTTTTAGAAATAAAATGATAAATAAAGTACAGGCCCTATTTTCAAGAAGCTTGGAATATAAAAAGGGAAAACATATATTCACAAATAATTGATGTATATGTAAGTGAAATAAATATGAGTAGAGATTCTGGCAAAATGCTATGAGAAAGTAAAGAGAAAGCTATTTCTTTCACTTGAGGGGATTATGGTCAGAGAAAGTTTCAGAAAAGCGGTGAGACCTGACATGGGTCTTTAGGGAAGGGAGAAACTTCTACAGAGAGATACTGATTGAAGGGGTTATATTCAATACAGGGGGGAAGGCATGACCAAAGACACAAAGATGGGATAAGGCAAGAATAAAACAAAAAAAAAATGAATACTATAGTTTGATGAAAATAGAGTATGTGAAAGGGAGCAACATAAGAAACTGCAACCAGATTGTTTAATATGACCAGGAAAATAAACTTCAGGTTTAGGAGAAGAGTGACATGGTTTGTGTGGTACACTTGAACATTTCCTCAGGCAGGGAATTAGAGTAGAGAATCATGCTCTTGTTAGTAGAGCTTAGGGCTACCCAGGTAGATTCGGGAGTCATTCACCTAGACTTTACATTGGAAACCATGAGAGTGAATGAGAGAACCAAGAGAAAAAAAGACAAGAGGGCCAAGGGCAGACAGAATCTTGGGATTCTAACAATCACAGAAGAAACAGCCAAATCAGCATTTTTTTTTATTTTAGGGTATAATATAAATGTGGGAAGAAATCAAAACAGGACTGAGTTTCAGTGTAAATCTTGCTTTATAAAAAGATGTGTAGGAATTCTTGTGGTGTCTTATAAAGTTGTTGTGATATATACAATTCAACTCAACCAACATTAAAATGACTACTGGAGGAAGACACTGAAGATGAAACAAGTAAACATATATATTAGTTGTGTGCTGTTTACTTGGGGAATGGGTGTCGTTGTTCATCTCAACACACTGATTTTGCCAGGGTGTAAACTCCCCACAGTAATATAGATCAACAGTTTCTCTATAACTTATGGAGATTTTCCTAGGGACCTGAGAGGTTAAATGAGTAGCCCATGGTGAAGCAACTAGTATTGATCACAGGCAAGACTTGACCTCAGGTCTTCCTTACTCCAAGGCCAGACTTCCATGTACTATGCCATGCTTCTCTCAAATAAAAATCTAGAAGGGAACTGTAGGAGGGAGCAAATAAAGTCTCTGGATCAGATCAGTGAAAGCTTTATGAGCTTATCTTTGAAACAAGAAAATAATTCAGAGAGGTAGAGATGAGAAGGAAGCACATTACTGGAATGTATGAATGCAGAGAAGCAGGAGTGTCAAGTTCAGAGAAAAGTTAACTAAGACAATTTGTCTGGAATGTAGAGCTCTAAAGTTTCTATGGTGGAATATTAATGAAATTATGTTGGAAAGGTATGCTGGGGCCTTATTGTGGAAGGCCTTGAATACAAGGCCAATGAATATATATTTTATCCCAGCCTTAGATAGAAAACTGCTAAGAATTATAGATAAGGGAATGACTTAAGACTTCCTTGAGGGGGAAGCATTTAAGCTGTGCTTTCAGGGTTGGGCAGGAGTTCAATATGTAAAGGTTGGGGACGGGGAGGGGCAGGGATGAGCAGAGGTATATGGAACCTTAGAAACAAAAGCATAGAGACAAGAAAGGGAATGGCATGTTTGGAGGATAAACTAGTCCAATTTGAGTTCATGGAACCAAATAATACAAAATAAGACTGGAAAGGGAAGATGGTACCAGATTATGCACTTGAATTCCATTTATTTTGTGTCAGTGTTTAGTGATCCTAATCTTTATTATGACCTCACTTTTCCTAGGAAAGAGACATAATTCACTAGTGTAATTCCCTAGGTCCCCCAGAGAATTTCTTTAAAATGAAATCAATCAATTAATTAATGAACAAGAATTTATTAAGTTCCTTTTATTTGCCAGACACAATATTAGGCTCTGAGGAAACAAAGACTTCTAAAAACAAAACAGTCCCTGTCCTCAAGAATCTTACCTTCTTTTTCATTTATATTCTCCGGACAGAGTGGTGATTTTTTTTGGGACCAACTGGTTGTTTAAATTTTAACCAGCAGTTCCCCAATTTCATCCTGGAGATTGTATAAAACACTATTTGAATAGAAGTTTTCCAAAGGTGTACCCCTTTCTCACCATCTTTGTACCATATTCCGTGAAGCTATCATTCTCTTAGACTTTTTTACTGGAGCTGGGATTGTTCCTTGACAAACCTTAAAGCCAAATGATATATGAAGACTCAGTCCACCATTCCTACAGAGGATGTATTTGTTCCTCTGGGGCCAGGAAAATAACTGTTTAGGGGCAGGTGCTTTTATGTAATACATAGACTACAATAAACTGTATAGTCAGATCCTCACTGCTTGGCTTCTAACTGAATAAATTTTAATTTTAAATCTCTGAAAACTCCCCCGAAAGTGGTCATGAAAAGCTGCCTCTTTTGTGACTCCACGCAGCATGTTCCCTGGGAAGATTGTTTATAAGTCCACTGAGCCTCCTCATTCTTTCCTTTATATTCACATGAGTTTTTCTTTTGTTTGTTTTTAAAGCTTGGTTTTTGTTTACGTATGGACCAAGAATATGATCATCCTCATTTTGTTTCTTGTACTTCATAAGGGCGCCATTGTAATTCTGGCTATTGTAAACCTCTAATTCCGAGACAAATTCTTATTTTGGAAAATTGGGCCTTTGGATATAATTGCTTTAACATCAACTAAAGTGTTGTCTTGAAATTTCATATGAAATCAAAATGTATTTGCCATTGACAAGAGACTCAAAAGTCCTTTAGATTATATTTAGCATTGAATTACCTCCCCCTTCAAACATTTGAAAACATAGATACATTTCATTAAACATGAATGTATTTTTGGGGAGGAGGGGAATAAAAATAAATTTAACTAGAAAATTAATTTCTACTCCCTACAAGTTGAAAATTAGGTTTGCAAAATCACTGGGACCCAGTTTCCTACAGATTTACAGACTGATGAGAAGATGAGGAAACCCCCTCCCAGCATCTTTACCCCCATTTCAAGAATTTCAAGTTCTAATTCTTAAATCCACTAAGCTACTTGAATTCAGGCTGCTTAAACATCGTATCCATTCCCACATTTTCCTGCAAATGGAATGAAATGTCACTGTATCAGTCTTTCAAAAACTTATCAATTATGTCGTAGTCAATAGTATCAGTAAGCTTTTACCTCCATGTTAGCATTTTTCTGCTCATGCCAGGAAATGAGTTTCAGTCAAAAATCATGGTGGGATGCAAAATACCTTGCCTCCCTCTATGACTCTGTCGTGGGCACTGTTGGAAACAACAACTTCAAAATCTTGACATTGTTTTAATAATCATATTTACTGATTTAAAAGTTAAACTTTTATTCAGTTTTAGAATCAGAAACTTCATGCTAAATGTTTTTTATGACATTACAATTTTATTTTAAATAAATACTAACCATTTCCTGCTTATAATTCCCCACATCATATTCTACTTTTTATAAGGTTTCTACATAATTCATACTAATGGAAGTTTGGCTCTTAAAGATAACTTCCAATAATTTATGTATGTTTGTTGTTAAGGCAGTTGGAAAAGGGCCCTGCTCCATGTTCCTTATGATGCTCTTCAAACATGACTTGCCTTGACATTACAAGATGATGGAGTGTTTCAGTTTCAGCTTTGTCCCCTATTAGTTGTGCCACCTTGGCCCAGGCATTTAACCTCTAAGAATCTTGATTTCCTGGTCTGTAAAATAGTAATAAATACTTTTTCCTACCTACCTCACGGGGTTGTTCTCAACAGACAATACAATGCACTTTGTAAATCTCCTTAAAGTCCTATATAATTGTAAACTGTATTTCCCAGTGGTGATCCAAGTTTCGACACAGATGTTTGTAAAAGTTGATTTGCAAAAGACAAACAGCCTCCTCATAATTTGGCTTTGTCTTGGGGGACTGATTATAACAATACATTCTTATCTGTTCCATTTTCCCTAAAAAAAAATAGAAAAATGAGAGCCACGTTATTCTCTCTTAAAGTTGTTTTGACTGAATTAGGTGGGATCCAATGAGGTAATATGTATGAAATGCTTTATATATCATGAAGTATTATATGAATGTCAACTATTATTATTGTTCTTAATATTATTTTTAGTGGTGTTGGTGTTGGTAGCAGTAGTAACAGCCCAGCAATAGCAGTTTTATTAGTGGTAATCAGTGAAAATTTTAAAAAGAGCACTCTTCTTCAAATGAGTCAAATTAATTGTGTGGTGGTGAATATTAATCTAATATATGTAATATCTTTGTGGTACTATGTTCTCAAGCTATACTTGATACCAAATAGCTTTTGGGATATGCCACTAGACTTGTGATTTTAGTGGAATTTGTAGGTGAGGAAACTTCCCATAACAATACGGGTCACCACCTTCTTTGCAACTTATAATCTTAGAGAGCTGATTAGAGCCCTGGGAAGTTAGGTGACTTACCCAGGGACACATAGCCAGTATATTTCAGAAGTAGAACTTGAACTCAGGCCCTCCTGGCTTCAAGTCCAGCTCTCTATCCACTGCAACATGCTTACTCTTAATAATGAATATGAATACATACTATAGGGGCATTTATTTGATTTTATGTGAATATTTTGACTTGAGCGTCAATTCATTAGTTGTTTCTATTTTTATGTAATAGTAATCTTGAACCATTCTTTTAACAATCTTTAAGATAATTAAAATTACTGGAGAAAAGCCAAAATGGTAACTTTATGTATAACTGAATGTGTCAGTAAACAGTAGTCACTGATGTATCTGAGCAGAAATGTTAATGAAATTTCTAAGTGCTAATATTGTTGGAGTTATGCTTAATAAGGAACTTACCAGTATCTTATCTAGTCATACTTATATTCTATAGTATCAGAATGACTCCCAAAATGTTCTAACTACAATTTTAGCCAAAGCAATTAGAGTGAGCCATTTTCCATGGCAGTGGCATCAGCAAATTCTCTCAGATATTGATCATTTAAATTGTCATACAAGTTGATAGGCTACACTGACTGGTTTAAACCTTCTGACACTCTGTAAGCAACCGAAGCTTCAGCTTCAGCCAGCTGTACCAAGCCATAGGACTGATGTGTAAAGTAATTAGTTGATGTGAAATCATTGATTTTAGCCTCCCTAGTCAAGTTTTTTTTAAAAAAGTTGCAAAATTTCAACTTCTAATTCTCTACCCTCAAATGGGCATTTATTTCAACAAACATTTGTTAAACTCCAATTTTGTGTAATGCACAGGGCATGCTTCAGAGCTCCAGTGGATGCATTACTTTGTCAGTCCATACAGTAGTACTGATCACACACCATCCACAGTCTCTTATCCCATGTGACTTTTACATAGTTATGTTCATAAACTCTTTGTAATGGGTACATGTCTCACTGATACTTGGTGACTTTTTGGTCAGTTATGTAATTGTAAAAGTATGCTTTATGGCAGAATATTATTCTCAAAAGAATGCCATTGCTATGAATAAATTTTTCATAAGTAAGTATTTTGTAGACTTGAAAAGTGTGTGTGTTATTAATGTCTCCTCAATTGCCTTTTTTATAGCAATAATGTCTGTGATTTTCCCTCAATCATAAAGATCTTCCATTCTTTCAAATACCTTGAGAATTGGTCATTTATTTTCCATGTCAAGTAGGTAAAATTATTTTAGCTGCTTCATGATTTTCTTTGTGTATATTTGCTCTGTTCAGCTGTCTTTCCCCTTTTAGTTTTCTTTGTTACCATATTTACTTCCTTATTAGAATACAAATGTAGTATATCTACTTTCACCTGTGGAGAAAATTGTTTTAGAAATTGTGTTGGGTCTTTTCTATGCTTTTGTCTCTTGCTTTTCTTCCAGTTTTATCCTGAAATTCTCTTTGGAGGATATGGTTTAAATGAGAAGAGTTTTCACAACAGTGTTTCTGCAAACTTTCTTTTCACTAAGTATCTTCTTGGTGGTTTCAGAAGTGGTATTATAGGGGCAGCTAGGTGGCGCAGTGAGTAGAGCACAGAGCACCAGCCCTGGAGTTAGGAGTACCTGAGTTCAAATCTGGCCTCAGACACTTGACATATTTACTAGCTGTGTGACTTTGGGCAAGTCACTTAACCCCAATTGCCCTGCCTTCCCCCCCTGCAAAAAAAAGATATTATTCATTAACTTCTGCCATCCTCCTTTTTATAATTTTGTAAATGAATTTATATTCTAAATGGCATTGGCCTTGACTGCTATATTTCTCTGTTTGACAAGGAAATTTAGTGTGGTAGGGATACAATGAAAAAAACATTACAAAATAATGTTTTCCTTTGAGAACATATGACATAAAAATGAGTATAAGGCATATGTGTAGACATATCTGCAATACAAGTTAAAGTTCTAACTTCAATGTCAAATATTTGATTTTTTCTATATTTTAGAAAAGAAATCTACTGCATCAGGTTTATATTAAAATAATAATATTTCTATTGTTAATTCTTCATGACAATTTCAGTTTAAAATGCTTTCTGCCATTTCCTACAAATATTACTTTTACGAAAGTACCTACACCTGCCTCTTTAATTGGATATCTTACTTAAACTGAGATACCACATCACTGCCACAGTTAAGGATGGATAGATTACTGATCAATTCAAAAGTGGCTAAAAGTGTACCAGGAGGAAGAAAAAAGCATGGACTCTGTAATTTTAACAATTTAGCATTCAGAACATTCTGGGTACTATACTGAGCATACCAACACCTTGCAGTTGAGTTAAAAAATAAAATATGTATGAAATGACACAGTAGCATGAAAAATAAATTTGTAGAATAATGATAATGGAACAGGATTGGAAGGCTTCAGTGCAATAGAATTCCTTTATTTTTGTATGGGACACTTCATGCAGTTGAAGTTATGATGCTCATAAATTAATCTTAAGCAGGAAAGAATGGAATTTACTTCTAAAATGGGCTATAAAAAGCATTTTCATGTATGCTTAGAAAGAAAGAATGCTCATAGTAGAAATAGGAGATTGAAACAATGAGAAAAAAATTCGACATGACTAGAGTATTGCCTGAAATTATTGCTTCTTTCTTAATGTAGAAGGAGATTCTTTTCTCCTTTCCTGTTTTAAGTGCTGTGATATCGATGAGACAACTTGATGAAAATGAAATAGCCTGTGTTTACTGGTACCTTTGAAGTCTGTAGTGTATGTTATTTTCTGAAGTCATTTAACATAAATAGTAAGCCTGAGGGATAAGAGGTCTAAGTGCTTGAAAGGTAACACTGTCCAATTTGTAAGCTGTAGAATCCGACAGTAACGTCCAGAACAAAAATGGCATTCCCAATTTTCACTTTGCAGGCATTTTATTCTTAAAAACTACTGCTGACATCTCATGTCTTTGATTCAAGGTGACATGTTACAATTACCAGATGAGTACTGGTATGTATCCTGGAAAATTAGATCATAAATCTTTCTGAAATTTTTTGTTCCCCTAAACATGTTCTCTTATATGACCATTCTTTCCATTTTTGAATGAAGAGTAAACACATGAGAAAATTATCAAATTAGAGGCATGTCAAAACAAGTTATACTTAATTTTTAAACTTTGACCCATGGCTACTGCAGCTCATTTTTATTTGCATATCCTATGGGGGAAAAGTCAGAACATTTTAGTAGTAAAATAAACAGAGCTTGCCTTTCAGCCACTTCAATGTCAAATATTTGATTTTTTTTCCTGTATTTTAGAAAAGAAATCAGGTTTATATTAGAATCATAATATTTCTGTTGTTAATTCTTCATGACAATTTCAATTTAAAATGCTTTCTATTTCCTACAAATGTTACTTTTATAAAAGTACCTATGCCTGACTCTTTAATTGCATATCTTACTTAAAATGAGATACCACATCACTGCCACAGTTAAGTCCTGTTAATTTCATGTTGCACTTTTCTGTCAAGGTTATACTTTACTGTTTAACTCAGATCATTTAATTTTAATCATCCTTTGATTATTATTGGAAGATATACTTATCAGGCACTATTCAGTGTAGAGAGGATATGCTCATATCATGAAGGAATCTTGGATAAAGGTAGTGAACATTTTTAAGGACTTGCTGTATAAAACAAAGGGGAAACACCCCCTTATCACATATTTTCCTATTTAGCCATATAATATAATGAATGAATACAAGGTTGGCATGAGAGGGAGGAAGGCCTATTTTTGAGTTCTTCTTCTGACACATGTTAATCATAGCAAGTCACTTAACTTCTCAATGTCCCAGGCATCCTTCTAAGGCAATACATTATAGGTCAGTTTCAGATCAGCATCAGTAAAAAGAATCACTACACCAGACCTCCATATTCCCTCATTTACCTATCATTTTGCTTTTATGCATAAGTAATTAACTTCTGTTCATCACTGTCCTTATCAGGTAGGAAAAGTTCTTAAATTTAATATCTCTACTTTTGTTTATGTTCCTGTTATGAAGGTTAATTACTGAGAATTTTTGAGCCAAGTGGCATGAACAGACCTTGCGGGAAGTTTATTCTGGTAGCAGTATGAAGGATGGATTGGAAACAAGAGAAATGAAGGTAGGAAGAACTGTTATGAAGCTATTGCATTAGTTCAGGTAGATGTTAATGAGGGCATGGACTAGGCTAAAGAGAGTGAAAAGAAAGGAAAGAATTGTTTTGAGAGATGTTGCAAAAGTAGAATTAACAGGATTTCACAAATGATTTTTTAAAAAAAGTTCAAGGAGTTGGAAGAATCAAAGATGATAACAAAGGGCCAAACTTTTGAGACTAAGGGAATGGCAATGTCATTGGCAGAAATATCAACATAAAAGGTAGAATAGACTTAGGAGGGAAGATAGTATTTCAGCTTTTGGATACTTTGACTTTTGACATAGCAATGGGATATCCAGTTGGAATTTTTTTCTAGTCAGTCAGAAGTACTGATCTGGACCATACACTCACACATACATACATACATAGATATATTTATATGTATGTATGTATGTATGTATGTATGTATGTATAAGGGCAGCTAGGTGGAGCAGTGGATAGAGCACTGGGCTTGGAATCAGGAAGACTCATCTTCAGTAGATCAACTCTGGCCTCAGACAATTACTAGCTCTGTGACACTGGGCAAGTCACTTCACCCTGTTTGCGTCAGTTTCCTTATCTGTAAAATGAGCTCCAAAAGGAAACGGCAAACCACTCCAGTATATTTGCCATGAAAACCCCAAATGGGGTCACAAAAAGTCAGACATTACTGAAAAGTCATTCAACAACAACAATAAATATATGTATACATGTATATTGACCTATATTAGACCAGCATCGTAGTACAAGTCATGGGAATGAATGAGGTTCCCAGGGGGCAAAGTATATAGATAGTAGGGAAAGCCAAGTATAGAACCATGGGGGTATGCCTACCTTGTTATAAGGAAGGGAGTGATCAAGCCAGTGAATGAAACTCAGAAGGAACAGTTAAATGAGAGGAGCACCTGGAAAGTCTATGAAACCACAAGAGAAGAGTGAAGGAAAGAATTGGTCGACACTGTCAAATGCTGCAAAGAATATTTGATTGTTTTCCACCATAAGGATCCTTGGCAGCATACAAAAAAAGGTATGGTTTGAATGAAGTATACATGAATAGTTACTAAATTGTTACCATTAGCCTTCCTATTGCAATTATACTAATATAGTATTAGCAAATCAAAAAACAGTTATTTTCTTAAGTATCTAATATATGCCAGCTATCTATTATGGTAGGTGTTTTGGATACAAAGACAACAGTGGTACGGTCTCTACCCTCAAGAAACATATTGCATTGGAATGAGATAGACATTTACATTGATAATTATAAAAAGATAAATGATATGTAGTTGGGAGGGGGCACTAATAAACTGTGTGGATCAGGAAAGACTTCACTTAGAGGATGATGCCTGATCTGAATTTTGAAGTAAATAAGTCATTCTAAGAGGGGGAGGATAGGCAGGATATGAAATAGCCAATGCAAAGGCATCAGTCAGTCAGGAAATAAGTATTTATTAAGCATTGTGCTAGTATCTGGACATACAAAAAGAAACAAAAGACAGGCTCTGTCCTCAAGGGGCTTAAGGATAAAAATTATATATTTTAAAGCACTTTGTTTTCTACAGTATTATAGTACTGTATAAATTCTTCTTCTTTTTGTTTTTATTACAGTTATGGGAGATGGAATGTACTATATGAGAAACAACAAGAAAGCATGGGAAGGGAAGTAAAGGGGCTAGGAAATTAGGTTGATGCCCGGTTGTGAAATGTTTTGAAGGTCAAACCAAGGATTTTGTATTTGATCCTAAAGGCAATAGGGAATCATTGAAATTTATTGAGTAGAGAAATTATATAGTTATACATGCAGGTTAGAAAAATCCCTTTGGCTGTTGTGTATAGATTGGATAAGATGGGAGAGGGATTTGAGGCAAGTAGAAATCTAATACAAAATCCAAGTGAAAGAGGATGTGAAGGCACTGTGCATAGAGAGAAAGGGGTTGCTATTAGAGATATTCTGGAGATAAATTTGTCAACTGTTGCAGTATAGGAGATGGGGGAGTATGAGAAATTAAGGGTATTAGTGAGGTTGTGAATCTGTATGACTATAGGGGTGGTGGTGCACTTGGAAGAAATAGGAAAATGAGAAGGGAAGTGACTTTTAAGAAGAAAGATAATAAGCTTTGTTTTGAGCATTTTTTTCAGTTGACACTTGTGATACGCTCAGTTTGAAATGTCCAGTACATTAAGTAAATAAAGTAGGACTTAGAAACATAGATATGGAAGTCATCTGCATGGAGATGATCATTTAACTCATGGTAGTTGATGAAGTCACTAAGGGAGAGAATGAAGAAAGACGATAGACGAATTGCTAGAACAGAATGTTGGGGTACACCAATAGTTAGTCAGTGGCATATGAAGAATGAAAGCTAAGTAGAAGGTAATAGGAGGTGAAATCAAAGAGTAGAATCATAGAAAACAGAGAGAAGAGACTATCTAGGAGGAGTCCATAGTGTCAAGTGCTTCAGAAATGTCAGAAAGGAAGGGGATTGAAAAAATGGTCCCAGATCTGGCCATTAAGAGATCATTGGTAGTTGTGGAGAGCAATGGAGTGATGAGATCAGAAACCTTCTTACAAAGCTTTGAGAAGTGAGTAAGAAATAAAGGAAGTAGAGGCAAAGTGTATAGTCAGCTACTTCTAGGACTTTGTGAAAGGGAGGACAGATGTGGCAAGAATAGTTTGAAGAAATGGTAGTGTCTAATGAGGGAATTGTTATTATTTCATGATGAGGGAGCCTTGGATATATTTGTTGTAAGCAGAGAGGAGGAATTCAAGATTAGAAAGTGGGGATGACAGAGGAAGCAGTCAAGATGGGAGAGGCTAGGATCAAAGATATGTGTGAAGGAATTGGTCTCAAATTTTAATGATTTTTTTTTCATTCTGGAGCCCTGAACCATTAAGAAATCCCATTGCTTTTAAAGAAAAGATGGTGTTGGAATATTAAGTTGAGGAAGGAGAAAAATAACATATGTTTTATCTTTGAACAACTTTATCAACTACTTAGCCTATAGTTGCCTACAAAAATGCTTGCTTCAGAGCCCAATGGTCATTTCTGTCCTTTACTTATGTCTCCTTACTTGCTAAATGTAGAACAGTGGTATTTATGTGACATGTGAAGTAGAAGAAAAAAGTAAAGCTCTAATACAGTATTTACAATATGCATTATAAAACATGTATACCCAATGTAGTACTAACCTCTTGTTGGATGATGATGGTGAGTGTGTTGTTGAAATTCAGTGGAATTTCATAGTGGATAAACACCTTGATTTGTAAACTGGAAAACATTTTTAATGATGTTAAATTAAGTTAGGTAATATTTAACTTGAAATTTCAAAATACAATCCAAATTTAATGGAATTTTAAACTACTAAAAATTTAGCCATCACACACAAAAGAGAACTTTTATTCAAAAATTCCAAGCAATTCCATCTTCAATTTATTGTCTCTAGTAATATGATCATGAATACAATGAGTCCAAATTTCTTTGCAGGCCTTCACCAACTTAGCATAGAATTATCAGTTGTCTAGTAAGATTTTTTCAGCTTGGCTAGTTAACAAAATGGAGTCCTTTACTGGTGAATCATGCTCATATAAACATTAAATAGATGATACTAATTGCTTCACTCATACTTTAGTTATTATATTTCGTACGTTAAGAAACCTCACTGTTTTAAAGGAAAGAGAGTATGGGATTGTCAGTGTTGAAGGGGAAAATAATGTATGCCCTACAGCCTCCCTACTTTACTAACTTAACATGTAGTTGCCAGAAAAACACTGGCTTCAGAGCCCAGCAGTTAGAACTTTCCATTAGTAATGTAACTCTTTTTAGTAGCCAAATATGAAACAGTGTCATTTCTGTGACATTGAAATAATAGAAAAAAACTTAAAAATAAGCTATAATTTGTTATACGTAGTATACATTGTATCTATATATCTATATCTATATATCTATATCTATATATATATAAAACGTGTACATGATTGCAACCATAGATAGATAGATAAATTGCTTGATTATAATGCAGCTGACCAACTTGATGAGATTATAGTCATGATCTGTTGTTTTAGAGACATCTGAGGGGTACCCCTTCCCCTTGGAGGGATTAGCTTATGCAAAGGCATGTAGGTGGAAAATGGAATGTTGTGTGTGACAAAGAACTATAAGGCCAGTATGATTTTCATGTGATCTGTCATTATTTGAAGATATCCCCAGATCTCAAATAGCCTTGACCACTTTTGCACGATCAGTTTATTTTATTTTCCTTAAGAGAAACATATCACATTGAATTATGCTGTCTTCATTTTCCCACCTATGAAATTGAAAGTTAATTTTAATTCTAATTTTAAGACACAGTCAAGATGGCATAGGTTTAATACTCTCCCAAGCCATGTGAGTCTAAACTCCTTATCCTTGTAACTTCACTCTTCACCTACATTTCAGAGAAATTTGCCTAAAGATTATGCTTTTGTTTTGTAATTACCTCTACTCTTAACTCAAGTAGCATTTAATCCGTTGAGCCCCAATTCTTTTTTTGTGTGTGTCCACCCTGGTATTGTCCATGTTTGTAACCTGATCTGCCACCAATAACTCAAATTCAAGTTGATTCAATCATATCTACAGACCAATCCTATCACCTGAGGAGTACTCTCATCTGCCAAAGAGGAAGTAATGGGGAGAAGCTGAAGTGACTCTTAACCCTCAACCTCATTAAAATGTCTACTTGTTCAGATTGCCTTACTATTGCAAGGGGAGTTTTAAATGATGTGCTGTCAGGCCAATCAGGAGGAAGACACATTTCTGTTTAAAAGACCCTGTCAGCCCTCACTCAGGGTCTTTGGTCTTTGGAAGAGCCCAGGAATCAATTTGTTGGTTTGTTGTTGTTGGGTCCTTTCAGTCTTGTCTGACTATTACCCCATTTGGGGTTTTCCCGGAAAAGATACTGGGGTGGTTTACCATTTCCTTTTACAATTCATTTTACAGATGAGGGAATTTAGGCAAACAGGGTTGAGTGACTTGCCCAGGGTCACACAAGTATTAAGTGTCTGAGGTTGAATTTGAATTCAGGTCTCCCTGACTCCAGGTCTGATGCTCTATCCACTGTACCACCTAGCTGCCCCAATTTTATTGGTTACTACTAGCCAAACTAATAAATTAATTGTGCTTGTACCACTGTCTTTCAGTTTATCTTAATTTTCAAATATAACATATCCAAGGGTCTGTCTAATGTAGAGATCATAAAGACCCAAATGGAGGATGCTAGCAAGTCATCTAGAATAGAAAGGATGTTTGTTGGAAGATATGGAAAGCCCAAGACAATTTTGTAAAACTTAATGGGAAATGCAGTGCATCATAGGCATCCATTAAAAATGAACTGATAAAATTAAGGAATAGGACATTTTCCTCAACAAGCTGGACCTGAACCAATGAAATCTGCATATATCTTAATTATATCCATTTTAAGGAAAAATCCAATTGGCCAAGAGTAAGTGGTATGGCCAAGGGGAAAGAGCATGGCTTTGGAATCAGAATACTTAGGTTCAAATCCTCACTTTGCTAATTAAAAGTCACTTCAGCTAACAGTCTGGTTTCCTCAATATAAAATGATGGGCACTAGATGTTCTCTGATGTCCCTTCTATCTTTGACTATGTTTATGACAGCACCACTGCCCCTTGTAATCACAAGGGAAAAATAGTTGACTAGTAGGAAAAAAAGGCAGATGAGAGAGTGGATTCCTCACCATAAGACACTGTCTCAGCGCAGAAAGTAGACCTATTGAACAATGAATATTCTGAACCTCACATTTTGTAGTTACAGATAATTTCTCCAGAAATGGAAAAAATGTAATATTTTCTGCATGATTTATAAGATAAAGATTATGAATAGATTTTCCTTGTTGTGATACCTATGGGCACTGTTGAGTTATTTTCAGAAAAATCAAATAACCTGACCTATTTAGTGTGTGGAAAAATAGATGTCAGTATCAGGTACTCAAGCTTATTGACTTGAAAATGATAGCCTAGGGTGACAGTGTTCTGTGTTTCCTTGATATTTCATGCAATTGCTATTGCTAAAACAGAAAGAACAACGCAATAAAAATAATCGAGGGTGAGCAGAAACAACAAAGAAAATAAAGCAGTTTTAAACTGCTCTCACTCTGCTTTTAACATGTTTTGTTTATAAATGCACATTCTATGTTATATCGATGACATGTATTAGATTTGACAAGTAGGCATATGACTATATAAGCACAGCCGTATTAACTCACAGGCGCCATAACCATAACTACCCAACAGAAATTGGATTTCACAACTTGATTTTTCCAGTCTATTATTCAAAAAGTGTCTGTCTTTACAGTGAACAATTTTCTATAAGTGTTTGCATCTATGCTACACTAGGCTCACAAATCTAGTCCACCAAATCTTTAATCCTTCTTAAAGCAGCCTCCAGCCATGAGGCAGTGAGGAAAGGAGTTTATAACTCTGCCTCCCTTCCCAGCTCCTCCTTTTTCCAAAAGGCTTCACATTTAAAAGAATCTATTCTGACTCAAGATTGAGTTTATAGCTAGGAAAAGAAGAAAGTCTATGACAATGAATTGACAAAAGATTAATTGACAAAGAAGGGGAAAGGAGGGAGCTAAATATGATAAAATAGTTAACTGGAAACTTGACTTGAGGGAAATGGCATAAATGTTCTAGATCTAGCCATGTGCAAAGCCAAAGAGGTAGGATATTACAGAATGACATTATACTACTCGAAAGGCAATAGATGTGCTAGAAGACAAATTCCCTTTAATATCAGGCTGAATAAGTAATCTGTGAATGAGTTGCCAAAAAACATACAAAGAAACCAAAAACCAAAACCTGGTAACAGAAGGGTAACTAGATGGTGCAGTGGATAGAGTGCCAGTACCGAAGTAACAAACCAAAACAAAACAAAACGCTCATCTTCCTGAGTTCAAATCTGGCCTCATACCCTTCCTAGCTCTGTGGCCATGGGCAAGTCACATAACTTACAATTTGCCTCAGTTTCCTCCTCTGTAAAATGAGCTGGAGAAGAAGGCCAACCACTCCAGTATCTTTGCCAAGAAAACCCCAAATGGGGTCATGAAGAGTCAAACATGTCTGAAATAACTGAAGAACAATAGAGAATTACATAAAGGTACTTTTTACCCTAGGTTGAAAGGTGGTAATGACTTTTTAAAAATATATTTTATAATTTAAATCTGAGGAAGACTAGAATCAAATTAAGTTATGATTTATTAGTTTTTTTATTAGTGAGATAGTAAATTTTCTGTGAATTTTTTAGTGTTTGTTCTGTAATACTTATTGACTTGTTAAAGCTTATTCACTCCTCTATTCCCATTTCATAAATATTGATGTTTCCAATGCTGTGTCCCTCATCTCTTCTTTCCTTGTTTTGCTCACTTTACTTTATCTCAGTCCATAATGTTTTCCCAGGATTCCTTGAAAATGTAGTTTCATTGTTTATTATAGCAAAATAATATGCATATGTGTTTATTTTCCTCCAGCCTTTTCAACTTTTGTCATTTTTTCCCTCTTTTTTGGGCCTTCTTTATCAATCTGATGAGAAGGCAGTAGAACCTTAAAAATGCTTTATTTGGATTTTTATATGGTTTTATATACCTGATTTCTTTCTTACCTTGAGAGCTACCTGTTCTTATAGTTAGACATTTATCTATTGGAGAATTCTCCTTATTTTTATGAATTTGAATCACTTCTATTTATCTATCTATCTACACACACCATATGTATAACATATGTATATATATGTATATACATATATAAGTATATACAAACATATGTATCACACATATATCTATAGATATCTTTCTGTCTATATATAGATAGATATAGATATATAATTCTGTCTCTCTGCCTGCCTTTCTGTCATCTATCTAATTTGAAAATGAAAGCTTTATCAAAGAATTTTGTTGCAAAAATATTTTCCCTTTATTTTCTAGTCTTGTCTTCAATGGATTTGGATGTGCATAAACTTAAAATTTTATGCAATGGGAATTACGTATTTCATTTTTTGTGATCCTCTTTATCTTTATTTGGCCTTGCATTCTTCTGGTAGCCATAGTTAAAAAATTGATTTCTCACTTGGCCCTCTTATTTAGGTCCGATTTAATCATTTGGAGATTATTTTAGTGTTCATATGAGGTGTTGTTCTAAGCTTAATTTCTGCCAGACTTCTGTAGAGTTTTTCCAAATACTTCTGTGAAATAATGAGTCCTCTTTATCACAGTAAATGATGTCTTTGAGTTTATCTAACATGAACTAGTCCAGTGGTGTCAAAGGCAAATATAAATTTGATCCCTGCTGCTTGTCATATTAATTTATCAAGCCACAAATTAAAATTATCTATGCTATATTATGTTTACATTTATTTTGGTAAGCATTTCTCAATTATATTTTAATCAGTTTTGGGCCATAGTCTTTCTGGGCTGCTTCTAGGCCATGAATTTGGTTGGTAATATATAAAATTACAGATGACCTATGTAGATTCATTATATATCCTGTCATACTGCTAAAATTTTTAATTGTTTAATTAATTTTAGTTTACTCTTTAGGACTAAGAAAACAGTCATAGGATTTGACAAAAGTCCTTTTTTTTCTTTGTTTAAGATTATTTCCTCAAGTTCTTTTTCTTGTCTTAATGCTATAGCTAACAATTTAGCACCATTGTAAATAATGGTGGCAAGAACTGATCATCTTTACTTTATCCCTGATCTTGTTGGGAAGAATTTTAATTTCTCTCCATTACAGATGATTCAGGCACTTGGGTTTTAGATATAAACTACTTGCCATGTTAAGGAAAGTTCTGTTTATTTCCGTGTTTACTAGGTTTTATTTTAAAATAGTTTGTTTTCTTAAATTTTTTTTCATGTTTACTGATATTATCATATAAGATTTTGTTCTGGCTATTAACATAGTCTGTTGCATTGATATTTTTCCTAATAGTAAACCAACCCTGGATTTCAGGTATAATCTTTGTGTTATATTCCTGTAATCTCTTTGATAACCTTTTATTTGATATTGTTTGCTTCAGTGTTCATGAGGAATATTGGTCTATAGTTTTTTTTTTTCTCTATTTTGACTCTCTTTGGTTTGTGAATCAAGATTGTTTTTATATCCTAGAAGAAATATAATAATATCAGTCTTTTTTTTCAAACTGTAACATATTGAAATTACTTTTTAAATGTTACAATTCATCTGTAATTTTGTGTGGTCATGTTTTATATAATATCCCTAGGAGTCTTCATTTTGAGATCTCTTTCAGGAAGTGATTGATAGGTTCTTTCAATTTCTATTTTACCCTCTAGTTCTATGATGTGAAAGCTGTTTTCTTTGATAATTTTTTTTAAGTAAATGCCTTGTCTTTTTTAAAATCATGGCTTGCAGGTAGTCCAGTAATTCTTAAATTATCTTTTCTTTATCTGTTTCCCAGATCAGTTGTTTTTCCTATGTTATATTTCATATTTTATTCTGTTTTTCATCTTTTTTATTGTATCTTGATTTCTCATGGAGTAATTAGTTCCCATTTACCCAATTCTAATATTTTAAGGAGTTATTTTCTTTAGTGAGCTTTTGTACCTCTTTCTCCACTTGGCCAATTCTACTTTTTAAGGAGCTATTTTCTTCAGTGAATTTTTATACCTCTTTTTCCTTTTGTCCAATTCTGCTTTTTGATGAATTCTTTTCTTTAGTAAATTTTTGTACATTTTTTTTCCATTTAGCCAGATCTTCTATTTAAGAGTTCTTTTCTTCAAGGAATTTGTGGGTCTCTTTTACTATTCAGTATCTTCTGTTTTTTAAGGTGTTATTTTTTCCATTATTTTGTGTGTGCACATGTATGTGTGTGTGCCTCCTTCATCAAGACTTTAATTCTGTTTTCATGATTTTCCTGTATCATTCTCATTTGTTTTCCCCATTTCCCTCTCTACTTTTCTTCTTTGATTTTTAAAATCTATTTTTAGCCTTTTCTGGAATTCTTTTTTGGACCTGAGACCAATATACATTAATCTTTGTGACTGTGGATGTAGATGTTTTGAGTTTGTTGTCTTCTTCTGAGTTTTTGTTTTGATCTTCCTGTCATCATAGTAACTTTCTATGGTCAGGTTCTTAGTTGTTGTTTATTGATTTTTCCAGCCTGTTTCTTGACTTTGAACTTTATGTTAAAGTTGGGCTCTGCTCCCAGGGTGCAAGGGACATTGTCCAAAGCTTCATGTTTTCCGTGCTTCTGTTTTCAGAGCTATTGGGGTCTGTATGTTTTCATTCCTTCCAAAGTGGTGTGATCTAAGGAGACATATGGTAACTGCTCTCTTGGCCTGTGCTCTGGTATGTGAGTAACCACAAGCACTTTTTTTGTGTCCTTGTATTGAGACTGGAGTTCCCTGGGGCCACATATTCTTATGTACTATTGCTCTTCCACTCCCAGGGATGGCAATCTGTATGGGCAGTGCAATCAAGTCCTGTACCCAGTGCCTAGAAAGTCTTCTCTGTAAATTTTTTTCTGACCAGTTTTTGGGCCCCCTTACAGTCTATGGGTTGAGCGCTCTAGAAGCCACCACTATCAATTATTCTCCCCCAAGGCATTGTGCTGGTTTGCTGTGTTAAGGTCTGCACTAGACTGAGTTCCACTCCTACCCCCATGAAATAAACATTTTTTGCTCACCTTCTAAATTGCCTTGGATGGGAAAATTGTTTAACCCCATCCATTTGTTGTTTTTGCTTCTCAGAATTCCTTTTGGTACATTATTTTAAAGTTGTTTGGAGGAGAATTTAAGAGACCTTGGATGAATCTTTGCCTTTATTCCACCATCTTGGCCTGCTGTCCTCTTGTTCTAATATATCTGGGCAATATTTTTGAACATTTAAAAAATTATATTTAGGTTTTTGGCAGGGATTGCTTCACCTTGGTTCATTTTTTAGATAATTAGTTTTAGTATGAGATACCTTGCAGTTTCTTCAACCTTTTTCAGTGTTTTGACTTTTAATATTTCTTTTTGTTTTCATGGAGTGATTACGTTCTTTTTCGCCAGTGCTGATTTTCAGATAATGTTTAACTTGTATAAGGTTTTGTACCTCTTACGCTTTTAATTTTCATGTCTTTCTTCCACAACTTTTATTTCTTTTTCAGTTATTTCCTTTGGAATTCTCATTTTTTCCCCATAACATAACTTTTCAATTCATTTTTTAGAAATTCTTTCAGCTACATGACTCTGTAGATAGAGTGCCAGGTCTGGAGTCAGGAAGACCTGAATTCAAATTCAGCCTCAGATACTTCTTAGCTGTGTCACTATTGTCAAGTCACATGACCTTTGTTTGACTCAGTTTTCTCATCTGTAAAACTAATATAATAATAGCCATTTCCCTTTAAGTATTGTTGTGAGGATCTGAGGAGATAATAATTTTAAAGTGCTTAAGGTATATACTGCAAAATACAATTATATATATATATATATTACATATATTGCTTTACGTGTTATTAGTATTATTATTATTTAATACTTTAGAAATTCTAATTAACCCAGTATGCATTTTTCTGTGTGTATGACCTTGATTGTAAGTATTTTGCAGTTATTCTTCTTTTTGGGGTTTGTTTCTTGAATATACCTGGTCTCACAATACCTTTTTAGGTTTTAGTTGAAATAAAAATGAATTCTCACAGCCTCATTTTTCAGATTGGGGCTTTGAGTTAGGGCTAAATTTGTACACAATTACTAGGACTTTACTGGTCCTGTAAGATTGCGGACTATCTTATCAGGTGTTCTTCTGCCAGAGTCTTACTCCAAATGCAGTTCCAGCAAAAACAGCAGCAGCAGCAGCAGCAGAGCAACATTGCCATGGGCCACTTGTGCTCTCATGTTGTAACTCCAAAATCCTCATTCCTAATTCAGAGCAACAACATGACTCCCCTTTTCTGCAGTCAAAATCTGGGTCAGTGATGCAGGCTCATCCTATTCCATCCTTTCTCTACTTATCACTTTGACTTGGGTGTCCACTTTGTGATATTTGATGGAATAGGTGACACATTAGAGTTTCTCCTTATGTTTTAGGCAGTACTTAATCTGGTGCTAGTCTGAGATCTTCGTTGCGATAATTATCTGGGGAGCAAAATTGTAATGCTTTCTTCTTTTCCATATCATTTTTTCTCTCAAAATTCTTCCTTTCTTACAACGCCTAGCTCAGATGTCAACTCCTCCATGAAGCCTGCTTTGTTTCCTACCAACTCAAACTGTCCTTTGCACCTAAATATTTCTTATAACATTTTTGATTGTCACTTTGACCTTACTCTGCTCTACCTTGCACCATAGGCTTTTATGTACGTGCTCTATACATACCTATTAAATATCAAGATGTTATAAAGACCTGAGTTCAAACCTAGTCTCATATCCTTAATAGCTGTGTGACTCCAAGCAAGTCACTTAAATTCTATTTACCTTAGTTTTTTTTTTTACCTTTGACTGAAAAATGAGATAACAATAGCACCTACCTCCCGGGGTTGTTGTGGGGATCAAATGACACAATATTTTTAAAGCACTTAGCACAGTACAGACTATATACAGCTACCATTAATTATTATTATTATCATCATCATTATCATCATTAGATTGCGAGCACATTGAGCACAAGAACTGTTCTTTTTAATACTGACTTATATGTAGTAGGTACTAATGTTGAATGTCATTGAAATTAGATTTATTTTCCATGACAAAGGGCAAAATTTAGACAGAGTTGATAGTTATAGATTTTTTTGACTCTGTATAAAAAAGTTTCTATAGATCAAAATTACCTTAGTAAGTAGTAAGTTCCCTATGTCTAGATATCTTTGAGTAGTGGTTGTAAGATTATTTACTTTTTGAGAGAATTTATAGGCTATTTCTGCTTTAGGAAGTAGGTTGAATTTTATAATATCGAAGCTTCTTTGTAACTCTTGATTTCTATAATCTATAACAAGACATTTTTGGTCTTCAGTTCTCCTTTGAATTCAACCTGTCGTGTAATTTCTTAGTTATATGTCATATATTTTCATTCATGTAAGTTCCTTAAAGACAGAATCTGTATTATTTTATTTCTGTATTACCAGTGCCTAGTATAGTGCTTTGCATGTATTAGTAAACCTTTGATACATTTTGAAATTGAATTCTTCATTCCCTGTACATGTGAGAAAAATTCTAAAGAACAACATAATTCTTATAAAAAAGGAAGGATACAACATGATGGAATGATAAATGCTAATTTGTCTTGGCATGTGTAGAGAAGTTTGTGATTATGCCTTGAGGCAAGTTGTTGGGCTGTGATGGTGACAGTGTTTGTATGTGATAGTTGTGTATCTCCATCTGGATGTGTGCCTTAAATTGACATGCCCAACTGTCTAAGTACTAAAGACATGTCATGTCATGACTTAATTACAGAATTCGGAATGGCCTTTAGAAGTTTTATTTATTTGTCTATAATATTATAATATTCTGAAAGTCTGTAAAGTGAATATTTGGTGTTGAATCATCTTTATAGCATCCAAATGTAAATTATATGCTCATTTATATAATCCACAGAAGAGAAGGGATAAACAGTAGTCAGTACATTTATTCAGTGAGAGAAGTACAAAATATTCTTGTTCTGAAGCAACTAGCATAATTACATATCTAGTTAGCAAAAGCAACAGGCCACTGTGTTTACAGAAAAGACAGAATCTTTGACTCAATTTCAAAGAACATGTACCCCATGTTCATGTCCCATATTGCATCCTGTGGATTTATTAAGCGAAGAAAAGATCTCCTGCCTTTTCTCAAAGATTCTTATCAGAGTCTGAGCTTCTCTTAAGTTCCAGAAAGATAGTTATTGGGTATTTTTTAATTTTTGTTTTTTTTAACATGTAGCTAGTTGATTTTTTCTATAGTATTTTGAGACAAGAGGTGGAAAATGAAGTACGTTTAACAGATAAGGAGGTGGGATAATTTCTTTAGCTTCTCAAAGAATGACTGCCTATTTCCTGATTATTCCTTAAGTTTTTATTGGTGTGTAAACTTCCTCCATCAATGAAAATTAGCAAGGGATATGTAAGTTATGGTTTTAGAGAATTGCCAGGGGGCACTGAGAGCAATTAATAGCTTGCCCATGGTTGCATAGCCATTACAAGTGAGAAGCAAAACTGGAACTCATGACTTCCTGACTTTGAGGCCACCATATTGTCCATGACATACATCACAGCTGCTTTCCCTCTTCTTATAAAAGCAAATCAGTGGAAACTATAGCACTTCTCTTCATATTTTCGTATTGGAATATTCACTCTAGTTATATTCGTTATAAATGCCACTTCTCCTCAATAGAGCCTGTGACAGATGACTACAAAAAAGAATTGTTGTAATACAGTGACCCCAGGCTAACTATCAAGTGAATTTGGCAAATGAAAACATATGGATAGAATATGTGTTTATGAATAAAAGTAAATTTGCTTTTCAGAGAGTTTGGCCGCTGGAAAGTAAATAACCTTGCTGTGGAGAGAAGAAATTTCCTTGGCTCCCCACTTCCTCTTGCCCCTGAATTCTTCCGCAATATAAGGTTATTGGGACGTCGACCCACCCTTCAGCAAATCACGGAAAATCTCATCAAGAAATATGGGACCCACTTCTTGCTATCAGCTACCCTGGGAGGTATGACTCTACAAAAATATGTTTTATTAATATCACATGTTGCAAGGGAAAATTAGTCCAGACAAATAATATCAAATGAAAAGCTATACTTTTGTATTAGTTTCTCCTTTCTTGCTATTCAATTAAATCTGAAAAAAAACCTTTTTTAATAATAATGGCTTATAAGCAGAGGTTTTACAAATATCTCATTTGATCTTCACAACAACACTGGGAGGTAAGTACTATTATTATCCCCATTTTACACATGAGGAAACTAAGGTAGATGAGTAAATTGACTGTGCCTGTGGTCATATATATATAGTTAGTTAAGTTTCTGAGGCTGTAAGTGAAATCA
This sequence comes from Trichosurus vulpecula, assembly GCF_011100635.1. Lineage (NCBI taxonomy): Eukaryota > Metazoa > Chordata > Mammalia > Diprotodontia > Phalangeridae > Trichosurus > Trichosurus vulpecula. Next base: position 87,255,161 of record NC_050576.1, on the reverse strand, counting down.
GGTATTCCTGACTCCAGGTCAGTTTCTCTATCCACTGTGCCATTTACATAGCTACTGCCTACTTCTCTACCTCTTACTTCTTAATAATAATGCTAATAATAATATAAATTAAGATATTATTTATTAAATGCTTCCCACAGTATTTGGCACAGAGGAGGCATTTAACAAATGCTTATTCCCTCTCCTCTCTTTAACAAAAACAATAATCATTATGATCATAATTATTATTTTCAGTACATTTTCTTATTCCTGAATATATCTTATAACAATGATGGCTTCTTTTTCTCTATCATGTGATGTTAAACCCTGGCATGTGGGACAATGAAAGTTCATTCCTCTAACATTTATTTATTGAATAGTTCTTATGTCTGAGGTATACGGATATGTTGGAAGTTTGAGTGGTGAATTGCAAATATACTCTAGTCTTTGGCATCAAGAAGTTTATAATCCACAAAATGAGCTTAAATATAAAATAAAGAAGTTGTGGTCAATTTTTTAAAAAAGAGCCTTTTAAATTCAAAATGTCCTGATCCTAGGAGAAGTTTACAAATACTAGAGTAAAAGTCAGTATGTGTTGAGTCCTAAGTTTAGGATAAATATGCTATAAGGTTCAAAGGAGAAGGAAATCACTTCTTGTGGGTAGATTAGTGAACGCTTCATAAGGAGGTACATAAGCAAACTTAAGACATAGAGTTTGTGTATTACTTTTTGTTTTCTGCTTTAGTCTTGACTTCAAATCACCAAACATTTGGAGTCACTTAATCTGGGCAAGGCACTACTGAGTAGTAGAACTATAAAGCCTCCCTCTTGTCCTCCTACAAAAAAAAAAGAAATTATCTCTGACCTCAAGTAATTTTTCTTCTACGTTACAAATGCATTATGCACAAAATAAATAAATAATGTATATGTATACAAACACAGATATGCACTTATATATTCAATTTCAATTCAATTCAATAAATATTTATTAACAGTCCAGTGTACCAGACAATGTGCTTAGCAGTGGGCACACGATAGTCCATGCTTTTGAGGAGTTTACAGTCTAATGGGGGAAAACAACACAGAAAGAGAGCTTGATAGGGTGGGGATCACTGGGGGATACCTGGCCTTGGCACATCTTTTTCAATTAAGTTGAAACCTATACTGAATACATTTATACACACATATGTATATATGTGTGTGTATACATACATACATACATACATGTATATATATATATATACACATTTACATATGTGTATATAACGTATGGAAAGTGATTGCAAGAAGGAGATAACACTAATGGCACTAATGGAGTCCTGGTCGTCAAAAAAGCATTTTGCAGGTAATAGCATCTAATCTGTTTTTAAAAAGCTTGGTATTTTAAGAGGGAAAAGTGAGGAAGAAAATACATTTCAGAAAGGAGGAAGAATCTTTTCAAAGGCAATGAATCAAGAAATGGAATGCTGTGTGATGAATGATTAGCAAGAAAATTGAGCACAATAGAGGGTTTGTGATGGAGAGAAATAAGAAATATGATTACAGTCCTCCAGGTTTTGGAGGACTTTAGATGCCAAGTTGAGGTTTTTGGCACATTATGTTAGAGGCAATAGGGAGTGCCTGAAGATTTTTGAAGAGGGGAGAGTCATGGTTTTATCTGTGTTTTAGGAATATCAATTTGGCAGTTATATGAAGAATGGATTGAAGAGAAGAGAGAGATAAATCAGGGAGATGGTTTAGAAGGCTTCTGAATAGTCCAAGTAAGATGTTATGAGAATCTGAGATAGGGTGGTTAGTGAGGGCAGATGGAAAGGTTGTGATGGTAGAATTTATAATAATTTGCAAGTGATTCGATATTGGGGTGGGAGAGGGGAAGAAGAGGGAAGCTTGACTGCAAGATTGTGAACTTAGATAACTGGAAGGATGTTGGTACCAACAAAAAAAAGTTTGGAATGAGGATAGATTTTGTGGAATATAGAATATATTATATTTTGGACATTATGAATTCTAGATGCCTACTGGATATTCAGGTAGAGCTTCCCAGGAAGCAGTTGGTAATATAGGGCTACAAGTCAGGACAGAGACTGAGGACAGATGTATAGTTTGGGGAGTCATTTGCATAGAGATGATAAATGAACCCTTGGAAGCTGATAAGATTATTAAAAGAAGGGTTATATGGAGAAAAGAGGTCCTAGGACAGGGCTTTGGGTTTTATCAGCACTTACAGATCAGGAATGGTTGGAGAGGTCAGAAAACAACCAAGAAAGAACAATATTGCAGAAGGCCAGGAAGGAGAGAGTATACAGTAAATGTAGCTTATTTATCAACAAAGTAAAAAATTGTTGAAAGGTTAAGGAGAATGAAGACTGAGAGAAGACCACTATACTTAGCAGTTAAGAGATTGTCAGTGACCTTGGTGAGAACACTTAAGTCAAGAGGTGGGCTCAGGAGACCGACTGCAAGGGGTTGAGAATTGAAGGTGATGAAATGTGATATCTTAAAATATAGTGACTCATTCTAGAAGTTTAACTACAAAAGAATCATGTTGTATGCTAAAAATTATCTGACATTTTTTTTTTATTCCGTGGTGCTTAATACAATTGTGAAGCTCACTAATATCAAATGTGATGTATTTTTGAGTGAATCCCTGGATGATGCCAGATTTATTGACATAGTTTACCATCAGATTACATTATAGAGATAGTATCATTAAAATGAATAATTTGTTAAGCCTATATAAGGAATCTGTATGACCAATGCAAATATCTTTAATATGCTGATCTCCTTTTGTCCCTTAGTTGTATATATAAAAAGAATGATTTCAAATTAAATGCCCTCTCTGAAATCATAATCAAGTATAACGTTTGTTGAGTTATTTGGAAAAATTGACAGAATTCCTTGCATAGGAATCAAATAGAAACATAAATAGTAATAGTAATAACTTGAAACAGAAATATTATGGTAGATGGGATGATTCTTTGACTGTTAATTGGGAGATTTTTCATAGATAATCAAATCATAAACATTTATGGAAGGTGAAGAAATCATCATCTAGACTTTGATATATTTCTGTTCCCATTGATAAAACTTTTGTCAGATCAGGTAAAAGTAAAGGGATTGTTGTTGAGTTTGGTCAAACTAGCTTTTAAAATGTAGCTTCACCTTTGCTTGAATTTCACAACTTTTGAAAACTAACTTGTTTTGGTAGAAATACAATACAGCATCGATGAAAAGGAGTCAGACACAAATATTATTGATGTTGACACTTTAGGGTTTATAATTTTATCAGTGTGCTTACTCTCTCCACTGGCATAGTTTGTAGCCCCTCTGTATTTTGAGTTGCTGTAGCTAAAACATTTATCACCTGGTGGCCAGTCTCCAGGTTACAGGCCTTTTGAATTTCCTCTGATGCAAGGAATATCCTTTGGTAAGTCCATATTCTTAAGAGTTTCCAGCTTGATTGGACCTGCCACAGGTTCTTTTTGCTTACATAGCTATCACCACATAAAGTACTATATTAGGATTTTTTTTGAATTATTAATGATGACATTTTAAAATGGAGCAGATCAGATATTAATTAGCTGTTCTATGATAGTTAAATCTAATGGTTGCATTACCTTCATGTACATGTAAATAACTTTAAAAAACTCTCTGTAAAGGAAAAAAATTGCATTACTATAGTTCACCAAATATCTGAACTGTTTATCAAGAGAGTTATTTGTCTTGTTTGTCTTTTGGAAAAGACATCAAAACTGTATGACTGATTATATATTTAAAATAAACATTTCAATTTAAAGAGTCAATCTAGACATAGATTGCACATGTAGGAGGTATTGATTTTGGCAATGGAATATATTTCATGATTATTTTTGTAATGTGTTTCATGATAATACAATATTGGGCAAATACTGAAATCAAATACTATATGCCTCAACTGAATATAGAAGTAGAGAAAATAATTGAATAGGGAAAAGGAGGATCTTTAGTTGTTTAAAGTGTCTGAATGAAAAAAGATATGTTAGAACACAGTAGACATATAAAAATTAATCAATATTGCAATATAAAATAAAAGTTTCATTGTTAAAATATAGAAAATGAATCTAGTTTGATTACTTGGCTTGGATCTAATTTAGAAAAAGTCATTAATTATGTTTAAAATTTCAATTACAACATTTATTAGAAATGTTTTTCAGTTTCTTATTTTTAATAAAAATGTACTGGGAGTATGACCCTGAGTTCTAAAAATCTGTGCCAGTGAAGCCCAAGCTCAAGATGGTTGGAAGTGTGGAAAATCTGGCAAGTTCCCTCTTGGAAAGACTTTGAATGTAGACCTGGTCATAGTTTTTAATGTCTTGTCTTAGGACCAAGTCTAATAAAGCATAGAGAATCTCATCACCAGCTGTGCCCAGGCCCAGGAGACTCATTAGAAGAAAAAGATATTTTGGCTGCAGCTATTCATTACTAAGCCAGAGAGGGGTGACATCTCTGTTGAGAGTTTCCTTACTGGCAAAATAAAAGATCCTTGAGGTACTGATATAGGTTGGTTATAATATAAATTATTGAATTGTAGGCTATTTTGTGAATCTCCCTTTGGGCCATCACATTCAGTTTTTAAACTTATGTTTACTGAAAAATGAATGGAATACAATTTAAGCAACTTCCCAAATACTTCTAATTAGTCTACCTAAGCAATAAAATAGAAAACTATTTCACTATTCAATAAAATAATAATTTCTAGAAGGATAATTTAATAAATGGTACCAGAGAACCTCACTGGCTGTATTTAACTACATCCTTGAAATAGTTTTTGTTTGACCATGAGAAAATGCCATGCTATTTCTTTGCTTCTCTTGCAAAAAAAAAAATAATAAAATTGCTGTTGGGTTGGAATAATATGTGTGTAAAGTAGAGAAATTTAGGTATTACTTGAAATTCTGACATTTCTTGAATATATTGACCTATTGTTAGATAATAATTTTTCCATGATTTGAGTAACAATGAACTTTCAAGTATCTAAATACAAGTTATTTTCTTTTTGAATTATGTTTTCCTAGCCAATTCTAATACGAGGCTTAGTTCTTTATACCTTCCCTGTATATTGAATGTGTCACTAACTCATTATGCGTAGTATAGTCTTAAAAAAAGAAACTTAATTTTACTGTTAGGCTAAGTAAAACAATTTTATTTAGAAAGATAAATATTGCTGAACAAAATATATAATGCATATTAAATCTATCTATGGATGTTTTTTTTTGCAATCCTTATGGTATGGTCATATTATTCTCCTTACAAAAGATAAATGTTTTAAGATATAATTCAATCCTTTAATGAATTCATGTTTTCATTAATGTTGACATTCTCTCTATTTGGGCAGGTTACAAACTATCCATGCCTTCTAATTGTGTTATTCTTGTTGATATCTTCAATAGAAGTCCTACATAATACAATGGAATTTTTCCCCAATGAAAACAATGAGAAAGGAAAAGGCATAATTATTCCAATTTCCTAGAACAGAACAATCTTACAAAGTTACACAACTGACTGAAAGTTGTAGGGGATCTAATTCCTCCTGTCTTTATTTGCTTAAATAACAAGAAACATTTAATTCAGCAAAGTAAAACACATTCTTAATGGCTTTTCTCCAAAAAGAAAGCTTCCATGTGTAATGTTAACAGCATATGAAAAATTTCTTGATAAATAGACATAACAGTACAGATGACTTGGTCAGTGATTCTCTGGCTGTCTACATAGCTATATCTTTTTTTTCCAAAACATTTTACCCACTTCATTATTAGAGGAAGGAGAGGGAGGGAGGGAAGAGGGGGAAAGAGAGAAGGGGTTGGAGGGAGGGAGGAAGAAAAGAAGGAAGGAAAAAATAAGGAAGGAAAGAAGGAAGAAAGAAAAGGAATGAAGGAAGGAAGGAAGAAAAACAAAGAAAGACTGAGATACAACAGAATCTTTGGAACAATTATACATACTCAAATGAAGCAAATTCTGACATTGGCCATGTCCAATACTTCACTTTGCATCTTGTATCCATCACCTTTCTGTATGGAGGAGGGTAGCATGCTTCATTGTTTGGAATTGTGGTTAGTCATTGTATTGGTCAGAGTTCTTAAGCCCATTAAAATAATTTGTCTTTTAAATATTGTTATTTTAGAAACGGTTCTCCTTGTAATGTTAACTTTACCCTGCATGACTTCATAATTTTTCTGAGATTTCTTTGAAATTATCACTACTGTCATTTCTTACACGTCAGTAGTATTGTACTGCATTTATGTAATCACTAGAATTCCATGACTAAAGAGGTAAGGGAAGAGATAACTAATCAAAACTATTATTTGCTATTCAAGCACCATGATTCTAGTCTCAAAAGTTTCCCAGCAAGTAGAAGGATTAGAGGAGTCCAAGGGAAGTAGTAAAGGGTAGTTTTAGTATTGTGGGTACATTTCAGTTCAAGCTACTCAGCTTTCAGCCATTCGTCAATAGATGGGCATCTACTTAGTTTCTAGGTATTTGTCACAACACAAACAATTGACACACACACACACACACACACACACACACACACACACGCACACGCACACACACACCCGAGTCCTTTTCTGTTGCTGACTGCTTTGAAATCGAGGCCTTGTAGTGGCATTACTGGATCTGACTTTTGGAGCATAATTCCAAATTGTACATTTCATAGCTTCACCAAGAACTATTGTTCTTGTTTGAATGCAGTCCCCACAGGATTTGTCATGATACCTTTTTGTCATCCTTGTCTTACTTATCAGTACCAAGCTAGACAGTTAATGAGAAGATAGAGTCTTAATAAAAATGTACCATTGTACATGGTACATTGTACATGGGAAAAAAACCTTGCCATTGTATCCAAGTTGAAGAGAGATTCCTTCATAAATGCTAAAGTTCTCCAGATGTTTCTCTATTTGTAGATGACTTCACACTTGAATATTTTAAGAAAAAATAGTCATTACAAGATGAGGAATTTGTTATAGCAACTAATGAAGACCATCTACATGGAGGGATCACAATCTGTGTTGCTTGAGGCAGAAAGAAGGGAATGATGGATCATGAAATAAAATAAAATAAAAACATTCAAAAATAAAAAATCAGGAGAGGAAATCTAGCTGGAAAGCAAGCTCTATGCAACCAAAGCTCTTCTGCTAGAAGCTTTCCTGTTATGGATAACTGGAATTTTTTCCAACATAGTTAATCCTAATAATTCACATAATAGGATTTATGTCTGTGCCATTGCTAAATGGAGAGCACCATTAGGAAGAAGGGAAGAGCTCTAGGAAATGATAAATTTGACTTTGTCCTATATTTTTCTCTAGATATATACTGCCCAGACAATGATCATATGCCTGTTAATGGCAGAGAACATGTTTTATATACTCCTTGTTACCCTGTATATCTCCACTTGGTGCCCTTCAAAAAATTCTGACTTAATGAATGATTGAATGTGCAAAATTATCCAGTGGTGTGAAAGTTGTCCAAAAAGAAGTATGATACTGTTTCCCTATTTGAGCTTTGTTACAAAAGTACGGAGGACCTGAAAGCACAATTATTTGAAAAAAATAAATAAATCTAGCAAAGTGGGCTTTTATGGCTAGTATTAGAACAAGTATTTTTCTTCAGGTATGTGTTTTTTTCTTATTTCATATTTTTAATTTTAAGTACTATTTCTAAAAGTGAATTTATCCATTTCAAGTACTCCCTCAATGAATACTTTTTTAAAAAGAAAAAGAAACACCACCAGCTATGCCCTACTGTACCCTTTTCCCCTCTGATGTTTATCTTCCTTTTCTGTCTCTTCTCCAGTCCAGTAAGTGTGAGAACCTCAAAGTTGTTTCAATTTACATTTCTTTAATTATTATTGATTTAGAGCATTTTTCATACATTTCATAGTTTTCTTGATAGTTTAGATTTTTTTTCCTTTGAAAACTGTTTTTCATGTTTTTGAACACTTATCAATTAGGGAATAGTTCTCAGCCTTATAAATTGGAATCAGTTCCTCCTATGTTTTATAAATGAGATTATTATTACAAAAAACTTATGAAAAATACCCCTCTCTTATTACCTGTTTCCATTCTAAATTTTGCTATATTGGATTTGTTTTTACAGAAACTTAAGATTTCATATGATAAAATTGCCCATTTTATCTTGTATCAGTAAAAATATGTATTAAGCACCAGCTATATGTTCCAGAGACTGTGCTAAGCAGTACAGGATCCTCTTTATCCTGTTTAGTAATGAGTTTAGTAATGAACTTTTCCCCTGTCTATATCATCCAATATTTCAATGTGTCAAAAACAGTGCTGATGATTGGAGAAAAGTTGAAAGCCATTATAAGCAAAGCTGGGATATCACATTTGGTTTTACAACTTATTTGTTCATTCATTTATTCATTCATTCAACACAAATTCATTAGAGCTTGCTTTGTTCCAAGAACTTTTCATCAATTTATCTTAGAAGCAAGTTAGTTAGTGGTAAGAATTGACCAACAAAAATGTCATAGAATGTGGTCAGCCCACCTTCATGAAAATCTTTTTCTCAATTTGATATCATGGGAAAAGGCATATGGTAGCAGGGGACTTAAGCAGCTATTCTATGAGATGAGCCAAAGTGGGACAGTCATGAACAAGGTGGACAGCCGAAGTGCTGAAAAGCTGCAGCAGGCCTTTAGTCAACGCAGTGAAGAAATCAAATACTGTCAAACAGCAGTAGGTGGAGTGATTGTGACATAGTTTGCAAGATCAAAGACAGAACAACTCATTTTGAATGATGAAATTGAGAAATTAAGATGTAGAGCTATATTGATGAAACTTGTGACAAGCCCCAGTTTCTGCACACATGAGACATTTTACAATCTATTCATCTAATCTCATATGATTGCAAATTTTCAAACATCATGTTGTTATGCTACAGATAATTTTTTCAGTATCTCATTCACATTTCAAATACAAATGATACTCTATTAAACACAGACTATATACCTCTCATCGATATCTATTTCTAAGCTATCTTTATCTGTAGCTATATCTATAACAATTAACTATATCTGTAACTATATAACTATTTAAGTTGATATTTTATGTATCCCAAATGTAGATGAAAACTTTGAGAACATTATATTATTATCGCAGTTGTGGAATCAAATTTTAGACAATTAATTTTTCTATCAAATGACAAACATTTTAACTTAATATGCATCTTTACTTTTCCTGTAATAAGAAATATTATATAATAAGAAATGTCTTTTGAAATAAAAAAATAGCTCAACTTTCCTTATAGAGAGAAAGGTCTTGACCTAAATGGAACCTTTTTTCAATTTGCTGCCTGAAGAGCATATAAAAGCCAGGTTAAGTTGTAGCCAAGCTGTGATAATGCATTACCAAAGGTGACACAGAAGAGTATTTGAAACAAAGAATTTGAAGGGGGTGTGTGTGAAGCTAGTATTTCTTTATTTTAGCATTGGTTATTAATGTTAATTGGTTATATAATTGGTAATTAAAGTTTCTGTCATAATTCATTGCTACATCACAAATTCAGATAATATTGACCTATTTATGAATTAAAATTTATTTTTTTTTATTAATTAATTAATTTTTAGGTTTCACCATTCACTTCCATAAGATTTTGAGTTCCAAATTTTCTCCCCATCCATCTTCTCCCCCCACCCTAAGATGGTGTACAATCTGATACAGGTTATACATATACATTCATATTAAACATACTTTCATATCAATCAAGTGGGAGAGACAGAGAGAGACAGAGACAGAGACACAGAGAGAGCATGCACAAATAGCATGCTTCCATCTGCATGTAGACTCCACAGTTCTTTTTCTGGAGGTCGATAGCATTTTCCATCATAAGTCTTTTGGAGTTGTCATAGATCCTTGCACTGCTAAGCAGAGATAAGTCTATTAAAATTAGTCATTGCACAATATTGCTGTTACTGTGTAAAATATTCTCCTGGTTCTGCTCGCTTCATTGAGCATCAGTTCATGTATGTCTTTCCAGGTTTTTCTGAAGTCTGCCTGCTCATCATTTCTTATGGGACAGTAGTATTACATTCCATTTTATTCATATACCATAACTTTTTCAGCCATTCCCCAGTTGATGGGCATCCCCTCAATTTCTAATTCTTGTCCACCACAAAAAGAGCTCCTATAAATATTTTTGTACATGTGTATTCTTTTCCCAGTTTTATGATCTTTTGGGGATACAGACCTAGAAGTGGTATTCCTGGGTCAAATGGTATGCACCATTTTATAGCCCTTTGTGTAGTTCCAAATTGCTCTCCAGAATGGTTGGATCAGTTCACAACTCTACCAACAATGCATTAGTGTTCCAATTTTCCTACATCTTCTCCAACATTTAAAATCATTTTCCTGTTTTGTCATGTTAGTCAATCGAATAGGTGCGATGTGGTAACTCAGAGTTGTTTTGATTTGCATTTCTTTAATCAATATTGATTTAGAGCACTTTTTTGTATGACTATAGATAGCTTTAATTTCTTCTTCTGAAAACTGCCTGTTCATATTCTTTGACCATTTATCAACTGGGGAATAGCTTGTATTCCTATAAATTTGACTCAGTTCTCTGCATATTTTAGAACTGAGGCATTTATCAGAGACACTGGTTTTAAAAATTGTTTCCCAGCTTTCTGCCTCCCTTCTACTCTTGGTTGCATTGGCTTTTTTTGTACAAAAACTTTTCAGTTTACTGTAATCAAAATTATCCATTTCTCATTTCACAATGTTCTCTATGCCTTCTTTGGTCATAAATTCTTCCTTTCTCCATAAATGTTACAGGCAAATTATTCCTTGCTGTCCTAGTTTGTTTATAATATCAGCCTTTATATCTAAATCATGTACCTATTTTGACTTTATTTGGGTACAGGGTTAAAATTTATTTATAAAATAGTTCTAGAATAAAGGATAATTAATTACTGTCTTATGTATGATCTTATATTTTGATGTCTAGCTTGGTGTAAAGGAAATTTTAACTGATTTTGTATCAGAATATGTGGAGTTGGGCCTTGATTTCTGTATTTATAATCTGTGCAAGGTAATATCTTTCATCCTCAGTTTCATCATCTGTAAATTAAGATAGTAATATTTGCTCTGCCTATGTCATAGGGTTGCTGTGATATTCAAATGGAATTATTTGCATGAAGTGCTTTGCAAGTGTCAGTAGGAGAAAATAATTGGCCTTTTTCTCTGCCCTCAAAATAAACCTCTTTAAAAGCCTAACTTCTGGAAATTGAAAACTTTATTATTCATTGGTTGGTACTAACAATTGAAGTGAAGGCAGAATATCAATTCAACAAAACAGATAATTTGAATTGACAGTAGGAGTATATGTCTAAAAGATACCCTTAAGGTAGAACTAGAATGAATCAACCTGATACATCACTTTGCTAGAATATTATCTTTGGTGAACAGTGGCAATAAAAATGCAATGGTGAGTGTAGAATGAAAACTTTGTTACTTTACATTTTCAAAAATCCAATATCTAATTGGTTAAATTATACAATTTTGCTGTCACATTCCAAGATATTCAACATAAACCCTTTCTTAATCCCTCTCCCTCCCCCAACTCTTTTTAGTGCTGATTTTATTTCTTATCTTGATCATTAAACTAGAATGTTAAATGGTATTGGTCATTGTACAGAAAATAAGTGACAGAAAAATATACTGATAGCAACAAGTATTACTAAGTAAGTGTACCCTAAATTTGTGGTCCCTAAAAGCGATTCTCATTTCTAATACCTTAGATTTTCTTCATGTGTTTCAAGCAATATTAAAGTTTTTAATTCTTCCCCTTTATTAAAACAATATTAATTTATTTAAATTCAAATGCATATGCACATGATGGTTTTAAGTTAGGAGAAAAGTGAGTTAGTGAAGTTAAGCAACAGCTTGTCACAACTCTAAAGACACTACAAATCATCCAGAATCCAAATGAAAGATCTCTATTTTTGGTACATTTATAAATGCTGAACTGCTCATTCCTGTAATCTATTCCAACTATTACAGGAATATTTTCTTAGAAATTCTTTTCAAGCAAGTACATCAAGATTACTGCTTTTGTCAGTTATTTCTTGAGTGACTTTGGGCAAGTCTCTTCCCTTCTCTGACCTTATTGCTTCATCTGTTATGTGATGCAGTTGGACCACATGTCCTCTTAGTTCTCTTCTGTGTTTAAATTTGCCATCCTCTGATGCTACAACTATGTAGATGCCAACTAATAACTTTCAATATATTTTTAGGGTTCATGTGTTTTTTCTTTCCGTTGATTTAGCTTGATCAGTCTAGTCACTCACAAATATATGAGCAGGTCTACTTAATGAACAGCCTGAAATGCAAATCCATAATTCTGCCTCTTCTATTATGGAATTATTCCAATAATCAATTTTTAATATTTTCTGATATATTGCCAAATACTCAGCATTAAAGATCTCCTTTGTTAATACTGATTTTTCCATGAGTTATTTTCCTTGACTGTATTCAGAAGGAAATAATAGTTTTTCTGTAGGAAAATAATTAGAAATAATGAAATAATGATAGCAATAGTTATGATACAATAAGAGCAATAATAAATGCTATAAAAAGTGAAACTGCTTATATTAGAATTATATACACATTTTTAAAAGTTCCCTTTTATCTTTTATGAAGGCTATGACATGTTTTCAAGGCAAAGTAAGTTTATTTGAAAAATATAAAAGAGAAAATCTTACAAAATGGATCAAAATGCAGTCTTTTCATATTATTACTCACTTTTCTGTACCTTTTAATGACTCATGTATTTGGTAACTTTTGTTGCAAGAATTCTCAGCTAATGAAATATGTTTTAGCAGTTGTACCTAAAATGCCCTAATTTAAGGCCCAGAAATTGGCTTATTGCCTTGGAATGGGGAATTTTTCTATTTGGGTCATGTAAAGAAATTGAAGGGTGCGTGTGTGGGGGGGAAGTGTGTGTATTGAATCAATGAGTATCTATTAAGATCATACTCTATGTCAACTACTGTAATAAGCACTGGAGGTGCAGAGACAAAAATGACCTAGTCCCTACACTTAAGAACCTTTCATGCTACTGGGGAGACGATATGTACACGTAGGTTTATACAAAATACATAGGAGGTAATTAAGGGTGTAGAGAGTACTAGCAAATAATATTTCTATAGCACTTACTATATGCTAGCCACTGTGCTAGGCACTTTGAATTGTTATCTCATCTGATCCTCACAGCAATCCTGATCGTAAGCAGCCATTGAACTATATTATGAAGGTAAATGATATATTAGAACCTGTCCTTCTGAAAGATCACTCTTAATAGGGGAAACACCACATATATAAGTGCAGTGAATATACCAAGTAATGGGGTAGAGAAAGTCATTTATTATTGGGGCTATATTCCCATTTCTACAGTATATTAGCTCTTCTGATCCTTAACAAGACTTCGAACATTCCCAACATACAGTTGCCTTAACTGTAAAATGATGACATTTGGAGATCCAGTGATAAGACCTCATTTGTCTTTGTTACATAAAACATTGCTGAGATTCAAAAATGATCCATTGCCAATGATAAATTTCTTTAAAAAAAGAGAAAAGGAGGGTGTTGTTCTATGCCCTCATCCTTTGGGGAATAATAACAAAATTTGAGTGGAATGGATATGGCCATAAGGCCTTTGTGCTTCTAGTGTGTTGTAAAGATGAAATAAGATAATTGTACATATTTTTAAAGATTTTTTTAAAATCTGGAACTATAATTTGTTTGGTGTGGGGAACTTCTTGTAAAGAAACTTCCTGGACCAATGCAGATTTAATCTAAGTCTTAGAGAGTTTTCTGGAGACAAGAGTTTAAGTGATTTGCTCAGTCTATTATTCTACTGAAATGTAAATGAAAGTAAAGATGATGTACACCTATTAGATATAAAGCAGTCACTATCAATAAGATGAATTTAAATATTGATTTCAAGGCATAAACTCAAATTCCATTTCAATCTATAATATAAATAATTCTCTATAACAAAATGGGGGGTATATATGGGAAAAATTTTTATTCCATTTAAAAAATTCATTTTCCAAATTGAAATATTTCCCTTTGGTCTGTAGGAAAGGGATTAAATGGGGGAACACTAGGACTCTATACAGGCCTATATTTGGGTGGAGTACAGATAGAATAATGAGTGTCGTGAAGACACTGAATAGGAAAGAGTAAATTCTTTCGGTTTTTCCTGTGGCATTGAATAAAAAAGATAATAGAGTTTTTCTTTTTGTAGAATAGAATATCATAGCTTTCAGGGTTTGAGAGGAAATTGATGGAAACATTTTACAATATTTGACATGTATTTGCATGCACAAAATAAAATTATTTGTCCACTTAAAAAAAGTGATTTGCTTATCCTCGTGGAGCTAATATGGCAGAAACAAGACTTTAATACAGCTGCTCCTTGCTTCAAGGTTCAAACCATTCCTCCATGCTATCTTTTTCTAAATACTATTTGTTATCAAAGTACAAGGAATTATATTAAGGAATTTCAGAAGGGTGCTGTTAGATGAGTGCTACTTAATATGGAAGTATGACATGGCAGTGACACTTGGTTCTCATAAACTGTGTCAGCAGACTATAGATTCTGGCTCCTCTTACCAAATTAGAAAGTTTGAGTATTAGCCACATAGTGAATATAGTTCTTATAGGTTTGAAAGTTGTTTGTTTGTATAGTGTTAATGTTATTATACAAAGTGTTATACTAGCTTTTCTTCCTTTCATTCTTCATCTGTTAATATCTTTATTTTTATAATATTTATGTTATTATAGAAATTATTTTTCTGGTTTTGCTTACTTCACTTACTATCTCTTCATATATGTCTTTCCATATATTTTTTGAAATAATTTATTCTCTCATTTTGTATAGCCCAATGATATTCCAACATATTCATATGCTACAACTTATTTAGACATTCTTAAACAGATGAACATCCCCTTAGTTTCCAGTTTTTTTGCAATCAGAAAAAGAGCTGCTAGAATATTTTGTATGTATAGGACCTTTGTTTCTCTTTTTTTTTTAATTGCTTTGGCATGTAGGCATAGTAACAGTGTAGCTAGGTCTAAGGGAATTCACTGTTTAGTAATTTTGTGTGTATAGTTCCAAATTGCATTCCAGAATGACCCCTACCCATTCACAGGTCCACCAATAATAGATAGTAGTGCATCAATGTACCTGTTTTCCTATAGCTTCTCCAATATTTATCAGTGTCTGTTTTTTTTTTTTTGCTATTGTTGTCACTATGATTGTTGGGAGATCTCATACTGGTAAAATCATAGGTCCTTGTACTACTGAATTGTTGTCTCACATATTAGCAAAATTCATATATCATATTGGCCAGAGTATGGACTATCCTCAAGTATGAACTTTACCATTAAAATAAGAACACTTTTAAGGGAAAACTGATACTCTGTGATGTGATATGGATTACTCAAAGTTATAGAAAACAGATATTCCAACAACGAATTCAATAGTCAGTACTATTGTCACTACTGAGAAGTAATTGCATCCCAGTTCTAACTCTTTTGGAAGCATACAATACTGGGATTCAGAACATCAACAATAGGTCAATATTACTTGAATGCCACTATCTTCTTCATTTCTATTTATTCACTAGGGTAGCATCTTGCCTAGTTGACAAACATAGGGATCCTATTACACCACAGGGTCCATTACTCACTCTCCCTTCCCTGAGTAACTTGTGCTTTGTGACTGAGTTCCAAGCAGTATCCGCCCTGGGGGTCTGTAAATTGGAAGCTGAGCTCCAAAATTAGAAAGATGTAGTATGTAAACTCTTTGGGGTAAGAGATTCTTGAGGATAACTTCACAACACTGGAGGAAGAAGAGTTGATAAGCTTTAGAATGAAATTTTCTACTTTAAGAGACTTTGCAAGAGGAATGAAAATTTTCACTAAGAGTATGTAAACAACTGCTTCAAGATAAGACAGGAATTTGCTTCTAGTCCTACACCAGTTCTTCCAGCATGAATATGGCCTAGGGGTCATGGGGCAGCTGCTGCTACTTCATTTGATGCTCAAGAGGATATCTATAAATTTCAAATGGTGTCTGTGGTCATAAATGTACAATTTTAAGCCACATTTAGGTTTTTATGCAAGTGAGATTTTGAGGGAAACTTCAGCAAGTATTTGGATCAATGTTTCAATTTTCTTTCTAGAAACACAAATTGGAAATGCAATTTTCAGATAATGGTATTTGTTGTTCCTTTATAAATATCAAAAATATTATCTTTAATAGGATAAGCATGTGTTCTTAATTTGGATTAATTTTCAACCAAAACTATGTTTTTTGAGAAGAATTTTATTTTATTTTTTCCTGGGATCGTGGGGAGGAAATTGAGGAGATATCCCCCTAGGGTATGTTGTTTGGCACATATGCTTTTTTGAAACTGGCATAAAACCTTATGAGTGGGCACATTGCCATTATAACAGATGGGGATACGAGAGAACTGGAGCAAGCATCAAGTTTGACTGTTGTGGACCACATTCCCATGCAAGAATGTAGAAATGGTCTGTAGTGCTCGCATGTGGGATTTTGGTATTTCATCTCAGGATTAGGAAAAAAAAAGGTGAGAATTGTGACTTAGTTGTAGTAGGCTATTAAATAATTTTACGATAGATAATGTAGAGATAAATTTTTAAAAATTTCCATGATATCGATGATTTCATATACAATGTTTTTAAAATCAAATACACAGATGAACTCAGAAGACTGGATGAATTCTAGGACTGTCTAAATTGTTGTTTATGGGTATAAAATGGTAGCAAATTAGTTCATCAATATATGTTAAAAGATATTCCATTGTAAACTTTCTCTATAATCTTATATTTTTCCAAATTTCTATATGCTCTCTAATTATAGCCCCAATTATTGTTAGTCTTCAAATCCACAAAAAATTATCAACACTTGTAAAATTAAGTCAACTAGAAAAACAATTTTGTAATACTTACTATATTCTGGTACTGAGGACATATATATGTGTGTATCTATATATACACACATACATACATATACATGTGTATGCATATATGTATACGTGTATATAGATTGATAGATAGATTCATAGTTGTTGTCCTTCATTCTCAAAGAGGACCAAAATAGTATCACAATGTTGGGGTCAAGATACAATGTGTCTGACTGTGGCTGATCAGACCAATTCGAGCTTGAAAGGCTCTACCATGGATCAGGTACAAATTGTCCATATGAACATTTATAATGGAGATATATCTAAATTTGCACATCTCACATTTCTTTTGAGCTACTGCAATTCTGCTTTACTCATAGAGCACAGCACTTTATTTGATGCAGACATGCCATGCTGGGTGGTCCTGTGTTGGCATCTTCCATGTTTCTCAATTGATTCCAGAGATCTTCAGAGAGACCTTGAGAGTGTCCTTGTAATGCTGCTTCTGACTTCTATGTGAGAATTTGCCCCATGTGAGTTCTTTTAGCCAATCATATTTTTGGCATTACAACAACATGACCAGCTCATCAGAGTTGCACTCTATGCAGTAAAGTTTGAATGTTTAGCAATTCAGTTTGAGAAAGGACCTCAGTACCTGTTGCCTTATCTTACCTGGTGATCTTAATTCTGTGATTCTGAAGGTCACCTGGCAAGAAGAAAGTACATACACACACAGAGGATCATAAGGTTCATCTATCTGTATGTAACATCTATCTTCAAGGTCCTTACTATGTAGTAAGACAGACAAAATAAGTGTACAAAGAACTCTGTGTAGAATTACATAGGTCATCTAAGATACGGTCAGGAAAAGTACAACAGTAAGCTGAGAATCATGAGAAAAAAGACTTTCTGGTTCTTCAGATAAAGGACAGTTTTATAGAGTAGATGAATTTAGAATTGAGCCTTTAGGAATGAATGTAATTTTACAAAGTGGTTATGAGAAGATATTCTGTGTAGAGCAATGTTGTGGGCAAAAGCAAGAAGGGAAGCGAAAAAACTCATGGCCCATTGAGCGATTTACATTCCATTGTCTGGAATATAGGAAAGGGGAAGGAGAATATAAGAGTGGAGAAGGACAGAGCAAGAGTGTACAGAAATAATTAAATAATAGATCAGGAGGCAATTTGAGAGGCTATGTAATCAAAGCCCTTCCTTTTACAGATGTAGTAACTGAAACTCAGAGATGTTAAATAACTTGTGGTGTTAAAGGGAGAACTTACACCCCTTAGGTCTTAGGAATACAGAGTGTCCTCTTCGATGGGCTAAAACATTTTGACTTTTTTCTGTAGGCAATTGAAAGACCAAAGAGTTTTCTGAACAATATAGTGACATAATCACTACTATATTTTAAAGAAATTTACCTAATGTTGAAAAGGGAACCTATTATTACAGCCAAAGCAAGAGATTTCAGAGCCTGAAAAGGGGTAGGTTGAGTAAGAGTGGAAAATACGCAAGGAATATTTCATGATATAATCAATGAGAGTTGATGACTGACTGAATATGTTCTTGATGCAGGAGAGGAGTCACTCACAATTTTTGTGGATAAGCGGAAGTTGAGCAAGAGATCAGAAGGAAGTGATTCTACAACCAATAGTTCCTCAGTCACTCTTGAGACTCTTCATCAACTTGCTGCTTCCTATTTCATTGATAGGGACAGCACACTACGGAGACTTCACCACATTCAAATTGCATCCACTGCCATAAAGGTATGAGTTTGTTCTACAATTGTGCAGTTCTCTATTTTCCTTCCTCTGAAAAACTGAAATATGCATTAGCTACCATTAAAATTAGCTGAGTACTATTTTTCCCACTCTTTTACAGTATGCATTTGTAATTGTGAGATAGTTTTGACACTAATTTTACCTGGAAGCTGAGTCCTGCACCTCAAGCTTTTTAATTAGGCAGTTTAAAATTAGAACTATCCTAATTAACTCACAGAAGACTGATTCTTTTATATTGAATAGGGTCAAGAACATAAAGTTGTGTGAATGTGGATTTACCATTAACTTGAAGCAAGTGAGTGAATTTCATTTGTTTTTTTTTTTTTTCTAAAATCTTTGCTCTTTTCTCATTGGAAGTAATTGAAGAGTCCATCAGTTTCTTGGCTAGCCCTGTAATCTCCAAAGTATTTTGATTGTGTACCCTTACCAATAGAAAGTTTGGAGCATGTATTATCCAATATGTGTACGTTTGTTTGCTTATAAATTGCCTATATACTTATATATATATATATTTATGTACATATATAATTAATATACAAACTCTAAGAATATACTAATTGGATAATTTTTAAAGGATGATATAAAAATGAATAAAATAATTTAAAATGTATATATATATACATATATACACACACACATGTGTGTGTGTATGTGCAGAATTGCTGATTTAGAAATAGAAAGAATCTCAAAAGTCATCTAGTTTAACTTCTTCATTTTATAGATGAGGAAACTGAGGCTGAGGAAGATTATTTTATTAAAATACAGAAAATAAGAATTTTAGTCTCAACATATCAATAATATTTTCAGTGAGAACAGTATAAGTAAGTATGTTTCATTGTTATTTTGGTGTAATATTGTATCATATGGCAATATATAAGTACATTTCTAAGTTCAGTATATTCTGATACTTAGTTGTATGAAAAATACAATTCACAAAATTATATACAGTAAATACTTGGTTATATGAAAAATACAATTCCCAAAATTATATATAGTAAATCTAAATGACTAAAGTGCATTGTTGTTACCTGGGCAAGCTAAATAATGGTATTCATTTTACAATCCTACCCACTAATTTTAGAAAGCTTTTGTTTGAAATTCAGCTACCAATTTTCAGTCTTCCCTGATATCAGTTAGCTGTTCTTGCAAAATAATTAGGGTTGTATTTTTGTGTGTTCAACAAATTGATTTAAAACCCACTGAAGCTCTTTGGAAGATTTTTAAGCATATAGGAAAATTATATTTCCAAGTTTTTAAGGTGTACAAATAGAATTTTCATAGGTGATATTTACATTTTTTAAGTAACAAAACTTAGCTTTAAAATATCGTTCTATTTGTGATGGCTTCATACTATCATTAATATCTCAAAAAACAAAAACATGAGACAAGGTTAATTATTAATAGTAATAAATGAAATCCATATTCAAAGTAATCTTGTCCATTTTTATTTTTAACCAAATTCTTTGTCAGGTTTGAGTAGATTGTAATTGGTTTTAACTCACAAAGTGAGTGAACAAGTAGAACTAGGAATATAAAAAGTCAGCTATGCCATTTTGTTTTTATTTGCTTGTGCTCAAAATGTTAGTGTTATCTTCAATTCTTGATTTCTTTACAAGAATCTATTTAAGCTACTGCATCCATTACATGAAGCTTTATTAGTTTAATTAAATTTAGATAATATAACCTGTAAATCCACAGAGGTAGCTCCATGTGAAGTTCTTTTTGTCACAATATGCTGAAAATGAATAGACAAATGAAGATGTCATGGACAACCACTTCCTTTTTTCCCTTAAGATATTTTTATGCAATATATGATACATGACCCTATGATTTATGAACTGAACGAGAGTCCCTGTATCCTTAATCCTCATGTTAACATTAGCAAAGCTCAATTTCTTTCTTCATATACACATAAAAAATAAATAGAATTGCTAATGTTCACTTCCTGTATCCCAGTGCATCCCATTTAGAAACCAATGTACTAGAGATCCCTTGGGTCTCTTTGAATTTCGTGTTCTCTTGGTGTTTTAGCATGACCATGCTAGAAGAAATGGGGAAGCTTTTCACAGTCTTCTATGATTTCCTTGTGAGTAAAAATGGCAAAATGTGAGCTAGATGATAATAGTGCTGGTGGAGTGACAGGACTTAATATATTGTGGCTAACAGGTCAGTGTCAAGTTATCAGGAAGTCTGAATAAAAGTAACAGAAATTTTTTTTCCTCCATTGGACTTGTGCTATTTAGCATTTCTTTTGTGATTTGGATAAAGGCATGGATACTATACTTAAAAATTGTGCAAATGACACAGCTAAAAAAAAAGAAAGGTAATTATACTTTGGATTATAGTTAGGATCAGAAATTATCTGAATAGGATCAAATATTAAGCTGAATTAAGTAAAATGATATTTAATCAGGATAAATGTAATTTATATCTTCTATTTGAAGGAAACAACTTCACAGATATAAGATGGGGATGCATAAGTAGAGAGCAATTCATCTGAAAAAGATCTGGAGGTTTTAGTGGAATGAAAATTCAAAAATGAGTGAACATTGTGAGTGGACAAAAAAATGCCTTTTTGGAGGTTTCCATTGAGAAAGACATTGTTTAAAAAGGTGGTCCTGAGAATCTGAGGATCATAAGAACATTGATATAGACTTGGAAAGGTCCTCACTGTCTTGTGTGACCCCTAATTTCACAAATGAGGAAACTACAGCACTTTTAAGTGACTTACCCAATGTTCCTTGGGCAGTAAACAATAGGTCAGGATTTGAACCAAGGGCCTCTGATTCTAGAGCCAGTGTCAGAACACAGTGTTCCATTCTGGTCAGTGAATTTTAGAAAGGATATTCATAATCTTGGAGCCACTTACAGAAAAGTGGCCAGAATTGAAAAGAGCCTCAAGATCATGGCATGGTCTCGGGTTGAAGGAACTGGAAATGTTTAGTCTAGAGAAAAGGAAGACTTGGAGAGTACTTTTTGTCAGATCTGTTCTGTGATAAAGGAATTAGGAATTAAAGGCTCTGCTTGCCAGAACTAGGAACAATTAGCAGAAATTGTAGAGAGGCTGATTTATGCAGGATGTAATTACAAACACTCCCTAAGAATTTCAGCTATCCCAAAGTGAAATGGGCTGCTTTGAGAGGTAGTGAATTATCTCAATTAGAAGGCTTCAATCATATGCTTGGTGAGCTTTGGTCAGGATGTTGAAAGGGGACTGCTTGATATAATCTAAAGTCTGTCCCAATCCATAGATTAAGTTATTGTACTATTATAAATGATTCAATCACATGAATAATAAGCATTTATTAAGTACTTGCTATGTGCCTGATGCTATGCTAGGTGCTGGGGGTAAAAAGACAAAACCAAATAGTCTTTGCACTCTAAGACCTAATTGTCTGGGAGACTTTCTCTTTCTTTAGGTATAGATGTAGATATATATCTGTATATCTATATAGATAGATCTATCTATACATACACACGTGTATCTATACAGTGTATGTATGTGTACATGTATGGTATATACATATACACACATAGACATATATACTAATATAAGTAATGTTTATTCAGAAGAGAAGGGGAGTGATACAATCTGATTTATGCATAGGAAAATCAATTTGGCATCAGTGCAAAGGATGACTTGGGGATGTAAGATACTTTTGGTGGGCAACAAAATTAGGAGCCTATTGGAGAGATGATAAGGGCCTAAGCCAGGGCCTTGGTTGTATCAATGGAGAGAAGGTGACGTTAGGGAAGTTGTACAGATTGAAACAAGATTTGGAGTCAATATGTAGGGTAGGTGAAAGTGAGATGTTAAGGATGACATTAAGTTTAATGTCTAATAGATCCATGGTGGTGTCTTCAACAAAAACAACAGGTGAGAGTAGCAGGAAGATAACAAGAATAAGGGGAGGGAATGGAGTGCACATCACTTCACAGTTATGATTAATGTATATATAGTTGAATAGTATGGAACAAGAATGATATTTTAAACCTTAAAAAAAATAAAAGCTCGCTTGAATTTGTGTAGAAAGTTTATTTTCAAAATACTCACATACAGAATAATTCTAGAGATATTTGCTTTGAGATAACTTAGGTGAAATGTCCTGGCAGAAGGTTTTTTAAAACATATATGCAGTAATTTGAAAAATATACATATTTTCTTATAGAAGATGCCTTTACAGTAACGCTATCTCATATCAAATTATTGATTTCTTGCATTCAGCATCAGTACTTACTATTTACAATGGAGTTCCCCCCCATTTAGAAGTGAGAGATTTACATGTGTAATTTCTATTAACTCTTAAGGGCTATAGAACTATTATTCTATTTTTATTTATTTAGGATTGTCCCCAGTTACATTTAAAAACAATGTTTAACATTCATTTTTAAAACTTTGAGTTCCAAATTCTCTACCTTCCTACCTCCCCACCACACTCATTGAGAAGGCAAGCAATTTGATATAGGTTATAGATGTATAGTCATGCAAAACATTTCTATGTTAGTCATGTTGTGAATAATAAAATAGACCAAAAAAACCCAAACAAACCAAAACTCAAGAAGACTGAAGAAAGTAAAAAAAGAGTATGCTTCATTGTGTATTCAGACATCATCAGTTCTTTGTCTGGGGATGGATATCTTTTTTCATGAGTCCTTCAGAGTCATCTTGGATCATTATATTGCTGAGAATAACTAAGTCATTCGCAACCTATCATTTTACAATATTTCTGTTACTTTGTACAAAGTACATTTCACTTTGCATCAGCTGATATAAGTCTTTCTAGGTTTTTCTGAGTGCATCTTGCTCATCATTTCTTATGGCACGATAGTTTCCGTCACAATTACATAGTACAATTTGTTCAGTCATTCCCCAATTGATGAGCATCCTCTCAATTTCCAACTTCCTGCCACCAGAAAATAGCTGTTATAAATATTTCAGTACTTATAAGTCCTTTTGCCTTTTGTATTTTAATCTCTTTTTTGGATAAGGACCTAGTAGTGCCACTTCTAGGTCAAAGGATACACATGGTTTTATAGCCCTTTGGGCATAATTCCAAATTGTTCTACAGAATGGTTGAATTAGTTCACAACCCCACCAATAATGAATTAACATCTCATTTTTCCCACATCCTTTCCTCTCCTTTTCTCTCTTATTAGCCAATCTAATAGGTAGGAGGTAGTTTCTCACAATTGATTCAATTTGCATTCCTCCAATCAGGAATTAAGAACACCTTCTCATATGGCTATAGATGGCTTTGATTACTTCATCTGAAAATTGTTACTGTCTCTTGATCATTTATCAGTTGGGGAATGGCTCCTATTTTTATAAATTTGACTCAGTTCTCTGAACATTTGAGAAATGAGGCCTTTATCAGAGAAACTTGCTTCAATTTTTTTTTCACGGATATGGTTGCTAAATGTATTTCCCTACATCCTATATCCTCTCCCCCTGATTGTTCTGTTTTCTCTCTCCTTTCATCCTGTTCCTCCTAAAAAGTGTTTTGCTTCTGACTGTCACCTCTTTCAATCTTCCCTCCTATCACCCCCTTCTCTCGTTCCCTTTCCCTCCTTATTTACTATAGGGTAAGATAAATTTCTATACTGATTTGAGTGTGTATGCTATTCCCTCTTTGAGCCAATGCTGAGGAGAGTAATTTTCACTTATTTCCCCAACCTCTCCCATCTTCCTCTCCACTGTACAAGCTTTTTGCCTCTCATGTGAGATAATTTACCCCATTCTACCTATTCTTTTCTTTTTCTCCTAATTTATTCCTCTTTCTCACCACTTTATTTTATTTTTTAAGATATCATCCCTTCATATGCAACCACATCTGTGCCATCTGTCTATCTATACTCCTCACTGCCCTAATATTGAAAGAGTTTTTATGAGTTACAAATATCATCTTCCCATGTAGAATGGAAACAGTTTAACCTTATTAAGTCCTTTATGATTTCCCTTTCCTATTTACCTTTTTATGCTTCTTTTGAGTCTTATATTTGAAAGTCAGCTTTTCCATTCAGCTCTGGTCTGAATCAAGAATGCTTGAATGTCCTCTATTTCTTTGAATATCGATTTTTATCCCTGAATGATTATACTCAGTTTTGCTTGGTAGGTGATTCTTGGTTGTAAACCTAGCTCCCTTTCCTCTAGGATGTCATGTTCCAAGCCCTGATCCTTTAGTGTAGAAGCGGCTAAATCTTTTGTTATCTTGACTGTGGCTCCACCATACTTGAATGGTTTCTTTCTGAATATTTGAAATATTTTCTCCTTGACCTCAGAGCTTTGGAATTTGGCTATACTATTCCTGGAAGTTTTAATTTTGGAATCTCTTATTGCAGGTGATTGGTGGAGTCTTTCAATGTCTATTTTAACCTCTGGTTCTAGAATACTAGGGCAATTTTCCTTGATGATTTCCTGAAAGGTGATGTCTAGGCTCTTTTTGTTTTATAATGGCTTCCTATAGTCCAATAATTTTTAAATTATCTCTCCTGGAAAATAATTCAAGATCAGTTGTTTTTCCAATGAGATATTTCACAGTCTTCTATTTTTCATTCTTTTGTTTTTGTTTTATTGTTTCTTGACATCTCATAAAGTCATTACCTTTTGTTTACTCAATTCTAATTTTTAAGGAATTGTTTTCTTCAGTGAACTTTTGTACTTTCTTTTTCATTTTACTTTTTTAATTTATTTTTTTTATGATTTTTTAATTTAGTTTTCAGCATTGATTTTCACAAGAGTTTGAATTACCAATTTTCTCCCCAATTCTACCCTCCCCCCCACTCCAAGATGGCATATATTCTGGTTGCCCGGTTTCCCAGTCAGCCCTCCCTACTGTCATCCCACTCGCCTCCCATTCCCTTTTCCCTTCCTTTCTTGGAGGGCAAGATAAATTTCTACGCCCCATTGCATGTATATCTTATTACCTAGTTGCATGCAAAAACTTTTTTTTTGTTTTTAAACATCTATTTTTAAAACTTTGAGTTCCAAATTCTCTCCCCTCTTCCCTTCCCACCCACACTCCCTAAGAAGTCAAGCAATTCAACATAGGCCACATGCGTATCATTATGTATAACCCTTCTACAATACTCATGTTGTGAAAGACTAACTATATTTTGCTCCTTCCTAACCTAACCCCCTTTATTGAATTTTCTACCTTGACCGTATCCCCCTTCAAAAGTGTTTGTTTTTGATTACCTCCACCCCAATCTGCCCTCCCTTCTAAAATCCCCCCCTTTTTATCTTCTTCCTTCTTCTTTCCTGTGGGGTAAGATATCCAATTGAGTATGTATGGTATTCCCTCCTCAGGTCAGCTCTGATGAGAGCAAGATTCACTCATTCCCCCCTCACCTGTGTTCTCTTCTCTTCCCACAGAACTGCTTTTTCTTGCCATTTTTATGTGAGATAATTCACCCCATTCTATCTCTCCCTATCTCCCTCTCTCAATATATTCCTCTCTCATCACTTAATTTGATTTTATTTCTTTTAGATATCTTCCTTTCATCTTCAACTCACCCTGTGCCTGCTTGCTCTCTCTCTCTCTCCATATATGTGTGTGTGTGTGTGTGTGTGTGTGTGTGTGTGTGTCTGTATGTATATATATGTGTATATATGTGTATATATATGTATATATATGTGTATATATACATATACACACATACATATGAACATACATACACACTCACACTCCATATATATGTATACGTATACATACATACATACATACATACATATATATATATATATATATATATATATATATATATATATATATATATGCATATTCCCTTCAGCCACCCTAATACTGAGGTCTCATGAATCATAGCCATCATCTTTCCATGTAGGAATGTAAACAAAACAGTTCAACTTTAGTGAGTCCCCTGCAATTTCTTTCTCTTGTTCTTTTTCTTGATTACCTTTTCATGCTTCTCTTGATTCTTGTGTTTGAAAGTCAAATTTTCTATTCAGCTATGGTCTTTTCACTGAGAAAGCTTGAAAGTCCTCTATTTTATTAAAAATCCATATTTTGCCTTGGAGCATGATACTCAGTTTTTCTGGTAGGTGATTCTTGGTTTTAATCCTAGTTCCATTGACCTCCAGAATATCATATTCCAAGCCCTTTGATCTCTGAATGTAGAAGCTGCTGGATCTTGGATTATTCTGATTGTGTTTCCACAATACTCAAATTATTTCTCTCTGGCTGCTTTCAGTATTTTCTCCTTGATCTGGGAGCTCTGGAATTTGGTGACAATATTCCTAGGAAATTTCTTTTTGGGATTTATTTGAGGAGGCGATCAATGGATTCTTTCAATTTCTATTTTGCCCTATGGCTCTAGAATATCAGGGCAGTTCTCCTTGATAATTCCTTGAAAGATGATATCTAGGCTCTTTTTTTGATCATGGCTTTCAGGTAGTCCAGTAATTTTAAATGATCTCTCCTGGACCTATTTTCCAGGTCAGTGGTTTTTCCAATGAGATATTTCACATTGTCTTCCATTTTTTCATTCCTTTGGTTTTGTTTTATAATATCTTGATTTCTCATAAAGTCACTAGCTTCCACTTGCTCCATTCTAATTTTTTAAGGTAGTATTTTCTTCAGTGGTCTTTTGGACTTCCTTTTCCATTTGGCTAATTCTGCCTTTCAGGGCATTCTTCTCCTCATTGGCTTTTTGGAGCTCTTTTGCCATTTGAGTTAGTCTATTTTTTAAGGTGTTGTTTTCTTCAGTGCATTTTTAAGTATTTTTTGGGTCTCCTTTAGCAAGTCATTAACTTGTTTTTCATGGTTTTCTCTCATCACTGTCATTTCTCTTCCCGATTTTTCCTCTACCTCTCTAACTTGCTTTTCCAAATCCTTTTTGAGCTCTTCCATGGCCTGAAACCAATTCATATGTTTCTTGGAGGCTTTTGATGTAGGCTCTTTGACTTTGTTGACTTCTTCTGGCTTTATGTTTTGGTCTTTTTGTCACCAAAGAAAGATTCTAAAGTCTGAGTCTGAATCTGTGTCCATTTTCGCTGCCTGGCCATGCTTCCACCCAACTTCTTGACCCTTGAACTTTTCGTCGGGGTATGACCGCTTGAAGAGTAGAGAGTACTTTGTCCCAAGCTTGAGGGACTGCACTGTTGTTTTCAAAGCTATTTCTACACAGCAAGCTCTGGCACACCAGCGTTACTCCTCCTCCAAGAACTGCCAACTCAGGCTGCCACTCAGATTCAAGCAGGCTCTGCACTCCAAGTCTGATCTGCCACTTAATTCCTCCCACCAGGTGGGCCTGGGGATGGAAGCAACTGCAGCTGTAGCTCTGGAAGCAGCCTCAGAGCTGCACCACCTCCACCATCCCTGGGGTGGTGGCCCACTGCCAACTCCTTCCACTCTGTCCCCGCAGTTTTTTCTCCACTAACCTTCTCTGTCATCTTCGATGTTTGTGACTTGAGAAGTCTGGTATCTGCTACAGGTCAGTGATTCAGGGCGCTATGGCCTGTTCCGCCTGGCTGCTCGTATGGTTGGTCCAGGCACGGCCCACACTGGGCTCTGCTCCACCCCGCTCCCGGCATGGTGCAATAGACCTTACCCAATGACCATCCAGGCTGTCCTGGGCTGGTGCCCTGCTTCCCTCTGCTATTTCGTGGGTTCTGTAGCTCTAGAATTTGTTCAGAGCCATTTTTATAGGTGTTTGGAGGGTCCTGGAGGAGAGTATTAGGCAAGTCCCTGCTTTCCAGCCGCCAACTTGGCCAAATATCATGTCTTTAAAGAAGCATTTTCTGTGCTTTAAAATGAACCCTTGTTATTCTTTTTTAAAAAATAAAACATTAGTACAGTTTAAATATATATTTACTATATTTTGGACTTATATCTTATATTAGTGAAATAACTATTAGGCAAATTTTTATAAATGCCTATTATGTAGATCTTTACCCAACTGATATATATATATATATATATATATATATATATATATATATATATATATATATATATATATACACATATTTAAATTGCTAGAAAGAAAATATAAGAAATAAGTTAAAGGTCAGTGTTCTTGCTGAAACTATAGGCTTAATACTTTTTTTTTTATTTTGGCCTATTCTATGCAGATTTCATTATAATATTGAAAGAGAAAATTGTGACGATACTCCCAAACTTTTGCTCAAATTTTTGAATGGAGAAAGGTGACTTTAAAGTTTTAAATGTGATATTGACATTAGTCTTGATAATAACATTCACAGGGCAGTATTTCATAGAGAAGTGGTTTGCTTACTGAAGGTAAAATCAATGAATTAATTTTATATTTTACTTTTGTAATTGTACAAAACGTCATCTTACTTTAAGAAAATACTACATTTCTAGTCCCAGTTTTCCTAGACTAGTTTGGTGTTGGTAGCTACAGGATTGCTCTCACTTCTTTTCCTTCCAGAATTAGACTCTTACTTTTGGTAAAAGGTGTTTTGTGACTTCAAACCTACTACTTTTCTACTCAGTGCCTCACTCTTATTTGAAATGGTATCATTGCATTAGTGCAATTATAAGCCCAAGTTCAACCCAACAAATTAAACCAATAAGCATTTATTAAGTAGCAACTGTGTGCCAGGCACTACACTAATAAATAATCTTGTCTTTAGCTGTCCAATAAGTATAGTGCTTATTTTACATGTTATAATTATAAAGCGTTATATAAGCGAGCTAGCATTTATTGCTCATTTATATTCCTAAAATTTACTCACTTATGTATACTGTGTGCCTGTTTCAGTTCATTTAGTATCCCTGTTTTATCTGGATATGCTTTTTATCATATTAAGAGTTACTCTAAAGTGGAAACTTGCTTTTAAACTGTTCTTGCAAAAAATAGTGAGAGGGACTCTTTTCCATTAAACCCATTTAACTCATATAGAAATTGGCCTAGACTTCAAAAATATTTTAATCTTTAATGTACATACACTGCCTTCTATTCCTAGAAATTAATTCTTCTTTTATTTGTTCATCTATCTGTCTTTTTATTTTAAATTCAATTATATTTTTTTCAGGTCCTCATTATCTGGCTTCTGTTCTCCCATCCTAATGAGAGCACAAGGAACATAAAACCCATTTCAAATATTTATAATTCACTAAAACAAATCCTCATATTGGTCTTGTCTTAGTATGTGTATATATGTATTTGTAACATGTAATATATAACATGTAATACCAATCAATCACAAATGTTAACTGCCTATTATGTGCTAGGTACTGTGCTAATTGCTGGGGATACAAAAAGAGAAAAGACATTTCCTGTGTTAAAGAAGCTCATGATATAATGGGGGTGACAATATGCAAACAAATACATCCAAAAAAGCTAAATAAATAAACTTTATACATAAATCCATATATATGTGCACATATGTAGAAAATAGATATGTTGAAAATATATGACACATCATTACATATCTATGTTGACATCTATCAGTGTATCTAAATGTATGTCTATGTATATATATATATATATCTGAATATACATAAATACATATACATATCCATCTAACTATTTAACTATGTGTGTATGTAGGCATCTGTCTATCTATCTATCTATCTATCTATCTGTCTATTTGTCTATGTGTTTATCTATCTCTCCACAACCACAATATTGTGAAGACAAAAAGCTTTGGAAGACTTAGTAATTGTGATCAAGTCAAAGATCAAGCACAATTACAGAAGCTCATGCTGAAACATTCTACACACCTCTAGAGGTGATGAAATCAGCTTACAAATAAAGATAGCTAGATGAAATATGTTTCTCTTTCTTTTTTGTCATTTATTCTTTATTTAATATTTTTAGTTTTCAACATTGATTTCCACGAGATTTTGCATTACAAATTTTCTACCCATTTCTACCCTCCCCCACCCCAAGATGGCATATATTCTGGTTGCCTCTTTGCCCAGTCTGTCCTCCCTTCTGTCACCCGACTCCCTGCCCCCATCCCCTTTCTCTTTACTTTCTTGTAGGGCATGATAGATTTCTATACCCCAATTTCTTGTATATCTTATTTTCAAGTTGCATGTAAAAATAAATTTTTTGAGTGTTTGGTTTTAGAACTTTGAGTTCCAAATTCTCTCCCTTCATCCCTCCTGACCCTTCCTTCCCCATCTCCCTGAGAAGGCAAGCAATTCAACAGAGGCCACACATGTATCCTTTTGTAAAACACTTCCATGACAGACATGTTGTGAAAGACTAACTATATTTCCCTCCATCCTATTCCTGTCCCCCTTTATTCAATTTTCTCCCTTGATCCTGTCCCTTGATCCTGTGTTTGCTGTTGATTACCTCCTCCCCTGATCTGCCCTCCCTTCTATCATCTTCTCTCTCTTATCTTCTTCCCCCCTACTTTCCTGTAGGGTAAGATACCCAACTGAGTGTATATTTTATTCCCTCCTTAAGTCTAATGCAATGAGAGCAAGATTCACTCATTCCCTTTCACCTGCCCTATCTTTCCTTCCAATAGACCTGCTTTTTCTTGCCATTTTTATGTGAGATAATTTACCCCATTCTGTCTCTCCATTTCTCTTTCTCCCAAAATATTCCTCTCTCACCCCTTAATTTAATTTATTTTTTTTAGTTATCATCACATTCAGCTCACCCTGTGCCCCTTCTGTCCATACATCTATCTATCTATCTATCTATCTATCTATCTATCTATCTATCTATCTATCTATCTATCTGTATATTAACTTCAGCTACCCTAATACTGAGAAAGGTTTCATGAGTTACACATCTCATCTTTCCATGTAGGTATGTAAATAAAGCAGTTCAACTTTAGTAAGTCTCGTATGATTTCTCTTTCCTGTTTCCTTTTCATACTTGATTCTTGTATTTGAAAGTCAGATTTTCTATTCAGCTCTGGTCTTTTCACTGAGAAAGCTTGAAAGTCCTCTATTTTATTGAAAATCCATATTTTGCCCTGAAGGATTATACTCAATTTTGCTGGGTAGGTCATTCTTGGTTTTAATCCTAGCTCCATTGACCTCCGGAATATCATATTCCAAGCCATTTGATCCCTTAATGTAGAAGCTGTTAGATCTTGTGTTATCCTGGTTGGTTTCTACAATACTCAAATTGTTTCATTCTGAATGCTTGAGATATGTTCTCCTTGATGTGGAAATTGTGGAATTTGGCAACAATATTCCTAGGAGTTTTTTTGGGGGGATCTTTTTCTGGAGGCAGTCGGTTGATTCTTTCAATATCTATTTTACCCTCTGGTTCTAGAATATCAGAGCAGTTTTCCTTGATAATTTCTTGAAAGATGATGTCTATGCTTTTTCTGATCATGGATTTCAGGTAGTTAAATAATTTTTAGATTCTCTCTCCTGGAGCTATTCTCCAGGTCAGTGGTTTTTCCAATGAGATATTTCATATTGTCTTCCATTTCTTTCATTCTTTTGGTTCTGTTTTATAATTCCTTGATTTCTCATAAAGTCACTAGCTTCCACTTGCTCCATTGTAATTTTTAAGGTAGTATTTTCTTCAGTGGTCTTTTGGACCTCCTTTTCCATTTGGCTAATTTTGCCTTTTAAGGCATCCTTCTCCTCATTGGCTTTTTGGAGCTCTTTTGCCATTTAGGTTACTCTATTTTTAAGGTGTTATTTTCTTCAGTATTTTTTGGGTCTCCTTTAGCAAGTCATTGACGTGTTTTTCATGATTTTCTTGCATCACACTCATTTCTCTTCCCAATTTTTCCTCTACTTCTCTTATTTGATTTTCCAAATCCTTATTGAGCTCTTCCATGGCCTGAGACCAATTCATATTTTTCTTGGAGGCTTTTGAAGTAGGCTCTTTGACTTTGTTGACTTCTTCTGGCTGTATGTTTTGGTCTTCTTTGTCACCAAAAAAAGATTTTATAATCTGAGTCTGAGTCTGATTCTGAGTCCTTTTCTGCTGCCTGCTGCTCATGTTTCCAGCTAATTACTGGGCCCTTGAGCTTTTGGTCAGGTTGTGACTGTTTTGAAAGTGTAGAGTCCTTTGTCCCAAGCTTCATGGGCTTTGCACTGCTGTTTTCAGAGCCACTTGTAAACCACCACTAGCTCTGCCCCACCAGTGCTCCTCCTCTTCCAAGAATTGCCAACCAGGACCATGACCCATATCCAAGCAGGGCAAAGCAAGAGAACCCTGCCTCTGGGCCAACAAAGTTCTCCCTGCAAAGTTCTCTCTGATCCTCAGCTTGATTCCTCCCACTGGGTGGGCCTGGGGCTGGAAGCAGCCACAGGACCTTCCTGCTGCTGCTGCCTCTGAGCCACCTCTGCCACCCCTTGGGGCTGGGGCTGGACTGTACTTCTCTCACCCACATCCAGAAGTTTTCCACTGACCTATTCCATGGTCTTTGACTTTTGTGGGTTGAGAAGTCTGGTAACTGCTACAGCTCAGTGATTCCTGGCCCTGAGGGCCTGCTCTCCAGATCTCCTCCACCCTGATCTGTCCTGGGGTGGCCCATGCTGGTTTCCACTCCCAGCATGGTGTGATAGACCTTTCCCAGTGACCATCCAGGCTGTCCTGGGTTGGAGATCTGCTTCCCTCTATTATTTTGTGGGCTCTATAGCTCTAGAATTTGTTCAGATCCATTTTTATAGGAGTTTGGAGGGTTTGAGGGAGAGCTGTTTTCCAGCTGCCATCTTGGCTCCACCCCTGTCTCTCTTAATTTCCAATCTGAGTCCATCACTTCTAGAGGTGGGTAAAATGTTTCAGCATGAACTTCTGTAACTGTGCTTTATTATTGGTTTGGTCACAGCTCCTAAGTCTTCCAAATCCTTTACAATATTGTTGTATAAATTGTTCTGCTGGTTCTTCTTATTCATATTCTATCTGTTTATACAAGTCTTCTTGTTTTTTTGGAACCATCTTCTTCATAATATTTATAGCAAAATAATATTCCATTACATTCATTTATGGCAACTTGTGTAACCATTCTCTAATTCACAGGAACCCCCTAAATTTCCAATTCTTTTACACCACATAAAAGCAGCTATAAATACTTTTACATGGGTCATTTCCTCATTCTTTAGTCTTTTTTTGGAGAGGTATAGATCTAATAGTGTTATCACGCTGGGTTAAAAGATATACATAGTTTAATCTATATTTGAACATTGTTACAAATTGATTTTCAAGATGGCTGGAACAGTTTACAGTTGCACTAACAGTACATTAATGTGCCTGTTTTCCTACTGCACTTGCAACATTTTCTGTATTCCTTTTTTGTCAACCTTGCTGATCTGATAGATCTAAGGTGACACCTGTGAATTATTTTAATTGGCATTTCTCCAATTATTATTGATTTAGAATATTATTTTATATGGCTGTTTGTAGCTTGGATTTCTTCCTCTGAAAACAGTATATTAATCTTTCCTCATGTTTCATGACCCCAAGAACACAAGTTAAAGTATAGTGACCAAAAAAGTATGTGACATTGTTGGCCATTCAACAGTGATGCTGTTTCAAAATAAAATATAAAAAAACCAAATAATCCTCATGTATTTAGAAACATCTAAATATTATTTTAAAAATGTTTATAAAACAGAATAGTTATTGATTGTGCTATAATTCTTTCAAATATAATACAGTACATCCAGAATTAATACAAATTTCATGCAGAAAAAATAGCATCATGTAGTGTATTTCAAATGGCTCTCCAAAATACTTTGTACGAGTTTAAGGTATCACAACGTTCATGATGTAAGCAGCCTGGAATAATATATTTATAGGTGCAATCGGAAGCCTGCATAAATATTTAAATTTATTGATAATAAATTTCCACATTAATTCAATGCATGCACTTTGCTTCCTCTCAAAAGTTGGATAGGTTAATGATGTGACCTTTGTAGTAGACTTCATCAAGTTTGCATGTGATTTTTGTTCACACACACATTTATTATTAGGATGCTGTGGAACTGCCGATGATAAAGTAAATGAGGATGGGTAAACTTTAAGAATAAGCTCAGGGCCATTTTGACCTGAATGTTCTGTGGGAGAAAGGAAATATAAAAAGAAGACATGGAAATCTTTACATTAGTTACTAAACTTAGTAGCTGAATGGAGAATAGGTCAAAGAGGCTCTGGTAACCCCCAACAATACAGATGTAATCAACAGAATAGTATTATACCCATAGGTTATCAAGAGCACATATTAATTAGCAAATTCCTATGATCACCAGCATATAAGTACTTAGAAGGAAAAGTGAAAACATGATTACATATGCATTTCATATCGAATCATACTTTATATTACTGATAGTTATAGAGGAAGTCTAAAGGCTTAAAGGATAAAGCAGAGTAATGTCAGTCAAAAGCATTTATTAAGCACCTACTATGAACCACCTACTGCACCAGAGATGCAAAAAGAGGCAAAAGACAGTTCTTACACTCAATGAGATCCCTGTCTAATGGGAACGACAATAAGCCAATATATACTAACAAGCTATTTGTGGTGGGAGGGATAGGAAATACAAGAGGAAGGCAGTAAAATCAAAAGGGGCTGGGAAAGGCTTTATATAGAAAATGGGAGTTTATTTGGGACTTGAAACCAGTAGGTGGAGATGGGGAGGAAGAGCATCCCAGGCACAGGTGACAGCCAAAGAAAATGCTTGGAGCTAAGAGATGGAATGTTTTGTTTGAGAAATAGCAAGGGGCAATATTATTGGATTGAAGAGTACATATTGGGGAGTGACACAAAAGAAGACTGAAAACTTAAAAAGACTGAAAGCTCTTAGAACACCAAACAGTATTTTGTATTTGATTCTGAAGGTAAAAGACTAGAATTAAGGGGAGTGAAATAATGAGGCACTCTCTTTAGGAAAACCAGTTTGGTGGTTAAATGGAGGATTGTTTGGTATAGGGAGAGACTTGAGGCAGATAGACCCATCAGCAGTCAGGTTTGGTAAGGGAAGGCAGGAAGAAAGGATGATCACAGTGCCTGGCAATAGTAGCCACTTACTAAGTGTTAATTGATTAACTGAAAAGCAATAGACTATTGTTAAATAAGAGGAATTAGAAAGTCTGCAATGTGGAGGGGGTGCTTTTTTGGGTAATGGCCATCAAGGACATGACTGTCTTCATGTGTTGCTAATACAAGGTGGAAAAGTAGGTCATGGGAGGAGTGAGTAGGTTGAGGAATTAAGTGTTTAAAGTGCTTGACGTGGACATCTCCACTTGATTGCTTTGAATTCTAGTTTTTTTTTTCTTTCCTTTACACAGTGAAGGTTTGGAATTAAATAATTTCTAATGTTCTTTTTAACTCAGTATATAATGAGTCTATTTTATATGTCAACATTTTAAATAAGAAAAATATATATAAACACACATATATAAAGAGAGCAAAGTTTAACAATTTAGAGACCCCTCCAACAGAGTGAAGGTAGCTAGGTGGCTAGGTCAGCTAGGTGGCACAGTGCTAGGCCTAGAGTCAGGACCATTCATATTTCTGAGTTCAAATCTGACCTCAGACTCTTACTAACTGGGTGACCTCAGGCAAGTCACTTAACCCTGTTTGCCTTAGTTTCCTTACCTGTAAAATAAACTGTAGAAGAAATTTTAAACCATTCTATTATTTTTGCAACAAACAAACAAACAAAAACCAAACAAACCCAAATGTGACTGCAAATGGGGTCACAGAGTCAGACGTGACTGAGAATGGCTGAACAACAAGAATAAAGTAAAAGGATCAATTCAAAATTAAGAAAAGAGTCAGTAGATACAGAGTAAAAAGTGTAAAGAATGTAAAATTCATAAAGCAATATCTAAGAGTTTCACAGGGAAAGCAGAATCACATTTCATTTATTTATAAAAATGGATAGCCCCTGGAGGGTTGAGGTCCAAAGGTATAAGACCAAAAAAGAAAGCAATAAATGAATCACATTAAAGTAGAAGGTAATATATAAAATCAGAACTAAATACATTTTGTATTAGCATAGTGCTTTTACTTATTGAAAGAATTGTATGTATTATCATTATTCATTTATAAATGAGTAAGGTAAAGCAAGAAGGGAGTTTGTGTAAATCTTTCCTGAATTAAGATAAATCCCATTGTTAAATAGGTTCTAGAATGGATAAGAATTATCTTAACTGATGTAAAACATTCTACTTGTCAGATATTTTTTGCTTTATCAAATATTTCAATATATTTTGCATGTTTATAAATGATATGCCCTTCATCCTTTTAAGCATCTTCAAGGATTGATAACCAAAGTAATTTTACCTTTGCTACTCTGAAGGCTATACACAGAGTCCCTGTTATTTTAAGTTGTAGTCTGCCTAGTATAAATCTTCCTTGCCAGAGTACCATTTTCCATTCCCTCACATTTATTTGGGTCAGTCCCATAGGGCTCAAGTATCCTTATCTCACTCTTTCTACCCTTCCATAGTGCCTTCTGCAATTGTTGTTCTCTTGTAAATTAACACTGTACTTAATATTAAATCTATGACCTTTCCCCACAAATTGCTTTGTATATACTGTGTATTTCTTTCCAGTAGAATAGGAAATCCTTGAAAGCAGGCACTCTTTTCTTTTTGTTTTTGTATTCCCAATGTGTAACATAGTACTTATCACAAAGTTATCACTTAGTAAATCATTGTTGAATTAAATTCTCCACAGCTGCTTTTTCTAAGTCCCCTCTTTCCTCCTCAAGCCTCCTACACCAAACTTACTTCATTTTCGGCAGGGGAACCTCACCTTTCACTTTATTCAACCAATAGAAGCTATCTGTTCTGTATTTCATCTTCTCCCCTCTTCTACATCTCAAAATCCCTGAACATCATTTCACATTCTCTCATCCACTGGTCCGAGTTTTCACAAAAAAAGATGACCCTTATTGCAAAAACAAATTCTTCTACTCATGTCTTGACCCAATTCATTCTTTCCTTCCTTAAAATTAACTCTCCCATCATTTCTTCTGTGTCTTTATTATATTCAGTTTCTCTTATGAATTGAATCCTTCCTTACTGCCCAAACCTGCTCAAGTCTCCTGATCTTGAAAAAAAAAAAAAGGAAAGAAAAAGAAACACCTTCATTTGATCCTATATCTCCTTCAAGGTATAGTCATATATTTCTCTTCTGTTAGATACCAAACTGCCATTTAAAAAAAAGTCATTTATACTTGCCCTTACTTTCATTTTTACCTTTCAAATCCTTTCTGATTCGGCTTCTGTCTTCAAGAAACAATTGAAGCTGTTCTTTTGAAAGTGATCAGCTACCTTTTAATTACTAAATCTAGGTCCTTCTCCTTGACCTCTTGCCTTTGATATTAATGATCAGCTCTTACCATCTCCTGGATTTGGGGGACCTTTTCTTCTCTTGGTTCTTTTTCTACCTGTTGACCATACTTCCTCATTCTCGTTTTACAGGTCATTATGCATTCTCTCCTCCCTATGGGTGTCCCTCGAAGGCCTGTCCTGAGCACTCTTTTGGTTCTACTCCCTCTCTTGGTGATTTCATCATCTTTCTGAGGTTCATAGGTTCAAAAATTTAGAATAATATAAGACAGCAGAGGCCATGGAGTCCAATTCCCTCCCTATATAAATAAGGAAACTGAGTCACATAGGAATTAACTGACTAGCCACAGTCACAGATATAGTAAGTGTCTGTGGCAGGACTTACTGAGGTCTTCCTGGTCTAAATTGAGTATTGTAGCCTATTATTCCACATTGACTTAATGAGAAGTTCAGTTATATCATCACTATGACATTGCATTTGACTCCTAGATATGCATATATGGACACCTATACACACAGAGAGATGCATACAGCTCTAACACCTCCTGAGTTTAAGGTATGCATGTATCTCAAAGTCTGAGTGGTCAAAGTGAACCATACTACCTTCTCCTCCCAACTTTATCTTTTCCTCTAAATGTCTCTATTTCTGTTGTGGATGCTACTGTCTTTCTGTTTACACTGCATTGCATCTTGAAACTCCTCTTCTTTTTATTCTTTCTTAACTTCAGCTTGTTGCCAAGTTTTGTCTATTTTGCATTCACGTTATATCTTGTATACATCCCTTCCTCTCCATTCACAAGGCCACCACCTACTTTCAGGCCTTTATCACCTATAGTTTAGACTAGTGCTTTCAAATTCAAATAGAAATGAAGGAGGTGCAAGACTAAGTCATACATAAAACCCTTGTCTGTTGCATATTGACTTAGTTTTTAAATGTTATCTATGTTTTATTGTATTTTTGTGTATTTTGTTAAATATTGTCTAATTACATTAATATCTGGTTTGGAGGTGTCTCAGTCCAGTATAGGCTTGAAATAGCCCCCCTTCTCCCAGTTTGATTCCCTGCTTCCTGGGTGTCTCCTCCATCCAGTCTCATTCACGTAGCTGCCCAATTAATTGTCTTGTAGCCCAAAGCTGACCACATCACTTTTCTCCTTAAGAACATGTAGTGGCTTCCTGTTGATTCTAGGATAAAATATAAACTATCCATTTTAGAATTTAAATGCCTTCATAATTTGACTCCACTCTGACCCTGCAAGGCTTGTTGCATGTCATTCTCTTTCAAACAGTTAACATTTTATTCCTCGGTCTACTTTTTTTACCCTGAACTCAGTATCCAATCAATTGCCTCTGTGCTTTTGCACAAGCTGCTCTTATGCGTACAATTCACTTCTTCCTTACCACCTCTTAGAATCTCTAGTTCCTTCAGGACTCAGCTAAAAAGCCAGGTCTTAAGAAATCTTCATTGAACTCTTAAACAGTGGATTCTCCAGTCTTCCTCAAGGTATCTGGGATTTGTTTTGCTGTATATATGTTGTCTTCTACTAATAGAAAGTAGGTGCTTTAACTGAAGACACTACTGTTGATTTTGACTTTGTATTTGTCATGGCTTGCACAGTATACATAGTATGTGTTAATAAATGTCTTGCCCCTTTTCTTCTCAGAGCTTTTGTAATGCCTTTTTCTACCTGCGTTTGCTTCAGGCAGTTACTTCTCGATGGTCACACTGTCTTGCTGCCATCTTACTACCAAAGTGCTTGGCATTTGAAAATGGTTTAATATCAGAAACAGATGTTGTTTTAACAATGGAAATAGCATTAAAGAAGCTGCATTACCATTGGCTTTGCAGCCACACCCTAAAAGGTCAGTGGACCTTTCTATCTAACTCACATAGAAAAATTCCTGTACTTATCCTCTCCTCTTATTAGAATACGAGAGTCTTGAGAATAGGGAATGTCCTGCCTTTCTATTCTCTGGCCTGGAAGTTAAGAAAGTGCCTTGTAAATTGTAAGCCTTAATACGTGTTTTTGAATTCAGTCAACAACTTTTACCTTTTTTACTAACATTTCTGTTGCATCCAATGCCCCTAATATTCAAAGAAACACACTGTGGGTTGTAACATAGTTAAAAATATTCAACTCACAATTATTTTAGTATACAATCAACTTCTGCTTCTTGCTGGATGCTGTCTCCCAAGGACATATAATTGGTTCCTTCAGAGAAGTTATATCTTTCTGTACAACCTATTTATTAGGTTTTATTGTGTATATAGATTCCTTAAGTCACATCAATATTCAGTTGTGCATTGTGTAGTTATTAGAATTTAGAACCTCTTTTATTATTTTATGTGAGGTTGATCTGAATCACATTATATTTTAATGTTTCATCTTTCTCAAGTGCTACAAAATAGATTAAACAATTTTGAAGTTCTTTTATTGTTTACTTTTGTATTATCCTCTTAATTTTCTTTTAAAAAATCAGTTCATACACCAGCACCTGTTATAGAAATTTGGAATTTAAGTTCTATTGCTTTTTGACGGTGAAAGTTTAGACTGCTTTGGGTTAAAAGCTAGGATATCTTCTTGGAGGGATGCCTCCTAGGAGCAATGGGCAGCGAGTGGAGGTTTCTGACAAGGGAAATTCAAGAAATAGCACAATAGAGTACAAGGTAGGATCTAAGACATGACGGCATTGGCAGCAATCATGTACCAGGATGTTAGACTTTTCTGTGACTTTTTGCTTACTTAATATCTGTATTCAAGATGCTAATATATAGGTGTACCCTCATACCTGTTGGTATTTCTTGGAAATGTAGTTGAGTTATAGTGTATTTTTAAAGACCTCGCATGGTTCTTCATGGCCCTGACTAACACAAAACAAAGCACCACAAAAAATCTCCAAAAACCTAATGGTATGAAACTGGTGTTATGAAGTCTAGTACCTAGTAGGCGAGCTTCACCCTATTTTAGTAACTATGACCTTAAATCTGTTGTCATTCCCCTGGATGGAGATGAGGATATTGATAGATTGCCATTAGTATGTTTATCTCATTACTTCTTTTGTGCAGGGAATATTAATGATAGTTTTCTAATATATATTTTCCATATTGGGTTAGTAACTCTTCTTTGTGTACAAACACATTATGAATATATAGTAAATATTTAACTTTTAACAAATCCCAATAGTTCTCAAAGAACATTTTCAAGTCTATACTTGTGGAATAGGCCAACCAGCAACTCACAGTGAGTAGAGTAGGTAGTAGCCTAAATCAAACTGCATGGGGGGGGCATGAAAAAATATTGTTTATTTTTTACAAATTTTCATATGTTTAATGTTATAAAATCCTACCTATGTCACTTATGTATTTGTTTTTAAGTGAGTAGAATGTGTTGCAATGCAACTGCTAGTTAACAGTAACACATGTAGGTCAAGATTTTTGAATCTTGCCTAGGGCACGTGCACACACACACACACACACACACACACACACACACACTTTTTCCCATGACTAAGTATAGATCAGTTCACAGGCAAGAGTGAGAAAAATAGGATTCTTTAATCCTTTAATAGAAAATTTGAGATAACAAAAGAAAATTTTACAGACTCACTATATTGGTATGAAGAGTGTCAAGTAATAATGCCTGGTTTCACTTAGAATATGCTAGTAAAACAATACCAGATAGAAAACAAAGAAACAGAAAAATGAAAAATGTCTTAATCATCCTCAAAAAACCCTGCAATTTGTTTATGTTGTCATTTTCGTCACTAAACCATTACAATTAAACATTATAGTATTTTTCAGCAACAGAACAAAGGAAAGTAATACAGTAGCATATTCTTAGATTGCAAATTTATTTAAATGTTGACTATTTCATTGCACCATTAGACCATGCAAGTTATGTTCAAAGACCACCTCCTCTCTACCTTTGATGCACCAGTGGATGTTTAAATAGTAAGTGTGGAGGAATGAACATGTAAGACCTAGAAGCTGTGAGGAAATAACATCTTCACAAAAGTCACTAGGTAATTCCAAGAATAGCCACATATTGCCTTGTGCTATTACCCAGAACTGTTAAAGTTACCATAACTCCTTTCTATTAAACTGAGTTAGTGGAAAGTCCAATGTAAAATATACCTGCTGAGTCCCTCAGTAAGCCTTGGAGGTGAGAACTTTGATAACATTCTTTAATTTAATACCTTGGGTCCTCAGAATCCACACAAAGAAGCATCCTACACAGGGAGGGCCTATGGAAAACAAGAAAGAATTATTGATAATGAGTAGTCTAGAGAAGCCATTATCTTTAGAATGTCAGATTTTTGCAATGAGCTTAAAGTCTTTACTGTTGCCAAGGCTTTTAAACACACAGTGAGAGAGAGGATATTCACTTTTCTTCAGCTTAAGGAAACTCTGGAAACCCTTTAGTTGACTTCAGTGCATTAGCATTGAAATATAAACTAAAAATAGAAAAAAGAGACGCAAAGTCTTTTTGAAAAGGGAAAAATAGGTTAAAACAATGCCATGTGCTTTATTGAGAGAGACAGTAACTTTGATCAGTCATGTGTCTCATATGGATCTTTTATTTCCTATAGCATGTGATTTTATATAGAATTGAAAATTTAATGATAAACTTGTTTTATTCTTAACAATAGATAAATGACAAAAATGTTTCAGCAGTTATTAAAGCACATTTATTGTTGTTTGCATCTCTCATGCCCTTCTTGAAGTAATTATCACTGTAAAGTCTAATGGGTAGGAATGGTAGATATAGAGCCAGTACAGGGACTAGAAAAAGAAGAGAGTAACAAAAATAGTGTGGCTGGTGAATGTCATGCCACCTTTAGACAACCCTGTGGAGCCTCGAAGCTCAATTCTCAGTATTATTTCTTATCCTACCTTATTATTTCTTATACTACCTAAGGGCATATAGTTCAGAATTATGGGACATTTATGGTCAGCACACCTATCTGGACCTTGTCTGCCCAAGGGAGCTTGCGGAATCCTTTCTGGTAGGGAGATTTCCATTCTCCATTTTCTCTCCAGTGCCAACTTTTCATTAGATTTAGTGAGTCCCAAGACTATAGAAATAAACTTAGTAAGTAGGATGTCTCTAACGGAAATCCCAAGGGAGCAGCAAAACTCACCCACCAGTTTAGAGACCATCTGAACCAAGA
Organism: Trichosurus vulpecula; assembly: GCF_011100635.1. Lineage (NCBI taxonomy): Eukaryota > Metazoa > Chordata > Mammalia > Diprotodontia > Phalangeridae > Trichosurus > Trichosurus vulpecula. The sequence continues at coordinate 87,212,021 of NC_050576.1, read as the reverse complement.
GAAAAAAAGCTTTTTAAGACACAGAGCATATCCAATGGAATGAGAGTTCAGCTCTCAGAATTATTAGAGCTGCTTCAAGATTCATGTGTGAAAATGAAGTACTGGTGTCCGTGTAGGATCTATAAGAGGAAACAAATAACAGCTCCATGGTTTATCACTAAGGCTCCAGTAGCAGAGAAAACACGGACTTTTGAGGGATGAACATTTGTCAAGTTGACAGTGATTCTATACAAATAAGATATCCATCCATATATATATATATGTATATATATATATGTATAATATATGTATACATAAATATATGCAAAGGAAACTGGTATGAAAAGCTTAAAATAGTTGATATTCTTATTTCTTTAAATGTTCTAAGTATCTACTTAGAATGTAGCATATTAATATATTATTTATTGGGAAAATATGAATTTTTATTCAGTTCAAATTATATTTGATTGATATCATAATTGACTGTATATCGAGGACTCGGAGATTTGTACTGTGACCTACAACATGTTCTCTGTTTGTGTTTCTTCTAATATCTCTTAACGCGTGTATAGGTACATGTGTATGTATGTGTGTAAATATGTGTGTGTACATATACGTATACATACACACTCACATGAAGCTCAATGTAGTCTATGTGCTAGGGGAGAAAGTGAAAGAGTTAGAGGAATACATTTCTACTCTCCAGGTTATCAGGGATAATTATATGCCCCTTGAATGAATAGATTTACTTCAATGAAGAAACAAAGGAAAAATTGATCTAAGAATAATAGAAAGCACTTTCTGGTCCTTATGGTGACTCTAGGTGGGAGGTACCAATATTATTCCCATTTTACAGATGAGGCAACTGAGGCAGAAAGAGGTTAAGTGGAACTTGTCCAGGTTCAGATCAAATTTTAACTCCAGTCTTCCCAACCCTTAAGTCTATGAAGCTATCTACAATGCCACCAAGCTGCCTCATGTAAGTAGGCAGAGGGCAAGGCTTACCCTTATCAGAGAACAGAAGAGTGATTAGCTTTTAAAGCCTTACATATCTTGGCCCCAATATATCTTTCCAGGCTCATTAGACACCCACTTTTGCATTTGTAACCTAGCCAAGCTGACCTTTTCTTTGTTCTTCTATCTCCTATCTCTGTAAATTTTCCTTGACTATACCCTTTGTCTAGAATATACTCCCTCCTCACCTTTGCCTCATAGAAACCCTCTCTTCCCTCAAGTACCATCTTCTGCATGAAGCCTTTCCTAATTCACCTAAATGTTAGTTTTCTTCTCTAAATTGTATTTATCTATTTTGTATAAATTTGTATTTATTAACTTAATATTTATATTGTATATATTTCATATGCACTTGTCTCCCCCTCCTGCCATGTTAAAATGTAAGCTTCTTATGAGCAGAGATTATTTCATTCTTTGTACTTGTATCCCCAGTGCGTAGCACAGCACCCGCCACATAATAAATAGTTGCTGATTGATGGGTATTGATCTTTTCTGAGCCTGAGCCTCTTGGAGAGATGAAGGAAAAGTTACTAGAGTGTATCAAACTCCTGAACTTCAGCTTCCTAGAGACAGGTGAGGCAATTGTCTAGGCAACAAAAATTTGGAATCTCTAGCCTTCCTGTGACAAAATGGAAGTGTTCTGATCAGCACTGGCCTTGGGAATTGCTATGCTGTACAAATTAAAATTTTCAGGATCCTACTAATGCTATCACTTCTTCCCCTCTCATTTAAAATCCTTCTGATATCAGCCCCACCTGCATTTTCTCTTCTCTATCCTCTGAAGAAGGAGCCTATCTCCTAGTAAATCATAGCACTGTGTATATTATATCCTGTCCTCCCCATGTCTTCTCCTGCAAACTTCCCCTCTAATTATCCTCCTTCTCTTTAGTCTTCAATCTCTTCCATTTACGGTTTCCTTCCCCACTACCTTTAAACACTCCTAAGACTCCTACATTCTTAAAAACCTCTCCTTAAATCCCATCATCCTTGCTAGCTGCTGTCTAATATCTCTTCTCCCATTCTTGGCTAAACTCCTTGAAAAAGCCTTCTGTGCTCATTGCTTTCCCTTGCTTTCCTCTTTTTCTTTTCTAAGTTCAATTTAATCCGGCTTCCAGTCTCATCAATCAAGGAAAGTGCCCTCTTCAAGGTTACCAATTACATCTCAATTGCCAAATTTGATACACTCTTCTCAGTCCTTATTTTCTTGGCCTCCCTACAACAGTAAACACTGTTGACCATAGTCTTCTCCAGGATGCTTTCTTCTAGCTAGGTTTTTTTGGCACAGATCTTCCCAGGGTCCTCCTATCACTCTAATAGGATTCAGTCTTTTTGTTGAATCATATTCTGTTATATTCACCTGTACACCAAACCTTTTTCATGGACTGGCTTCTTCTGTTCTCTGAACATGCTCTCATTTGGTAGTCTATTCTGCTCCCATGGACTCATATATTCATATGACTCTTGTGACATATGGGATAAAATATACGACTTCAAGCCAAAAAGAGTTGAGATCAAATCCCAATTTAGAAAATTACCAGATCATATGAATCTAGACAAGTGACTTTAAATTGTTGTTTCTCAGATTTTTCATCTATAAAATGAAGGAGTTACATTTGATAACTAATAACTTTTCTTCTGCCTACAAATATATAATCCTGTGATCTCAGTCTTCTTCCTCAGTCCACATCTGCACTGCCAACATCCCAGTGGACAGTTCAGACTGGATGTCTTAGTAGATGTCTTTAACCAAAAAGAACTCATTCTCTTTTCCCCAAAACCTATCCCTCCTTTAAATTTGTCATTCTTACAGTATCCCAGGATTGTTACCTCATTGTCACCTTTGACACTTCATTCATTCACTCACATATCAGTTAACAAATGTTTTAATTTCTACCTCCATAACTTCTCTCTCTCTCTCTCACTCTCTGTCGCTCTCTCTCACTCTCTGTCGCTCTCTCTCACTCCCTCTCACTCTCTCTCACTCCCTCTCGCTCTCTCTCACTCGCTCGCTCTCTGTCTCACTCTCTCTCTCTCTCTCTCTCTCTCTCTCTCTCTCTCTCTCACTCTCTCTCTCTCTCTCACTCTCTGTCGCTCTCTCTCGCTCTCTGTCGCTCTCTGTCGCTCTCTCTCACTCTCTCTCACTCTCTCTCACTCTCTGTCGCTCTCCCTCACTCCCTGTCGCTCTCTCTCACTCCCTCTCTCTCTCTCTCTCACTCTCTCTCGCTCTCTCTCACTCTCTGTCGCTCTCTCTCACTTGCTCGCTCTCTGTCTCACTCTCTTTCTCGCTCTCTCTCTTTCTCACTCTCTCTCTCTCACATTCTACTACATCTTTCATTCTTTTTCTATTCATAGAACCATACCATAGCTTGGTCCCTTATCATTGAAACTATGTGTAGCATCGATGGAAGTGGTTGAAAAATTGTCCTTGTTGGTCTTTAATGATTCTTTTTTGCTCTGTGAATAGAGGAAAGAAGGAGATGGTGATTGAGTTAGGTAATTTACAGTATCTGCCCTATACTGAATAATTAGAATTTTAAAGTAGAATACAAAATATATTTCAGGAAGACAGGAAAATATTTATCATTAGTAAACTATCAACAACAACAAAAAAATCTGTTGATTTTAGTGGACTGACTATCTCATGACTTGAAAATGGACTGTGAACAGATATAAGTATGTAGCAAAGTGTCATGAAATTTTTTCTATACCAACTCAAAGACATAAGTTTTAAAATCATTGAAAAGAGTACAACATAATTTGATTATATGTAAAACCATACTACTAAGCCTACACTGCTACATAGCACAGTGGTTAGAGTTTGGACCTGGAGTAAGGAAGATCTGCTTTTAAATCTGATCTCATCAACTTATTAGCTGTGTGACTCTGGGCAAGTCTCTCTTAACCTTTGCTGATTCAGTTTCCTCATTTATAAAATCTAGATAATAATAACATCCAACTCCCAGGTTTACTGTGAAGATAAAATAAGATATTTGCACAGCACTTTGTAAAACTTAAAGCACTATATAAATGCTAGCTATTATTACTTTCATAATTGGTGTTGGATTTGTGGAGATTTGCCCACGCCTTTTCTCAAGTTGTCTTGGAACAAAGACAAATTTTCAAGACCACTGACAGGCCTATGAGTGCCTTCTATGGTCTCTGAGTACAGTGAAGGTAATGAGATCATTTAGAGACAAAAGCCTTAGACGTGGCCTTCTCCTTAGCACAGCTCTTTAACACTGTCTGTGTCAGTATCAGTACTGTATCATCATGTAAGGTAGGTTGAAGCATATCATCAACAATTTCATCTTCTTTTCCTCCCAAATTGTTGCTGTACCACTGACTAAGCAATTTTCTACTATTTGGAAATAACTCTTCAGAGAAAAAAAATAATTATAGCTAATACTTCTAGAGTGCTTTATGGTTTGCTAAATGCTTTATATACTTCATTATTTGAGCCTTACTATAACCCTAGGGTACAGGGGATAGAACATTGAGCTTGGAGTCAGGAAGACTAGAGTTCAAATTCAGCCTCAAAACTTCCTAGCTATGTGACCTTAGGCAAGTGACTTAGCCTCTGTTTTCCACTAGAGAAAGAAATGGCAAGCTACTCCAATATCTTTGCCAAGAAAACCTAATGCACAGAGGCACACGGGGTCATGAAGAGTTAGACATGACTGAATAATAACAATAGCAGCCACAAAGTAACCCTATGAGTTAAATTCTATTATTCGTCTTTTCATCATACCCATTAGGGAACCGAAATACAGAAAGGCTAACTAATTTGCATAGAATTATGTAAGAAGTAAATTTCTTAGATCAGATTTGAACCTAGTCTTCTGACGAGGTAGAATACGTTATGCTGTAATCTTTTTCAGGCATTTTTAAATTTCAATGGTTATCAGACGTTGTGGTCTTTGGGAATTATTGCTAGGTATCCAGAATTCTTTATAAACATTTCTGGAAGCCTAGTAATTCTGGACCAGTACATAAAGCTAAAATGAGAGTTTAAAATTTTTTTCTAATATTAGTAGCCCCCAACATTGATTAATCCCAAAGAAAATTTTGACACATGTATGACTGTGTTGTCAGATAGTCCCCCTTTTATATCTTTTTTGTCTCTTTCCTGAATGTAGATTTTATCAGGTGTTTTCAGAGAAACTTCTTTTCCTTTTAGGATTGTTTCACTGAAGTCCAGTTTCTTCTCCAACTTTTTCAGTCTTACTGATTCATTTCACACAAAGGCTGTTGAGCCTTCTCTCTATATATCCTGTGTGAAGACGTTAAGACATGGATTAAGATGTTTGCTTTCATGTTTTGCTGAAAAATAGAAAATCTAGCCCTTTAAATCCTCCTGGATTATCTTGTATATTTTTATTGATGAATTCTTGAGATCTTTTATATTATCTTCTCAGCCATCAAAATGGGCCTAATTGATCAAAGATAGAATCTATTTTATGTTCCTATGTAGAAAACAGTGCTATTTTACTTGTTAAAACAGCTATTCTTTTATATCACGTAGTCTTAATGGAACTTAGAAAGAAAGGGGATCCTGATTCCCCCTAATTTCTACAAGTTATTGAGTCTGCTGTTGGGGATACTGGGACTCCTATAATGTTTTGGCCTTGGTCTTGGCACAACTATGAAGTTGAAAAACTAAATAATTGCAGTTTTCTCCAGAGAAAGAGTTTTAGTTTTTGTTTCATAGTAGAGTTCGTCTGAGTATAGACTAAGGGGAATTCTTTAGCTTAGTGTACACTGAACTAACAAAAAATATGGACCATTAGAATAGTCATTAGCTTAACAACACTAAAATCTTTCAACAATGACATGTATACAATAAAAATAGAATTCTTACAATAATCTTAGAACTCTAAGGCACACATTTATTCCTATATAGAAGTAAAGTCTTCTAGGCCTACTGGGTACATATTGACTTACAGAGAAAAAGAGAAGGGATTGGGTACTTTCTCTGGTCAAATTAGGTCACATGCTACATGGCTTTAAAAATCTACCCTTAAGACTGAGGTAAAACTTCTCTCCATTGAGAGCTCTGCAAGCAGAAGTATTCATTTTGAAAGGAGGGAAATATGATCAGCCTTAAGGAAATAGAGATTTATCTCCTTTCAGGCTTATGATATTGATTTAGTAGAGTGTGACCCTATGGCCACGATAGAAAGTTTCACCCTGGATCTCTGAACCATTGGCTGACACAAGCTAGATGACTGGAAGCAATAAGTAACCTACCCTAAAGCTTTCTCCACATTCAAATGGCTAAAAGATACTGACTGTTACCAGGACATTATTAAGAAAGGAAGTAGCCAAGCTGACAGCTATGTATCAGTTATATATTATAGCATGATGTGTAGTGGCAGAAATTGAGTTAAACATTGCTGAAGAGGTTTAACTCATTCAAAACAAAATGAAATAGGTTTAGCCAGTTGACTAATTCAAGCTTGGCTTATGTTAAAATGAGTATATCTTAGACAGAGAAGAACAAATTCGGTATGGGGTAGTAGAAGGAATATTATTGCTAAAGGCATTCACAGCTAGTTGGGGAACAAGGATGGTGTTCTGTGCCATTCCTAGATCAGGGAAATCCAGTGATTCAGTCTCAGGGCTGGAATGCAATGAAAGACTCATGGACCATATAAAATTTGATAAAATTAGTAATAGCAATATTGTTTTAAGAATGACTGAGCAATTAAGGTATTTTGACTATTATAAGTATCCAAATTAAAACTATAAAGGATATAAAATGAAGAAAGATGCCATATGTATCCAGAAAAAGAAGTGATAGAAACATGTATAGAATAATTTTACACACACACATACACACACATACACATATATACCTATTTGTGTCTAAGGGTAGCCATCTCTAGGGTGGGGTGGACATGGAAGAAAAAAAGAAATTCACATAATAATTTTGTTGTATATTTGAAAAGAGCAAGTTGCGCATCATAGATTTGTAGTTTCATGTGAAATTGTATTTTTCTTGTACTATGTTATAGAAATGCTTGTTTTATTCCATAAATTAAAAATAATATGTGTGTATGTGGGTTGTATACTTCGCAATGAAAGTAGGTATTTCTTCAGGAAGACACAGCTTACCTCTGTGTTTAGCATGCAAACATGTGTTTAGAAAGATATATTAACTTGCTCAGATGTAGAGATTCGATCAAGCCTGAGGAGCTCAGACTCCTATATATATTGGGATTCTTCTGTGTCTCATGGCCAGCAAGACATGTAAGTTTGAGCTCTAAATTCCTTGAACCAAAATCAAATCCCAAGAATTAGTTCTTGCCCTCCTTAAAGAAAACCCTTCCAGCTTTGTAAAACAGCTTTTATCACAGTGGGGCAAGACATAAACTCATGATTTGAAGGAAATACTCCGGGGTTGAATCGCTTTTACATAGATCATAGAGCCATTGGGCCTTGAGTAGATTTTTTTTCAGAATTTTTTTTGTTATGGCTTGAAGAGAAAAAGATCAAAGTTAGGGAATGTCAAGGAAACACTTTATCATTGGCTTTGCTGAAATTATCAAAACACAGAGCTAAAAGGGACCTTGATGGTCTTCTAATTCATCTTGCTACCCAAAAGTAGGGGTTCTCATATTCTTCAATGATTTCCTAATAACAACTGAGTTATGCTCAAACCCCTTACTCTGAAGGTACTCCACAATCTGCCGTTGGTATTTTTCCAATATTGTCTCCTACTGCAATTTTCCACATACTCAAGCCTCTAGCCAAACTGGATGATTTTTCATTCCCTGTATATTACCCACGTCTTTTTGCTTTTCTGCCATTCCCAAGTCTTAGAAATCTAGACCTACCTTTGATTCTTTATTTTGTGGCATCTACTACTTTTGTGGCATCATATACTCATTCATTAAAGATCAGTTCAAATGCTATATCATGTATAATGTCTTCCCTAGAACTCTGAATATATAATGTCATATGGCTCCTCCCTCCCTTTGCCCCTATCCTCAAATGGCATTTTATTCCTGGTATATATTTGTTGTTGTTCAGTCGTTTCAGTCATGTCTGACTCTTTGAGACCCCATCTGGTGTATTCTTGACAAAGATACTAGAGTGATTTGCCATTTCCTTCTCTGGCTCATTTTACAGATGAGGAAACTGAGGCATATGGGGTTAAATGACTTGCCCAGGGTCTGAGGCCGAATTCGAATTCACATCTTCTTGACTCCAGGCCCAGCACCCTATCTACCACACCATCTATACATATATATAATCTTTTATTTTATATTTCAATTCTGTCTATCTGTGCCCATATCTCCTCTACTAGATTAAAAGCTCCAAGACAGCAAAATTATGTTACCCAATGTCTCTCACACTGTTCTCTTTGTTGTATTTAATAAATATATGTTGAATGAATGAGTAAATGAGTTAATATCCCAATAATATAGTTAGCTACATTCTTCCTAACAAAGAACTCTCTATTTTGCGAGTCAATCTGCTGAATTGTCAGACAACTCTAATGAGTAATAACTTCCTCCTTATAATGAACAAAATGAAGAAGCTTTTCAGTAGAGACATGGGAAATCAGGAACATAGATTTAAAACCCCAAGAGGAATTTAATAACTTAAAACCATTGGTCACAAAAATTGCTAGTGATTACAGGTGCTATACAAATCAGGATTTCTTAGTAGATGGGCTTTTGAGGTGCTATGACTATTGGCCATTCAGAGCTGTAACTATCATGGGACAGTCATAGCTCTTTCTAAGTGCTGACATCAAGGTAGATATACCTGAATGTTGGAATGTTTCTCCTGAGCCACTCACATTCTCCCCTTGCACACACACACACACACACACACACACACACTTTTTTAATTGCTTTTTTGTTGCTGTTTTCTTTCTACCCTCTTTACCATAGTCTAACTTAATCCTAATCTTCCCAAGTCCTTAGTCTCCTCTGTCCTCCTTTATACTGTGTGTGCCCTCTGGAACCTTCCTCTGTTATTAACAAACTCATCTTCATCCTAGATCTTTTCCTGTAACATTTCTTATATCTTTTGATGTTTACTGAAACTTAGATTTCTACTGAAGTCACCATGATTCTTGAAAGCCAACCTGTTTAATTGCTTGCTTCTCCTATCTTGATAGAAAGGACCAAGAGAATTTGGAATACTCTTTGATCCTTATGCCTTTCATATGTTCCATCTGCCACTGCCACTTAATGAACACCCCTTTAATGCTTGGTCCATTCAATCCATATCCTTGTTGCTGTATATATGAACCTCTGTCCTTTCCTCCTCCCAAAAAATTAGTTATCATAGTCTGCTTCTCCATCTCAACCCTTATTCCAATTCAAACATCTTGGCTTCCTTTCCACTTCTTCAACCTTCACGGCACCCATGATCTCAGTCCCCAGTCAGTCTTTGACATGCTCAGATTCTCTAAGTACTTCCTCAAATAAATTTGTCATGGTGGCAGAATCCCTATATGATTTTACAGCCACCCTTCTTGTGTTAAGCCTATAAAAACAAACTTAGGCTAATGCTCTGACAATAGAGCTGTAGACCATCCTTGGGCCTCTACTCAGAGCATTTCCAGGTTGAAATGATCTGTCAGAGCTTGCACACCATTAACATAGATTTGAGAACCCAGGGTTGCCTCCACATTGTATCATCTTCTAGTATTACTGTAGTAAGAGAATAATGGTATTACTATGCAAAAAGTCATATGACAAATGTTTGCTTTTTTAAAAAATAGGATGTTTTATGTATTGTCATCTCTATTCTGATAATTCCTAGTCCTAAACTCTCTTTAACTCTAGTATTATATCTCCAGTTTCCCATTGAACGTGTATACTGATAACTCTCACATCACTCCCAATATGTCTAAAATCCAACTTATCTCCCTTCTATCTCATCCCCCAAAATATATTTCCTCAGTGTTAGCAGTAGGCCTCAAAGCATTTCCCTCTTAGTATTTCAGGTTTGATTTGGGGACAGAATTGAGTACTTGTAAATCATTGAACAGTTAGTAAAAAGGAGATTTACTTTGTCCTTGGATGGCAAAGACATGCACTTATTGACATATAGTGACATTTAGGATAAGCTTTGGTAACAATGATCTCCTCTTCTTTATGAAAACAGAAATGATGAAGGCAGGGTAGAGTTTCTCAGATAGTCTTTAAGCACTGAATGACTTGAGAGGCTCTGATTTCACTTGAGGTGGGATTTTGTTTCTGCCTTTAGTATACTGGGAAATGTATAAAGATAAACAGGAGCCAACCAGGCCCTAGGGACTGTTTGGTTTCCTTCCAGGAAAAACTAATTTCTGTCACAGGAGGTAATGTGGCCTATGGAAGAGGCATGGACCTATGCCATGTTTGGGGTTGCTCCATTGTTCCTATCTTGAGGGAAATGATGACTCTTCCATTTTAATTATTCCCCCACAAGAATCAATTAAATCCACATTATCTAGTTATTTCCTTAGATTCATGTGCTACCAAAATTGTACTTTTTAATATTATGTGATAGTTCCTGGAGAGTACTACCTAATCTTTGATGTTACTCTGTAGAATATTTAATAATAAGGTAAATAAATTGTTGTCCTGAAGGAAATAACATAGTGAACATAAAAAATTAAATGAATTTATCATCTTTATAAATGTCAGATGGCTAAAAATTGTTTGATAGAATTTTAGAGCCTTTCTAGAGAACAAATTTTTTCATTGTTTATGATCTTAGATGTAAATTTTTTGAAAATATTTAATTTTTTTCCAATTCCCTGTAAAAATAATTTTAACATTTTTTATACATTTAGAGTTCCAAATTCTCTCCTTCCTCCCCACCTCTTTCCCAACACTGACAAGGCAAACAATTTGATATAAGTTTACATCGAAGTCATGCAAAATATATTTCCATATTAGTCAGGTTGTATAAGAAAATACATCCCCCCCCAAACACACCTAAAATGATCCAAGAAAAACAAAGTTTAAAAAAATATGGTCCAGTTTAGATTCATCCTTCACCAGTTCTTTCTCTGGAGGTGGATAACATTTTTCATAAGTCCTTCTGAATTAACTTGAGTCATTGTATTGCTTAGAACAGCCAAGTCATTCACACTTAATATTGTATAATATTGTTGTTACCTTGTATAATGATCCCATGATTATGCTCCATTCATTTTATATCAGTTCATGTAAGTCTTTCTAGGTTTTTCTAAAAGCATCCTGCACATCATTCCTTATAGCACAATACAATACAATAGTTTTCCATCATAATCATATACCATAATTTTTTCAGCCATTCCTCAGTGAATCAATGAATGGGGTCCCTTTTTGCCACAACAAAAGAGGTTTTCCTTCCTTCTTTCCTTCCTTCCTTTCTTCCTCTTCCTCTTTCTATATTCCTATCTTTCTACAGATCTATCTATATATGTATATAAATGTGTATGTATGTATGTGTTTTCATATATATGTATACACACATATGGACACATTTAAGTCCTTTTCCTTTGAGATACAGACCTAGTATTGGTATTGCTGGGTGAAAGGGTATGCATGGTTTTATAGCCCTTTGGATGTAGTTCCAAATTGCTCTCCAGAATGACTAGGTAAGTTCCCAATTCTACCAACAGTGCATTAGTGCCTCAGTTTTTCCACACACCCTCCACCGTTTATTATTTTCTGTCATAATAACCGATCTGAAAGATATGAGATGGCACCTGAGAGTTGTTTTAATTTGCATTTCTCTAATCAATACTGATTTAGAGTACTTTATCATATGACTATTGCTAGCTTGGATTTTTTTCATCTGAAAACTGTTTATATCCTTTGACTATCAATTGGGGAATGACTTAATTCTTATAAATTTGACTAATTTCTCAATATATTCAAGAAATAAGGTCTTTGTCAGAGAAACTTGCTGTAATTTTCCCCCCACTGCTATGATTACATGTGTTTCCCTCCATCCTGTTTCCCCCAGACACACACACACACACACACACACACACACACACACACACACACTTCACCTTGTCCTTCCTCAAAATTGTTTTGCTTCTGACCACTGTCTCCCCCGATCCACTCTCCCCTCTATCAACCCCTCTTTCTTTTATCCCCTTTCTCTCTGAATTTCCTCTCAGGTAAGATAGATTTTTTTTTACACCCAACTGAGCATGTGTAATTTCCTCATGGAGGCAATTCCAATGATATTCAAGCATTTTATGTGACCCCCCCAATCTTCCCCTACAGTATAAAAACTCTTTCACACCTCTTTTATGTAAGATAATTTACCCCATTCTACCTCTCCCTTCCACCTTCTCTCAGAGCATACATCTTTCTCATTCCTTATTTTCTTTAGATGTCATCCCACCAGAGTGATCCCTTTTCCTCATCCCATAATTTTGTTTTTTTAGATATCCCATCATAGTCAACTCACACCCATGCCCTCTGTCTATGTATACTTCTTCTAACTGCTCTAATGATAATAAAGTTCTTAGTATTTCTAGGTATCATCTTCCCATATAGGAATGTAAACAGTTAACCTGTTCATTCTTCTAATTCAATCTTTTGTTATTTATCTATCATGTTTACCTTTTTATACTTTTCTTGAGTCCTTTATATGCTAGTCATATTTTCTATTCAGCTCTGCTCCTTTCATCAGGTATGATTAAAAGTCCACTATTTCATTAAATATCCATTTTTCCCTTGAAGGATTGTACTCAGAGTTTTCTGGGGTAGGTGATTCTTGGGTGTAATGCTAGCTCCTTGGACTTCTGGAATATCATCTTCTAGGGCTTCTGAGCCCTACAGTCTTCTCATGTAGAAGCTGCTAAATCTTGTGTTATCCTGAATGAGGCTCCATGATATTTTCTTCTTGACCTTGGAGCTCTGTAAAATTTGGGTATAATATTCCTGAGAGTTTTCATTTTGAGATCTCTTTCATGGGGTGATTGGTTGATTCTTTCCATTTCTATTTTACCTTCTGGTTATAGAATATCAGGACAGTTTTCCTGTGTAATTTCTTGAAAGATTTTTTGATCATGACATTCAAGTAGTACAATAAGTCTTAAATTCTCTCTCCTCAATCTGTTTTCCATGTCAGTTATTTTTCCAATGAGGTATTTCATTTTTTTCATTCTTTTGACTTGATTTCATTGTTTCTTGATTCCTGCTTAACAAATTCTAATTTTTAAGGAATTATTTTCTTCAGTGACCTTTTTAACCATTTCCATTTGGCCAATTCTACTTTTTAAGGAGTTGCCTTCATTTGATTTTTGTGACTCTTTTACCATTTGATGTAGTGTTTTTTAAAATATTATTTTCTTCAGTATTTTTGTTCCTCTTTAATGAAGCTGTTGACTTTTTGTTCATGATTTTCTTGTATCATTTGCATTTGTTTTCCCAAGTTTTCCCCTACCTCTCATGTTGGATTTTTAAAATCTGTTTTTATCTTTTTCAGCAGTGCTTTTGGGGTTTGAAACCAGTTCACATTTTTTCTTTGAGGCTATGGATGTAGATGTTTTCAATTTGTTGTCTTCTGGGTTTGTGATTTGATCTTCCCTGTCACCATAGTGTCTTTCTATGATCAGGTTCTTTTTTTGTTGTTTATTCATTTTCCCAGCCAATTTCTTGAGTTTTATCTTTATGTTAAAGTCAGGCTCTGCTCCAGGGCTGGAAGGGGCATTATCCCAAGCTTCAGGTTTTTTTTTTTTTTTTTTATAGTGCTGTTCTCGGAGCTAGTTCTGGAGATTTGTAAGTTTTCAGTTCTTCCAAGGTGTTATGATCTTAGGACAGGTGTGGTCACTGCTCTGCTGGCCTATGCTTTGGTCTGTGAGTGAGCAGAAATCTTCTTTTCTTCCCTGAAATTGTGATCAGGGTCCCTGTTCCCCTATGGCCACATGCTAGTGAGCAAGTACTCCTCCTTAGCCTGAGACTGAAACCTGGATCCTCCCATAGGCAATCCAACAGGGTCCTGCACCCAATGGCAGCAAAGGGTCCCCTTCCTTCTGATGAGTTGGTTGACCTCTTATCATCTGTGGCCTGAGAGCACTGAAAGCCTTCACCCCCAAGGCCTGCTGCTAAGGTTTACTGGGGTATGACCTGTGCTGGATTGCTCTCTACTCACTTCTGTAAGAGAGACCTTACTTGCTGACCTTCTAAGTTCTTTTGGGCTTGAAAAATTTCCCCCTGACTCTTTGTTGGTTCTATATCTCCTGAATTCATTTTGAGGTGTTATTTTAATGTTGTTTGGAGGGGAATTTTGAGAGCCCAGGTGAGTCCCTGCCTCTACTTCACTATCTTGGCTCTGCCTCTCTGTGAATTATTATTAGGGTCTTTTACATGCCAAGATTTATAATGATAATATATTCATTATCAGAAGCAAATCCTAAACATGCAATCTTTGATCGATTCTTGACATTTTGGCCCCTTCAAATGCTCATTTGTCCTTTTTGGTCACATGCAAAATAATCAAGTCTTTCTAAAATAATTGATTGGTAACAGAAATATAAAGCTTAATGACAGTACTGAATTACTTCATTTTATAAAAAGCATTTACTCCACCGTTCTATGTAAGCAGGGCTCAGAAATGAATTGATTTAAAGATATAAGGGAGTTAAGCTGTGCTGGGAATAGATCTTAGATTTCACCTACCAGCCAGGTCTCAAAATTTAAGGTTAATTTCCATCTTAAAGTGCTTTTACACACTGGGCAGATATCCGACAGTGCTACAGTGATTTGATACTTGTCCAAAATTCTTGTCTACTTAAATTAGGTGACTATGTCTGAGATGAGCTTAAATGAAGTTTTCCTAAAACAACAGTCATCTACTGGAAATTTTCTGACTCATAAATTGATACCTTTTTCATTTTAAATATGATTAGACTTTTAAAAAATTTTTGGACTTTCATTTATAAATAGTATTGTCTTGCCAACTTTTAAGTTTATAGCCTTAGCCATTTTTGACTTAGAGTAGTACAAATGTTAAAGCCCTTTGTATAATTTAGGTCTCTATGAAATGTACTCTCACTTTCACATAACTGAAAGGAGTTACAGCAATTTAGTTCAAACTTTGAAACAAGTTCACCTTTGATCTGATATGAAGTTTGAAAATCTCAGTGGAAATGCTATTGTGCCTGGAGGAAATTGTGAATTGAAAAGGGAGAGAGTATGATGAAATGATGCTTCACAACTTTAACAATTATGACCTAATCGTGGTTTTTTTAAATCACTATCCTGGAACATTTCACTTTCTTGTAATGACATAAAAGGATCTACTTTAAAACAAAACAAACAATTCTTTGACTGAAGGTTGGCTGCTCATTTTTTTTGATGATTATTGACAGGCCTTTTATTAGCTTTAATTTTTATTCTTGAAAAAATCTACATAGACACTGCTTACTGTGAAGCAAACATGTATAGCAGCATTAGAGAATCTTAGAGATGGAATACCTCAAAGGTCACCTCATCTGCATAAATATCTCTTCTACAATATACCTAATAAGTAATAAAAACCTCATGTGAGAGAGAACCCATTCTTTCCAGATGCAGCACATTCCACTTTTGGATAGTTCAAGTTGCTGAGATTTTTTTCTTATACCAAGGCTATATCATATGTGCCTCTGCCCATTGCTCCTAGTTTCTTCTGGGGACAACTAGAAGTCATATCCACCTCCTATGTGACAACTCATACAATATGTAGAAGAAGCTTTCTAGTCCCACCTCTGTATTCTTTCTGGCTGAATATCCCTGTTTCCTTCAGTCTTGAGAAGGAATGATCTTGAGACTTTACACCATCTTACATAAGGTCCTCTGGAAATTATTCAGCTTATTAAAATCCTTCCTAAAATGAAGTACCCCAAACTGAACATTATACTTTATATGTGGTCTGAGCAGCAAGAGTACAGTAGGCCAATCACCTACTTAGTCCCAAACATTGCGCATACCACTCTTAATGCAAACTAAGATTTAATTAGTTCTCTTAGCTAGTTATTCTTGTGTAAAATACCAAAAAATACCAAATACAAAGACCTAAAAATGCATGTGTATACACCTCAAACATTTAATAGCTGTATCAGCTTCCTCTTGTTTGAAATGGTGATAATACTCCTAGAAGTACTTACTTCACAGGGTTTTTGAGTCAAGATCTTTGAAAACCTTAAAGGGCTATATAAATGTGAGTAGGGATTACCTGAATAGCTCTTTAAAATACCTGAATAGCTCTTTCAAAATTATAAAACAATGTAAATGAGTTATTTTTATTATCATCCTTATTATAAGTAGTCATATTATTTTTAAAAATTTATTTAATATATTTCGTTTTCAGCATTGATTTTCACAAAAGTTTGAATTATAAATTTTTTCCCCATTTCTACCCTCCTCCCACTCCAAGATGGCGTGTATTCTGGTTGCCCCATTCCCCAGTCAGCCCTCCCATCTGTCACCCCACTCCCCTCCCATCCCCCTTTCCCTTCTTCTCTTGTAGGGCAAGATAAATTTCTATGCCCCATTGCTTGTGTATCTTATTTCCTAGTTGCATGAAAAAAACTTTTTTTTGTTGTTGTTTTTGAACATCTATTTTTAAAACTTTGAGTTCCAAATTCTCTCCCCTCTTCCCTCCCCACCCACCCTCACTAAGAAGGCAAGAAATTCAACATAGGCCACATGTGTATCATTCTGTAAAACCCTTCCACAATATTCATGTTGTGAAAGATTAACTATATTTTGCTCCTTCCTAACCTATCCCCCTTTATTGAATTTTCTCCCTTGACCCTGTCCCTTTTTGAAAATGTTTGTTTTTTATTACCTCCTCCCCCATCTGCCCTCGCTTCTATAGTCCCACCTTTTTATCTTCTTCCTCCTTCTTTCCGGTGGGGTAAGATACCCAATTGAGTATGTATGGTATTCCCTCCTCAGGTCAGATCCGATGAGAGCAAGATTTACCCTTTCCCCCTCACCTGCTCACTGTTCCCTTCCTACAGAACCACTTTTTCTTGCCACTTTTATGCGAGGTCATTTACCCCATTCTATCTCTCCCTTTCTCCCTCTCTCAATATATTCCTCTCTTATCCCTTAAATTGATTTTATTTTTTTAGATATCATTCCTTCATATTCAACTCACCCTGTGCCCTTTGTGTGTGTGTGTGTATACATATATATATGTGTGTGTGTGTGTGTGTATACAAATATATTTGTATATATACCTACATATATATACACACATAGACACACACATATGTGTATATATATATATATATATATATATGTTTTCACACACACACACACACACACACACACATATATATATATATATGTATATATATATATATATATATATATATATATATATATATATATATATATATATATGCATATTCCTTTCAGCTACTATGATATTGAGGTCTCATGAATCATACACATCATCTTTCTATGTAGGAATGTAAACAAAACAGTTCAACTTTAGTAAGTCCCTTATGATTTCTCTTTCTTGTTTACCTTTTCATGCTTCTCTTTATTCTTGTGTTTGAAAGTCAAATTTTCTATTCATCTCTGGTCTTTTCACTGAGAAAGCTTGAAAGTCCTCTCTTTTATTGAAAATCCATATTTTGCCTTGGAGCTGCATAGGTGATTCTTGGCTTTAATCCTAGCTCCATTGGCTTCCAGAATATCATATTCCAAGCCCTTCCATCCCTTAATGTGGAAGCTGCTAGATCCTGTGTTATCCTGATTGATTTTCCACAATATTCAAATTGTTTCTTTCTGGCTGCTTGCAGTATTTTCTCCTTGACCTGGGAGCTCTGGAATTTGGCGGCAATGTTCCTAGGAATTTTCTTTTTGGGATCTATTTGAGGAGGTGATCTGTGGATTCTTTCAGTTTCTATTTTGCCCTGTGGCTCTAGAATATCAGGGCAGTTCTCCTTGATAATTTCTTGAAAGATGATATCTAGGCTCTTTTTTTGATCATGGCTTTCAGGTAGTCCAATAATTTTTAAATTATCTCTCCTGGATCTATTTTCCAGGTCAGTGGTTTTTCCAATCAGATATTTGACATTGTCTTCCATTTTTTCATTCCTTTGGTTCTGTTTTATAATATCTTGATTTCTCATAAAGTCACTAGCTTCTACTTGCTCCAATCTAATTTTTAAAGTAGTATTTTCTTCAGTGGTCTTTTGGACTTCCTTTTCCATTTGGCTAATTCTGCCTTTCAAGGCATTCTTCTCCTCATTGGCTTTTTGGAGCTCTTTTGACATTTGAGTTAGTCTATTTTTTAAAGTGTTGTTTTCTTCAATATTTTTTTCAGTATTTTTTTGGGTCTCCTTTAGCAAGTCATTGACTTGTTTTTCATGGTTTTCTTGCATCATTCTCATTTCTCATCCCAATTTTTCCTCTACTTCTCTAACTTGCTTTTCCAAATCCTTTTTGAGCTCTTCCATGGCCTGAGACAGTTCATGTTTTTCTTGGAGACTTTTGGTGTAGGCTCTTGCACTTTGTTGACTTCTTTAGGCTGTATGTTTTCGTCTTCTTTTTCACCAAAGAAGGATTCCAAAGTCTGAGACTGAATCTGGGTGTGTTTTCACTGCCTGGCCATGTTCCCAGCCAACTTACTTGACCCTTGAGTTTTTCGTCAGGGTATGACTGCTTGTTGAGTAAAGAGTACTTTGTTCCAAGCTTGAGGAGATGTGCTGTTGTTTTCAGAGCTATTACAGCCAGCTCTGCCACACCAGCACTCCTCCTTCCTCAAGAACAACCAACCCGACAAAAATCTTCAGCAGGGTCTGCACTCCTGCTCCGATCAGCCACTTAATTCCTCCCACCACGTGGGACTGGGGCCAGAAGTAACTGCAGCTGTAGTTCTGTAGCTGCACCTCCCCCAATGCCCCTGGGGCAGTGGCCGAACTTCGAACTCTGTCCCCCACAGCTTTTCCCACCAACCTTCCCTGTTGTCTTTGGTGTTTGTGGGTTGAGAGGTCTGGTAACTGCCACAGCTCACTGATTCAGGGTGCTAGGGCCTGTCTTCCCCAGCTCCTGATCTGGTTGGTCCTGCTGCCTCCCCTCCGCTCCGTGTGTGATAGACCTAATCCATCAACCATCCAGGCTGTCCTGGGCTGGAGCCCTGCTTCCCTCTGTTATTTTGTGGGTTCTGCAGTTCTAGAATTTGTTCCGAGCCATTTTTATAGGTTTTTGGAGGGACGTGGTGGGGAGCTCACACAAGTCCCTGCTTTCCAGCCGCCATCTTGGCTCCACCCCCAGAAGTCTCATAAGTAGTCATATTAGGCCTATAGTTATATCCCAGTGCCAGTTGTCATTACTGCCAAGTCAAAGTATTCTAGTCTGTCATGTATATGGCTTTGCTACTACCACTTTTTTTCATTACATCCATACTTAGATGGTTATATGTTCACATCAATGGGGATATTCCATATAATTGTGTAGATTAAAACCCAATTATGATGTCTTGATTCATGTGGTACTTCCTTGTCATTTCATAAATACTTATATTCAAAGTTCTGGAGTCTTTCCTTTACATCATTTACCATCATGCACATAACAACGTACTCATGTGGTCCATATGTTATCCTGAGCTCTTGCTACATGACTAGCCCATATCCTTTTTCCAATTTAATTTCCAAGCAATTTTATGCTACTTATTATGTGTAAGTCTTCACTGTTAATATACTAAAGCCTACTTATGCCTAGTAGATAATTTTCCATTGCCTTTTGTGTAACTTAGAATTTTTATTCTTTAGAGATCATGCTGTTCTGAGTCACACCCATATAGCAATATTGGGAAATTAGTGGTATTAAAAAAGAGGATTTTTTGTCCAGGGGAGCAGCTTGGGATAATTGAAAACATTGCACGGTTTCCCAAATGCAGTCTATCCCAATCTCTTTCTCCTATTCAGTTCTGGCACCAGTTCCACATAATGAAGATTTTTTTTTTTCTGTCTCCAGTGTACCATTGCTTTCATTTATAACTTCCCTAGGGACATTTATTTTTGAAATAATTAGTTTTGTTGCTACTTTTGAGCTTGGAAAAATCATATTTCAACAGATTTATGATAAGTGCTCTCATGCATCAAATCCAGCTCTCAGCAAGGCTAACATACTCTAACTGGCATCTGAAATTTGCAGTGATGATGATGCTAATAAGAATAATGGTTGCTGACATTTACCCTTTAAGGATTATAAAGTGATTTACATATAGTCAGATTTGAGCTTTACAACAATCTTTTCAGGTGGTAGTATATGCATTATTATGCCAATTTTACAGACTGTGTCTCAAAGAAGTCAAGTGATTTTTCTTTGCTAGTAACTCACAGAATTGGTCTAGTAACTACTGCACTTTATAAAAATTTTATATTTTGTTTTTATATCACTTACATCCTCCATACATCCTTTCTTTTGTGAGTCCTAGATACAATTGCCTTTTAATAAAAAATACAAAAAGATAAATATATAATAAACACATGTGCATATACATTTTTGTATATACATATTAACAAAAACAGTATAGCAATGAAGTTTTACATTATATGCTACTGTCCACTCATAAATTCCCCAACCTATTCAAAGAAGGTAGCGGAGTACATTGTCATATCTCTTTTTTGGATTCAAGCTTGGTCATTATAATTTCATAGTATTTAGTTGTGGTTTTTTTGTTATTCTTTCTATTTACTTTGTTTTAGGAATTAATACAATATTTTTCTTCATTTTCTATCAGTACATGTAAGTCTTCCCATGCTGACCATTTCTTATAGTGTACCAAAATTTGTTTATTAATTTGTTTTACGAGGCAGCTGGTGGTATAATAGAGCTGTGGACCTAGAGTCAGGAAGAGATGAGTTCAAACCTGACCTCAGATGCTTATTAGATGTGTGACTCTGGGCAAGTCATTGTTTTCTCAGTTTCCTCAACTATAAAATGGGTGCGATAACCACACCTTTCCAGCAAGATTGTTATGAGGATAGAATGAGATAATATATGTAAAAGTGCTTAGCATAGTACTTGGCACTTAGTAGATGATATCTAATTGCTAGCTACTATTTTTATCTTGTAAATGCTTATTCTTTTCCCTTTATTCAATCACAATTAATGAGCTCCTGTTTTTTTTTCTTTTAAGGAAGTTTTTTTACAATTGTATCTATATTGAATTTGAGTGTGACTTGACAGATTGATTACCAGATCATCAATGATTTTTTTCTATTTGCTTTTAATAGAACATATGCATTATTTGTTTCTGCCAACTTGTTTTAGTGTATGTGTGTGTTTGTGTGTACATGCACAAATATAGTTAACTGTTGCCAGTTAATTTTTATATATAACAATCTTAATAAGGCTATTAATTGTATCAACTGGTTTTGTTGCTGATGTTTTAGAATTTTCTCATGAAACTATGATTTCATCAGTAAATAAGGAATAGGTATTTCTTTGGGCAGCATTTTTAATAATCCCAAAGAATTTCGTAATACAATAAAGCAAAGATCATGAGCAAAGCAATTATCTTGCTAAATACCAAACATGTCTAGTTGGAAAAAAAGTCGCTACTGATCACAGAGTCTATGAAATTGCAAAGTTAGCATACGGTACTAGTTTAGTGGATTTTTATTCATTTTTATTGCTATTCCCTCTGTATCAATCTCTTCCCAGATGGTCATTCTTTATAACAAAAGTTTAACAATAGTTTGCCCAGGATACTCAGGAAGAAGTGAAAAAAAAATAAAATTGGTGAACAGGCTTAAAAAACACATGCACATACACTATGCAGTGTTTGACATCTGTGGAATTCCCATCTCTGCAAAATTGTATATTTGGCTGTGTGTGTGTGTGTGTGTGTGTGTGTGTGTGCGTGTGTGTGTGTGCATGTGTGTGTGTGTGTGTGTGTGTGTGTGTAGGGGGTTTCTTCCTGTAGCTTTTTTAGGGGAGCCAAGCTTGTTCTTTATAATTTTTTAACATTAATTTTCAATTGTTTTGTGTTTTTTTTTAATTTACCTCTACATTTTTGTAGTCATTGTCTATGTTGTTTCCCTGGGTCTCTTTGCTTCTCTCTGCCTCATTTCTTGCAAGTATTTCCATGCTTCTCTGTATTCCTCATGTTTGTCATTTCTTACAGCAGAGTAATATTATATCAGATTGTGATTACATCAGAATTTCATAGAATTATGATAGTTTGCTTAGCCATTTCCCAGTTGATAGCCATTTGTTTCCAGATATTTCTTATCACAAATAAGTAATTATATAAATATTTTGCTATATGTGGAGCCTTTCTTTTTGTCAGTGACCCTCTTGGGTAATCCCCATATCATTTATAGAATTTGTTGTTTGTCATTGCAATTTTGCTATTGTGAAGGTTACCCACTATGTCGTGGTGTTCTGAAGCATGTTGTGAGAGTTAGTAGAAACTAAAGAAAATGTGTTCACATCAAAGTAGGATAAAGAAAAGTAGAAAATTTACAAAAAATTCTAAAATCATTGCCTGCTGAGCTTCTTTTAGTATACTGGCAATCAGAGTAATAACCATAATAATAGCCAGCATCTGTTACAAGTTTTAAGGTTTGCAAAGCACTTTCCACATAGTTGATTTCATTTTCACAATTAGTGCTATTATTATCTTTTCTCTTACAGCTGAGGGAATAGGCAGTTACGTGATTTGCCTAGGACCACACATTCAGTAAGTATCTGAGGCCAAATTTGGACTCAGGTCTAACCTACTCTAGGTCCAATATTCTATCCACTATGCCACCTGGCTTACACTTAAATATGCTTAAGTTCATTACTATCCTCTGTTATGGAGCATTATAGAAAACTTAAAAAAATATTATATTGAATCATTAAGGAAAGCAAGTACAGGTACAAAAAAGTACAGTAAAGAAATCAATACAATTTTTTATTCTTTTGGTTTTGTTTTATAATTTCTTGATTTCTCATAAAGTCATTAGCCTCCATTTGCTCCATTCTAATTTTTAACAAATTATTTTCTTTAGTGAACTTCTGGACCTCCTTTTCCATATGGCCAATTATGTTTTTTAAGGCATTCTTCTCCTTATTGGCTTTTTGGACTTCTTTTGCCATTTGGGCTTTAAGGTGTTATTTTCTTCAGCATTTTTTGGGTCTCCTTTAGCAAGCTGTTGGTACATTTTTCATGACTTTCTTGCATCAGTCTTTTTTCTCTTCCCAGTTTTTCCTCTACTTACTTTATTTTCAAAATCCTTTTGAGCTCTTCCATAGCCTACAACCAGTTCATATTTTTCTTGGAGGTAGGAGCTTTGACTTTATTGTCTTCTTCTGGTTGTATGTTTCGATCTTCCTTGTCACCAAAGTAAGATTCTATGATCCAGTTTTTTCCTTCTGTTTGCTCATTTCCCCAGCCAATTACTTGACTTTTTAGCTCTTTGTTAAGGTAGGACTCTGCTTCCAAGGTGGAGGACAAACTTTCCCAAACTTACCCCAAGCTTCAGGGGTTTTGTGCAGCTGTTTTCATTGATACTTCTGGGGCCTATAAATGTTCAGCTCTTTCAAGGTGGTGTGATCAAAGAAGAGGTGTTTACTCCTCTCCTGGCCTTTGCTCTGCTCTGTGAATCGCCCCAAGCACTCTTTTCTGCCTTGGAACTGTGAGGAGGATTACCTCTCCACAGCTGCCACAAACTCCACCATGCCAGTGCTTCCCCTTGCCCCAGAACTACCACCCAGGACTGCAGCCAAGATCTAAGCATGGGTAAAGCAAGAGAATCCTGCCTCAGAACCTGCAAGGAGATCCCTGAAGTCCTCTTCTGATTAGCTGCTTTATTCCCCCCAGTGTCCGTAGGCCGCAAGCTCTAGAAGCCCCTGCCACTGCTGCTGACAGGGGCTGCACTGTGCTCCTCTCACTCAGGTACAACAGACCTTTCCTACTAACCTTCTGAGTTGTCTTTGGCATTTGTGGGTTGAGAAGTGTGGAAACCACCACAACTGCTGGTGATTCAGTCCTGTGAGGCATGCTCAGGATTGTCTGTACCATAGCAGCCCACAGTGGACTGTGTTCTTCCCTCAGACTAGTGCAACAAGGAGACCTTTCCTGTGGACCCTCCAGTTTATCTTGGGCTGGAAATTTGTTTATCTCTGTCATTTTTGTGGGTTCTGCTGCTCTAGAATTTGTTTAGAGCCATATTTACAGGTATTTGGAGGGGTCTGGGGGAGAATTCAACAAGTCCCTGCTTTTACTCCACCATCTTGGCTCCACCCCACCAGAAATTAGTATATTTTTAAGGTATCAAAGCTTAAACCAGCATTAAGAATTTTGGGACACTTTATATCCATTACTATATTTTAAAAGGAAGTGAACTGTATTATATATTTCAAAAAGATTTATATGCACAATTATTAAGATTAGAGAGTTTTTATTCTGAAAATGGTAAGCATAAACTATCTATTGAAGCCTTTTTGCAGCAAAGCTGGTAAATGAAGTTTTACTGAAAACAATAAAAAAAAATTCTTTGCCAAAAAGTATGGAAAGTACAACTGAAGTCATAGATTAGTGGAAAAATCTATTTAATTTTATTTATTTTTCTTATATGTCAATCAAATAATATTTGTTACTTCATTTATCTATAGACAGAGGAATAAGAAGGTGAGAAGATTATGCAGAGTAGGGAAAGATGTGGGACCAAATGTTAATCAGAACAAATATATCTATTATGTAAGTAACAGCTATGAAGATCTCATATTATCTGTCCTGAAATGAATTTTCCTTTAACATGGTAGATACAACAAAAATGCATTTCTTCTTCTGTTTGGTATGTTACCAATCAATTTTGTGAGACTTTGTTGATTAAAGATTTTTTAACATTATCGTTTTTCTGACCACATTATAAATCAGGCAGAAGCAGCTGCAATTAAGACTATAGCTAAAACATGCTACGTTTTGATTTGGCCAATGATGACACACTCCTTTTATACTCAGAAAATTTAAAAATACCTATACCATTCAAATGAAATATACGATTTTGATATTCATTGTTGTAGTAATTCATGGTGTGGGTGTATTAGTCATAGAGACTGTTTTCTTAACAACTCTGTACTGGTAAAGATGTTGAAATTCTGTGACACTTTCTTGACAACAGTGTCTGGATTTAATTTTGAGAAGATGATAAGACAACAATGCCGTTTCTGTAATTTTGAGTACAAAGAACATCTATCTCTACTTCTGCCTTTCTAATTACATCTGGGTCCATTCACTTGTAGTGTGCCAGGCTTATCAGCTCTCTCTGGCCCTTACTTAATTAGATAACAAACGGAACTCTGTGACAACTGCAAACTTGAGAATTTCCTCTAGTGAGTTACATAATATTTTAATTTTTTTTTGTTTAAGAATATATATATCTACAATCAGGAACTATCGATGCAGTCAAAAGGTTTTTTTTTAGTTATTACTACAAAGCCTTAAGAAAGGCATTTCATTTTTAAGTATCAAATCAAATGTCTGAAGACATGCTTTTAAAAGGATATATGGGTGATAATGGGATGGAAAATAGAAAGAGATTGCAAAGAATGTTTGCTGGCCCTTGGTGCAGCTGGTGCTGATTGGCAACTCTATTGTCTATAAGCAGTTATGGGTCATGGTTCCAGGGTAGACAGGAGTGCTTTTGATTGGTCACAAGGGAGCAAAGGCTCTTGTCACAACTCCAGGGCCAAGAAAGCATTAGTACCTGTGGCTGCAGGAAAGCAGGGGCCCTTCCTATTTAAGACGTGAGTTATGACCAAGAAAGCTGTGACCACACCTCTCCCAGAATAACACCATATTGGAAGCAGTGAAAACTTGCAGACCCAAAGAACTAGGTCTGAAAACAGCAGCACAAAAAAAGCTTGAAGCTTGACACAGTGTTTCACTACCCAAAAGTACACAGAGCTCAACTTTAACATGAAGTTGAAAGTAAAGAAGAACATTGTACACAGTAACAGAAACGTGTGATGATTAACTTTGATAGACTTACCTCTTCTTAGTAATTCAAGGATCTAAGACAACTCCAAAAGACTCATTATGTAAAATTCTGTCCACATCCAGAAAAAGAACTATGGAGCCTGAATGTAGCTCAAAACATATTATTTGCTCTCTCTTTTTTGTTTCTTCTTTCTCGTGGTTTCTCTCATTTGTTCTAATTCTTCTTTACATATTACATGGCATCTTGGAGTGGAGGGAGGGGAGGGATGGGGAGAAAACTTGGAACGCATAATCTTATAGAAGTAAATGTTGAAAACTAAAAATAAATAATTAAATAAACCCAGAAAAATAAATGACAAAAAAAAATTAAAAAGAAGGTAAAGAAATAGGACAGGGAAATGTGCAAACAGTAACTAAACTTGACCACAAATAAGCTACTATTGTGGAAGGAAAGACCAAAATGTCAACTTAGAAGAAGACAGCAATATAACAACAGCTACAAGCAAAGCCTCAAAGAAAAATGCTTAATGACCCAATGTCAGCAAGAATTCCTGGATGTGTCAAAGAAAGAGAAAAGGAAGAAAAACTGGGAAAAGAAATGAGAGTGTTACAAGAAAATTATGAAAACAGAATTAGCAGCTTGGCAAAAGAGACCCAAAAAATACTGAAGAAAATATTCCCATTTTAAAAATTGACCTATTAGTAAAATAAAGGCACAAAAGTTCACTAGACAAAAAAGACTCCTTAAAAAACAGAATAGGCCCAATAGAAAAGGAAGTTCAAAAATACACTTAAGAAAATATTTTCTTAAAAATTAAAATTTGGTGGGGCAGTAGGTGGCACAGTGAGTAGAGCACTGGCCCTGGAATCAGAAGGACCTGAGCTCAAATCTGGCTTTAGACACTTGACACACTTACTAGCTGTGTGACCTAGGGCAAATCACTTAACCCCAATTGCCCTGCCTTCTCCCCTCCAAAAAATAGAATTAAGTAACTAGAAGCTAATGACTCCATAAGACTTCAAGAAACAGTAAAACAAAAATAAAAGAAGGAAAAAATAGAAGGAGTGTGAAATATCTCATTAGAAAAGCAACTGACCTGGAAAATAGATCAAGGAGAGATAACTTAAGAATTATTGGACTACTTGAAATCTATAATAAAAAAGAACCTACACATCATTTGTCAAGAAATAATAAGTGAAAACTCCTCTGATATATATAAAAGGTAAAATAGAAATGGAAACATTCACTGATCACCTCCTAAAGGGAACCCAAAATGAAAACTCCTAGGAATATTATAGTCAAATTCCAGAGTCCCAGATCAAGGAGAAAATCCTGTTAGCAGTCAGAAAGAACCATTCAGATACTGTGGAGGCAGAATCAGGATCACAATAGATTCACCAGCTTTCATGTTAAAGGAACATAGAGCTTAATAATATTCTGAAAGGCAAATAAGCTAGGTTAACATAACCTACCCAGATAAACAAAGTATAATTCTTCATGAGAAAAAAAGGGATAGTTAATGAAATAGAGGATTTCTAAGTATTCTTGATGAAAACACCAGAGTGACTAGAAAAGTTAGCATACAAACAGAAAACTCAAGAAAAATAAAAAAAAATAAGCATGAAAGAACAATTATAAGGGAGTCAATAAATTTGAACTTTACATTCCTATGTGGGAGGATGTAACTCTTTAGAATTTTATCCTTATTAGGGCAGTTAGAAGGAGTCTACATAGATAGAAAACATAGGTAAAAAACATAGGAAAAGATAGGTAACTTGATTATGTTATGATGATTAAAAAAATAAATTTTTGTGATGAGAAAGAGGCATGCATAGAGAGAAAAGAGAATGGATAAGAAGAATGGGGAAATTTTTCTCATATAAAAAGGCACACAAAGAAGGGCTTTTATACTGAAGGGGGAAATGGTGGGTGATGGTGGGGGATGTTTGAATGCTTACTCTCATTGGAATTCCTTGTTCAACAAACAGGGAAGAATACATACACACCCCCCCCCACACACACACACACAGAGTTGGGTATATAAATCTATCTAACCCAACAGGGGAAGAGGACCAGATATGCGTGGGGGGGGGGGGGTTGATAAAAAAGGTGGATTAAGGGAAGAAATGGTAAAAAACAAAATATACTTTTGAGGAAGGACAAGTTAAAAATGAGAAAGAAGGATAAACAGAAGAAAATAGTATGGAAGGAAATAGTAATTATATGTGTGAATAAGAAGAATTAATTCACAAAATGGAAGTAGATAGCACAATTAATTAGAAACCTGAATCCAACAATATGTTGTGCACTAAAGACATATTTGAAACAGAAAGGCACACACAGGGTTAAAATAAAGGGCTGGAGCAGAATCTATTATGCTTTATCTAAAGTTTAAGAAAAGGCAAAATCAATAATCATGATCTCAGATAAAGTAAAAGCAAAAAGAGACTTCATTAAATGAGATAATTAGGGAGACAACATTTTGCTAAAAGTTACCATAGAAATGAAGCAATATCAAATTTTTTATAGTAAGTTTCTCTGATAAAGGCCTCATTTCTCATGAGAGAAATGGAACTTAAAACAATTCTGAGGTTCCACCTCACACCTATGAGAAATGACAAATGCTGGAGGGGCTGAGGGAAAATAAGTACGTTAATGAATTGTTGGTGGAATAGTGGACTGTTCCAAATACTCCGCAAAACAATCTGGAATGATGCCTAAAGGGCTATGAAACTTTGCATATCCTTTGAGCAAATAATATCACTATGAGGTCTGTAATCTTAAGAGATCAAAGGAAAAAGGGCGAGGGTTTTATTATATGTATAAAATATTTGTAGTACTCTTTTTATGATGGCAAAGAATTAGAAATTGAGGTGATAGTCATCATTTGGGGAATGACTGAACAAGATGTGGCATATGATTGTGATGGAGTGCTATTGTGATATAAGAAATGACAAAGAAGGTTGTTTTTGGGGAAAAAAAGTGACAAGACTCATATGAACTAATGCAACATAAAGTGAGAAGAACTGAGAGATCATTGGTAACAGCAATGTTGTAATGCCACTCAACTGTTCAACAGAGTTGGTTACTCTGATCATTACAATGATTTGTCAGTTCCGAAGAACACATCATAATGAAATGCTACCTACCTCTAGAGAGAGAGAGAGAACTAACGAACTCAGTGCAAATTGCAGTACAATTTTCTCACTTCTTTGCTTTTTTATATTATGGATAATATGGAAATATATTGTGCATGATTTCATATATACAGTGGATACAATATTTGCCTTCTCAGTGGATAGGGAGGAATGGGAGTGAAGGAGAGAATCTCAAATCAAAATAAAAAAAAAGAATATTCAGAATAAAATACTAATTAAAAATGGCTTTTGAGTGCTTAAAAAAAGGTTATATGGGATGCTTTTATACTTCAAAGTTCCCTTGGGGGTACTTGCTTCCTCCATAAATACAATTCACACTTTCACTATGACTTAATAGATGGTCTTCCAGAGTTGTGGCTTAGGAAAAAAAATACTCTTCAGCTTACCTGGGTGTTATTTAGAATAGCGTTAAAAATAATGAACACTAACAGTTTGTTTAGTGAATCTAATATTTTGGAGCACTTAAAAAAATATTATAACCATGGTACCTAAGTATTCAAATCAAGGAACTAAAGAAAGCTAGAAATAAATGAATTCTTTTTATATATGTGTCTGACGTTCTATCTACACTTAATAAAATATTGTATTTTGTATGAGCTACAGTTGGTACTTTCATATTGACAGAAGTCTCCATTATGCAAAATATGGAAATTCCTTTCCAAGAAGGCTGTATGAATAGAAGGTGGTCCAACAAGCTCCAGCCCACCTGCTCTATAGCCAGATGAACTGAATAAGGATCAAGAAATTCAATGAGAAACTATAATAAGCAACATCTTTATCCAAGAACTGCATAAAAAGACTTTTTGAAGTCCATTGACCCTTTCTTCAAAGTAAACTCCAGCATAACCAGAGATTGGATAATTCCAGCCTGCAATCTGCCAATAATCAGCTTGAAAGATTCTGGGTTCTGAGGCAGCAAGAAAAGAGGGCTATCCTGAGAAGACCTAGGGTTAACAGAAAACCCTGGGAAGTAGCAATAATCAAGCAGTGACATATCACACAGTTTAATGCCAGCTAACTTAAACTCGGACAGTTGATTTCCAAGGTATCTGAATTCCCTAAAACACTGTCCTCAGTTGCCAGAGGAGGTTTTCAAGCTCCAGTGATCTGAACTTCAAACATCTGGTGGGAATGGAGGACCCCTAGGAGGTGAAATTTATTTCAAGATTCTAAGGGACCCAGGTAAAACCAAGAGGGGTTAACCACTCAATCCAAAAGTGCAGCAGGAGGCAGCTCCTGGCCCTAGCACAGAGTTCCAATTAAAAACAAAACAAAACTGAAGCTGTGGAAATAAAAGAAAATACTGGCCAATATTAAAAAAAAAATTCTAATCTAACTCCATAACAACTTCAGGCAGAATCTCAAAGGAAAATGATTTTTCTCATATGAATCTCACAAGAAAATGGAACAACTGATTATAAAATTGAAATGAAATCTCTTGAAAGAAAAATTGGTGGTAGAATAAGCATCATAGGAGATAAAGTGGTAAGCCTTTCTAAAAAAAAGAATCCACAGAAACTAGGATAAACCAAATATAAATGATTCCATGAGATAGCAAGAAATAGTAGAACAAATGATTTTAAATCAAAAAGTATGTAAGATGTATTAATAAACAACTAATATAGAAAGAATTAAAAGATATATGATTTAATAATATTCATATTTCTGAAAGCCATAATTTTAAAAAGTCATGACATTACATTTCAAGAAATTATAAATGAAAACTACCTACATTTATTAGAACCAGAGGCCAAAGTAAAGTTAAAAAGATTATATCAGTCATCTTCAGAAAACAACCCTAAAAAGAAATGCTATAGCCTGGAGTGTTATATCTAAAATTCATAGATTCCATGTCAAAGAAAAAAATATTATAGCATCCAGAAAGATGTACTTAATGTATCAGGGAATTAGAATCTGAATGACACAAGACCTGGCAACTTATACATAAACAAGAGAAGATCCTGGGGTACAAAATGGTGAAAAGCCATAAAAAAAGAAAAAAAAAAGGTAGGCTTACAATAAAGAAAAACAACTTAGCAAGGCTCAATATGATTCTGCATAGGAAAAATAATTATTTAATGAAATAAAATACTCTGCCAGAGATAATGACCTTGACACTGGGCATTTAAAAAATAAAAGGCGGGGGGGGGGGGGGGGCGAGCCAAGATGTAATCTGGAAAGCAGGGACTAGTGTGAGCTCCCTGCCAAGTCCCTCCAAAAGCCTATAAAAAATGGCTCTGAACCAATTCTAGAACTGCAGAACCCACAAAATAGCAGAGGGAAGCAGGGCTCCAGCCCAGGACAGCTTGGATGGTTGCTTGGTGAGGTCTATACTGCATGGAGCTGGGAGCAGAATGGAGTGGAGCAGAGCCCAGCATGGGCCACACAGAGCAACCAGACCAGGAGCCGGGTGGAGCGGGCCTTAGCGCCCTGAATCAGGGAGCTGTGGCAGTTGCCAGACTTCTCAACCCACAAACACCAAAGACAACAGAGAACGGCAGAACCCACAAAATAGTGGAGGGAAGCAGGGCTCTAGCCCAGGATAGCCTGGATGGTCTCTGGGTAAGGTCTATCGCACACAGAGCTGGGAGGGGAGCAGAGCAGACCCCAGCGTGGACTGCGAGGACCAACCAGAGCAGGAGCTGGACGGAGCAGGCCCTAGTGCCCTAATTCAGTGAGCTGCAGCAGTTACCAGACTTCTCAAACCACAAACACCAAAGACAACAGAGAAGGTTAGCAGGAAATCCTGCTTGGGACAGGGTGATAGAGTTCATGGTTCAGCCACCACACCAGGGGCAGTGGAGGTGGGACAGCTACAGAACTACAGCTGCAGCTGCTTCTGGCCCCAGGCCCACCTGGTGGGAGGAATTAAGTGGTGGATTAGAGCAGGAATGCAGAGCCTGCTGAAGATCTGAGTCCAGTCTGGGTTGGGGGTTCTTGGGGAAGGAGGAGTGCTGGTGTGGCAGACCTGGGGCATCCCCTCAAGCTTGGAACAAAGTACTCTTTACAAGCTGTCATACCCAGCTGAAAAACTCAAGAGTCAAGTAAGTTGGCAGGGAACATGGCCAGGCAGCAAAACACACCCAGATTAAGTCTCAAACTTTGCATTCTTTCTTTGCTGACAAAGAAGACCAAAACATACAGCCAGAAGTCAACAAAGTCAAAGAACCTACAACAAAAGCCTCCAAGAAAAACATGAACTGGTCCCAGGCCATGGAAGAGCTCAAAAAGGATTTGGAAAAGCAAGTTAGAGAAGTAGAGGAAAAGTTGGGAAGAGAAATGAGAAGGATGCAAGAAAACCATGAAAAACAAGTCAATGACTTGCTAAAGGAGACCCAAAAAAATACTGAAAAATTTACTGAAGAAAATAACACCGTAAAAAATAGACTAACTCAAATGGCAAAAGAGCTCCAAAAAGCCAATGAGGAGAAGAATGTCTTGAAAGGCAGAATTAGCCAAATGGAAAAGGAGGTCCAAAAGACCACTGAAGAAAATACTACCTTAAAAATTAGATTGGAGCAAGTGGAAGCTAGTGACTTTATGAGAAATCAGGATATTATAAAACAGAACCAAAGGAATGAAAAAATGGAAGACAATGTGAAATATCACATTAGAAAAACCACTGACCTGGAAAAAAATCCAGGAGAGATAATTTAAAAATTATTGGACTACCTGAAAGCCATGATCAAAAAAAGAGCCTAGATATCATCTTTCAAGAAATTAACAGGGAGAACTGTCCTGGTATTCTAGAGCCACCGGGCAAAATAGAAATTAAAAGAATCCACAGATTGCCTCCTCAAATAGATCCCAAAAAGAAATCTGCTAGGAATATTGTTGCCAAATTCCAAGGCTCCCAGATCAAGGAGAGAATACTGCAAGCAGACAGAAGGAAATAATTTGAGTATTGTGGCAACATAATCAGAATAATCCAAGATCTAGCAGCTTCTACTTTAAGAGACCGAAGGGCTTGGAATTCGATATTCCGGAGGTCAGTGAAGCTAGGATTAAAACCAAGAATCACCTACCCAGCAAAACTGAGTATCATGCTCCAAGACAAAATATAGGCTTTCAATAAAATAGAGGACTTTTAAGCTTTCTCAGTGAAAAGACCAGAGCTGAATAGAAAATTTGAGTTTCAAACACAAAAATCAAGAGAAGCATGAAAATGTAATCAAGAAAAAGAACAAGAAAAAGAAATCACAAGGGACTTACTGAAGTTGAACTGTTTGGTTACATTCCTACATGGAAAGGTGATGTGTATGATTTATGAGACCTCAGTATTAGGGTAGCTGAAGGGAATATGCATATATGTGTGTGTGTGTGTGTGTGTGCATATATATATATATATATATGTGTGTGTGTGTATGTATGTGTATATATACATATATGTATGTATGTATATATACATATATGTATGTATATATGTGTGTGTGTGTATATATATATATATATACACAGAGAGAGAGAGAGAGAGAGAGAGAGAGAGAGAGAGAGAGAGAGGGCACAGGGTCAGTTGAATATGAAGGGATGATATCTAAAAGAAACAAAATCAAATTAAGGGATGAGAGAGGAATATATTGAGAGAGGGAGAAAGGGAGAGATAGAATGGGGTAAATTATCTTGCATAAAAGTGGCAAGAAAAAGCAGTTCTGTAGGAAGAGAAAGAAGGCAGGTGAGGGGGAATGAGTGAATCTTGCTCTCATCAGATTTGACCTGAGGAGGGAATACCATACACACTCAATTGGGTATCTTACCCCACAGGAAAGAAGGAGGAAGAAGATAAAAAAGGGGAGATGATAGAAGAGAGGGCAGATGGGGGAGGAGGTAATCAAAAACAAATACTTTTGAAAAGGGACAGGGTCAAGGGAGAAAATTCAATAAAGGGGGATAGGTTAAGAAGGAGGAAAATGTAGTTAGTTTTTCACAACATGAGTATTGTGGAAGGGTTTTATATAATGATACACATGTGGGCTATGTTGAATTGCTTGACTTCTTGGGGAGGGTGGGTGGGAAGGGAAGAGGGGAGAGAATTTGAAACTCAAAGTTTTAAAAACAGATGTTCAAAAACAAAAAAGAAGTTTTTGCATGCAACTAGAAAATAAGATACACAGGCAATGGGGCACAGAAATTTATCTTGCCGTACAAGAAAGGAAGGGAAAAGGGGATGGGAGGGGAGTGGGGTGACAGAAGTGAGGGCTGACTGGGGAACTGGGCAACCAGAATACTCCATCTTGGAGTGTGGGGAAGGTAGAAATGGGGTGAAAATTTGGAATTCAAATTCTTGTGAAAATCAATGTTGAAAACCAAAATATATTAAATAAATAAAATAAAACAAAAAAATAAAAAAAATAAAAGTAATTGATATCCAGTAAAAATAAGGAAATGGCTAGAGAACCCCTGGTTATCCTTCATGAATTCAGATTTTGTAAAAATATGGAAGCCACAATAGCTTCATCAGAAACAGGTCATGTCATCTAATTTCTGTTAGATTATTTTTATTAAACTGATATAACATGATTTTCTTTGACTTACTGTTACTCCAAAATGATTTTGTTATTTTTTGACTAGTTCTATAAAGTGTGCCCTTTTCTAATTCCATATTACCTGCTATATCCTTTATAATCTTCAACATGCCACTGGCAAAAGTTCAACAATTCACTTTTAGTACCTGATATTTGGTATGGTACCAAATGTGTAAATTTAGGTGGTATTGTAATTTTTGTTCTACTGGCATAACTCAAATATGATCATTATATGGCTCCCCAATTATTGGGAAATATTTTATTTTTGTGAAAAACGTGTGGTGTTTGGGAGTAATCTATAGATGCATTCATATAACTAAAATGGTAGATCAGAGGAATGCTATTGATATAGTTTACGTAGATTTTAGCAAAAAAAAATGAGAAAGAACCTCATTCTATTTTTGAAGAAAAGACAAAGAGATGGAGAATAGATGATAGCACAATTCAGTGTCTTCAGAATTGATCTAATAACCAGACACAAAAAGTAGCTGTCAATTGTTCGATGATAGCTTGCTAGAAGATCTTCAGTAGAATGCCCAAGGATCTGGGTTTTCTTACGATGCAATTTATTAGAAGAAGATGTAGAGGAACATAGCTGTCTTCCCATAGGTAAAGTTGTCATTGGAGGAGGGATTAGAGTTGTTCTGTTTAAGAATTAGTACAAATATAAAAAAATGAGCTAAGGTAACAGAGCAAGTGTTATTCTTTATCTGCAGGTTGTCATTCTAACCCACAAAAGCTGTATAACTCTTAAACTGCCACTTTGAAATCATGTTTAAAATCAGTGATTATATGCAAATATATTTAGTAGTTTGGGTTGAGTGAAATAGTTGGTTCAGTCAAATACCCAGTTCAGACAGTGAAATTGTTTACTAGCCAAATCAATCACACACTTCTCTTTCATAATCCACTCTAGATTGTTCCCAGAAACTGAAATAAAACTCACTGGACTATAGTTTTCATACTCTATTCTCTTCCATTGTTGAAAATCAGAAATTTGCCCTTATAAAGCAGTAATAGAAGCAATGGTTGAAATTTGCTAAGAAGCAAATTGCTAAGAAGCAAATTTAGGCCTGATGTAAGAAAAACAAACAAAGAAACAAAAACAAACCGCAAACTTTTTTCCAGTTTTTGTTCATTTGTTCAGTCATGTCCAACTCTATGTGACCCTATGGCCTTTTGTCCATGGGTTTTCTTTGGAAAAAATATATTGGTGTGGTCTTCCATTTCCCTCTGCAGTGTGTCAGAACTGAGGCAAAAAAGGTTAAGTGACTTGCCTAGCTAGTAAATATCCGAGGTCTGATTCGAACTAAGGTCTTCTTAACTCTGAACCCAGTACTCATTCTACTGCACCACCTAGATGACCCCTCTCCCTATTAGTGCTGTGCAAAAAATGGGATAGTCTACATCAGAAAGTAAGTGGATTCTCTTTATATTGGATGTCTATAAATGGAGGTTGGGTAACTACTTCTTAGGTATGTTTATAGAGGTTATTTTTTTTGGAGCGGGGAAGGCAGGGCAATTGGGATTAAGTGACTAACCCAGGGTCACAAAGCTAGTAGGTATGCTAAGTATCTGAGGCTGGCTTTGAACTCAGGTCCTCCTGACTTGAGGGCCGGTGCTCTAATCACTGTACCACCTAGCTGCCCCCTATAGAGGTTATTTTTTAATGGGAAACAAATTGAAGTACATAGAATCTGAAGTCTCTTCCAACTCAAAATTTGGATTATGCCCATCCACCCAAGCATTTTCTACTCTAGATTGAACATGTTTTCATCTTATTATCATATTATATGACATGAATTTGAAGTCCTTCCTACATGGTTTCACTCCACACAATGTTCTAAGTATTAATTCCCTTTGTAAAATGTAGTTCCTTGATATGTGCTGTGACTAGGACTCCTTTGTACAGCAGAACCATCACCTCCCTAAGTCAACATGTGTGGGATATGTATGTACGTATGCGTGTGTGTGCGTGTGTGTGTGTGTATAAATGTACAATTTTAGAAATTTTTAAAGATGCACTTAATTTTCTTACAAGTACCCCACCTGCTTGTCCTCCTGTCCTCCCTTCCTCCCAACAAAACCTTTTAATTTTTCTTTCCTGCTATAATATTAGTATCTCTCTTTTCAATATTTTAATCATCACCATTGTTCTGATTCTTAACTAATTGAGCACTCTAGGTGGTTGTCTCATTAGTGCTAAATCATGCTATTTATTTATGAAGCTGAAAACAGTGATATCCAAAGAACACTGGCAGTTGTGTATTATTAGAAAAATCAGAACTTTGGAAATAGCTTCTTTGCCTTTTATAAACTTATATCAATAGCTTTGTGCTATTATTCACCATTTATTGCTACCTGGAGGCTTTTAGGTATTAAGAAATAACATATTTCTATTTTTCCACATGATATTCTCTGTATTATAGGTCCTTACAAAGTCACAGCTATATAAAGACAAAGACCCTGTAAGTTGGCTTCTAGCAAAAGATTGAGCTGTCATTTAAATTTCTTAAAGCATATGGTATTTCTTAAATGACTTTAGAGATGAATATGCTTATTATGCAATATTTTGAAATTATTAAATATGATTTTATTTATTTTTAAAAGAAGATATTTCATCTGAATCAAATAAATGAATACCATTTACTATTTTTTATGTGCACTTAGAAGCCTCTGTCTCTTTCTCTCCTTTGGCTAGGTGAAGGATTCAGAAAATTATTACTGGCTTCCTTAGGCATTTAGGAATTCCCCATAGGAATTTAGTGATCAAGACTTACATCCATGAAATGATAAATTCATTTGGATGTGTAACTTTATAATTGCCTTTTTTGTGAGTGATAACTTTAAAATACCTATGTATCAAATGCATAATGCATGACTTTAATAGGATAATATTTAAAATATGCAACATATTTAATATTTGCTAGCAAGATTGGGATCAGTACCTATAGGGCACAGTAGAATATACATTCACTTGAAATCAAAGTTTCACTTGAATTCCAGTTCTGACGCTCTCTGTGATTTGAACCTGTTTCCTCATTTGTAAAATAGTAGATTTAAAAAAAAATATTCAAGTATTTCTTCACAGGACTTTTGTGGGGAAAGTGTTTTGCAAATAGCCAGGCATTATGAAAAAGTCAACTTTTACTGGCAGTACCTTGTTTGAGGGAAAATAAAATCTTAATAGGAGAAAAAGCCACGTTTTATAACAATAAAGATACTGTTTGATAGTTTTTTTTTTGTTGGTAGTCAATTCAGTCAAATGAAATGGAGAAGATTCTATAGTGTAAATATCAGCCTAGTGCAGTGGTAATAACTTTCTCACTAAAATTGCCTTGACGCTCCTTATAGGACATAGGACATACCTTATCTCAGTTTTTCCCTGTGACTCTTGAGCATAATATTTCCAAATGTTGATGTTTCTCTTACTTTTCTTTTCCATAAGCACTTGTATGCATAATCAATTTCTCACTTCCTCCTACTTGTTTATATATAGCTTCATAAATTGACTCTAATCATTTAATCTGTTTGTATTTTCTCTGCATGATGAGGTTGTTAGCCATTGGAGAATAGGGATTGTTAACTACAGGAAAAATAAGTGTCTTTTCAACTTTGTACATCTTGTAGGTGCTAGAAGTCCAAATATGGGAAGTTCATCTGTTGTGACTGATTTAGTTAGTAATCAATTTCACTGTCTGGCCTGGGTGTTTGACTGAGCTGACTACTTCATTCACCCCACACTACTAAATCTATTTGCATATTTTTATTGATTTTAAAGATAATCTTAAGGAAGTGGTCTAAGAATTAATGCAATTTTAAAAACATGAACAGAGGTAACAGAGCAAGTATTATTGTTTATCTATAGGTTGTCATTTTTCTAACCCACAAAGCTACATATGTTTATTTTTCTGGGTTAAAAATGAATTTGGTTTCTGACATTTAAAATCTGCCTTGAAAAATTAGTTTCCTAATGCCTTTCTCCAGCTATAAAAAAAGAATATATATAAATGATTTTTCAATAAGGCATCAAGACTACATAAATTGTTAATAATGAAAAATATATGGATTGTGCTCAGGAAGCCGAAATATCTTAGTCTATAAACAGTATTGTATTATCATTATGTTGTGATGAAGTGGTGAATTTTTATGCAAGAATTCAGGTTTGTGTGCCTAAGTACCATTTTCAACTTTACATTGGGTTTGTAGGACTAAGGGCATTTTT
Organism: Trichosurus vulpecula; assembly: GCF_011100635.1. Lineage (NCBI taxonomy): Eukaryota > Metazoa > Chordata > Mammalia > Diprotodontia > Phalangeridae > Trichosurus > Trichosurus vulpecula. Next base: position 87,173,228 of record NC_050576.1, on the reverse strand, counting down.
TATAGCTGAATTCAAAAGAAAATTCATTTATCTTCTATGAAAATATTACCTGTTTCCTTTTTTATCTAAATAAAATGTGTTCTGAAATACTTGTTTATGCTTTTTGTACTGCCTCTTTTGCTGTAGAAGGTGGCTTCTTTGCTTTCATTTTTGTAAAACCCTCTAACTATGAAAACATAGAGGTAATTTGAGTTAAACAGGCTGGGGAAAATCTCAAGGAAAATCTTCATGTACTTGTTGCTATATTTTTTTACACTTTGCGTTTTTTGTCTCCATACTTAACATGAGGTTTAATAAGATCCATCAAGTATTACAAATACACGGGAATAAAATCACATAATTAGGGGGGGCTGCCCTTGGAAGAATCTTGGGAGCAGATAAATTTGGTCTTCAATTTATGTTGATTCTTTTGCACGTCCCCTTTCTAATAATACATCCTTCTTGCAAGTTTTTAGCTAATGGTGCCCTGAGCTCCTCATTTAGGGACCTTCCTGGGGCCTGGATCTCTATTCTTCTTTTCTTCCTTTGTAATCAACACTTAGCCTTTCCTGCTTCTTCTTCTTTTGCAGTCTTCACAATGGGAAGAAAACAGTTAATAATCAGAGTAAATTCATCTGTTTGAGAAAGGTAGAATTTTTTTAAGATTATTGTTAAAACACCTTTACAAAAATCCTGTGACAGTGCCTCATCTCACTATAGAGACAAACCTGGGTTCTTAATAGGAATTCAAGTGGAACAGAAGTAGAAGTTTATGCCAAGGTGGAAATAATTCAGTTAGCATTCTGTGAACAGCTTATGCCTGCTCTACGAGGACCAGGCAATCCTAAATGCAGAGGGGGTCATTGGTAGTGGTATTAGTAACCAGAGTACTAGACTTGCAGTGAAGATGACTTGGATTTAAGTCATATCCTTATATTTGCTGACTTTGTGTCCAAGTGAAAATGATTTGACCTCTCTGAAACCTAGATTTCTTGTCTATCAAATGAGGATGATAATATCATTAACACTTTTCTTCCCAGATTGTTGTGGGAATCAAATTAGATTTTGTTAAGTAAAGTCAACATACATTTAACTATGTGCCAGGCACTGTGCTTCGTGCTGGAAATTAAAGAAGGTCAAAATCCAGTCTCTGCTCTCAAGGAGCTCAAGGTCTAATGAGGGAGACTCCCAGTCATGGTGGGGCAGCCAGTAATATTGCATGGAGTTGGGAGGAGGGTCTTGTGCAACGCTACATGGAGAGGAAGTTAGGTAAAGAATGCCAGAAAGGTAGGAGGAGGCCAGGGTATAAAGGTTTTTCAAGGCCAATCAAAGGATTTTATGTTAGATGCTGAGTGTAATAGGAAGCTACTGGTGCTTATTGAATAGGCAGTAGCATGGACTGATCTGTACCTTAGAGTGTTACTTTTGATTTTTCAGTGAAGGACTAGAATAGAGAGAGACTTGAGAGAGAAAAAAACAATTGGAAAACTATCTAAATAGTCGAGGGATTGAGGGGATGATAGTCTTCATCAGAATGAAGATAGAATTAATAGGACGTGGCAACAGATTAGATATGGAATCATTACTATTTCAAAAGAACTTGGGTTTATCATCCTGGCCTATTTTCCTAAGGATTTTTGGGAAGATGGTGGTCAAAGTAGTAGGGCAGGTGGTTTGACTTGCCTGGCACATGCTGCCTCCTGACTTTCCCTTGGGGAGCTCTGCTCCTTCAACTAGGCGTACTTTTCTGTCCTGTATGTGACAGCTGGTTGACAGCTGGTGGGAGTGATAGGCCCCCTCTCCATAGGAATTGCTTCCCCAGACATTGGCAATGAGAGCTGGCTTGAAAGTAGAACTGATAATCAGGGGGGTTCTGCCACTTCCATGTTTCCTTTGCCCATCTGTCTGTTGGTGGCAGTAGGTCAGCAGTTGTTGCTGGTAGTGATGAGAAAGATGGGCTCTTTCTCCACAGTGATTTCCCTCCTCAATGATAGCTGCGTGTGCTGGGTCACAGAAGCAGGTCTGGTGGTTTGGAGGACATTCCTGTTTCCTAAGTCCTTGGGCTCAGAGTCCCTGGCTGTTTCCATCATGATCTGAGGGAAGACAACGGGCAAGGTAGTAGTGTTGGTTTAATCCATCTGGTACATGCAAACTCTCATCTCACCTTCAGGGTGCCTTGCAGTTTATTCTAGCCTGGCCTACCTTCCCTGTAAGGGAATCTAATAAGATACTGTGTATGATTACAATAACTTCAACTTTACTGATGTAAATAGGCTACTGTCCCTGAAAAGATGTGAACTGCATAAATGTTTACTGACTCTGCTTGTCATCATTTCTTTGAGAAATGCAACTGACATAAAATAGTCATCACATCAGGAAGGTCAAGAATATACCTCACAAATACGTGATCTTGCTATGAAGCAAAAAAGGACAAGGGCAACCGTGGTTTGGAGGACAAGCTCACTTAGAGGATATTGCCAAGTGTAGCAGATTACACATAGAATCACCTCCAACAATGATAAAATAGGAGACAATGAACCAGCAGGGGAATTTGGTTTAATATCCCCCCTAAGCCAGTTCATTTGAAAATCTGAAGATGAAATTGGAAGGAAGACAACAAATAGAGGGCATGGGATAGAATCACAAAGAATGAGGTGTATAGATAGATCGTAATCAGCATTAATGAAGCATATCATTTTCAGTAAGATCACGGATGCACCAAAGTGATAAAGATCCTAAATAATACTCTATGGGAGCATTTTGCCCTGACTTAAAGCCAGACCTATTAAGTAGGCTTCTTTTTAAAAATGTAGTAGTTGATGGAGAGGGTAAGTATTGAAACTTAAATACAAAATCTAGATTTTAAAAAGGGAATTTGAGAACAACCTTGATCCAAAGGTCAAAAAATATATTAATTTTTAACATTTTTTTATGTTTTTCTCATTAATATGAATTGTTGGAAACCCATCATAACCTGCTTCCTTCCCATTTTTCCAATCTTCTTACACCTTACAGTAGCCTCACAATTCTGTACCCCAATGACACTGGCCTCCTTGCAGTTCCTTCACAAGATTCTCTATCTCCCAACTATATGAATTTCGACTGGCTGTCCTCCATGCCTGGGATTCTCTCCTTTTTTTCTCTGCCTCCTGGCTTCTTTCAAGTCCCAATTAAAATCCCACCTTCTATAGGAAGACTTTTCCAATCCCTCTTAATTCTAGTGCCTTCTTTTTGTTGTTTCCCATTTATCCTATGCATAGGTCACTTGTTTATTGTCATTTACCCCAGTAAACTATATCCTCCATTAAACTGTGAGTTCCTTAAGAGCAGGGTATATTTTTTCCTTTCTTTGCATCCCCAGAACATAATAGACATTTAACATTTATTGACTGGTTAGGCACTGGAAATAAAAATCTGGATGGGATGGCCAATTCTATACTTGCAAGGAACTTATACTGTCTCAGAGTGTTGGGGCATCTGTGCACCAACTATAAGTTATACAAATGAACTTTACCCAGGCACATAGGAGGGATCAAAGATTTTATTTTTTTAATTTGTTTATTATTAGTTTTCAAAGTTCATTTTTTAAGATTTTGAGCTCTAAATTTCCCCTCTCCCATACCCCCCTCCTCAAGACAGCATGCAATCTGATATAAACTATACATGTAGAGTCATATCAAAAATATTTCCACATTAGTCATGTTGTGAAAGAAGAATCAGAACAAAAGCGAAAAACCACAAGAAAGAAAAAAAAAGCAAACAAACAAAAAAAGAAAATAGTATGCCTCAGGGATCAAAGATTTAGAAAGAGATTAGAAAAGAGATTTTACATGGTGCCTGAGGCAAAGGGAAAAGTGAGAGATATCAGGGAGGCTGAAGTCAGTGAAGGCAGCCAAAACAGAAGTTGTGGCCTTTCAGGCCTGAGATGATGAGAGACTGGACTAAAGTGGCAGCTGTGAGAATGGACTAGAAGAGTGAGGATATGATAGAGGGTAGGAAATGAAAAACAAGAATGAGCCAAAGATTACTATGTTAGCAGATGTAACATTTTCAAAGATGAGAAAGTTGGGAGTAGAAATTAGTTTGGAGATAGATTGGTAATGATGGAATGTTATATAACTTGTTGGTTTACTGAGGATAAAAAGTTTTGCATATTATACATTTCATTAAAATGTAGAGACTACCTCAGTGTGTGACTCGAATTGAAATGTCATTAACAAATACTTCCCAGGTTATTATTTTTTGTCATATTAATGATTTTAGGTTTGAGGACTACCAACAATTGTTGCTTTAAGGAAAATATTTCTCATGTAAGAATATAAGTTTTATTTTATATGTTCATGGGGCATGTCCTTATATCAGACTGTGAAACTGAAAATTGGTATACCACTCTATTCTGTCATTTGTTATTTGCCTGTTGAGAATTGTATCTAACAATTGGAATCAGTACTTAGGAATTTGTGTGATTTAAAAGACAATTTGACTTCCTAGCATTAAAGTCTATAAGGAAATTTGATTTCTTTATAAGAGTTTAACTTTCTCATTCTTCTGGGCTACAGCCTGGAGTCCACTATCTTAATCTGGAATGGAAGAAGGTGGATAAGTCTGTGTGTTCATAAGATGTTCTGCCTAGTTACAAGCATAAAATGGGACCACTCTGATGTAGGGAATTGCCAAAATAAGACTTTCCAGATGATGGTGACTAACTCTGTTTTCCCCATTGCCTTGGACTTTAGAAACCCCTTTTTGCAATTCAGCATGATTATGCCAAATGTAACCCCACCCTACACATTTACCTGACCTCTTCTATAGACCAATCACAATCCTAGTTTAGCATCATTGAACCTTACATAACCAACTGCAGAAAAGACTGCTTTGTCTGTGTTAAAGCAACCTTGGCCACTGAGGGTTTAGGAATCTCAGTTTATTGAAACTGCTAGCCTTGCTAATAAAATGATCACACTTGGGACTTTGTGTCTCAGTTGCTTTTCTTTGTGGATTTTTTTTTCATGATGAGGGGCATATCTGATGATAACATGTGAATGATATTTCTGATCATAGAGAAGCTTTCAATATGTTCTTAAAAGATTTCTGTGGGGTCACAAGGAAGGAAATAGAATTGGAGGCAAAAGAAGTCATCTTTCTCCTCCATGGTTGGATATATTCCTGATGCCCTCCCAGCTCCTAGGCTTTTCAGTAATATTTGCAGTTAAAAATCAGATATTTGTATGTGATAGCTAAACTGAATTGAAATGAACATTTTAAATTCCTGATTTGTATAATAAGTTAATGTTTTGTTCCTCAGGTAACAGAAACACGAACTGGTCCTCTTGGCTGCAGTAACTATGACAACCTAGATTCAGTCAGTTCTGTTCTGGTTCAAAGTCCTGAGAATAAGATTCAGTTACAAGGTATGTAGGTACACTTTAATCAATTTTATAAGAAACAAGATAGCATTTATTAAGTGATATTTCATTTTTAAGGTGATGTGTAACATATTGGACTTTTAAAACTCTATGTTAAAAGGTGAATTTCTGAATTTTTTCTGATAAATTCTTGGGGATTTAAAAAAAAAAAACATCAGGCATTCACTTCCATAATAGGTTAAACGCATGTACACACACACACACACACACACACACACACACACACACACCCTCTAGCAATGTGAAATGAGTTATCCTGTCAAAATTTAAGTGCAAAAACCATTATTTTCACCAATTATTGTATATTTCTATTTTTATGAAACTTTTCTCCTTTCATAGTTTTAAACATATACATGGATACTATAGCAACATAATTTGTTTATATTGTAAATTTAATACCATTGCTCATGGTCACATTTACCTTCTGGTAAAGTGATCCTATATTTCTTGAAATAACATCAATTGATAATGTAAATTCAGAATATCTCTTTCCTTTTTTATTATGTTAATGGCAGTGACATGAGATGTTTCTAGGGTATACCCTTTTCATTGTATTAGGTGAGTCAATGGAATAAACTGTCCTATCAAACTGATGCCAGTCAAAAAAGTTATTAACATGTGTTAGCATGTATATATATGTTTATATATATGTATATATATATATATGTATATATATAATTACTTAAATGTAGTCAAAGGCAGGAACATAACCCTTCATAATTATTCAGTACATTAACAATGGACCATTAGTGCCATAAAATATCTGGCTATATTGGATGCACTGATTAGGGGATTATCTTGAGGGAGGGGTTGAGGAAAAAAAGAGAAAGAAACAGAAAGAAAAGATTTCCTTGTTTTGGTCCATTATTTCAGCTGTATGGGGCTAAATTAACTGTTTATTTGCATTTTATGCAAAGGTACCTAGGATAATAATTCAGGATGGCCTACTAAACTTTGTCTCATTTTCAACTCAAGGAATTTGGTAACATATCAGTTTATATAAATGATACCTAAATCACAAATTAAAATATTCAAGTAAATAAAAATAACCAAGTGGGTGTTTAAAAAACATTTTAACACTTGAAGAAGTGACCATTAGAAATATATTTTGTTATCTATTTTGTCATTATCATTTTTTGATGTAAAGTTTTTAAAATTTTCCCGTGAATTTTAATTATATATAGTATATGCAATTGTAATTTTATGTATATATAATATACATTACATTACATAATATGCATTACACTATTACAGTACATTACATAAAATGTAATTATTTATATGTATATAGATAGGTATAACAACATGCTGACTATACCATGTATGAGCTTGCCATCTTTTTTGTCCCTTTCAAAGAACATTTATTTTTTTTTTCAGAAAATGATAAAGCATGGTAAAGGATAATCAATATTCAAACCTTAATCTTTGTTTACATGAATGCAGTGATTGAAATGTATTAATAAAATATCCAGTCAGCTATTTATTGGTGTTAGAGAGTTTGGAGAAAGAGACACAGAGAGACAGAGACAGAGTCTGAGAGATAGAGAAAGAGCAGAGACACAGAGAGAGAGAGAGGAGAGAGAAAGAATTGAGAATGTCTGTTTTTTAATGACATAGTATATAATCCTGATAGAAAATAAATACCACATTTATATAACATTAAAACAAAAAGTATTCTCTTAATAAAATCTGAATGTTTTTGTAATGATAACATATCAAACAGACACTGTCAATTGAGGTCGATCCTCAGTATTATACTTATCATGAAAAGCACAAAGATGTTTTTCTAAAGCATGATTTTTGGCTTTTTTTTTTCAATCAACAGCACAGATAATACTGCCAATATAAGCATAGTAGTTGTTTCTTTGTGACTAAAGAACTTATCAAATGATACATTTTAGAAGTGAAATGCAATAGATAATTGGGCATATTTTCTCTTATTTTTTGTTTCCTCTTTTCCTTCTAGTTGTGATATTGTGTATTTGGATCTCTATTTTATAGTTTCAAATATTGACGCAAAATGAGAATAGCCAAATTGCAGTTTTCCCCTGTTCTTTCTGATAGCACAGCTCTAAGAAATCTTAACATTTATTGGATTTTTCCTAACAATGGAAGCTTTATAGCCCTTTTGTCATTCTTTGACAGTCTACCTAAAAGAAATTCACTTTATTAAACTTTTCATCTAAGGAACTCACAAGGAAAATGACCATGGTTGTTCCTATATATGACAAGGAAATGAACTGTAACATGGCTAAATCAGTCTATATGGTTCCCTGTGGCCAGGTTTAATGATCAATAAAGTTGGCCTATAGGATTTTCAGTTATGTAGTCATATTTCTAGCAAATAGAAATTAGAAGTGATATGTTTTTTACAGTGCTAATTTCAATTCCTTATCATACATATTAAATACATATATATGTAAATATGCTTTTTAAAAAAAAAAGATGAAAATGTTCAATTTGCGATCAAGCATAAGTTTAACTTTAACATCAATCATAACTTTACAACATATACTCTCCTTGCTCCCAAACAGATCTTAGTATATCTCTCAAACATTCTCTTTTTGAATTTCCCTATTACTGTTGAGGATGATACCATCATAATGTCAGTCAGCTAGATTCACAACCTTGTTATAATTTTCAGTTCCTGATTTCTGTTTACCTTACATATCCCATCAGTTGCCAAAGTTTGTTCTTTGTTCTGTGATATTGCTTGCATATATCTTCTTCTTTCCACTTATATAGCCAACACTTTTGTTCAGACCCATCACTTCATGCCTGAACTATTGCAAATAGCCTGGTTGATCTCCTTGCCTCAAGTCTCTCTTCACTCCATTCTGTTGTCCACACAGCTGCCAAAGTGACTTTCCAAACTTGTAGATCTGACCATATCACCCCTGGACTCAACTCATGTTAACCCTTTTACCAACATGATCAAATATAAAATCCTTTGTCACCTAAAACTCTTCACAACTACAATCCTTCATAACTTTCCAGTTTTCTTCTTTTTTTTGTTTTTTATACCTTACAGCATTCTTTGCCCTCTGTGTTCTAGCCATGTTGACCTAGAACAAAACACTCCAACTTTCATGCTTCTGTAATAGCTGTTACCATACTTGGAATGTTATCCCTTCCAACCCTACTTCTTAGAATCAATGACTTCCTTTAAGATTCCATTCAGATGTACCACTTCCAGGGAGCCTTACCTTCCCTATCACTCTCCTCCACTGCCACAAGGTTATCCTCCATCTATTCTGTATTTATCTTGTATGATCTGATATATAGAGATATATACCTATATACATATATATGTAGGTTTATATCTCTACACATATATGTGCAAAACTGTAAATCTATATCTAAAACTTCCCATTAGAATTCAATTTATCATTAGAATTAAGTTCCTTAAGGATAGGGGTTACTTTTTATTTTTATTTTATCACCAATGCTTAGCACAGCACCTAACACATAGTAATAAATGCTTTTTGATTGAGAGTTGTCATGTTCTAATCTCAGGTCAGTTTTATAAAATCCCTAAATTGGTTCATGTGATAAAGCAATAATTGCATAATTACTCCATTACTCTTAGAAATGATAACTGTTTATTATCAAAATAATAATCATATCAAAAAGCCTTCTGAGGGCCCTGATAATCTCTAGAATAAAATAAACAGACCTCAGTTTGACATTGAAGACCTTCTAAAATCTAAACTACCAACCTTTCTAGATTTATTTCTCATTAATACTTAAGACTATATTCTAACTAGACTGGACTTATGAGTCATTCACTGTACCTAAGATTCCATTTCTCACCTTGAAGCCTTTGCATAGGCTGTCCTCCATGCCTAGAATGTACTAAGTCCTCAGACTCCCTTCTTATGCCTAGTTTCCTTCAAGGATGACCTCAGATACCAACTCCTATAGGAAGCCTTTCCTGTTCTCCTTGAAGCATTTTGTTTGTATTCCCAGTGCCCAGCAAATAATAAGTCTTAATAAATATTTTAAATTTAATTTAATGGAATGATTCATAAGTTTTAAAAATTAGTGTTTTTTTTTCTTTGCTTTTTCAAATAAAGGGCTTCAAGTCATCCTTCCAGACTACCTACAGGAGCGTTTTGTGCAGGCAGCTCTGAGCTATATTGCCTGTAATTCAGAGGGAGAGTTTATTTGTAAAGACAATGATTGCTGGTGTCAATGTGGCCTCAGATTCCCAGAATGCAACTGTCCTTATATGGATATTCAAGCCATGGAGGAAAATCTTCTTCGAATAAGTGAGACCTGGAATGCCTACAACAATGATTTTGAGGAATCAGGTAGGACATGTCCTTTGTTTTAATGGAGCTGTAGCCTATTAGGATGTTTTTGTATGGGAAAGATTTTCTTTATTAATAAACAGGAAAGAATTACAGCGTTGTATAGATGGAAATGATCGTCACAGCTTGAATCTTTGTTATGTGGTTCTCTCTAGTCCAATTCTTCCTCAACCTGGACCTCCTTTCATGCAAAAAAATCAAGAAGGAATAATTCCAACGTGTTATTCTAATTATTCTAATTCTATCAGTTATAACTCTGATCTTTTAGTACATTAAGAATGATGCATACCATTGCCATTTTGTATAAGTCTTTTTTTCCAGTTCTGAAACTGATGCTTGGGTATTTACCTAGAGCCATTCAATGGTTCTTAATTTTCATTGTGATATCCAGAATGGTGAGTATTTACATGATTATAGGATTTAAAGCTGAAAGGGACTTTAGAGATGCTCATGTTTAAAATTTCACTTAATAAATGTAGAAACTGAGACCCAGAGATGGAACCAGAGTTGTGCAAGGTCACACAGGAAATATGCAACACATTCAAGATTTGAACCTGGCTTCTCTGACTCCAAATAAGTGCTCCTTTCACAATATCTTCTATCTCTTATTAAATAATGGAAACATATTAAATCAGACAAATAAGTTCCAATTAATGGTACCTGTTATTGCCATAAAGTATCCAGCTGTATTGAATACACTATTGGTGGATTTTCTTGAGGGGGAAATTGAGTAGTTTGTGTGTGATTTTCTAATACATCTGGATTTTCTGATTCAGGATTCACATATTTTCATTTGCAACCCACTTTTCAGGTCCAAATTGTTGGGTACATATTAACCAGGTTCGATCTAAGATGGAAGACTTCTCTCTATGCCTTCACTATTGGTTTCCTATGAGAATATCAGAATTTGGCTACTTTTATAACCCACTTATAGTGTCCCCTGGGGACATTAGAATTCAGTCCATGTCTAGGGATATAGAAAAGAGGTAAAAAAATCCCTCAGCTTCTGTACAAATACTTAAGCTAATAATGTAGTGATAGAGGACAACCCTTATTTTATAATAAGCAAATAAAATAAATGCAAAACACAAAGGAATCATCCCCCAAAGGCAATAAACAGTTATTCTTGAGAATCCCACGATCTCATCTATCTCAGGGAGATTTTATATATTTGACAAAGGCAAACGTTAAACAGGATTTGGTAACTTATGACTACTGTGATTATTGGCTGCAAGGCTAAATCATAGAAAACTCATGAAAACATGGAATAGTGTACAACACTGATTTGATTAGGCATATTATATTCCACTTCAGCATTGTACTATGTAACCATTCCTGATACTTGTCTGCTGGTCAAATAGGCCCAGCTTAGGACAAAACTCTTATCAGTGGCCATTCTGTTCAATGCCATCAGCCATCACCAAGTGGGGAATGGGTTGGGGAGGGAGAATACTACCATACTCAATGTTCCCCAGACCTTTCAGAGTCACAGGGTCACCTCCAATCCTGCACATGTATAACCACTATATTTGTTTGCCTAAGAAAAATTAAGAACAAAGACTAAAGGGGGCAAAGTCTGTCAGAGGCAAACATTTGCTTAGTCAGCAGACGTTCTCAAAGCACTATAGAGGCTAGTTGGGAGCTAGTGCAATCATGTCCTCCTTCATTGGACTGTCTGGAAACTGCTAGAATCAACAGTTATACACTTTAGAAGCAGACTGAAACAGAGACAAGGAGGAGCAAGCCAATTCCTTTAAACATCAACAAAATTATCGGCTCTTCCTCCTTAGTAGCCAATTAGGGAGGAGCTCCTCATTATATCATGGTGCAAGCCCATCACTGATCAGTGATATTTGATCAGAAATTGACCCCCAAGCTTTAAAAGGGGCCATCAAGAATCAGGAACAACAGTTCTGAGCATACTCTGGCATATGCCCTTTCTCCCCTAAGGATAGGGGCAACTAGATGGCACAATGGACAGAACGCCTGGCCTGGGGTCAGGAAGACTTCAAATTTCAAATCCGGCCTCATATATTTACTTGCTGCATGATGCTGGGCAAGTTACTTAACTCTGTTTGTCTTATTTTCCTCATCTGTAAAATGAGCTGGAGAAGGAGATGGCAAATCACACCATTATCTTTGGTTAGAAAATTCCAAATTGTATTACGAAGTTGGACATGACTGAAACAATTGAACACCACTACCACCTTGGGAATAAGTATAGTTTCTTTATATCTCCCCATCTTCTCTCTGCCTTTCAGTTTTTCTTTCTATTCCTTATTCCATGTAATTATCTTCATTCATTCCGTGTTTACTCTCCTTCAAAAATACAACTTCACGGGTGCGGTTCAGGCATGCATTAGCCCTTTATTTAATCAATAATGTCGAAATGTCATGATTGAGTTAATCATACCCAGGGTTATTTTTGTTATATTTGTTAACACTCCATCAATGAGAACAAAGCCTCACATTGGAATTTTTATACTTTGTAAGGAGCTATATTTCAGTGCCAGCACAAAAGCCTTATCCATTACCTTGCTAACATTTCCTGGGCTCTTCCCCAATCGCATTCTCTACACAATGTTGTTATGTTCCCTGACAGGTGAACTACCTCCTCCTTCTAAGTTACTACCAACCCTATCTTACCTTTCCATATACTAATGTCTGCCTCTAATCCCTACTCCTAACTCATAGATTTTTATATAGCTCCTATACTCTGGCAAGAATAGCGTGATTACTACCTAACACCTTCTTCATTTTGCATTGAACTCATATAAATATGGTGTTGTATTTTCTCTATACTAACAAATTTCCTTTAGTACAGATCCTAGTCAATGTAATGGTCAGGAATGGTATTACCATTTTTTTTTACTGGAACTGATTTCATTGGTATAACATGTTGTGGGTGAGGAACTCCCTCTACTAGTATAGAATGGCATCTACTCTACAAGTTATAATCTTAGAAAATTTTCTGAGACACTGAGAACATAAATGTCTGGGTCTCTGTCTGTCAGTCTCCATGTATGTTTGTCTGGCTGTGTCTGTGTGTCTGTATATATATATATATATATATATATATATATATATATATATATATATATATATATATATATTTGTCTGTCTGTCTCTCTCTTTTTTCTCTCAGCTAGTTACCTGTGATTTAGGGAAAATAGAAGCAAGTATATCAGAAAATTGAGAACATCTAGACTTGAGGAAGGAAGGACTTTTTTGAGCATCAATAAAATATTTTAGTGCACAAAACAAAATTTAAAAATTTAAAAGAGTATATTATATATGTATATGTATATATACTTTGTACATATATACATATATGTGTGTATGTATATATATTTAAGACATGCATAACAGAATTTCACAGTTGAATGAAAGGTTTATTAAACACTATATGCTAGGAGCTATGCTAAGCACAGAGAAAGGCAGTGGATAGCTCAGGGAGTTTATTAAATCGGGGCTGATATGATCAGATCTATCCTTTAGAAAGATTAATTTGTCACCTGAATTGATGATAGCCAGTAGCATGGGAAAATTAGGGTTGGCAAGACCAGCCTGGAGACTACTGCATTAGTTCAGGTCTAAGAGGATAATCTATTGTAGGAAACAACATGCAAACAACTATGTACAAACAAGATATACACAGGATAAAATGGAAGCTATTCAATAAGGGGAAGATACTTGCATTAATGGGAATCAGGAAAGGCTTTTGTAGTTAAAAGTATTTTAGTTGGGACTTAAAGGAAGACAGGAGGAGGAGATGTGGAGAGAGAGTAGTCTAGGCATGGGAAACAGCCAGTGAAAATGCCAAATCTGGAGATGGGGTATTTTGTTAGAGCAACAGCCAACAGGTCAGTTTTACTGGATCTCAGAGTAGGTGGGAGTGGGGTGTGAGAAGAGTGAAAAGGTAAAAGGATTTTGGTTTGTGAAGAGCTTTGAATGCCAAAAAGAGGATTGTATATTTGATCCTGGAGGTGATAGGGAGCCACTGCTGGTTTTTTTTTAATAGGGCCTCATATGATCAGATATATGCTTTAGGAAGATTAATTTGACAGCTGAGTCAAGTATGAATTGTAGTGGAGAAAGATTTGAGGCAGCAAGACTATCCAGGAGACTATTGCATTATTCCAGGTATGAAAGGATAAAAGGTCTATATCAGGGAAATGGCAGCATCAAGAAGAGAGCAGGGGGATGTATCTGAAACATGTTGCAAAAAGGAAAATCAAGAGGATGCGACCAGAGAGAGCAGTTGAGGATACCTAGTTTATGATCGTGAAAGACCGGTGGGATCACCATTGTTCAGGGTCACGTCCTTAGCTTTTTGGTTCAAAAACTTAATTTAATCAGTTCTCATTCATTTTGTTTTCTTTATTTGTTACCAAAACCTTGTTTCCCTGCAACTTCATTCTGTGACATGTTGAATGTTCCAAGTTATAGTTTATCTGACATTAATTGCATTTTACTGAGATGCTTTCTGATGACAAGCATCCTAATCTCCTAAGTGATGTACAGACAACAACAATCTTTAATGAGTTAGAACAACTAATACTAGTAACTTAAAATATATTTATTAGTTTCAGAGTGATGGTTATTAACCTGGTCCTTAGATGTTAGATTGACTGTTCAGGCCTCCATCTACTGACTCCACCAATTATACAATTCTTTAATATCAGATACAGTTATTTACAATCAAATAGATAGCCAGACAGACAGACGGACTGTTTCATTTAAATTCTTAGTGGCCCAAGAAATTTTCTAGACTATAGTTTGTACTGTCAGAAGGACTTTCTCACCAGCAGTACCCTACACCAATGAAATCACATTAAAAATTGTTTATTAAATTTAAAATTATCCATTTTATGTAATAATTCAATTAAGTAAAAATTATTAATATCATTCCCGGTTATTACCCTAATTGGAATCTGTACTAAAGCAAATCTGCCAGTACAAAAAAGAAATTTGAATTAATACTGTCCTCAGCATCAGTGCTATCGGATTATTTTACAGGTGCAAGGCCAAATGCTCTAATAAATTGCTTCTCTAACTGGATCACTCTCAGACTTCCATTAATAAGCTTGGCTAGACCAAGTCCCCTCTAAACCACATAAGTATTTTATAAGGAATTTGAGGGTATGCTAGTTCATATTATAGTAAAAGTCTGGAATACTTATCTGTTTTATATTTACTTTTAATCTAGTCATTAATTTTTTATTCATTAATTCATTCATTTTCTCATTGAACAAGAATGTATTAAGTGCCAGGCACTGTACCATAAATGAGTATTATATCCTAGTTATGAATATCTGAAGAAAATTTTCCCATCTTAGTGTTAATATAATATTTCCCAGTAAAATGATAATCATTGTAGTAGTGCTATTTTAGTTATGGAATGTCCTTTATATATTAGCTTCTATTTCAACACAATGGAATTTAAAAGGAACCTCTGATAGCTTTGAGGACAGATCTTATCTTTTATATTCCACAACGATAAATAGGATAAAAGAATTCTTACTGTAGTTACTTGGGGCAATGACAAGAGGGGTAAAGGGCTCATGGTACCTAGGGGCTGCTTTGGCTGCTGGTGAGAACTCTAAATGGGTTGTATGGAAGGAAATTGACCTGCTTTTTTCATTTCTGCTGCTGATGGCAATGCAGTGGCATTTGTAAATTTTACTCCTCGGATCCCAATGTAGGGATCACAGGGTACAATTGATGCAATGGTTTGTGTGTGATTTTTGCATACCTAAAGCTCAACTCCATTTATACTCAGAACAGTCCATACTACAGGAGTTTAATGATTTTTATTCACTGAGTTTTGTAGAGCTTTTCATTGTTTTCATATTTTGTAATGGGATATGAATATTAATTTGTGTAACATTAATACATACACCAAAGAATTGGTTACTTTTAAAAATATTCCTGTTTTTGAAATTGTGGCAAGTGTTCATAACTTGCAAAAGTAGGAAACTGGAAATACATTATTTATGTGAAGGTGGAAGTAAAATATTGAACCAGAGTATTCCCTGGATAAAATCAAAGACCTTTTGTATCTATAGTATGTATTATTGACTGTTAATAGAGCTATCATCTCTCTTATTAAACACAAAGACAATAATTGATGATGAATTTTGAATTTAGATCATACCAAATCATGTGCTGATTTATTTATTAGTTCTCAGTGTCTTATTGTAGTGTTGAGGCAACTTTTGGCTTTCAAAGGAATTATCTTTCTCCTAAAACTCATCCTTCTATAGAAATTTGCAATTTCTGTCATAGGCGCCACCATCAGTCAATCAATAAACACTTATTAAATTCATACTATATGCCAGGCACATAAGTGCTGGGGATACAAAAAGATGCAAAGTGCAAGAACAATCCCTGCTCTTAAGAAGTTTACAATCAAATAGATGAGACAACATGCCATGAATTCACTCTTTGTTATGATACAGCAATATTCCATCCTCCTAGTCTCCACATTTTACAACCTTGACTTTGTCCACAGCTCCTCACTCTCCCCCACCCCACTTCTAATCACTTGCCAAATCTTCCACTTTCTTCCTCCGCTACAATTCTCACATCTTTACCCTTCTCGCTGTTCCCATGGCCACCACCTCAAGTTTTAATGACTTCTTGTCTGGACTATTATGATGACCTCCTAAGCATTCACATTGCCTCAAGTCTTTCCTATTCCAGTCCATAGTCCACAGAGTGACCAAATTTCCATAAGTACAGGTCTGGCCTTATTTCTCCCTAATCAAGTACTCCTTTCCATATAAATCCTCTAACATAATTTGAAAGACAGCAGGGACTTACAGATTAGATTTAATATTTTTTCTTCAAGTTTTAATTCTCTGAGGAATCAAGTGCTTTGTGTAAAGTCATAGTTTAAGGTATTCTTTTCAGAGTTAGATTCCTCGTTTTAAACTTTAAGTAACTTGCTAACTAGATAGCTGGGGAGAGGAGTGCTAAAAATGAAAATTTTGGTGGAAAAAAACCTCAATCAACTGTAAATGGGCTGATATCAGGAAAGAGAATTTAGGAAAAGATATGCCTGAAACAAAACAAGTGTGATTCAAAAGAGATTGGTAGAAAAAAGAGAGCTACAGAATATATGGAAAACTTGAATACTTCAGAAACTTACTGGGTTGACACAGTTTACTAAATCAAATAAAAAGCAGAAACTTTGGTTAAAATTAGCTATCCAGACCAATATTTCTATGTGTCTATATCAGAACACATTCTCCTATCCTGAAGGCAAAATCAACGACAACAACAAATATGTGTACGGTTCAGTTTATATTGAAAAGACAAATAGAGTTATGTTAAAGCTTATTTAAATGAGATGGTCAGAGAACACATATTTCTATGCATTTTTGTAAGTTACCTAAAATTCTTATCTGAAGAAATAGGAGGTTTTGCTCAGCTCCCTTGATCATGAAATAGAGTGGAGAAATTGTGATATTTTTCTTGCATTTAGCAAAAATTCTCCAAAGGTTTCATGAAGATTTTTAAAAGGTCTTTTAAAATACTATTTAATAATCAGTCTACTGCAAAAACTTTATATGTTGAAAAAAATCATGTTTATACTTAGTATGTAGTAAATTAAAACTCTGTTGGAGTTTATGATAGCTTATAATTTTATTTATACATATGAAGTCCCATTTAAGTGGAAGATTAAATTATTTGGTCACTCAAGAATGCAGCTGAAGGCACATTCTCATGGAAATTGCTCGGATGCTACTGTTAGAAAATTCTTTCCTTTCTGACACATTATCTGAAAAACACTGGACTTTTTAATGTTATGATTATAAAAGATCATTAATGCTATTCTGTTGCATGTCTTGAGGATTAGGTTTTGTTGTTTTAATTTGCACTCTTTTTTTCACAGCAGCTATTTTTCTTCTTTTGTGGTTTACCTTCAATACTCTTATGTAGGTTCTTTTTTTTCCTTCTAATTATGAATTCATGACAAAGCCTAAACCCCTCACTGAAGTGAACCTGATCATGTATGTAATATTGAAAGGAGTTCTTCAAAGATGAAGGATAATCCCCTCCTCCTTGTTTGAATTGTAACAAACAGATATTTTTATTTTTAGTATGTGGTGACATTAACAAATCATCTCAGAATTACTAGAAACCCAGAGGTCCTTGCTGTAAAAAAAATTATGTTCTTCTATATGCATTAAAAACAATAGAAAAATATATGTTGTTTGGTGAATTCTATAGATGGATGTAAACATCTTATCCAAGCAGAGGAGTAAGGCACAATTCCAATCTAAGGATCTGAAACATAGATAAATGTAGTGGAAAGGCTTCTCTGGATATTAGTCCCCAACTAGGTCTGTGACTTCAAGATAGTAACTTAAATTCCTTGAGTTTCAATTTCTCGATCTGTAAGATGAAAAGATTAGATTATTTGATCTATAAACTTCAGTTCAATTCGTAAAATTCCAGGGTTTTAAATGAGCTTGCAAATACAAGCACCATTTTTCTGTGATGCAGAATGCCATGGTTACCTCTAGGTACTTCTTTGTATATACCTGTATGCATAACAAAGTTCTTACAAAGGTAGGTATCTAATAAAATATTGAATGTAATTTAAGACATTGGGATTACACACACACACACACACGCACACACATTAACAAAGACATCCACTTATCAAACTTCACAGCAGAACAGAAATCAGAGAAAGAATACACATGAGAATATGTAACAGATAATACAGAGAGAAGGAACTCTCCCATTGGGAGTGAGATAACTTAGCTCAACAGAGGGAGGGAAAAGGGGGGAGAGACAGACAGACAGAGAGAGAGACAGACAGAACGAGAGAGAGAGAGAGACAGACAGAACGAGAGAGAGAGACAGAACGAGAGAGAGAGACAGAACGAGAGAGAGAGACAGAACGAGAGAGAGAGACAGAACGAGAGAGAGAGACAGAACGAGAGAGAGAGACAGAACGAGAGAGAGAGACAGAACGAGAGAGAGAGACAGAACGAGAGAGAGAGAGAGAGAGAGAGAGAGAACAGTAGCAGTAGATACTGCTAGCTGCTCTCATGTCAGCTTCTGCATTCTCCCTTCAGTAACCTGAAGTGTGGCCCGAAGATCTAAGTAATTTTTCCACTCCTATTTGTGAAAATGTGGTCATGTGGTGATACTTAACAAAATAGTAAGTAGCAAAAGTAAGAAGGAAAATAATTTATGTAGATACTTTTATGTAAATGCGCTTTATATCCTTTGAATACTAAATGATCTACTGACAAATCACTGATAGCTGGCTTTGGTCCACTTCTGTTCCAGTTTTACGTTTTGTTAGAATCACATGGATAAAGTCTTTAAGTGAAGGCAATATAAAGAAAGGGAATTAGAATCTAGAGAATGTTGCTTCTTACATAGAAATAACAAAGAACTATGATATTACAGTATTGGGCTTGAAATTAGAAGCTGTGGTTTGGGTCTTAGATCAACCACTATATGACTTTGAGAACATCACTTGATCTCCCTGAACCTCAATGTTCTTGTTTAAAAAATAATCACTTGCCTTTCCGTAGGAGAATATTTAAACTTGGATACTTAAATGGCTCTCTAATGTCATCAATGTAGAGATTCTCTCCAGCGATGGAAATCATAAGCTATCAATACCTTATTATCTTGTGCAGATCAGGTCCATGTTTTCCAGTAAATCCTCCATGGGCATTTATCCAATGAGCTGCAACATTTCTCTAGATCTTTCGACATTCAATGAATACTAATTGAGGACAAAGGCTGACCATTGGTGTTCTCTGTCTCTCTCTCTGTCTCTGTCTCTGTGTGTGTGTCTCTCCCCCCTTCTCTATTGCAGCCTTTTCAGGTCATTCATTTATGATCATTCACATTTTTTACCTCATTTTGGAGCTTCATGGGTAATATGTTGTAGACTACTCACATCCACCATAAGATTCTGCATTGCCCATTTGTATTAGGAGGGCAGAGTTTATAATCTCAAAGAGGATCATAAACATGTCTGAAAGGTTCGGAACCGCCGGATATAAGAAACTCTCAAAGTAGAAGGCAGAAGAATCAAAACATATATTTAGGCTCCACAGTAACCAACCCATGAACCAGCAACCCCATTTTGATATATTGATCAAAAGCTTCCAGGCCCAATAAGTACGCCTTGAAAGAGTAACCAGGAGGCTACAGAGAAGCATGATTGCGTAAAGCAAAATCATGCTTCCCCCTCTATGGTAAAAAGATTACCCACTGGCCTGAAGTCTTTGTTCAGCTTCCTCCCGTAGGTCAGCTCTGCTACTGGCAGCTCCTGCTGTAGCTGTAGCTGTGGCTGTGGCTGTGGCTATAGCTGTAGCAGCCTCTGGCTCCAACGGGAGCTGCTTTTAACCATCCGGCTTCTGCGGGGGTGTAAGGTACGCCAGGGAAAGCACAGGTTCTTTCAATCTGCTTAAGCAAGGTGAAGGGGTTGACCGGGAAAGCACAGGTTCTTTCCATCAGCTTAAGCAAGGTGAAGGGGTTGACTGGGAAAGCACAGGTTCTTTCCATCAGCTTAAGCAAGGGAAGCAAGGTGAAGGGGCCTACAAGCTTACTCCAGTCCAACATACAAACAGTATTCAGTTCAGGGGAAAAAGCCAAACTAGTCAAGGGCACTTGTTGACTAAGTGCTAAGGAGCCCATTTTTGGTTGCCAACACACCATTAAGTCACTGGAAACTTTAATTTTTTGAGGTTTGGAATTTTATGACTCACAGATTATATAACCAACAAAATTGATAAACATTTTAAAAATGGACTATTTTTTAGGGAGAACATTGAAGTAATTAAAGGAATTGTAAATTTTTGAAAGGCAAGCCTGCCTGCTTTCCCCTAATGCAGTAGTTTCCTCCAACTTCTCATCCATTTGCAGTGTCAAACTACAATTTATGAACTGTTAAAAACAACTTTATTGGTTATCCACAAAACTATGTTTATCTATAATGCACTGTATAAATATGAGCTAACATGAGTAGAGTCACAGTAGACATGATAACTTCCTATGACTGTCTCCATTAGTTACTAGCTTAATAATTTTGAATGAAATAGCTGGCCATCTCATAGGATCAATTCATATTTATTCAATTCATAAAATGGATATTAAGTACCTGCTATATATTAGGCATCTTGCTAGCTCTCTGAAGATAGAAAAGAGACAAGGATCTTGGATTTTTAAAAGGTCTTTTTCAGTTAAAAGAGATTTTCATGGTCATGCAATATTGTCTTTTACCAAATATGTGAATCTCTTTTATGAGGTTCCTGGTAGAGTGTCATCTAGCCTCAGCTTGTAGATTTTCACTACTAGGGATACTGCCATAGACTGTTTCATTTTTAATGTTCTATTTGTTAGAAAGTTCTTGATGAAATTAACAAATGGCTAGCTTTTTCTATCACTTTGTTTTCATTATATTGAGCAACTGTCTGAACAACCTGCTGAGTAATTAGACCAAAATGACTGAACTAGCTATAATTTTCTGATTTTATGAGAATGACCCAGCAGGGGGGGAAATACTGAAATGTGCTTTTAGGCTGTATGAAGAGGCAGCATCCAGAATATAGAGCCTCTGATAAAATATTATTTAAACGCTTCATCAAATGTAGAAGACATACTGTCGTGTCCTACCAAGCTGAAAACTTTTCAAGTATGAGTTAGTTGAATGCCAAACTCTTTTTCCAGCTCAGCTATATTTAAAGGGATAGACTAGTAGGTCAGCCATAAGATGTTACATATTTTTGGCCACAGAAACTGCAAAAAGACCATCTACTGAAGATAATACATAGAGGAAATAACCCCAATCAAATTACAGCTCTCTGAGGTATTGAAGTGTCCAGAAAGAAGGAGGCAGCAGTTGTACCCTGCTTTGCCCTCATCAGACCATGTCTAGAATATTGTGGTTAGTTCTTGACACCAGATTTTAGGAAGAATAACTGCAAGCTTGATCACATCATTAAGAGGAATAATATGATGTCAAGTGACCTGGAGACCGTACCACATGAGAACTGATTAAAAGAACATTAGAGAAGAGGGGACTTGGGGTAAGGGGGCATACATTCACTATTTTCAAACATTTGAAGGGTTGAATTTGTTTTGTTTTGCCATTTACCAGCTATGTGACCTTGGAAATTTCAGTCCTCAGTTATCAGGTCTGTGAAATGAGAAAATTGGATTAGATCATTTTTCAGCTCTCTTACTCAAATGGTATAACATTTGAAGGCACTTAGCACATAGTAGGAGTTTAACAAACGCTTGTTCCCTTCCCCTTCTCTTCTTCCCACTCTAATATTCAGTGATCCCATGGACCTTACTTACTGAGACAGATTTGGCTCAATTCAAGGATGTTTCTGTAACTCTGTAGAGATTCCAGTAAGTGTGATAGGCTGCTTCAGACAGAGGGGAGTTCCATATCTCTAAATAAATGTCTTCAAGCAGATGGTAAATGATCGTTGCTATAGATATTGTAGAGAATCTTCCTGCTTTAGGTATTGGTTGGACTAGATGGGCCTCTAAGGTCTTGCCCACCTCTGAAAGTTTATAATTATTTGTGTATATCACATTGTGTAGAAGGAATCAGAATTAGGACACAGCAGGAGAAATCCTGTTGCTGCATGAAACATAGCTTTTTCCTGATCATCTAATGTAATTTCTTATATGAATGAGAAATTTCATGTCATTTTAAATGTCATTTAAAAGTTATAACAAGTGGAATGCATTCTTAGCTAATACTTCCATCCACACATGCACATACCAAGATGTTTGTTGAATTTAGTAACATTTTGAAATTTTTATTAAGAAATATGTGGGAAATTTAATAAAATGCAAGATTTCTGGAAAAAAAATATAATTTGCTAAAAAAAACAAGAAAATGATGATGAAAGTTATATTTCCAGCACTTGAAAAGACTTGAGTTTTGAACAGTATTGTTTTAGCTACTTTTATAAAGCAATATTCCACATTGCCTTTCAAAATGAAGGGGTAGTTAACATTCTATAAAACATTCTTTAAAACAAGAATATACTCCATCTCTTATGGTTTGATAGAAAACCCCACAAATTGTATAATGATAAATATTATCTAATATCTCATGCATGCTAATGATTTGTGGATGATATGACAAGAAAAACTCACAAATATTATTTAATTGTAAGATTGGACTATATAGAATATTTCAGGCTTCCATAGAATCATAGACATTTGGACATATCATGGACCTTAGAGGTCTTCTCCTTTTATGCAAACATCTCCTTTTACAACTGAGTCCCAGAAAAGTTGAGTGACTTGCCCAAGGCCATTGAGGTAGTACTGTATTTTCCCATGTATAAGACACATCTTAATTTTGGGGCCTAAAATTGGAAAAAAAAATGTATTACATAAAGTTGTTGAACTCAAGTTTTATTCATCATAAAATTCATACAATAATATGATGGAATTCAAGGACCTTCTGCTCATAACTGTCAGGCATCTTTTGGGCAAGTCTGGTGCATGTACGCATGCTTAGTCCATTCTGTTTCATGAACCTGAACCATGAGTTGTATCCTCCTTGGAAATCAGTAACTTCTTTTTCATCAGCAATTCTTCTTGCCTCGTGCTGAACCATCTTTGTGGACACAGGAATTCAAATTTCCCTATCCTCTTCAATTCCCTCACTAAATCGGGCCATTTTACTGACTTGCCTCTCATGGCCTGCTTCTTCCATGGCATTTTCAGTAGGGTTTCATCTTCCCGTAGCCAGTCTCGGACTGTTTTCTCAGTTGGAGGGGACCAAACTTACATTCAGCAGCACCATTTCCATTCACTTTTGCAAACTGGATCACTTTTAACTTGAATTCTGCATTGTACAAAAATCTTTTCTGAGCCATTTCTGGGCAGAACGTGGCAAAACATAACCTAATATACCAGTAACGAATGCGAAACAATGAGCGCAAAGACAACAAGTATGAAAAAGTGGGAAATGCAAGTAAAAATATCTACAATAATGAGTACAAAAACAAGGGCAAAAAAGTGGGAAATCAAGTAAAAATAATCTACAACCATTGTATAAGATGCACCCAGTTTTTAGACCCCAAATTTTTCCAAAAAGGGTGCATCTTATACATGGGGAAGTATGGTAAATTGAATGTGTGCAGGCCTTCTTACTCAGCATTCTTTCCATATTGCTGTACTTATCTGCTTTGATTTGATCATCAGAATGCTTCACTGCCCAGTCCCCAACAAAACAATAATAAAAACCATAAGTTCTTCCACAACATTTCCTGGGTAACAAAGAGACACTTTGACATTGCTAAATTGTTTGTTGCAGGAATTCCCATTTAACTTTTGTGGTCTTGTACAATTATTCTTAGATGTAGTCTTGAAAAAGAAACAACTGTTCAGTTGGCAAAAATTAATGCTGCTACTGGGTCAGCTGAAAAGTATGTTCTGAAGAACTTTGGATTTATGATCAGAAATGAAATAAATGTATGGAGAACAGTACTGTCATGTGTTACATATGGAGCTATGGTATGTAAGCTTTTTTTGCCAGCATGTTAGGAAGATTGACCGATTATGTAGCTCTAGCTTTGCAAGATAATACGTATGCAAAGGCAAACACATAAGTTAATTGAAATGGTCCTCCAAGGTCAGCTAGTCCACTTCCTTACATATTTCACAGAACTGTTCTATAATATCTCTGACAAGTGAGACAATTTCAAGTATGTCTAGATGATATAAACTAGAATAAAATCGTGAGGGGACTTGAAAACCCTGCTCTGGGAATCCAACTTTCTCTTTGAACACTTTCAGTGACAGGAAGCTCACTATCAAAAAAAAAGCAATACATTCTGTTCTGAAGAATTCTAATTCTTTTTACAAGTCTACTTTATAGTCTGGTAAAATATTGCCCTAACTTTTTTATGCCCAGTATCCTAATAATATCTCATTAAATGAAACAAATATTCTGTATCATTGAATATAAGGAATGCGACATGTAAATAACTGATTACCTTTTTAAACTTTCAGACATATTTGTATATTTAAAAAAGAATGCTTGATAACCCAAATTATCTGTAATTAGTGGAAACTGGGCAGTACAATAATTAAAAAAAGTTTCAATCACTGTGCGATTAAGTATTTCAACTCCTAATAATAAAGCGCCCTTTTTCTAATGGTACTTGTAACCCTATCTAGCCACATGCATTATGCTAGACTTCTAATAACCTAAAGCATATTGGTTCAAGTACATTTATCATTATAGGTTAATAAGATGAAAGTTTCCTTGTTATAGTTGTTGATCTGTTATTAAAATACTATCATTGCATTCAGGACGAAAATCAGTGGATTCTTTTCAACTTGTGTTTTTTTTAAATGAATTCAACTTTTTAATAAAAAGTCAATTTGTACATGTAAACAAAGCTTGTGCAGTCATTTTATGTAAGTAGCAAGTTCAGCCAAAAATTGGCTTATTCCATCAAGATAGTCAAGCCAATTTAAATAATAAATTAATCCATTGTAATAAAATACCAATATTCATTACTCTGTCCTGACTTTGTGTGGGATTCTCGTGCTCTGACATGAATTCACCCCAAATTGCTTGGGAAAGACATGGCTTTTTTTGGGAGGGCAATGAGACTGATGTCATGCTAACTCCTCTTTGTGACCTTAGCTAAAGGTATCAATTTTGAACATAGAGTGATATATACATCTAGAACTAGAAGAAATCTGAAGGGTCATCTAATCCAACCCCTCATTTTACAGAATTCCTGGAAACTCAGGTTCAGAAATGTTGTGACTTTAACAAGGTCACATATGGAAAAAGATGAAGAGCTCAGATTGTAAATCAGATCTCATAACTCTGGGTTTAGTGCTTTTTCTATTGAGCCATATAGAAAGACATAGATATTAAAATATTAAAAAAGACACAAAATTTCCTTCTGTTCTATTTTTCTCTTAGCTAGATATGAATATGTATATTTTGTGGTTATATATAACACATATGTAATATATACACACATATATATGTATGATCGATATTTGTGTCCTGCAACAATTGCAACTAGTCACATTTACTATTAAATAACTTCTGTAGAGCTGAGAAATCATTTAAATAATCAGTATTCCTCTATGTTTGCAGACTCCCTACCATTACATGACAATTTTAGGCTTCAATTTCTATGCATCTACCTGAGCAAAGGAAAGGGCAAGTGTATATGCGTGGCATATGTCCTAGGTAAAAACCTAAAAAGTGAATAAAAGGTGATGTAGTGGATAGAACATTAGACCTAAAGTCAGGAAGACACAGGTTCAAATCTTACCTTGGACACTTGGTAGCTATATGACGCTAGGCAAATCACTTAACCTCTTTCTGCCTCTGTTTCCTTATTTGTGAAAGGATAATAATAGTACCGACACATTCCCTCACCTTCTTTTAATGATTGTAAAGCTCTTTGCAAACCTTAACATGTTATATAAACACTAGCTATTGTAAGCATTTTTGTATTTCCAGACAAATGAAATATAAATACATACAGATATGCATGGATGCACATGCGCTCACATGCACACGCGCACACACACACACACACACACACACACACACACACACACGTACACACACACTTTAATATTTCCCTTCAGAATACAAGATATTTTCTATTGGCCTGCCTCCTAGGAGAAAAGCATATCAGTTCAACAACCTTTAAAAACAATCCTTGAACTTCTCTAGTAACTTTTAAAATTTCAAGGCAGCTCTGATTATAACTTTATAGGACATTAAACTATGTCTCTCAGGAATGATAGCGTTGGCAGAGGTGGGCAAAGTAAGAATCTAGTTAGTTTGGAAAGCAACCAGTAAAATTGATTTTTCAAAAGAATAAAGGTTGTAGGGTTAATTCTTTTAGCCTTCAAATCCCAAGATTGCCTTCTTTATTTTCCTCACGCTCACTGAAAGAACACAATAATGAGGTGACTTTTTCTAAAAGTAGGAAATATTATAGAAAGAATCTTTTGAAAAATGAATTATTTGCTCCAATACTATAGTATGGTTAAAAAAAAAAAAAAACAATGAATTGGGAGTCAGAAGGGCCTCAGTTTTAATCCTTGTTCTGCTAATTACTTTCCTAATTTCTGACATTGGACAATTCATTTTAACTTTCTTATTCTTAGTTTTATCATCTACAAAGTGAGAGGGTTAGATTAGGAGACCTGAAATCCTTTTGAGTTCTAAACTTCTTCTACGTACTTTTAAAGTGCTATATTCTTTGGAACACATAATTATTGCCATAATGCCTTTATTATAATAATAATATCATATCATATATAGAATGTTATGTAGAGTTTTAATGATTTGATTCCAACTCAGGTAAAGAAACTGCTAAATTATGAGTGAATGTCAATCAGCATATTAGAACAGTTTTCAAAAATCTAGCAAGCTCACAAAATATTGTCCTGCAACAATTACATTTACTCTGCTCACATTTGCTATTGTAATAACTTAGAGTTGAAGAATCACCTATATGATCATTAACCCTCTCAGTATAGTATTATAAACCTCTAGAAACCCTTCCCATTACTTAACATGCATCTTTCTATGCCAGTTCTTATGCTCTTGGGTCCAAATCATAGCTCAAGAGAGTAGGACATACATAGAAATATTCTAAATTCTAAATGAAAGCCTAGTAAACATCCCTGGAGCACAGAGCTAGTTAAAGAGCTCCCACTTTTTTTCTTCTTTTTAAAAAATATTATTTAATATTTTATTTTCCCCAGTTACATGTAAAAACAGTTTTTTTAAATTAATAATGTATTTAATAAATACCCACACACAACTGTGACAACAAATTGTAGATAAAAGAAATAACTAGTGAATAGTTCCACACAGCTATGTTATGACAATTTTTTCTTTTTTTTTTTAGTGTACAATATTCAGTTCCACAAGTTTTTGAGTTCCAAATTTTCTCCTCCTTGCTCTCTTCCCCCTTTCCCCCTAAGACAGCATGTAACCTGATATAGGTTCTACATATACCTTTGCATTAAACTTATTTACACAATAGTCAAGTTCTAAAGAATTATAACCAATGGAATGAATCATGAGAAAGAAGAAGCAAAACCAAAAAAGAAGGAAAAAAAAGAGAGCAAATAGTGTGCCTCAATCTTCATTCAGACTCTGTAATTCTCTCTCTGGATGTGGACATCTTTTTCCATCTTGAGTCTTTTGGAGCTGTCTTTGAACCTTGCACCAATGAGAGGAGCCAAGTCTATCAAAGTTAGTGTGATGACAAATTTTAGAAAAATAAATAGATTATTTTCAAAGAGAAAAAGTACCATAAATTACGCCATTTTGGAGTGGGAGGGAGGGTAGAAATGGGGAGAAAATCTGTAATTCAAACTATTGTGAAAATCAATGCTGAAAACTGAATATGTCAAATAAATAAATTTAAATTAAAAAAAATAATTCACATATGAATACCTTTGATAGACATATCCTTTCAGCATAATTAATTTTTTTCTCTAGGTTGGTCTGTTAAAATAAGTTATTTCCTGCTCTGTGAAAACAATTTTTAACATTCATTTTTAAATGTTTGAGTTTCAAATTCTCTCCTGTCCTCTGTCCCCACCATCCCACTGCCCCTTGAGAAGGCAAGCAATTTGATATAGGTTATACATGTGTAGTCATGCAAAACACTTCCATAATAATCATGTTGTAAAAGAAAACATAGACAAAAAAAACCTCACAAAAAAAGAAAGTAAAAAATAAGTATGCTTCAATCTGCATTCAGACACCATCAGCTCTTTGTCAGAGGATGGATAGCATTTTTCACCACTGTTATGGCAATTAAGGTGGGACTTTTTACTGTTTTTTTTCTTTTGGAATACTGAGGTAATCAAATACCTTTGATGAGGCTTGCCTTTCAAATGTAATGGCAAGCAAAGTGAACGTTTTGTTGTCTTTCTTTTGGAGTGCTTCTCAGCAGAAGGAATCTTTGATTGAATCGAGAGTCTTTGATGACCTGCTTACATGAAGGGAAGGCCTAGTTCACATGAGTTTGAGTCACATGATTGTGGCGCCCTTTTACCCTGAGACTTGTATATTAGATCAGAGGTTAGCATTTTGCCTTTGGGGGCACGCTCATTGGAAGAGTGTTGGTGATTTGGCCAGATGAGACTCTGGGTAGCTGTTGGAGTACCCCACCACCCTCACCTCAGCTTTGAAAACCCAGATGTTGGTGCCTTTCTCTCTGGTAACTACATATTTCCCTGGTCAGATAGAGGCCTGCCTGTTGATTTCTGTGTGTGTTTGCTCTGTTTATATAACGTATGCTTGTAATTTCTGTTTGTATTTTCTCTGAAGTTCAGGGTGCTTGCTTTTCCTCCTGAACTAAGTGAAAGGTATATGTATGTTTAATTAAAGTGAGATTCTTAACACCTTAAAGTTACTTTCCTTAGAAAAGCAGATCAAAGAACCTGTGCGCTGAGATCACATTTGAACTCAGGTCCTCTTGATTCTAGGCTTGGCCTGCTATCTAATAGGGCACCTAGCTGCCTCATTTAGATATAACCATTGTCATTAAGCGCTACTTTGGCCACACCCTCTCCCTTTTGAAAAAACCAAACAAAGCAAAACAAAACTGATGTGTTGTCTCGTTGAAATTATTGTTGATAATTACTCCTATGTTTTTATATGACTTTTTTAAGGATTATTATTTACTCTCTAGTTGATTTTTAATCCTTTGTTCAATAGTCCTTAAATGAATATAATTTTTATTGCGTTGTGGTGCACAACTGTGTTTAATATTTCTGCTTTTCTACATTTATTTGATTGTTATACCCTAATACACACTCAAATTTAATAAAGGTGATATACACAGCCGAAAAAAAAGAACCTGTGCAAGCAGCCCTCCTGTGTGCTGGTGTTATTGGCCTTACACAGCCACAGTAGCAGCAAGTAGCATTGTTGTTAAAACCATAAGTCCTTCAGAGCTGTCTTGGATTGTTGTATTGCTGAGAATAGCTAAGTCATTTGCAGCTGATCATCATACAATATTGCTGTTACTTTGTGCACAGTACATTTCACTTTGCATCAGCTCATATGTATCTTTCAAGGTTTCTCTGAGAGCATCTTGCTCATCATTTCATATAGTGTAATAGTATTCCATCAAAATCACATACCACGATTTTTCAGCCATTCCCCAAATGATGGGCATCCCCTCAGTTTCTAATTGTTTGTCGCCCCCAAAAGAGCTACTTTAAATATTTTTGTACATATAGGCACTTTTCCTTTTAAAAAAAAATCTCTTTTGGGATACAGTCTACTTTTTTTTTAAAATTATGCTGAGCAGGAACATAAATCTGAAGATCCTGGGTATAAGTCCCATGTGTCAACTTTTGATTGGGCTCCTGAGTTATTTCTAAATATCCAATTACATTAATTCGATTAAATCATTCCTGCAGAACTATAATCAAAATGGGCAAATGAGACTTTGAGGCCACATTTAGAGGACACTAATTTGACACAGTCATGAAAGCAAGCCTATGGTCCATACATGGGGGGATGACAGAGTAGCACTGACATCAATGTGGGCTCTGTGCTATAGTAGGAGAACAATATTTAGAGTCAGGAGGCTGGGGATTAAATCTCTGTTATTACAAATACAAACTTAGCCAAGTCCCTTAATCTCTCTGAGTCCTATTTTCCTTATCTATAAACTAAGATGATTGGGCTACATAGCTCTAAAGCTATGACTGTATGATAGCACAGTAAAGGAGTTTGACTACTGCTACTCCTGGGTCCAGAGAATTCAGAGACAAATGTTGGATCAGATAATTTATGTTCCCCATGGCTTTGGCAGCTCCAAAATTCAGGTTGTCTTTCCAAGAGCTCCAACAATACTAATAATATTACTGAATTAGACCTGTGATATTTTCCCT
Organism: Trichosurus vulpecula; assembly: GCF_011100635.1. Classification (NCBI taxonomy): domain Eukaryota; kingdom Metazoa; phylum Chordata; class Mammalia; order Diprotodontia; family Phalangeridae; genus Trichosurus; species Trichosurus vulpecula. The sequence goes on along the minus strand of NC_050576.1, from coordinate 87,142,576 downwards.
GCTTGGTAATAGGACTGGTAAAAGAGCCTGAGGTAGGACAGAAACTAAGTATCTTGAGCATTAAATCTCAGATGAGTGGAGGGAGAGAGAACAAAGCTCATGATTACAGTGACTAGGTAACTTACTTTACTCTTGATTATTTATATATAATATATATACACATATTTATACGTATATAGTATGTATATAGTATTATATAGCACATATTTGTATATATACACATGTATGTATGTACACATACATACATGTATGTATATATGTGTGTTACACACACACACACACACAAACACACTTTAAATACTTTGGGTCAGCAGATTTCAAGAAGAGTAAGGAATTAATATTTACTTCTTTTGGCATCCTGGATATAATTATTCAGACAGGCTGTTCATCCCTTCCAGCAGTTTATTGAACATCTAATGATAATGAACACCATTTGATTTAGCCTCTGGTATCACATGAAAATCTAAGTTGGATATTCCAAGGTTGCAATTATATATCTAATGCTATCAAAAGATGTATTTGGGGCAATGTCAAGTTTAGAAACTAAAACGTAATTAAATATACTATTAAAAAATGAGACACATGAACAGTGAGTTATATTTTCAAAATTCAGTGTGAATGACTGAAGCATAAAAAGAAACTGGAAGTTATCTTGGATGGTTAAAATTTCAAGTATTGCTGTAAATATAGTTCATCATGTTCTCTGCAACCAAAGAAATGACTGGAGAACTATTCTGAATTATTTATTCTCACCATCTGTTCATTGCTTAGCGTATCTTCTGTGTGCAGATCTATCTTATGGCCTCTTAGACTTTAGCTTCGACCATTTCAAGATAAGCAGCTGTTTTCTTATCAAAAATCTATACTGAAGTTGTTCATCCTAAATTGGTGCATTTCATTAGTATCTCAAGGGCCCTGGCTGAATTAATGTATTTAAACAATATACTCCTTGAAAACAGGATTTTAAGTGGCTTCTCCCTAATCTATAATTTTAACAACAATACTTAGGAAAAAACCAATGACATGATCTTGACTAAAACATATTCAATTAGTATTACTTTGTGATACAGCACAAGTTGGATAATGGTGAGCATGTGGTCCAAACATGAAACTGTTCTCATCAAAAGGATATTTCCATCTTGGAATTTTCTAAGTGGGGTTTGTACTTTTTTGAAGAAAGCAAGAATCTTAGTTTAGGTAATAATATTTTATAAATAAATATTTATGTCAAATTTATCAAGTATCATAGAATGAGAATGTATAATGTTGTATGTAATAAAGACAAGATTGTTCCTATTCTCATAGGCAGCTGGGTGGTGCGATGTATAGAACATTGGGTCTGTGGTCAGGAAAACTTGAGTTCAAATCCAGCCAAATATTTATTGGCTGTGTAACCTTGGATAAGCCTCCAACCTTTGTATTCCTTGATTTCTTATCTGTAAGATGGGGATAAGAATAATAATATCTACCTTCTAGGGTTGTAAGGATAAAATTAGTTAATATTTGGAAAGTATTTTGAAACCTGAAAGTATAAATGGCAATTATTATTAATTATGGGTATCACCTCCAAGAAATATCAATGCTATCTAAACATTCCTAAAACCTTTAATAATTAATTTAATAATTAATGGCACCTTTGTTTTCATAGCTGAGACCAACCATTTTATTGTTTGAATTTTTCCACTTTTTAAATAAGTATTTGTAAGTGTTGACAGTACTAGTCAAAGGAGAAGCAAAAATCATCATTATTTATAAATAATACAATGAATATAAATTTTTATAATATTCAAAAAACATTGAGAAGTATTAAATAAATTAGGAGTTTTGATGGACTAATTTAACTATTTGAAATTAAGGAAAAAAATTTTCCATTATTGCCAAACATAAGTAATCTCTGCTTTTAATAAAAAAACTTTTATAAAGTAACATACAAAGGATTATATTATACATTTTAATTCATTTATAAAATGGTTCTAAATAATTAAATTTTTATACAAAACATATTTACACATTCACCAAAAATCTCTTATGTAAGTAGTATGTACAATGCTCTGTGCTATAGGTTGTTTAAAAAAAATTATAATAATGATATTGGCCCACTCATCTAGGAGTTTAACAATTTGTAATATATTTTAATATAGTTTTCACAATAGCAGAACATATTTTAGACATGTTTCTAATTATATTGTCTAAATAACTTAACTGATTCATTAAATCTGTTTTGTCAAATAGTCAATCACATTGAATTGTTAGTTTTAGGCAAAATATTCTCATCGTCATCACATATGGAATAAGGAAAGAAAATCAAGACTCAATTTATAGTTGTATATTTTATATACAGTTTTAATTATCTTGAAGACTAACATTCCTGTGCACAATATAGTAGATGGAATGACATTTTAAAATACCAATTATCATTTAAGAATCAAATATGTTTCTACATTTGGAATTCTATCTTTGCTCTATGGAATTTAATTTATACTTGTGAAGAAAAGGTTTACTTTTATAAATTAAAAACAATTCACCAAAAGATATGAGAAATAGTAATAAAGTATGATTACTTGTACTAAGTCTGAGTACTTTAGTTTCTTACGGCTTAATATGTGGTTGGTTTGAAGCCACCCTACCTCATTTTGACCTAATAGTTACTCTAAGTGAGAACATGCTCAATGAAGAGATCCACCAAGAGGGATTCTTAATCTTTTTTTGTGTGTCACGGATTCCATTGGCACCTGGTGAAGTCACTTCTTAGAAAATAATGCTTTTAAACACATAAAATACATGGATTAGAAAAGAAACCAATTACATTGCAACAGTAATACACGGACACATGCATACATAGACATATCTATATATGTTCAGAATCCAAGGTTAACAATCCCTACTTAGACTAAATGAGAAAAAGTCTTTTAAAGACTGAAGAAAGGAAATTATGGCAGACAAAGTTTCTGTTCCTACCTACTATCAAATTTGGTTATTCTCCATGGGTGCTATATGATAGTTTTGAGTTTCCTGGAAAGGGGGGCTTTTCCAGAATTTGAGGCAAGTATGGCATTCCATAATACTGCTGAGGAGCAACTACATAGGAGGAGAGGGAAAGAAGAGGCCTTGGATTCTCTCAGGTCTCTTTTGATTCCCACCCCTACTTTGATCATATGAGGACCTTCTAGATATGAAGGATCCAGAATATCTTGGACTTCCCATATTCTTATCAGCATCCTAAATAATGTCCCCAAGGGAGCTGGAATCAATCTGCATCATCAGAAATGGCTGACGAAGATCGATGCACATTCATCATGCTTTAAGGAATCTTTCTGAACACTCAAAAATAAGATAAAAGGACTTCTGTTATCCAAGAGCTGTGTTACCCTTTTGCCACAGGTGCTTTATCAGCTTGAGCCTACCTTCTCATGGATTCTGAAGGTACTTGTGGGAAAATGTGCCATAGACTTTTAGGGAATGTTTTGTGCCAGTTGTTCTTATGGCACCACCTTGGTAAATATCCCTCTCTAAAAGCTATGTATGGGTCACTGACTAAATATTTCTCAACTGACTATCTTGGAGGGAGGCACAATAGTGGAGGGTTGAGCTGAAGACATTATAAATTTGCCCCTGACCCCTTGGGCTACTCCTTGAGCTCTGAGAGGAAGAAGTGGTTAGCCAAGAGCAAGGGATTCAACTCCTCAGTAGGAATGGGAGTTAAGGTAGCATCCTGAGAGCTTACTTGGACTACATTAGAATAAGAGTCAATTCTATTCCTTCAAAGATAAGTGAATTTCTGTGCAAAAACCCCCCACATTATGATGACAGTTGATTAGTTTATTTTGGTATGATCATATGGTTTACTTTTGAATATTCGTTTAATCCATCAATTCTAATGATCACAATAAACAAATGATATTTTTGTTGTTCAGATATCTGTGAACTGCCAGTTGTATTAAAGTTACATTTATATAATATATTTAGCTGTCTATGTTGCTTATATACTACCTACATTCCTTGGAAGATAAAATTTGCAAAACAAATTTTATAAATTGAGTCAATTTTCTCTCTCATGACTTCAAAAATGATTTTAAAGATTTCTACTTTATTGCTCTTCCTTCCTCTTATAGATTAGATGTTAAACATATTGTATGTCCATGTACATGTGTATAAATACACACACTTTAAGCTTTAAAGCATAAAATGACACTAAGAATTTTGGGACACTATGTGTGTGTGTGTGTATGCATGCATGTGCACAGACATGTGTGCATATATGTCTTAACTTCTTTCATCAATGGCCCATCTTCATGCTTGTGCAAAATATATAAATGTTTGTCATTGTTTAGAAACAAGGTTTTCTACCTGAGTGTTATATTAGAGTTTTGAGCTACTTTCATAGAATCCTAGAATTGGAAGAGACCTGAATTTTCACATAGAACTCAACTACTACTTAATAAAACATTTTATTTATTTTTTGGACTGTTTTAACCATTACCAAGTGGCATAGTATAATCTGCAAGCAAGAACAATAACCTACACATGGTGAAGTTATCCAGATGTTACATGTGGATAATTTTGTGCTGATTGCTTTGAGCCTCAGATGGGCAATCTCTTGATTTAGTTTACCAGTACATATATTGAGGATGAACACTGTAAGCATATAGTAGTTTGAGCCTAGAATGGAATGAGGATGAAAGTGAGCTGGATTGTATCTGTAAAATTGTATAGGACTTTCAAAAGTCCCAAGTGGCTCTCAGACAAAACAAAAACAAAACAAAAAATATCCTTTTGACACAAATGGTCTCCTGGTAGGATTATATGGTTTCAAATCTTGAAAAACCTCAATTGGCAATAAAGAACCAAGTGTCAAAGTTATAGGTGATGTGGAGTGACACAGACTCATTTTACATGTATTTAGGCTGCATCCTATTTGTAACAAGCATCTGCTTGCAAGAGAATTGCTGTAGGCGATATATCATTAAGATGTTTAATTTCACAAAAGTAACTGCTCTTATAATGTAATGAAAAGGAGGAGTTGCAGATGGACAATCTAAATTTTGCACTGGGATTCATGAAATGTAAAAAAAAAAAACAGTCCAAAATAAAGAAGGCCTTCATAATATTGAGTAAATCCTCTTTGGAAGACTAGGGGAAAACACAGACAAAAACTGCCAAGGATGATAAAGTACTGAAGGGTACTATTCTATGTGGATAGTAGGAATATCTACGTTTGACAGACCAAAGATTTGTTGAAGTCTTGAAGCATTAAAAAAGATTAAAGGTCACTACCTTGATCTCAAAAGGTAACAAAAATGTTAGAGCTTAGATAAGCTTTATTATAATTGAACTGGAAGATATATCTAATTTCTTCAAAGAATGAATATATAGCAAGAAATTACTTATTTGATGAGATTGCTTAAGTATTTGAGTGACCTCTCCTGTTTTTTCCATATCCATTATATCAGAAAAAGTGATTCAATTTCTATGCAAAACAATTCTTATAATGAACTTTAATCAACATATTCCTTTAAAAATGTCCAATTAGATTGATCCAAATTCAAGCTACATTTTAATCATTGGAAGTTTTGAGAAAATGTCCTGTGAGGGGAAAGAAACAAAACTAACAATGACTTTTGAAAGAAGTTTAGGAATCTCAAAGCTAAATTTTAAAAAAATCTTTGGGAATTCCCATTGTAATTATTATTTTCTCAATTATTTTGTAAGGCTAATAATTATTTAATAGTCTTATTGTGGCTGACAAAAATATAATCAATTTAAAGAAATAATTTGTCAACCCTTCACTGCTTCCATGACCAATATCCATTTTTCACCCCTGCGGAGGTGTTTCTGTTTTAATAAAATGAACAGGTGCAATATTCAGTGTTCCTCCAGAAAGCCAGTAGCTAAGTCAGTTTATCTCATAGTCCAAAAATTAAGATGTAGCCAATCAGAACATCGAAATATAATTGCCTCATTTTCAATCTTAAGTGCATTATGTGCCTCCTGCTAGTGTCACACCTGGCAAATCTACTTATTAAAATTATGAGAGGGAGAGTTTGCTGAGGTATTTTGAACATTATCCTGACATTGTAATAAAGAAAGGAAACTGGCAGGCATGATCTAATTCAGGTTATGTCTACTCAGTTTAGTTTGTGCTGTTATTCCTGCAAAGCTGATAAATAAATTTCACCCTCAGAAATATTCTAAATCATTCTGAGTCTTGGAATCTATATAATTTTAAAATGCCAATATGTTTTTGCTCTTTCTTTTTTTACATCCAGATACTGTTTTTCATTTTTTCATATTACTGACCATATTTGTTATTTTTCTTTTTCTTTATGCAAGCCATCTTCCTTTAATTTGTAAAGTGTTCTGTCTAACCATTTATAAAACATTAAGATTAGGGAATTAGCTAACAAATATCCACTTCCATCACATATTTTACAGATAAAAAACCTTAGAGGCATTGAGCCAGTCAAAGAGCACCTTAAGGGGAAGAAGAGCAATTTGTTTACCAACCAATATTCCTAATTTATTTCTTAGGTATATTGCATTGGCATTGTTCCTCCATGCCTCCTACTTGATGCTAAGAAAATTAATTAGAAAGTACTATAAGCTCTTTTGTGGAAGGAAAAGTGTGAACACAAGTTATTGAAATGATTGACTAATAAAAAAGCTAGGTCATTTAAAAAATACTATGCCATACAAGTATATATTTTAAAAAATCCTAAAGGTAAAATTTGAAAAAATGAAGTTGATTTTTAAATAATGGGAGAGGTGATTATATGATCATATCAATAGATGCAGAAAAAGCTTTTGATGAAGTACAATACTCATTTACATTAAAATGTTTGTGAGTAGAGGTATAAATAGATGTTTCCTTAAACTGATAAAAAGCATTTATCTAAAACCATCAGCAAGCATTATTTATAACAGCAAACTATTTTTAATTAGAAAAAATAATAGCAAAGTTCATTTGGAAGAACAAAAAGTCAAGAATATCAAAGGAACTAATGAAAAATATAAAGGAAGGAGGTTTAGCAGTATCAGATATTATAAGGCAGTAATTATTAAAATCATCCAGTATTGGCTAAGAAATACAAAGTTAGATCAGTGGAACAGAGGAGACATACAATTTACAGCAGCAAATATAGTCACCTTTTATTTGACAAATGTAAAGGAAAAATTTTGGGATAAGAATTAACTATTTTGTAAACATTGTTGGGAAAAGTGGAAAGCAGTATGGCAGAAATTGGACATAGACCAATACCTTACAGAATTTACCAAGTTAAGGTCAAAATGAATACATGACCTAGATAGAGAGATATTACAAGAAAATTTGAAGAATTATAGAGAATTAACTATGGATAGCTAATCAATTTATGAATAATCAAGAGATAGAAAGGAGAGCGAGGTGTAAAATGGGTAATTTTGATTACATTAAATTAAAAAGATTTTATACAAATAAATGCACCCAAGATCAGAAGGAAAGCAGAAAATTGAGGAAATAATTTTTATAGACAACTTCTTGATAAAGATCTCATATCTCAAATATATAAAGGAATTTGACAAATCTACAAGAATATGAGTCTTTCCCCAACTGACAATTGGTGAAAGGACCAGAATAGGCAGTTTATTGAAGAAGAAATCAAAACAACTGTCATATGAAAAAATGCTCTAAATTTTTATTGATTAGAGAAATGCAAATTCAAACAAATGATTACTAAATTACTAAAATGATTGAAGGGCAATATGACCAATATTGGAGGGAATATGGAAAAATTTGGACACTGATTCATTGTTGATGGAATTATGAACTAATCCAATCATTTTGGAAAGCAATCTGGAATTGTGGCCAAAGAGTTATTAAATTGCTTATACATTTTGACCCCAGTACTACTACTACTCAGTCTATTTCCAAAGATGATTAGGGAAAAAGGAAAAGAACATATATGTTCTAAAATGTTTATAGTGGTGGCAAAGAACTGGAAATTGCAGGTGTGTCCATCAATTGGGGATTGGCTGAAAATGTGGTGATGTATGATTGTGATGGAATACTACTGTGCTATAAGAAATAATGAGTTTGATGATCTTATAAAAACATGGATAGACTTGCATGAAATAATGAGCAGAATCTAGAGAACATTGTATACAGTAATGTCAATATCGGTGTTCTCTTATCAGTATTTACTGTCAAAAAGAAAAACTTTGAGTAAATAAATCATGTTGACTATTAAAAATACCCAAATTACATACAAAGGATATATGAAGGAAGACACTATCGGCATCCAGAGAAAGAACTGGCAAATAAAAGTATGTATGGAATGATTTTACATACATATACATATATACACACATACATACACATATTTATGTCTAATGGTAGCCATCTTTAGAATGAGGAGGGAGGAAAAAAGGAAAACAAATTTATATAATACCTTTATTATATATTTAAAAGGAATAGCAAGTTGTACATCTTAAATTTGCAGTTTCATGTGCAATCATCTTTTTATTATATTCTTATGGAAATGCTTGTTTTATTACATAAATAAAAAATAAAACAAAAATTAACATAGTAAAAAGAGAAAAAAATTATCACCAGTGTTGAATATGTCTCTATGAACACATAATTAACACACTGTTTTTGATATGAAATTTTTTACAGAGAGGAATTCAACAAAAACTTTATGTAATTTTGATATTATTTATCATTGAAACTTTCATAGAAAACAGTGCTTTGAGAATTTTTATGGTTTAAAACTTAAGGTAATCAAGAATGTTCTATTTGTTTTTTCTCTGTTTTTTCTACTTTATTTTAAAAATCTATTCATTAAAGTTTTATTGATGGAATTTGTTTTTATATCACAGGTTTTTCCTGTTAATATCCTCCAGTCCTACACTGTAAGTTTCCCCTGGTAATCGAAGAGAAACACTTAAGCAAACTCAAATAATACATTGATCCTCTCTGACAACATAATACTCACTATTCTGCCAAATTATCTTCCACTTCTCCAAAGGAAAAAAAAATGTGGTGCTTTACCTCATTTTTTTCCAGATTAAACATTACAATAGTATAGCCTTTGACTTCATGACAATGTGCTTTTCATTTACATAATTATATGTCATTATATTTTTATTATATTTATTATATATCATACTTGTTCTGTACATTGCTTTCCTCCTTATGTCAGTGAATGAACATTAATTAGGAGCTTTCCATTTGTCAGGCATTGTGTTAAGTGTTAGGGATACAAAGATGGGCAAATAGTCTCTGCTCTCAAAGGATCTAATGGTTAGGTGACTACTTCAATTTATCTAAGTATTTCAATGTTTTTCAGAATTCTTTGTTCTGTAATTTTTAATGGTATAGTAGTATTTCATTTGTTCACTCACTCTCCCAAAAGAGGTGTCCATTTTTTTCTATTGAGTTTCTTTTTCAATAATATTTAAGTCTGCTTCCTAATATGAATTGAAATATCTAAATTCTATTTAGACTGTCATAAGAATCTTATGTAGAAAAATAACTATTCAAGTCATACCATTATACACATTATACAGAAGAATAAAATCTAGGCTGAAGTATATTTTTTGCCACCATTTTTACCATGGGGATCTATTTTTCAAAGTGTTTGTAAGATGTTTCACATTGAGTAAATAACCCAGAAAAACATTATTTAACTCTCTGGTCTTATTATTCAAGAACAGCAAGCAAAATTGTTTGCAATCCCTTGTTTTTCCATTGCACATACTTTTTAATAGTGGATACCTGATAAGAGAATTCCGATATATGGGCAATATACAAAGAATGATTTCTAAACCTTTCTGCAAAGTTTAGATTTACTACTTTTTCTATCAAGAAAAAAGAAGCATTTCAAATTAAGAGCTGTTTTTCCATAGGTTCCAATAAAAAGAAATATGCATTGAAACTAGTTTTTTTTTGGGGGGGGAGGCTGATGGGAATGGATGAATTTAGTACTATATCATGAGTATCTGAAAAAAAATCACTGGAACATAAAAATAAATATATTTTCATTTTACTACTTTGTTTGAAGCATGGCATACTATTTTAAACCATATATCTTTTGTAAATCACCTTACTAATATGTGAACAGTAGTGAAGAAACCTTCTATTGAATGTGTATTTGGGAACTGAAAATATGGGTCTTATTGAAGATCAATCACTCAGATAACAATTTTATTAGCTTTTGCCATTTGTGATTTCAATTTAATATAGCCAGTGGTGTTCAACCTGCTACCACTCTTATTGCTAAGATTACATTGGAAAATAATGTTGTGAGGAGGAAAGGTGATATTGCTATGATTTTATTATAAGACGGTTTTTTAGACAATGTCAGCACTATAAAAAGGAATTAAGTTTTTGAAATCTGTGATGTCATTTATGCTTTCTATAACTGGCTCTCAAATTGCCATGTCCAGATTCCATCATGTTGCTTTTAGGAATGTGTCACCCCAAATGTTATGATTTTGCTGCTCCACTATTAGGTTGTTGTTTTTTTTTTCTATGAGGTTAGACATTTGTAAGTGATCATTGGAAAATTCTTAACTTGCCTCATGAAGCACATAAAGCACATCTTTATCAGAAATGAGAGGACATTTGATAGATTTTTGGGCCTGCATCTTCACGTTACTTTCACTTCCTTGACCTTGAAGTTCTTTGGTATGACCATTTCATATATTTACTGCACAAACCTCAAAAACTTAAATATTGGATTTCTCTAAGATTCCAAATGCTAAACTGATTATCCAAAGTTAAGCCATTTTACCTGGGATAGTGAAGTTTTAAAAGGAACAATATTCACCTTTTTTGTAATCATTGAACATAGTCGTGACATCATTTCTTTATATCTATCTAATGGCTGCTTTTTATTTAATTTTCTTCAATATTCTTTACACACTTAATGCCCATTTGTTCTATCTCCTAGGCATCACTGTTCTACTATTCCTTTAGTGTCCAGAGTGGGACATTCAGTATTGTGTAAGGGAATATATCTTTTTAAATTGAGGTAGAGGGTTCCATGGTGTCTCGATGGATAGAGGTAGAGTATTGTTTAAATACCTTCCACGTGTATGGAGTTGATTCTGTAAGTGTAGATATTTCAATATTATTTTCCTATATGCAGAAGCATCTGCCCTTCTCTTTGACCCAAGTTCCTCTCAATGTGGTCTAGAGTTTAAATTCACATTTATTATTTCATAAATTGGCTCATTATTCCCTCCTTTCAGAATTCTGGGAAAATCTCCAAATAGAGCTCACCTCTTACTTCCCATTAAGGATTCTTAGCTCCTTCCCAGTTTCGAATGATCTGAAAGGAAACAAAACTCACATTATAATTTAGAGCACAGTTACTGTAGGACATAGAAAGAGAATAAAACAGTATTGAACCTCCCAAGTGTCTAGGAGTGACTGGCTCACTGCCACATTAATGAGGTCTGAACTCACAAATCAGTTCACACCTTTACTTTTGCCAAGGAAACTGCTGTACCCAGGAGTGTCCCAAATTGCTGAGGAGACTTCAAAGTATCTGGCCCAGATATCATCAGCTCTAATTGGGCAAGCCTCAAAGTTGTTTTTGGTTACTTTTTTTTTTCTGTATTGCTTGTTTGTTTGAATGGTTCCCTGGTCCTTGTAATTAGTTTCAGTAGATAGTGAAGGAAATATCTCAACAGCATTCACTTCAGTTTCCAAGTCCTGACACCTCTCAAATGAATTTTCTTCTCCAGGTAGCAATGATGCCAACATTTCTAAGTGTTACTTGGATGCCAGTTCTTAGCCAAAGATGTCCATGTAAATGGCAGAAGGAAAGCATAGGACAGGGGTGGGGAACCTGTGGCCTGGAGGCCACATGTGGCCTTCTAGGTTCTTGAGTGTGGCCTTTTGACTGAGTCTAAGTTTTACAGAACAAATATTGTAGTAAAGGGCTGCACTTGAAGACCTAAAGGGCCACATGTGTCTACGAGGCCTCAGGCTTCCCCCACCCATCACCCTTTATTGTTCATATGGGTTCTCTCTAGTCCAGCTGGCTGATGTACTGCTTAGGCATGTATCATTCTGGTGTGGTGCCCGGAGCTAGTCTCAGTAGAAACCAGGAACTTGCAAAGAAGGACACTATCCTACATAAGCAACCAATAAAATAGAATATAACATATAGAAACCCTGAGATGGGTACCTCTTTTAGAGATCTTAAATCAAAAGCTAGAAACATTACTGGACCATAGCTAGAAAACTGGAAGGGAAGTTAAAGTCTATCAAGTCCACTCTCCTCATTTTATAGGTGAAGAACTGAGCCTTGTAAAGGTTAATTAACTTTGTTCAAGTCATATAGATAATAAATAGCAGAAGGATTCTACTAAAGGCCCTGTGATTCCAAATTCAGCAGTCTTTCACTGAAGGGTGACTGACACTGCTTCCCAATAAGGGCTAACTACAGTGAAATTGACTTTACCTGATTACATATTACATGTATATTATATGTTTGTTTAGCAATTACATATTACATGTGTGTATCTACACACATGTTAAATAATGATATAATAACACCTACCTCCCAGGTAGGCGAGTTGTTGTGAATAAAAAAGGACATAATATTTATAAAGTGTTTTGAGACCTTAAACCATTATACAGATGCTAGCTGTTATTGTTATGATGTGCATATTAATAAGTGCATTAGAGTGTAAGTTCCTTTTTAATGGTGAAAAATGCTATCCACCTCCCTAGGGGGGGAAAAAAGACTGGGATCTGAGTTCAAATCAAAGTATGCTTTTTTTTTAACTTTAAAAAATTTTTTGAACTGTTTTCTTCACAACATGACTAATATGGAAATATATTTTGCATGATCGCACATATATAACCTTTGTCAAATTGTTTGCTGTCTCAGGGAGGAGGGAGGAAAGAAAGAGGAATTTGGAATTCAAATTTATTTTATAAAAATGAATGATGAAAATGTTTTTACATGCAATTGGGAAAAATTAAAATATAGAAAAAAAAAGAATGTGAGTTCTTGAGGGCAGGAGCACTTTTAACTTTCTCTGTACCCAGCACTTTGACATAGTACCTAGCACTTAGTAGGCAGTTAACAAATATTTCTTGAATTATATAATATTTAACTATTGGCTCTAGTTAGTTAAAACTAAGCTTAAATAGAAAGGCAATAACAAAGAAGGTAAAGCAGTGATATTTTCAGGGCTGTGAATACAAGTAACAAAATCAATAAGATACAATCTCATTAAAATTACTTTTAAATTTTATCAATCTATTACTAATGGTTTAGGAGTAAAGTATAGGTAATATTTCTTCCCCTAAAAATGTTACAAGTAGTATAGGTGGTAACTACTTGAAGTCAAAGAAATAACAATAACCCTTCTGATTTTCAGTTCCACTTGGATGGCATTCTTGACATAGTGACTTTTGATAATTTAACTAAAATTTGGCAGCCCCAGGAGAGCACCAACTGCTTCAAAGTATCCCTCGTGTTCTAAATTCAGCAGTCCTTGGCTTCTTCCCTGGCTTACTGCTATTACCGTTAACAGCAGGCTATCATGAAATCAGTCAATTACCTAACCAGCTGAAGGTGGTCAAAGGATATGAAAAGACTTTTCTGAAGAATTGAAAGCTTCTAATAAGTATATCAGACTACTCCAAATAATTAATATTAAAAATGCTAATAAAAAACAATTCTAATGTTTCACCTCACACCCAACAAATTTGCAAAGATGGCAAGAGATGGAAATATTCAGTGTTGAAAAAACTGCCACAAAACAGTTATACTAATTCAGTTTTGTGGAGATATGCATTTGACCTACTAAAATGGGGAAAAAAGTATAATCGTAGTAGGAAAGTGACTCATTCATGACTTTGGACCCAGAGTTACATTGTTAGCCATATACCTCAAAGATAAAAAATTTAAAAACACACAAGCAGATTATTTGTGTTTTTTTAAAATACCAGTATATGCACACCAGAACTTTTTGTGGTAGCAAAAGCTCAATTAAGGAATAGATGAATAGGTTATGATACATAAATCCATGGAATACCTATGTTCCACAAAAAATAATGAATACAAGCAATTCAGAGAATCATGGGAATTCATGAATGAACTAATGCAAAGTGACATAAGCAGAAACAAAGAAACATATATACATTAATAACTATAATATAAAGAACAATGAAACAGTACAGAATGTTGGGTAGTTTTAATGACTAATGTTAGTTCCACAAAAGAGATGAGAAGATGTATTTTGAGGGGTGGGTGGGCAGAGAAGTATGGAATTTTTACCAGTCAGGTACAGACATTTGCGTTGGTGGGTTTTACTTAACTGATTTTCAGGAGAAGTTTACTAGAGGTTAGTGCTTCAGGGGGAAGTTGGGGGTATATCTTTAAATTACTATGACATAAAAGCAAAAAGCATAAAAATATGTACCTTTTAAAAATGTGTGAAAATGCTTGAATTCTGTAAAGTATTATGTAAAGGTAAGGCACAATTATTACTGATGTCAAGTTGTCATTTTTATCCTGGTTAAGGAATCACTTACCAACTGCCCAGTTATTAGTTGATTGCTAACCAGTTATTTAAAAATAACTGGTTCATTAAATGAAATAATTTATTGGATAAAATAGATCTTTCTTTTATATAATTTAATCCATTTATTTTATAGATGAAGAAATTGAGTCATAGAGATTAGGGGATATTTTCAAAATCATAAACCCATTTTAGTGGCAGAGCAATGACTTGAGCTCTGATTTTCTGGTCATAATTTGAATTTTTGTCCATAACACCACATATTTACTGAATTCAGCTGTTAAAATTCCTCTCCCCAAACTTGACTTTATAAATATAGTGTGTTTCCAAAGTTGCTGCATACCTGACTGATAGTATGATAGTTATATATTAGAAGGTCTGCTAAGAGTCTTTCTAATAATTTTTATTATTTTGAGGTATTATAAAAAAAACCAATTCTGAATGTATGTGCTGATAAGGCACAATCTTATTCTCTTAAAATAGAGTGAACCTCTGTTAAGAACATTTAGATCCGAACTTAATTGTAGCTTTCTGGAGTGGGCGGGAGTAAGAAGGATAAAAGAACATTTTGAAAACTGCACAGTAAAGAATTAAGGAAACTTACAAAGAAGCAAAGAAAAGATGGATAACTCTCAACACAACATGAAATATTTTTACATATGCTTTCTTAAAATGGACATTATTGCTATATTTTAAATCTTCTCTTACATTCTATGGTATGCAGAATTTTTTTTCATTTTTTATTTCGTATTTAAGTTTTCAGATTTAAGTTTATAATGTGCTTCTTTTTCTTATCTTATTGTGTATTTAAATTTTGGAAAAATAAAATAAAATAGAATACTTAGGAATACCATAGTCATTTATTTCTGTTGAAGAAATCATACAATAATATACATTAAATCTTAGAAAGAAATCTCAAGTATTTTCTAAGCTTGTTATTCTTATAGTCTTATTTATTTTTTAAATTGTAGCATCTCTTTCTATTCCTATAGATCGTTTATTATATAGTCTGCCATTTGCCCAGCGGCCAATTAGATGATAATATTTGACAAAACTTAGAAGATGAAAAGTCTTCCTAAAATTTGTTTTTTAATATATCACTATATAAATCATTTTTGCTTTAAATTATGTTATGTCTTGGAACTTTTGGATGTGATTGCTTAAAAAGAATAATCAGATTTCTTACTGGATAACCTTTCTCTTTTTATTTCAAAAACATTAAAGATAAAATATTGTTGAAATGACTGTGTTTCCTGCACTAATTTGAAAAAAAAATATTTCACAGGGATTTTCTGACTATGAAAGCATTTTAAAAGGATTATTCATGTCACTGTGGAATATGGAAGACAGATTAATGGTCTTTGCATGTAGAAGAGAGTTTATTCAAATACATTCAGATCATGAAAATAGAGGACACAAAAATGAAGTCATACTAAATTCCTTTTGGCACAAGTGTTTTCTTTTTCATACACTATTTGACATCTCTTCTGCTTTCATAGATCCATTCTGAGGTATACATGAAGAACTATGGAGTTACATTTGGTGTTACTATGTTTATATTCCTATTATTCTAGGTAATCCATATTCAACAGTGAAATCAAATGATTGTTTTCTATTCACATCTAAGAAGATTGTTTACTAGAAAAAATGATTTCATCATTAAAGTGTTTATTTTTTAACCATTTTTCTAGATGAATTCAAATTCTTTATGAAAAGGCTTCCCATGAATTATTTCCTCAACACATCTACCATAATGCATTTGTGGACAATGGATTCTAATTTTCAGCGTCGTTATGAACAACTAGAGAACAGCATGAAACAACTTTTCCTAAAGGCACAGAAAATTGTACACAAGCTTTTTAGCCTTAGTAAGAGGTGTCATAAACAACCACTCATCAGCCTGCCAAGACAAAGGTAAGAAATGTTTTGACAATCTGGGAAACTGGGAGCATTGTTTTGACATTGAAATCTACTTCAGATTTCAGGTATGGTAATTAGCTTCGTGCACACTGGCTTTTATATACTTAATGACGAATTGACAGCAATGTGTCCTTTAGTGCATTAGAATATTATTCTCAGATATTCCCCACAGCAGTGGTACGACAGCAAAACATAGACTCTCAACTCATTTGTCTTTATGTGTGCTATCAGAATCAATAAATCATGTGTAGGTAATCACCAGATAATTCTTGAGAAAAGCAAATAAAAACAGATCACCCCACCAGCAAACAATGAACACAATACTATTCTTACTTTTCCTGAAATGGAAATGTTTATTATTATGCATTTTGAAAAATAAAACTATGAAATGTTTATTATACTTACCAGTCGATATTGCAAAGATCTTTTTGTGTACTTTCATAAAATTCCCAAAACTGTCATGCAAGGATGGAAAGTTTTTATGAGGGGGGTGACAGATTTTATATTGTTTGGCCCCATTGTTCACAAGAAAAGTAGGATGTATTTTTTTTGAGATTTAGTAATCTTTTAGTGTAATCAAAAATGGTTTTATTTATCTGAGTTCAACAAAGCAAATAAACAAAAAATATTTCCAAAGACAACTTTTGCCTGGCAGTTATGAAGCTATAAAGCTCTATGTGTAGCATAAGGCATCATTGTACTCATATCAGGTTAAATATGAGAACTTCAACTTGATGCCCAAATGAATAAGAATAGGAAGATTAGTAAGGAATCACTGCAGTCTTATTTTTCTGGGAAAAAATAAACAAAAAGGAGATTAAAACATTTTTTTGAAGTTTCACTGAAAATGGGTCACAAGGATACTTAAAATGGAAACCATAGTCTATAATCCACTCACTTTGGCAGCTTCACCTAAAGAGCATTGATTAATTTTGTGCTATTTATTTGGGTCCTTGGCATATGCAGGCATTTTTTTTTTCTTGGTCGTCTTTCTTGTCCAAGTTTTTCAACTTGTTTTCTTCACAGTCCACTAGGTTAATTCATTTACCACCTAATATTAATGAACTCTTTGCCCTAGTTGGACTTTCCAAAAATGATTTGGTCTATTTAATATATCATTTTATTAGGAGAAACTAAAATTGAGGGGCAGCGGGAATCCCTAACAACAGTTTTTGTTGATATTGTTTTTTTTAATTGCTAAATCTTTTCTTTTCTAACTCTATAATTAGTCTCCAGTACATGTCCTTTTCTTCACTAACACATTCATAAACTCTAGTTCAGACCCTTCTTACCTAATGCCTACACTATCACAATTACTTTTCTAAATGGTCTTCCTGCCTCAAATTTCTCTTCTTTCTAATCTATCTACTTGGTTGCCAAAGTGATTTTTCATAAACCATTGATCTGACCGCATCACTTCCTTACTCAGTAAACTTCAATGGATCCTCATTAACTTATGGGATCAAATATAAATTCTTCTGTTAGGTATTCAAAACTCTTCATTCCCACACTTTCAATTTTCTTATAAATTACTCTCTTTCATGCAGTCTATCTACCATGTTAGACTATTTGTTCCTTACAAATGAGAGTCGCTACATCTAAAGGACTTTGCACTGGCTGTCCCATACCTCCTTCCTCCCTTCACTTTGTAGAATCTCTGGCTTCCTTCAAGGCTTAGCTGAAGTTACACCTTCCGCAGGAATCCTTTCCTGGTTCTCTCAGCTGTTAGTATCTTCTTTTCTAAGATTGCATCTATTCTGTATGTATCTTATACTATATTTATAAACATAATATATTATATATATATATATATACATTCTATATAATATACATTATTTGCATAAAAATTATAACTAGAATTTATATAGTTCCAAGTTCCACAAAATACATTTTTGTGTGATAGCTTATTTAATCCTTCAACAATCCTGTGAAATGGGTGCTCTTATTAGCTTCATTTTACAGAGGAGGAAGCTGACACTGAAAGAGGTTAAATGATTTACTTAGGGTCATACAGCTAGTAAAAGACTGAGTCAAGATTTGAATTTGAGACTTTCTGGCTCCAAGTCCAGCACTGTATTTATTCACAACTCACCTAGCTTTTCTCACTCATTAGAAAGCTATCTTCTTAAGGACAAGGATTGTTATTGCTTTATTCTTTGTACTCTGCATGGTGCGTGGCGCATAATATGGAATAGAATCTACCCCGTGATTTCACTATTATAGGGAAACTTTCTCTACCATTTGTATTTGGCACTTTTGCTACAGCTTGTGGTCTTCGAGTTTTACCTAAGAAACTAAGAGGTAAAATAACTTACTCACCCAGAGTGACACAACAAGTATATATGCCAGGGGCATTTTTCCTGGCTAACTCTCTTTTCATTGCACTAGACACTTATAAATACTTGCTGGTTGATTGATAGAGAAGTATAATACAAAATAATTCAACACATAAATTCTTCTATTAGGTAAAATACTTTAAAAATTCTTTTAATTCTTGTTGTCCATTTCTTGATACATGACAGTGTGAAATGCTCAAATGGGCAAGTGCTTCTGTGACCTCATCAACTTGCCCTCCAAGGAATCTGATGGCAGCTTATCTATGCATACTCATCCTCTGTCATTTTTGTTCCTATCTTCTTATGTTTCTATCTGAATGTCCTCCCATTATGTTGGGTATGATTTTTGCTTTTCTCTTTATATTCTGAGGTTATCAGTGGAGAATATGAGTTTCCCATTAGTTAAGGTAGTTAGTGCTCAAAACATTATCAGTACATTTTCTTTCAATCATATTTTTTGTTCTTTCTTTGTTTCTTTCCTTCCTTCCTTCTTTCTCTTTCTTTCTTTCTTTCATTCTTACTTCCTTTCTTTCTTCTTCTTGTTATTCTTCCTCCTCCTTTTTTGTCCTTCCTTACTTTATACTGTTCCTCTCTTTCTTTCTTTACTCCCTCCCTCCTCCCTTCTCCCTCCCTCTCTTCCTCCTTCCATCCTTCCCTTCCTTCTTCCTCCCTTCCTCACTTCCTCCCCTCCCCCTCTCCTCTCCCTCCCTCCCTCCCTTCCTCTCTTCCTTCCTTCCTTCCTTCCTTGCCTGTTGGGGGCTTTCTTTCTGAGAGAAATTTGGAGTCATCAAACTTGAGGCAGGGAAGAAAAACTATGTTAATGAGGAATATCACTTATACTTAGGATTTTCAGGTTAGAATCACAATTGTATTCAAACAACTGATTGGTGGTTCATGTGCTTTCTGTCATTTTGAGAGAGGATAAAGGAGATGGGGGGTAAAGGGTTAGGAACCACAGCGGTTTCCTTCCTTTATAGGATTTTTCTCCTAGCCTGCATTGCAGTGGTTATACAGCCCTGATGGGCTTTCTGTCAAACCTAAATATCCTAAAGTGGTTTGAGCATAAATAGGAAAATATGACCTAGATTCTTTAAACTTTTCAGTGAAATTATTTGGGTACCATTTTAGGGGTAGTGGGGGACTAGATATTATAGAGTAATGGAGGAGGGCAAAGTGGTCTTTTAATATTTTTAAGGCACAGTATTCAACATTTCTCATCAAGTCTCTATTATCAATGAAATTTCCTTAGTTAGTTTATGGAAAGACTCCTACTGAATCTTCACTGTATGTTTCTTGAGCAAGCTCTTCAGCATGTGATAATCAGACCACCACTAGGTGGCTTACTGCTGTTGGGATTCAGTCTCTTTTCAAATAAACTGAAGCAAGCTCTCCAGTTTACTTATGGCCAGCTAGTAAACCAAGAATGTTCTATGGTCCCAGGGAGAAATGAAAACAAACAAACAAAAAACAACTAGCATAGCATTTTGTATTATTGTTCTTCATTCAAAGAGTGGACTTTCTACAGATTACATACTCTAGGGATACCCAACCTGGAGTGTGAGAAACATCAATAGGATTTGAGTAATATTTGGTAAATAATTATTCTGCTTATTATTATTATTATTAGTTGTTAAAATTAATAATAATATATTATTAAAATAAATGTAATAATAAAAATAAAAGAATTTCTGTTAAAATAAGTGTCTTCATTTCTTACGTGTGTTCCTTTGATGTCAAAAAGTGTTATGAGATTTGTTTCATTCTATCACTGTTCTAATGTAGGCAATTTGTTTTCTACATTGTGATGGTGTCATTCTTAGTTTTGTTTCTGTTTTTAAATGCTAGATACACAATGAATATTTGCTGAATTGAAATAGCTCAATTTTATTTAATATTTTTACTATTTCATATGCAATTGATCATATACATTGTTAGAAAAATTAACATACAAACCAAGGCCAAATGTTGTTATTTCTAAATTTAATTTACTCCAACCCACTGTATTTGAACATGATACTTATTACTACAAGCATACATTGAACGACATTTTCAAAATAGGTTATAATAAATTTAGACCTGTTTCTATTATGCAGTGTCTAATAAGGTAATGTTTTATGAAGAACACACAATGCATTTAAGAGCACTTGTTTAATTTTTAAAAATAAGATTCAATCAAAAATATGTCCATAAAATAGTCACTTCGGATGGATTTTAACGTTTTCTGTGATTAGGCAGTCAACTTTTTAAAAGTCAACTTGATCTCCCTTATCATTCTGCCTAGCAGTCTGAGTTAAAGAATAGCTGAATAGATTTTCTAGAGACCCAGGGCACTGCAGCAGTCAGCCTGGTTATGTTTGGTGCAGGATGGCAATAAGAAATCCAGAGGTCATCTAAAATGCTTTTAGAGAATGTCCTCAGCAGATTAGCTGACCTAGGTGGTCTAAAAATGTTCTAGAAAACTCCATAGCTGCAAGACAGAATGACTGAGGATTGAATTGATTATGGACATAAGATGATTATAGATGCCTCTTAGATGTATCTGCAACATTGTTAAGCAAAACCTTCCTCCCAAAGGGCAATCTTAAACTTAGACAGAATATGTTGCATTACATACTTTTAAGTTAAACATCCAATGTTAACATTTTTCTGTCACCTTCTTAAGTCTAGAAAATCAACAAAACAACAAATCAAGGCCTGATTTTTAACATTTGCCCATTTCTGAGATATGAATCTTCACACTGAAAAGTTAATAATCAGCTCTCATGAGCTGGTTCCAGCTAGCTCCAGCATACCTCTTGATAAAGGCATATTATGTGCCAATAATTTATATGATTCTTAATTGAACAACATTAATGAAAACTATTAATTGGACTCCCCCTGCCCTGCCTCCATGCATGTACACACACATATACACACAAATCCCCTACAAATAAAAAAATATTTCATTCAACAAACATGTTCAGGTGTGGTATGCAACAAATTTTCATTTTCATCTTGTTAAGTAACATGAAGTGAATGGAATCTTATTAAATAGATGACTGTTAGTAGATACTCTGGTGTTTTAAAATGTAGGTCTAATCATGTCAACCCCCATCCCCACACATACTCAGTAAACCCCAGTGGCTCCCTATTGCCTTCAGGGTCAGATAAAAAATGCTCTGTTTAGGATCCTAAGCCTTTCATAATCTACTCCCTTCCTACCTTCCAGTCTTTGTATATATCATGCCCCAACACATCATCTTCAATCCAGTAATACTGTCTTCCTAGCCATTCCATAAGCAAGACACTCTTATCTCTCCACTTTGGGAATTCTTTCTGCCTGTCTTCTTTGCCTGGTATGCTCCTTCTCCTCTGCAGTACTATGGTATCATTATCCCAGTTTTATAGATGGGGAAATTGAGGCTCAAAGAAATGAACTGACTTAACCACATGGGAACACATGCCAAAAGCAGTATTAGAATCCAGATTTCTCCTGACATCAAGTTCTCCACACTTTCCACTATATCAAAAAACCCTAGAGGCCCAGGTGTAATAGGTATCTACATTTAACAAATGAATAAACTGAACCTAAGGGGGGAAAAATGACTTCTTTTTTATTATAACTAGTGTCAGAAGCAGGATTACAACCCTGTTCTCTCTTGACTGTAATTCCTTATTTCTACCATGCTGTTCAGATAAAACCACTTATGATTCATCATTATATTGAAACTCGAGGTAATATCTGCATTGAGACCTAGAATTGTAAAAGAAACATAATTGACCTGCAATTGACCCCTTTTATTGTCTTAATGTCCACAATTCTATCATGTGTCTGCCATATATGGCCTAGTGTTCTTCTTGCTTGTTAGTTCTTTTTGAAGCTTCGTATTCCCTCGATCCCCTCTCCCACCCATGACAAGCAGGACCTAATATCAGCTGAATAAAATTAGTCCTAATTGACTAGTTAATTTGTTCCCTTCTATAACCACCCTCTAGCTTCTTAGAAAACAGATCTCTCTACTATTAAATTCCCACTTCTTTCTGACTCAACAGGGACAAGATGACTTCCCTTAGCCTTCATTTCCTATGTGCATATTGAAAGAACATACCATAGAAGTAAAATGATTTTCTCCTTCGCTTTTTTCTTCTGTCTTCTCTTTCTTTCCAATGAGGGCTGGTTTTTTATGCTGTTTGTTTTTATTTTTCCCTCCTAATTTTTACTGTGATTGGCTATTAATAAAACTTTCTTCTTCCTAGGCACTTTTGCACTTGTTTAAATGATTAAATATTTATAAACATGGCATCATATTACAGATTTTCACTTTACAAAGATTCCAGATAACCAAGTTTGTTCAATTTAGAAATTTAATTTTACATTCCATTCTAATTCAATGAATTCTGACATCAGGGCAGACCCTTTACTCTGTGGAGTAAAATACAATACAAAAATAGTCTGTTGGAACATTTGTGAGGGAGTTATCTCTAAATCTGTGCATCTTACATTTCTTTTGAGCTCAAACACACAGTACAGTGACCCCAATATTGTGGTATTGTTTTGGTCCTCTTTGGGTGCAAAGGACAACAACAATACAACACATTATATCAGCTGTTTCATTTGCTGTGCAAATTCCTTTACTTTTTGCATCTTGTGGGGTTTGTCTTGATATTTTAGATCCTTGAGGTTGTCAGAAAAAAATGACATAAAAATAGTATTGTTTTCATTTTGCAAATGGAGAAGCAAAGGTCATTAAGGAAGTGAACATCTGTGATGAATGCAATAGCTAGAAATGTTGACACTTCTCTCACCCCAAAAGTAAAGTTCAATATACCTTATCCTTTTTTAAAAAATAAAATGAATAAATCTCTAATCACATGGAGTTATAAATGTTATAATGATAGTTTGTGTGAAAGGATATAGTTGGTAGGAGCTTCATATGACCTTTAACTCTAGTTTATTCTTTAAATTTTGCATTTTACTCACAAAAATCTTATTAACCTGACTGATTTTAAATGATTGGAAAGCTTTTACACAGTCATTTTGACTACAGAAGGTAGTGTGTGTGTGTATGTGTCTGTGTGTGTGCCTGCACATGTGCGTGTGTATGCAAACTGATTTTTGGATTACTAATATATATTTTACATATATATATATATATATATATATATATATATATATATATATATATATATATATATATATATATATATATATATATAGACACACACACACATACACACACACACACACACACACACACATATATATATATAAAATACTTTTTGGAATTAATACAATATTTAGGTATATAAGGGCCTTCTCATTGTTGTATGGTTCTCTTGTCACCACTTCAGACTCTGTACTCTCAAGCTTTTGTTAAACCTTGTATGTGGAAACAGCACCCTTCTGAGAGTTTATGGTAAAATTGGGAAAATACTAGAGAATAGTATAAGGAAACATATGATAGGTATTATGATAATGTTGTCATGGGCGAGAAATGTTAAACTAACAATGGACAACAGGATGGTGAAACCCAGGGTAGATGAAGAGATGATGAAAGAGTATGTAGGTGTCCTTGGCATGATAAGCTGCCAGGTTTGAGTGGAAAAAAAAAATATATATATATATATATATATATATATATATATATATATATATATATATGTCCTACAATACTGAAAGAATGTACAAATGAGATTCCTGACCCACTGTTGGTTTATGATCTTTGAAAGATTGAGGAAAACAAGAGGAATGACAGAATCAGAAAAAAGGAAATATTATTTTCAAAACTGAAAGGTCAGAGTCTGTAAACAGTAGATTGATGAACTTGATTTTGATTACTGGCAAAATTCTAGAGTGCTTTGTTGAAGGAATGATGTGTAAGGATTTAGAATGGAAAATTATATATATATTTTAAAAATTAGCATGGCTTTAGTAAGAATATTTGCTTTAGTTTTTTTTTGAACAGGGTTACTAGACTGGTAAATCAAGGGAATCCTAGATTTCACCAAAATATTTTACAAAATAACCTTTTATCTCATCCTTGTGAATAATATGGAGAGATGAGCATAGGTAAAAGTTAATTTACTATTATTTAGGTAATACCAGTGAGCTATTATTAAAGAGTTAATGGAAATGTAGAGAAAGAGATTTCTAGTGGAATTCTTCAAGGATAAATCCTTTGGTCTTGTGCTATTCAATATATTTTCAACAATTTAGAAAAAGGTTTCATTAAATTATATATAAGGATCCTTGTGGGTCACATATTGAATTAGAAAACCAAAATTTAATAGTGCCTAAATTTTCTTGTATTCATTTTTTTAAATATTTCCCAATTGAATTTTAATCTGATTTCAAAGTTTTCAATAGACAAAAATTTTAAGTTTAATTAAAAAAGTATTATATTTTACATACGTAAAATGTCCTACTCTCAGATTCTTTTTTAAATCAACTTCATAAATTTAGAAAGTGAGAAAGGAGAATGGCTAGAATAGAGTTAATATGTTTTAATGGATTACTGCCTCAAAATTAACCAATAGTATAATGTTTGAGCGGTCCCATCCCCCAAAAAAACCAAATACCATATTATATTTAGAAAGCTATTGCATGTGGAATGTGGTGATAGTACTTCTCTAGCCAGCCTACATTTTCAGTATCATACTAGCTAGTAATTATATTGTTCTCCCATTTGCTCTTAACAAATAACCTTCTGATGTTGGTGCTATGGTTATCCCCATTGTACAGATGAGGAAACTGAGATAGATAAAGGTTAAGTGATTTGCTTAGGTCACATAGTTAATGAGGGGCCAAGGCAGGACATGCATTCAGGGCTTCCTGACTCCATGTCTGTTGCTCTATCTGCTATGTCAACTAGCTGCCTAGTGTTATTTTTAATTTGGGGAATTTCATTGACACACTAGAATATATCCAGAGGAAGGCAATCTACATGCTAGAAGATTAGAGATCATTTCACCTGAAATATTTAGGGTGATGGACCTGGAGAGAGAATAAGCAAGGTGGAGGGAAGCTGTGATAACTATAATAATTTATTTGAAGAGATGTCATTTGGAAGCGGGATTATATTGTTGCTTGATCCCCAAAGGCAATAATGTTAGAATCAATGGGTTTGCGGTACAGAGAAGCATATTTAGTCTTGATATCAAGGGGAAAACAAAACAAAACAACTTTCCAGCCCTTTGAGCTATCCAGAATTTGAACAATAAAATTCCCCATACTGGAAATTTTCAATAGGTAATTGGATGACCGATGACTTATGAACAATAGAAGACTTCTTTTTAGAAAGATATTTAGTGAGGTCTGAGTTGAAAGTGAAGACTTTTGAAGTCTTTTCCAGTTTAGATTCTGAGATTATGGAGGGAAGATCATCAGCAAGATAACATATGTGCTTGCCTAAGGTATTCCTGAAGATGTATATGACTCCATTCCTAGTTAAGTCCTATTCTGTATAGTTCTGTCAAAAAGAAATTTAAATACTAAATAAAATTAAATAATAAAATATAAACTATTTTAATAGTAGTGTAAAAGTTGGGATGTATTAAGTAGTTTAAAAGTATAAAAGGATGTAAAAAAGTGATGTAAAAAAAGGGATGAAAAAACATAGAAATCACCAGCTTCTTTCTTAAAGTGTAAAGTAGGTAGAGACAATTTCTCAATCAATTTGAGTAAAATGATTTCATCATTGGATGATGACAAATAGTGCCACATATGAAATATCTTGTGATGAGCTGAAAGAGTATAAAATACCTCTGGACCTGTGTAGAATATGGTGAGCCAGTTTGGAACATCACATTCCGGCAAGAATGAGCTAAGTGGTGGTCCGATCTGGTGCGAAAAGACACCTGAAAGGAAATTTCCTTCAAGTCCAAAGGATTGAGGTTCTTTCCTCTCTCTTCCCACCCCTTGTTACATAAGACAACTTTGTGAACTTTGAAAGGGAGAAGGATCTGGAGTACCTGTGGATATTGGTAGCAGTATGGTGCAGAACAGCTCTTGATGACAGTATATGAATCTAGATCTGAGGGCCACCTCCAGGACAAAATACCCACATCCTGAAAAGGTGCGTTTTAGGCTCTGGAGAAGTACTCTGTGTGTTTTGAAGCCCAGCAGCTAGGTAAACCTATGGAGAATTTCATGAAGTTCTGCAAAAGGAGAAAAGGACTCCCCTGGTTTGGGATGATGATTCTGTAACACCTGTCCTCACTATATCTGCTTAGTGAATATTCTTTCTAAAAGCTAATTGAATTGAAGTCTGGCTGACTAATGTTAATGGGAAACAAACTGGTATCTCATGAGCAATAGTTAGAAATCCCAGGAATCTTTAGAGTTGACTTTAGAATTCTGAGGAGAGAAGCCACCAGCCTCCCTCAGGGAATTAAACCTGCCAGCTGCAGAAGGAATTGTCAAGAAAGCACTCAAGAAGGAGTATTATAATAGTTTTTCTAATAAACTTAATGGAGGTATTCTTTCCAAAAATTATGACACAGACATATTGCCTTCTTAATAATCCCTACTACCATGAAGTATTTGTGACTAATTTCTTCTATGCTAAGTACCTAATTCAGAGAAGTTTTTTTTCCCTATATTAAGGTAGCAACAATTCTGTTTTTTTTAAAAACCCAAAGCTTCTTATTGAAATAAATCTGCTTTTATCATAATTGGTTTTGTTTTCTGTCACTAAGATTTTTTTTTACATTTACTAATGTTTGGTTATAAAAAAGAAATAGGAATATATGTGTGTATATTTTTACAAGAATGTTATATATATATATATATATATATATGTGTGTGTGTGCGTGTGTGTGTTGTGTATTTGTGTGTGTATACACACACACACATATATATTCATATTGTATATATGTGTATATGCCTGTGTGTATGTGTGCGTATGTGTGTGTATGTGTGTGTGAAAAGTATTGTATGAACCTGGGAGTTCTTGAGAAAGTTCAGATCCCAAATGGTTATTTTCTACTAAAGCCTGGACATGGGAGGTATGTTTCATTTCTTTCTATTAAATGTTTTCAATAAAGTTTGCCCGTTGGCTTTTCATAGGTAGAAAATGCCCTCATAGACAGCAGGCATAATTTGACTGTATGTGTTTATTAGAATATATTTATTATCTGATGAATTTGAATTATATGCAGCTTAAATCATTCTGAAATGAAAACATAGACCATGTTGTCAAATCTAAGTAGCATATTTTGAGAATTCATAAGGAAAAGTAAATATAGAACATTAAAAAGAACAACATGAAGTAGATACAACAATAAAACATTGGAACAAATCACATTTTGCTGGGCACATTAGCAAAATATAAATTGATAGCAACAAATTACAGTTTTTGAACTACAAATAATGGAAATGGCATGAATTTTAATGTACCTACCAGGACTTTTTTATAAACATTTTTCATATATAAAATCCATGTGAACAAAAGTTCATCTTACATGAGTATTATATATGTTTGCATATACTAAAAAAATATTTTATCTACATAATTCCCATGTGAAAATCCCATAAAATATACATATAGACATGAGCATAATGCTACATAGTGCTTTACATTTTAAAAGTCACCTTTCTACACATTGTTTATTTGATATGCCCATATGCTCATAGACAACTCTGGGAACTCAGCACAAAGGATGAAATTAACTCTTTTGTAGATGAGAAACCTATGCTCAGAGATGGCATGTAATTTGTCTTCGGTCTTCCATAAAGTAAGTGGTAGTGCCAAATTAGGAATTTCACTAATGCAAGCATACTACTATATCCACAACTAATATTATGCTTGGAAAGCTCAAAGGTACTTAAAATGAGAATTTATTGCTAGACAAAGCATTGACTTACAGGCCTGGAATATTCACATTCTCCGTCTTTGTTTGTAAATATACATTTCGATACAATTGTCTGGCTGCTAATAATTAAACCTTATATTCTATAGGAATAGCTGATCACTAGGGGATATATCTATATGTACAAACCTGTTTGACCTAACTCATTTAAAAGCATCCTCTCTATTTTTCTTAATCTAAATGATGTTAATCTTCAAGAACCTATGATTTCATCCATGTGAGGACTCTCCATTAATATAGATCACAACCAGTCTAGATCTCATATTTTGACAGAGTCCCCTGAAATTCAGAGAGATTAAGAGACTTGTCCATGTCCACAAAGCTAGCAAATATCTGAGGCATAATTTGAGCTCAGTTCTTCCTTACCTGGACTCTAGCCCTATCCACTATGCCATGATGTATCTGAGTATCTCCTTTTAAAAATGACATAACCTATTTTAATTTTTCATTTCTCAGTTTCTTTTGACATCATATAGACATAATCTCAATAAAATAAGTTAAACTGATCCATTTATGCATGGCCTTATCCAGGAATCAAAACATTAAGGTTAATATGAAGCATATGTGTGCATGAGTGTGTGTATCTTCTCAAATATGCTTTAAAAACAGACAAACCCACTAAATAAATTCCATGCAATAAAAATTTATTAAATAACACTCTGTGTCAGACAGTTAAGCATTGGAGATAAAAACAAACAAACAAAAAAGAAATAGTCCCTGCCCTCAAAGTGCTTATGTTCTATTTGAGGATAAAATAAAATAAGATCATATTTATGTGTCGTAAACCTTAATACACTATATAAATGGTAATTATTATTAGGAGTAAGAGTATGAGTAGAAGTAGGGGTATCATAGAATTGGAGATATCTTCAAAAAAACAAGTATAAAATGTAGACTAAAATAATTATTTAACTAGGTAGAGAGTGCTAATAACTAGGGACATTGGATGTTAGGTGATGATTCTTGTGCTGTATTTTCAAGGAAGTTGGTGATTCTGTGGGGGACAAAGTGAAAAATGAGTTATTTCCACACCGGGGGACCACATCTGCAAAGCAGATAGGAGATAACATGCTATGTACATGGAAAGGCTGGTAGGCTTATTTAACTAGGAAAAAATATACACGCACATATATATGTATATGTATACACACAATGCATATTTGTATATGTATGTATATATATGTATATATGTGTGTGAGTACATGTGTATGTGTATATAGGTATATATGTATGTATATATATGCATGTTTATATATGTGTGTATGTGTATATATGTGTGTGTGTATGTGTGTGTGTGTGTGTGTGTGAGAAATGAAATGAAATGAGCCATAAGGCCACCAAGGAGAAAACTTATATACATTAGGGTCCTTTATGCTAGCTACTATCCCACCTCATACCTCCTTTTTTTCCCCCTCACTGACTCTCTTTAGTCTTTAAGGGAAAAAATACCTTCAGCTCTTTTTTCAGGGCTCGTAGTTTGACCTATCATACATTCCAATTCAGTTCTATTCAGCCAATACCATGCACCTACTATGCATATGTGCACAAGATATGGTGCTAGTTATAGGAATATGATACCAAAATTGATTCTATCTACAAGGGCATTATATTCTACTGGGAGGGAACAAAATGTAAACACATTTAGTTAATAGAAAATATTTTGAAAATAAATTCATAGTAATTTGAGGGGGCTCTTACAATTTGGAAAAGCAGAAAAGGTCTCTTGTAGTACATAGTAATGTAGGTGACTTCAGCTAACTTTTGTTATTGTTGTGCATATATATTATATGTCTATAATATAGTTGTACATATAAAGTATACTATATATATTTGTACATCAATAAAATATATATGAAGTTGTGCTATGTGTGTATAGATGTATATAATTGCAATCCCCTAATGACTTCACTGAGATCAGAGATTGTGCCATTTTTTTCTTCTTTGTGTCTTTAGAACCAAGAAAATCTCTTTACCAGCTTACGAGTCCTTACTAGATGTTAAATTATAAAATTTAACTTTTGCATTATCCCTGTACCCTGCCCAGAATCACACACATTGCCTCTGAGTGACTTGGAGTTACTTGTTTTATAGAATGAACAGTTTCCCTCTTCTATTATCTCAGGGCCCTGTCTAGAACATTCCTAGCTCCAACTTTTATGCCTACTAAAATAAATTCTATACCTGAAGGCTTCATATCCCTGGAATGATCAGTGCAGGGTCAATAAAATATTGCTGTTTCCTTACCAAATGCTTTAATATTACAGAATGCATGATACAATTAATATATGATTTTAGTTTGGAATATGTGCTGCATTTTCTGAATGCAACTTTATATAAAACTGTAGGAAAAGGCAGGATATTAATTTCCTTTCCATTTCTTTATTGCAGAATTTCCCCCCTCATTTTAGATTAAAACATCCTAGATGGCTCTTCTGATATCAGCTAGGAAATTTTAAAGTGGTAAAAGAAAATGACTACACTTCTGTATAATCTTTTCAGAATGGTTTTTCTTGTTATAATTATGAGGCAGATTTGAAAGTTGTTTGAATAATGTTTCAAAGAATAAAATATGAAAATATTAGAAATATTTATAAGCTAAATTTCTGAGATTAATCTGTTCTTCCAGAAAGCTGCCAGGATTCTATTGAAGAGTTTAATATTACAGTTATTATTAATGTTGAAAATAAACAAACGAAAATCTTTTTTTCCAGTCAATTCAACCAGAAATTATTAATCAACAGCCCAATTTTTCTGATCTGTGAGGTTTGTTACCCAAGTGTTTCTTCAATCTTCATTCTTCCTCAGCTCATAGATTTAATCAATTGTCTGCTCTTGCTATTTCTCCATTCATAACTTCTTCCTCTCACTTCTGACCCCTTCTCCCTACTCATACACCAATAACTTTGATTCTTGACCTTTTCACCCCTCACCTAACCAATTGTAATGGCCACCTAAGTTGTCTTCCTATCTCAAGTCATCTCTCACTTCATTCCATCCTCTTCAGAGCATCCAAAATCATTTCCCTTGAGCGTAACTTTGACCATTCCAATCCTCTGCTCAATTAACACCAATGGTTCTCTATTGCCTCTAGGATAAAATTTCAACTCTTCTTTCTGGCTTTTAATCTTTCTCTCCAAAGGTAGTGAGGTGGCTTGGTGGAAAGAACATTGGGTCTAGAGACACAATCTGTATGATAGTATCTGGGAAAGTCACTTAACCCTGTTGCCTCAGTTTCCTTATCTTCAAATAGAGCTAGAGAAGGAAAGGAAATGACAACCACTCCAGTATCTTTGCCAAGAAAATCTCAAATGGGGTCACAAAGAGTTCAACACAACTGAAATGACTGAACAACAACAACAAAACTTTTCTCTCACTTCAGTATTTTTCATTGCCCTTTCCATACCCCTTGACCCAGGCATACTCACCATTTCTCTATTCCTTACATATAAGATTGCATTTCTAACCTCTGTACCTTTGCCTTGGCCATCCCATATGCCTGGAATGCATCTGAATTCCACTTCATGGAATCTTTCTCATCCTTCAAGGTACATCTCAAGCACTGCATTCTATAAGAAAACTTCCCAGATTTTCTCTTAACTCTTAGAGCCCTCCTTCCCTGTTCAGTTTTAGTTATATTTCACTAATTTTATCTTTTGTGGTTATTTTCTATATTCTATACATATATATATATATGTATGTATGTATGTATGTATGTATGTATGTATTATACAAATGTACCTGTTGTCTCCCCTGATAAATGTAAGCTCTATCCGATTAGGGAGTTTCATTTTTGTATTGGTATACATAGTAGACATTAAGTAAATGCTGATGGACTGACAGGTCCTGTGCCAGAGATAAAAAGACAAATTTGGATTGTTTGAGTCTCAAGGAGTTTCTGTTTTCCTGGAGATTACTAGAAAATATATCATGAATAATTCAACATAAAATATCAGAAATGTTTTGAGGGATAAGCACAAATAAGTAGGAGCATCAAGAAAGGCCTATCGTAGGAGGTAGCAAGTGAGCTGAGCCTCAAAGATAGCTTTGTGTTTGAGGAGGCCCAGTTTGGTAGGGAGACTGTACCAGGCATGGAAGACAAACTGAGGAAAGGCTTTAAGACATGAGATAGGATGTCATGTGTGAGGAAGAACAAATAGGGCAGTTAGGCCTTAATAACTAAATAGCATACCAATTATCTAATTCCTTCAAAACAACCAAATTATTGAAAAATGTCAGACAAATGTGGCCAGATGACTGGTGTAGTAGCACAGGGCATTCACAGCCTCTACAATCATTTATTTTCAAGATACAGTCACTATCAGATAAAGTACCAACAGTATTTTAAACTTTTTTCAGCATACTATAGTAATACATATATAAATTCATGACATATATGTGTGCATATAAATACAGACACGCATAGTGATACATTATACCTATATATTTAATGTATATCTAATGTATAGATATGTTGTATCTATATTTAGACATGGAATATAGAATGATTCATATAGATTTTAAATAGCATCTAGCTTAACCTCTTTATTTTATAGATAAGAAAACACAGACCAAGAGACAGACAAATAAATGGATAGATAGATTATAGATGGTAGGTAGATTAAAGATGAATGGATGGATCTTTAAACAGATGTGTATATATATATATATACATATATGTACTTTAGAAAATTATTTTCTCTTATTAAGTATTAATATACACCATCTAAAAACAAACTGATTTATTGACCAACAATGGAAAACCAAACATTCACAGTCAGGTTACTTTAAACTCCTAGGAATAGCAAGGTCTTTGACCCCTGGCATTTGAGTAGAGCCAGTAGAAGTTGAAAGTGAATGAACAAATTTCCAGAATCAAGCCAATAGAAGTCAAAATTCTCTATCTCACAATTCAGGTGCACTTCAGCCAGCAGCAAATAGAACAGTACAAAAGAACATTGATGTGACAAAAGAACATGAGAGAAAATGAAGGTCAGTTTGTTGTGGTTGTTCTATTAAACTCAGCAGGCAGTCTTCATGTAGGTTTCTCAAAGCAAACAAAAGGACCAAGTCTCAAGTGATACCTTTTATTGAATTGCAATAGACTTAATCTAGACTAGGATGAAAGTAAGGTATAAAGTAAAAATTAAGCAATAAGAAAATGACAAAATTGAATTTTAGCTAGTGAAGGGAAGTATATCCTATCAATACTATTACCCAATTATATTAGAAATTGAAAGGAAAAATAGTAAAGCTCTTACATGTATACAAAGAATGCTTGTATATAAAAAACCATCTACTTCATTCTGTATTCTTTATGTGGATCAATTGATTTCCGAAGTAGCTAAATGTTTAACAAAGAATTGCTGTATCGTTGGATAATAACACAATATCATTTGGAACTATCTATTAGAATATAAGTGGTTTTGTCATTGTGACTAAAAGTATATTCATAGAAATAGTGAAATGTATTTTAATTATTTTAATGATTTTATTGACTTATTCATATTGACTCCTTATTTAATTCATCATTGGTGAACATCAAACTTTTGCCCTCCCTCGGTATAATGTTTCAGTTTGTAAACTTTGTGAAGAAACTAAATTTTTGCTTGTTAAACAACTGTATTTGCTATGTTCAAGTATTTTTATGTTGCTTACCAAAAAAAGGTGATTCATTTTTATGAACCAGCAGGTCTAGCCATGCAACAGTTAAGGGAGGAAGAAGCTACAACTTGCTGATTGATTTAAATCAGAACCTGAAATAGGGATAGAGGTACCCAATGCTAATTGAGCATTCCTTAGAAGAAGAGATGCCAGGAATCATATTAATGCTACTAAAAACAGGAGGCAGGTATTTGATGGATCTTTTTTTTTAGTGGAACATTATCAAAGACTCTGGCATGGGGTTTTTGTCAGCTACATGATAATTGTGTTAGTTACTAATAGCAATCAATTCAGAGCCACCACACACACAAAAGTTAGATTAGCATTTTTCTGGGAGCTACTAGGGAGAATATCTGGAAACTGTGTATGGATGAGAAGGTAAGGATAGTAGTTAGAATTATGGAAAGTTGGGGGCGGAGCCAAGATGGCGGCTGGTAAGCACGGACTAGAGTGAGCTCCGTACCCGAGTCCCTCCAAAAACCTATAAAAATGGCTCTGAACCAATTCTAGAATGGCAGAACCCACAGAACAGCAGAGGGAAGCAGGGCTCCAGCCCAGGACATCCCGGATAGTCTCTGGGTGAGCTCTATTCCACACGGAGCTGGGAGCTGGGAGCTGGGAATGGAGTGGAGCAGAGCCCAGCCTGAGTGGCGTGGACGATCCAGTCCAGAAGCCGGGCAGAGGGGGCCCTAGCGCACTGAATACGTGAGCAGTTACCAGACCCCTCGACCCACAAACACCAAAGACTGCGGAGAAGGTTAGTGGGAAAAGCTGCGGGAGTGGAAGGAGTTCGCGGTTCGGCTTCCAGCCCCGGGGGCAGCGGAGGTGGGGCAGCTACAGCTGTTGTTACTTCCGGCTCCAGGCCCACCTGGTGGGGG
Organism: Trichosurus vulpecula; assembly: GCF_011100635.1. Classification (NCBI taxonomy): domain Eukaryota; kingdom Metazoa; phylum Chordata; class Mammalia; order Diprotodontia; family Phalangeridae; genus Trichosurus; species Trichosurus vulpecula. Next base: position 87,107,409 of record NC_050576.1, on the reverse strand, counting down.
GAATTAAGTGGCGGATCACAGCAGGGGTGCACAGCCTGCCGAAGATCTGAGCCCAGTCTGGACTGGGGGTCCTTGGGGAAGGAGGAGTGCGGCTCTGACAGAGTTGGCACCTCCCCCCCAAACGTAGAACATAGAACTCTGTAATCTACAAGCAGTCATACCCCACTGAAAAACTCAAAGGTCAAGTTAGTTGGTTGGGAATATGGCCAGGACGCGAAAATGCGCCCAGATTCAGTCTCAGACTTTGGATTCTTTCTTTGGTGACAAAGAAGACCAAAACATACAGCCTAAAGAAGACAGCAAAGTCATAGAGCCTACAACCAAAGCCTCCAAGAAAAACATGAACTGGCCCCAGACCATAGAAGAACTCAAAAAGGAATTGGAAAAGCAAGTTAGAGAAGTAGAGGAAAAATTGGGAAGAGAAATAAGAAGGATGCGAGAAAACCATGAAAAACAAGTCAATGACTTGCTAAAGGAGACCCAAAAAAATACTGAAAAATACACTGAAGAAAACAACACCTTACAAAATAGACTAACTCAAATGGCAAAAGAGCTCCAAAAAGCCAATGAGGAGAAGAATTCCTTGAAAGGCAGAATTAGCCAAATGGAAAAGGAGGTCCAAAAGACCACTGAAGAAAATACTACTTTAAAAATTAGATTGGAGCAAGTGGAAGCTAGTGACTTTATGAGAAATCAGGATATTATAAAACAGAACCAGAGGAATGAAAAAATGGAAGACAATGTGAAATATCTCCTTGGAAAAACCACTGACCTGGAAAATAGATCCAGGAGAGATAATTTAAAAATTATTGGACTACCTGAAAGCCATGATCAAAAAAAGAGCCTAGATACCATCTTTCAGGAAATTATCAAGGAGAACTGCCCTGATATTCTAGAGCCACAGGGCAAAATAGAAATTGAAAGAATCCATCGATCGCCTCCGCAAATAGATCCCAAAAAGAAATCTCCTAGGAATATTGTTGCCAAATTCCAGAGCTCCCAAATCAAGGAGAAAATACTGCAAGCAGCCAGAAAGAAACAATTTGAATATTGTGGAAACCCAATCAGAATAACCCAAGATCTGGCAGCTTCTACATTTAGAGATCGAAGGGCTTGGAATGCGATATTCCGGAGGTCAATGGAGCTAGGATTAAAACCTAGAATCACCTACCCAGCAAAACTAAGTATCATGTTCCAAGGCAAAATATGGACTTTCAATAAAATGGAGGACTTTCAAGCTTTCTCAGTGAAAAGACCAGAACTGAATAGAAAATTTGACTTCCAAACACAAGAATCAAGAGAAGCATGAAAAGGTAATCAAGAAACGGAAATTGCAAGGGACTTACTAAAGTTGAACTGTTTTGTTTACATTCCTACATGGAAAGATGATGAGTATGATTCATGAGACCTCAGTATTAGGGTAGTTGAAGGGAATATGCATATATATATATGCATATATATGTTTATGTATATATATAAGTGAATGTGTATATATGCATGTATCTATGTGTATATGTATGTATGTGTATGTATGTGTATATATATATATATATATATATATATATATATATATGTAAAAGAGAGAGAGCAGACACAGGGTGAGTTGAGGATGAAGGGAAGATAGCTAAAAGAAATAAAATGAAATTAAGGGATGAGAGAGTAACTTACTGAGAGAGGGAGATAGGGAGAGATAGAATGGGGTGGATTATCTCCCATAAAGGTGGCAAGAGGAAGCAGTTCTAGGAGAGGAGGGGAGTGGGCAGGTGAGGGGGGAATGAGTGAACCTTGCTCTCATCAGATTTGGCCTGAGGGGGAATACCATACATACTCAGTTGGGTATCTTACCCCACAGGAAAGAAGAGGGAGGAAGATAAAAAAAAAAAAAATAAAAGGCAGGGGGATGATGGAGTGGAGGGCAGACGGGGGTGGAGGTAATCAAAACAAACACTTTGGAAAGGGGACAGGGTCAAGGAAGAAAATTCAATAAAGCGGGATGGGTTGGGAAGGAGCAAAATGTAGTTAGCCTTTCACAACATGAATATTGTGGAAGGGTTATACATAATAATACATATGTGGCCTAGGTTGAATTGCTCAACTTCTTAGGGAGGGTGGGTGGGAAGGGAAGAGGGAAGGGAATTTGGAACTCAAAGTTTTAAAATCAGATGTTCAAAAACAAAAAAACTTTTTGTATGCAACTAAAAAATAAGATACACAGGCAATGGGGCGTAGAAATTTATCTTGCCCTACAAGAAAGGAAGGGAAAAGGGGATGAGAAGGGAGGGGGGTGATAGAGGGGAGGGCTGACTGGGGAACAGGGCAACCAGAATATACGCCATCTTGGAGTGGGGGGGGAGGGCAGAAATGGGGAGAAAATTTGTAATCCAAACTGTTGTGAAAATCAATGCTGAAAACCAAATATGTTAAATAAATAAATTGCATTAAAAAAAAAAACAAGACAATAATTTACACTATGACAAAATATTGTAAATACAAACAGCTCTGACAGTTTTAGAATTCTGATCAATATAATAATCTTTGAGAGGATTAATGTCACATGTGTGCTTGTATACATTCATGTACATATACATAGATACTATATATATATTTTTTTCTTTTGCACTTGGACATTGAAGTCTTGTTTTGCTTGCCTCTTCATGTGTGTAAAAGGAATTTTGTTTTTCTTTCATCCTCAGCTATTGGTAAATAGAAGGAAGAGAAGCCAAATTTTTGTTTGTTGAAAAAAAATAATTTGCAAAATTATTTCACTTTTGTAACTGTTTTTCCATCAACAAATCACTTCAAATAATGGTTTTGCTTATATAGAGTACTAACAAAAGTAATGATTAAAGAACTCTCATTTCTTTGGAAAAAAAAAAGAATTATGGAAAGTTCAAATTCCAATTTTATGTTATGTTCTATATAAGTTAAATTGAGTCAGCAACCAGTGGAAAGAAATGACAAAGACTTTCACAGGATTGTGAATAGATTCTAAGTCTCAGTGTGTGAAGAGAAAAGATAAATCCTCTCATAAGTGATTAACAGTAAGGATTTAAATAGAAATTGTAGACACCTCCAAGGGCCTACAAAGTTATTCTTCTTTAAATTTTCCCATATATTATTCATGATCTAATGCTGGTCAATATAAATTTTGGTATTTAATAATGATTACCGATTTTTATTAAGAGATTGTATTTCTGATACACTTTCATGGCTAAGTTTAAAAGAATTCCCAGGATGGGGGGGGGGGAGCAGAGCCAAGATGGGAGAGTAAAAGCAAGTACTTGCTTGTTCTCCACCAAATCCCTTGAAACATCAGTAAAAATGACTCTAAACAAATTCTAGAGCTATAGAACCCCATTTGGGGTTTTCTTAGCAAAGATTCTAGAGGGATTTGCCATTTCCTTCTCCAGCTCATTTTACACATGAGGAAACTGAGGCAAACAGGGCTATGTGACTTGACAAGGGACACATAGTAAAAGTCTGAGGTCACATTTGAATTCAAGTCGGCCTGACTCCAGCCTGGTATTCTATCCACTGCCACCTAACTACCCTAAATCACTTCGTTGTTGTTTTCAGGGTTGTTGTTTTTGTAGTTGTGTCCAACTCTTAATGACCCCATTTAGGGTTTTCTTGGGAAAGACACTGGAATGGTGTACCGTTCACTTCTCCAGCTCATTTTATAGATGAAGGAACTGAGACAAACAGATTTAAGTGACTTACCCAGGGTAACACAGCTAGTAAGTGTCAGAGGCCAGATGTGAACTCAGGAAGAAGAGTCCCATTGACTCTAGGCCTGGCATTGTGTCTGAACAATATTGAATAAAGGTGAGCCTTGCAGTAACTTTGGATCTTACCAGGAAGGCTTCACATTTATTCCTATTACAGATACCCTTGCTGTTGGTTTTAGGTAGATAATACTTATAGTTCTTAAAAAGGCTACATCGTTTCCAATTCTTTGTAGTGTTTCTAATGGGTATGGGTGTTATATTTTTTGAAAGGCTTTTTTGACATCTATCAGTAAAAATCATATGACAGAAAAGGAAAATGATAAATGTTAGAGGAGATGGGGAAAAATTGGGACATTAATGCACTGTTGGTGGAGTTGTGAATTGATCCAGCTGTTTTGGAGGCGATTTAGAATTTTGCCCAAAGGGTAATAAAGCTGTGCATACCCTCTAACACAGCAATACCACTACTAGGTCTGTATCCCAAAGATAGCAAAGAAAAAGGAAAGGGTCCTATGTGGACAAAGATATTTATAGCAGCACTTTTTGTAGTGGTAAAGAATTAGAAATCAAGGGGATGACCATCATTTAGGGAATGGCTAAGCATGTTATAGTGTATGATTCCAAAGGAATAGTATTATACTATAAGAAATGATGAAGGGAATAGTTTCAAAAAGCCCTGGGAATATTTACATGAACTGATGCAATGTGAAGAAAGCAGAACCAGAACATGGTACATAGCAATATTGTATGATGCTCACCTCTGAATAAATTAGTTGTTCTTAGCAATACCATGATCCAAGGGACCTATGATGAAGAAATACTATCCACCTCTAGAGAAAGAACTGATGGAATCTCAGTGCAGATGAAAGCAATTTTTTTCTTTTTCTTGGAGGGGAGTACATTTTCTTTTGCAACATGACTAAAATTGCAAACATGTTTTACATGACTGCACATGTATATGTGAAATTGCTTACCTTCTCAAGGATTGGGGAGGAACTCAAAATGTGTTAAAAAAGAATGTTATTTTTTAAACATGTAAATGAGAATAAAATAAAATAAGAGGGAAGTAAAAAAGTAACGCTGGAAGGGTTCATAAACAAATGACAGGCTGAATTAGATGATTTCTTAGATCCCTTCCAATTCTGGGATTCTGTCAGTTTATGTTTCTTTTAAGTTTTTGCAGAATAACATGTGTAAAGTGTAATAAAGCAAAAAAAAATTCCTTCAAGTACTTATATCTTTATACTGTACATTTTCCACAGCTAATCTCTTTTTTCCCAAGGAGCATTAGCTGTTATATGTTGGTAAAATTGATACTTATTCAGAAATGCTGTGTAAATATCCCCATTATGGTTGCAGAAATAACCTTGAAATGTATCAGAGGCCCTATATATTTTCTCATAAATACTTAGCACCTTTAAAAACACCGTACTACCCCAGAATTTCAGACACTGATTCATTTATAAGATACTATTAAATGCTGTGTGCTCCCTGGTCTCATGCTCAATTTCAGATAGGTTGATGAGGTAGCAATGCTTTTAGAAACCACTATTGTTTGCTGGGATAAGAAGAACTCACAACAACTTTGGTGCTTAGTATGTAATTATCCGTTCTCGGGATGTCAGTGATCATTGTTGTTGAAATGCAACAGGCAATATAGATTTAATTTATGAATTTCCATTTCTTCATTTTAATAATCATCACTATTTCAGTCACTTCCCCAAGTGTAAATGTGGATTTAAAAATTGAAGTATAGTTACATAATTTGTTTATGAATAAATAAAACAGATATGGTCTTATTATTGGAAATAGGAATAAGCAAGATGTATACCCACTGATTTGCTTCTGTACATTAAGGATCATTGGCCCTTTCCATTAGAACTGCTGCTGAAACCACTTATTAGAACATGAGCTCCTTGAGAACAGGAACTATCTTTTCTATGTGTATTCTATATGTATAATAGCACATTTTTTTACTCATCATGCGGGTGCTCATATAATGATGGGTACAGAACATACTCAATTTACAGTAGTCAGGAGACCCAGAATCCAATAATGCCTCTTTCACACTTGTTGCAGTAGAAAGTAAACACTGTAAAGTAACATTTGGAGTAAGAGAACCTGCATTCAAATACAGGCAATGCTGTTTGCTAGAGATAAGTGACTCTGATCTAGTCTTCCCATCTCTGGGAATTTTTTCATCAGTAAAACAAGGTGTGAAAAGTTGGAATATTTGACCTGGAAGGTTCTTTCAAAATCTGTGAAGCTATATTATATTTGATAATATATGGCCTATGTTTACCTCTCTGGGCCTCAATTTATCAGTGAAATTGGGATAATAATAGTTGTTCTACTTCACAGGGTTTTTGTGAGGATTAAAAGGAGTATGTATATGGAAGTGTTTTGAAATGTAGAATATATTACATAAACTAATAGTAGCATAATTTTTTATAGTCTAAATCAATTTTCAAACCCTGCTTCCAGAAAGTTTTATACTAAAACTGTTTTACACACACATACATCACATCACATAAAATTAACATTAAAATCCACCTTAAAGAAAAGCACAAAGAACTCTAAACTAAAATTAAAAATAAAATACATTAGCTATAGCCATTTGATGGGAAGATTACCCTGGCAGCTTGCCAAAATCATTGTGGCCTTTTTCCTGTTCTCTGTGAATGTGGGAAGTGAAAGGGCAATGAAGTGAAATTCCAATCAATCCATTTTATTACTTGTTAGTGGATCAGGAGAAGATTTATTTGGGCAGGAGGTTAAAAGTAACAGCCTAAATAGATTTGACTGAATTATCTGTGGGTTTAACTTACCTATTCTATCTTCCTTATTCAAAACCACAGAGAGATTACATTTAAACAGAGAAACCTACTCAATGTTAAAAAAGCTAGTCGAATATACTCCTATACTATAATATACTATATGTAATATACTATATAATAATAATATACTGTACTATCCCTGAGGGCTAGAACTCTTTTTTTTGGCTTGTATTTTTGTCTGTAGTGACTAGGTTAGTCTCTTGCACATAGAAACCATTTAACAAAGGTTTGTTGGATTAAATTGGAAGCGCTCTGCATTAGCTAACATGACTACTATTGTGTTAAAACACATGCACTCCATTGATATCCATGTAATATGAACAGACCTAGAGGAAAGCACATTGGGTGGTCACCTTGAGAAGTCATAAGAAGACATTCTATTTGTACCAATTTAAATAATCAGAACAGATTATACTCGAAATAATCATTTATACAAAGTTAAAAGACACAAATGTTATCATTGAAATGTTTCTGATTATGCAGTTTTGTGTGGGGGGTTTAAATCCCAAATGATTTTTGGATAGTGTTTTATTAAGATGAATTACAAGAATCCCATAATAGACTAATAGCATAATTTTAATATCAGGAATGCTTATAGATCACAAAATGAACAGCATTAATTGGAGGCATATGAAATTAAAAATCTAGTAGAATTGTACTTATTGGAAGATTCTAATAAATTGAAAAATGAAATAGTAACTTTGTTTCTCAACTGTAATATATCTTATTTTCCAGGGAAGCTATCTGACTTAAGGGATGGAGAGTTAGATCTGGAGTTAAGAAGAATTGAATTATAATTCCTCTTTCAGACACTTAGTAGCTATGTGACCTTGGGCAAGTTACTTAACTTTAGTTTCTGTTTCTGTAAAATGAAGATGATAGTACCTACCTCACATGGTTGTGAGGACACAAATATAGTATCTACAAAACACTGAAACCTTAAAGCAACATATAAATACTAATTATACTAATTATTAATATTATTATTTGCAAGAAATTATGAACACAGGAAGATTGGACTTATTCCTGATTTCCAGTACATGCCATCATTTTAATAATCTTCTTCTTGAAAGAATATTATTAGTGAACATTTTTTCCTCCTAGTTATTTGGAGAAAATTTTAATGGCATAAATGACTTTAGGATTCCTTAGGATAATATAGTTCTCTAAAATATGGAAATAGATTTTAATTTCTACTAGGAGAAATTGTCATCATATTTGTCCTTCTCAGATTATTCTTTTGCAAATAAATTTCAATAAGGATTTCTTTAAATTATAATCTCCCAAGTAACATTAATTTTTCTGAATAAGTTTTTATTGATATAATATCAATATAAAGCATAACGCAGTTTGGCTGGACTATATCCTTTGAAACTGCAAATAGAATCTTGTTAAAAACACAAGTGGAAAAAATAGCTTTAAAAATGCCTTTTGGGACATGTGGTAAGTGAACAGAGTACCATCTTCTATTTTTTGATATTACAAATGAAGGGTCATAGGTATTAAATGGGGGGATGAGATGTCTTTTATAGACATTAATTCAGACTTTTCTGCATGCCTGGGGCTGAATCTATCAAGTAAAAAATGTAATAGCAGTGGTCATGGCAATATGATAAGGGTTGAGGATGAATATAATATCATCAGTCATTTGCCACACATGGAAAACATGCTCCGTGTTTGTACTAAAATATGGCTTCATAAACTACTAGAAATGATCAAGAACTTTAGTGATGTGTACAAATGCTGTAAACAAATGCCATTTACAAAAAGGGTTGAAAGGACAACTAACTGTGACAGATGACGTAATTTACTCTTGAAAATAAAATCATTAAAGATGTAATCCCAGGAGAAACATTAATATACTATATTGCCTTACATTTATATTCCTTTCTATTTTTTACTGGCCATTAGTCTTGCCACTGAGAAGGACTATAATTTACCATGAATGATAGAAATAATGAAAGGAAAAAAAAACTTCATTTAATGGGTAGAGATTATCTTTAATATTTTGTAGAAACAATCTTGGGAGAGACCTCAAAGGTTACTTAGTCCAACCTGTACCGGAGCAATGGTCCCTTCTATAGTGGTCCCAGCAATTTTTCATATGGACTCATTCTGAACATTTTGAGGTACAGGGAGCTCAGAACCTGAAGACACAGATCTTCCTACTCTAATTTTGACCTTCTTTTCCTTTGTTCCTCCCTCACTCCTTTTTTTCCTTTCTTTCTTCCTTCCTCCCTCCTTCTCTTCCTTCCTTTCATTCCTTCTTTCCCTTCCTTCTTTCATTTCTTCCTCTCTTCCTTCCTTATTTCTCTCCTTTTTCCTTCCTTCTTTCCTTCTTTTGTTCCTTCCTTCTTTCATTTCTTCCTTCCTTCCTTCTTTTCTTTCCTCTATCTTTGGGGAAAAAGGAGAAGGTGGGCATTTATCAGTGATATAATAATTTCATCAGCATAAGGAACTCTTAATAAGGAAACTTTCTCCACTCATTTATTTCAATAACACATCTTTATCTTAGAAAATCTTACAAGGTTCCCTGAGAGAACTGAGAGTTTAAGTAACTTGCCAACATCACAGGGAAAGAATATTTTGAATCAAGGTCCTGCTTATTCCAGTGGACATTGTTCTATCCACTCTACTCCACTACCTCTCTGACAAAATTATTTTGTGGAATCAAAACCCAAGGTGATGTTATGCAAAATTATTTAAGGTCTAGTTAATTTCATTCTGTTCCAAGGTCAGAAACAAAATGTACCTAGCTATTCCACAAGAGTTAAAAGGCCAAGTGACTGTGGAGCGCTCTGTAAAATCTTTCACCCCAGTTGAACAGACAATTGATATGCAGATGTTTTACTGTTACTGGATGAGAAGAGCGATATTTCTTTCCTTTTTTTAACTTATTAGTATCTTATTTTTTTTTCCAATTACATGTAAAGGTAGTTTTCAACATTCATTTTTGTAAGATTGGAGTTCCAAATTTTTCTCCCTCCCTCTCTCCCTCTTGATGTGGATATCATTTTCCATCAAGTCTTTTGGAATTGTTTTGGATCACTTTATTGCTGAGAAGAACTAAGTTAATCATAGTTGATATCACATAACGTTGTTGTTAGTGCATACAGTGTTCTGGTTCTGCTCACTTCACTCAGCATTAGTTCATGTAAGCCTTTCCAGGTTTTTTTCTGAAATCTGCCTGCTCATCATTTCTTATAGCACAATAGTATTCCATTACATTCATATACCACACTTGTTCAACTATTCCCCAATTGATGGGCATCCCCTCAATTTCCCATTCTGTAGACATTCCCTCAATTTCTAATTCTTTGCCAACACAAAAAGAGCTGCTATAAATATTTCTGTACATTGGGGTCCTTATTCCTTTTTTATGATCTCTTTGGTATACAGACCCAGTAGTGGTATTGCTGTATCAAGGGTATGCAGTTTTATAGCCATTTGGGCATAGTTCCAAATTGAAGAGCTATCTCTCTGTGTAATTTTCTCCCTTAAAGTAAATAATCTTTTAAAATAAGAAATCAATCTATACAATTTATTGATGAAATTTTCATGAGCAACACTATAACTGATGTTCCTTTCTACTCAACAGATTAAAAAATAGACACCCCAATTTAACAGTTATGTAAATTTAAAATAGACCTGTAAAGAAGGGGCCTCATTTAAAGCTTCATGGCATTTAAATAGAAGAGGCCACGATTCTATTCAAAAATATTTAAAAGATAGTCACTGTATCACTCTGCACCTGTGCTTAAGAGGAGGTACAAGTGCTAAAGCTCTAAATTGGATTGGCTTCAAAGATTTTAAAAAATAGTCTCTCTGTCTGGGAGATTTTTATCTCTTATGAATAGAGATTCATGTTTTGAAAGGGAGGAGTGAAGAACTATAGGGACATTCTCTGCAGGAGGCACCTGTGAAACTTGGCAAAAATAATCTCCTTAGGCTGCTTGTATTGCTTTCTGAATAGCTTATACTATGTGAGTAAAGAGGCAACGACCAATGCTTTCTCTTGAATGGATTCAGAGACTGCTAAATTTGTCATCAGTGAATTATGTGTCTAGTTCAGTGTCTGTGAAGTGTTGTTTTGAAGCTTGTTTTTGCTTTACTATACCAAGTTGGCAAATATTTTCTTAATACAATTTTCATTTATTTTATTTCCCTAGGTATTGGGGAGCTGATGTTTAGATATAATCAAACAGTAATTTTCCCTCTTTCTAAAAATCTAGTTTTGTAGTCAAAGCAAAGGTCAACTTCATAAGCTTGCCATTAATTGTGTATTTGTTAATTTTTTTCTTTTTTTAACTGAGGATAAATATATACCTGATGAGTACACAGATTGATTGAATAAATAATAGATACCAGTTAGATGTTCTATGTTGGCAAATGACTCAAATATTATTATAACTATAAGGTATTCACGTTATCTTTGCCTTAATAAATGTAGCCATGATTTCTCATGTTGCTTTTTGAAGTATCCCTGTCAGCTAAAGCAATAATCACTGCCTCTTTTTAGATGAGAATTAATGTAGATTTGGACACTGACAAAAATGTTAACATAGGGTCACAAATACAAATATAGGGATTGCAGAGAGAGGAGAAAGCTTTTTCTCACTGAAAAGTTACTAAAAATAAAAGAGCACAAGATCTCATGCAACAGAATTTAAAAGGATTAGTTTATACTAATTAGTACAACTTAGTTGTTTGTAATACAATGAACAGAAGGAGTATTATAGCAGTTCTGACTATAGCTTTTGGTGAGATCGATTAATCTCATTGAATACACAGAGGTGCATTTAATTGCCCCACTTTTTTTTAACCATTTGTTCCCAGAGGTATAATAAGCAAATGACATAGCTGGATTCATTTTGTAATTCCCAAAATGAAGCTTGTAAATAATCTTTGCCACATAGGACTTTACTGCTCACTAATATACTAGTACTCATAGTATTTCTGTCTTGAGGGAATAAGAATTGAAGGAAGAGTTTAAGAGAGAAAGATCATTTGAGAAGGGGGAAAAAGAAGTCCTAACTTAATTATATGGTGATAACAACACTTGTTGGTCCTCCCATGAACTCTCCAAAAGTTGATAATAAATTTTGCCATAATATGAGTAGCAAGTATATTATACATTATTGTAAAAAAAAATTTTCACCAAAATATTTTTATAAATTCAGTATTCCTAAATATGTTTAAATATTTGTAAAGTTGAGCTCTATTTTCCTTTTTGTGGTTTTAAAATGTTTCTACACTATTTTTAAGTTTCTTCCATCAGGGACTTAGAATAGGAAACTATCTTTGAAAATTAAAATAAAAGAATAGATAGCTTATGTTTGTAATGGTAAGTAGTTGTCATTCATCCATTGATTTAATGTGGTTTTATTGAGCATCTGTTATGTATACGGAACTACACAAGGCACAATGGAGAATATGAGAGAGAGACAGAGACAGTGAGAGATTCAGAAAGACCCTTTCTTTTGCCCAATAATTCTGTTCATATGTAATGATTTTCCCATTATCTTTCTGTGGAAATTGTGCCATCCTTGGTGATTCTGCCCAATATAACCATTATCACAAATATTTTTTCCTTAATTTTCCCAAATGGACCTGATGTCTCCATCCTGAAGAATCCCATAGAAATCCTTACCTTTCTTATAACCCCTTCAACATTCAATTAATTAGTCAATCAGTAAAAAAATATATTAAGCCCCTACTTTGTGCCAGTCACTACTAATTGAAGGAGATACAAAGAAAAAATGAAAACATTGCCTAGCCTCAAGAAACTTACATTCTAATAGAGGAGGCATATGAGTATATAAAAGTTACAGTATAGATAAGCATGAACTTTCATAAGAAGAGTATACTAACAACTTCTGTGGACCTGAGAAAACCTCTCATAGAAGGTATCACTTGATCTGAGTCTTGAAGGAATCCAGAGAGGGAGATGTATAGGGATAGAGTTCCATTTATGAGGATATCAAGTTCTCCGTGTGTTAGGAATAGCAAGTTGGACAATATGGATGGGCTGTACAATTTGTGGAGGGGAGTAATATATAAGAAGGCTAGAAACATGGAAGGGACAAGGTGACAAAAAGTTTTAAATGCCAAAGAGAAGAGTTTATATTCGATCCTAGAGGTAATAGTGAAACCCTGAAATTTATTGAGAAGTGGAGGTGACATGTATTTTAAAATTTATTTTATTTTTAATTTATGAAATAAAACATACATTTCCATATCATAGTAAAGTAGCATTATAAATACCCAGATGCCTGAAACTATCCCGAGGTATTGAGGAAGAGAACATGGTTAACAGTCTCAAATATTCCCTCTTCATGTATACTCTTTAAGGGCAGAAAATATGATTTATCTTTCTATTATTTCTCTCACCCTATTACCTGCAATGCTTTCCACAGATTAAATGCTGATTACACATTTGACAAAATATAATCACATCTTGACCCTTAAAGAGCTCACAAATGATAGGAGATATAAGGTGTGCAAAAATAACTAGAATTAACAGTAATTTGGTCTCCTCTGTGAAGTATACCCTGTCAGGTACTGTAGATACAAAAGCAAAAAATAAAATTACAAAATCCCCGCTCCTCAGTAGATACATTTTAATAGGGGATGGGGACTAGACGTGTGATTCCATTCACCCTGGAACTTCTTGATGAGGACACTCACTCTGCCAATTACCATCAACACCTTCTTGGCAATTTATAGTCTGAGGGAGATTCAAAGGCACTAATAGGTTAAGTGTATTACTAAGGGTGAAACAGACCATGTGTGTCAGATGCAGAACTTAAACCCAGGTGTTCCTGACTCAGAGGCCAGGTTTCTGTCCTTTTCACCATGCTGCTTCTCCAGAAATGAGGAATGTGTTTAAATATAATCTGTACTTCACAACACCCTGCCCAACCTACCTTTATTTGCCAGATCCTATGGACCTGACCCAAAGAAGTTTATTTTCTCTCTTTGGCTCATAGTTCTTAACCCAGAGCTTTACAGCAGAGAAATCCCCAAAATAAAACATAAGTTTTGCTCTTTTTTTTGCTTGCCCAAAAGTAACAGGTACCCAACTATTGCGTAGCCACCCTCCACTCTAGACAATTTCCCCATACCCTGCCATGTGCTTCTATAGGAACACTATCAACGTCTTCACTGCACCTATATCTTGATTACAGAAATTCAATTTCTGGAATTCTGATCTATGCTCAGAAAAGGAAACACAAAGGTAGAAGGTGACCAGGAACTCAAGGTCCATGAGCTCACTTCTCAAGACAGGTGGACATGCATAGGCAGCTCACCTGATAATGTTTTTGCCTTTCACTATTAATTGCACCTTGGGTGAGGCAGGGAAAAATCCCTCTGAACTCCCTTTTCTATATCACATGGGAGAGATGTGGTTCTTCTAGTGAATGTCTATTTATAAGGAGGTCAATCCAATCATTAAAACACAATTAATAAGGCAGTAATGTGTTTTTATGATCAATCGATCTTAGTGTACACAGGACCATACAAAGTTAACTATATTATATGTTAAGAAATTAAACAAAGTATCCTAATAGATTAATAAATTTTTGTCAGAGATATGAATAAAGGATTTACTAGTGTTAGTTTGATGGTCATGCTAAATGACCAAAAAGCACATTAGAAGACATTAGCAAACTGATATGTCTACTTTCATGTTTTAAATATAATGTTTATGAGAGTGGTCTATATACATGTGGACAGTTAATGTGATGAAAACATGAGGGATTTCATAAATGATTATTATATGACAGTACATGTGGACAGTTAATATGATGAAAACATGAGGGATTTCATAAATGATTATTATATGACATTTAGAGTTATAAAACTGAGTTAAGAGGTCTAGAGATATAAGACCCTGTTGTTTCTACTTTTGATAATTTTTAAAAGTATTTAAAGTTTTAAGTTTCTCCTCATAGTTATTCTTATGGATAGGTCAAAACAATATACTATTCTATGGCAGATGGAACACCAGAATAACTGCGTTATTCTAAACAATCTAGAGAAAAGGTCAAATGAATTATATCATAGAGAGATAAAAATTTACTTAATGATATTTAACTGCTTTGACAAATGTTCTGCATATGAGAGTGTTTCTATTCATAGACAGAATCATAGTAAATAAACTGAGTATTGGAATATTGTCACTTTTTGATATTCATAGGCACCCAAAAGTACTCCTTCTAGGTATCCAGAAGCTAGATAAGAATAATTACCATTTATGAATGAGAAGCCCACTTAGTCACTTGATTATCTATATTTATCGATATCTATCTATCTATCTATCCTATTCTAGTTTAAGTCTCCTTTCTAGATTATTATGATAGTTCCCTAATAAATCTGCTTGACCCAAGTCTACTCTGTCTCCTTTGATCTATTCTTTCCAAGTCTGCCAAACTAATCTTGTTACTTCACCGGTCTGAATGTAAATATATGTAAATATATCCATCCATTCATATACATATATGCACAAATAAGTGTGAATGTATGTATACATAGGCACCTAGATGGTACAGAGGATTGAGTGCCAGTTCTGGAATCAGGAAGTCCTCAGTTAAATTTCAGCCTCAGATACCTAATAGCTGTATGACCCTGTCTGCCTTGGTTTCCTAATGATAATAATAACACCTACCTCACCAAATTATTGTAAGATGAGGATCAAAAAGATAATTAAGTGCTTAGCACAGTGCCTGGAAAATAGTGCTGTGTAAATGTTAGCTATTATATAGAATATGTATGTATTTATAAACACAAGCATTACAAGTCAACAATAAGCTAGACCTAGAATTTAATAGTAATAGGATGAACCAGCTAAAATGCATAATATTATTTGGAGGAACAAACCCAAGAATCCAAAATAGTTTTAGAAAGAAATTTATTTAGTCATTCGGTTGAGGAGAAGGCTATAAGGAGGCTCCCTGTTAAGTCTCTGTGAGGTTTGTATTATATTGTATTCAGACAAGAGTAGCTGAATTCCAAGTTCTAGCAGTTAAGCAAGATTGCAGAGAAAGCAGGTCCTAGGCAAGTTCCATTGAGATGTTTATCAGTAAGCATAAATATTCAAATTAAGGTTAATTGTTATATGAGCATAAGCATTCAAATATGGGGAACCTAAAATCAAAGCATTGGGTGAAACCTAGATTGCGTAGCTGGAGAAGGAAATGGCAAATGGCAAGCCACTTTGATATCTTTGCAAGGAAATTCCAAAATGTGTTCACAAAGAGTGAAATATGACTGAAAAATGACTGGATAAGAACAAAAGGATAGAGAAGAATCAAAGATAGCTGTATAATTTTCACCTTATATAACTGTAAAAATTTCCATTCTAGAAAGAGGAAAGTTATGAGGAGAGGCAGGGTTTGACAAGATTACATTTTTTTTTATTGTATTGAGTTTGAGGTGTCAACAAGAAAACCACCTGGAGATAAGTTGTTCAGCTTGTACACAAAAGCAATGATTCAAACCTAAATCTGATTCAGAGTCCAACAATTGTATTCACTTTCTGCTAATACCCTCTTATGGACTTTGGATTTGAAAACTTGAACTGACTTAAATGAGATGAAATAAGTATACTCTTCCCATCATACTTGTCATAATCCCCTTAAGCATATGCATTCTAGCTTTTCCATTATGAAGGTAATCTCTGACAGAGAAGGCGGGAGCCAAAATATTAGCTGAGCAATTCTTTTTTCTCTCTGTCATCTATTTTTTTTATAATATTTTATTTTTCCCAATTACATGTAGATAGTTTTCAACATTCACTTTCATAAGATTTTGAGTTCTGAATTTTTTCCCACCCCCCTCCCCAAGATGGCATTCAATCTGATATAGGCTACGCATGTACCATCCTATTAGACATATTTCCACATTAGTCATGTTGTGAAGGATGAGTGAAAACAAAAGGGAAAATCATGAGAACTGTATTTCTCTCCATCCTATTCCCCCCTCTGTTTATTCTATATTCTCCCTCTCTTTTAACCCTGTCCCTCCTTGAAAGTATTTTGCTTCTGACTACCCATCCCTCAGTCTACCCTCCCTTCTACCCCCTCCTCTTTCTCTTATCTCCTTCCCTTTCTACTTTCCAATAGGAAAAGATTAATTTCTATATCCAATTGTGAATGTATGTCATTCCCTCTTTGGGCCAATTCTGATGAAAATAAGTTTCACTCACTCCTCTCATCTCCCCCCTCCCCTCCATTGTAAAAGCATTTTCTTGACTCTTTTGTGTGAAATAATTTACTCCATTTTGCCTCTCCTTTGCTCTTTCTCCCAGTACATTCAATTTTCAGCCCTTAATTTTATTTTTTAGATTATCATCCCTTCATATTCAATGCACACCTGTGCCTTTTATATATATATATATATATATATATATATATATATATATATATATATATATATATATATATATATATATTCCTTCTAAGTACCCTAATACTACTCTGGTCTTTCCATCAAGAATGCTTGAAAGTCCTCTATCTCATTGAATATCCATTTTTTTAAATTTTATTTTATCTTAGACTCAAGGGCCAGAACACAAATACAGAATAGAGAAAAGGAACAAAACATGTTATAAATTTAAATATTGAAACTTACATACAAAGAAAGAGAAAAAGCATGCCGTGTGCATAGCTGAACATAAGAGAAGATTCAAAATACATAACAATAGATTTTCATTTCAAGAAAGCCTATATGATAAATAAAATGAGTTGAGAATTGTCCATCTTTTCTTTGCTTCCTTGTGAGTTTTCTTTTGTTCTCCGCTGTGCACTTTTTTACTTTGTTCTTTTTTTCCCTCCCCCCACCCTACCCAAGGCTAGAATAAAGGTTAGGTATGTTTCTCTATAGCTATAGATATATACATACACATATACATATATACATACATATATAAACAAATACTTTCTCAAACATACTCTACTCCTGATGTTTGTTTTTATATCTGTGCATATCTCATTTCTTATCCCACCTGATTCTTCTGCTTTACTTCTACCCACTACCTTGCCCTCCTTTTATTTGCCTACCCCTTTCCAAGAATCCCTCCCCATTCCCATAAATCTAAAAAACTGTCTATAACCCCCTCTTACCTATTCCCTCATCCTCCCCTCTAAAGATCCCTCCCTTGTCCTCTCCCACTCTCTATACCCCTACCATTTTATTTCTTCTAAATTTAGAAGACTTTTATACTCTTCTAAATATATATATGTATTATCCCCTCTTAAACCGATTCCTGATGAAAGTAAGTTACCAGAACTACCAGCCCTCCTCCTCCATCTAATTCCTCTGTATCCTTTCTTCCTCTTGAACCTCATTTGTATAAAATAATTACTCTTTTTAGCTATTTCTAAATGGTTTTACTTTTTAAATTCATATCATAATAAGGTTTAACCCCCTCTTTCCTATGAGCTTGACAACTATTAATAAGAATGTCCGACATACATTTTACATTTTATGTTGTATAAAAGATAAACAGTGTGTCCTTATGAGTCCCTTACAGTTAGTCTTTGGTATGTATCTTAAGTTTCTCTTGGTTCTTATATGTCAAATCTTCTATTAAGTTCAGGATTTTTTTTAAGAAAGTCTTGAAAGTCTGAGGGTTTATCAAATGTCCATTTTTTCTTCATTCAAAATAATACTTAAATTTGCAGGGTATGATTTTTCAGCTGGAGCCCCAGGTCTTTTGCTCTTCAATATATTGTGTTCCAAGACCTACAGTCTTTTCACGTCTCTGCTGCTAGGTAGTGTGTAATTCTAACTGTGGCACCATCACACTTAAATTGTTTTAATCTTGATGTTTTTAATATTTTATCCTTGTGGTTTAGAATTTGACTACAATATTCCTATGAGTTTTCCTCACAGGATATCTTTTAAGTGATGTTTGATGTATTTTTTTCGATTTCTACTTCCACGCCTTCTTCTAATACTTCAGGACAATTTTATTTAATTATTTCTTATATTATTGTATCAAGGTTCTATTTTGATGACAATTTTCAATTAGTCCAATTATTTTTATATTTCTATTCTTGATCTATTCTCCAAATCTGTTTTTTCTTATGAGATGTTTCACTTTCTCTTCTATTTTTTCATTATTCATGTTTTGTTTTTTTGGGTCTCCTTTAGCCAGTCATTGACTTGTTTTTCATGGTTTTCTTGCATCACTCTCATTTCTCTTCCCAATTTTTCCTCTACTTCTCTAACTTGCTTTTCCAGATCTTTTTTGAGCTCTTCCATGGCCTGAGACCAGTTCATGTTTTTCTTGGAGGCTTTTGATGTAGGCTCTTTCACTTTGTTGACTTCTTCTGTCTGTATGTTTTGGTCTTCTTTGTCACCAAAGAAAGATTCCAGAGTCTGAGACTGAATCTCGGTGCGTTTTCACTGCCTGGCCATATTCCCAGCCAACTAATTTGACGCTTGAGTTTTTCACTGGGGTATGACTGCTTGTAGAGTATAGAGTACTTTTTCCCAAGCTTGAGGGGCTGCACTGTTGTTTTCGGAGCTATTTCTACACAGCCAGCTCTGCCACACCAGCGCTACTCCTCCCCCAAGAACCACCAACCCAGACTGGACTCAGATCTAAGGTGGCTGTGCACTTCTGCTCAGATCTGCCACTTAATTCCTCCCACCAGGTAGACCTGGGGACAGAAGCATCTGCAGCTGCAGCTCTGTAATCAACCTCAGAGCTATGCCACCTCCACCACCCCCAGGGCAGTGGCTGAACCACGAACTCCATTCACTCTGTCCCAGCAGCTTTTCCCACTAACCTTCTCTGTTGTCTTTGGTGTTTGTGGGTTGAGAAGTCTGGTAACTGCCACAGCTCACTGATTCAGGGCACTAGGGCCTGTTCTGCCTGGCTCCCAGTCTGCTTGGTCCAGGCACAGCTCATGCTGGGCTCTGCTCTGCTCCACTCCCAGTTCCTTGTGATAGACCTTACCCAGTGACCATCCAGGCTGTCCTGGGCTGGAGCCCTGCTTACCTCTGATATTTTGTGGGTTCTGCAATTCTAGAATTTGTTCAGAGCCATTTTTATAGGTGTTTGGAGGGACCTGGGCAGGGAGCTCACCCAAGTCCCTGCTTTCCAGCTGCAATCTTGGCTCCGCCCCCTGTCATTTGATTTTTAGTCTTTTTTTAAGATCTTCTATCAATTCTGTGTGGGCAGGTGACCATTTGACGTTACTCTTTGGGAGTTTCTTTACATCAACATCCTCCTCTGAAGATTTCTGTGGTAGGATTCTTCCTCCTTGCCTGTGCCTTTTTTTGTGGTAATAGTTTGATTTTTGTAATTACCTCTAGTCTGGGGCATGGGAAATGGTGCCTTTTGCCCCAGATCTTCAGTTCTCCCCTCTATCCTGAAACAAAAGTCAAACCTCCAACCTCCTGTAAGTGCCTACAGCCAGGGGCTTTCTGCTCCACTGCTTCTGCACTCTCTGGGTGTGTACTGGCTCCTTCTCGCCCCCACTGCTCTTTGCAGCAGAGGTTCTCCCAATCTTCCTGGCCTCAAACACCCAACTTCCCTCACCATCCTGAGGTGAAAAGTTCCTGGGCCTGAGGCAGCCTCCCAAATCAACTAACACCAGGGCTTGCCACTAGTTGTTTAAGTGGCTTGTGTCTTGTTAAAAGGGAAACTGGCCTGGTGGTGTTTACTCCTCACAGGGACCATACCTGGCCCTGGTATCTTTCTTTGGATGTTCTCAAATTTTCCCAGAATGATCCTGGTTGTGCCCCTATTCTTCTTGGTCTCCACCCATACTTTGTTTGCCCTAAGGTGCTATTTTAACTCTTTTGTGGGAGAAAATCTTGAGAGCTTGGAATTTTCTGACCTACTCCACCATCTTCCCAGAATCTTCTCTGAATGTCTGTTTTTCCCCGTGAAGGATTATACTCAGTTTTCCTGGGTAAGTGATTCTTGGTTGTAATCCTAGCTGCTTGGCCCTCCAGAATACCTATTCCAAGCCATCCGATCCTTTAATATAGAAGTTGCTAAATCCTGACTGTGGCTCAACCATGTTTGAACTGTTTCTTTCTGGCTGCCTGCAATATTTTCTCCTTGACCTGGGAACTCTGGAATTTGGCTATAATATTGGCAGTTTTCATTTTGGGACTTCTTTTAGGAGGTGATTGGTGGATTCTTTCAATTTCGATTTTACTCTCTGCTTCTAGAATATCAGGGAAGTTTGCCTTGATAATTTCTGGAAAGATGATGTCTAGGCTCTTTTTTTGATCATGGCTTTCAGGTAGTCCAATAATTTTTAAATTCTCTCTCCTGGATCTATTGTCCAGGCAAGTTTTTTTTTCCAATGAAATATTTCATATTGTCTTTTATTTTTCGATTCTTTTGCTTTTGTTTTAGTGCTTTCTTGATTTCCCACAAAATCATTAGCTTCCATTTGCTCCATTCTAATTTTTAAGGAATTATTTTCTTCAATAGCTTTTAGAGCCCCTTTTCCATTTGGTCAATTTGCCTTTTTAAGGCATTCTTCTCCTCATTGACTTTTTGGACCCCTTTCCCCACTTGGGTTACTCTGATATTTAAGGTATTATTTTCTTCAGTATTTATTTGTGTCTCTGTTGCCAAACTGTTGACTCATATTTTTATGATTTTCTTGCATCCCTCTCATTTCTCTTGCCAATTTTTCCTCTACTTCTCTTAAATGATTTTCAAAATCCTTTTTGAGTTTTGCCATTGCCTGAGACCAATTCATATTTTTCTTATTTTTTCTTTTTCTTTTTTTCTGACAAAATTCTCAATGAATGATGGCATTAACCTGAGGAGTGTTCATACAGTAGTGGGTGGCTGGGGAGAAGCAGCTCTTGAACATCCATCTTCTGGGCACACTGCCCTTCAAAGAGCTGGCATTAAAGCAGGGTGAGGGCACCCCAACTCCCCCTCTCACCTTCATTTACTAAAGAAGGACTAAAACTCAGTCCAGGGAGCTGCATACAAAATAAATTCAGAGACTCTAAGGCCCCTGGGCTCAGGGTGTCCCTTGGTGTACAGATGTCCAGACTAGATGAAGACAAGAGATTTGAGAGATTAAGTCCAGTCAAGGAATATAGGTGAGGGAGAGTCAAGGGAGTAAGGGCATCCTGTCTTTTTGTGTGATTGAGCTCCCCAAGGGGAAGCAGCTTACTCATATACCTCTTAAAATACATATTTCTTTGTTGCCCTCCAGCCACCTTTCAGGTATGCTTCTATCCTGGGAAGGAACAGAGGATGAAAGGAGAGGGAACATTCCTAATGATAGGAAAAGCTGCACATGCTGGACAAACAATTGGAAAGAATTTATGGATACTGTATGGCTTCTTTATCCACATAGCAGGGTACAGGGAAAGCTGTCAGGTGGTACTGAGGAGCTTGGTGGATGAGAAGATGGGGAGGAAGGGTCTGGCAGGGGGATGGGTCACACCTTCCTATGCTAAGCTGAAGAAACCCTTCTCTGTGGGATGGATGTTCCAGTGGCTCAGGCCCCTGAAATCATTTGGTTTGGTGTCTCCAGGATGAAAAAACAGGTTTTGTCTAGAAATGCTCCCCTTCCTCCCCTCCCACCCCATCCTCTCCTTTAAAAGTCTCACCAAGAAAGGTAGGCATGTCTGAGGCCGGTCTGTTTCTGTTTGTAGGGAGGTAGAAGTCAAGCCAGGGACCTGGGTGAGACGTAAGGATTCCTGTTCTAATCTTATAATCACCATGCATTCTAACCCCCTCCCTACCTTAAATCCTCTGAGCCTCAATTTCCTCATCTACAGAGTAGGAATAATAAAACCAGCAGCACTCACCTCCAAGGGGAAAGCAAACCACCAGAGGATTGTGTCTTAAATATTCTAGACATAGGATTTCATTGACCTGACAAGATTCCCTCCACTGATAGAGATGGCCAATTTGCTAATATTTTGTAGTCTTGGGATTGTCTGTGGCATCCACTCATTCTCTCCTTTATTAAGGCACCTACTTACTGTGCAAAGTGCTACCAAGTTCTACTGCGCTTAGTGCTTCACAAATATTATTTCATTTGATCCTTTCAACAACCCTGTGAGGTAGATGGTATTATTATTATCATTTTACAGAAAACTTCATTGAAGAAATTTAATAAGGCAGAGGTTGTGACTTGTCTAGGGTCACACAGCTAGTCAGTGTCTAAAGCTTAGGTTGAACTCAGGTTTTCTTGGGTCTAGGACGAACATTCTATCTTCTGTGTCACTTACATATTGTTCATGGAGATTTAATTTGAGATTGGGTGGAGAAGATACAATTAATAGGTATCAAATCAAATTTATTTTTAAAAAAGATAATGTGAAAGAATATGCAGTCTGAAGGATTTTAGTACATCAGCTTGAGGAGATATCAAAGGGTCTCAGATTTGTGTTAGTATTTTTAGCAGATGCAATATGGAATAATTGGATTGCTGATAAATGTTTCTTTAGTCAGAATACATTCTGGTTCAGTAAGTGTCATATGTATGGAAGAAGCTACATAATATGACTGATTGACAGAGAATAGAAGAAGGGGAATGTAATATTGCAGTACTCTTTTAATTGCAAACCTCTCATTATTTCTAGGCTTATACATTTATATAACATAATCATAAAATTAAAGTAATTTTAATAATATTCTAATCTTATCACAAAATCTAATGACAGAACTACTCACCTTATCAGCCATAAGATGCACCCTCACAAAAAATAAACATCTAAAACCTCAGATACCAATCTAAATTCAAAAAGTAGAGGGCTACTGTCATTAGTAACTTATAAATCTCCCAGAAAATGTTCCTGGTTGCCATGGCATCTATGTGAAAATTGAAATATGCAGAATCATGAATCTATCTAGATTTCACCCTTTCCCTTTCACTTTGACAAATCTTCCTTTTCAATATTCCTTTAATTTCCAAAAGGCATTTTTGTTGTTCATTCCTGGGCATGCATAGCATCATTATGTGCAGCCACCATGTTAGAAATTACCTCAGGACTTCCAAATGTGTTTTGAGACAAAAAGTATTTTGTCAGCAATGCTAAAACTGATGAACTCCAAATAAAAGTAATAGTTCTAACACAAATCAGATCTAGAGTAGTAGATGTTGCCAGAAGCATTTGAATAAAAAGTGTCTTATATGAAGTTCTCATGTAAAATATCACACATTAAAAAAAAACTTTAAAAAATTCCATAGTGCTAACATTAGCAATTCTTGTTGTATTATAAAACATTTTGTAGAAGCCTTAATGAATGCTTTAATTTCCTGTATGTATTTTCTAATGGTCATATGGGAACCCAAACTAGAGATTTAGGTATACGTGTACAGTAGGTGTGTATGTTATGTAGAAATTTGTTTAAATATGTGTTTATATGAATATATTATATTAAGTATATGGATGTACATATAAGTATATGTACATATACATACACACGCATGTGTGTATGTGTCTGTATATATATACATACACATATTCAAAGAAGAAAATAGAGATACTTCTTAAAATGAAGGAAATAGGTTTTACATATAGCAGAGATAATATTTTTTAAAATTACTAATATTTATAATTATGACCATAATTTTTGTGTCAAGATTCCTATGAAATGAAAAGCTTGAGCTCTTTGTGGAAGGTGGAAGAAAGGGAGAGTGTTCCATGCCTCTTGACTCTACTCCCCACTTAAGAACGTAGAGAATCTGCCATAATGCACATGTAACCTTGTGCTCTCAATTTGCAAACTCACAGATCACACTATACCAGGAAAGAACTTTTCCATCATTTGAAATATTGTTAGAAATAGCAATAATAAAACCATGATGAATGGCAAAAATTAAATCAGTTGCAACTGAACAATTTTATGGTTTACAAAATGATTTATATATTATATTATTTGGTCCTTACAACTTTGTGAGGTAGATCCATCCATCAATGGTAATCTGTATTTTACGGAAAAGAAAATTGAGATTGAGAGGTTGTATGATTTGCCCAAGTTCACTCAATGAAATTCTCACAATAACTGGAAAATTTGGGTCAAACCCAGATTTTCTGTTGCCAAAAACATTGATTGTTCCCTTACACAATTTCTCTCTCACAACAAAGAACTCTTTCTCATGTAAGCAATTTTGGCAACCTAATAGTTTCTTTATGAAGTTGTCAAAGGCACTTAGTCATAGCTAAGGTCTACTAATTGATTTTATAGCTATAAGTAACTGCCATATAGACATATGGCAAATTGGTATATTCCACTGCTTGCACTTCATTCGCATAAACACTTTCCAATGGATGATGTCGCTCACTCAGCTGGTGTGGTTATCTTCACACATTTTTTGTTTTGCTACTCTCTGCTTGGTGTATCCATCATGAGGATGTTTCCTGAAATATGTCTCTGAAAACCTCCTGAAATTTGTTATCCTACTCAGACATTTTGGGTATTGCTAGGAAGGAACATGGGAATTGTAGTAGTGGCATAATAAATAATTAGTAACTAACAAATTGTACAATCTTGTTAAAAATTTAATAGGTCAGGGGACTTCAGTTCCAAAGTTTACCTTACTTGTAATGCTTCATTTAATTCTGTAGGAACCACACTACCTAGATATTATAGGATTACTGGGATCAGAGGTTTGGTAGTGTAAGAAAGCCCAAAATATTTTTCACCTCTAGAGTGAAGGTTTACCCTGAGCTAATGAGAGGGTCATTATCATTGACTATGTTCGTGGAAACCTGTGCCTGGCCTCAACTTTGACATTCTCTGAACCTCATTTGAAATGAATGAGAACTTCATTTCTCTCTCTTTTTTTAATTCTTTTTTTATTTTACCAGAACACAGAATAGAGAAAAGAAACCAAAACATATCATAAACTTAAAGCATGTCATGTGCATAGCAGAACACGAGAGGATTCAAAATATGTAACTTTTGTACCAGAAGCGAGCGAGACACACCACAGAATATAAGTTTTAAGTGGAGAATTTATTAGCCGGTGGCCATTGGGGTATGGCACCACAAATCAATGGCAATGTGTTGAAGCGAAAGGGTAGTTTATATAGGATATGGGGGTACAGAGTGGGGGGGAAGAGGAACAAAGGTCCTGGCTGATCAAAAGATTCAGTCAGGTTATCGTACTAGTGGGATAATCTCATTTACATTCCTTGGTGGAGTCACGGAGCCCCAGGGATATCTGCTAGACAGGGTCTGCCAGGTTATCCTTCAGTGGGATGGTCCTATCTACTGACATTTCTTGGTAGAGTCATGGAGTCCCAGGGGGTTTGCTAAATGCCAAAGATATCTGAGTCCATTCTTTCTGGGGGTGCTTGTCAGTAGCTAGGGGTTTCTCAGGGGTTCCTAATTTTCCTTGTGTTACATTACGATGAATTTTCATTTTCAAGAAAGCCTATATGATAAATAATACACCTTGTGTTGAGAACTGTCCATCTTTTCTTTGCCTTCTTGTGTTTTGTTCTCTGCTGTGCACTTTTCAACTTTGTTCTTTTTTCCCTCCCCCCATTTCTCAAAGGGTAATGCTCAGACTCCAGAGTGGCCAGGCCATCCAAGGTTCCTTCTCTTTAATTTTAATGTGGCATATAGGTTATTGCGTATTCAACAATGAGAAGAAAACAATAAGGCTCATTTCAGCCAAAGAGGAAATTTATTTTCATCAAAGAACAAATTTATAAGTAATAACAGAAAATTCAGAATAAGAAAAATACATTCCTCTTAAACCAGGATGAGAAAAACAGGAAGAAAAGAAAAAGAAAAGAAGAAACAGGAATTAATTCCACCAATGCTTTTCACTCTCCCATACCTCCCACCTGTTTAAGAGGACTAAACAGTCAACCCAACCTAGTGGGAAGTTCTAAATTAAAACTTGTTATACTGTTTATATTCAAATATTAGCTACCTGTTAGATTTAGTGATAAGCAGTCTTCACACACGAATTTTAAAATGCATACATAAGTCAATAGCTTTCAACTTTTCCCCATTCAGGTTTTTTTTGAGAGCTGTTAAGACAAAGTAGATAGATAGAAGCATCATATGTTAGTGATCAGGTGCTCTGACTATTTGGATGACTGGTGAAGCACTCTTGTTGATACAAGTAGAACAGTTAATAATGTCTTGGCTTTCCTTAATAACAATTTTATCCTTCAAAAGGTGAAGAAAGCAATAAAGGGGCGGGGGAGAGGGTTATCATTCTATACAGATTCGCAGCATCCATAAGGAACAAATTGCTAAAGAAATAATGAGAAACTTATAGGAAAGCAAATATGAGATCTTAGAACGATGGTTCTTGGCTTGAGGTCCACGGATCCCTAAGGGTTTGAGGATAGATTTCTGGAGTTCCATGGACTTCGATGGGAAAATTCCAGTGAGTTTGATGTCAGTTTCTAGAAAAATTCCCCAGTGTACTACTAGAAGGAAAGGTACTACTAACAAAGGATTCCATGATCACATGTGTGCACGCCCACACACACACACACACAAGCCAGCATGGCTACATCAAGAACGTGTCATAGCAGTTTAACCTTATTTTATTTTTACTAGACTATTGAATCATGGGAATACCATGGATAGATTTTCATACTTTGTTTTATTTTGTTTAAAAGATGATGTGCGTGAGCTAGATGATAGCGTATATAGATGGGTTTGGGACAGATTATCTGGAGGTTATTAATGGTTCATTTCATTTTCAACCTCCAAGTGTGACTCTGGCATAGCCATGGATATATATGCATGGCCTTAAACCATTTAACATTTTTATCAGTGACATGGATGTTGATGTGATGCTCATCAGCTTTACAGATGATGCAAATTTGGGAGGGATGACTTACACATTAGATTTTGGGGTTAGGGATTATAAGGATATCAAAAGCATAGAATATTGTGTTGAATCTGTCATGATAAAATCAAATATGATGTCTTATACAAGTTCAAGGTGAGAATTGTAGTTACACATCATTTCAAGTAAAGATATTTGGGGCATTTAAAAGACTGCAAGCTCCATATGAGGCAATGGTGTGACTTCAAAACCAAAAAAGCAAATTCAGGCTTAAGAAAGTTCTTGTTTATAGTCCTTCTCCAGTCATATCACATCTGGAAAATAGGATTCAGTTCTTATCACTACATTTTAATCCAGAAATTGGTAAACTATAACTCATCCAAAAAAGGGCTAACAGGGTAGTTAAGGGTCCTGAGAACTTGCTCTATAAAGTAGGGTTGAAAGAAATAGAAATGTTTAGCTTGAAAAAGAAAAAAATGGGAACGATCTGTGATTGCTCATTTCAGGTATTGGAAAGTTTATAATGTGTAAAAGGGAAGATATTTAGACTGCATTCCCCAGAAATTAGAACTAGGAAAAATGAATGAAAGAGGAAAGAATTGAGAGGTAGGTTTTAAGAGGTAGCTAGGTGCTAGAATAGCTGAAGCCACAGGTCATGAAAACTGGAAGACCTGAGTTCAAATCCTGCTTCAGACACTTGCTGTCTATTTGACCCTGGGTAAGTCACTTAACATTTTTCTGCCTTAGTTTCCTCATCAATAAGAAGAGGATAATAATAATTCCTTGCCTCCCAGAATATTGTGAGATTAAAATTAGATAATATTTATAAAGTGCTTTGCAAAGCTTAAAAGTGATATAAATGCTAGCTATTGCCATAATTATTAGTAGGATATTAGGTAAAACTTCTGAGAAATTAAAGATTACCCTAAGTGGAATGTACTGTCTTTGAAAGGAGTGGTTTCGCCTTACTAGAATATTTTGTAATGGATACTTTTTCACTAGGTTGTTGAAATGTATTTTTAACAGGTGTGGGTTGCAGTACATAGTCTCTCAGGACCTTTCATGTTCTCAGATTCTGTGCCTTATTTGTGGGGGTAAGGAGTTCATTAGGATAGGGAATTCCAAGTGAAAAATTTCCCTTTACCAATGTAGATAAGCACATGTTCTTCCACCTGTAGTCTTAGAGACTTGCCTAGCGGTAATAAGAGACCAGGGTTTGATTTGATCAAGGTCACCAAACTAGTGTGTGGAAGAGGCTTACCTAGCATTAATGTCTTCTTGTCCCAGAAGCCAGTAGTCTATACACTGTACCACACTGTCATTAAAAATTGTGACACCTATCTTTTATCTGGCCTAATAGTTGACAAAAAGCAATGAAAAAAATTCCAAACAGATGTAGGTGTTAACAAAAATACATATAGATGGCAAGTAAGGAAATTCCTTAATTGACTTAATTTTTATTTTGCCATTGTGTAGCACAAATACACATCATTTAATAATGAGACCAGTTAAATTTTAATCAAAAGTTGAACTCTGGTGAATAATTTAGTTTCTTAATTTATTTCTTATAGAAGATAAGGAAACATACCTTTCTCTTCTCAGTAAAGAGACAGAGACTATGAATGTGGAAATTGGTATGCATTGACAGACATGGTTGCTGTGTCAGTTTGGCTTAAAAATATTTTTCTTTCTGACAAGAAAGGGTTCATTGGGGTGATGGGGTGGGTTAAGATGAAATGACTAGAATAAAAATATAAGGCAGCCATATAATGTTAAAATAAAATTCTGACCAAAAATAGAAAAATAACACCGAAAGTAGACAAATAAATGTAAGCAAAGTTAACATAACATATTACAGCTGAGCCACCTACTGAATATGAATTAAGGGCACCAGAAAACCAAACCAAACCAAACATTTCATCATAAATATGGAACTATATCCTTGTATTGACAAAGTATTTGTTGGCGGTATATGTTTTTCCATGTGCCTATCACTGGTATGATCTGATGTTTTCTTAGTATGATTAAGATTATTTTTTTGTGGAGACTTTAATTTTAACATTATAGAATTTGGTAGAATTATGTGTTGTGGAAACAACACATTAGTTGGCTAACACAATACCACTCTGAAACTGCCTATGTATGTTGTCATCCCCTTTAGAATGTCAGTTCCTTCCTCTGTGTGCAAAATTATAGTAGCTTTTTGTGATAACAAAGAACTAAGGGGTGACCAACAATTGAAGAGAGGCTGAGCAAATTAGGGCATAAGAATGTAATAGGATACTGTTATACTGTAAGAAGTGACAAAAAGGATGATTTCAAAGAAATGTGGCAAGACTTATGTGGAGGGGGGAATAAGCAGAGCTAGGAGAACACTTTATGTGACAACAACATTGTAAAGATAAAAAATACTTTGAAAGACTTAAGAACTCTAAACAACACAGTGACCAACCATGATTTCAGAAGGTCAGTAATACAGCATATTACCCACCTCCTGACAGAGAGAGGATGGACTCAGTGCAGAATGGGGCATGTACGTTTTGTACCTGCCAGTGGGACAACCTGTTTTGCTTATTTGTTACTATGCATATTTGTTACAAGGTTTCCCACTCTTTTCCCTTGACATGGGCTAGGCAGCAGAGGGAACAACAGGAAGAAAAATACATTTTTTATTAATTGAAAATAATTTCATTTCATTTTAAAAAGATTATGATCCCCTTGAAAGCAGAATCTGCCTTCGTTTCTCTTTGTATCTCCAACACTTAGAACAGTGCCTTTGCATGCAGTAAGCATTTAATAGGGGGCAGGTAGGTGCTGCAGTGGATAGTGATCCCTGCCCTGGAGTCAGGAAGACCTGAGTTCAATGTGACCTCAGACACTTACTAGCCCTGTAACCCTGAGCCTGTGTTCCTCATCTGTAAAATGAATTGTAGAAGAAAACACCAAACCACTCCACTCTACTATCTTTGTCAAGAAAACCCTAATTGGGTCATGAAGAATTAGAAACAACTGAATAACACAAAACACTTAAATGCCGTTTCATTTATTCAAACATTTCTTTGATTAGATTGCTAATTTATGAGTTCCTCATTTGCTATTTAAGCTCTAGCTTTATGAGTATATCCCAAAATCTTATTGCTAGGAGAAAGTAAGTTAGCTATGACTCTCACATCACTTCTATGGAAGCTTTGCTGAGGAAACTGGTTGATGTAGTAGATATGGCACTAGACCTAGAGTCAGAAAGGCCTGGGTTGAGATTTGGCCTCATCTGTTAATATCTATATGACTCTGGATGATTCTCTAAATCTCTCTGCCTTTCTCAATTTCTTCATCTGTAAAATGGGTAAAATAATAATAATAATAATAATAATAATAATAATAATAATAATAATAATAATAATAATAATAATACCTGTCTCCCAGGATTGTTGTAAGGATAAAATTTTTATAAAGTACTTTGCAAACCTGTCTAAATACAATCTATTATTATTTTTTTCCTATGAAAGGGATAAGACTGTTGCCATTGTTATCCTGCTCTTTGTTTTCTTCACATTATTGTCAGAACCTTCAATTTCTTTCAGTCAACAAACATTTGTTAAGGGCTTACTGTGTGCCAAGCATTGTGCCAAGTGTTGGGAATAAAAAAAGTGAGAAGATCCCTGCCATCAGATAGCTTACATTCTTTTCAGTAGACTCTTTTACTCAGTCAAACTTGTGCTCTAACACATAAACGATGGTAATCTCAGGACATAGGAGAAATGGAAAATAACACCTCCCCAACATATTGGAATTCTCTATTTTAATAAGTTATTCAATTTTCTCTTATTGTTAGCTGGCAGAAAATAGTAATCTGTCCCCCTGACTCTGCAACTCTCTTCCCCTCCTTCTCTCTACAAAAGGAAGATTTTGATGAGAGAGGCAGTAGTAGATATGAGGAAAACTGCAGGATTGGGATGCTTGGGGAAAAAGCACATACAACATAGCTATGAAGCCCCAGAGAAGACAGAATTCATAGGAAGGCGCTAAGTATCTTAAAATGGGGATGGGGCAAATTCGTATTGAATGGAGGGATCAGAAGGTACTGATTACATACATTTTGTTAACATCACAGTTTGGCCTCTGACTGGTCCTAGTTTATTCTCTCTATTTGTACATACATATCTGTGTAGAAGGATAGAAAGTTAAAATCTTGGAAAGCAGACTTAAAATCATTCCATTTATTGTTCTCTAAAGCATAGACATTTTATCCATATTGTTTTAAACATGAAGACCATGTTGTCTATTCGTGTACTTTTTGTCCTTATTTAGATCTTATTGCATCTTTTTTTCAGATAGAAAACATAAATAGCAAGACCTATGTTATTCATTAACATATGTGATCTTAATGTAACCATTTTTTCTATAAATATTCTGTGCCTTTACAGTTGGTTGTGGGAAGAAATGCTAGAGAAAAAAGAAAGACTATTAATGAGGAAGCTAAAAACAACCTTTTGTTTGCTAACATCAACCGCGGTTTAAAAGTCTTCAGCTTGTCAAAGGCATCCTCATTCTTCACACAAGGCATGCCACTCCAAACACAGATTGGTTCATTGTGCTCAGTGTTCAAAAACTGCACCTGTTCTCTTTTAATGGATTTTAAAAGCACATAATGCTGTAATTATCTACTGCATGAATTACAAGTATCTGCAGAACTGGTAAATAATACAGCACCGCAAAGCAAAATTATAGTTCAATGCTGATTTGCATCTAGATGACCAAAAATATGGCTCTCTCTACACTCTTCATCTAGTAGACAATAAAATTACTCTCATGCCCCATTGAAAAGATACTTTTATTTTTAATCATTGGCTGACTTGGATAAATTCGAGCTAGTTATACTTAGAGGGACCTTAACTAGCAAGTGAGAGGAGAACAATATTTCATCCATTATTAGCTTTTCCACCTTTCTCTTATTGTGCTTTGAACTTAGCTCATAGAAAACTATTACTCGTGGATTTGGATATACAGAGCCATCAGACTGAATTTGAACCAAGATTAATTTATTTCTGTTTTGAGCAAGAATTTGTGATTGGTGCAATATGTATGTGGGCTGCTGAAAATTCCAATTTCCTGTGGCACCATTTTGCATATAAAACATAGGAAGGTTTGACAGTTCACATTAGAACTTTTATGTACCACCCTCATATCCTGTACTAGTAGGAGATTAATAATAATCCATGTCTAAAAGATAAACATTATTTGGCATTTTGTACTCTTTTAATTACAGATTTGGTGTCTGCATGTAGATATTTCTACAACCAGTATATGCCAAAAATCTTCCAAATTAATTGAGTGTACTGAGTTATTTAACACACAGTCACTAACAACAGAGGAAATGTTCTTAAGGGGATTTGTAAGTTCATCTTTATCTCTATTACTCCCTGCCTTGTATTTAATTATCTGTGTACTATCCCATTTCTCCCTCTAAGCCTCCCATGCCCTAGTACACATAAGTTCCTTGAGGTCAGGGCCTCTACCATTTCAAAATCTTTTTTTTTAATCCTCAGTATCATGAACATTATAGATTCTTAATAAAGTTTATTGAATGGATGAAAGAAAATATTTGAATTGCCTTTCCTTCCATATATGGTCAGAAATTACAATTCATAATAAATCCCTTATGTAATTGGTATAAAGGAAAAAAAAGGCATTATAGGTTTAAATATTTGTGTCACTTGACTAGGTGGAATGCTAAAGCCAATTAGTCAACAAATATATTTTAAATTCAATTTTGTTTTATTTTCATTCCCAAATTCTCTCCCTCTCCCTCTTTTTGCTCACTCATTGAGGAGGCAAGAAAAACGAAATGAAATATATGTGTGAGTGTTATTTGTAATACATACATATGCACAGATACAGATACAGGTATATATTCATGTATATGATCAAGGAAAACAAATTTTAGCATTAGTTATGCCCCCCCCAACTCCCCAAATTAAAAAAAAAAAAACAACAGGACAGAGGAAAAATGATCTCTCAATGTGCACTCTGTGTCCATCAGGTTTTTTTTTATTTGCAGGTGGACTGCATGTGTGTTGATCATTGTGTTGGTCAGAGTTAATAAGTCTTTCAAAGTTAATTATCTTTATAATACAGCTGTTACTAGATATTGATCTCCTGGTTTTGTTTGCTTCACTTTGCATCACTTCATCAAATCTTCCCAGGGTTTTCTCAAACCATCTCCATCATTTCTTATAGCAGAATAGTATTTCATAATATTAATATAATATGCTTGTTCAGCCATTCCCCAATCGATGGCATCTTCTCAGTTTCCAATTTTTGACACCACAAAAAAGAGGTTCTATAAATATTTTTGTACACATGAGTCTGTTTCCTTTTTCTTTGATTTCTTTAGTTTATAGATCTAGTAATACTATTGCAGGGTCAAAGGGTAGGCACAGCTTAATAGCTTTTGGGGCATAGTGCCAAATTCAATAAGCATTTATTAAGAGCCTGTTACAGGCCAGACATTGCAAGAGGCACTGGAGCTAAAATAGCTATAAATGAAACATTTCCTACTCCAGCTGAGATTATATTCTAACAAGGGAGACAAGTATACATACATATACATAGATACATAGATATGTATGTGTATGTATAAATACATAATAAATGTAAAGGAAATAAATTCAAATAAATGAAAGATAAAGTAAGCTATAGTAATTAAGGAGAAAGGGCACTAGCAGTTGGGAGAATTAGAAAAGAATTTGTCTAGAAAGTGGTGCTGAAATTGTGTTTTAAAGGAAAAGAGGACATATGTGAAGAAATGAAGGATATCAGTCCAGCCACAGTGAATAGCCAGTCCAAAATCATGGAGAGAGGTGTTTGATTTCCATGTGGACAGTAGAGAGGGGTTTTTTGTTCAACTGTCCTGATTTTTAGAAATCTGATAATTCTTGTACTCTTCCCTATATCCTATCTAAAATAGCATTATGTATATTGAAGTTTTTTACCTCCAAACTCATAGGGTACACTAGTGGGGGGTATGGTAAGTGAAAAGAATATGGGTGCAGTAACTTCACACATCTCATGCTTGCTAGTTTCTTTTTATATTGACCAAGATATAGTTATCATTTAATACTATTTCTCTATATTGTAGGACTCATATTTAGATTGTTTGTTGTGACATCTGAAACATTTCCTTTTAAGTTACCATGTGGTCAGACCTTGTTTATTTGTATGTAATTTATTCTTAAACAATCTGTGATTTGACTCCGGTGGTTATACCTCACCCCTACCTTGCAAACACCTGTGATGACTATAACCATTTTATGGTTTAGTAGATGAATTTTAGAATTTATGTACAATTAAATATATGTAATTCTGTGTTTTTAAAATGTAAATGATTAAACTGTCAAGTTGAAATGATATAATGTATCTGAATACTAGTCACTGGGCTCCATGTGATTCATTCATTGTTTCTCTCTTTATAGAAAGATAGATGTAGATAGATAGCTATCTACTAAATAGATATAGATCTATAGCTCCATATAGAGCTATATCTATCTATATACATAGATATAGCTATATATATAATATATGCTATATATAAACATATGTTTGTGCTGAGATTAGCATTTTAAAATTTAGCTGAAATTAGAGAAAGATTTTCATAAGATATACTTTTTTGTATTTATCTCTAAATTTTATGTGCTTGTTAAGAGCCACATGTTTTTATTATTTCATATATTATTGTCGAGTTAAAATTTTTATATTCTTTTGGATGCTAAACCCATTCTGGACCAGGGATCAATGTTAGGAAGTCTTCCAAAACTTGACAAATGCTATTAAATTCACTAAGCATTTATGAAATAATCTATTATATTCAAAGAACTGGGCTAGAATGCTGGAGATTCATATACAGAAATGAACCAGTGTCTAGTCCCCAGGAGCTTTTATTCTAGTGGATATATATGTATGTGTATGTGTGTGTATACATATATATGTATACATATTATATATAAATATAGCATGCATTTATATGTATAATATATACAGATAAATAAATATAAATAACTGTAAATTAATTTAGGAGGATCAGAGTATTCATTTCTGAGTGGATCAGTAAAGGCCACCTGTAGAGGATGGTACCTGCCTTGAGCAAAAAATGAAATTAGAGATTTGAAGTGTTGGAAATGAGGCATGGGAGGGTAATTTCATTTATTTAACAAATATTTATTAATTGCCTTTTTGTGTTAAATACTGTCCTAGTTACTGGGGATAAAAGATAAAAAAACTAAAAAGTCCCTGCTCTCATCGAACTTGTATACTATCATTGAAAGGCAGACATGCAAGACAGAATAGTGATTTTGGGTAACAGTAAGATCACTTTGGCTGGACCATAACGTTCATGTTGGGGGTCAATGTGAAATCATTCTGGAAATATAGACTGCAACTAGATTGTTAAGGGCTTCAAATGCCAAATAGAGGAATTTGTATTTTTGTCTCAGAAGCATTAGAGAGACACTGAAACTTCTTGAATATGTATTTGACATGGTCAGGACAGTTCTCTCCTATTTACATTTTTATGCTTCTCTTGAGTCTTGTATTTGAGACTCATTTTCTATTCAGCTTTGGTCTTTTCATCAGGAATGCTTGAAAGTCCTCTATTTCATTGAATGTCTGCTTTTTCCTCTGAAGGTTTATGCTCAGTTTTGCTGGGTAGGTGATTCTTCCTTGTAAATCCTAGATCCTAGATCCTTTGCTCTCCAGAATATAATATTCCAATCCCTCTAATCCTTTAATGTAGAAGCTGCAAAATATTGATTTATCCCGACTGTTGCTCCATTTTGTTTAAATGGTTTCTTTTTGGTTGTTTGCAATATTTTCTCCTTGATGTTAAAGCTCTGGAATTTGGGTATAATATTCCTGGGAGTTTTCATTTTGGGATTTATTTTAGGAGGCAATTAGTGGACTCTTTCAATTTCTATTTTATCCTCTGTTTTTTAGAATAGATTTCCATGATAATTACTTGAAATATAATGTCTAGGCTCTTTTTTTCATCATCCTTTCACGTAGTCTGATAATTCTTACATCATTTCTCCTCAATCTGTTTTCCAGATCATTTGATTTTACAATGAAATATTTCACATTTCTTCTATTTTTTTCATTCTTTTGATTTTGTTTGCTTGTTTCTTGATGTTTTATGGTATCATTAGCTTCCACTTCACCAATTGTAATTGCTAAGGAATCATTTTCTTCAGGGAGCTTTTGCACTTCTTTTTTCATTTGGCCAATTCTACTTTTTAAGCTGTGTTTTTTTCAGTATTTTTGTGCCTCCTTTACTAACCTGTTGACTCCTTTTTAATGATTTTCTTATATCAAGCTACTTTATTTTTCAAAATTTTCCTCTACTTCTCTTATTTGATTTTTAAAATCCATTTTGAGCTTTTTCAGAGGTTAAGATCAATTCACATGTTTTCTTTTAGGCTTTGCACGTAGCTGCTTTGATTTCATTGTCTTTTTCTTAGTTTGTATTTTCCTCTCCCGTTACCATAGTAACTTTTAATGGTTAGGGTTTGAGGGGGAATTTTGTGCTTATTTTCCAGCCTATTTCTTAATGTTAACTTGATGTTTAAGGTTGGCCTCTGCCCCAGGGGTTCAGGAAACACTATTCCAAGCTTCATATTTTTGTGCCAATTCTGGGTTTCTGAAATTTTTCAGTTCTTCCAAAGTTACATGATCTAAGGAGAGGGTATGGTCACTGCTCTCCTGGCTTGTTCTCTGGTCTGTGAGTGACTACAAGTAATCTTTCCCACTGCTGATGTTCCTCCTTGCCTTGGGATTGTGACCCAGAGCTACATATGGAGAATGCAATAAAGTATTGCTCCCAGTCCCATCAAATGATTCCCTGTAATTTCCTTCTGGCTAGTTGTTCGACTCCTATACTCTCATGGCTGAGAGTTCCAGAAGCCAATGATGCTGTTGACTCAGTTGCCCCCAAGTCTTACTGCTGGCTTGCAGTGGGGTGGCCTGCCCTGGACTTTGATCCACTCTCACTCCACTGAGACATATCCTGCCAACCTTCTAAATTGTCTCAGGCTGGAAAATTATTTCATTCCATTCTTTTGTTGAGTCTGCTGCTCCAGAATTAATCTTGGGGGAATTTTTTTATGCTATTTGGAGTGGAATTTGGGAGAGGTCAGGTGTATCCCTGACTTTACTCTGCTATCTCTCAGGACTGTTTTTCAAGAAAATAAATTGATGCCTGTATGGTGAATGGGTTTGAAAGAGGAGAGTCTGCAATCCAATTCCACTGTCCCTACAATAACCAGTTATGAGCCTTAACTCCAACACAACCATATTTACCCTCACTTATTGATCTAATAATCCCTCACTCCACCACTTTTCAAAACTCATAAAGTCCAAACAATTAAATTATTCTTTTTCTCCAAAATAATCATGGGAGGAGAAGGAGGGAGGGGGAATGATTAAAGGACCAAACTGCTGGATATCAGAAAAGATGGAATCAAAGGAATGAGTTGAGGGGTAGACTTTGGCAAGGAGAAGGACTAACTCTTCTTCAGAGACTAGAACAAAGAATGATAGAGTGCTTAATAGTGTAGAGTGGCTTGAGACATAGAGTATGGGACAAGAGGACCTACATGGTAGCATAGCCTATATTTTCTCTGTAAAGAAGGAAGGCAAGTACTTTGATGAATAATAATAGGAAAATGGGGGCATAAAAGCTTCAGTGAAGAAGAGATTTAGATCAGTGGCTGCAAGGTGTGTGGTAATAAATCAAAGAATAAAACATTGTATCACTGAGAGCTAAGTCAAAATTAGATTAAAAAAGAAATATAATGAACTCTATTTTGGATATGCTGAATTTGAGGTGAATGACATCCAGTAGGAAATATCCAGCTTCACATTAGTAATACAGGCAGGACTAGAACTGAGGAGATACACTAGGGTGGAAATACAGATCTATGAGTCATCTGCATAGAGATGGTAACTAAAGAAAGAGAGTTGAAGTCACAAAAGAAAGAGGATAATTCAGGAACACTTGGGTTTGAATCTCAAATTCTAATTCAAACTCTGTGACCATTGACAAGTCACTATCCTTTGTAATTCTTATTAAAATGAGAATGAAAATACATATAATATCTATCATATACTGATATGAGGACTGATTAAATGTTGCATGCAAAATCCAGTGTTAATTTCCTTAACACTGCCATTTACTATTAATTTACGGTCTTATTTAATCATGTGGAAGAAGAACACCTCCCTTTTTCTCCAGATGATTCTTCAGTTATAGAAAGAAGGAAAAACAAAGTCTTCTTCCTTTTCTTTTTTTTAATATGATCTCAAAGAGATGGCAGGAGTCCCTACCTCAAACCTGAAATTAAGGTCACTGCTCTCTTCCTTTTAATTATTCGTCACAAGATCTACAGGGAACTGGGCTGCGTTTTTCAAGAAGCTTAAATGTGTGCTTCTACACTGCTTTGTGCTGTTAATTGGACCAGCAGTATGATATAATCATCTTGCAAGACAACTTTGGCATGTACACGATAGACTGCCAATTGCTGTTTTAGGTGAAGCATTTTTCATGTCCTTCCAAAAACAAGAGGAAGTACTGTAGTTATTCCATTAATCCTGAAAATATTGCCTACTTAAAGAGCTTTTTCAATGATGGCAACTGAAACGTTTTGCATAAAGGAATAATCTGTCTCCAAAAATTTGGAAAAGGCTTTAAGCTGTCTGATAGCACAAAATATATATTTTTAAAATAGCTGCATGGCTGACAGATGGCTGAAAATGTGCTATGTGTATATTTCATTCAAGTCTGAGAGTGGTATGAACCAACAGTTGAGACACTTGGTCACTCACGTGGCAGACGAGACAATATTGAAATGAAAAACATTGGCACACTTATTCATAATACAGATCTTCCAGGATTATATTTTAATTGGAAAATTCTCCCAAGGCTAGATTTGGGGGATGCATGCCATTTGCTTCTTCAATTCATGCTGAACACAAAGCTAAGGTTCAAAGCATGTAATTTCCATAGTTTTAATTTGCAGAAGAGCAAAGAATCCTTCTAATCCAGTCAAATGCTCTCTGAAAAAAATGCAGTGGAAACCATGTTAATGCTTTTGTTGAATGGCAAGATTAATGTTATTAGGCACTATATATCGCCAAGTACATAGAAGCTATCCTTTGGTCTACAATATGACCCAATTTATCTAATAGTGAAATGCTTCATTCAGGCATTAGCTCTCTACATATCTTGGTTTCTAAATTTAAAAGGGCTGAAAATAATTTTCCCCTACAGTACAAACAATATAGCTTTGGCTATGCTTTTGAAATCATGGAGTTGATTCTGACATTTGGGCCACAGAAGGGCATACTATCGTATAAGGAGTCAAGGAGTTCAGTTATTTCCAATTTATCAACTGAAATACAGACAGATCTCGGATGGATTTGCTACAGTTTCTCCTGAAAGGTAGTCAAATTCTGCATAGGATCCCAGGATGTCATGTGGGTGAATGTTTAAGTGCTTTAGATCTGGTCAAGTTTCTTTACCTTGAAGCCAGGATCATTAATGTGCCGGTTCAGATGTTCTCAGCATATTCCTGTTCAGAGTTTTCTCTCTTTGTCTCACTCTCTCTGTCATGACACCACTCTTCACCATATGTATGCATGGACATGAGCTACTGCTGAGCAGAGTAATTTTGTCTTTAAATGTGAGGATGGAAACATGAAGTAATTACTTTTAATATTAAATCTAAATCTAAATATCCAGTCCAATATTCTGGTCCCTAGAACAGGTTGCAAAATTGTCTCAAATCCACAGGATTTTTTTCTTTATTTGCTCAATGAGTTTAGTACCTATCTCATAGTCTTTCTTTCTTTCACATCTAGGACTTTAACATATATATTGATGTTCCCTTCAATACCATAAGATCCAATCAACTCAGTTCCCTGGACCTACTTCTCTGTTCCACCTTATCTATACATAGAAATAGTCAGACCCTTGATCTGAGATTAACCAAAAATAATCCACTTATATGTCACATGTTACCATATTTCTTTATCTGTTCATCATAATTTATAATTGCAGTTTCCCCTATACTTTACCACCTCGACCCTGTCCTTTCTTTTCACCATGACCTCTATCCCCCCTATACCCAAGTTTCCTCCTAGGACACACTAACTTTACAGTGGTTACATTCTCCCCTCAACCTGCTGGTGAATAATCTCAACTCCACGCTGTTTTCTGGGATAGTGTATTCATGTCTCTCTCATCCTTAAAAAAAATCCTCACTAGGTTCTACTATTCTGCTAGGTATTATCTAGTGTTTCCTGTTCCCTTCTTGACTAAACTTGAGAAAGACATTTGCTGCCTTTATTTCCTCTTCACTTCCTCTCTTCTAAACCCTCTGTAATTTTCCTTCCAATCTCATTCAACTAGAATTTCTCTCTCCAAGATAATTGGTAATCTCATTCACCACGTCTATCTTCTATCCTCATCTTTCTAGACCCTTCTGTAACATTTGGCACTGCTGATCCTTTCTTTTGCTAGATCCTTTTTCCTCCAGGTTTTAGTGACCGTTCTCTCTCTTACTTCTCCTCATTTTTTTCTACCATGCACTCTTCCTTTACTTATTCTTCATCATGTAGTGCGTAGGTTCCCAAAGTGGGTGATATCACCCCCGGGGGATGCCGGAACAATCCAGGGGGGACATGATAGTAGCCTTGAAGGCAATTGGGAGGCACTGAATAAAAATAAGGGTTAACCCAACCTAAACCCAGGGGTGCTCGGTATTTTTTAAAAGGGGGATGGTAGGCCAAACAAGTTTTGGAATCTCTGGTAGAGCCTACTAACTATAGGTGTCTCCTAAGGTCTCTCCTGGGACAATTTCTATTTTCAGTTTATACTGTCTCAGTGATCTCATCAGCTCTCCTGTATTCAGTGATCATCTTCACTCAGATATAATAACCCAATCTGTATATCCAGCCCTAGTATCTCTCCTGAGCCATAGTCGTACATCAACAAATGCTTTTTAAGGAATCTTTAATTGGATGGTTTCTGACAAAGAGGAAATAACCAAAGAATTCTTATTGTTTGACCAACTGATTGACAACAGAAAGTAGGACCCCCCCCCTCCAATTTTCC
The DNA here is from genome assembly GCF_011100635.1 of Trichosurus vulpecula. NCBI lineage: Eukaryota > Metazoa > Chordata > Mammalia > Diprotodontia > Phalangeridae > Trichosurus > Trichosurus vulpecula. The sequence goes on along the minus strand of NC_050576.1, from coordinate 87,065,912 downwards.
CACTAAGAATTAAATAGTATAGAGCTTATATTCTATAGAGGTTACAACAAGAATGCATGTAAGTATAATAAAGTTCCCTCAACCATTTTTTCTATAAAATTGAAATAATATATAAAGCATCTACCTCATAATTTTGTTGTGAGAATCAAATGAGATGATGTACACAAAGTGTTTTTGCTAGCTTTAAATTGCTATATAAACATCAGATATCTCCTCTCATCTTCAAAAATATTCAGTGGTCTTTATGTTTACTCTAAGTTGTTTGGATTTCTTTCTTTAAATTAAAGATTCTTCATAATTTGGCATCATTCCCTTTTTAAATCTTTTCTCCACACACAGTGCTCCGGCCAGTACTGTATTGCTCTCTGCCTCAAATCTACAAATCTTGAATTCTACTTCCTCTCTACCTTTGTACATACTGTTCCCTATTCCTGGAATATTCTATCTCCCCACTTGGAATATTGAATTCTCAGCTATCCTTTAGATTCTGCCTCTACAAATCCTTCCTTGATCTCCCGGTTGGTTAGTCTCCTTTGACCTTATGTAGAACATTTTTCTAACTCATTAATTCACTTAAAATATATTATTGTATACAATAATTTGTGTGTTTGTCTTATCTATCCTTAACACTGTAAACATCACCAGGAGAGGACTTATGCCTAAGACAGTGCTCCCTGCTCATAGTCAGTACTTAATCAATGTTGATTAAATGAATAAATGAAAGTATTTTTATCAAAGTACTTACTACGTACATTAATTAATAAATTGAATAAATATGAACAAATCATATCTGCCACTGTCCTTTAAGCAAAACAACCTCCACTCCATTTAGGTATGTCTCCTAGGTAGGCAATAGCTTCTCTTATACCATTTGGTCATTTTTACCTTTTTGTCTTTGCCTTTTATATTTCCCCACCTGGTTCAAATACTGTACCTCTTTGGGAGCACCCTTAAGGGCACCTAGGTGGTACAGTAGGTAAAGTGTTGGGCCTGGAATCAGGAAGACCTTAGTTCAAATCCTGCCTCAGATACTTACTAGCTGTGTGATCCTGGGTAAATACCTTAACCCTGTTTGGCTCTTTTTCTTCATCTGTAAAATGAGCTGGAGAAGGAAATGGCAAACAGCTCCAGCATCTTTGCTAAGAAAACCCCAGATAGGATCACAAAGAGTTGAACATAACCGAATTGACTGAACAACAATAATAACAACAAAAACCCCTTTGTCCCTTAAGGCCTAGCTGAAGTACTATCTCCTTCATGACTACTCCAGTATATAGTGATCTCTCCTTTGTTCTAATTCCTTTTGCATTGATTATTTGCACCACAAAACACTTTATTTTACATCATTTTCCTAGCTAATATTTAAGTGTATGACATATCAAGACAACTAGATTATCAATTCCTTGAGGGGAGAGATCATGTCTTATGCTCTATTAGCAAATGTCTATTATATTACGTTATATTGTATTCTTTTTTCATCCTACACACCCTCCCTCAAAACAACAGTGGTATATAGTGGATGAAGTACCTATTGATTTATTGATTTTGAAACATTTCCCTTGCTAACTTATTTATCAATTGTATGTTGTTTTGCAAGGAAAGCAATTAGTTGTTTTGCATAGAAAGCACAAAGATTAGCTTCTTCCTTATTTTTTCACATATTACAAATTGATAAAATTCAAATTAATAAAATGGTTAGACTATTTATGGAAGCACACTTTTGTTTAAGGTTCTATGGCTAAATATTCAATTTTAATAGGATTAATATTAATCAACCTTTCATTACTATAAGCGTGCCATGCCTAGAGTCTAAAAGTTTGGAATCAAAGGCCCTGAGTTCATCTGCCAACTCTTTAGCTGCATGACTTTGGTCAAGTCACTTAACTTTTTTTGGCCTTAGTCTCTTCATCTTCACAACAAGAGGTTTGTAGTAGAACTTGAGCTTAGTAGGTTCAACTCTCATCTTTTAACATTTACTAGCTCTACGACACTAGATAAATCATTTAATTCCTTTAGTTTTCTCATCTTTTTATTTTATTTCATTGATGTTAAGATCCTTCTAAGCTACAGGAAATAAAACAAGCATTTCATAAACATAGTAGAATAGAAAATAAAAAGATGGTTGCATATGAAACTTCAAATCTATTATGTAAAACTTGCCATTCCTTTTAAATGTATGTTAAAGTTCTCGTGTAAGTTTCTTTTTTTTCCTCTCTCACCCCCAACCATACCCCCCCCCACACACACATGTAAATTCATTCTGTACACACTTCTGTTTCTCTGGACAGACAGGGTACTCCTTCATAGGTCGTTTGTAGCTCATTTAGATATTTATAATAGTCAAAATGACTTTGTTGCTCAAAATTGTTCTTAAAATGATATTGCTGTTACTGTATACAACATTCTCTTGTTAATGGGGATAATCATGTTTACACTTTCAAAGGGCTGTTTGAAGAAGGTTTTTTGAAAAACTCAAAGTGGTATCTAAATAGAAACTATAATTTGGTATCCTTGCTCTGTGCTCATCTTGTCTTCCTATATATGATTTTCTTGATTCATATTTCTTTTTCAATGATACTGTAATATGTTTGTGTTCAAAATGCATCTTTTGATTATCCTTCTTTCTTTCCATATAATTCCTGTTATTTTACAGCATTTTTCCCTCTGTAGTGAAACATGGCTCTTTAATGTTCTCAGTGATTATACCAGTAACATTCTGCCATTAACAGAGCTAACTACAGTCTTAGCACATTTTGTATAGGACTCAGTGGGAGGCTGTCTTTCTTGGCCTTATTTTAGCTTTGAAATATATTAGATCTATTCATGATTCTCCAATTAATTTCACCCATTAGAGTTTTACCTTAGTTGACAATATGTTGTAGTCTACTAAATGATCCCTTTTATTTCCATTTTCTCTAGTTTAATTTTCAGTTTAATACCACATGTCATAGTTTAACTTAATGCAGTTTTTTTAGTTAAGGGATGCATTATCTGTGAATGGTTTGTGTTAATTCAAATGCTGTCTTTAATACTGTGTCCTTTATTTATAAAATATTTAGTTTTAGGAAAACTGTACTTTCTAAACAATAAACATGAAAATGTATACAATGTAAACAATACATGAAAATGAATGTTATTACAATGAATCATTCACTATAATAAAGCTATTCCTACATCTCAGTGGTGAACCTGAATAACAGTGTTTTTGTTTTGTTTTGTTTCATTTTTATGTTTAAGGCAAATTCTCTAAAATACGACAAAAGCCATTTCTGATTCCCCACCATAGAAGTCATTTAAAAAAAATTAATGAAATGCTTGATTGTGGATGTTTCCCAGGAGACTTCTAGGAATAAAGTGTAATGAAACTGATCAGTCCTGTTGAGCTAGTATAACAGAATACTCCTGAGGCAAGATGATGCAATGGATAGAACACTGGGCCTAGAGTCAGGAAGACCAGCATTCAAGTTCAACCTCAGATACTAAGTGAGTGACTTTGGGGAAGTCACTTAACCTTAGTCTGCCTCAGTATTGTCAGCTGTGAAATGGGAGTCATTAGAGACTCTATTTCCAAAGACTGTTGTGAAGATCATAATATTTGTTACATGTTTAGTACAGTGCCTGGCTCATAATAAGTGTTTTAAATATGCTGTTTCACGTCTTCCTATTTTATTCTGTTTGCTTATTGTATCAGTAAGGCAAGTGTCACAATATCTATGGTGACAATGAATATTCTTGTATAATTCTGTATCGCAGAATATAAGAGACTTTCCATACAGAAGGCATAAGAAGTAAAACATTTATTCAAACACCAGAGGATCAAATCCCAAAACTAATAACTCCACTTCAACATAGCAGCAATTATATCCCCAAACCAGTAAGCCTACTTTATCATAACAGCAAGGAACTTAAAACACAATATCACAGCAAGGAGCCAAGCTATCCTATAACCTTCCCCTCTCCTGGAGCCTTCCCATAAACACTCACTCACAAATCCTAGCTGTCTGCTTGCCTGAGTCCTATCCTCCTACAGTTCTGAGAGAGAGCATAACTGCTACCCTCAGAGTATATATACCCTTTTTAGAGGCCATGGGCTTCACAACCCTTGTGAATTAGCAAAAGGGTGTGGGCCTTCCTACAAACAAGCTTCTCCTAATCAAGCTTCCCTTAACTAGCTCCACCCGAGACCTGTTAATGGGATCAATGGGTGGGGAAGATCTTTAATCACATTAACACCACACCTATAAGAATTGCCTTTCAACTACCCTCCTGATCTCAAACATTATTTAATATAATTTAAAAGGCAACAGGGAAAGATAATATATTTACATTTTTGTCCATGACTTGAATGAGATAATAGATGACATGTTTATTAGATTTATACATGACATTAAACTAACTAACATGACGTATGAGTCAGGGTAGTTTGGACAGGATTGAATGTTGGTTTGAGCCTGATGAGATTTTAAAATGGAAAAAGGGCATTCAAATTGGATAAAAGGACTTGAGTATGTATTTAAAAAAAATAAAACAAACAAAATAATCTTCACAAATGCAAGACAGGGAAAGCTGTGGCCAGATAGTAGCTCAAATTAAAAGAATAAAATCTTTGGGTTTTAATGAAATGCAATCTCAATATAAATAAGCATTATGATATGATAGACAAAAAAGCTAAATTTTGTTTGTTTTTTAGGCTGGATTAACTGATAAAGATATCATTTCTTCCCAGAATTAGAAAGATGCTATTAATACTGGTCAGATCAATTCTGAAGTACTGTATTTCATTTGGGGTACCATCTTAGGAAAGACATTGATAAACTGGAGAGCATCCCAAAGAATGCGAAGATGTTGATGAAAATCCTAGAGATTATGACCTAATAAGATTGGTCAAATTAACTGCAGTTGATTAGTCTAGAGAAGAAAAGATTAAGTAAAAACATGAAATATGTCTTCAAGTATTTGAAGAGCTATATAGTAGAAGAGGGGCTAGATTTGTTTTATTTGGCGTCAAAGAGCAGAACTATGAGCAATGCATTTTCCAGAATGGCAGATATGGCCTTGTAAGAATAAATTCTAAAAAATGAAAAGCTATACAAAAATACAATGAGCAGCTTCAGGAGGTAGTGGGTTTCCTCCCTTCTGTCTCCTCTTTTCCTTTCCCCCAACCCTCCAAAGGTTTCAATAAAAAAGCAGAAGATGCTTGGTGTAATATTACAGAAAACATTCTTATTCATGTATGGGTTAGATTAGATGACCTCTTAGGTTCATCCTGTTGTTTATCTTTTGTTTTGCTAAGGGAACCAATGATATCAGGAGTGGTGTCTTGATTCCCTCGTGAATTAGATTTAAGTGAGGCAGAGTTGCAACAGGTTATTATCCTCATTCTCTCTTCCAGAGTCATTGAAGTCCAATGGCAAGACAAAAGTCAAGATGAGTGGTGAAGGCCCAGGATGCAGTAGATGACTTTGGTGCCTTTGATGCCTGACCAAGCTCTAAGCACTCCATAGCACCTGCTTCAGCTCTCTGGTCAGGCATCAATGACAAAGAGTTCTCATCCACTCACTCCACCAGGAAGTCACCAAAGTGTTAAAGGCGTTTTGGTTACTCTCACCCTGGTTTAGTCCATTTGCCAAGACAGTTTACCAGGGTATGGCCACTGTGAATGCTACGGCTTCTTGGAGCCACAGGTAACAGTTGAGTGCCATGTAGATATCAAAGTTGAATGAGCAGCTCTTCACAGAGTTGGCCAAGCCCTCATAGTGGAGGTGCTAGTCCTTCCTAAACACCCCATAAATGCTGATATTTTATAGTTGCTGATCAATCATCTAAAGATATCCTTTTTTTCAAGCTTTGTTCTCATAGCAAAAACATGACACCAGATCTTTTTCAATATAAGGGAATGTAATGCAGTCAGCATTACTTAACTCTAGTATTAAATATTTAATGGTCTTGCTAATTCTAATAAAATGTGTTAGTGTGAGAAACTGGCAAAGCCCACAGCGAGAAGCACATCTGAATCCTTAGATGAGTTGTGGTAGAGTCAGGAAATGCATTTTATAGAGAGTCAAAAAAGTGTATATATATCAGCTTATCATAATTATGTTTTCCTATGCATGAATAACTTAAATTATAGGCCATTCATCTTCTGAGTTACTTCCAGAGATTCATGATTTCAGTAGTTTCCACATTGCAATTCCTCTACATCTTAGTACATATTAATACGTAGTACTTATTGAATTGTCATGGACAAAAAAAAAATCATTACTTGTGGTCTAAACTTTTGAGTTAGTCTGCCCCTTGAATGATAGCTGTGTAATCTGTCACCAGGCTAATATTTGAAGACTTTTCAGTTTGTTAGAGTTTTCTAGAGCCATTTATTTTGCCAAGATACGCCTTGAGAATCACGCTTAACTCTCTATTCCTCCATCTCTCAATAAGAATTTATTAAATACCTATTAAAGTGCAAGTATTATGCTAATCTCTAGAGATACAAACAGAAAAAGAAAGTTGTTTCTATCAAAGACTAATAATATATCAAAGAATAAAATATGTAAGTAATCTATATAATTATTATTATAAATAATAACAATTATTAACAAGAATAATTGGTTATCATTTATATAGCATTTACTATTTACCAGGTCCTTTCCTAAGTGCTTTACAAAATAATTAATTATATACATTATAAATGATAAAAAAATAGGACAGTCATTTATTGGAGTTTATGTTTTCACATGACAGATTAATTCCAGAATGTCCCAGGAGTGGTAACAAATCAAGAAGCTATATCAAATTTGTGTAAGTTTTTTTTAAAAAAATATATTCAGAATATGGCAGCTAGAAAGCAGGGAATTGCTTAAGCTCCTCCCCAAATCCCTCCAAACACCTGTAAAAAATGGCTCTGAACAAATTCTAGAGCTGTAGAACCCATAAAATAGCAGAGAGAAACAGGTCTCCAGCCTAGGAGAGCCTGAATGGTCACCTGGAAAGATCTATCTCATGGTGCTGAGAGTGGAGGGCAGCCCAGCATGGGACATGCAGGGACAGACCAGAACCTGAATGAGCCAGCTGGAACAGGCCTTGGGGCCATGAAACAGTGAGCTGTGGCAATTACCAGAATTCTCAACCCACAAACGCCAAAGAGCAGGTTAGGTGGAAACTGTAGGATTGAGTTCAGTGGTCTGGCTGCCAGGTCTAGGGGTGGAGGAAGCTGTGGTAGCTGCAGCAGGAAGCACCTGAGGCTACTTCCAGAGCACCAGCATCAGCTGCTTCCCCAGTCCTTGGCTCACACAGTGGGAGGAATCTAGCAGTGGATCAGAGCAGGAGTACAAGGAGCGCCTTGTGGGCACAAAGGCAGATTCTCTGGCTGTGCCCAGCTTGGATCTGTATTGCAGTCCTGGTTGGTGGTTCTTGGGGGAGGAGCAGGGCTGCTGTGACAGACCCTGGGGTGACGGTGTAGTAGAAGTAGCTCTGAAAAAAGCAGTGCTTGGACCCTAAAGCTTGGTACAAAGTACTCTCTACTCTACAAGCAGTCATATCCTGACAGAAAGCTCAAGGGTCAAGTAGTTGGCTGGGAACATGAACAGGCAGGGAAAACGAACTCAGACTCAAAGTCAAACTCTAAATTCCTTTTTTGGTGACAAAGAAGACCAAAACATACAGCGAGAAGAAGTCAACAAAATCAAAGAGCCTACATCAAAAGCCTCTAAGAAAAATGTGAATTGGGCTCAGGACATGGAAGAGCTCAAAAAGGATTTGGAAAAGCAAGTAAGAGAAATAGAGGAAAAATTGGGAAGAGAAATGAGGGTAATGCAAGAAAACCGTGAAAAACAAGTCAATGGCTTGCTAAAGGAAATCCAAAAATTTACTGAAGAAAATAACACCTTAAAGAATATACTAAGCCAAATGTCAAAAGAGCTCCAAAAAGCCAATGAGGAGAAGAATGCCTTGAAAGGCAGAATTAGCCAAATGGTAAAGGAGGTCCAAAAGACCACTGAAGAAAATACCACCTTAAAAATTAGATTGGAGCAAGTGGAAGCTAGTGACTTTATGAGAAATCAGGATATTATAAAACAGAACCAAAGGAATGAAAAAAATGGAAGATAATGTGAAATATCTCGTTGGAAAAACCACTGATCTGAAGAATAGATCCAGCAGAGATAATTTAAAAATTATTAGACTACCTGAAAGCCATGATCAAAAAAAGAGCCTAGACATCATCTTTCAAGAAATTATCAAGGAAAACCGCCCTGATATTCTAGAACCAGAGGCTAAAATAGAAATTGAAAGAATCCACCAATCGCCTCTTGAAAAAGATCCCCAAAAGAAGACTCCCAGGAATATTGTCACCTTATTCCAGAGTTTTCAGGTCAAGGAGAAAATACGACAAGCAGCCAGAAAGAAACAATTTGAGTATTGTGGAAACACAGTCAGGATAATACAAGATCTAGCAGCTTCTAGATTAAGGGATTGAAGGGCTTGGAATATGATATTCCAGAGATCAAAGGATCTAGGATTAAAACGAAGAATCACCTACCCAGCGAAACTGAGTATAGTGCTCCAAGACAAAATATGGACTTTCAATAAAATAGAGGACTTTCAAGCTTTCTCAATGAAAAGGCCAGAGTTGTATAGAAAATTTGACTTTCAAATACTGGAATCAAGAGAAGCATGAAAAGGTAAACAAGAAAGAGAATTCATAAGGGACTTAATAAAGTGGAACTGTTATGTTTACATTCCTACATGGAAAGATGATGTGTGTAATTCATGAGACCTTTCTCAGTATTAGGGGAGTTGAAAAGAATATAGACAGAGAGCGCAGGGTGAGTTGAATATGAAGGGATTATATCTTAAAAAATATGAAATAAATTTAAGGGGTGAGCGAGGAATATATTGAGAGAGGGAGAAAGGGAGAGATAGAATTGGGTAAATTCTGTCATGTAAAAGTGGCAAGAAAAAGCAGTTCTACTGGAATGGAGGTGGGGCAGGTGAGGGAGAATGAGTGAATCTTACTCTCATCAGATTCAACTTGAAGAGGGAATAACATAGACACTTAATTGGGTATGTTACTCTACAGGAAAGTAAGGGGAAGGGGATATAAAAAAGGGGGGATGATAGCAGGGAGGGCAGATAGGGGGAGGAGGTAAGCAAAAGCAAACACCTTTGAAAAGGGACAGGGTCAAGGGAGAAAATTGAATAAAGGGGGACAGGATAGGATGGAAGAAAATATAGTTAGCCTTTCACAACATTAGCATTGTAGAAGTGTTTTACATAATGCTACATGGGTGATCTATGTTGAATTGCTTGCCTTCCCAGGGAGGGTGGGTGGGAAGGGAAGAGGGGAGAGAATTTGGAACTCAAAGTTTTAAAAGCAGATGCTTAAAAAATAAAAAAAAAAGGTTTTGGTTTTTTTTGCATGCAGCTGGGAAACAAGATATATAGGGAATGGGGCATAGAAATCTATCCTGCCCTACAAGAAAGTAAGGGGAAAGAGGATGGTGGGGGCAGTGTGGTGAAAGGGGGAGGGCTGACTGGGGAATGATGCAATCAGAATATATGCCATTATGCCATCTTGGAAATAGTGGGGAGGGTAGAAATGGGGAGAAAATTTGTAACTCAAAATCTAGTGGAAATCAATGTTGAAAACTAAGACATTAAATAAAATCACTAATACATAAAAAACAAAAATCCCAAAATTATGTTCAACATGATTTTTTTGCACTAACATGCAAGAAACATTGTGCCTTATAAATGTTTATTGCTTGGGGAGTGCTTCTGGTGGTGGGAACATTCTATCACCTTCCCCTGCAAAGGATGGAACCACATTCTTCTATTCCTATGTGAATCTGAAGAGAGCTTTCCCATTCAATTTTCTCAGGTGGAAAAGTGGAAACTTTCTCTCTAAGTGTTACAGCCCCCTCCTCTTCGTGAGCTATAACTAAGACTTAGAAAAAGAAGTTTCTTCCTTCCAGAGTTCTTGGCACTATATAATTCTTCATCTCCATAAATCGCTATGGTTTTATTAGTGGAATTGACATTTAAGAAGATGTGTTTATGTTCTTTGTCACTGTATCCCAAGAACTCTGGGACAGTTTCATATGACTCTAAGCTGAAACTTCTTTTATATATGTTGTTTCTTCCTATTACTATTAAAATGTGGGTTCCTTGAGAGCAAGGGGGGTCTTGCATTTCTATTTGTAACCTCAGAGCTTTGCACATAACAAATGCTTAATAAACATTTTTCCATTCATCTATTTGATCATAGTTCTCATACGGAAAATTTAGACCCCGTTGGTGAAGAGGGGTAGTTCTCTAAATGGCACATAGTACATATTTTTGGCAGCTGTTCTTCCCCTAAACTGGGAGAATAAAAGTTGCATTAGTTAATATCCTTGCAAGGAGTATATCTTGGCAAGAGAATATGTCTTAAATAGATTTTGGCTATTAAAATGAAGGAAAAAGGAGCATCTTCCTATTTTAGCTTTATAAAAGAGGAAGATATTTCTGAGCAGTGGAATGAAATGGTTAAACTTGTATCATCAATGGGATAGTGACTGCCTTGGCCTTTTTGTTTGGCCAATTTAAGTTTAATGACACTGGACCTGCTAACTGTGATTCAGGAAAAGGGGATTACAAGAGGATTTGACACTGTCAGTTCTTCAGTCAGTAGAGACTTTACCTTGAGGAGGTCAGTCACATTTTGCCTAGATTAGAAGTTTAAATACTGTAAGCAGCGGTAAATCGCTCCTTATTCACCAAAATATAACGAGTTGTAATAATCTTCCAAAGCCTTAGAATTACTGCTGAGGATTATAAAATCCCTGAACCAAAAGAAACCCTATTACAGTAAATTGCAAAAAAACAGAATCTGTCTCTCTTTTCGGTCTGGGCTTTCAGGGATGAACAAGTGACTTCCAAATGTATTAAGCAATAGAGAACAAGTTTCTATAAATGGTGTTTCAATTACAAATAGCCAACCCCTTTCCCAGGTACTGTTTATCCTTCAATCTCTTTTCAAGTAGCACCCTGGAAATCAGAAGTAATATGTATGCCAACTCAGTTTTTGAATCAGAAACTCTATTAGAAAATGGGATGTAAATCTAATTATTTTACCATGTGTTTTCTCCCCATGGAATGAAGGGTTTAGACGTGAGGGAATGCTGACATTGCAAGAAAATTCTAGGACACCTTCCCCGAGGGAGGGTATTCAGCTAAGTTGTGGCCATAATGCCTTGGGGTTTGACTTTATAAACAAATAACCAAAAGAACAGCAGGTGTTTTAGCTTACCTCATTGATTATGATTAGTGGTATTACAAAGCTTTTCAAATTAATGTTGACATACTGCTATGAAAGCTCATTTTCTCATATGTGTGACATGCCATAGTGTTTCTGAAATGTGTGTATTCCCACTTGCCAGAAGAGCATGTTATTTAGTAGAATCTTTCTTTCTAAAAGCAGATGTTGTCTACTTCAATCAATTTCCAGCTATTAATGGTAGCTTTTAACTACCTTTGTGAAAGGCAGATACATTCAATTAGTGCTTTTCAGGAGCAACAGACCATTTATTCTGCAGAAAGGCTTAAGGGTGCTAGAATCCTTGGTAGTATTACATCCCTTTAACTAAAACTTACCAAGTAGCTGCAGTATTCTGAACAGCTTTAGGGAACAGTTCCATTTTAATTCTGCTTTTTACAGTAGGTAAGAAGTAATGAACAGAGACTAACCCCGGTGGAAGGAAATGGAAGAAATAGGCATAGTCTAAATGGATTAGCAAAGGTAAGGTGCTTCCCAAAACCCACCAAATGGCTGCCACATTTAGACTTTCTGAGCTGGTACACTTGACTACATACACTCATTTCAAACTCTGTCATATTGCTAATTCAAAGAAGAAGCTATGTAGTACACGTACTGGCAACTAATCACATCCACCATATTTTTTTTGTGTGTTAAGGGCCATTAAACAAACTCTTCTTAAATAAGCAAACACTAAATAGACCTAGTTAGAATTATAGTAGGAAATGATCTTGTCACCTTTGCTTTTTATGAGGTTTTAAATGCCTTACCATAGAAATCAGTCAAAGCAATAAGTATGCATGCATGTATACATTTCATGTGTGTATATGTGTATACATGACTAAAGACTGAAGTTAAACTTGTGCCTTTCATGACAACTCATATCAAGTTATACAGATGTATTATTCCTCAGTATGTTTGCCTACCTTTCCAGTTTTATTATACATTACTCCCCTTTGTTCAGTCTTTAATCCTGCTAAACTGAACTTCTTGCTATTTCTCACATGCTATTCAATCTCTCATTTCCAGAGCTTTACATTAGTGGTTCCACATTGCTACAATGTGTTCTCTTTTCCCTTCCATGTCTTATAATTCCCATTTGCTTCAAAGCCTAGTTCAAATTTGATTATGCCCCCCCAATATGATGCAAGCTCCTTGAATTGAGCAACTGTTTGATTTTTGTCATTATATGTCTAGCACCTAGCAAAATGTCTTTCACATAGTAAACTTTTGATGAATGCTTGTTGATTGATTTGACTGATCAGGTGAAAGGATGTGTGATATTGTGTGATTCAGAAAGTAGTGTGATAGTGTATATGGAGGAAAAACCTGTATTTGAATTCTGCTTTAGACATTCGGTAGTTGTGTGACCATGAGCAATTCACTTAAAATCCCTGAATCTCACTTTCCTCCAGTAGTACCTATCTCAAAGGGTGATTGTAGAACTTGAGTGAAATAATGTACCAAAAGTGCTATGTAAACTTTAAATTCTTACATGAATATCAGTTTCATTTTTGTTGTTCAGTCCTTTTAGTAGTATCTGACTCTCCATGACCCCATTTGGGGTTTTCTTGGCAAAGATACTGGAGTGATTTGCCATTTCCTTCTCCAGCTCATTTTACAGATGAGAAAACTGAGGCAAACAGGGTTAAATGACTTGCCATGGGTCACATACCTAGTATGTGTCTGAGGCTAGATTTGAACTCACAAAGATGAGTCTTCCTGTTTCCAAACCCAGCACCCTATGCACTACGTACCCAGTTGCTGAAATGTCAGTAGTTGTCTATTTAATATCTTTATATGAAATCAGAGACGAGCATAAGGTTCCCCACATTAAGAACTTCTGACCTAAATGGTGATGATAACCATGAAGAATACATATTTTGTATCCACACTGATCATCTTTCCTTGGTTCGATACAAAAGATCATATAGAACATTCACTTTTTAATTACTTTTCCAACTAAAAAAAATTATATGCACTTTTTCCCCCTACTAACTTCTCTTACCTGAGGCAGAAATTCAGTAGCTATTTATATGACAGAAGAAAGTTTTTTTATAAGTTTTTAGAGGAAGTTAGTGTAGAAAGTGACAGTAGAGTCTGGATTCTAACATGAAATTCCATCCTAATTATCTTAGGCATTCTCAAGTGTTACATTTAGTTCTAGGTTGGTATACTAGAAAGAACACTGGAACAGAAATGAGACTGAGGTTCTCATCTTAGTTCTTTACAGCTGTGACCTAGATGAACCTGGTTGAATGTCCTGGTCCTTGGCTTCCTCATCTGTTATATGAGATGAGTAGACAGTCAGTTCTAAGATTCTATGACCTTGGAAGTTTGAATGAGAATTTTATGTTGATGCAATACCATGATGATCTTTTGAATAAGCAAAAAATATCCCATCTAGTCATGATTAGTCTCAGATGATTCTTTTATCATCTGTTTATTTGGTGGGGTTTTTGTAATAAATTTTATTGAATTCATCAATTTATTTTGATTGACTATGTGCTTTGATATTCTCTAGTCAGAGGCAAATTTCCGATCAGCTACACTTGTAGCTAAGCTTTACTTTCGAGGAGCATTTGTTGCCAGCTCTGGCAGTAGTGCCACAAATTAGTGGGAAAGAAGGATACAACTTCATCAATGCTTTTAACCTAAGCACACTATTTCATATTTGCTTATGTCATAGAAAATTATGTTGCTACCATTGAGTCAAAATTTGTGATGCTGAATTAAATCCTAGGCACCTTTCAGGAGAATGTAATGTTTCAACATAATTCTCACCCAAATAATTTAAGGCACTGATGTATGATGACAAGTATCTTTCAATTTGGAGGGATGGGAATGGGTTGCACCTCCCCAGATCATTTTCAGAGGTGATATATGTGGGAGTAAAGTGAAATGGAAATCATACCATAAATCATTTCTCGAAAGGATATGAATACTGCCAGGAAGACACCAAAAAGAAACTTTAAAGGCGTTTGACTCATTGAAAGAGGGAAAATATGCGTTGGAAGAGAGATTAGTATTTATTTATGAGTTCTTATTCACTGACTTTGTTTCAAGAACCTGAATGACAAATTGCTATCCTGACCTTTTTGTGCAGAAACACAGGCATCATAAAATGTGTCGGCTACTCCACATTGACTTGTGTGACTACATAGTTTAAAAATACATAATATAATTATACTAAAAAATGTTCAGTGAAATTGAGTCTCTCTAACTAGTGCCCTAACGTCATAGTGAAAGAGCATACATCCCTGATACAGGATAGTAATGCCAGCTTGGAAACCTTGTCTGACTTTCCATAGTACAACATGCAGGAAATGGAAGGGAATTTCTAACAGTAATGGAGATTAGAAACTCACATCTAATAAAAATGTTTATTTTGTTTCACTGATACTTTCATTTTCAACTTAACTGCTTCTTAGTTAACTCCCTTTGTCTTATTAGTACTGACAAACCATATACAATATTCTGGGTACCTCATCACCTTTGCTAATATGCTATATATATATATATATGTGTGTGTGTGTGTGTGTGTGTATATATATATATATATATATATATACATATATATATATATATATATATATTTCATTATGTCTCTAACAAAGAATTATATTTTGCTGCTGCTGTTTCCTCTTTTTTGTGTATTTATTCATATTTCTATTCTGGTCTTTTGAGGAGAGAGGTCATCTCCTTAATAGTTAGCAACAGAAACTAAATCTTCCCTGCTTACCCTATCTGATGCTTTGGCTGTCATTGCCGAAGTCAAAGCTTTTAAATATCATCATTATTATTCTATTCATATTTTGCTATTATATGATTCTCTGCTGTCTCCAACTTCCTGATTTTTTAAAAAAGGATGACAGGGTAAACTCTTCTTACGATGTAGATAATGAATATGACAATAATTCTCCAAAGAGAACCCAGACTCATGCCCAAATACCTTTGTAGGGGGGCAGGGATTAGGGGTGGAGGTAGGGGAGTAAACCTATCCTATTGGATGTAGGAGGAATTAACTTTGAAAACAATGTAGTTCACTTCAACAAAATATTTCTCTTTATCTTTTTTAATCTCTACCTTTATTTCTACAATCTGTTGTGAAAAGGTGATTTTTAAAGATTAAAAAAGCAAAAGTTATCCAACTACTTTCTTTACAACTACACAGTTATACAACACAGGTAACAAGAAGCATCAGTCCCATGAATTATGTTTCTAGAATTAAGACCAACTTGAGTTTTCAGTCTCCTACTGGTCACCTTAGTATTACCATATAGTTCTTACCAATTCACCATTACTACACAGTCTAAACTTATGCATAAATTTGTCATAACTATGTATGGAATAGGGAGAAAATTTAGAATCAAAGAATCACAGAACTTTGAAGTTAAAATAATTTTTCAAGATAATGGAAGTGAACGTCACAGCCACTGTAGTTATCCTCTTGTCAGAATACATAATAAGACATTCTAGTCCTTTGTTTGTAAAAGCCCAGTGGGTGGGTCTGGTAGCTGAAGCATAAATATGGAAGCTATGGAATGCTTGGACCAACATATAATTGAATAGCCAAGAACCATAGGTTTTAGATTGCAGAGGCTTAGAATCTAGAAGATGCCTGTGACTCAGGTTGTCCTTAATAATAACAAAATCATTTGCACTACTTGACATTTTGCCAATGTCAATACTTATCTGCATGGAACATTTCTGAGATACCTGTCCAGTCTGGTCTGGTAGGCGAACCAAGATGATTCCAGAAAAAACCCTCCACTGCTTTTCTATACTCTTCTAGATGCAATCAGGTGATACAATGAACAGAGCACTAGAGCTGGAGTCAGGAATTTCAGTCCTCAGACACTTAGAAGCTTTGTGACCCTGAGCAAGTCACTTACGCTCTGTCTGCCTCAGTTTCCTCTATTGTAACATAAGAATAATGATAACACCTGCTTCACAGGGTTGTAATGTGGATCAAATGAGATAATATTTGAAAAGCTCTTAGAACAGTACCTGGCACCCAGTAGGAAGAGAATGCTTATTCCCTTCCCTTCCTCAACTTCTTGTTTTTCTATGCCTTGTGCTTTCCAGTGGTTCTAAGTAGCAATTGCTTAATTACTCTGGCTAAAGAAAATGCTAAACCATATCCTAATATATTCATTCTTTGTCTGAAACACCTGCTTTATTTCAATTTTTTGATGGCACTGAAGATAAAAATGCCAGATTTTGAATGGAAAATCAAAAATTGTTTTAAAGACTGAAAAAGTAAAAATAAACCTGCTACCTCCTTTACAAAATAATTTTAAGTGAACTTAATGTTCATAAAATAAATAGCCCTTATCCCTGAAACAACAGCTTTGAGGACTTAATCACATTTTACTTTTCCTGAAACATATTAAGCTTCAGAAAAGACAGTTGTTTTGTGTCTTCTGCCAATTGATAATTTGCTCTAATGTGCAGTGTGGTTGATCCTATATGTAAGAGTTTATTATGAATAACACTTGATCTATGCCACTGACAATACCATCCAGAGAGCCATTTCCTTCTAGTAAGATGATATATGTACGTGTGTATATGCATATAGTACATATATATTTACTTGTGTGTGTGTATATATATAGTGTATATATGTATATATACATATATGTGTGTATATACACATATATGTATATATACATATATACATATGTATGTATATACACACATATATACATACATATATACATATACATATACATATATACATATATACATATATATATATATATATATATATATATATATATATATATATATATATATGGCTACTTATTCATTTTTAGAGATTGAAGCTCCATGGAATTGAAAGTTTGCTCTAACAAATAAAAATAAGCTTCTGAATCTTGGCCCTTCTGAATAAATTTTTGGGTAGTCATTTAAGCTCATTCATCATTTTCAGTAAGCTGTTAACCTTAAATTTAATTTGTGCATCTTCATACATTTTACATTTAAATTGTGGGGGAAAAATATGCTACAACAATACCAGTATACTGTGACTTACTGGTGAAGCAAAGTCTATCACAAACTTTTGGCAAAGAAGGTAAAGTGAATAGTTGCATAAATAGTTATTGCATTTTGTATCACATACCTTATTCAAAGCAGACTTCTAAAAAAGAGTGTGGTTTTATTGTTTAAAGATGTTTTAAGTGTGTTCACTAGACATTACCCCCAAATAATTTGATTAACATGAGTGATATCATACAATTCTGTAAAGAACATCTTGTTTTATATAGAATGAAGTAAACATTGCTTGACTTGGATTCGGAAACCTTGAGTTGAAGTTCCAGCTCTGACATTGTCTACCTGTGCAAGATAATTCAAATCCCTGAATCACTATAAACTTCTGTTTCTTTAACTTTAATATTTTTGTTTTGTTCAGTCGTTTCAGTTGTATCCTGACCTCATTTGTTTTTTTTTTTTGTTTTTGTTATTGTTGTTTGTTTGTTTTTGGCAAAGATATTGGAGTGGTTTGCCATTTCCTTCTCCAGCTCATTTTACAGATGAGGAAACTGAGGCAAATAAGGTTGCCCAGAGTCACACACTCAGTAAGTGTCTGGGGTTGGATCTGAACTCAGGGCTTCCTGACTCCAGGCCTGGCACTCTATCCACTGTGCTATCTAGCTGCCATCATTAAAGGAACATTCTAATATGTGTTCTATAGTGAAAAATGTGCTATCAAAATGTGAAGGTATTAGAGGTTATATATGTTGCCCAGGTGCCCTGGCTCAACTAGAGAGTATTGTCTTTAGTGTGAAGAAGCTACACACTAGATGGTTATTTTGCTCAGCTATTATGAATAAACAATGAATATACATCGTATTTTCTATGAAAATAAACTATCACTGAAATGTAAATATATAACTCTCACCAAAATATAAATATGCAGTGTAGAAGATATATCTAATTCCATGCCATCTTGAGGAGGGAGGGGCGGAAGGGGGGAAGAAAATCTGGAACTCAGGATTATGCAGAACTGAGTGTTGTAAACTAAAAATAAAAAAAAAATCTTAATAAAAAATAAATATGCATAGTTCACCTAATCTGAATCTAGGTTTTTGGTACCTGAGTCTTTATATATTGTCTAAAATAAACAAACTCCCATTAGCACCTACATATTCTTTCTCAACCAAATCAGATACTGCATCACAAAAAAGGCATATCATTAAAACAGAATGGTAGGACAATAACAGAGAATTGAATTAGTTAATAAATGCTCATAAACCCATTTCTAAATATTTGTCATTTCCATAAATGTTTCTTGGGGAGTGCTAGTCTCAACTCTTGGTTAACCACTGTTTCTTTGCAACAACACAGTGGGAGCAATAAAAAATCATGGATTTGGAGGCAGAATAATTAGAGGTTATTTAGTTCAGTTCCGTTATCTTACAGGTGAAGAAACTGAGAACAAAAGATACTAAGTGATTTGTGCAAGCCGAAGTAGATAGTAAACCAGGTAGGATTTGAATTCAGGTCTGTTGACTGAAAAACAAATGATTTTTCCATTGTACCACTACTGCCCCATTCCAAGTCGGTTATGCCAAGATATTAGTAAAAGTTGCCACAGCTTTTAGAAATACAGGACTACTTGGGACAAGAACGAAGACTTGGAAGCACTTGATTTCTTGGCATAGGACCTGGGTAATCTCAAGACCCCCAATTTACGACTTTTGCCACCATCAGCAAGGTTTAGTTAGAACACATTTGACATTTTTTTGATGTTTGTCCTCACATGACCACCATTCTGCTCTAAATCTATATCTCACCATCTGTGAGATTACCTTTATTTTTTTTATTTCTCTCTTGAAATTTCTAACACTGCAAACTCATGCATAGCTACATGAAAGATGTAGTTCAAAAGTGAACTTATAGTCAAAGTCCCTTTATATGACATTTTATTTTTGTTTTCTTCACAGTTGATTATGTTTATTTTTGAATATTTTTATTTTTAATTTATTGAATAAAACAAGTATTCCCATAACATAGTACAATAAAAAAGATTGCACATGAAACTGCAAATCTGTTATGCACAACTTGCTATTCCTTTCAAATATACAACAAAATTATCATGTAAATTTCTTTAATTTTTCCTTTTTTCCTCCCCCCACCATAGAGATCACTACTGTTAGACACAAACGTATGTGTGTTTAATTAGTGTGCTTAATTATTCTGTACACACTTCTATTTATCAATTCTTTCCTTGGATGTAGATAGCATGTTTCTTTATATGTCCTTTGTAGTTAATTTGGGTATCTATAATAGACAAAATAAGTTAGTCACTCAAAGTCATTCTTAAAACAATATTGTTGTTACTGTATACAGTTTTCTTAGTTCTGCTTATTTTGCTCTTCATTATTTTGTGTCATTCCATGTTTTATCTAAAATCTTTGAGCTCATCATTTCTTATAGCACAATAATATTCTATCACAACATATACCACAACTTGTTCAGCCATTCCCCAGTTGATAGGCTGTTTGTCCTTCATTCTCAAAGAGGACCAAGTTGATAGGCGATCATACCTGCAATGACCAGTTATTTGCCACCACAAAGAGAGCTACTATAAAACATTTAGAACATATAGATTCTTTCCCTCTCCCCCAATCATCCTTGGAAACAGACCAAGTTGTGGTATTTCTGGGTCAAAGAGTATAGGGAGTTTAATAATTTTGGGGGCATAATTGCAGATTGCTCTCCAAAATGGCTGGATCAGTTCACAAGTCCACCAACAATGAATTAGTGTATATGACATTTTTTACAAAGTTGTTAACAGTTACGAGAAAAGTAAACTACTACTAGCCAGTTATTGTTGTTTTCATAGGCAGTGTATAATTTGAAGTGTATAAGGGAGGTATGGAGAAAGGGAAAAGGGGGTAGAGGAGACAGAGCCAGAACAAGAGACAGAGAGAGAAGATGGGATGAAGGAGAGAAGGAGAGAGGACATTTCAAAAGAGGGGAGTAACAGAGAGGGAAATAAAATATATATGTTGTAGGATCTCTGTCCATTATCTTTAAAACATAACAGAATGAAACAAAAATACCTTGAAATAAAACTGCTGGTTGTCATCCCTAATTGAAGGTATAAGGGAAGTTCCAAAAAGTTTTATTCTTTCCACAACTTCCTCTCAGTATGCTTGTCAGATAACAGGTGCTATTATAGACTATGTTGTTGTTTCTTTTTTCTAAGTGGTTTTCTTTATCCTGATCTAAAAAAGGCCTGTGGTCAGTTGTATAGGCTCGTATTAACATGTATTTATACTTAATGTGTGTTGAGAAAAAGGGAATGGAAGAAGCCAAGGGGTTAGCTAGAAATACACAAAATTTAAATTTTGTCAGAGAGCTAAATCTGTGTCTGAAGGTTAATAATTTTCTTAACTGGGTGTTCTGAAGTATAATTTTATTAATAGCTTTTATCTGATTTAAACCCCATAAAAAGACAGATAAAGAGACCTGGATGCCACTATATTGATGCTATAGTAAAAGTAAGTTAATTGTTGAAACTGGCTGAGAGAGACAGGAGGAGGAGAGGGATTTGATCAAAGTTAGGTTATACCCTGATCCATTCCAGTGGGAAGAGGCAGGTGGGATCTTGTAGAATTGAATTCTACCCTTCTCCAGAAAGGAGCAAGAAGTGATTAGTTCAATCTATTCTCTTCAGGAACACCTACTGGTTACATAACTATTAATTTTAGATCTTGAAGGGACTTTAGCAATCATCTAGTCTAATTTCTGCATTTTCCAGATGAAGGAGCTGAACTACAGATAGTTGAAATAACTTCCCTAAGGTCATACAGGTAGAAAGTAGCAGAGAGGATATTTAAACTCCAATTCCAAATTCCAGATTCATTTTGATTTGTTTCTTTCTTTTTTTTAACTAGATAATCTTGTCCTAAAGGAAGCCTAAAGGAAGCGATTTCATTCTGATAAATTGTAAAGTCATTTCAACATTTTGAGCATTACACTTAGGAACCTTTGAAATTGCTGATAAGAATTTAAGAGAAGACCTAAACTTAATATATTTTTCTTTAAAATCATATTTGTCCCAAAAATTCAAATGTATTTATTGACTAAATAATTTAGTAGGGCTCAAAAGTGATACGTAACAAACATATTCGACTGCCCACAATTTAAGAGAACTTAAAGATCAAACCAGAATGTCCAATTTTCAGAATTTGTCTGACAGACCTAATTTAAAATCTGAATTGTGTGATGTAAAAAAGTCATTTTAACAGTCACTTGATTAGTTGATACTTCTGTGATTTTGTTGAGTTGCTGTGTGATTAAGAGAGGACTTACTTCACATTGGTGGATTTGAGCAATAAAGAATATGACATTTTATTTCTCTCAACAGAACTAAGGAGAATTTAAATAAATAAGAAACCAAAGTGATAAGCTTTTCTGATAACACTAGCAATCCTATGAAAATTACATATTTTGTAATATGTAATTTTCATACGTATTACATACATATGAAAATAATATATTAATATAATCAACAAGTGTTCTTCTAAATGATCTAAAAGATAAATCATTGGATTTTGCTGTTTGAAAAGACATACAGATTGGACTAAGAAAACAGTGAGGAACATAAATTATTCTACTTACTAATAGTTATCTAAATTTTAAAAAAGAAAGGAAAAAGACAAGCTTATTTTAAAATGATGCCATTTTGATTAAAATTCATAAGGAGTGAAATTTTACCTTAATTTGCATTGATGCGGAATAAGAATTCTATGAAAATAGAAACACCAAGCAAATTTCAAAATATCCACTCAAAATAAACTTCAAGATATAGTTGGGGAAATTAGGCCATTGGTATTGTTACTTAATATAAAAAAAATTTAAGGGATTAATAGAGTTAATAATTAAAGAACTAATTCTCCGTTCTATAGACCTTATGAAATTTGGAACCTTTTTTTCTCCTCGTGTCATACCTGAAACCTTATCCTTATAGACAGATAAAATTCTTTCTGTGGCTTGTATATATTATATTTTTACTACAGAATAACATAAAAAATATTTTGATATACTAAGACCCCTAATGAGGACATCATCAATCATTTAAGTTATTAAACCAACAGACCAAGACTAGATTAATGCCAGTACATTTTGGTAATTAGCTGATAATTATCATAGATACATGAGTCGCTAAAAAACTACATGTATCTATAGACAACTGAATAGACAGGGTGGTGTAAGAAGTATTGCTATTAAAGTCAGAAGATGTACATTTGAAACCAAGCTCTGCTGCCTCAGATACATTACCTTGTCTGCTTGAAGACCTTCAGTGATGAGGATTCCACGACGTCCTGAGAATCACTCATTCCATTTTTGTATTGTTCTAAGGATTAGGAATGATTTCCTTGCATTAGCCTAAATCTTCTGCCATTGCTCCTAGTTCTTTCCTGCACAACAAAGCAGAATATGTCTCATCAATCTTCTGTGTGCTGTTCCTTCAATACTTATAAACAGTGGCAATTTTCTCTATATATCTGCATATCTATGCTAGTCATTCAGTAGAAATGTTTCACTCTCAACTTCCTTTTTCCAAATTTAGACCAATGATTCAAGAGAATAAGTTATTCAATAAGAATAAGTTATATATAAGGCACAGCTATTTAGCCTCAGTCTTCTGAGACATCTAACTTTCTATCTTGTGTTACTTCGCAAACTGATGCTAATATGCAATTCACAACTGCATATGTGAGTTTGAGGTTTAGTTTTAATTATTAAGTAAGCATAAATGAAAAAGAATTTAGAGGAAAATCCTCCAAACATTATTACTTAAAGCAAATTATCTAACCAAGCATCTTAATCTTAATTATGTTTCTGCAGGTTCTTTTAAAACCCCTTTTATACAAAACCTTTGGTTGTTGCATTAGGTTTCTTTGTTTCTTAATGAAATTTTCCACTCAATAATGGTTCAAACCCAATCAAATTAGTACATTGTCAATTTTGTTTATCCTGAAATCCTTACTTAGTTATAGAAAAAGAAATATATGGAACCATTTATCATTTAAGAGCATGTATAAACACAAATCATCTTAGCTGTTTGGACTGAATTTGCTCTTCCAGATAGTGAATAGTAGTATAATAACTAGGATTTATATAGCACTTTAAAATTTGCAAAGTGCTTTACATATGTTATCCTTTTTGATGACTGTTACTGCCCTTTGAGGGATGTCCTATTATTATGATCATTTTGCAGATGAGGAAGCTGAGGATGAGAGAATTGAAGTGACTTTCATGAAGCCAAAAAGCTAGAAAGTGTCTGAGGGAGGATTTGAGCTCAAGTTTTCCCAACTCCAGTTATAGCACTCTTTACTCACTGTGCTACCTCATTGCCTTGAGTTCATGACAGATAACAAACTCAAGTTCATGACAGGTGAGGATGGGGAAACTGAACTGGGAATGTTTCTCCTGGGAAAGAGACTTCCTAGAGGTATCATGAAAATAGTGTTCAGGGATTTGAAGGACTGTCACATGAAAGACAGATTAAAATTGTTCTGCTTAGTGCTAGAGAATGGAGCTCAGGAAAGATAGATGGAAGTTGGATAGAGTAAATTTGGGCTTAATGTGGGGTGATAACCTACCAGTCTGAGCTGTCAGTGGAAGTGGATGCCTTAGGAAGGAATATGGCATTCCTTCTCCTCTTTCCCTGCCAACATCCCAGTTTGAGATCTTTAAGTTAAGATTGTATGGCTAATTTTTTCAAGTGTTGTTTCATGTGTTCATTGAACTAGATACAAATATTTTGAGGTACCTTCTAACTCTAGTAGCCAGATCCTCCTAGTGTTCCCTGATATAGGCTCCCAGAAAGCTATTTCCATTTTAAGGAACTCAGAATCCATATTTATAAGGTCTGACTTGTGTGTGTGTGTGTGTGTGTGTGTGTGTGTGTGTGTGTGTGTGTATATATATATATATATATATATATATATATATATATATATATTTGTGTGTGTGTGGTGTAGGCCAGTCACTAGTTTAAATCAAAGAGCACAGAAAAATCAGTGTTATAAGAAATATACCCACATACAAATTCTTCCACAGACTGCCATATTACCTGTTTGCTAGAGAACACATATGTGAACAGACAGGTATCAAGGAGTACATGTATAAATCATATTTGTGGCCAAGGAACATGTGTGAAGGAAATGCATGTAGGAAATATTTACGTCCTGGGAGATTTCTGTCTCCAGTGTATAGAGCTGCTGATGTCCTCTGGTGATTCTGCCATTTCCTGGTGATGTCATCAGGCAAGGTCATTTTGCTGCTAAATTGGAATTTTCTGCTTCTCACTCCTCTCTGCTGGGAATATTTTAATATTTTTTTGCAGTTCTTTACTGCCATCTTTTGGTCATAGGTTACAATTCAGCATCTTGGGGGCCTATGCTGCTTTCTGCTCCTGTCTGCTGGATCACAGATACTATTCTATACCTTCCCTAGAGCTGGGTGAGAGGTAAGTTCTTTTAGCCATGGCACAGAATTATTGTAACAACATCCAGACAGACAACAAGGACAAATAAAAATTAGCAGATGCCCTTAGGCTTAACGTTCTCAATATTTTAATCTATGTTTCTACTACTGCTACTCAGTGTACCTTTGCCTAAATTCTTATATAAGTTTCTGCAAACATTTAACACAAACATTTTAAGGTTTACGAATTGCTTTTCATATATTATCTAGATACAAAATTAGTTTAACTAGTATCATATTCCTTACTCACTAGTTTAAGTTTCCTTCAAATCATTCAGATGATGCCACTTAGCAAAATTGCAAAGGATCCTGGTGGGATTGGTGCAGATCAGCTTGGAAGCCATCCTGAAAAGGCCTAGGTTTAGAAAGTGGAACTAGTGACCTTTTTCCTACTTTCCACCA
Organism: Trichosurus vulpecula; assembly: GCF_011100635.1. Taxonomy (NCBI): domain Eukaryota; kingdom Metazoa; phylum Chordata; class Mammalia; order Diprotodontia; family Phalangeridae; genus Trichosurus; species Trichosurus vulpecula. The sequence goes on along the minus strand of NC_050576.1, from coordinate 87,040,711 downwards.
ATAACCAAATTTACTATACTCCCTATATAAATGAAATTATAGGATTCTATGATAAACCCATAAGTGATACATGTCATTCTCTAAATATAGTGGTTCCGTAGTGGATCCATAGTGGATCCACCCAGATTTGTCCTAGAAATTTATGAGGTCTTGGCTATATATAGTCTCTTTTATAACCTGACTCCTTCCTACATTTCCAGTCTCCTGATAACTTATTAGTGTCACACAAACTCTGCCGTCCATTAACACCAGCCTCCTTGCTGTTTCTGGAATAAGATGCTCCATTTCTTAACTTCCAGATTTTTTTTTTGGCCATCTCCCATACTTGGAATTCTCTCCTCCTTCATCTCCACCTCTTAGGTTACCTGACTTCCTTTAAGTCCTGGTTAAAATCTTACCTTCTACTAGATTTTCCTCATCCCCTCTTAATGCTAGTCATTTCCTCTGTTGATAATCTGTAATCTATGTCTGTAAAGCTCTTCTTCCTCATCTGTGCCTTCTTCCTCATCTGTGCTATCTACTTTGCCTAGCTTCCTTCAAGTCTCAGCTAACATCCTATCTTCTTTAAGAATCCTTTCCCAGTCTTTTTTTTTAAATCTTAGTGCCTTTATTCTAAGATTAAACACTATATATCCTCTTTATATATTGCTTCTACACAATTGTTTGCATTTTGTCTCCCTGATTAGACTGAGTTTCTTGAAATCAGGGACTACTTTGTTTTTTCTCTTCATTTCTCTCTCTCCCCAGTGCTCATTTACACTCACTCTGAGCCATCCATACCCAAACAATGACCAATAGAGCCCAGGTGGCCGTCCAATGTAGCCAGTGAAGAAGCCACCTTTATACCAAAGAGTGCCATCCCTCCAGTCATTACCACTTCTTGCTACCCTGATGGTCTTCCACTCCCAGATTGATTTTTTTTAGAAGTAGGCAAAAGAGGCCTTCTTTTGCTTCATTTATTAGCTAGCCTTAGTCACTGAAGGAGTGTAGTCTCAAATAAACTGACACCTTAGCTTAAAAAAGGCCAATGTCTCCCACTGCATCCAGGGCCATTGCCAGTCATCCTGAATTATGCCTTGCCACTGGAGCCAGATGGCTCTGGAGGAGAAAGTGAAGTTGGTGACTTTGCACAGACTTCCTTCGCTTAAATCTAAATCATTTGCAAGTCATAACATCACCTTCCTGATGTTATTGGTCTTCTCAAAAATGAAGGACAAAACAACAATAATAATGCCAGTGTCTAGCAGAGTCCAAGAATACTGAAGCTATTCTTCACATACTAGGAACAGTGTGGTTTGTTTTTCCTTTGCTTATTCAACTGCTTGATTCAATCCAACTTGTTCTTCTGTGTGCTGCAGATCTGTGCCTAACTTTTAGTCGTATCTTTTACTTCATGTCTACTCGACATTAGAAATTTCTTTACTCAAGAGCAAGATATCTTTCTATACTCTCTATGTCATAATCAGAAATTACCAAGTGCCCAATCACTTTTCTTTTATCCATGATAACAGGTAGTCATTTAAAATTTTTTATAATCCTTTTTTTCATAGTTAATTAATACTGAATTCTTAATAGGCGAAATTATACCATAGATCTCTGCCCCATAAGTCTCCTTGCTGTAAGTACAGTTCTGGGTTTTTCCTGGTTTCCCCTGTCCATTTTCATTGTTTTCTTTCATTAACATTAACAATGATGTATTTCTTCTAATGGTCTTTACTTCTCTCAGTTTATTGGAAATTTACCATCAAAATCCATATAAGTATAAAACCAAAACTATTTAATCAATTTTTTCAATGATGGCAATTTAAAAAAAAAACTAGCTTTGGATAAATTAATTTTTATATACCTGGTTTCTAATTACCATCATCTTAAAAATAAAAAGTAAAAACCTTAAATATCTAACTCACTCTTTCATTGGTTTTTTGCCAGACACTTTAATATATTTGAAAATTAAAAGCCATAGATGATTCACAGTAGAAAAGGTGTTAGGAATAAAGAGTAGGGAATGGAAAGAAGGACAAGTAAGATTTTTGGGTAAAATAAAGGGACAAAGAAGAATACTCCATGCAGCTCTGTTTAATTTCCTGAGATTCAGTAATGACAGGTCAGAAGGCTGAGGTCCCTGAAGGAAAGAACAAAGAAGATTGCCAATTTAAAACTGATATATCATTACATCAGGTAGGAGCATTATTAATAGGAAACTGGGTTTTCAAAGAAGAGATACTATGAGGCAAGGTAATTCTACCATGGCTTGAAATAAACAGACCAGTGAGAAAGAGAGAGACTAAATAATATTTGCTATTATCTATCTGCTGTAAGGCTAATAAGTAGCTTGCGCTCTTATAACTGCTTGTAAATGATGAACTCCAATATCATGTTTAGTTTATACTATTAAAGGTCAGAGAAGACCAAATCTATGAAGGCCGAAAGAAAATGGTCTATCCTAAAAAGGTATTTAACCTCCAAAAAGGCCTTGAAATTGTATTTTGTGGATTTTAGAGTGCCGACATGGATCACACGGATTGGAGAGTAATAAAGGTTTTAGAAAGTTGTAATGAGGGGCTCTTTTCAGTGCCTCTGAGTGACTTAATGGTTAGAAGCGATAGTAGGAGGTAATTGTCATTGTCATATTGGATACACATGCTGAAGAACTGTATTGTGAACTGTTACATATCTAGGGTTTTTTTTTAATTTTTAATTTCAGTTGTCTTAATTGGAATTAGTGTATGGTTTTAAAAGTGTCACAATGAAATAATGCATGCAATTTTGTGGTAAAATGATAAAAGTTATACAATGAACACAGTGCAGTCTTTTTCTGAATGAGAAATGTGAAAAACACTGGTGCAATATATAAATGTAAGTAAACATAATACACAGAGAGTTGGGAATAAAGTGAGCATTTTCTTTCTTTAAGACAACAATTCAGACATCAGCATCTCTTGGAAAGCATCTAAATTACTCCTTTTAAAAATGTTGCTTCCCACCTTTTCTTAAGATTATTTTCTGTTATGTACCTAGATGAACATTTTGTGAAGACAGGGGTTAAAAATAACCATAATCGGGGGGCGGAGCCAAGATGGCAGCTGGAAAGCAGGGACCAGCCTGAGCTCCCTGCCGAGCCCCTCCAAAAACCTATAAAAAATGGCTCTGAACCAATTCTAGAATGGCAGAACCCACAGAACAGCAGAGGGAAGCAGGGCTCCAGCCCAGGACAGCCTGGATGGTCTCTGGGTGAGGTCTATCCCGCACGGAGCTGGGAGCTGGGAACGGAGTGGAGCAGAGCCCAGCCTGAGCAACTTGGACCATCCAGACCAGAAGCCGGGCGGAGGGGGCCCTAGCGCCCTGATTCAGTGAGCTGCAGCAGTTACGAGACTTCTCAACCCACAAACACCAAAGACTGCTGAGAAGGTTAGTGGGAAAAGCTGCAGGAGTGGAAGGAGTTCCCCGTTCGGCTTCCAGCCCCGGGGGCAGCGGAGGTGGGGCAGCTACAGCTGCTGCTGTTTCCGGCTCCAGGCCCACCTGGTGGGAGGAATTAAGTGGCAGATCAGAGCAGGGGTGCACAGCCTGCCGAAGATCTGAGCCCAGTTCAGGTTGGGGGTCCTTGGAGAAGGAGCAGTGCTGGTGCGGCAGAGCTGGCACCTCCCCCCCAAACGTGGAACATAGAACTCTGTAGTCTACAAGCAGTCATACCCCACTGAAAAACTGAAAGGTCAAGTTAGTTGGCTGGGATTATGGCCAGGCAGCGAAAACGCACCGAGATTCAGTCTCAGACTCTGCATTCTTTCTTTGCTGACAAAGAAGACCAAAACATACAGACAGAAGAAATTAATAAAGTCAAAGAGCCTACAACAGATACCTCCAAGAAAAACATGAACTGGTCCCAGGCCATGGAAGAGCTCAAAAAGGATTTGGAAAAGCAAGTTAGAGAAGTAGAGGAAAAATTGGGAAGAGAAATGAGAAAGATGCGAGAAAACCATGAAAAACAAGTCAATGACTTGCTAAAGGAGACCCAAAAAAATACTGAAAAATACACTGAAGAAAACAACACCTTAAAAAACAGATTAACTCAAATGGCAAAAGAGCTCCAAAAAGCCAATGAGGAGAAGAATGCCTTGAAAGGCAGAATTAGCCAAATGGAAAAGGAGGTCCAAAAGACCACTGAAGAAAATACTACTTTAAAAATGAGATTGGAGCAAGTGGAAGCTAGTGACTTTATGAGAAACCAGGATATTATAAAACAGAACCAAAGGAATGAAAAAATGGAAGACAATGTGAAATATCTCCTTGGAAAAACCACTGACCTGGAAAATAGATCCAGGAGAGATAATTTAAAAATTATTGGACTACCTGAAAGCCATGATCAAAAAAAGAGCCTAGATACCATCTTTCAGGAAATTATCAAGGAGAACTGCCCTGATATTCTAGAGCCACAGGGCAAAATAGAAATTGAAAGAATCCATCGATCGCCTCCTCAAATAGATCCCAAAAAGAAATCTCCTAGGAATATTGTCGCCAAATTCCAGAGCTCCCAGATCAAGGAGAAAATACTGCAAGCAGCCAGAAAGAAACAATTTGAGTATTGTGGAAACCCAATCAGAATAACCCAGGATCTGGCAGCTTCTACATTAAGAGATCGAAGGGCTTGGAATGCGATATTTCGTAGGTCAATGGAGCTAGGATTAAAACCTCGAATCACCTACCCAGCAAAACTGAGTATCATGCTCCAAGGCAAAATATGGATTTTCAATAAAATAGAGGACTTTCAAGCTTTCTCAGTGAAAAGACCAGAACTGAATAGAAAATTTGACTTTCAAACATAAGAATCAAGAGAAGCATGAAAAGGTAATCGAGAAACAGAAATTGCAAGGGACTTACTAAAGTTGAACTGTTTTGTTTACATTCCTACATGGAAAGAGGACATGGATGATTCATGAGACCTCAGTATTAGGGTAGCTGAAGTGAATACGCATATATATATATATGTTTATGTATATATATATAAGTGAATGTGTATGTATGTATATATCTATGTGTATATATATGTGTGACACAGGGTGAGTTGAAGATGAAGGGAAGATATCTAAAAGAAATAAAATGAAATTAAGGGATAAGAGAGCACCATACTGAGAGAGGGAGATAGGGAGAGATAGAATGGGGTGGATTATCTCACATAAAGGTGGCAAGAGGAAGCAGTTCTGTGGGAGGAGGGGAGAGGGCAGGTGAGGGGGGAATGAGTGAATCTTGCGCTCATCAGATTTGGCCTGAGGAGGGAATGCCATACATACTCAGTTGTGTATCTTACCCCACAGGAAAGAAGAGGGAGGAAGAAAAAAAAAATAAAAGGTGGGGGATGATGGAGGGGAGGGCAGATGGGGGTGAAGGTAATCAAAAACAAACACTTTGGAAAGGGGACAGGGTCAAGGGAGAAAATTCAATAAAGCGGGATGGGTTGGGAAGGAGCAAAATGTAGTTAGTCTTTCACAACATGAGTATTATGGAAGGGTTATACATAATGATACACATGTGGCCTAGGTTGAATTGCTCGACTTCTTAGGGAGGGTGGGTGGGAAGGGAAGAGGGGAGAGAATTTGGAACTCAAAGTTTTAAAATCAGATGTTCAAAAACAAACAAAAAAATGTTTTTGCATGCAATTAAAAAATAAGTTACACAGGCAATGGGGCGTAGAAGTTTATCTTGCCCTACAAGAAATGAAGGGAAAAGGAGATGAGAGGGGAGGGGGGTGATAGAAGGGAGGGCTGACTGGGGAACAGGGCAACCAGAATATATGCCATCTTGGAGTGGGGGGGGAGGGTAGAAATGGGGAGAAAATTTGTAATTCAAACTATTGTGAAAATCAATGCTGAAAACTAAATATGTCAAATAAATAAATTTAAATTAAAAAAAATAACCATAATCCTTTGCTTTTCTTTTCTTTTGTCATCTCTTAACTGCCTTTCCTCCCTGACTTCAAAGTTAATCATTTCAATATATATCATTTAAAAGTGTTTTCCAGACTTTGTTCTTATGATTAAAGAAACAAAATTAAATTTGGAGAAAAAAACACTAGGGCATATTTTGGGGGCATGAAATATACTCCCTCCCCTCTAAAAAAAATTAAAAATAATGGATTTATGTTGTTCCAGGAGGGATTTAGCTTAGCTGTTTAAGTTTTCCATTATATCAAACCTAAATCACATTTCTCCAACTTCTACCCGTTGCTCATAGTGCTTTATTCCTCTCTAGGCTACACTCCAGGCTTTTCCCATGTCCTTGTTTGTGTTCCCCCATTAGAATATAAGCTTCTTGAGGCCTGAGACTTTTTTTTTCTTTCTGCTTGTATTTACTTTGCCAGTGCTTAAATATACTTGGTTCTTGGTTCTTTTGGCCTGTCTTTTTGAGAGGATCTCTGGTTTTATCTTACTAGTTGTACTTCTGGATATTACCAGTTTATCAATATCATTTGAAAAATATGGTACCCAGAAATTAGCTTACTAATTCAGAGTTGGTCTATGGGCTGGTAGGGGTGGTGGTGGGGGACATAGGGAACTATTACCACTCTTATTCCGGACACTTCATACAGCCCAAGATGATGGGGCTTCTTTTTTGGTGGGCAGAGGCTGCTGTGTCACAGTATTGATTCCTCCTAAACTTATGCTTTACTATAACCCCCATAATTTTTAATACACACTTTTATGTCAGATTACTATATTGGACTAAGGCAAATGATTTTTTTTTCTTTTTTTTGAGGGGGGAAGGCAGGGCAATTGGGGTTAAGTGACTTTCCCAAGGTCACACAGCTAGTAAGTGTGACAAGTGTCTGAGGCCGGATTTGAATTTAGGTCCTCCTGACTTCAGGATTGTTGCTCTACTCACTGTGCCACCTAGCTGCCTGAAGGCAAATGTTAAACCCAAAATTAATCCTTGCAAAATTCCATCTTATCAAATTTAGGCCATTATTTTAAACACAAGAATATTTTGGATGCTGACTCTGTTACATATTGTTAGCTCTCCTTCCCAGATTTGCATTATCTCCAAAAATGGTCCACCTTCATCCAAATCATTGATAAGTATTTCAGATCCTAGATCTTCTACATTCCACCTACATTATCTTGAAAAATCTTTCTCTTCTCAGGTGGGTTCTAAAAGGTGGTGCAGCTAGAACATCATGTTTGTTCTAATTTCTTCAGTGAATGTAGGTCTGACTAGTTTAATAATTTATAGATGATAACAAATTTCCTTGGTCTATCCAAAATGTATTCTTGTATCCTTCCAGTTATCTCCAAGTTATAAATCAAAGCTAAATTGGGTATTTTTGACCCTTACACTGACATTGAGTTATGAGAAAATGATATCTTAGGACTTAGAAAACTCCAGATGCCTCACAAATACACCATTAAAGTTTTAAAAATGTTGGTTGGTCGTTGTCCTTCATTTTCGAAGAGGACCAAAATGACCTCAGTATGATACAGTGAAGTTTCAATGTGCCCGACTGCTCTACCACAGGTCGGGCACAAATAATCCATGTAAACATTTTGTGGTGGATGTTCTAAATTTGTGCATCCTGTGTTTCCTTTGAGCTGTTTCAATTCTGCTTTCCTCATAGAGCACAGAACCTTCTCTGATGTGGGAATACTATACTGCATGGTCCTGTGCCATTGTCTCCCATGTCACACAATCAATTTCAAAATTCTTGAGAGAGACTTTGAGAGTATCCTTGTATCACTTCTTCTGACCACCATGGAGACAGCTATACTTTTGGACCATACAAAAAGGGTTGTAGAACCAATGACGAGACCCAATGTAGGACAACCCACAGTCTCCATCAAAAGCAAGAATCAGAACCAGACCTCTTCTCAGCATGGAAAGACCTGTAGAACCCATCTGTGGCACAAGAAAGGGTACACCAGCATCCAGCCAGGGTGCACTCAGCCCAGCATGCGCAGTGTGGACCCAAACCACAGAAAATAAGGCCAGACAATTCCTGAAGGAGGGTCTTAGTCACTAAATTCAGAATTGATCAGGGTCTATCTACACTATCTAGGAGTATGGAAGCAGAGTTTTAAACAAGCATATATACACCCCTAATCTAGAAAGTAAAGCTGGAGATGTGAGCAAACAGAAGATCAAGAAAATTGATTGAGAAAAGCCCAATGAGTAAACCTAGAATAAGTGAGTAACTCCACAATGTTACAAATAGAACTCAAGAGAAATGAACGTTCTGGATGTAGGGCTACAAGAGTACCTGGGAGAAATGAAACAAGAGATATAAAATGGCATAGCTAAGGAGGAAAAATGCCTAAACAAATTTATCCCTTAGATTAGCCTGTAGTAAACCCTACTGAAAAATTTAACTCTGTGGAAATCATATTGGGGCAAACAAAAAATTATTCCATTAGAAAAGAAAAAAAATTAAGACAAAATCAAATTATTCTTTGTACCTTTACTTTAAGGATTTTCTTTTTTACCTGGTCAAACATGAAGTCAAGAAATAATTTCCATTAGCTGAAGTAATCAAAGAGACTCCTATCCTTTACACTAAAAGAGATTTCTGTTCTGGTATAGGTGGGACTGGATAATCTCGAAGGCCCCTTCTGAATCTAGAGATTTTTGATTCTGTGTATATAAACTAGGCGAGGTGTCTCACAATTTACTAAACCAGTGACTTTGGATTCAGTACATTTACCTAGTGACCTAAACAGATGTAAATACTGTGTGATATATGGACAGTGTCCTAAAGTAAGTTACTATGATTAGTCTTCTACAGTCTATGACTTTGTATTATGGAAAGATGATTCTGCTTCTGTTGAGCGACTTTTCTCTATAATTTTCTGTATAATTTAGAGGAAATCTAGAGTTACATCCCTTTTTAATAATTATTTTAGGCATGAAGATAAATTGACTGGTGCAGGGAGCAAGGATACTGGGTTTAGTTTTGAATTTTAGACTTATTTTAATCATCTTCAAATTCTGCTTTAAAATATTTCTCGCACAAGGATCATATGATTAGTTATTCATGTATACAGTCTAAAATAAAAAATGTGTTGATTAAAGGAACCTGGGGTAATAAAACATACAAATTATCTGCACCTAATAATAATAATAGCTAACATTTACATAGTGCTTACTGTGTGCCAAGCGCTGTGTTAATAGCTTAAAGATATGTAATGTCAACAGCCCAAAAGTTCACTTTGATGTTCACAAATTGTCATTTAAATAGTATGAAAGTATCCTCATCAATTTATTTCAGTAGCTTTCTAAATGAATTGTGTTTTTAAATTTCAATGTTGTTCCCAAAAAGGATTAAACAGAGCTTGCACTGGGGAAAACCCAATTACATTGCATCCAACTCTACAGAATAGCTTATTTGAAAATATTGTAATTAATTCTATGCTCAGAAACCCGAATAGGATCTCCATTTTAAAATACTAGGGGAAACAAAGAATTATCATCTGGTTGATTCTTTAGTTCTTAGCTAGGCATCATGAGTAACTTGATTTAAAAAAAATTAAATATGTATCTGAAAAAAAAAACTGTTCAAAACAAATCAACATATTGAGTATTCCCTCGAGCCTTCTAAATATTATCTCTAAACTCTGTCTACCTTTTCCCTAATGGACCTCTGGGAGACAAATTAGTATTTATAAGGCCCCCAAAGAGCCAATATATTTAGTAAAAGGTACAACCTCAGGTAATATTCATTTCTCTTTTTTAAGGTGGATAAATCCCCAAGATTTAAATACATTGACTTTAAGTGTATATTATGCATGGATGTATGTATTTCTCTTTTCCCTTCAGTTTATCATTTTAACTTTCTATTCACGATTGCTCCTGAACTAATCCCTCCTGATGCTGAGTTTGCATGAGTGAAAAGTAAGCATTTATGTGTATGCCTGAAGTCTACTACAGGCACTTTGTTTGATACAAAAACTGTATTTCTATCTCAGGTTCTCATTTCACAATAAGTCTTTGATCTTTCACTGGAATAATCATTTTGAATATCAGGTTGCAGGCTAACTGGTTATGCTTTAATATAAAGGGTTGATTTCTGGTACTTCTTTAAAAGTGGATGTTTTAAGAAAACCCTACTTTAGGCTTGGCCGAAATGCACCTATCCTTGTGTAGTGTTATATGATTATAAAATCTTTCCAATGTGAGTTACAAGTATCTTTTTTCTGGCCTTTTTAAAAACGCCTATGAAAAGTCTATACTTATTAAATAGTTTCAGGAACTAAAGATGTTTAGCTTAAAGACTTCAGAAGTTACAAATATTTGGGGGCTAATATGTGGAAGAAAGATTAGGCTTGTTTTTCTTGGGCTCACAAGACAAAAAAAGGCCAGTCAGCAGACGTTTCATGGAAATAAATTCTATCTTAGTATAAGGAGGAACAACCAACTAATTTGAGTTATTTGGTAGTAGAATAGAAAATCATAAGGCAGTGAGTTCTCCACCCCTGGAGGTCTTCTGGATAACCTTTAACTTTGCAAGAAAGAATGCTGGATTTAGAATCAAAGGAACTATATTCCAATTATGTTCTTGTCTCTTACTGCCTGTGACCTTGGGTAAGTTATTTAGTCTGTCTAAACCTCTTTTTTTTTGATCTGCCAGAAAAACAAAAGAAAATAACACAATCGATAGAAGGATTGGACTAAATGACCTTTTGAGGTTGCCCCCAGATCATACTATGCTGTAGAGCTGCTTCCTGTTTTAGGTATAAGTTGGGCAATGTTTCTCTTTGTAATTATGTTTTCTTTGTGCTTTCATTTTGTTTCTTACCTAGATCTTCGACCTACTGGTTAACCCGTATCCAGTCATTTCTTTACTGCAATGAAAATGGCCTCCTGGGAAGCTTTTCTGAAGAAACTCACTCTTGTACTTGCCCCAATGACCAGGTTGCCTGCCACGGTTTCCTCCCCTGCATTGTGGGAGATGGTTCTTCATGCTTGACCTGTGCTCCTGATAATCGTACACGATGTGGAAATTGTAATACCGGGTATATGCTGAGTCAAGGGCTTTGTAAACCAGAAGTGGCAGAATCCACAGAGCACTATATTGGTTTTGAAACTGACCTACAGGACCTGGAAATGAAATACCTTTTGCAGAAGACCGACCGGAGAATTGAAGTCCATGCCATTTTCATCAGCAACGACATGCGCCTTAATAGCTGGTTTGACCCTTCCTGGCGCAAACGCATGCTCCTTACCCTAAAGAGCAACAAGTACAAAGCAAGCCTTGTCCACATGATTTTGGGTCTCTCTCTTCAGATTTGCTTAACTAAAAATAGCACCTTGGAGCCAGTTTTGGCTGTTTATGTCAATCCCTTTGGAGGCAGCCACTCTGAGAGTTGGTTTATGCCTGTGAATGAAAACAGCTTCCCAGACTGGGAGCGGACTAAGTTGGACTTACCACTTCAGTGTTATAACTGGACGCTGACTCTAGGCAACAAGTGGAAGACTTTTTTTGAGACAGTACATATCTACTTGAGGAGTCGCATCAAGTCAAATGGTCCAAATGGTAATGAAAGTATCTACTACGAACCACTGGAGTTTATTGACCCTTCCCGGAACCTGGGCTACATGAAAATCAACAACATTCAAGTTTTTGGCTACAGCATGCACTTTGACCCTGAAGCAATTCGGGATTTGATCTTGCAGCTGGACTACCCCTATACTCAGGGATCCCAGGACTCAGCACTTTTGCAGTTGCTTGAGATAAGGGACCGTGTAAATAAACTCTCCCCACCTGGTCAGCGTCGTCTTGACCTTTTCTCTTGCTTGCTTCGTCATAGACTCAAGTTGTCGACTAGTGAGGTGGTGAGAATTCAATCTGCTTTGCAGGCCTTTAACTCCAAATTGCCAAACACAATGGATTACGACACAACCAAATTATGTAGTTAACCATAAATGTCAAGCACAACCCAAAACCTTGAAGGAGTTTTTACAGTGCTTTTGTGGAACAGTTTATGTTTGGAAGAGTAAATTTAAATTGTCTTTTCAATATCTGTCTTATATCAGTCAATACCGTTGGATGGCAATTTACACATGAACTTGCTGACAATGAATATATTATACCTGCAGTTTTGGTTTATGAATGAAATAAATACTGACACCAGTCTAGAAGACATTCTACTTTTTACAATAAATTTCATTTGTAATTTTATATGTTCCGTGGCAATGCTTTTGTGCATTACATCCTCTAGAGGGAACATAAAAGGATACCAATAAAATTTTGTAGCTGAACAGTTATTAAAAAGAAGTGCTGTGGAATTCCTTTTTTTTTCCCCATGAAATGACTTCTATTTTGATATAACTTTGTTAGGGGCTGAGGAAAATGCATAGGTTTTTTTATTTGTTGTTGTTGTTGTTTTTAATGGAAATACTGGAAAGATCCCTGAAGCAAACTGAATTCTCTCTCCTGTAGTCCTAATGGAAAACCCAACCATTGGTAAAATGCTGCATTCTTCACTAATTTTCATTGTTAATTCCATAAAGGTGGAGTTGTGTCTCTAACACTCAAGTTTGTAACCTCTTCTAGAGACATGCTACGTCCAAACTAGTCAATATAACATTTCTCAAATCAATACCACTCTGTTTTAGAAATTGGACTATTTCTTCTTCTTAAGCAAATACATACACCAAAAAGAAAAAAAAAACACATTATGATTATAAGCAGAGTATATAGGTGAAATATTAATTTCTTTAGCAACTAGTTTAGTAATTTAATTTGTAACTTCTAGAAACCACACGTGAGCATTAACATTAAACATTTTCAATGTAATTCAAATGGTATTTAATGAGTACCTCCTGTTCAATCACTTTATTAATACAAATAAAATAATATAACTAGCATTCATATATTGTAGTTTGCTAGGAAAACATAAATATTTAATTAAATAATGCCTGGAAAATAATTCAAAGAATTAAATAAGGATATATTCATCCCCTTAGAACTATTATTGCTAAAAATAAATATTCAGTAACTTTTGAACTTCTTATGAGGAGTTGACCCTTTCGTTATTATATCACTGGTTTTCACATAAATTCGTGATATAGAAAGTAAATAAATTATTCATACATATAACTTGGAAGGCATTATTTGGTAGGTAGTTAATTAGGTTTTTTAATTTACTAAAGTCCATAGTTATATAAAAATATATTGCTACAGCATTTGTTATGATGAATATTGTGATATATGTTTTTCTTAGTCTGATAGTACCAGTATCATCATTACATTATAAATTAACTATATGTGGTATAAAGCTCAGCTCCTTTTCCCAGGTCATAAATGACACTTTGTACCAATCTGTCTTCTTTCATTGTTGGTCCAAATCAGAAAGATTTGAGGAAAGAAAAATACTCACAGAATGGCTAATGAGCACTTATAAAAGAATGCTTAAACCATTTGCTTCTCCTAATTTAAGTTAAAAAGAAAAAAATAAGTTAATAACTCCCTGTTTCTTGAATCAAGACAAGAAGACAGTTCCCTCAATGATGGCCTCAAATGGAAAAGTGTTGAAATTTGCAAGCTGTGACCATACAATGCATATAGCATGCTGATGAATTTTTTAACACAACTCAAATATCAAATCAGCAAGTCTTAGTGATATTGCATCAATAAACATTGAATGCTATAAGTTCCATTGCTTGATAACAGGTGAAATCTATATAGAACAGTAGGTTTGAAAAATACTTTATGTGGATTATCTCATTTGACCCCCATTAATGTCATGTAAGTTCCTGTAAGTTACACCAATTATTCTTCCTTTTACATGTGAGGAAACCGAAGCTTTGAGAATCTAAAGATGCTTTCTATAATCACACAGCTAAAAAGTGGTAGAGCTATCCATGTCTTCCTGATTCTTGGTCCAAAGTTCTGCCTCTTCCCCAATATACTCTCAATATATTGGTGCTAAATGAATGACACTATAGAGAGACACAATCTGAGATTTACAAGTTAAACCAGATCTCATTGAATATAAAAGTATATGGAGAAAGAAATGATCTCTTAAAATATTTCAATTCCAAAATGGCTGAAGCAATCAAAGTCATTGCACTTAACTATGCACATCTATTGAAAATTCATTGTTCCCTTCAATAACTAAAGTTTCAATAGATTTTAAAAGAGGTTCAATTTATGCCCTTTTTTTTTTAAATTTAGAGTTGTTTTAATGAACTTATTTAGGTGTAATAGTCTTAAAGGGAAATTAAAACATTTCTTCTCTAAATTCCAATAAATCAATTTTTAAAAACCCCTAAGAAATCCATTATGGATCCAGTGCTATCCCTTAGGTGTTATAAAAAAATTTTAAAAAATAGGTAATAACCTTGTCCGCAAGTAGTTTACAATCTATTTGGTTGATATTGTATTGAGGTTCATTCTATATAAGACATATTATCAATATACTACTCGCCATTATTTTATTGGTGTTTTCATTCCCTATTGAGTAGTAGGACTATGTGACTCCATGGCATCAATCTTTGATAAACTAAAGATATCAACCAATAGCCTGCTTCTCTTCTGGTGAACAGAATCTAGAGAACTAAACAGCATTCATCACCACCTTCAGCAGCTTTTCGTTTTGTTTTGTTTACAAATATAACAACAAATTCTTAAAAGGCAGAATCAGAAAAATACTCAAAGAAACTGGTTTAGAAAACACAAAGAATTCAATGGCCTACACTCCAAATAGCATCAGTTAGCTTTTTAGTTTCTCTGAACAAGTTTCCTAATATTGTCTTAGAGATCCACTGTTATATTAAAATAAAAGTTCTATTGTTGGTCATAAAATCTTCAGGGAACATCCTTTATGCTCAGCACATCTGTCCCCATTCCAGCTCTAATGTCAGAACTTGCGACATCAAGAATCACAAACTTGTTTTCAGATACATGGGGCTTCAGATTACATAGATGGCTACTCCTAGCTACTACAAGTGATGGTATAGCCTGGCCCTTCTCAGCTTTCAGTTCAAATTCAAATTCAACTATAAGAGAAGCTTAATGGTATAGTATAAGGAACACTGGACTTAGAAACTGAACAACCAAGCTCAAATCTCTTAGGCTTATTAGGTATGTGTACCTGGGACAAATGACTATTAACTTCTGAGAACTGAGGTTTCTTCATCTGCATGCTTCCCAGAAACTTTAAAGATGGAGAATGCTCTTTTAAATGTATAACATTCTCAATTTTGTTATTCTGAGAAAAAAGAAGATACATTTTTCTCCTTCCTTAATCCCATGATTTTTTTGTTACATTCAAAATAACTTAGGCAGAAACAAGGATTATATATTATTACCTCTTAGCTGGTCTCTGGCCTCTTCATACCCTTGCTCCTTTGTTTCTTGGTGTTCCTATTTAAGTACAAATCATAGGGGAATTTAATCACTAACTTCCATTTTATTTTTTTTAAAAAGCTGATGCCCATTTGTTAATCATAGCTTTAAACCATAATTTTATTTACTGATTCAATCAAAGAAATATTCATTAAGTAGCTGCTACAAATCAGGTACTGTGCTAAAGTGCTAGATGCTAACCTCCCAAATGGAGGATAACAGACATATTTTGTACTACGCAAGAATTGACTATTCGCTAAATACCTTCTCATTCATATAATCCTCCAGCCCCAGACAGGATTCTTTTTTATTTTTTTTTTAATTTTAGGCCATATCTTTCTACAGAGTATAAAATGAAGTAGACACACTGGGGCCTGAATTATCACATGTGACTGTCCACACTAATCAAATTAGTCAGATAATTGTCAGTATGCTACTTTACTTTCTGCTAATCTAAGTAACAATGAGAAAAGGTACTAGTTACTTGTCTATGAAAGATCAAAATAGGATTTTCTCCCTCACTCTTTCTCAGAGATGCAATGAAAAAAAAAGCAAACAAACCACTCAACCTGGTTTTAAGTGAGACTTCATATTCCACCCGCAATGGTCAATAATTATCTTTTAGCTTCAGTTTACTTTTCTGAAAAATGGGATAGCATAAATAAATAACTGGGATAATAACATAAAATGGGATAGTGTATTTAAATCAGCCATCTAAATACTACTCCTTATTATGTGATATAATCCTTTGATTGTATCTTTTTATCATTGTCATTAGTAGCAAATAGAAATATGTTCTCAATTCAAATTAGAATCTGTTGATCTATAATAGAAGGGGAAGAGTTAGTGTTAGTGAGAGCTAGAATAATATCTAGGTTTGTGTCAATAACTAATCAGGTGATCTTGAACACTAATCTGTACCTCGCTTTTCCCCAAAACATATTTGACTGTATAATCTCTAAAGTTTCTTCCAGCTAGAAGATTTTGTGATCTTATGAAATGTTACACAATGACCCTTAAATAGACTAGTTTTCAGATCTAGAATGACGTATTTTCTCATGCCATAGGATATTCTGATTATATTCAACACTGGGTAGAAAAATCAATATTTAATTAGTGACATGAGTTTCAGCTTTGTTCTAAAACTAAATGCTGTCACAGAATAGCTTTCCAAGGACATTAATGGTCAAAGAAAATATGAGACAATTCAAACAATTGACACTGGTCACACTTTCACATCTCAACGTCATATTTCTACTGGCTTTTCTCACTTACTTTCATTGTTTAGAGCAAAGTATCTTCAGAGTTTCTTCATAAGCAAAGCTTCTCATGAATCCCAGATCAAGATGGACACAGAATATATTTTTCATTAATAGCTTATATCCTGCCCTGAGCCAAAGGCCAGATAGAATTTTCAGGATTGTTAAAGCTATTGGGTTCTTTTGGTTTGTTAGAAAATTATGCCGCTTGGGCCAAAAAACAAAAACAACTGACCAGATAACCAAAATAATTATTTTCTATTATGAGAATGACTTTAAGGTCAGTAATTCACATGTTTTGTCTTCCTGGAGCAAAGCCAGCCAACAGTATCAACATCCCCTTTGGACAAGCTGATGCTGATGTTGTAATTATAATAATTGATTTCTGAAAGGAGAGCATCGTCAAATTGACTCTTGGATTCTTAGTATGCAGTACATTTATATACTAATTATCACATTCCATCAGCAATTAGAAAAATATAATTCCTATATGAGATATTTTCAAACAAGAAAATATAAAGTAAATAAAAATACTTCAAATACTGAGGTTTTTTTTTTTAATTGTATAAAGAACAAGATAAATTACACAGTCTTCAGAAATTGTTTACTGGTCTCTATTTTCTATATGAATATGTATAATGTGCAATGGAAATTATTACCTTCACTTCTGCTCAAGAAAATTCTGTAATGATTTGTCAAATGTGACAACTTGAGGGCCTTTGTTGTTGTTGTTTAGTTGTTTCAGTTATGTCCCACTCTCTCTGACCCGATTTTGGATTTTCTTGGCAAAGACACTGGAGTGGTTTGCCATCCCTTCTCCAGCTCTTTTTACAGATGAGGAAGCTGAGACAAACAGCGTTAAGCTACTTGCCCAGGGTCACGCAACTAGCAAGTGTCTGATGCCTAATTTACCTAAATTTATATTCTTTTCATACCATTAACTATATCATATGGCCACAAAGCCAGAAAGTCCTCTGTGTAATCTTGCTTCTATGTGACTTTGGACAAAACACTTACCCAGTCAGTGCTCGAGGCAAGTCTCTAAGGTTATAAGTTCTAAAGAACATGTTCACTTGCATTGTTCAAGGGAGTTTTCTCAACCAGGAGTTCCCAGGGTGGGGAACCTGAGGCCTCAAGGCCACATGTGGCCCTCTAGGTCCTCAAGTGCAGTCCTTTTTGATTCAGCTTCCCCATGAAATTATGAATAGTCCTGAGCTTTTGTGTTACTAAGGAGCCCTAGTATCAATGTCCAAACTGTAATCATGAATATCTATATTTGATTTTCTTATTATGATAGGTTGTGACATATTATCTTTCTCTGAAGGATATATTTTTGAGAATAGGAGTGATTTTCTTCTTTGTCGTTGTATTTCCACACCTTAGTCAATAGTAGCTACTTAATAAACACGTATTGAATTGATTTCCAAAATTGCAACTCTTTAACTTAAAAACTTCATATCTGCTGATATGTCATCTCTTACACTCCTTTTGTTTTATAGAACTGGAGTTCCTATAGGCAATCAACATTCATATCCCTTTCCTATTTAATGATATACTATTAAATCCAGTTTCTATTTACATTGTTTCCTTAAGCTGTACCTTTAAACTTTTCTTTTTAGGAAGTGTTAAGATCATTAGATGAGCCTTTTTTTCAAATCACTCTCATCTGCTTATTTTTCCCACATCAGGGAAATTTACCAAATTGTTCTTCTTTTGTTTTAATGGCCAATTGTACATTTTTTTTCTTCAGAAATATTTAGGACACTTTTCTGAGTCTGCTGATGCATTTTCTAGATGATTCTGCCCTACCACTGTTGTTTTTCCTTCCTTGCTTTTTAACTTCCCTATTTATAGCATTTTCCCACTATTCAAACAAGGGCAGAGAAAAGTAATCTCATTCTGTTATGAGTTCCTATTAAATAGGTGGTTCCTATTAAAATATTTGCTAGGAATGGATATTTTTAAAAAATCATTACCTAAAATGATAATTTCTACTTCCTCTGCTATTCCTTTCTCCCACATTAAGAATAATTGAGTTTTGACACTAGTTAGTAACCAATTATATGTCACCAATAGAAACTGCCCCCAAAAGACCTTCTAAATGCCATAAAACCAGAACATTTAGCACTACCCTAACAAATGTAACTTAAAAGAACATTATCATAATTAATATGTATATGTCAAATAATAATGTCTCATATTTATATAGTGCTTTAGAATTTGCAAAGCACTTTGCACATATTATATCATTTGGTTCTCAATAATCCTGGGAGGTAGGTCATTATTATCCCCATTTTGTATATGAGGAAACAGACTGAAGGGATGTGACTTGTCCAGTGTCATATGGCTAATAACCAAAGGAAGAATTTGAAATCAGGTATTCTTGACTTAAAGGCCAGCATTCAATCCACAATGTAGCCTAGGTGCCTTGTTTGAGGATATCAGAACATCTTATAAAACAGAATCATTTGGGAAGATATGCATTGGGCAATCCAATTCTTAAGACCTTAATTTTGCACAGCAAAATACATTCAATTAAATTCAACCAATATTCTTGAAGTTTCTGCTCTAAGACACTGTACTGGTTGCTAGATATGCAGAAACATGAATGAAAATTTACTTCTTTGTCTTTAAGAATTTATCACTCTAAAGAGTGAGAATGTTGGGGGTAGAGGCATATGTGATATATAAAGATGAAGAAAATACAAGGAGGGAAACAAAAGAGTTATCTAGACAAAGTGCTTGAGATGGCAGAGAACATGTTCTTCTGGGAGACCAGAGAAGACCATAAGTAAGACATTATCCCTGAGTTGAAACTAAAAAGAAGATAAACATAATGAAAGGCTGAGATGAGAAGGAGGACATAGGGGGATAACCTATAATCCACAGGAGCAAAACTGTTGAGTTCAGGGAAGAGCTAGTAAATCTAGTGTAGCAAGGACATAGAGTGTATGTAGTAATGGCATAGCAATGAGAAAAACGACTAGGAAGGCACAAAGGAGCCAGATTTTGGAGGCTCTTAAATGTCAGAATGAGGAGCTAAAATCTTATTGTGGAGTTCATAAGGAGTCACTTAAGGTTTGGGGATAAGAGAATAGCATGATCATTCTCATACCTTGAGAAGTTTACTTTGGTTGCTTCATAAAAAAGTAGATTAGAGAAGGGAGAGATAAGAGACAGAGACACCAATTGAGGAGGATATTACGATTAGTCTAAGTAAATATTAAGTACCTGCCCTCAGGTGATGCAAAGGAATTGGATTTGAGAACCATAATGTAAGTAGAATTGATAGATCTTTGCTAATTATTGGATACCCTGAGTAGAGGAAAAGAACAACTTAAATATGGTTCTGAGGTTTCAGATCTGATGGGAGTTATTATTATAATATTTATGTCATAATTATGTCATCCACAGAAATAGGGAAGTGTGGAGGGAAGATAAAAAAAGTTCAGTTTGGGACATGTTGAGCACAAATCAGTGGGGCATACAGTACTATAAAAGGTAAGTAAGGATTAGATTAAACACATGCATAGAGTATGGTTCAAGTGGACCCACACACTTTGGACTATTCCTATTGCTCTTGTCCTGAATGGAAGATGAAAAGTCAATGGCAGTGATCCACCAGGTGAGTGTACAAAAATGTACCAGCAAACAAAAGGCCATGTTCCATGCATCACTATGGGCTGGATTTGGAGATTTGGGAGGCACATAAACATGATAACTGAGCCCATAGGAATTGATGAGATCACGGAGAGAAAAGAGGGCCCACGTGGAAGGACATGAATGATGACAGCTAAGGAGAGTGTGAAAGAAGAGTGAGACCTGTTACAAAGAAAGACAAAACAGATAAGTGACATGGAGCAGATGAGTTGGGGTGAGCAAAAAGAGACAGGAAACTTCAAATATGTATTCCTAGAAGTGACATTTCTCAAACACATGCATATAGCTTTGTCTCCTATAAGTGGGTTTCATGGGGTGATGGGACCTGCACCCTTAGCAGGAAAAGACAATGTCTTCAAAAGCAGCCTACACAACCCAGTCCCTGGTGTTTCACCCAAGGAATCTTGCCCAGCACCTAGATCCTCAATAATCCTTTTAACAGCCCTTTAATTGTGGCTCTCTATTTAACTCCTTTCATTATCTGCACCTAGCCCACTCCAGGCTACTTACCACTCTTTAATCCCATCAACATCTTTTCATTGACCATTCTTTTTCTGTATAAAAGTATCAGTCCCATCCACAGCAAGCTGCAAATTACTAGAAATCTATCCCAGCACTATTGGCATTATAATAAACCTTGCTATTTAGACTGAAAGAAGGCTTGAGTGGTTGAATCCTTTCCAGGCAGGCCCCCCCACCCCCGCCCCTGCCCCTGCCCCGTACTGTTACATTTCAGGGTTCCCAGCAACCCAAACTGCAACAGGTGAATCCTATAAGAAGCTTCCGTGGAAGAATATCAGTAAAGGTTGTGTGGAATGAAGAGATATGAAGGGATCACAATCCTACTGATGGAGAAAATACCAACATGACTGAGATCAGAGAATCATAGAAACATTATTGAAGATTCTTACTTAATGTTTTAAAAATTCACAAAACACTTCTAGGGTTGTATCCCAAACAAATCACACAAGAGGGAAAGGGACCCATATGTACAAAAATATTTATAGCGGCTCTCTTTGTGGTAGCCAAGAATTAGAAATCAAAGGAATGCCCATCAATTGGGGAATGGTTGAACAAGCTGTGGTATATGAAGGTGATGGAATACTATTGTGCCATAAGAAATGGGGATGATGCAGACTTCGTAACAACCTGGAAAAACCTACACGACATAATGCTGAGTGAGCGGAGCAGAGCCAGGAGAACCTTGTACACAACCACAGATATATGGATTCCATGAGGACCAACCCTGACATACTTCGCTCTTCTCAGCAACCTAAGGTGCAAGGACAACTCCAGGGGACTCACGATGGAGAATGCTATCTTCATCCAGAGAAAGAACTATGAAGTTTGAATACAGATTGAGGTGCACTACATGCTCGCTCTTTTTGCTTCTCTTTTGTTTTTGATTTGGGTTTTTTTTTGTTTTTTTTTTTTTTTTTTTTGGTTCTGTTTCTTCTTTCTCATGAGTCATTCCATTGGTCATAATTCTTCTCCACAACTTGACTAGTGTATAAATTAATTCAATGCGAAGTTATACATGGTAGCTATATGAGATTCCAGGCCGTCTTGGGGAGGGAGGGGGGAGGGAGGGGAGAAAATCCGGAACTCAAAACTATGTAGAACCATGTGTGGTAAACTAAAAATAAATAAATAAATTATAAAAAAAATAAAAATAAAAAAAATTCACAAAACAAAACCAACCAAACAAAAAAGCAGTTATTACACCAGGTAGAGCTGTCAGCCTAACTAAATGGAAAGACAAACAGTTGAGCACTTCCTTATTTGTTTAAAGTATTTGCCCTTTACTAGCACTTTACTATATTATGGTTCTATTAAAATGAGTAATTGTTTCCAACACAAACAAAATTAAATTAGTTCCAAAAATATTTATTAATCACTTACTCTGTTCAAGACATTGTCCAAATGTTTAGGAATTCAAAGATGAATTAGATAGCTGTCTTGCTCCAAAGGAATTTATACTCTTCTGGGAAATAAGGCATATAGCATATACAAATAATCATGTTAGAAGATAGCATGCATTAAGTGTCTGTGTATTACCAACAAAAACCCATGAGAGATGTGAGAAAGGAGGGAAATATTGATCCTGGGCTAGGGGTATCAGCAAGAGAATTCATGAAAAAAAATGAATTGAAACCAGATCTTGAAGGATAGGAAGGGTTTCAGTGTTCAAAATTGAGGGTAAGTGCAATCTTTACATAGGGGACACTGTGCAAGGAAATAGAAATTGGAAAGTAAAGAACGATTGTTCTCAACTAGGACAATTATCACAGAGGTTAAAGGGGACAAGAACAGAAAAAAGAAGGTCTTTAGATTTAGCAATTAGAAAGTCACTGGTAACCTTGAAGGGAGTAGTTTCAGTAGAAGTGGAAGCAATTTACAAAGGTTAGAGAATTGAGTGGGTGGTGACTGTAGATCTCTACTACAAAGTTTTGCAGTCAAGATTTTAATCATAGAATTATACATCTAGAGCTGGAAGGAAGTACAAAGATCATCAAGTCCAACAAATTAATTTTATAGATAAGTGTCTGAGGCAGAATTTGAAACCAAGTCTTCCTAACTCCAAGCCTAGCACTCAATTCAGACTACTACATTTTGCTTTGCTTTATTTGCTTTTAACAGTAACTGAATGTTTTTTTTTCTAGTATCATCAAAGAATTTACATGTATGCCCTTTTAAAATAACTGAAGCTTATCCCATTGTGTTGAAATATTATTCATTTACTTAGTTTAAACATGAACTCCTCTTAAAATTCTTGCCTCTGTGATCTAATTTGGTCTTAAAAACTAGATAACTAAGCTTAGTAAAAATGTGTCTGAAGTGAGGGTGAGTTGTCTCAGAATGAGACCTTGACAGCAAGATTTGTGAACTGTTTTGTATGAACTTTGGGTCAATTAAGTGTATAGCTTAGAGGCCTTTCTTGCTTCATTCTGGTTGCTCACATGTGTTCCACAGAACTGAGGCTGTCAGAAAAGTGATTTCAGATTAAATGAGATGTTACCATACTAGAGAAACCTTTCTAAAAATTTTTATCTTAGTTAAAAACAAACTTTTAAAAATCTGAAAAGATGCACCTAAGACAATTGCATTTTTAGTTTTCATAATTATGTTTGTAGGCAGCTGAGGCATTTTTAAAACAAAATATCTCCTTTTCCCTTAAATGTATACCTAAAAAATCATTTAAATCATTTGCCTGTTATTATTTGGATAACTATGGGGAAAATACAGAGTCTTGGGTGGCCTAAATTGAATAGATTATTACCCATTTATCATTTTACATTGTCAAATACAGATTGAGACATTAGTCATGTATTGGATTATAATGCCAAAGCAAGATAAAGATAAGACAGCTCACTCCAGATAATTTAGGCTTAATTAGAGATGTGAATAAACTATGCTAGCTACCCACTTTCCTTGGTCACCCAAAATTTTTCTGAAGATTCAAATCAATTCAGTAGACATTTATTAAAAATCTACTATGTGCCAGGCAGTGAACTGAAACAATCCCTTTCAATCCAATATTCATGAAAAATAGTTGGTTGGTTGGTTTGTTTTTTGGTATATGTTAATGTTCAGCCCTCATTCCATGCTTAGCAATTAGCATTAGTTTCATGTGCCCTTATCATCATACTGAGTCATACAGGGAATTATGAAATTTGCAAATAATACAACCTCTGCCTTTTATTGTTACCTGGAAATTATTAACAAAAGGCTACTCAGCCCATAGTTATCTTTTTTTCTCAAAATAAAATTGTGTCCCATTTTCCATTTCATAGTAGGCATAATTCTTAGGCACTAGTATTTACTTATTACATGATACTAAGATTCAGGATATGAGTATGCAATCATCTTTTTGTCAGAATTGTCATGGAACTATTCTATCCTCTTTATTCCTGGGGTGAAGATGAGCTCCAGCTAAAAGACAGCTTAGGTTTGAGCTGCTAAGTCTCTTCCCAGAGTCCTTCCTTAGCATCACTTTGAAAAAAAATCACATCAGCACTTCAGTGACTAGGAATGACAAACTCGGCTCGCTTCATTGTGCTTCATATATATTCATAGCAATCCCATAGTTATCTGAGGACTAATTCTGCAGCACCAATTACATTCTCTTTGTCATAGGGTCTCTTTTTAAAAGATTCTTTAGAGTTCTTTTAGAGGCTAAAGCTCAATTTAGAAGAAAAAACACACAAGTCTTTGGATTAAGGAATTATTATGCTGTCTTAATTTTCTGAAATTACCCCCTCTACGTATGTATACATAATACATACATACATACATACAAACACATATGCAATTTCAAAGTGTTTTATCTTTAGAGAAAAAGAGGAGAAAAGCTTTTGGATCCTTAAATTTCCTCACACAAGGTCAAGCATGACATAGCAAACTGTAAGACCTTGATAACCAGACTATTCAGGGAACTGGGGGATTTTTCTATTTAAATGTAAGTCAACTAGAAAATTCTTATTGTTCTAAAATTTTAGTGTTGGATATTTTCCTAAAGTGTATTAGCCTGCATTCTTTATTTATTAAGTATTCTATGCTTCATGAAAATTTTTTTTCATTCAAAGTGGTGTTTCAGTTACATTTTGTGAAGGTTTTCAGGCAATCTCATGACTACTCATTCGTAGGCCATGCCAGGACATAGTCACATTGCTTTATCTTTATCACCTTAAATTTTACAAGGACAACACAGAGGAAATTGGGGGGGTAGAGGGAAGCAATTATTGAAAGCACTTATCTCAGCTCAATGCAGTCTATGAGATTCTAACTCTAAATAGTCTTGATGGTGTCTGTCTAATTAATAAAATTATTGTGGAAAGCCTCATTGTACATAGCTCTTTATTCAGTTAAGTGCCTGACCATTAAGCTGTTTGTGAATTCTTACATAGGCCTGAGCTTATCTGGCTAAGGCCTGACACCATCTATGGTGTGACAGACAATCGTCCCCACATACAGACACACAAACCCACACATAGGCATATCATGGATATCTTACGAACACTGTCTGAAGATAAGGAGCTATATTTGGAAGGCAGAAGCAAGCAGAAATAGATTTAATAGAATCTTTGGATATACACACAAACACATATATCTATATCTATATATATATGTATATAGCATACATATACACCTATACATCAAATATACAAATATACATGTATATATGTATTTGTATCAATGTCTGTGAATACTAGATATGTACATGCAAATACATCTATATCATATAAATATCATGTATTTCATAACATTTTATATACCAAAGATACATAGAATATGTAACTTTTCAAGTATCTTAGAAGAGTTGGCTTATCCATTTCCCCATGACCCCACAAATTAACCAGGAAGGGGAAGACTTTATTATTATTCTTAATTTTTTTTTCTTTTGAGATAGGAAATGGTTCCAAGTTGAACAGAACTGTGAAAACATGAAAATTAATTCCAGTTGAATGACCTGAGCTCCATATTCTGCCCATTTTTAAAAATATTGCTATCAAGATAAGTTTTTTTTTTAATTTTTGAGTGAATCCTTGGCTAATTTTGTCAGCCTGATTTGCTGAATTCACTTTGGCAAACTGGTAGATAATGTAAATTTACTAGGTTTGATAGATGCTATGCAATCTATTATAATTATAATCAACAAAAAGAAGCAAAGATCAATCAAATTGTGTGAGCAGAGTCCTGCCCCAAAGATGCTTAGAATCTTGGTCAATGCAAACCAACATAATACTATTCAACAAATATTTCTGTTGTTTTTCAGTCATTTTGAGTAGTGTCCAACTCTTTGTTGGATCCCATTTGGGTTTTTCTTGGCAAATATAATAGACTGGTTTGCCATTTTTTTCCAGCACACTTTGCAAATGAGGAAACTGAGGTAAAGAGGGTTAAGTGACTTGCCCAGGGTCGTACAGCTAGTAAGAACCTGAGCCGGTGAACTCTGGAAGAGAAGTCTTCCTGACTCTTGGCCCAGTATTCTGCACCACCTAGCTGCTCCAACAAATATTTATTAAGCATCTATTATATCTGGAGCTCATCAGCCATCACTTATTAGCTCCTACCATATATCAAACATTGTGCTAAGCACTATGGATGCAAAATTTCAAAAGAAAGGCATAATCATGGGTGGGACCAGAAAAAAAAAACAAACTTTTCATAGAAGTGTTCTATGAAAGGTAGTGTTCTATAAAAAAAAACAGAAATAAGACTGGTGTTAGATGGGAAAATTGAAGGGAGTAAAGTATAAGATGACTAGAAAAGAAGTAACATGCCAGGTGGCAAAAGGCTTTAAAAGCCAGACATAGGATTTTATATTTTATCCTAGAGGTGATTAGGAACCAATGGAGTTTATTGATTGAGAGTAATGGGGTGAATGGACAGATCTGGGCTTTGGGAAGATTACTATGGAAGCTAAGTGGAGAATGTGCTGGCATGAGAAGACACTTGAGGTAGTCCAATCAACAAGTAATTGTAATAGTCCAGGAGTGGCGTGAAGAGGGCCTACATCAGAGTGGCATCTATGCAGAGGAAAGAGAGTAGAAATGACAAGATTTGACAACAGTTGGGATATTTGGGGTAAATTCAAGGAAGAGTCAAAGATAATACAGAGAATTGTGAGCCTGGGTGACTGTGAACATAAATGGTGATTCTCTTGATAGTAATAGGAAAGTTTAGAAGATAGGAGGACTTGGGACTGAGTATTCACCTGCTTGGAGTTCTATCACACCAAAAGAGAATGCTTACTTCCCATCTTAAGCAATTTGAAACTGGGATTTCTGTAGCTCCTCTTTAGCTAAGGAAAGGGCCACAAGTCCCTATATTATTTGTGAGAAATGAGTTCAGAAGAAAGCAGAGAGAAGTTTTTCCTCAAAAAAACACAAAAAAACTGCTCTTGGTGCATGCACATGGTGAAGTGCATTCAGGGATAGCTGTATTCTGATTAATTTTGCTGTTCTAGAGGTGGCTTGTAGAGAAGCCCTATAAACAGCCTTAAAGTCCTCTCATGGGCCATCTCCATTAGCAGAGCGACAATTTGAGAGCATTATCAGAAACATTTAGGCCAGAAGGCTAGGTAATTCTAGAAAAATTAGACTTTAGTGCCTGAGTTACCCTAATCATTCTGACAATTCACCAATTTCCTTTTTCAGTAGAGACTTAGCCTTTGAAAGCTATTTACCCTTATCACCAACCCCCAAATCTCCATCGGAAGTTACTAAGTAAACCAGTAAAAATAACCTGTTTAGACTAGAGTACCAAGCAGAGTGAATTTTTTTGGAAGTTCAAACTAAACTTTTAATCACAGACTACAATGGCCCTTTTCCATTCAAAAAATGAGTGTTCTTACTTTGTGAAATTCTGCAGTACACAATCACTTCCTCATTCTCATAGAGGGCTGTTTCAACATTAATGCTGATATGCGTTGGCAGGGGATCCTGGAGAGGGCAGGATGCATTTGGCCTGAGCAAGAAAATAGCTTCAGCTGAGTTTGCCATTATGAAAATAATAACTATACTCCTGGTGCCACACAGCTACCATAGAATGCAACCATCTAAAAAATATTATAGTGAATTTTTGAAGACAGCTGTCATGACAGCCCTCATTTCCATCCCATTTTATTTATTTTTTAATTCTTCCAATCAATTTTCATACATCATGGATTGCAGGCCTGTCAAAATCCAGGCTTCCTACTACTTGATACTCTCCAATTCACTAGTATTATTCTTAAAGTGTGATGCTGAGAATGCAATAATCCATGTATGATCCGCATAGCAGAAAGTAAAACTGATAGTTCTTTTGGTCTAGGCTTTGAACTTTGGTTGATTCAATCTAGGGATACAACCCTGGGACCCAAAGTATCCTCATTGGTAATAATAAAAATAATAAGTTAGCATTTATATAGTGCCTGCAATATGCCAAGCACCATGCAAAGCACATTAGAAATGTTATCTCATTTGATCCTCACAAGAACCATGCAAGGTATGATTATTATCCCCATTTTACCCATGAGGAAACTGAGGCAAACAGAGGTTGAGTGACTTCCCAGGGTCATACAACGAGTAAGTATCTGAAGCTGATTTGAACTCAGGTTGTCTTCACTTAAGGCACAGAGCTTTATCCCCTGTGCCACCGAGTTGCTTCCTTGGTCAATATGGGAATGTAAAATCACAGAAAATACTTTAATTATCTAGCACCACACCCCACCTTGGCCATCTTCTTGCTGTTAGCTTTAATGAATCATGCCTTGGTCCACCGGATTACAGAGACTATGCTCTAGGGGACTTAGCCCACTGAGCTCTGAAATTTAAGGTCTGGGACCCATACTGTCCGCATTAGTGAAAGCATGAGGGCAAACTCACATGGCCCAATATATGTAGCTGTTCTCAGCCTTGCTTAATCTTCTAGCCAATCCATATTCTTGTAATCTGCTCTGTTGCAGCTTGAGTAATGTCTCCCCCTTCTATGTCTTCCTCTGAGAAAGGTAATCCAATCAATACAGTTGTTGCAACTGAAAATGGTGTGTGTTGATCCACTTCCCTGTGGTTCCACTTACCATCCCTGTCACCCTGTCACTTCACAAACCAAAACGTTCTGCCATACATACACCTGCTCTTTACGTGTTGCTTCTTCCTCTATATGTGTAAAATCATATTTAGTTACCACCAGCTCCTTGTGGGCAGGAATTTTCTCACTTCGTACTATACACACACACACACACACACACACACACACACACACACACACACACACACAGAGACACACACATATATATGTATGTATGTATGTATGTATGTATGTATGTATATATGCCTAGCACTTGGCACAGTACTTGGCAGTTAGTAATCTCTTAATCATTTTTCATTCATTCATTCATTTCATAAGTAGGTGACAGTCCCACTACCTTCTACCCTGTTCAGACAATGTGGGGAGTATTGTGTACATTTCTGGCCATCTCAGTTTAGGAAGTACATTGGTAAGCTGGAAAGTGTCCAGAGGAATGCAATTAGGATGGTGAAGGTTCTCAAGTACATGCCATAAAGGGATTGTTTGAAGAAATTAGGAAAGTTTCTCTGGGAAAGGAAAATACTCATATGGGAGATGATAGTTCTCAAGTATTTGAAAGGATTAGACTTGATTTGCTTGGCACTAGAAGTCCCCATAAGGGCTAGTTCTCAAAAGCAGAATTAAAAGTAATAGGTAATAGCAGCAAACAGGCAAATTTAAGCTTGATGGTAGGAAAAAATTCTAACAATTAGATCTCCCCCAAAATGAAATGTAATACTCTGAGAGGTAATAGGTTCCCCTGTACAGGGGATTTTAAAATGAACACTGAGTAATCATTTGTTGAATGTGCTATCATAGGTTTTTTTTTAGATGAGATTGGATATAATGGTATCTGAGGTCCCTTCTAATTCTGTAATTCTGTGATTTTGTGAATAATAAGTGTATGAAAGCAAAATGCATGAAAGGGCAATTCTCAAAAGCAGAAGTATTATTCTAAATCACCAAGAAGAAAAAAAAGTTGTGATTTTTGACACATTGTGACCTTCTAATCAACTAAAGTATTTAACTATTTCCTCCCTAGGTTTCAATCCTGTGTTTATACAATAGATATTTTAAAATTAAGTGCAAGAATTTTATTCCCATTAAATGTTTTTCTGGCTGTAGTCTTTCCTCCTTCATTTTTGAATCTTGTTTCTGTTTGTGCCATAAAAACATGGATTAAAATAAAACTACTAGCATTATGGAATTTTAGAATGAGAAGTGACTTTAGAAATCATTTAGTTCAACACCCCCCCAACATTACAGATGAGGAAAATGAGGCCTAAAAGGGTTAATTGACTTGTTCAAGGTCATGTAAGTAGGACTAGAGCAAAGAGTTTTACCTAGGCACTTGAGCTCCAATTCTCATGTTCTTTCATCTGTACCCTGCTCCTTTTTCCCTTTGAAAATCCTACAGAGGATATTGTGTAGATTGTAATTCTTCCTTCCACTAATCAGCACTCCATTGTTAATTCAGCTGAAACTCGTAAGATTAATCCATGTAGCCCTGCTAGTATTCTCTCTCCCCACCTCCATCCCATTTCTCCATCTTGTCCACAAGGATATTGCCAGTGTCCATATGTCTTTGGCAGAGATATAGTTAACTGTTTTTTGCAACAGTCTACTCATCTGCTCCTCTAAGAACTCTATCAAAAAATGTGGATGACAAGGGTAGCTTCATTTCATTTTCCAAGATACAAATATTAAAATATTAATTTTATTCTGCTTTTGTTATTACAAAAGATGTGCTTTTTAGTAGCTTGCACCAGGTTCTGTGGTTGTTCAAGGGAAAAATGTTAGCATAGAGAGCATCAATGGAGCTGTACTAATGAATGTAGAGTAATTGTTTAAAAAAAGCTGACTTTCAAAGTATATTAATAGTTCTTCATTTCACTTCAATTACTTCATTTGCTATATTGGATTTTTAAAAAATGTTAATTTGCTGTTTGTACAAGATATCAGTATGAAAGTCCTGGAAACTAATCTCCTCTAGCTGCATGAAAATCACTACGGATTTATTAATATCAGAAAATCTCTTTCTCATACACTGACCAAGTCCCTGGGGCCCCTTAGGTCTCTAGTTACTTCTCTCCCAAATAGCTGATATATTTTAACTCTGCTCTTGCCAGTCAGAAATATTGAGAAAAGGGTTAGTTTGGGCAAACTGATACTTGGGAGTGGTAAAATAATGAGGGTCATTATGGAGGTAAAGTCCCTATGCAGTTTGGAGGTAAAAGAAGGGTCAAAAATACATTGCCCGGCCCCTCCCCCCCAAATTCAAACAAATTAGAATCTCAGAAAGTTTTTCTTCATCATGACTCTGCCTAATGCCAGAAGCAGTATTGACCCTAACCAATGTGGCATACCAAGCATACATACAACACTTAAGGTGATACCATAACAAGTTAATTGACCTTCACAGGGTTCAGTGTCCCAAGAGAGATAGTTACAAATACAACTACTGGAAAAGACCCTGGAGAAATTCCACATTAGAATCTCAGCTTTCCCAAATTTAAGAGTGTTACCAATAACTGAGTATCCTTCCTAAGACTAATGAAAAACACTATGGCTCCCATATAGGGTCAGTTCCAAACTATCAGCACAGAAACTGTCTTCTTCTTCCTCCTCAAAGGTCCAATTATAAATTACCAACACAAGCTCATAATTATACTGGAAATGAAGTTCAGTGACAGGTGGTTCTATAAGACGACAGACAGGCTTAGTCAATCTGCCAACTCTCTCTCAGTAACCTCCTCTAATTGCAGTCCTACTCCATGGTGAAGATTTCAGGGTTTCTCTGGGTGCTTGTGATAAAACTCCCTAAGGAAAGAGGCAACATAAATGAGTATTCAAATGAAAAAAACATCATTAAAGGCTTAATATATGCCAAGTACTGTGCTAAGTACAGGACACAGATACAAAAGCAAAGATAATCCCTGCCCTCAAGGAGCTTACTGCCCTGCCTTGCCTTCCTCTTTGCTTTTCCTTCTCTCTTCTTTCTTCTATTTATTTTTTTTAAAGACTGGTCTTCTGTGTCCAGACTAATAGTGTAGGGCATCCACTCATGGGACAATCCCAATGCTGATTGCTTTGGAAGTTTTAACCTGCTTATTTTTTTTCCTCCAGACCCTACTTAGATAGCCTTTTTCTGGTGGACTCTTCAGATTAGTGTCAGACTTATTTCAGGCACTTTATCAATCTTAGGACTACTATAGTTCAGGATGTCCCAAATCAAGCAATCCATCAGTCTCACCTTCCCCAGTAGCACAGAACCATCTCTGTCTAGGAATTTACATTTTAATGGGGAAAACTACCATATATAAGAATGTGATAGGGAGCCAAGATGGCAGCTGGAAAGCAGGGACTAGCATGAGCCCCCGCCGAGTCCCTCCAAAAACCTATGAAAAATGGCTCTGAACCAATTCTAGAACTGCAGAACTCACAAAATAGCAGAGGGATGCAGGGCTCCAGCCCAGGACAGCCTGGATGGTCTCTGGGTAAGGTCTATCCTGCATGGAGCTGGGAGCAGAGCAGAGCCCAGCGTGGGCGGCGCAGACCAACCAGACCAGGAGCCGGGCGGAGCGTGCCCTAGCGCCCTTAATCAGTGAGCTGCAGCAGTTTCCAGACTTATCAACCCACAAACACCAAAGACAACAGAAAAGGTTAGTGGGAAAAGCTGCGGGAGTGGAAGGAGTTCGGGGGCAGCAGAGGTGGGGCAGCTACAGAACTACAGCTGCAGGTGTTTCCAGCCCCAAGTCCACCTGGTGGGAGGAATTAAGTGGTGGATCACAGCAAGAGTGAAGAACCTACTGAAGATCTAAGTCCAGTCCCAGTTGGGGGTTCTTGGGGAAGGAGGAGTGCTGGTGTGGCAGAGCTGGCGCAACCCCCCAAGCATGGAACATAGTTCTCTTAAGTCTACAAGCAGTCATACCCCAGTGAAAAACTCAAGGGTCAAGTAAGTTGGCTGGGAACATAGCCAGGCAGCGAAAACACACCCAGATTCAGTCTCACACTCTGGAATCTTTCTTTGGTGACAAAGAAGACCAAAACATACAGCCAGAAGAAGTCAACAAAGTCAAAGAGCCTACATCAAAAGCCTCCAAGATAAACATGAACTGGTCTCAGGCTATGGAAGAGCTCAAAAAGGATTTGGAAAAGCAAGTTAGAGTAGAGGAAAAACTAAGAAGAGAAATGAGAGTGATATAAGAAAACCATGATAAACATATCAGTGACTTGCTAAAGGAGACCCCCAAAAAAACTGAAAAAAAATAACACCTTAAAAAGTAGACTAACTTGGGGGGTGGAGCCAAGATGGTGGCTGGAAAGCAGGGACTTGCGTGAGCTCCCTGCCAGGTCCCTCCAAAAACCTATAAAAATGGCTCTGAACAAATTCTAGAACTGCAGAACACACAAAATAGCAGAGGCAAGCAGGGCTCCAGCCCAGGACAGCTTGGATGGTCTCTGGGCAAGGTCTATCACCCACAGAGCTGGGAGCAGAGTGTAGCAGAGCCCAGAATGAGTCACACCTGGACCAACCAGACCAGGAGCCAGGTGAAACAGGCCCTAGTGCCCTGAATCAGTGAGTTGTAGCTGTTACCAGACTTCTCAACCCACAAACACCAAAGACAACAGAGAAGGTTAGTGGGAAAAGCTGTGGGGGACAGAATGAAGGAGTTCCCAGTCTGGCCACCACCCCGGAGGCAGGGGAAGAGGGGGAGAGGTGCAGCTACAGAACTACAGCTGCAGTTGCTTCTGGCCCCAGGACCACCTGGTGGGAGGAATTAACTGGCGGAGTATAGAGCTGGCTTAAGATCTGAGTCCAGTCTGGGTTGGCGGTTCTTGGGGGAAGAGGAGCTGTGTGGCAGAGCTGGCTGTATAGAAATAGCTCTGAAAACAACAGCACATCCCCTCAAGCTTGGAACAAAGTACTTGCTACTCTACAAGCAAGCCACACACCCACAAAAAACTCAAGGGTCAAGTAGTTGCCTGGGAACATGGCCAGGCAGCAAAAACACATCCAGATTCAGACCCAGACTTTGTATCTTTCTTTGGTGACAAAGAAGACCAAAGCATACAGCCAGAAGAAGTCAACAAATTTAAAGAGCCTACAACAAAAGCCTCCAAGAAAAACATGAACTGGCCTCAGGCCATGGAAGAGCACAAAAAGGATTTGGAAAAGCAAGTTAGAGAAGTAGAGGAAAAATTGGGAAGAGAAATGAGAGGGATGCAAGAAAACCATGAAAAACAAGTCAATGACTTGCTGAAGGAGACCCAAAGAAATAGTGAAGAAAATTACACCTTAAAAATAGACTAACTCAAATGGCAAAAGAGGTCCAAAAAGCCAATGAGGAGAAGAATGCCTTGAAAGGCAGAATTAGCCAAATGGAAAAGGAGGTTCAAAAGACTACTGAAGAAAATACTACCTTAAAAATAAGATTGGAGCAAGTGAAAGCTAGTGACTTTAGGAGAAATGAAGATATTATAAAACAGAACCAAAGGAATGAAAAAGTGGAAGACAATGTGAAATATCTCATTGGAAAAACCACTGACCTGGAAAATAGATCCAAGAGAGATCATTTAAAAATTATTGGACTACCTGAAAGCCATGATCAAAAAAAGAGCCTAGATATCATTTTTCAAGAAATTATCAAGGAGAACTGCCCTGATATTCTACAGCCAGAGGGTAAAATAGAAATTGAACAAATCCACAGATCGCCTTCTGAAAATGATCCCAAAAGGAAAACTCCTAGGAATATTGTCACCAAATTCAAGAGCTCCCAGATCAAGGAGAAAATATTGTAAGCAGCCAGAAAGAAACAATTTGAGTATTGTGGAAACACAATCAGGATAATCCAAGATCTAGCAGCTTCTACATTAAGGGACTGAAGGGCTTGGAATATAATATTCCGGAGGTCAATGGAATTAGGATTAAAACCAAGAATCACCTACCCAGCAAAACTGAGTATCATGCTGCAAGGCAAAGTATGCATTTTCAATAAAATAGAGGACTTTCAAGCTTTCTCAATGAAAAGACTAGAGCTGAATAGAAAATTTGACTTTCAAACACAAGGATCAAAGAACCATGAAAAGGTAAACAAGAAAGAGAAATCACAAGGGACGTACTAAAGTTGAACTGTTTTGTTTACATTCCTACATGTAAAGAAGATGTGTGTAATTCATGAGATGTCACTATTAGGGTAGCTGAAGGGAATATACTTAGATAGAGAGATAGATAGATAGAGAGATAGAGAGATGGCACAGGGAAAGTTGAATATGAAAGAATGATATGTAAAAAAATAAAATAAATTAAGGGATGGGAGAGGAATATATTGAGAGAGGGGGAAAGGGAGTGACAGAGTGGGGTAAATTATTTCACATAAAGTGGCAAGAAAAAGCAGTTCGTTGGAAGGGAAGAGCGTCAGGAGAGGGGGAATGAGTGAATCTTGCTCTCATCAGATTTAACCTGAGGAGGGAATAACATACCCATTAAATTGCGTATCTTATCCCACAGGAAAGAAGGAGGAAGAAGATAAAAAGGGGTGACAACAGAAGGGAGGGCAGATAGGGGGAGGAAGCAATCAAAAGCAAACACTTTTGAAAGGGGACAGGGACAAGGGATAAACCTGAATAAAAGTGGATAGGATAGGAAGGAGCAAAATATAGTTAGGCTTTCACAAATGAGTATTGTGGAAGGGTTTCGCATAATGATACACATGTGGCCTATGTTGAATTGCTTGCCTTCTTAGGGAGGGTGGGTGGGGAGGGAAGAGGGGAGAGAATTTGGAACTCAAAGTTTTGAAAGCAGGTGTTCAAAAAAAAAGTTTTTACATGCAAGTACTATGCAATGGGGCATAGAAATCTATCTTGCCCTATAAGAAAGTAAGGGAAAAGCAGATGGGGGCGGAGTGAGGTGACAGAAGGGAGGGCTGACTGGGGAATGGGGCAATTAGAATATATGCCATCTTGGAGTGGGGGGAAGGGTAGAAATGGGGAGAAAATTTGTAGAAATCAATGCTGAAAACTAAAAATATTAAATAAATAAGTAATTTTTAAAGAGAAGAAATGAGACCTTTATCAGGAAAAAAAAAAGAATAAAAGGAATGCAGAAAATTGGGGAAAAACCTTTCATAGACCATCTCAGGAGGTTATTGGGTTGAAATATTGTTGTGGTGTAAGAAATGATGAGCCGGTTGATTTAGAAAAACATAGAAAGACTTAGAGTTAGGAAGGAAGATGCTATCCATCTTCAGAAAAACAGACATAGGAGGAAATAAGCATAGTACAGTCTTACATCTATGTGTATGAGTAGGTATGTGTGTATGTATGTGTTTATAGATATCTATGTGTGTATATATATAATATGCATATGTGTGTGTATATATACACGTATATATATGTATATATATATATATATATATATATATATATATATATATATACACACACATCTCCATGCTTAATTGTGGCATTCTTTAAAAGGGGGGTTGGCATGTCAGGGAGGGGGAAAATAAAGCAAAAATCGAACAGCAGAGAACAAAATAAAACCAATAAGAAAGCAAAGAAAAGCTGGGCAGCTTTGAAAACAAAATGTAGTATATGCTACATAGGTTTCTTGAAATGGAAATTTATTGTTTTATATTGAATCCTCTCTTATGGTCTGGAATGTGCATGGCAATTTTTTTTTCTTTTCTCATTTTGTATTTAAGTTTAAAATAAAATTTACCAAAAAATGAAAAAAAAACACTAGAAAGCATAGGAATAAATGGAGCCTTCCTTAAAATTATAAATAGCATCTACCTAACAAACATTATTTGTAATGGGGACAAGCTAGATGCATTCCCAATAATATCGGGGTGAAACAAAATTGTCCATTATCACCCCTACTACTCAATTTGGTACTAGAAATGTTAGTTGTAGCAATAAGAGAAGAAAAAGAAACTGAAAGAATTAGAATAGGAAAAGTAGAAACTAAATTATCACTTTTTGCAGATGATATGATCATTTACTTAGAGAATCCTAGAGAATCAAGTAAAAAACTACTTGAAATAATAAACATAATTAGCAAAATTGCAGGATATAAAATAAACCCACATAAATCCTCGGTATTCCTATACATCACTAAAAAAGTCCAACAGCAAGAGTTAGAAAGAGAAATTCCATTTAAAGTTACTGTAGACACTATAAAATATTTGGGAATCTACCTGCCAAGACAAACCCAGGGTCTATATGAATGTAATTACAAAACACTTTTCCCACAAATAAAGTCAGATCTAAATAAATGGAAAAAATATCAGTTGCTCATGGTTAGGCTGAGCTAATATAATAAAAGTGACAATTTTACCTAAATTAATTTATTTATTCAGTGCCATACCAATTGAACTACCAAAAAATTATTTTACAGAGCTGGATAAAACAATAACAAAATTCATCTGGAAGAGTAAGAGGTTCAAAATATCTAGGGAATTAATGAAAATGAATGTTAGGGAAGGGGTCCTAGCCATACCAGGTATTAAATTGTACTATAAAGCAGCAGTGGAATAGGTTAGATACACAAGACACAGTAATCAACAACTGTAGCAATCTACTCTTTGATAAACCCAAAGAATCTAGTTTCTGGGCTAAGATTTCACTATTTCACCAAAAACTTCTGGGAAAACTGAAAAATGGTGGGGCAGAAACTGGGCATAGACCAATGTCTTACACCATATATCAAAATAAAGTCAAAATGTGTTCACAATTTAGGAATAAAGGCTGATACTATAAGCAGTTTGGGAGAGCAAGGAATAGTTTACCTACCAGATTTATGGGAAAGCAAGAATTCATGACACAACAAGAGATAGAGAGCATTGCAAAATGCAAAATGGATAATTTTGATTGTGTTAAATTGAAAAGTTTTTGTATAAACAAAGCCAATGCAACAAAGATTAGGACAGAAGCAGAAAATCAGGAGATTTTTCAGTGTCCCTGATAAAGGCCTCATTTCTAAAATACATAGGGAACTGTGCCAAATATGTAGAAATACAAGTCATTCCCCAATTGAGAAATGGTCAAAGGATATGAACAAACAGTTTTCAGAGGAAGAAATTAAAGGTATCTATACGCATATGAAAAAATGCTTGAAATCATTACTGATTGGAGAAATGCAAATCAAAACAACTCTTAGGTACCACATCTCTCCTGTCAGATTGGCTATAGTTACAAAACAGGAAAATAATAAATGTTGCAGAGGATGCAGAAAAATTGGAACACTGTTACATTGCTGGTGGAGTTGTGAACTGATCCAGCCATTCTGGAGAGCAATTTGGAACTATGCCCAAAGGGCTATAAAAATGTTCATACCCTTTGATCCAGCCATACCACTTCTAGGGCTGTATCCCAAAGAGATCACACAAGTGGGAAAGGGACCCACATGTACAAAAATATTTATAGTGGCTCTTTTTGTAGTAGCAAAGAATTGAAAATCAAGGGGATGCCCATCAATTGGGAAATGGCTGAACAAGTGGTATACATATATATATATATATGTATATGTATATATATGTATATGTATATATATATGTGTGTGTGTGTGTATATATATATATATATATATATATATATATATATATATATATATATATATATATATATAATAGAATACAATTGTGCTATAAGAAATGGGGAAGATACGGACTTCATAATAACCTGGAAAAACCTACATGATATAATGCTGAGTGAGTGGAGCAGAACTAGGAGAACATCATATACAACCACAGACAAATGGATTCCATGATGACTAACCTTGATAGACTTGGCTCTTCTCAGCAATACAAGGTTCAAAGATAACTCCAAAGGACTCATTCGTGATGGAGGGAGCTATCTACATCCTATGGAATCTGAATGCAGATTGAGGCAAACTATTTGCTCTTATTTTTTTCATTTTTCCGTTTTGTTTCTTCTTTCTCATGATTTATTCCGTTGGTCATAATTCTTCATTAAAACTTGACTATTGTGTAAATAAATTTAATGTGAAGTTATATGTAGAAGATATATTGGATTCCATGCCATCTTAGGAAGGGGGGGAAGAAAATCTGGAATTCAAAATCATACGGCACTGAGTGTTGTAAAATAAAAAATAAAAAATCTTAATTTAAAAAAAAAAGAAAAAAATAGAGACACAGATGTGAGACAGAGCCTTCCAGCTAAACCCTCTGAGAAAGAGTCACGTGAAGGTGAAGGAAGCGTGTTGGCTTTGGTCTCAGTTTTCTCCTCCCCTTTCCTCTTTCATTGGAGGAGGATTAATTGACTTAGGAGTATCTGAATGCAGCAGATTCAACATGCTTAAGAGTGTGTTCTTGAGCACAGTACTAATAGAAGACAAGGAATTCAAGTAACCAGAATTCGTGAGTTTCTCATTTGTCACTTGTCCTGTCTAAGCTTGAGTCCACTTTCACCTGAACTCTGGTCCATTCTTGTAAGAGAATATGTCACAAAATTTTAGTGGGATGCTTTTACCAATTGTTCTTACTGTACTACTTTAATAAAGATCCTTTTTAAACAGTTACTCATACAATTCCAAAAGACTCACAATGGAAAATACTGTCCACATCCAGAGAAAGAATTATGGAGTGTGAATAAAGATCATAGCATACTATTTCCTCTCTTTCTTTCTCTTCTAATGTTTTTTCCCTTTTATTTTGATTCTTCTTTCACAAATGACTAATGTGGAAATGTGGTTAGTATGATTGCACATGTATAGCCTATGTCAGATTGCCTGCCATCTTAGGGAGTGTAGATGGGAGGGAGGTGGGAAATTTGGAATTAAAAATCTTATTAAAATAAATGTTGAAAACTAAAAATAAATAAATTAATTGAAATAATAAAATAAAAAAATCTAAAAAGCTACTTAGAACCAGATGGTTAAAATGATTTTCAGTGGATAATCATGATGGAAAGCACACCAGTGTGGGCCTTTGAGCTAAGTACTAGAAAGAGATTCTCAATCCCTCAAGAGTACCACTAGAGCCCTGAGAAGTTATGCTAGCCTGGGAACCTAGTTCATCAATGTAAGGATGAGTGAGGATAGTCATTCAAGAGCATATGTATATCAATCCATTCTTTCTTTCTAAATTCTCATCTCTTATGAAGAGGTGGCCCTTCTCCTAATCAAGTCCAAATCCCTCTTCTGGCCCTCTTGACCCTATACCCTCAAATTTCCTCTAGCAGATTGTTTCAAGAATCATTCTGTCTCTCTATCTTTCATCCCCCACCCCTGCCCCGTGCAATGACTCCTTCAATGTCTCATATTTTACTGAACAAAATTGAGGCCATTGACTGTATCTTTCCTCCTTATCTCGCTTTACCCAGATATCTTCCTCATTGATCTTATCTTTTACCCCTGTTTCTCAGAAAGAGGAGGCCCTTCTTGCCAAGACAAATCCCTCTACATTCACAAGTGATCCTATTCTATCCTGTCTTCTCTAGCAGATTGCCTCCTCTAACACTCTTACTGTCTTTAAAATTTTTAATTCCCTTATATACTGGCACCTTTCCTACTGTCTATAAACCCAGCTTTTTATCCTCCATTTTTAAAAAAATCCTCACTTGGTCCTATGAAACCCATTAACTATGGTCCTATATCACTATTCCTCCTTTGCAGCTAAGCTCCTTGAGAAAAGCCATTTACTCTTGATGCCACCATTTCCACTCCTTTCTTTGGCTTCTAAACACTCTGAAATCCGAATTCCAACTTCATCGTCCAACTGAAACTATTAATTATCCCTAATATTTTAATTACCAAATCTAATACCCTTTCCCTGCAATCTTCATCCTTTTTAAACTTTGTGTAGAATGTGGTACTATTGCTAACCCTCTTACCTAGGATACTATCTTCTCTCTAGAGTTTTCTGACATTACTTTGTCCTGATTCTCCATTTGCCTATCTGACCATTCTTTTTCATTTTTCTTTGCTAGTTCTTCATCCAGGTGTCAAACTGTTTTGGATATACCTTGTTTTCCAGACTAAGGCCTAACAAGCAGGCTGTGCCTTGAGCTTGGAAAAAAATCCTTTGTGCTCAGGATATCACCTTCTGGCAAAGTGTATTGCTTGGACAAGTACAGGGTGTTCACTGAGGGATTTAGCTTCCCCTGTTTCCCAAGGCCATCCATCTCATGTTCACAACTTCTGTTCCTTGTCACTGACAGGTACTATACTCCTGTTCCTGCCACAGAACTCTGGTCCTGTACCTGACAGGATGGCCATGAACACAAAGCCTTGAGACAATGCCTCTTCCCCCAGGACCCAAGAATGCCTGTATTGTCCCAAGAAATCCAAACCATGAAAACTATCTGAAGATCTAAGAAAGATTGTGTTGTTGGCCAACCATTTTCATGTATGTAAGTGGCCCCAGGGTTGGCAGCCTTAAGTCCCTTTTCTTAGGGGGCGGGAGGGTTTCTGTATGTATATTCCATTCTGCTTACTCTTAAATTAATTAAACTTCTATTTGTGTATTGACTTTCCTCTTTCTAGCCTGCTTTGTTTGGTTGGCTCTGGCCACCCACTGGTTAGAGAGTGGTTCCAGTCCAGTTGACGAAGCTCACACTTACTAATCATAGATATTCCCAAAATGTCTTTCCTGAACCTGTTTCTCTTTTCTCTCTATACTATCTTGTTTGGTGACTATGTTACCAAGGCAATACACTGAAAGAAGGCTGGTGGCACAGAGTATAAAATACTGGGTCTGGTGCCAGGAGAATTTGAGTTCAAATGCTGCCTTAGACACTTACTAGCAGTTTATTACCATAAACTGGTAATAATAATAGCACCCTTATTGTAGGATTGTTGTGAACATTAAATGAGATATACATGCTTAGCACAGTGCCTGGCACACAGTAGGTACTATATAAATGCTTATTTTCTTCCTTTCTACCTTTATCTAGAATCAAGTATCATTTCTATGCAGTTGATTCTAAGATCTACATATCCTCATGCAACCTCTCTTCTGAGCCCCAGCTTCCCATCACTACCTGCCTTTTGGACCTATTGAACTGGATGTTCCATAAGGATTTCAAATTCTGTATGTCTAAAAGCGGACTTATTATATTTCCTTCCAAATCCTCTCCCTTCCCAACTTCCTTATTATTGCCAAGGGTACTACCATCCTCTCAATCACCCAGGCTCACATGCATGGTATTAAATTTGATTTCCCTCTCACTCACGTTATACATCCATTCAGTTACTAAGGCTCGCCACTGTAAATTTTACAATAGCATTTGTATACAACTCCATCCTAGTGTAGTTTTTTTAATTAATTTTTAAATACCTAGACTATTGCAATAGCCTTCCAGTTAGTCTTCCTGCTTCTAATTTGTTCCCGCTTCAGTCCAAAATGGTGTTCCTGAATTGTAGGTCTGACCATGTCACCTCACTATTCAGTAAACTTCAGTGGCTCCCTGTTGCTTACAGGATTAAAATTAAAATCTTCTATTTGGTGTTTAAAGCCCTCTATAACCTGGTCCCTTCCTACAATTCCAGGATTTTTATACTTTCCTTGCTTTCACATATCACACAATTCACCTACATTCCTTCTTTCTATTCCATACACATGACAATCTCCTTAGTCAATGCCTTTTTTGGCTACCTTTGTTACTGTAGTGCCCTTGCTTCTCACTTCCACCACTGGTCTTCGTCTAATATTCAATTCAAATTCCACATCCTACTGAGATTTTTCCCAGTTTCTCCCCATGGCTATGCCATCCTTCTGAGATTATCTTTCATCTCCTGAGTGCTACAAAATATTTCATGGACATTTTTATTTGCACGTTGTCCTCTGATAGAATGAGTTCCTTGAGAGCAGTCACTGTACTTTTGCCTTTATTTGAATCCCAAGTGCTTGATACAGTGTCTAGCACAGAGTAAAACTTAATAAATACTTGTTGACCAACTGAATACTTCCTACAAACATTCTAAATTTAAAAGAAAAAACACCCTTCATTTGATCCAACTTCCCACACAATCTATTTGTTATTTAGCTCCCCTCCTTTGCAGAGACCAACTAGGATGAAAAGCTATCCACATGCCTTTCTTTCATTTCCTCTCCTGTCTCTGTCTTCTTAACTCCTTGTAATTTGGCTTCCGTCTCTATCATTCCACTGAACTGCTCTCTGCCAGGTAACCAACAATGTCTATTGTCAAATCCAACAACCTTTTACTCAGTTCTCAGCCCTCTTGGCCTCTGGAGTAATGACAGTGTTGATTATACCCTCCTTTGGCTTTCGTGACTTATCTGTCTTAGTTCTTGTCCTGCTTATTGGGTTAGTCCATCCCATTAATCATCCATAACCTGTCAATCAGTCAGTCAGTCAGTCAATAAGCATTTATTAAGTGCTTACAATGTTCCAGGAACTATGCTTCATCAACTTCTGGTAGATTCAACTATCCTTTAACGGATGATTCCCAAATCTACAAAGCCAACCCTCATTTCTCTCTTTATCTCCAGTGTTGCTCCAACTACCTACTTGACATCTCCACCTTGATATAGCAACCTCAACATGTCCAGAAAAGAACTCATTTTTTTTCTCCTTCCACTCCAATCCCAGCATTACTATTAATTGCCCTATTTCTGTCTAAGGTACTAAAGTTTGGCTTTGTTTTTCCTAGACATCCTGGTTTGGACCCTAGATCAACATTCTTGATTCTTTACTTTCTCTTTAATTACTATATCCAATCATTTGCCAAGTCATTTCTAATCCATCATGGTCATCCATCACCCTTTCATTATTTATATTACAACCACCTTACTCCAGATCCTTTTGCAATAGCCTCCTAAATAGTCTTCCTGTATTCAGTCTCTCCCTATCCTCTGCATTATCCTTAGCCTCTTGTCCTCTGCACAGTTCCCAAAATAAATATTCCTAAAGTCCCTGTGAAGTTTCAGTGACTGGGGTAAACTTCAAGATGAATGGGTTGGCTCAAACTCTTGTGGGGACAGATTCTTATCAGAAGAACTATCTCTTTGAATTGATGTATAAAAAGAATCTTCTCTAGAAACTCTGAGCTGCTTTGCAAATTTTTTTTTTCCTTTCTGCCACCAATTACTCTTGGGAATGTGCAGCATATTTTAAATTATTGACTTTATTACTTTGCATGTATAAATTACCTGAATTGATAGAGGCACAGAGCTATGTTAAACACTATCTTTTTATTATTAATTTATTTATTTTTAGTTTTCAACATTCACTTATATAAGATTTTGAGTTTTAAATTTTCTCCCCTTTACTCCCCTCCTCACTCCCTAAAATATCATGCAATCTGATATAGGCTCTACATATACATTCATATTAAACTTATTTTCACATTCATCCTGTTGAAAAGAAGAATTAGAACCAATGGGATGACCACAAGAATGAAGAAATGAGAGAGAGAGAGAGAGAGAGAGAGAGAGAGAGAGAGAGAGAGAGAGTAAATAGTATGCTCTGATCTACATTCAGTCTGCATAGTTCTT
Organism: Trichosurus vulpecula; assembly: GCF_011100635.1. Lineage (NCBI taxonomy): Eukaryota > Metazoa > Chordata > Mammalia > Diprotodontia > Phalangeridae > Trichosurus > Trichosurus vulpecula. Next base: position 86,996,429 of record NC_050576.1, on the reverse strand, counting down.
TTTCTGGATGTGGATAGCATTTTCCATCATGAGTCTTTGGGAGTTGTTGTAGACCCTTGCATTGCTGAGAATAGCTAAGTCATCAAAGTTAGTCATTGTACAACATGACTTACTGTGTACAATGTTCTTCTCATTCTGCTCACATCACTCAGTATCAGCTCGTGTAAGATCGTCCAGGTTTTTCTGAAGTCCATCTGCTCATCATTTCTTATACCACAATAGTATTCCATTACATTCACATACCACAACTTGTTCACCCATTCCCCAATTGATGGGCATCCTCCAAATTTCCAATTCTTGACAACCACATAAAGAGCTGATTTAAATAATTTTGTTCATGTGGATCCTTTTGCCTTTTTCATCATCTCTTTGGGATAGAGACCTAGAAGTGATATTGCTGAGCCAACGAGTATACACAGTTTTATAGCCCTTTAAGCATAGTTCCGAATTGCTCTCCAGAATGGTTGGATCAGCTCACAACCAACGATTCATTAGTGTTCCAATTTTCCCATATCTTCTCCAATATTTATCCTTTTCCTGTTGTGTCCTGGTAGCCAGTCTGATAGGTGTGATGTGGTACCTCAGAGTTGTTTTGATTTGCATTTCTCTAATCAACAGTGATTTAGAGCATTTTGTTAAACACTGTTCTTTCATAATATTATCTAGATAAGTTGTAGACCTGTATTTTATCAGGTCTGCTTCAGCTTGGTCAAAATTATTTAACCTCTCTGAGTATCTGTAAGATGGATAGGAGGCAGGAGAGATTGCACCAGATGGTATTTAAGGTCCCATACCGATTCAGTCTGTGATTCTAGGATTATTCTTAGCAGGCACATTCCTATAGGATACGACACTATTTCTCATGGCACAGTAAAGGCATTTTTAAAGACAGTAATAAAAAGAACAATTCTTCCAGAAAAATGACCCCAAAGAATGAAGATTATGGACTTCCAACAATCTGAGACTTCCAATATAAAGGCAGAAGCTCACATCTTGAACATAGGTCACAAAAATGCGGTTAATCAGCAGTATTGTGGTAAAGTGGAAAGAGTGCTGGATCTAGAGACAAAGCATTTTTGTTAAAAACCTGACTCTACACTTTGCTATTAATCAATAAACATTTGTTAGGTACCTACTATGTGTCAGGCATAATGCTAAGCCATGGGGATACAAAAAGAGGCAAAACCAAGTTCCTCACCTCAAGACTTAAATCTGCGTGACTTTAAGCATTTAACATTTAACCTCACCAGCCCTTAGTTTCATTTGTCCAGTTGCAGGGCTGAGCTAGATGACTTTTATTTTCCCATTCAGATCTGACATCAGCCTCTCTGAAAATAAAATATTCAAAATTCTGCCATGGTGTAATTGAAAGATGGTACCAGGCTACTAATTTGGAAAAGAAAAGGGGCATAACAAGGAATCATAGGATCATAGATTTAAAGTTAGAAGAGATATCAGCAATAATCTAGCCCAACCTTCTCACTTCACATGTAAGTAAATAATGATCTAAAAAATTTAAGTGGATTCTAATCCTTATTCTCTGACTCTACACTCAGTACTCTTGACCCTGTATCATATTGTCTTTCAGCAGGGTGGCAGTACAATTTTAATTACAAATTCTGATCTATTCATTTATACAAGATCTTAATGAAACACAATTTTTTAACCTTGCATGAACTATTGTATGCAATTTATGAAGATGGAAGTTTTTTTTTTAACTTTGCAATTCAAATTTTCACTGATTTAAACTGGACTTCATTTTATCACTCTGAATTAGCAAGGTTTTACTGCAGCAAGCCATCCTTCAGGAAAAGATAAAAATAAGCTAAAGTGCATTTCTAAATCCCTGGGCCCAGGGATCACCAGAATTTTCTGTGCCGATTCCTTTTTAATTTCTATTGCAAAAAACAAATATGGCCAAAGAATCATAACCATCATAGCTTATGTAGGCTAAGGGAGTCTAATATTTTGGAAAGTTCATGGAATTTAAGCTCAGGTCTAATGTCTATTGCTTCTAATTTGGTCTCTGCATTCCTAAATATCCTGAAATCTGGAGTATCCAGCTCATCATAAACTTTTCAACAGTCAACCCTATATTTGACACAGAATAATAGATGCCCCAAGCTCGGTTCACAGATGGTAATACCATCTAAGCATATAGTTACTACGAGAATGTAGACTCTTTCTTCTTCCCTTATTTCTTTCCTTCTCTCCTTTGTTCCTCCCTCCTTTCTTCTTTCCCCCTTTCTTTCTTTCTCTCCCTTCCTCCCTCTTTCCTTCTTCCCTCCTTTCTTCTTTCTTCCTTTCTCTCCCTCCCTCCATTTCTCTTTTCTTCCTTCCTTCCTTCCTTTCTTCCTTCATTTCTTCCTTCCTGTATTTAAATGGATTTAGTACTCAACTGATTTATGACTCTAATAGTAATCACTAATGGTTTCCTATCACCTTGGAAGGAATTCCCCAGTGGAGCATCCCAGGTATGTCCTCCAAGCACCATGATATTTTATTTTTTTGATCATTTTGGCTAATGACATAGATGATATGATTATCAGTTTTGAAGATGACATAAAGTTTAGAAAAATAACTAATGTTATGTATGACAGAATCAGATTCTAAATAGTCTTGCCTAGGTTATTGTGATAAATCTAACGAGATAAAATTCATCTTATATATTAACATCTTTAAAAATCAACTACATAAACATGGGATAAGGCAAGTATAACAAAGTAGAAATTTATCTGAAAAAGATCTGGGAAAATTAGTGGACTGCAAACTCAATTCAAAAACTCCATGATATGAGATGAAAGCCAAATCTTGCGATATATTGAGAAAGAAATAGCTTCCGGGACTAAGGAGGTGATAACTATAATCTAGTCCTTGTGAGAGCTTTATGTTCAATTCTTAGTACCACATTTTGGGAAGGTCATTGTTAAGTTGGAGAGACTCCAGGGGAAGGCATTCATCATGATAAATAGACTTGACGCCACGTTATATAAAGATTGATTGATGGAATTTGGGATCATTAGTCTCAGGAAGAGAAGACTAGTGAATATGAGGTAAGGATATGATAACTGTGATCATATGCTTGCAAGATTGTATTGTGGCAGAAGTATTATACTTGATCTGTTTGCTCCAAAAGGGCAGAGGTAGGAACTATGGTAATAAGCTACAAAAAGGCAAACTTATGCTTAATTTAATGAAAAACATCCTAAGCATTAGAGCTATCTGCAGCTGGAAAGGGCTGCCTCAAGATGTAATGAATCCTTCACTGGAGGTTTTCAAGAAAAGTCAGGCTGACCACTTTGAGGGCATGTTGTACCAAAGATTCCTTTTCAGGTATAGGATGCAATAGTTGGTCGCTTATTATTAACTCAAGATTCATTTCTTTCTCTTCCGCCTCTAAAAATCTACAATTCTGTAACTTTTATCCCTCTAAAAATTTTTGACATTATATTCTGGATGGACATTTTTTTCTGAGCTGTATAAAATGTACATTGATTTAACAGACTTGTTCTCCTAAATTTCCATTCAGATGGTTCCGTCCCACCATAGATCCCCAGCCCTTTTTGGTTGGCACCAGTATCCTGCCCTTTATTTTTCCTTTGTTTTGCATTTTAAAGTGCTTCATTAGCTTTGAAGATGTTTCATTAAGTTTTATTAAACTCATTAAGCTGAGAGAGTGAGAAGTTCCACTTTACACACTAGATGAGAGCCACTTCACTGAAAAAGCCTATTACCATTACTAGTTCATGTAACTGTTCCAGATTATTTTTCTACAGTCAAATGGAAATCAAAGTTATGCACTGAGAATCTACCAAATAATTAGTCAAAATGTTTTTATTTGATACAATTTCCTAAGAACTTAAATCCTTAAATATCTACAACCATGTCTTCTCTGTGTCCCACAGATCTGGGTACTTATTCTGCCTTCTTCAATTCTTTCTAAACCATTTTGTACAGTAATACATATTACGTTTATATTAAGCTACTATAGTTTGCATTGCTGAAAAACAAAGCTCATATTTCTGGCGTAATCATCTATTGTTTTGGCAGCAGGAAGTAAAGTGAATTGGGGTTTATAACATTCATATTATCTTTCATAGGTAAAGTCCATTAATAACTTCTGAGAGTCTCTTTATAAAAACAACTGTTAGAGGATCTATGTGAAGGTAGGAAAGAAAGGCACGCAGATTAAAACCCTAGTGTTATATCTTATTATTTAGATTGTCTAGTGCTCAAAATCAAATCAGTCTTAAAATCCTTTGAGGTCTTCTTTAACTATATCTCTGAAATATGTTCATTGTTTTATATCTAGACACACATAGACACACATGTGTATTTTTGTATGTTTGTGTGTATATACACATACACATACATACACATATGCACATATATATGTGTATATATTATATATATATATGTATATTCCTCATGGAAATAAAAAAAAACTATTAATATTTTATACAAGATAGTCAACTGAGCATTTCTTCAATGTTTAACATAGGATGAACAACATATAATTTTAAAAAGGAATATTCTATTCCTGGGATTTGTTTGCAGGGTATCATGCTGAAACTCCTCAAATTTGTTAAATATTGTGATTACTACTCATTTCTAGTTACTCATATGGCCAAAAATGATGCAGCCAGAAAGCAGTTCAAAAATCGTAAGGATTGTGATGTGCTAGGTTAAGAAATTGAACATGTTAGAGTCATAATTGTGATTTCATTAATGCAGTCAATAGAAATTGTCTTCAGAAAACAAAGGAAATTGGGGGAATTGAATGGCTAGTCAAGAAGATTGTATCCAAGGACAGGATTTGGATTTCTGGACCACCACTTAAAATACAGATATGATATGATCTTGGCCAGGAATGGAGGGTACCTAACAAATGTTAATAATTTCATTTTATTTATTTTTTTTATTGGATGGAGTCTTGCAATTCTAAATGACAGGGCTTAAAACTTACAAGGAGAGCAGAGTGAATAAATTGATGGTATATGTCTACTAATCTGAATGCCTTAGCAGGCATGAGAAAAGAATCACAGTAGAGATATCAAGGGATTCACAGGGGATACAGTTCAAGAAAGGAGCCTTACATAAAATCATGTCCTCCAATGTCTTCAGATGCTTCTTAACTCTCTGCAGTCTGGCTTCTGATCTCTTCCTTAAACTGAACCTGTTTTCTTCAAAATTGTAAGTTATCTCTTAATTGACAAATTTAAAGACCGTGTGAGGTAAATAAAATGTGAAGACTTCACAGGGAAGATATGTATAAATATATATCTATATCTATACTAAGAAATGTTTAAAAATCAAGAAATAGGGAAATAGGGAAGTGGAAAAATTCTGAGGCTGTGAGAGTCTGATGGCTCAGCCTCTGGGAAAGTTTACCCTGAAACTTTTTGTTCTTTCTTATGGTTCTGGTTTAAAGATTTGCTCAGTAAGAATACTGTAGAAGTACTGTAAAAGAATGGAGAGGGTCTCCCCCTCCCCTTATCCTATTCTCCTTCTTTAGATTTATAGATGTCACCTCACTTGTAATCGTTAACTAAGGGAATGGGAATTGGACTTTCTGTGCCTCGATTTCCTGGTTCTTTGTCTAGCTTTTGTGCTCAGATTGTAAGCGTACCTCCCAGCCAATGGTGAGAAGGGTCAGAGGTGGGTGGGAATTCTTTTGTGTTATTGGTGCTTTGCTCCTTGTACTTTGCATCCTTTGCTGGTTCTGCTCTGTGCTAGCAGAGGACGCCCCATTCTTGAGAATGGAATAAAATTTATTTCTGTTCCCACCCTGAGATGGCTCCTTATTATAAATTAACTTTTAATTGGTGAGGGTCTTTCATCCCACACATGACCTTTTCTCTATCCTCATAATTTGACATCACTGAAGCCTTTTACACTCTCACTCTTACTTTTGAGGCTCACTTTTCTGTAGGTTTTCATGACATCATTCTCCCTGGTTTGACTCCTACCTATCTGACTACTCCTCAATGTCCTTTGCTGGACATTCATCCAGATTGCACCTACTAACTGTAGCTGTCTCCTAAGGCTCTGTCTTGGGCCCACTTCTTTCTTCTCTTATGTTATTTTGCACGGTAATCTCATAAGCAACCATGGATTCAAATATTGCAATGCAGATGATTCTCAGATCTATTTATCCAATCTTAACATTCTTTTTGACTTTCAATCTCACATTTACGATCGACTATTGGACATCTCAAATCGGATGCCCTGTGGACATCTTAAGCTCAATATGTCTAAAATGGAACCCATTATCTTTTGTGTACTCTTGGATACAGGCAGGGATTGTCTTTTCACTTCTTTTGTATCCCCAGAACTTAGCATAGTGTCTGACACATAGTAGGCATTTAATAAATGTTTATTGAATAATTTCCCTCCTAACCCTCTTCTCTTTCTAACTTCTTCATTATTTTTGAAGGTACCACTGTCCTCCCAGTCAACCAGGAGCTCACTCTCTCTCTCTCTCCTCTCTCCCTCCCTCCCCCCCATCTGTCTCTGTCTCTCTGTCTCTCTCTCTCTGTGTCTCTCTCTCTGTCTCTCTCTCTCTCTCTGTCTCTCTCTCTCTCTCTGTCTCTCTCTCTCTCTCTGTCTCTCTCTCTCTCTCTCTCTCTACTTCTGTTGGAAAAATTTGTTCTCATTCTACCAAGGAAAGTCTTCACCTGCTTACGTTAGACATCCTCTAACTCACCGACAGGTTTGTGGCCTGTTGGTTATCCTCAACCTGGTTTAGCCTGTCTGTTAAGATGGTGTTTTGGAGTATGGCTGCTGTGCATGCTACAGTTTCTTGGAGACCCAGGTGAGAGCTGAGTGAATCAGGTACATACCAAAGGTGGATAAGCCATCCTGAAAAGGGCTCCGACAAGCCCTCACATACCCCATAAAGTAAAGTAAGAAGAATCAGAAGAATAATTACAATGTAATATCAGTATTATAAAAATTGACAATTTTAAAATTTAATTTATTTATTTTCAGTTTTCAACATTCACTTCCACAAGTTTTTTTTTTTTTTTTAATTTTCTCTCTCTCCCTCCTCCTCCCTCCCCAAGATGGGTTGTACTCTGATATGGTCTCCACACATATGTTCCTATTAAGTACATTTTCATATTAGTCATGCTGCATAGAAGAACCATAACAAATGGGAGAAGCAATGAGAAAGAAAACAAAACAAAAGAGAAAAGAGTCTGCTTTGCTTTGCATTCCAACTCCATAGTTCTTGGCATTTTCCATTATGAATCCTTTGGAAAAGTTTTAGGGCCTTGCATTACTGAGAAGGGCTAAGTCTATCAAAATCAGTCCTTTCACACTGTGGCTATTACTGTGTACAATGTTCTCCTGGTTCTGATCTCTTCACTCAGCATCAGTTCATATAAGTCTTCCCAGGTTTTCCCGAAGTCCACCTGCTCATCATTTCTTATAGCACAATAGTGTTACATGGCATTCATATACCACAACTTGTTCAGCCATTCTTCAGTTGATGGGCATCCCCTCAATTTCCAGTTGTTGGCCACCACAAAAAGAGCTTCTATAAATATTTTTGTACATGTGGGTGCCTTTCCCACTTGTATCCCACTTTGGGATACAGCCCTAGAACTGATATTGCTTGGTCAAAGGTGTAAGGGAAAGCAAAGTGGTACTTTTTGCTGTTTTTTCTTTTGGAGTTCTAGTTCTTCTCAGCACTAAGGCAATCAAGTGCCTTTGATTGAGTCTTGCCTTAAGTCACAAGAAAGCCTAAGTCATATGAGTTTTAGTCATATAAGCCTGAGTCATGAGGGGTGTGATGCCCTCTGACCCTGAAGTAGTGTACATATACTCTGAGGTTCGCATTTTGCTTTGGGGTTAACTCGTGGGAAGAGTGTTGCTGTGATGTAGCCAGATGAGACTCTGGGTAGCTGTTAAGGAACCCCTTGGCTTTGAAAACCCAGATGTTGGTGCTTCTCTGTCTGGTAACTATGTATGTCTTGTCTTGTTCAGACAGTTCAAAGCCCTGTCTGTTGATTTGTGTTATTTTCTCTGTTTATAATTTCTGCTTGTTGTAACAACAATGTTGCTTGCAGCTGCTGTGGGGATGTGAGACTAATAATACCAGAACACAGGAGGGTTGCTAGCACAGGTTCCTTGATCTGCTTTTCTAAAGGAAAGCAACTTAAAAAGGTTTAAACAATCTTACTTTAATCAAACATATATACCATTCATTTAGTTCAGGGGAAAAAGTCAACACCCTGAACTTCAGAGCAAATACAAACAGAAATTACAAGGCAGGGCTGTGCTAGAGCATGGATAGGTTCAGTTGCTGGTAGACTCCCATCCACACCGATGTCTGCCAATTCCCCTGGCTGTGCAAAGGCATGCCTGGTATCCTGGTGTTGGCACTTGCCAGCTCCACTTTCCTGGGGCTCAGGATCTCCTACTGGTCTGCGGAGGTGGGGCTTGCTGGATGCCTCCCATCCTGTCCTGGTCCCCTTCATCCGCAGCAAGAGGGACACTTCCCATTGATCTCCCTAGCCTCCCAAGCTAAAAGACTGTTGTACCCCTTCCGCTGGCTCAATTATTCCAAGATTTTTCCTGGTTCAGTGTTCTCTGGGTTTCCAAGGTGAATGGGGGGAGGGGGTGGGGAGGAGGAGGCAGGGAGTGAGAGCTCTTATGGTTTACTCTGCCATCTTGGCTCTGGCAAGTTCAAGTAGGTGACTTTCAAACTGCTGCCATGGCCACAGACCCTGCACTTTTCTCTCACCCAGCTCCAAGAGACCCTTGTCCTGCACTGAGAGGTTTGAGAATCACCACTGAGAAGGATGATTTAGTCTACCAGGGCCCACTCCCACTCTGCTCTAGTTGGGGGTACATCCCGCATGCTCTGTGCTCTCCCAGCCTGGTGCAACAGACCCTTCCCATCGACCTTCCATGCTGTCTTGAGCTAGAAATCTGCCACACTGTCTCTGGATTCCACCACACTCAAATTTGTTCAGATTCATTTTTTTAGGGGTATCTGAAGTAATTTGTGAGAGAGCTCATGTAAGTCCTGCTTTTACTCTGCCATCTAGTCTCTGCCAAAAATTGACAAATTAGAAGACTTTTAGAAACTAATGAAAAATAAAGTATGCAGAAGAACCATCAGAACCACTTATACAATGAAAACAACACTACAAAAATGAAACAAACAAAAACCTTTGAAAGTTCTATGAGCTATGATCAATATAATGACCATTCAGCAATCGGAAAGATTTATGATGAACCATACTATTCATTAGAGGGAGGTGATGAACTTGAGGTGCAGAATCTCTCTCCCACTCTCTCTCTCTCTCTCTCTCTCTCTCTCTCTCTCTCTCAATCTCTCTCTCTCACACACACACACACACACACACACACACACAATTTATTTTGCTTGACCACATTTTTGTCACAAGATTCTTTTTCCTAATGGAATGGCAGGTGGGATAGAGAGAAAATAGATTTCTCTTAATTTTGAAAATATGAATGGGGATGCTACATAATGTGCTGCATGCATTTTCAAATGAAGTCACTGTATTATTCATTTTATTTAACTCTTTTACTTTTTTGAAAGAGACTAAGTAGAAGTAATCTATGTATGTATATGTATCTATATATATATAATGTAATTTTTAAAAAAAATTAAGAAAACAAATTGACCAAAAATTTTTTATCATCTATAGGGAATTATCCTTTGGTCTGGATCGCTTGCTAGTCATTTTCCACAACACCTTAGGTAACCACTGATATCCCTCTTTCATGCCCTACTTGATCCTAATAATCAGAGGGCTCTCCAACAAGGTTCTCTCTGTTGTTATATCTTTAAAGAAACCTTGTAGAATTTTGATGTATGAGGGGAAACACCTTGTGAAAGAAAAATAGATGCAAGATAAAGAATTTATTTGGCACTTAATATGTGCCCGGCACTTTGAGAAGTGCTGGGTATACAAATTCAGGCAAGACCCTGACCTTAAGAAACTTCCATTCTAATGGGGGAAGAAAATAAAGAACAGCTATAATTAGAGGTCAGAATTTATGTGTGTGTTATTATTGTTTGGAAAGGGCTGGGAAGGAATATAGAAGAGCTTTGAAATTTCCATTTTCTCCTACCGAATTAAATGCTTTAAAAATATTAGTCACTTGTATGACTGTATAGATGTGGTGTTATTTTTTAATACTTACCTTCTCATACATTCATCAAAGTTACCTTAAATTGATTTAGTTGAAATGGAAAACTAAGTAGGCTTATGAGTCATCCTTGTTTATCCTTCCTTCACAATTATTTTCATTCAGGTTACAGTAGTCATTCCTGCTTCCTTCCTCCCATACTAACAAAGATAAGTAGATATGCTCTCAAATTTGTTCCCCAAGAATTTTACTAGAACTGAATTGAAGAGAAATGGGAAATCACTGGGCAATATTGAAAAAAACATTTTACATTTAGTTCAAATCAACTCTATGTACTTTAAACTTTATCATAGGTCTGTGCTAAATTCCAGGGAAAGAAGAAGTCCTGTTCATTGGCTGAAATCTGGTCAATTTGTATATACTAATGCTAATACACAAGTTTGGTTCATATTTTGTAATCTTTTCCATTCCTTGCTCACTCTGTCTATCCCTGTCTCTCTCTGTCTCTGTATCTCTGTTTCTCTATCTCTGTCTCTGTGTGTGTCTCTATCTTTCTCTGTCTCTCTGTGTCTCTGTCTTTATCTTGATATCTCTCTGTCTCTCTCTCTCTCTGTCTCTCTCTCTCTCTCTGTCTCTCTCTCTCTCTCTCTCTCTCCCCATCTCCCAGTCAGTGGGCACTGAGTTTAAACCTGAGGGCCTTGTTTGAAAAGATCCACATTAATTACTTCTCATCAGCATTAATCATGGTGACAGCTCCTGTTAGCAGTGCTGTTTATTTTCTTCCCACCTTTTCTGCTCTGCTGTCAAATGGAAGACTTTTATTGTTCTTGGGGGAGCAGTCCTTCGCTATGACCAGCTGCTATGAGAACATTTTTTCTTCTCTGTAGTCTTGAACTGGCCTTGCTTGTTTCCTTGTAAATGAAATGGCACAAAATGTAGCAATTAAGAGTTTCCTTTAATTTAGTCCATTTGTAATGGAGCAAAAAAACCAACCAAAATATTCTACATAAACAACAAAAACATTGGAACAAAAGCTAAATTTAATGGTATTTTGAAGATTTTACAAAGGCTAACCAAACATTAAAATGCAGTTAGTAATATAAACTATTAATTGGCATGAACTCTATTGCTTTTCTTTCTTAGCTGCTCTTAGTGAAATTGTATAAATTTTACTTAAGTTTATTAAACATTGTATTGGTAATTAGGGTGGGACTTTTTTTTTACTGTTTTCTCTTTTGGAGCACTTAGGTAATCAATGCCTTTGATGAGAATGGGCTTTGTTTCTTTGATTAAATCGGGAGTCTTTGATGACCTGCTTATGTCAAGGGAAAGCCTAGTCCACATAGGTTTGAGTTACATGGTTGTGATGCCTGAAGAAGCATCATATGGTTTTGAGTCGCATGGTTGTGATTCCCTTTGAGCCTAAACAGTGTATATAAACTCAGAGGTTAGCATTTTGCTTGGGACTCTCACTCACTTGGAAGTGTGTTGTGCGATTTGACCAGGTAAGACCCTGGGTAGCCACTGGAGCCCCCTGGCCTTGAAAACCCAGATGTTGGTGGCTCTCTCTCTAGTAACTATGTAATTCTTTTTGTCAGACAGCTAGAGTCTTGTCTGTTGATAGCTGTTTGTTTCCTCTATTTATATTGTCTCTGTTTATAATTTCTGTTTGTATTTGTCCTGAAATTCAAGGTGCTGACTTTCCCCCTGAACTAAGTTAATGACATGTGTATGTTTGATTAAAGTGAGATTGTTAGCCCCTGAAAGTTGCTTTCCTTAGAAAAGCAGATCAAAGAACCTGTGCTAGCAGCCTTCCTATGTGCTGATGTTGTTAGTCTTATACCCCCCACAACAGCTGCTAGCAAAATTGTTGTTACAAACATGTAATGAATTATTGAATGAAAAAGCACTTATTAAGTGTTTACTATGTGCCAAGCACTGTGCTAAGTGCTAAGGATAAAAATAGAAAAGTAAAGGCAGTCCTTGTCCTCAGGGAGCTCATATATCTAGATGATAAAAAGGGATAAATTAGATAATGGAATGTCTTAGATCTTAAGTCAACCTGAGTGTGCTAAGTGCTAACTCTGTGCCAGATACCATGGTAGGTTCTGGGAAATACAGTTACAGTTATCTGTTCTACATGGAGGTTAGTGGTACCCCTAGGATCTGGAAAATCCACATAAAATTATTTGGCCCTCTATTCACACCAGAGAAGATGTCTGATTTTTTTTCTTTTTCTTTTGTGTGGTGTTTACAGTACCTTACTGTGAAATTTGGTTTGATATTATACAGTTCTATACATATATTTTGTGTCTTTCTGAGTTTCTAGGCCTTTTCTATGTCATTTGCTGGCCTTTGTGTGTCATCTGCAGCTTCTGTAAGACTCCCCTAAAATTCCCATTTAATTTCTTATTTTAACCCACAATATATCAAAAACACAATGGGGAAAATTGTGATGTGGAAGGGATAATTGTACAAGTAAAAATAAAGAGAGTTCCTGTCCTGAAGAAGGACATTCTAGGTGAAGTCAACATATTAAAGGGAATTGAAAAGCAGGGCTTTTGAGGTAGGGGATGTCATAAGAGCTTGGAAAAGAGTGAAGAATGATTGGCCTGGATCATTTCTCAAGAAAGGAGGACCTACTGGAAATAGACGTCCCAATAGAAGCACAGCTGTTTGCCTCAGATTGTGTTAGCACAAGGCTTGTTATTGCCATGACTGTGCCAGGTTAGGTGGGCAATGAAGGTTTCTTCTTATCAAATGAAAACCAATCTTAAGCTTGACCTGCATGTTATGATTGTGAACCTTTATGGGATATTGTAGAAAGATCCTATGACAGAAACAGAGCTTCAGGGGCTAACATCTTGGCAAATTTGATGGAACGACATGTGAATATTTTGTGGTAGATTTGAGAAAAGCTTGGAGGATAGTGAATGACTTAGATCATTGATTAAAAACTATAACAACAATAACAACTTGAGGCAGGATTTCATCTTAATACTCTTTAATTATAGTAGGTATTAAAGTTTCAGATGGGGAAAATGAAAAACCACAATCTAGATTAAAAGAAAGTGTGAAAGAAATCTTTGTCCTTATGGAGAAAACTTGTGCCTCTAGAAATGAGAATAAGTGAATTAGAAAGTCTACTTGGTAAACATTGAAGCCACTATAATGAATAATAAAGGAATAACCATTTTATTATGTCAGTAAGTATTTGTTGTTAAGTTGTTTAGCTTGGCAGTCTTTGAGGTTTGGTCAATAGAGACACCGGCAGATAACTGAAGCCAAGAATGGAAATGTACAGGTGAGATTGGGCGCTAGTTAAGATAGAAAGAGTAATTAGCAAAAAAACATTAAAGCAAGTTTGTATTAGATATAGAGTATCTAACATATGAGTATCTAACATACACAGAAGTTTAGGACAGAGATTATGAGATACCAAACATCTCCTGACAAACTCACTGGTTTCTAGAACACTGAGAAGAAAAGGAAGAATATCAGCATATGTGGATGAAATAATACTGTAAAATAGTACACATATTGGAACAAAAGATAGATCATGTTGCTCCCCTACTGTCTTCATAGAGCCTGAATAATGAACAAGGAGAGACTGAAATATTTAGGGAAGAAAGATCTAAGGAAAATTCTAGTGAGAATTGTTCTCTGGTCTATAAAGACACAAATTGGTAAATACTCTCTTAAAGGGATGCCACAGAAAATGCACTGGATTTAAAATGAAATTCAAATGCTTGTTTGACTACTTACCACTTGGATGGCATTGGGTAAATCTTTGCTTTTCTCCATTTCCTCATACGGGAAGAGAAGGGTGGCTGGTCAGGTCAGTTGGAATGATGTAGCTGAGAATGTAGAGGTTCTGTCAAGGACATAACACAGATAGCTAATGGGAAGTTCATATCTGAGATTAGAGAGGCAATACTAAGAGGGTGCCTTCTGATATTAAGTGAATATATCTTGTGTCCAAATGAGCTACATCCTCAGATACTGAAAATAACTTTGTGACTTTGATAGGTGAACCGTTCTCAGTGACATTCGAAAGATCAAGGAAACAGGAGGAAAAACGCATCACTACTGGACTATAGAAGGGTAAATATCCTGACTTTCAAAATTTGGGAAGAGAATTGTACCTTCCAACTGTAGGTCAATGAGACTGAATACTATTTAAAAAATAAATTCTGGAATATGGTATGAAAGAAAATAGCTCATGAATATCTAGAAAAGGAAGGGATAACTATTAAGAGGTAATAAAGTTTCATCAAAACAGGTCATGTCAGTCTAACTTTATTTATTTTATTGATATGGTCACTAAAAACCAGAAGATCAGAAGAATGCTGTGGATATCAATCACTTGAATTTTAGCAAAGTGTTTGATAAAGTATATGATGTTTTTCTTATCTCATTTCTTTCTTATGGAAAAGATGGAGAGGTCATAGACTGTAGATAGTATAATTACATATATTCAGAACTGGTTGAATGCTAGGATCAAAGGGTATTCATTAGTGTCCCAATATCAGTTTGGTAGCAGATCTCCAATACAGTGACCCAGTATTTATGATTCATCTTGTGCTGTTTAATATCTTTATCAATAATAAAATAATGACATGGTGGGCTAGAAATTGCTCTGGAGGAGTTAAACCACTCAGTTCTGAAGTCCTTGAGACCATAGTTATTCACTTCAGCCATTTCTTTCCCCAATTTAGCATACAAATTTCTTTTTCCAATTACAAGAGATTTTCTATGTCTTTCTCTGAGTACTGTTACTAAATCAACTCTACCTTTACTTCTGGGAAACTATTTCAATCAATTAACATATTGTTCTATTCACCATCCCCATGACTTCCCAGACCAAACAGCCTTTCTCTGTTACTTTTTTAGACTGTTTCCTCCTTTTATATTTTAAGGTACTTTGAAACAGAATGTCTCTTCATATTCTGTAGTCCCAGTTCTTAGCATGATGCCTAGCCTGTAGTAAATACTTAGTAAATACTTTCTAATTTGTTCATTCAGTCAGACTATTAATGTGGAATTGAATAGGGATAAATGCAAATTCTTGCATGAGTTCAAAGAATTGACTTCTTAAACTACTATGAAGAGGGAGTTAGGCATATAGCTAGTAGTTTATCCAACAAAACAGCTAACACTTATAATGTGCACAAAGTCCTTTAAGCATATTTTCTCACTTCTTCATCACAACAATCCTGGGAGGGAAGTGCTATCATTATGCCCATTTTACAGGGGAGGAAATTCATTCTGAGAACTCTCCATAACTAGTCAGTGTCTAGGGCAGGATTTGAACCCAGGTTTTCTTTGCTCTAAGTTCAGTGGTCTATCTACTATGCACACTACCTCAAGAGAATTATAAACTCAATGTGAGTTAATAATTTGACATGACAGTCAAATTAACCTAATGCGATCTTTGGCAACATTGAAAACCATAGTTTTGAGGGATAAGGAGTTTTAAATCCCATTTCGTGGTGCCCTGGTCAAAGCACATCTTGAGCATTGAATGTCAACTTGGGCATAAAAGGTTAAGACAGATACTGATAAGGTAAAGAATATCCAAAGGAAGGCAACCAGGATGGTGAAGGGCATTAATCATTTGAAGGATCTTGTGATATTTATCTTGAAGTGAGTCATGGTTGCTTTTTTTCAAAGATTTAAAGTATTGTAATGGGGAAAAGTGATTTGATTTTCTGTGGGGTCCTAGAGGATGCTTCGTAGGACAATGTCTAGAAACTACGAAGAGGCAAATTTAGGTTTGATGTCAGGAAAAACTTGGTAGAAATTAAAGCTAACTTAAAATGAAATAGCTACTTAAGAAGATAATGGGTTGCCTGTTTTTGAAGCCTTCGAGCAAAAATTGAGTGACATTTGTTTAAGTTATAGAAGGATTTTGGTTTTCAACTAGATGGGCTCTGAGGTCCTTCACAACTCAAAATCTATGATTCTGTGACTACATGAACTCTACAATCCCTTCCAACTTTAAATCTGTGATTTAACATCTTATGACATTATGAAACAAGTAAACCCTTTGTGGGGAATGTAGGCTATAAGTTCAAGTGATCTCAGGCTAAGGGACTCAGGAAGTACTCTGAGGATCTGGCATTGCAAAGCAGAGTTAAAAACCTTGAGATCCTGCTGGATTTGGAGAAGCATGGGAGCAGGGGTGGGGGTGGGAGAGAAAGGAGGGACTGGAGCTGTCAAAGGCACAAGACAATGAAGTCTGAATGATAATCTGTCTGTTGCAAATATAGGATGACATTCTTAAGAAAGGGGAGAGGTTGTGTCACTGGTCACAGCACTCAGGGGACTCAGGAACAGTATTATATGTAGGTGACAGTAAAACTGGACATGCAAAAACATTCTAAAAGAGGATTACGGAATATGTCCCATGGGATAGCACTTTTGTTTGGAAAAGAACCGAAGACTGCATACACACAGATTGCAAGATTTTAAGCTTCCAGATGTCACTTTCTAGGAAAGGAGATATTCTACAGAGTGCTAAACCTCCCTCAAGGAAAAGAGATTTTTTTTTAATGACATGTGAATTCTATTTTAGAAATGCTGAGATTCTGGTATGGATTTCAGAAATCAGACTACATTTGTCATACTAGAACAGCAATGAGATGTATGTTTGATTGAAACACTTGACACACAAATGAGAAAACTTTTAGAGTTAAGTGTTAAATATGCATGTGTGCCTACAAACATGCGTATTGTAAGTATGTGGTTTAAATATGTGTACA
The DNA here is from genome assembly GCF_011100635.1 of Trichosurus vulpecula. Taxonomy (NCBI): domain Eukaryota; kingdom Metazoa; phylum Chordata; class Mammalia; order Diprotodontia; family Phalangeridae; genus Trichosurus; species Trichosurus vulpecula. Next base: position 86,979,534 of record NC_050576.1, on the reverse strand, counting down.
CAAGTACATCTGGGCCCAATTTACTTTGGGGATATTTTTAAATGGATGCAAGCAGAGTGAACTTGGTAAGATAGGTATTATATCAGGCCTCAGATTTTTCATGTATGTGTGTGAGGAAATTAATAATGATAACTGAAACAGAATAAAAACTCATGAAATCTCTCAGACCATGCCTTCTCATCTCCCTCTGGCCTCTCGCTAGAGGTTTCAAGGAAATGTTGGATAACTCTTGGTGGATATTTTGTAAAGGGGATTATTTTTGGTTATGGATTAGAATAGTGGACTGATGAAGTCCTTTCTGATTCAGAAATTCTGAAATTTTATGAAGGGAATATAATCTAAAAGTTAAAGCTGACACAGAAAATTATGAAAATGTTTATATGCATCGGGAATCTCTGAATATGCTATACAAACTGATGAGGGAAAATGGGATGAATAACATCAAGGGAGACATATCCCCTTTTTAAGGCTCAACTAGAAGATCCACAATGTGGCTATGTATCAGTTATGGACAATGATTCATAGTTTTCAAGGACCTGGGATGGGGAACTTGATTTGAACATTTGTCACAATTGAAAGAGGGATCTTCATACCCTGTAGGGTAGCTAGCTGATTAACATTATTAGAATAAGTGAATCTGGGGCAGCAAGGTGGTGCAGTCAGTAGAGTACCAGCCCTGGAGTCAGGAGGACCTGAGTTCAAATCTGGCCTCAGACACTTGACACACTTACTAGCTGTGTGACATTGGGCAAGTCACCTAACCCCAATTGCCCTGCCTTCCCCCGTCAAAAAAAAAAGAATCAGTGAATCTCGGGTCAATGGAGCTTTTAGTCTCTAGCATGGATGCCCTTTTGATAGAGTTTGTATGCTGATATTGCTACTGCTTTGGGGATCATTCTACATATTGGAAGGAATATTTATAATCCTAGACTTGTGTTTATCGGAAAATGAGTCATTGGAATTTTGGATGTACCTAATAGACAAAAGGGCATCAAAAGGTTGTATGGTTATTATTAGCCACTGACACACCCATTAAATAAAATTGTAATGTACAAATGTTGAGATAGAATTACATGGATTTACATTAGCCAAAGCATACTTTTAGATGATAGCTATTGTAATTAGAAGGGCAGCTAGGTGGCATAATGGTTAGAGTGCCTGGCCTGGGGTAAGGAAGACATGAGATCAAATGTAGCCTCAAATGATTACTAACTGTGTGACCCTGGTCAAGTCACTTAATCCTGTTTACCTCAGTTTCCTTATCTATAAAAACAAGCTGCAAAACAAAATGGCAAACCTCTCCAATATCTTTGCAAAGAATACCCCAGATGGGATCCCAAAGAGTCAAACACAACTGAAATGACTTAACAACAACAAAAAAATGTGATTAGAAGCTTACATTATATTTGGCACCAGGACTTTTGCTGAGTACAGAAAGAAGTATACCTAGAATGCAGACCATGATTTTGAAAGTCTTCTCAAATCAGATCTGTTAGAGATTAGAGCCAAGCAATTTCATTCAGATTGTGAAGAATATGTCCTAAGGAACTCGGCTAAACTACACTTGATCGGATTCATTCACTTCCTGTGACAATAACCATACTTTATGGAATATGTACTATTAGGCACTGGTACTTAGGAGAATGATTGATACCATATTGTAAACAAGTATTACAGGTTAAAGAGCTCTACAGGGTGTTCCTAAAGTCTGGACACATAAGCAATTGACAGCAATGTGGAGTTATTGCATCGAGTTCATGTGAATCTTGCAAAGCACATCAACCTTTGCATCACAAATGAGGGAAATCATATTGAAGATGTTATTTGTTAATATTCCAATTAAATAAAAATGTCATTCATTTCATTTCTTGAAAATATGCATTTTTCCTATGTGTTCAGACTTTAAGAACACCCTGTAGAATTAGAGTGAGCAATATATGGAATTGTGCTGTATGGCTGGAATATCTTCAAGGGGAGAAATTATTGGGAATATAAAATGCAATGCAGCCACAGTATACTATGTCAGGTTATGTTAGTGCTATCCTCTTGAGTCCCATTTTTATGTTGATCCATTTGGAGATGCAAGTTTTCTTATAAACTCAAAGGCAACTTTAACCTTGATCTATGGTGAGACCATAATCCTCTAGGAAATGGATTCTTAAACTTTTCTGTGTCTTGGATCCCTTTGATACACTGGCGAAGCCTTTTATGAACCCTTCTCAGAAAGATGCTTTTAAATGTATAAAATATAGAGGATTATAAAGATAACCAATCATATTGAAAAATAGTTATCTATCTATCCATCATCTTTCTTTTTAATTTCAAAGATCTCAGACTAAGAGAGAACATGAATTTTAAAGAACATAGCTGGATTAGCTGGAACATGTATTTTAAGTTCATCACCTACGAACCTTCAGTCTTTTTAAAATTTCAAAACATGCTTTCCTACATTGGATTTGACTTCCCATTCCCTACCCTAATATCCACTTTATCATTGAAGTCACCATGAATCAGGATATGTATCAGAGTATAGGCTAACTTACAACATATGTATAATCTTGTCAGGTTCTTTATAGAATTTCTCAACCTCTTCATCATTGGCAACAGATGCTGGTGCATAAATTATAATTTTCTTCATGGCAGTCTTAGCATCATCATTAGCAATATAAGCTACAATGACCAAGTGTCCCAGGAAAGAGTCTGTCTTGTTGCCTTAGGGCATGTGATATTTTCAACTCTGCCAAGCTCTTTATCACCTCTTTGAGCAGAACCTTAGTTTTAACTTCTTTATCTTTTCTGATATTATTTATAGTGAGAATGTAAATATTGATATTACTCAATTTCTTCATAATATGCCAACTTAATGGTTGTTTGACAAATTGCTCTCATTTATGGCACTAACGGTTAAATTGCTGTCCATGGATGGTGTATGATCTGGGGGATTTTTAGCATTCTTTGGCAACTTTTCTGCCATTTCATCATCATTACTCTGAAAGCAAAAAGTGATTACATAGGCCTAGACTTAAATTTATCTTTATCTAGTGGAAGATTTCATATCCTACTGGTGATAAGCCTGTCTATATTTAGCCTAAGACCACAGGCATAGTCTGCCACAGGAAGTTTTCAATTGGGTAAAAAAACCTTTTAGAACTGGAATTGGGAAATAGAAAATGGAAAAAAGAATAGGACTTTTTGTAGAGTCTGAGTACATTGTTTAGTTGTAGCAGTAGATTCATGCCTTGAGTCAACTCAGGGGGACACCAATATCTCATGAAAGAGAAATGCTTTACCTCTTTTTTTCAGTGAGAGTAGAGAAAATGAATCTGGGACTGTGGGATCTTTACTACTTTAGTAGCTGTAAGAAAAGTTAACACAAAGAACACTGATTTGTGGTTATCAAGTACTCATAACAGTGCCATTTTCTGAATGTTTGACGTCATCATGTCCTGGTATTAGAAAGCAAAATTTTACCAAAGTTTTCAATATAGTTACTTACAATTAATTGGTAAATGAATTAATTGATTAACAAAAGAATGAGTGAATTATTACCATTTGCTCAGGTCTCCTAGACACGATGGAAACATTTCAACTGACTGTTGTTATGTCTGTAGCAGTTTGGTATACCTAATCCATTTGGAATTTTTTTTTGAAAAATCAATTTATTCTGGCCAAGACCTCCTTTGGATATCCACAGTGCTATATATACACAAATTAGAACTTTCAATAGCCCACATACAACCTAGCAGGTGACTTCCAATCCAACCTATTCACATGATGATATTCCTTCCTGTGTATCAGAGAGACATTATGGAATAGGAGCAAATTACATTTATGTAGCATTTAGAGTTTTCATAACACTTCATATACTCTCGTGTGACCCTCTTAGCAGCCCTATGAGGCAGATGCCATTGTTATCCTCATTTCATAAAGGGGAAAACTAAGGCTAAGAGAGGTTCACACAGCAAGTAAATGCCTGGTGTCAGATTTTCCTCACTTCAAATCTAGCACTTTATTTGCTAGACCACTGAGCTTCTTTTAGTGAATGGAGAGCCAGCCTCAGAGCCAGGAATATTTGGGTTCAAGTAAACTCCTGGAAATATCTTGTGTGACCTTGGGCAAGTCACTTAAC